>NC_091128.1:64969321-66247654 GCF_040183065.1 Periplaneta americana
AACAAATTTGAACTTTTTTTCCATAACATTAATCAAATAGGCTGATCTTAACTAATTTGCATGCGCTGAGCACGAAAATGACAATGAAAAGTTCGTAACACGTCACGTTTTTGTGCTATAGATACTTACTTGATACACTGAAAAATCAGGATTTTTTTACCTATTAAAAATTATTTTGTTCCCATTTTTTGTGTGAAAATTTCCAAGGACAGCTTAGATATGATAAAACTGATACATCAATAACTGATCAGCTATTAAGACTTATAAAAACCACTCTTCGTGCAATAAAATAGAGAAAGATAAAAAAATACCTTCATTTTTTCTCTTATGAGAACTGAAATCTTCCCTTTTTAAAAACTGGCAATAATTGCCCATCATCGCTGGATCCCATATTCCTTGATACCATTGCTCCATTATAGCAATGTTTTGATGAAATCGCTCTCTCTGTTCATCACTTACAGTCCCCAAGTTCTCAGGAAAGAAGTCCTAATGTGAATGTAAGAAGTGGATCTTTAGTTTCATACTGCAGGCCATTTTTCTTTTTGTAGTTTGTTAGTAATGTCTCTATTAATTGGCGATAATTTTCTGCCTTGTGATTCCCTAAAAACCCTTTGATGCAAAAGATTTCCATGCTGGTAATTCCCTGGGGTTAAGTTTTTTCTCAAAAATGCTGTCCTTAAAAAGTTTTCTAATTTGTGGACCGACAAATATGCCTTCTTTTAATTTAGCATCACTGATTTCAGGGAACAGAGTCTTTAAGCGTTGAAAGGCTTCTCCACTCTTATCTAGAGTTTTCACAAAATTTTTCATTAGCCATAGTTTTATATGCAGTGGAGGAAGAAGTACTTTTTCACGTTACACTAGCGGAGGATATTTAATATTATGCTCACCGGGAAAATAACCTTGTCTGAGAGGCCAGTTCTTCACCACATAATTTTGTGCTGTTGCTCGACTGTCCCACAAACATAAAAAACAACATAACTTAGTAAACCCTCCTTGTAATTCAAGCAACAAAGCTATTACTTTCAAATCTCCACAAATGTTCAAGCGATATTCATTACAATTTTATGCATTCAATATTAGTGACATGTTTTCACAAGTTTCTTTCATAGTGACTGAATGAGCTACTGATGGAAGGTATTGTATTGCCATTGTGCAATAAAACTGCTTTTAACCTTAGTTCTGATGAATCGATGAACAGTCCCCATTCTTCTGAATTATATTGAATATCTAATTCATCCATAAGCCTGTTCACATTTTTGCAGGCACAAACAGAATTTTTCATTACAAAATAACTGATCAGTTTATAGTTTCGTTTTCTGAACACGGAAATCTTAGTATCTTTTGCTAATAAGTCCCATTTTTTAAATCTAGAACCTAATAGTTCAGCGTGTTGCTTGGAAAGACCTGAATCCCTAACTAGGTCATTAAGTTCTGCCTGTCGTATCAGATGGGGTGTTCTATGATGTTCGGGAATGTAGGTGGGATCAGCGGAAGTTGAAGGGTAGTCTGAGGATTTTGATAGTTCGTGTTTCTTGGAATTACATAATCTTCCCCACTGGGCGGAGGGATAGGGATAGGAAGTTCAGAAGAATGTGGCATGGGTATTATGGCCGGTGGGAAATTAGGATACACAATTTTATCTCTAGTTTTCCTTGAAAATCCCTGTGGTTTGATAATGCAGAAGTAACAATCTTCCAGAAGACTGGTGGGCTGTCGTCAAATCAACGGAACAGCAAAAAACATTTTGTTATTTTTTCCCCGCAACCACTCTGTTAACTTCACGTAACATGTTACACAACACACTTGTGGTGCCCAATTTTTGTCTTGTTCGCCCACTTTATAGCCAAAATACAAGTAATATGCCTTTTTTACATTGTCTGTTATTTATCGACGTTGTAATTTCAAAGTTAATTCCCCACAAACATAGCAAAAGCTATTTGGAAAATTTTTACAGGAACGACATTGCTATCCATTTAAAACTATTTCAGAATAACTAGTACCGCTCACAACACTTCCACAATCAGAACTAATCGCTGAATTGTTCATTTTTTGTCTAACGATACAACAGCGATCGTATTTCCTCCTTTCCCTTAGTTATAGCCAGATGTGACCTACCCTCCGTGCAGCTGCATAATAAGTGTAATAAAACAATAAACCATCGCTAAGAGTAACACTCATTCAACCCGAAAAAGTGAAAGTATGTTTCAAATGGTACCTTAAAAGAACGGAAATGCTATATAATTGTGTAAAAGATCTACGTTAAAGAAAAGAACCTCTTTCAAAGTGGCTAGGTTTTAACACATTTTTATACGATTCGCTAACTAAAAAATATAAGTTTCTGAAAAAATGTGACGTGTAGGCACTTTTTCAATGCCATATTCGTAATCAGGACATACAAATTACATAAAAACAGTTATTCTTGTCCATGTTATGAAAACCTTGTTGAGTAGTGTTATTCGCTTTCCCCGGGTACCCGGACAAAGCGAATAATTAACCCGGGCAAAGTGAATATCCCTATAATAGTTTCACATTTCTATTTAATTTTTATTCATTTATAATAAAATTAAATCAACACATAAACATGATGTTAATTAGTCATATGAGACGATGAGAAATGTTATTACAGCCCTTTACAGCACGTTAGATTAGAACAAAATACAAATTTGAACAAATCGACATTTCACTGGCACTGAAGACTTGGATTTCTTCTGCTTTTGCTCCTGCCCATAAGTTACTTCTCTTTCAACGTTTTTAACCGGTATAGATGTAAGAGCTTCAGAGTGCTGACATTTTCTTCGTTTATCTCGTATCTTTCGAGCATCCACTTTTGGCACTGGTCTAAATCAAAAGAAGTAACTTGGGTTCTCCTGCTGACGATGTTGAGGGTTTCGGTGTAACCGGAACTGAAAATCTGAGTGTATTGATGTATTCAATATTTCTTCAATCTCTTAAGATGAAGACATCACAGAGGTGGTTGATTCTGAGTGAACATTAACTATTTCTTCAGCCGTTGAAGAAGCTGACACCGCAGAATTTGTTAAATCTGAGCCAGCTGTCGTTTTGCTGATTTCTATCTCAAGTGGGCGATCTGTAAGTTCATCTGGAGCAAAATCTTCATCAACACACACATTATGATTGCATGGCCAGATAGCAGAACCACTGATTGGAAGATTTTATTTCTTCAAGTGGTTTCTTCATGACTTCTTCAGACCATTTGGCTTGTTCCAGCTTCCTCTTGAAAAATTAAACCATCTGAAAACACATTACGACCTTTTTAAATAAAAATTAAGATCATTGTTGCTGATTTATAATTTAATTAGTGTGACTTAATGCCTCCACTATGTACAATGCCTCCACACGCTTTATTACAATAGACAAATATATACAAAAATACAGCTAATACTTATATAGTCAAATAAAGGTGGCAGGGCAAAGCGGATAAGTTATACACTTTGCCCTATTCACTATGCCCGCAGAAACCATTTCGCTTTTAATTTAAAATTATACAAACACAAACGTCAATAATCTTCTTCGTAAGTACGGCACTTTAGAAGTAATCGTATCGCCTATATATTACTATCACATAACAAAGAGTTTCTGCAGTATTGTATGTTGTACATATGTTTTTAATAATAATAATAATAATAATAATAATAATAATAATAATAATAATAATAATAATAATAATAATCATAATAATAATAATAATAATAATAATAATAATATTTATTTGTCAGAAACCAGTGTACAAGGCCTGGATATGGCATCGTCTCTTACCTTGAAATATTTTAAGAAAACAGTCAATTTTCTTCAAACGCACGCTGACTTCTCTCACTAGCTGGAATGACGAAAAGTCAGTTCCAGCAGCAAAATGAGGTTGGGATTCTTCCCCCAACATAGGAGAAAGCGCCATCTGTTGGCGTTTCTGAGAAATAGGCATTATTCTCTTTGCCCGGGTCATTCGTTTTGCCCGGATCTCCCCTATATAACAGATTGGCCATCCCCATGTTAAAAACGGTAACATATAGAAGAGAACAACCACCAGAATCGCCACTATCGATTAGTAACGACCGCTAGATGGAAGTACAGTTGCTGCATGCAATTCAAATGAGAGTTATAACGAGACTTCTACTGTCGCTAGATGGCAGCATAGTGAAAATGATAAAAGTTGTTGCGTTCAAAGCCTGTCTTCGGACAATTGCCTAAACAACAACACTCTACACTACTTTCATTTCATACCATTTCTCTTCTTTAAAAACTATCTCCAGGATAAGTACCAGAAATACGGGGAAGCATTTCGTGAAACTCATTATGACACCCAGATAACGAAACACGTTGGAGCACGAGGATGGTGCTAGCTGTGGTAGCATTGGGCTACAAATCCACTTCTTCCTCCTCAGAGGATTTTATCTAGAATAAATCATTTAGCTGAAATCCAAAATTAATTCTTCAGTCCCTGCCATAGTTGAGGTAAAAAGTATATACTCAGTTTACCTCACATTAAAATATTAATATTGCTGTAAAATAAAACAACATTACTTCAAAGCTAAAACTGTCATTTATGACTGTCATACATGACTAAAATTTTATGACTATGCGCTACTTAAAATAATAATGCGAAATAAAATTATATTACCTTATGACGCTGTCTTTCCTGAATCAAGTAGTGTTCTGTTTCGTTTGTCATTTCATTTCATTACCTAGGTACAATGCTAGTAATCCTCTTTATTCTTTAAAAAGTTACATGAACTTCCGGTTCCATACCATTGATCTTCCAAGCATGTTTTGAAAGACAGATTACGAATACTTGGAACTAAATTAATTCCTTAGAAATAAAAAGAAATGTGAAAGAAAGTTTCAATTAGGCCTAATTTTATTTTTACACTTTCTCCTAGGATTCCGGCTTAATATTGTCAGTGTTTCATAATATTATCTGTTATTTTGAATGGTAGTTAAATCGAACGAAATTAATGAGCAAGAAAGCGTTATAATCCACTACATCGCATTTTGCACTTTAAACTGTGATAAATTGACATTAGCATATTTATACGTGGTTGGTTCCTAACTTATTTTACTTTTAAAATTACTCAATTGGATTAAATTTTCAATAAATTAAGTCTTAAAATTGGGGATACGGTTATAATAATTTCATGTTTGTACAATATTTGTACCACTATTCCTCAATGTCTATTACCTTCAAGCATGTACAGTAAGTGTACATTTCATAGACAATTTTAAGAGAAGTACAACTTTATTACAGAAAAGTAGCCGTACCTGTGCGCTCCGCTGCACCTGTTAGAAATAAATATAAAGTAATTGCATAATTAAAATAGGACGTTTGATCCTGGGGAAATTCGTGTTTGATAGAAGGATAAATCGTTTAATACGTTACTTAATTTAAATTGTATTGAAAGTAAATAATTAAAATGCTGTCATTTTGGTTCAGAGAGCAAAAATTTGGTGCAATGAGAATTCCTTTAACATGTTTCTTAATTGTTGTTACATGCAACCATAGTTTAATGAAGATTGACATATCATTTAGTTTTAATGTGTATACTTTATATTACTTGCTATATGTTTCAGAAGTTACTGTAATAACATTGTAGAATTATGTCCATCTAGAGAAACTACAATTTCCAATGGTGAAATAATAATTAAACAATTAATTAGCTTCCGATATTACTTCATACAAACACAGAAACATTCTCTTAGGCTATGTTTAATAGCTTTCGATTGTTGTTGTCCAAGGCCCCTTATAGACGAAGTCATTTGTTTTTATTTCAGTAGAGCGCCTTAGATGGCGTTGTTATTGTAATTTTAAGACTCATTTATCTCATTAAATATCAGTCCTATCAAAATTTTGTATAGAATAAAACTTATCGGAAATTATTTTTAAAGAAACTTTTGTTATGTAATATTTTTTATGAAAATCAATAATAAGCTAGATATTTCGATTTAATTCAGGCCCCCTTATAACCCCCCTTCTAAATAAAGTATTTTGAATGCCATATAGCCTAAAATCTAAGTTACAACGAACTTAATTTATATTCCAATTTTCATATAAATCGGTTCAGCCATTATCGCGTGAAAAGGTAACAAAACATCCAGACAGACAGACAGACATACAAACAAAAATTTCAAAAACGAGATTTTCGGTTTCAGGATGGTTAATTATACATGTTAACAACAATTATTTTTGGAAAATCGAAAATTACCAGAAAAATTTTGGCTACAGATTTATTATTAGTAGTCGACCTGGTTGGCGAGTTGGTATAGCGCTGGCCTTCTGTGCCCAAGGTTGCGGGTTCGATCCCGGGCCAGGTCGATGGCATTTAAGTGTGCTTAAATGCGACAGGCTCATGTCAGTAGATTTACTGGCATGTAAAAGAACTCCTGCGGGACAAAATTCCGGCACATCCGGCGACGCTGATATAACCTCTGCAGTTGCGAGCGTCGTTAAATAAAACATAACATTTTATTATTAGTTAGTGTCCACACCTGTGGAGTAACGGCTAGCGCGTCTGGACGCGAAACCAGGTGGCCCGGGTTCGATTCCCGGTCGGGGCAAGTTACCTGGTTGAGGTTTTTTCCGGGGTTTTCCCTCAACCCAATATGAGCAAATGCTGGGTAACTTTCGGTGCTGGACCCCGGACTCATTTCACCGGCATTATCACCATCTCATTCAGACGCTAAATAACCTAAGCTGTTGATAAAGCGTCGTAAAATAACCTACTTAAAAAATTATTATTAGTATAGATTACGTCAGTGACATTAAATTATATTTCAGTTTTTCGAGAATATAAATAATTGTTCCTTCTTCAAACTACTGTTGTTTTTTAAACATTTATACAAAATACTCATAAGGGTACTGAAGTGACCTCATGACCAAACATCCATTCAAACTGAGTGCATAACTTATAGACAAATATTAAAAACTGACTCTCCGTAGTAACTGTGAGGTTCAGAAGTTACAACTTGAATAAAAGGTTGTCCATGAGTAGTAAGTTACATTATCGTAGCTTAGCAGATGAAGAGACGTAACTCCAAAACATCTATTTTAGAGATACACCCGTAAGCAGTTTACATACGGAAGTATCCAAGGCAGGCGTATCTTTAAAATCGATTTCTTGAAGTTACGTCGCCTCGTCTGGTAGGCGACGATATCACTGAGACGGCGCAGCGCGTTAGCTTTGCGTATCACGTGACAAGGCAAGGGTTCACGGAGGATGGTGACTCAACTATTCTCTCCAAGTATGTAGGCTAATATTGTTTCTGAATTAACAATTCGAAATATGTTTCCACGTTCTTGCTGTTGGTATTGATAGCTTACTTGTCTATCTTCTTTGAAAAATTGTGTGAGAAGGTATAGAAATGAGGTCATTTAAAGTTCCCATGTCAGGGAAATAATTGTTCGTCTTTATTTCTTTAAAATATTCCTAGTTGAATACATTTATTATACTTAGAATTATGCCACTATTTCCAAGAACCAATATATCAATTTCTAATATACTTAGATATACTGACTTACCCTACGATTCAGAGGTAGGACGTTCGAGACTGTCCACCATAAAAATCCTCACCAAGTTAGCAATTCCGTTAACCATCTTCTAAATTCGTCACCAGATCTCGTTAGCATTTACGTAGTACGGAGATACCGAAAATTAAATGTAAATGGAAGATAGTTAACATACTGTTTGTCGTAAGAAGTTCTACCAGACAGTAATAAATTTAATTTAACAAACTGGCTCATTAACTAACACAAAAATAAAACAGCACAGTAAAAAGATATCCATTCAGTAATGAATGTGGAATTATCGCAATGCTGCTTCACATACATTGAAAAACAGAGCCAAGCTGAATGGAGAAGACGGTTTGGACGTTCTCTGTAGTACTGTTGTTCTTCTTATTCTTATATAAGTAAGTAACATTTATGAACATCTCTTATTATCCTAATGATTATAATATGCTGATATAGATGCTAATTTTCATAGAGGCTGACGTATATAATTAAAATTTAAATTATATGTAAATCAATTACAAGATCCCTAGGGTTCAGTTTAGTTTAAAAAACATAAATAATAATTAAATACAACGAGAAATCCTCACAATAGTACACTTCCAGTTCAGAATTTGAAGAATTTCTAACGTAACACTTAGGCCATTTTATACAATAATGGATAAAATTAATCGCATTAGATTTTTAATCATTTCAGCTATTTCATATTCATATTCATATTTTTATTATCATCATACGGCTTTCAGGTAGTGGTTTCCCTCACATTTCTGCATACGGTCCACCACTCCCTTGATTACATTCAATCACATATCCTTTATATTTCTCCTATCATCTATATCTCCCCATGTCTTCCAATTACATAAAGTTAAACCCTACTTCTGTCTATTTCTTCCTCCATCCTTTCTGATGTACATTATTTACAACTCTTTATCTTCTTTATCTCCCCTCAATCCCATTCCCGAATACTATGCAATACTGTCTACCTATCTCTTATATAAAAACATTCTCGTCTACATCTACTCATCCATCTCTGCTACTATCATTGTCATCTTTCATTACTGTTATCCCTAATTTTCTGTTTATCGTAAAAACCTTTTTATCTCTGACTTGTATTCACTAATATTTCTACTTCCTCATCTACATTACCGTATTATATTATTTGAATCGTCCCAAAGAGAAAGGTCCTAAGTCCATTTTACAAAAGTGTTGAGAAAATGAAAAAAAACTATATAAACTTTACAAACTTTACTAAATCAATTTTTTTTCTTTTTACAGTGATATCCTCCTTTATTGTTAACTTTATGTGGCAAAAACATAATTGTCAATGATATTGTTTAAAATATGAAATTAGCAATTTCTAATTTTGGACATGTGCCCTTTCTCTTGATTTTACTATCAACTTCAATCTTCAACTTGTACATTTTCTTCAGCTGTGGTAAGTTAACAATTTCATTGTAGAATTCTTCGTATTCTTGAGGTATGTAGCGAAGAAGCTTCTTGATATAATTTGTTTTGGCTTGTTTTATTGCAATTGTATTGGTTTATGCTATATTGGTAAGAAGCTTAGGAATTCTTCTTCCAGGTTGTCTTACGTGGAAAGTGCTTCTAACAAGTCCATTCACAGTGTTGTATGTGACTATGCTGCCTGGCGTCTGAGAATCATGCACAAAATCCACCAAACTGTTGATTCCAAAAGAAACTTTATTCGCCCTCGGAACATCCCTTGCTGCAGTTTCCTCCGATGTGCAGTTTCTCGTGTAGTAAATTGGCCACAAGATTTTGAAATCTTTTATGTCTATGAGTTGCACCTCTTTAACTGTGAATTTCTTGATGTTGTTGGAAGACCCTGTCACAATGGAAGTAATATGATGCAAATCATACAGTCTGTCATGTGCTTTAAGAGCACTCTTTATAATACCGAAATCTCTATCGCAGGGTAGGAAGAAGTGCCCGCGGACAGGGAAGTAATGTTAAATTTTAATAAATCTCCTGATATCTGTTAGGGCTAACAGGAGTCGTACCATGTCATTATTCTTGTTCTGGCCCCCACAGTTATCGGAGTACAGGTGTAATTCAGTAACATAACTCTGTAAGTAATCAAGTAGAAATTAACAAACTTCATTGGGGCCTTTTTTCGCAATACCTTCATGATACAGATAAATGACGGCAGTACTGGTCTTAATATTATGAATGCAAGAGAGGTTAACATGTAACTCTAATGTAGTATGTTTCCTGCACTGGGATGGTGGGCAATGGAATGTTCTGCATAAAGTCAAAACATAAGGGAAGAACTTCTTCTGTAGCACTTCTGTCAGATTGTAATTGGCTATAGAATTTATTGGCTCTTCGATTGTACACCATTAATTCAACTGCAGCAAGTCTGTTTTGCATTGTCATTAAGATGTGAATTATTTAGCTTTGCTTTTAACTCTTCACATGTTCCGTAACAGTCAATTTGAGGACACCCAAATGAAAGATTGTAATTTTTGTTAAAAATTTTTTGCATACGACTGATAGCTTATTATGATACCAGCATGCAACTCTTTGAACAGCTTATACATAATTTTTATATTGAGCCTTGAATCTAAATATTTAAATGACCTTTGAGTATAATGTAATATTATGTATGACTCATTAATTTGTTGTTTTAATAGAATATTTTAATTACCTGCAAGGAGGGCCAGACTTTGTAGCGAGAATCATTATTCCTTTGGAGTTAATGTATTCAAGTCCTTTTACTCTTGCCATTTTTCTTTGGTTACATTTCCAGGATGTTGGCTGGACAATTCTTTTCTTCCCTTTCTTACTAATATTTTTTTGCATTCTCCATTCTCTTCTTATAACACTGGCTGTAAGGCACTTCTTAAATACCGGTATTATTATTGTGATTAAGAATTCACTTCAAACCACAGAACAGAATTTTTATTATATTATTTCAACCGTCTACACCACAACACTAAAAAAAAATATCCATAAATTGAACATGAAATTATAGCTCGCAAGATTTCCAACTGATACAAAATCTATTGTATGGTCACAAGTCGTGGACTTGGAACCTTTTTCCAGGGAACGGGATATTACTACTCTTGTCATTCATTCAATATTAAAGTGACATGTGACCTTTTAATGTAGAATGATAGCCTGACGGTTGAAAAACAACTTCTGAATAAAATGTCAATTTTCAAAAATTTTGGACTTGTGCCCTTCCTCTTTGGGACGATTCATTTGTCTTATTTATTGTTCAATGTTCTAATGTTTGTAATACATCCTTGCTATTACTTGTTCAATTCACTTATCACCTTTTCACTTTATTGGATAACTTTTACGGTTCACTGTCACTACTTGCACTCACTTTCTACCTCCCAACTTCCCATTTCGTCCTCTCAATTACATGTAACTCTAAATATTATTTACTTACTATCTCCAACTCTTATTAGTCTCACTATCATTATTGCTTTTCTTCTCCCTAATTTATTCTATTCTTCTTCTCATCAACACTTCACTACTTATTCCTCTATGTTATTCACAGTTCCACTTCAGTTACACTAATTGATCTAATCCTCGTATTTTTGGCCGTATCTAATGCCTCAGACTAAGTCAGATTTCTCCTCTAGTTCACTTGTTACACTTCACACGTCTTAGTTTGCACTTCCTTGTTTATTTAACTATCACATAACTCGCTGAACTTTTATACAAGTTTCCTCTAGTTTTTCGCACATCTTTAGTACCCTATCAAAATCACCCACGGTTGCTGGACTTTGACCATCTGCGCTCTCGTTGTCTGTTGCATTTTCGACTTCTTTCTTCTCTTCGTCGCACTCCCTTTCGTAACTTGCACTCGCAAAGACTCCTTTCCTTATACTCTCCATATTCACCTTAGATGATTCTCCTATTATTCTCAACCCTGGAATCGTCTCCTTCTCTTCCCTCTATTGTCCGCTCACTTCATTCATATCCATCAGTTGCTCCCCCTTCTTCACTAGACTCATTCATCATTACACAGACTAAACCTTTCTTTCTCTTATCATTCGCATAATTCTTTGCCGCTGCATCCTTTATGCCACTCTTCTTTGAAGTGCGCTTCTCATTGTTTGCTGGCTTGGTAAAATGTTGCTTGGTGTTCCGTTTTTTGCTCCCTGGTTCGATGTCTTCTTTCTGCGTGTGTCGCCCATTTCAGCTATTGCTATTTAGCAGTCAATCCAGAAACAACCTAAACATTTTTCGCAACTACACTGAAAAGTCGCACAACTGTAGTTTAAGATGACTGCGTACCCGGACTCGAATTCCGGTGATGGTGCAGTCATATTTCAGCGTTGTTTTTATGAAACCTCCTACGTGACAGTACAGAAAATAATTTTCCAGGAGGAAGAAAAAATTAATTAAATATCAATAGGTGTACACTGATCCTCAATGATGTCATTTATGATCATCATATTCACTAACGTTTTCTACCGAATTACTTGATATTCTTATGGAGGTCCATTGATTTTTAATAATAATAATAATAATAATAATAATAATAATAATAACAATAATAATAATAATAATAATAATAATAATAATAATAATAATAATAATAATAACAATAATAGTAATAGGCCAGCGGCGTGACTCAGTCGGTTAAGGTGCTTGCCGGTCTGAAGTTGCGTTCGGGAGCGGGTTCGATCCCCGCTTGAGCTGTTTACCTGGTTGCGTTTTTTTTCCGAGGTTTACCTCAATCGTAATGTGAATGCAAGGTAATCTATGGCAAAACCTCGGTCTTATCTCGCCAAATATAATCTCGCTATCATCAATCTCATCGACGCGAAATATACTATAATAATAATTATTATTATTACAGTATTTATTCAAACACAGTATTTTTTGTGAAATCTAACACTTTTTAAATGTATATTAAAATATATTAAAACCAGCAAAAACTAGTCTCATTTGCTTCACACGAACAGCTGGCACAAAATTCCTCGGGTCGGTTCGGAATGGAAAATTTTCGCGTTGCGGGGAACAACCAGGATTGCATTAGCTGCAGCTCGCGATTCGTCAAGTGTCAATCAAAGTTGCCACCGTTTTTGGGTTTGGAGCAGTTGCATTGAGAGAGAGAGAGATCTAACCCGTGAGAATCACTGAATCAGCATCTTTCACGTATGAATCATTAGACTACTCAGTCATGCACCCATGCCTCTTCTAAAACTAAGAAGTGTATGAATTCAGTTGAATGTTTTAACTTAGAAGAAAGGAAAAAGTGGAAGAACATAAAAATCAGCAGAAAAGTCGCTAATCGTATTTCACAATATTTGTCGCCGAAACTGATTCAAAATTCCCTAGATTTAGCGACTTATCGCTAAATATGGCAACACTGTCATATGGCTTCAGGCCGGGGATGCGATAAGAAACGACATACTTCTGACTTATTTTGCAACACAAGGGCTGCACAAATAAGCGTAACTATAACAAATCTCGCATCCTTGGATATTATGGTAATTAAAATCTCCATAAAATATGAAAATATGTAATACTGGTACTAAATTCTTGTATTTTGGTCGACCAGATAGCGAAAAAGGACCACTGTGCGTAGCATCGCGTCGCGTAGTCGCGAGAGGGTAGACTCGCGTACAGAGACAGAACGAGTTCGTTGACCTCTTACATCTGTTTTTTTTACTTGGTTATTTAACGACGCTGTATCAACTACGAGGTTATTTAGCGTCGATGGGATTGGTGATAGCGAGATGATATTTGGCAAGATGAGGCCGAGGATTTGCCATAAATTACCTGACATTTGCCTTACGGTTGGGGGAAAACCTCGGGAAAAAACCAACCAGGTAATCAGCCCAAGTAGGAATCGAACCCCCGCCCGAGCGCAACTCCGGATCGGCAGGCAAGCGTCTTAACCGACCGAGCTACGCAGGTGGCTACATCTATATTAAGATAAGTGAAGAGTCCACTGCAAGAATGATGGACGTCACTTTGTTGCCGAAAATGAACCAAGACTGTCAGTGCATAGCTTAAGACATATAGAATGTACATAGAGAATTATATGGCATTAACACTGATAGCCTAGTCATTGTCCAGTAATGATCGGAAAATCACAGTTAAGCTTTGAGCGCTAAGCATTTCAAACTTTCAATTGCTTCTCCTGCAAAATGTATTCCAAATGACATCCATCATTCTTGCAGTGGACTCTTCAAGTGTGTGTTAGCGGTGATGTTACCGGACTGCTGAAAACTTCCAACTTAATTTTCTAATTAACCGTGCATTTAACCATAAAACGTAACAATGGTTTTCCAATCATTTAAGTGTACCCTATGGTCCCTTTCAATCTGCAGGATTAGATCACTTCCACTCTGTACATGATTATATTACATAGGTTGTAAATAAAGTAGTGACAACACTGCCGGCAATGGTTCATTCCAGAGGTGACTCGTGATCATTTTTGTTGGTGGGGCCAGATAATTCACAAATTTTGCGGTAAACGTTAAATAATGCACCAAGATTATTTATTTCATTTTAGTTAACAGTTTCCGGTTAAAAATTAGTTCAGCATAATACAACTAAAACTATCAACTACATAATAACGCAAATTCAACATTAAACTGAACAATTTGCAGAATTATTTATAAAGAAGATGTGGTCGTCTGTCCTTCTGGCTGGCAACATTTTCGATGACCATGTTCTTGAAGTTCGGAATTTGCTGGAGATGCTCCTTATGAATAGAACAGAAAACCAACGAATTCAGCCTGTCTTGACTTATGGTGTTTCTGAGAAATGTTTTTGTACTGTTTAATGTGCTGAAACTGCGTTCTGACTCAGCTGTTGAAACAGGTGTTGTTAGTACGATTCGAAGGGCTTTGCCCACTTCAGAGAATGAAAGGAGTAATCCATAAAAATAACTTAACAAATCACACACAGAGAAAATTGATAATTCATTAATACATTCTTTTACGAAATTAACAGACTGTAACTTTTTACGAAAATATTAACCAGGTCGTGGGGGACTTATCTCTGTATGAGACAAATTCCTTTGGATAAAGTATATTAAAGCTGCCAAATATATGTGACTGCAGAAAACGTCCATTGAATTTGGTTGACAATGATATCGCATAGTTCTTTGGCATCTGCCGGAAAAGTTTACTTGCCTACTGAGTTTCAGCCTTTTTATTTGGAGGAAACGAACATTCTTCTTCATCATCGACATTTATTTCATATATGTTAGTGTTCTCCCTTATTTCCATTACAGCTGACTCAAAATGTTGTAATGCGTCAGATATGCTCAATCTATTTGCAGTTTGCATCTGTATTATATTCTATAATATATCAACATATTTTATCAAGTCATAAAAGAAATTTAGATGAAACAAAAATGTATTATTATTTAATAAGTTTTTAGGGCAAATACTCTCACTGTTATATCATTCCATTCATTTGAGTCAGCTCCCTCTTCAATCCTTTCGAAGCATTTCAGTAGCTCCGCTCTATTTCCCTTAACGGAGGATACAACTCGGGACTGAAAGTTCCATCGTGTTGCTGAAACGGTTGGTATGCGCTTACTATGCACAGATTGTAGTAGGTCACTGCATTTAGATGAAGTAGAGAAGAATGTTTTGAATCCAGTAATATTTGCAAAAAACGACTTTACTGATTTAGTGCGTTTTGAACATGTACTTTTTATAACTAAATTAAGTTGGTGGGCGTAGCAGTGAACAAATTTCGCATAAGGAAATGTTTTCTGTATCAAAGTCTGGACCCCACCCTGGTTTCTACTCATTACTGCAGCACCATCATATGCTTGAGCTATGAGTTTATTTTCTAAATTGAAAGGTTGTAGACTTTGTTTCAGAACTTCGATCAGACCATTAACCGTGCGGTTGTTTACCTCTTTGAAAGAAAGAAATTTTTCCACATGTTTAAAGCCTTTTATGTACCTCAAAATAATAACAAATTGGCTTTTGCAGGTTATGTCTGTTGTTTCGTCAACCTGCACAGCAACACAGTCCGTAGAAATAATGTCCTGCTTCAGATCTTCGATATGTACCTGATACATACTGTCTAATAATTCATTTTGTATAGTGTGTGAAGTATATTTAAAAACAAGTACTGTTTAAGTGTTCATCCAATACATTATCAAGGCTGACAAGTAAAGATAATAAGTCTAACAAATTTCCACGATTTGCTGAACCCTGATTTTCGTTATGACCCCTCAGTCATAATTTGTGAGCCCCACAAAATACTAAAGAATCAATTATTCTCTCTAGTATATGTCTGTTTTTGTGACCTGTTCGTTGTGTTTCTGGATTCAAATTTTGATCGAGAAATCAATTTGTGCTGCGATATTTATTCTCCCAAATATTTTAAACTTAAAGCATTTTCTAGAATGAACTCACTGCGACTCACAGAACAACAAATATCTGCGACAGTTGCTTCCGTCCGTCAGGCGGGCCAGCTTGGACGGGCCCCAAACGAAGCATATACTTGTAACGGTAACTTTGTAACACTTCGTGAATTTCCGTCGGTAGCGAATGCGACATTACACGCCGTGCACCATGGCAGTTGAGCGCTAAATTGATTCAAGTTGTGGGGCCCTTTGATGCAAGCCCAAGCTCACAATATTTAGTGTCATTCAATCTTTGACGGTTTACTGATACACATCGCGTAATATGACAAAATTTACTAAAACAATTATTAACCCGTAAGTGGTGGGGTATTTTTCTAGTCACGTAACTGGTGAGGTGGGGATTGTATCATAGCACTCAGATAATCAAACTGAATTTCTAATTTATATAATCAAGTACTTTTATTTGTTTTAACTAGGTTTTCTTCAAAATTAGGGAATAAGCAATGAAAGAGAAAAAAAACATCTCCGCACATCCACCTGGCGCAGGCTTCTTTTCTTACAGTGGCTGGGGTACTCACAGACACCACCTCACAAAATACGGGTTAATCCAGTACACAGTCCCGAACAAAATTTAGCCTACGTATTTTAAATGCGAAAAAAATTATGGGAGACGAAATATTGGAGAGGCACGGCCCCGGTGGCCCCTAAGGACTGGCCGCCCCTGGTTCATTCCCATTCGCATGCGATACGAGACAACTAGTGATCGTAGTTGGAGATATTGTCGATGTATTGAATGATAAAACCGGTTGCTATGACAACAGATGTTATTGTACGTGGTTAAATGTAGAGCACTATTTTTAATTTATCTAAGATCATGGATAAAAATCGAGGTAACCTGTGGTAGAAATGCACGCCAATGTCATCAAGCTTGTGGCAACGACGGTTGCAGGATGGGTCGGAATGAGACAGCACATGTGGCTCACACAGATCGCCGGTCCATTTGTGACGAACAAGTGGAGTTAGTGCGAGGTCTTCTTGCTGTTGACCACGAGAATTATCCATCGAGATTGGACTCAGTCATTAAACTGAAGAAAAACCTTCACATGAGAAACATTGTAGCTCGCTGGGTTCCTCATAACCTGACAGAAGCACAGAAGTGGCACCGATACGCAACAGCTCAACTCCACCTCTATAGATACCACAACGAAGGGGACGTATTCCTGCAACGTATTGTTCACATTGACGAGACGTGGGCACGGGCATACGAACCTCAACTAAAGCGTCAGTCTAATGGTCACCACAGAGGATCACCACGTCGAAAAAAATGCGATATTAACCTTGTAGGGTGAAAGTCATGCTGATAGTGGCATACGACAGTGAAGGTGTTATCATTAGCAATGCCGTACCTCAAGACTAAAATGTCAATGCAGCGTACTATCAACATTTTCTCCTCCTTACCTCCAGCTATACGGCGCAAACGTCCATTTTTCCTGAGAGACAATCCACCATGATAATTCTCGTTGTCATGTCGCAGGAGCAGTGGCTGAATTGCTACAGAGATGGAATTGGGAAGTATTGGAACATCCTCTGTATTCCCCTGACATGAGTCCTTGTGACTACGACTTGTTTCCACGGTTAAAAGAACCACTTAGAGGCAAGAAGTTTCCAGATATTGCATCAATGCTTCATGCAGTAGGACAATCCATCAGAGAGATCAACAGAAACAATTCGCTAACGGCATTCAACGGTTACCACGGATTTGGCAAAAGATACAGGAATACGCTGGTGATTATATTGAAGGGATGTAAATGTATTTTCCATGTAAGTTCAATAATATGTTCGTACTGTCTATGTTGTCACTACTTTATTTACAACCCTTGTATGATTTCCTCTCTTCAACAGAGATCCAAAGTTGTGCCTCTGTTTATTTCTGTACTACTAATATTTCTGTACTCCGAATGGACAGCTCGCTACTAATCCTACACTATCTTTATCAGATATTCAAAGTAAGCTGTTTGTTAAATACGTCAAATCATCATTATGCATTAAAGTAGAACATTGCACTCACATATCTTTAAATCTGACGAAGCGGCTGTACGGCAGGTCATTTTAAGTGTTCTGTTAATTTTTTCCCCCTAACGCTTTAATGTTTCATCAATCATCACTCATTGTCGCATCGCCTCTGAATTGTATCAACAGTATAATTTTAAGAGAATCTTGAGTAAAGTATGTATGATCAAGTTTATAAAAAGTTCTCATTAAATTTAAATAAAATTTATATTATTCGCATCTAAGAAGACTTTTGTAAATCACAGAAGTGTCTAAATCTTGCGTGCTACTTACAGGTTTCAGTGGTATTTCGACGAAACCTGGCATAAAAAAGAACTAAGTAATGGATGGAATTTTCTATAATGTTTCCAAAAATACGGTGAGTATAAATTTAATGTTGTTAATTATAATTTAACATTGTTACATATCCTAAATTAACCTTAAATTGAAATAAAACATAAGAAACTAATTTCCGTTTATGCCTATTCTTTTATGGCTCTTGTTTAAAATATTTATGTCTTCACATAAAATTTCGTACCTACGTAACTTAATAGTGCTGCTTATGATTAGGTTTTCTCGGGCGCGGTTGTTTGCGCGCTTTCAATCGGAGACCTCCGGTTATCTCCGATTGATGCAGCGCAGGTTATATATGTGCTGTGGCGCAGACATACACTTTCCGCTGAGCATTCCTTTAATCGGATCAGGTAGTGATTCGAGTCCGCTGACGTCCGCGTATCTTTTAAACTAAGTTCTAATTTGTTGTTATTTAATCTCTCTTTTATGTTAATCTCTCTCTCTTTCTTCGGCTCTTTTTTTTTTGTATTGCTTAAAGTGCTACGTTAGCTGACAGATTTTTTTCTAGTTTTGAAATTCATAGTATATGTGGAAAGCCGTATTAGTTTTAGGTCATTGATCAAATTAATAACATTCAATCTAACTGCAAAACTAATGCAGAAGTAAAACTTTTCAGTAGCTAATGTAAACATTTATACTTTAATTCTCCTAGAAACTCTCGTTTAATCGGTTTAGTTAACATAAAATCTATTAAGGGAGCTTCAGAATGAAACAAAAGAAACGTGGGCTATCAATGGGATAAAGTTTACTGTCCAACATAATTTATTCAGATTCTCTTCACCGGACAAGATTGTGATTATTGTGTTAAAGGGTGTCAGTATTTGAAATGCCTCTTCTAAAACGCGCCACTCCTGCTCTGTAATAAAAATATAAGTGGATATCAACTTAAGGATAATTGTAATTATATTATTGCCAGATGTTTTTTTTTTTTAGTTTCATTCAGAAATATTTTAATCCAAACAGTAAAATATAACTCAAGTTGTCTAAACAGTAAAATATAACTCGAGTCGTCTTGTAAATATTTCATTTGTGTTCTATTGCCTCGAAAGTTACGTTTTAGAGAAATTTCAAGACTTTTTCATAGACTGTGAGCGTTTGGAAACAATAGCACTAAAACAATTTAAAAAGAAATCGTATCAAATGTTTTGCGTAATTGTTTTCATCAAGTTCGCGATTGTGCGATCGCTTCAAATGGTCTAACAAATTCGAAGTTCCACCACCCTTAGAGTAAATTCGCCCACAAAGTTTACAGTGTGCGACTTTATTATTACCTTCAACTAAATTAAATAATTTCCATGCGACGGATATCCGATTTCATGCCATTTTATTCCTCTCACAACTACCGTCAGTCCGCCAGCGATGTGCGCCAGACGATGATCGCAAGCCACAGCTTAACACGAGAAAATGACGAATTTATAGGTAAAATTAATATCAAAATCACTTAACTGTCACTAAAATGTAAAAACAAAAGAGTGTCAAATATTTATCAATGAAGCATGAAAATAATTTTAATGGCGTTTGAATTGTTATTTCTTCATAATAAATCGGCAAAGTAATTATATTAATTTTAACAAAGTTTTCAAGTCATGCTTGAAATAGTTGAACATTTCTTGCATTTTATTCTCCTTCTTCTCCCCCTCCTCCTCTTCTTTACTGCAGCTTGCTTGATAGCAGAGCCATCTTCAGTTACAAGCCGGAGCATGGGTAGGTTTGGCAACGCTTAGTGGAGACGGGTGCAGTATGGAGGCGAAATAAAGGCATGACGTTTGACGTTTCAGTGCTTTGATTTCGTTGTCACATGTACATTTTCGACATTAATTGATACAAAACTAAGTGCATATGATCAAGATTCAGTGTATTGATGTACGTAATTTATTACGGAATCCGAAATGGTATTTTATTTGAGTTTCAGAATACCGCCTAAGTACTTGCATACAGCCACTTATAACTTAAAAAAATTGAAAGCATGCGTGTTTTTTTATTGATGGTACAAGGAAAAATAAATAAACATTTAAAGAAATGTTACTTGTACCAAAAATAAATTAAATAACGATGTACTTTCGCAATACCCTATTCCAATCAATTAAACATTTTGTGTCTAGTAAATTGACAATGTTTTGCCACTTTATGTTGTTTCACCTCTGACGTGAAAGGTCTAGGATATCTTATACATTTTAATTTCATGTGATTACCTGTCGTGCTTTTCTATAACTATTTCAGATGCCCAGGAAGCCAGTTTTAGTTTGAACCTCGCCAGTCACCATAACACTACTATTATCCTAAATTATTTGTTATACATTTTTAAAATATAATTTTAAATAGGCCAAGGCCAAGTATAAAGATCTATGAAAAAATGAAGAAACATACCTTCAAATTAATATGTAACAAAACACATCATTATCTATTAAGTATGTGCTAATTAGTGTAAACTCAGTGAACTTTAAATCCTGTAAATACGAAGTCAAAAGAAACAGGTTTATAACTAATTTATTACAAAAGAAATAATATTAATAAACAAACCTTGAAAACCAACAAAGTGAGTGTATGCTTCTACAAATTATAGGTAGCATTCTTCAACAAAACTGCAATATTTATGGGATTACAAAACAGCTGTTTACAATGAACTTGAAAATCAACGGCGTAACTTTATTGATATAGCAGGCGAAACCCAACAATTTGGCCAAAATTCTGATACACCACAAACCACAATGAAGACTATAAAAATGTAGTTTATACAATATATAATATTTAGAAGAATTGTCAATCACTTTGTCATTAATAACAACCGTAAAAATTGTTAAAGGCTGTAGCCATATTTTCATTCATTGTCTTGTTTTTATCGCCAACACGCACTTAGTTTATAATACATAAACAATTAACGTTTGGTACGACCGCGAACATAATTCCATCAACACACGCTTATATTGTAACATTAATTTACATTGAAAATCGGCATTAGCACCAACACGTGTTCTGGATAGTAGGCCCCAGCTTGACAGTTCATTACAGTGTTGCCGACGTATGGCTCCGGCTTGTAACTAAAGAAGGCTCTGTTCATAGGTTTCGCCATCGTTTTCTTGGTCGTTCTGTTTCTCTTATGTTGTTTCACATTACTTATCATTTATCATGCTTAACAGATGGTCGATCCAGTTTTGTCGATAGCTTAATGTTATTTTATTTAATGATTCCATACTTCATTCAGTTTTTATATCTGCATTCCTAATCTCGTCTGAACTTATTCAATCTGATATTTCTACATAATTCATTTTAAGCCGATTGAATATTACCTAGTTGTTAGAAATTCGGGCAACCCCATTATCTTTCATAATTTCTATATAGGTTTCATGGCCTTTATCTTTTAATGTTCATTGAATGGTTCGATACATTGTCTGCAATGTATCTGGTTTACTGTATCTTTATTATAATTAAAACTTACATCGAAATTACCCCATTTGGAATTCCGAAAGACTTTTAGGGTGGCGGGATGTTAAGGCTTCCACCTAACGAAACAATCGACACTAACGTTGTCAGTAGCAGAAATTATGTCAGTCCAACTTGCTGCCCGCATGCGTCCACGAGATATAAATCCCTGCGGAGTGGTCTTCAGGGTCATAGTGCAGTCAGATGTATTAGATCAATGGCCCTATCCGGAATTGAGCCCGCCACCTTCCGGCTTGCAGTGCAACGTCCAAAACTTGTATCACAATCTAGAAATTGAAAAATTTAGATCTGTTCCAAGATGTGACTTATTAATATTTGATTAAACGAATTCAACCCTTTTTTCTCTATGAGGCCAGGAATAAAACATCCTTGTGCACCACGATCTGAGTTCTATTGTGCGCCCCTGTGATGAGATGCAAGCTCACCGACCGCACCTACGTCGAACCGACCTAACCGCTAACACCCTGACGACCAGTCCCGCCATCCTTCCAAATTCTTATACCATTCCACCACAACAGCCCCCCACATTCCTCCCTCAAACGGTCTGAGATGTAAGTCACCTCTCCCGTCTCAACGGTCTGAGGTGTAGGCCCCCTCTCCCGTCGGGAGGGGAGTGGGGTCCCCTGCCGGCCACCAGCTACCATGCTTGACATATCCACGGAGGCCGGTCGAGAGAGTCAGCAGCTTCGAAGGGCCGCTGCAGGCGCGATCTAAAAACCAAGTAAGGCAACCAGAATGATGGGAAAAGGATAATGAAGGAGGAAAGGAAGTGGCGAGAATGATAGGGGTTCCATACGCCTGATAAAGTTACCTGATATTCATCCATAGGAGTGAGGGAAAAACCCCAAAAAAAAAACCTCACCTAGGCAACTCGTCCCAAGCGGTGAATCGAACCCCGACCCGCTGGGTTCGGGAGCGAAGACGCTGTCACGAGACCACAGCGGTGGACATTCGTGCCTTTAAAACCCAATCTGTATTTTGTGGGTACTTTGAAATCATAGTACTGAATGCGTAACTTCACTTAAAATGTTCATAATTTTTTTGACAATAATTCTGCGAGAATTATAATAATTGTTGATAATAATATTATAATTGTAGTTGTAGAGCACCTTTTTGATAAAATATTTTACTTTCTGTGGCAAGTGCAATATAATTTAACTAATCTACACATATCCTTTTTCTACTCTAGCAAATAATATAGTAGTACTTCATATATTTTACAGATTATAACTCACTATAATGTATTCTCTTGCAAGTTTCAATTGAACTACCGTAATTATGATTGTCGGTTATCTTCTACTTTCTGATATTTGTCGTAATTTTACTTTTGTATTCTCAAATTATTTATAAAAATCTATAAAATCTATATGTGCTTATAATTTTTCTCTTCTATGATATACGAGTATGATGTGATTTACAACACTGCCCACTCTTGAAACCTCGTTCTTTCTCTCCGAGTAGATGTACTGAAATAGTTTTTATTTATTATTTTAATGTATATGTTATATTTCATACCCATACTAAGACTAGGCCTCTACAATATAGGGTATCGGTATGTAGGCCTATAGTTTCTTTAAGAACTTACAGAATTACACGACAATTGTCGTGGTATTTTTACAACATATTCCTTCGCAGTTTCATTAAGTCGGTATATTTATTAGAACATAGCAGTCTACAAAGAGGAACATAGAAATAACATAGGTCTCCTACCACGAAAAAGAAACGTAAGTAATGTAATCTGCCTGATATTTAATTACCAGTATTCATGAATTTAACTGTTCTTTCATCTATACACATAGTTAAAAACCCGAACCACTCATACTTAATGCCGTTTACACTAAATGATAACTCAAATACTTATTTAATTTAAATTTCAGGTGTGCGATATAATGAATTTCTTTTACGGTCATGAACGCACAAAACATAAAAATTAAAACAAACAAACAAAGACAATGAAATTAATAAGTAGGATATAGCTTCATTCTTAAATGTGTATGATCAATATTTGCTCCATTTTTGTCGTTTCTAAGGCATTATCCTCAGTCTAACAACTAATGTTTCCTCGGGCTTGAATAGAGACTAACAATCTACGATTATTTAACTCACATAGTATGTTTATAATCTACGATTATCTCACTAATGAGATTCTGGATTTTGAATTGTTACGATTATTCTACTCATCTCGGAGAGTTCCCCGAAATTGGTTCAGGTTGTATGGTGTTGATTGACGTTTTATAACAGGTTTCCTCTATGCGATGATTGTTTGGAAAGTTCATAATCTGATGTAGAAATTAACTATGATTACGCCGAAACTATCTTTATTTTTTAACATAATCCCCCCTGAGATTCACACACTTGGTCCACCGGTGCTGCAATGCTGCTGTACCCTCTTTGTAGGCCTGCAAAGATTTTTCGAGGTCTGCAGAAAAACCTTCTGCTGCTGCGATAAACTCTTCATTTGACGAAAATTTCTTCCCAGTCTAGTGAGTTTTGAGCTTTGGAAAAAAAAAAAAAAGAAGAAGAAGAAGTCTGAGGGTGCTAGATCTGGTGAGTAGAGAGCTGCGTCAACAACTCGAACCGTAGTTCGTGTAGTTTAACAACAGCAATTGCTGACGCTTGAGAAGGTACATTGTCCTGATAAAACAACACTTTCTTCTTGGCCATACCCGTTCTCTTCTCGCGAATTTTCCACTTCATTTGCTGCAGAAAATCTCCGCTTATTATTATTCTCTCCTTTGCTGTAGGCCTATAGATAATCATGATTATCTCCTTAGAATCCCAGAACACGGGAGGCGAAGAATCACTGTTCTTCCATTGTTTCCACTGCTGTTTTGTCTCTGGTATGTAGTAGTAGATAAAATTTCATCACTAGTCACAAACCGCCTCAAAAATCGAGTGTATTTTTCTCAAACCAAGCCAGAAAATTCCCGGAAATTTGACATAGAACGTGCTTTTGTTCCGATGTTAACAAACGCGGAATACACTTTGCTGATACCTAGGACATGACCAAGACATTGACTAAGATGTGAAGCATCCGTTCAGTTGAGATACGCATAACCTCACTAATTTCCCGCACTTTCAGTCCACGGTCATTCAACGCCCTATCATGGATTTTTCTACGATTTCTTCACTTGTTGATGTTACTGGACGTCCTCTGCGGGGATCATCTTCCACACTCTCTCGACCATGTTTAAGTAATGCTCCACATTTTTTCACAGTCGAAAATGCTGAAGTGGATTCCCCCATTGTCTGCTTTAATTTATGTTGGACTCATTTCCTATTTTATGAAATATTTAATGACAGCACGAAGCTCGATATTTTCCATTTCTGCTAATATGTTGCGAGCACTTTCTAAAAAATTATGCTACACAGAATGCAGTCTACACGACGTTATAATTTTTCTTGTTTGAACTAATGTAAAATGGCCGCTAACAATGGCGCCATTGTTGACACGTTTTCAATGCCATCTGTGTGTTAGGTCACGAACTCTTCAAACGCACCTCGTAATCTTATACGTCAGTAATCCTTTCTTCAGCAGCTATCAAAGCGTTACATTTCATCCCGTTATAACGTCAGAATTATGTTTAGGCTACTGAAAGCAGTCATGTAAGTTCCCATTTAAAACTGTGTGTAACAGAAATATATAATTTAACTTTTCTTTCAGGTCTTACTGATTCTCTTAATTGCAATATTCAATACGTGCACGAAAACCGAAGCCAATCCAATCGAAATATCAACGACACACACTTCTACCATTATGCTCACAGAAGGAAACGACATAATTGAAAACACGACTCAATATAGCAGCACAGCAGGGAGCACAACAGACAAACAACAAGTGAAGCCGAGACTTCGAAGAATTAACAGAGCACAATCTGGACTTGAATTAGCGTGTTGCTTTTAATTCGTGAACTAATAAAATTATGTTAGAATATGTACTGCAAAAAAGAAACCTCACACGAGATTAGCAGGTTTAAACGGAGTGTTAAGATTTAAAACATAAGTCACTAACTTTTCTTCGCCATGAAGACCTACATCACACGCAAAAATAAACCCGCAGTGGTTGCAATATATATTACAAAAGAAATGCTTAAAATGTAAAAATATATTAATTTAACGGTATATTTTAAATTATAAATAAATAATTATATATTTCAAATATTTTCCAAACGTCAATAACAAATATACATAGATTAGCCCGTTTCGAATGCGGTAGGCATGCTAGGATAGGGGGGTACAATTTCGAACAGTAAACACATATTTGTATTTTATGTTCAAAATAAGCAAACGAAATTTCTAATTTTATTGTAAGTACAATGTTCAAGCTCTAGTTGTCGTTCCACAACAATATAAGAAATGAAGGAAGTTTATATTACTCATAGTTGTTTCAATAAACAAAAAACGTTCGAAAATGTACCACAGGAGGTACAATTCTGAACATGGTCAGGTACAATTTCGATCAAAGGCATTGCCACAAACAAACTGCTTTCTTCCTCTGGCACCTAAGCACCACCTCGTGATACCACACGTCGCATATCTGGATTCGGATCCACTTCACTTTCAGAGGCCACATTCGTCTTCAAATTTTTATGGAATCGACGATATTTCCCTTTGCTTCACTCTTCTCTTGGGTCCAGGTTTATTCTTCCCTTTAGGCCTAGTGTTAACTGCAGAGGATTTCTTAGATCGTATCTCGTTGATATTTCCCTGCGAAGCAAGGTGGAGTGACGTGAGCAGTTTTCTTTTACTTAAACAAACTTTTTTCTCAGGTGAGTTAAGAACGGCACGAACTATATTTTCTGCAGAATTTGCGAATATTCTGGGGGACATTGACCATGTTCTTGTGGGTCAAACACCATCGCAGGTCCAAGTGTAGATCTGTCTGTAATTGCAGGTTTCCCATTGCATTGGTTGTTTTCTTCAGCAATGGTTCGAAGAGGTGTGAAGGAGAAAAATTTTCCTTTTGAAACAGCTTCCTCTGAAAAGGGCATGAAGCTGGTGCATGCGAAAACCTTGGTTAAAGTAGTTAAGAGTTTTGTTAGGGGTTATTTTATTATTTTTGGGTGAAATCTTAATATTTAAGCTGTATTACCCATAAATACATTTATTCGATTTATTGTAACAGCAGCAGACGTTTTACACTCATGAACAATTGATGGCAAACCCAAGAGACGCTACTGCTGCTGCTGCTTCTGCTGCAAAAAGGGGGGATTAAATCGCTGTTTCGAGAGATTTTGACTAGGATTGCGATGAATCCATTTGGTTGCAACTGTGTGGACTTTCAAGGATTTGAACAAAGGTCTATCGAGCGGTTGAAGAACATGGGTGCTGTGGAATGGTAGCCCTAAAAGCTCGATCTCATTCTTTTGGCAGAATTCCAAAGCACTAAACTTGTGTGGCTCTCATGGTTGCCCAATATGGTGAGAACCTTACCGGAATTCTTGAATTGACAAAAATGTTCCAACCACTTAAGGAAAATCTATTCATTAATATAGCCTGTGTCACTCATCTCCACTATTGAGCAGGGAGACAATCCATCGTTGAATTTTTTACGCTTTCTGACAGCTTTGAAAAAAGTCATAAGTGAAATGTAGGAGCCTCCAGCGTTACAGCAAGCAACGACCGTTACGTTTTTCCCTCTTTCAACATTGGTTAATGACAATTTCACGCTTCCCTTTTTCGCTTACTATTTTGACAGGTCTGTTATTTAAAGAAATATCTGATTCATCGATGTTGTATATACGATGAGACTTGTCAAATAATTCAAAATCAACCATTATATATATATATATTTTTTTTTTGTCAAATTTTGAAAGTAATTTTGAACTACCTTTTCATTAATCCCTTAGCCCTAGCTCTCGATAGTCACTCTCGCATCCTTAAACTGATATTTGAATGTCTCTTCAGAAAGGCTTTAAACCAATCATCCCCAGCCACTTTAATATCTAGATTCCATGGATCCTGAATCTTACTGGCCATGGTCAGAACAAAAACAGCACGTTTAACCTGCAAGACGGTAATATCTAACCATCTATTTGCTAAATACAGGAGTCTATCTACCAAAGCCTTTTGCATGTCTCCAGACAGTACTGTGGGATGTCCACTCTTGCCTGTAACACGTGGAGTAAGACCAGGCTGTTTTTCCTGTTCCTTGTCCACTCTATCATTTAGAATGCTCAGTGGAAGATGACACAAGGCGGATGCTCCTCTCAATAAAATATCTCCTTACACTTTTGATCGCCTTTTCCATCGCATTAGAATCCCATTTCAGACGTTTTTCCTTTTCCATTTTCCTTCGTGGCATCTAAAATGTCAACAAAAAGAAATGACGTATTTAGAACAGTTAAAAATAACTGTTCAAAAATTGTACTCTTAGCGTTCAGCATTGTACCTGAATAATGTTCGAAATTGTACTTCCAGCTATCCTTGAGAAATGATTAAATAGTTTTCTGAATTGTTCATAGATAACACTGGTATGCCTGTAACAATATCTATAACTTAGACCACAGAACAGGTTAGAATCAGATACCAACCAATAATTATAATTATTGTAATATAATAACACAACGCGAAACTACGAGCCATTTTATAACAGAGCATGTTCAGTGGATAAAGTGCTTACCTTTGTTTGAAAAACAACAAAAATATTTAGGAGGCAAACTTACAGAAGACTGATCATCGACGCCAAGCAGGGTTACCAACATATGAAACTCGCAAATGCTAAAAAATCTTAGTGCGTTCAGAATTGTACTATGTTCCAAAATGTACTTCCTTACCCGACAGTAACTGCATTTTCATTGTTTGTTGTAATTCCTGTTGTTTTAACATTTAACACACTTGTAAATTTAGAAAATATTAATTTAATTTAATTTATTGTTAACAAAGATTGTTGTTTGTGAGGATATTACTAATATATTTTATATATCTAAAGTCTAATGTACTCGTACGTGACAGAAATTGATGTGTTCCTAATGTACCTGTTAAATCAATACATATTTCTGAGAATTAGCAAGCTTTTAAGTTATTAAAATAACATTTTATTTAAATAACACATGTCTCGTGGAACTACATAATTTATTAAATATGCAGGGCTTTCATTTCAAAACTTCCCACTCAAAATAAGTAAATTAAATTGAATTCAATTTAAACAAAAAACACCTCAATTTAGGTACTGAGGGGGAAGTCTGAAACCAAGCTTAATTATATTTCAGCAAATTTGTGTTTAACAGAAGGGCTTCTCAAAAGCGTGATTGAAATTATGCATAATTATCATTGGTGCAACAAACAGCGCCCGGGACCGTGTCACAGTGTTATCATTCGATGAAATGAAAGTCACATCTCTTCACGAATATGATAGAAAAGAAGACGAAATTATGGGGCCTCATAATTATATGCAAATAATAATGGCCAGAGGCCTGTTTAGTAATTGAAAACAACCAATTTATGTAGGATTTGATAAGAAGGTAACAAAGCCTTACTTAATGAAATCATAACTACATTGCATGAAGTCAATTGAAGGGCTCATAGCCAAAGGCGACTAACACACAATTACAAAATGAGTAAATAATGGTTGAAATTAAGAGGATCCTGATAAAAAAAATGATTGGTTTCACAATTTATTTTAATTGGTCTACATTGAATAAATGTAAAAATATAGCATGAATCTATAACAACAATGTATAGTTTTGAAAAAAGGCTTAATAATAAAACAAAATAAAATTGTGGGTTGGTCGCCTTTGGCTCTGAGCCCTTCAATTACAGTGTAGTTGCCTGTGTCTCGGATTGTGAGGGAGGAAACATGGGGCTTTGGAAAGAGCTAGATATCAGTACAGAAAAAACATATTATTTTCATTTGTCACTGAAGATATAATTTTCTTTTTCGCTGATGCTCCTCACCTACTTAAATTAGTAAGGAATTAATTTATCGACACAGGGTTTTGTCTGAATAGTGGAACAATTATTTCAAAAGAGCCAGTAATTGACCTCGTCAGGAAAGCGAATTCTGAAACAAACAGCTGTCATAAACTTACTTCCCTTCATTTGACTTGCGAAAGGGTACAAAGACAGAATGTGCCTTTAGCTACTCAATTATTTTCAAATGACATGGCAGTGGCATTAAGTAGATATTTGCCTGGGGACAACCATCAGCTAGCAAGAAATGTCGGGAACTTCATTCAATTAATAAACCACTGGTTTAGCATCATAAATACCTATAACACCATAGCAAAAATGCCACTGTCACAACCATATGGCAGGAACCTAGAGGCCCAGGATGAGGTCTTGAAAAATACAAGTAACACTATATTATCTGGAATTAGATGCTTAAATAAGCGAACAGCACAGATTTTTCAGAAAGACATTTTAATTTCAATAAACTCATTAATGTCATTATACGCAAGTCTGAAGGAAAAGTATGACATTACCTGCATTCTTACATATCGATTAAACCAAAACTGTCTAAAGAATTTATTTTCTCAGATACGTACACGAGGCGGGCTCCATGACCACCCTTCACCCTTGAATGCCGTATATAGAATTCGTATGATTTTACTGGGTAAGAATCCTGGCATTGTACAGAAGAATACGAACACACTTCGTGATGCTAATTCTGACGTGAAGATTACTTACTTGGAAGAGTTCTAAAAGAAGCAAATATTGAAAGCAATGTATTTTCTGGCGATCTATCAGATGGAGACGAAGAAATGGAAACAGAAAATCTGGACAATTCTTTTGATACTTCAGAACCATCAACTAGCCGTACCGATACTAATGTGTCAGAAAGCGATGGCTGCAATATATCGCTGGATATTTAGCAAAAAAACGTTTAGATAAATTTCCAGAACTGGGTCTCCACGCGTAAAAGGCAACAAATAATTTTCACTCCTACAGCATGCCTTCATGGATCAGAAGTTTATCATTTGGCGGCTTAGTTGAACCATCAGATAGCTGGTTAAAACAATGTGAAGAAATGGACATGACATTTTGCAAGTTTCATAGTGATTCAAATCAAGCAGGAACATTGGAATGAAAACAGTTCATTCGCTTTCTTCGAAGAAGCCAAATATTCCTTCTGTATTAGTGCAGAGCTTCGCCAGACAACAAATATTCATTCGAATCTGTACCTGAACAAGATTATGAAGGACAGAATCTCCACTACTTCTACGAAGAGAAAATTTGATGGCGATTCAGGAAGAAAAATAAATAAGAAAATTATTGGATAAAATTCTTGTAATACAAAATGAAATCCTTGTAATGTATCTTTTTTATGTTATACATTATATTTTAGAAGAACTGTTTATTGTGTTAACATAGATATTCACAAACATTATATCGGTATTAGGTCTACAGTATTTCACCTACAGAACTAAGACCTGTAGTAAAACAAAACTCAGTGAAAATTAGTTTTTATAGTGCCTCGGCTGACTTCAGTGAAAATATCAACAGAAGAAATAATTTGGTAAGTAATTTGAACTTACAAAGTATGTTTAGTTGCATGTTAATTGTTATTACCGTCATGCGAATTGAAGTTCAATACACTTCAGCTGAGAAAATTCAAACGCAACATACTCGGTGACTTTTCCCGCCAACGCTCTCATTGGTCGAAAGTTATGAGGCACCTGTTTACATATCGATGGCTGAGAACCAGACTGTTCTAAGTCCAACTTTTTATAAGCAAGAAATCTGTGTTTCATTGTGTTCCGGTTCTTGTCTGCATATATGAATCGAAAAAAAATAAAATTGTAAATATTCCTCTCCATAAGGTTGCCATGAAGCTATTCCAAATTGTTTCATGAAGCTTTGAATGTCAGGAGCTTAAAATAGCTCTCCTGATTAAAAGAGAGAGAGAGAGAGAGAGAGAGAGAGAGAGAGAGTAGTAAAATGGACTTGGAACAGTCTGGTTCTGGGTCATTATATATATATATATATATATCCATATATACAAATAACCTTAATGTATGCCGGGCTTTGTTACACATTTACGTATGATAAAAAAATGCTGCTAATTAACAAAACTATGGACGTAACTTCATAAAATTTACCTGAAATATGATATATCAGTTGTCTTTTTCCTTTTGATATTGCAGTTATATGCAGCACACACAACAGGCATGTTCTATTTTTTTCGTAGCTCTACCTCCGTATACACAACGTTGTAAGCAGACGAATTTTTACAGCGTTAGGTTGAGCGCCACGTTCATATCTGCCGTGTTTCGCGGTGGCGCCGCAAAGAGCGCTGTACAGGACAACATGGCCACTATATTCTCTTTCTAACTCGTTGGTCTACTAGAGTCGACCGTGTCTAGATATATAACTACAACGTCTTTGGTGTGGACAATGCTGTCTCGCCTCGCTCGCGCATTTCTCGGCGCACATTTCACATTACACATCTCTCGGTATAGTGTGTAACCGGCCTTACAATGCAAGTACTTCTTGGGTAAATTCTCATCTGCCCAACAGAAGCAAAGTTTCCCTGTTTTCAATGTAATTTACCTCATTCTTATATCCAAATTCATGTGGAAGCTAGACAAAAAAAAAAAAAAAACCAAAGCCATGCAGAGTTTTAAACACCCAATGGGTATGGCATCCCTACCTACCGGGGAGAAGAATCGACAAAAGCACTCTGAAAACTCCGACAGAGAACATGATTAAGGTGAGTACAAAACGGGCATATGTGACTCAACCTTGTCGGCATTGGTTATACTAGAATTAACGAATGTTTGTACTTCTGACAGTTTATGTGGAGTCGCAGGAGGGAGTGCGCTGTTGCCGCATTGTAGTGAGAGACGGACGGAACAGCGGATTTCAAATTCAAAACTACATCTTATCTCACTCTGCATTAAATTAGGCTCGAATTCTAATTTCTAATACAGGTATCTTGAATCCAAAATTGTTATTAAAGCTGTCTGACTAAAAGACATCGTCGCAAAATTAAAAATAGTAAAAGTTCTTGAAACTACACGTAACACATTTTGATCGATCGATACTATCACTCTACTAATACCATTACTGTCACTACTATACCACCGCTTTTAATAATAATAATAATAATAATAATAATAATAATAATAATAATAATAATAATAATAATTCTGAGAACTGGGTAAATTTTGTTACATAAACGAATTATGTGTGTTATTATTTGAAATAAGTATTTTTGTTCATTTTTAAAGTACATTAATCACAAAGGGCTAAATAATATTATTATATACCGAATTAAATGAATTCATAAACAAGTAATATGGATTTAAATTTGTATTTGCAGGAACGAAACCATACTTCAAATTTTGTTTCTTTGCGAGCAGGGCAGAGCCTCAACAATGAACGAATAAAGTTAAAATGTGCGACATATTTAATATTTAAATAACAATGTTGTAAAACCGGTACACGAACATTGATAACCTACAATATATTTCAATACCAAAAATATAAAAGAATATAAAAATTGAAAAGTGGTGCGGAATACCTCATGTACTAATTAATTAGGTATGCATTTTCTAAGGAAATATGAATATACATGGTGGCGAATGGCATCCTTTTTAAATGACTCAAGGTCCGTGATTGCTTTGACTTGGGTTTGACTTTTCCGGGAGTTTTCAGCAGCGCATCTGAAGGCCCAGCTGGTGTGCCATCTTCCTTTTCTTTTTATTCAGCTTCCTTTTCTTTTCCGCACTTTTTCTTGCCAACACTGATGACAGTATTTCTGGAAATGTTTCGAGCAGGAGCAGTTCTCTCCAACACTTTATTAACATCAATTAGCGGATCCTCATTCTGTCTTTCTAATTCAAAATAAGTTCTAAGACAGCATACAATTTACAAGCTTGGCCACGAATCGGTGTTCCTTTGCCGAACCTTGCAGTTTTTCTTTTTGGAGAATGAAGTCTTTTACCTTTAAGGCTTGACTGTGCCATTTTAAATTTAAACTTAAAAATAAACCGTAAAAACTAAATAAACACTAATAGCCCTAACAACACGCACGCTCGCACGCGCGCTCACGCACACACACACTTAAAATAACTCCCTACAACAATTACTATGAAACACTGAGTTAAAAAGGCAGAATATTAAACGATAAAACAAGTGGTGGTTTCTCGGGAACGTCCTCCTCACATTTTTCTTCTTTTGAACGTAAATACAAAATAAAATATGTGCCTTGAAATTCGATGAAGATTCGATAATTTTTAAGTTCACAGCTATCAGAAAACCTCAGTTGATTGAGTTTTAAACGACGTGCGCTCATGTGCTGCTAGAAAACTATGAGAAAGATGCGAGATTGTTTGTGTGGAGGAAAGTCAATCCTTTCCTCCTTTACTACAGTAAATAACTATAACGTCATTGGTTAACACACATAGACAACAGCGCACTAGCGGCCAGAGAAAGAAGCAGAGTTTTGAAGCAAGTGAATGAACGGTTAGGGAGGAGATCCTCCTCTGAATCAGCGCATGGGCGGCAAATAGTTTAGCAGACAGAAACCGACTGGTAGTGCAGCAATCATGTGATGTTGCATTCAACCAGACTATAACACTCTAGAAGGAGACACGATAAAAACAATTTTAACGCAAAGGTATGAAAGTCATCATATAAACTTTTTTTTAAATTATAAATCAGAATATATTGTTCATTGCGCTTTATATAAACTACTATTCATAGTTTGAAACTTTCGAGGATATTTGAAAGTTAAAGTAGGGTTTATATAAAACGAAGAAGAAGTAGTTCTACGTTATTATCGCAGATCTTTTTGGCCTCTGAAATTCACTTCCATTCATTGTCTACTAGACAGGGCAACAGCCAAGTTGTCAATTTTTGTACAAATATATTTGAAATTGAAAGTACTCCAAACTACACTATTTTAACATAAAAAATTAATCGACCACAGGCAGCTTTTAACAATAATGGTAGTATGACTTCACAAGAACTGACATCTTTCAAAAGCATGTGATACTGAACTTGTAAAATGTACATGTGGCAACACAGACCACGTGGGTGGGTGCAGTGTTCTCGCTTTCCTAACAGATTATTCCCCATTCCGATTTCCGTCAAACGGTTCCGGTTACTTGTTAGTAACTAGTCTCTTCCAATAATTGTGATGTTGTAGTGTGCGCAAAAAATGGTACGAAGTTGTGAATTTCCTTATAATTGTTTAATTTGTGCAATTATTCAGCAATGAATGGAAGTGAAAACATATTATATTTTGGACAATTTGGGAAACTCAGCTTACAAGAACAGATTATTGCTATACAAAAGGGAAGGCCAACCCCAAGACTACCTGGTCTTACATGTATGCATGTAGGCTAATTTGTAGCATGTTTCATTCAAGAAGGTGTCATTTTGTGCTGTTAACTTCTTTCCTCCTCTTAAGAAATATGCAGGAGTCGCCATTGGATAAAACTAAGAACAACGAACAATGAAATGCCGTCACAGAAAATCAACCACGTGCGTATATTTTGTTGAACTGGCAACGCTTCTCATGCTTGTTGAAGGCATAGACTTAAGGTGTAATTCCTATGAAGCTGACGGATTGCGTGTGACGCACTACACTGCTACAATGGGATGTTAGACTAGACGTCAGTTCGGAAGGCGGTCGGCTGCTATATGCGCCGTAGCATTCAGCGTATTCCGAATCTCACCGGACCGGTGGACAACAATGACGTCACGCTGCAGCAAAATAGGAACAAAACTGCTGGAAAGTTCGATGGCTATCATGGCGGCTATACAAGTTGTTGTCTATGCTACGCTAGCAAGATTTTGCGAAATTTCCGTACTGTCATCTCGTTCAAAAAAAAAAAAAAAGAGAGAGAGAGAGAGAGCATAAACAATTTATTTCTTGAACCAGTAGTAATAACTGGTCTGTTGACATGTTCGCTCATAAGCCATTAACATATTGTTTTTACGTTGTGCTCATTACAAACAATACAGCAGAACCAAAGCAGAACACACCGCCATGACACGACAGTGCACAATGTCATTCGTCTGCTAATTCCCGCCCTATGCAAGAACCAATCAGATTCACTGATGGCGGCTGATGGAGACTGCCACCACCTCTGCAAGCTGATGGAACCGGTGCGACACCGGTGGAGCATCAGTGACGTCATCGTTGAAATTCGGAACACCGTGATGCCATCAGATTGCTCAGCGCTGAGATTCGGAATACGCTCATTTCTAGTATGTGACGTCACAAGCTTGTATAGTTTGACAACTTCAAGTGAAACCCCGTAAAACACACCAACTTCTGGAATCTCTCTCTTTCTTTCTTCTCTCTCCCTCGCTCCTCGTCATTCAATCACCAATCACCACGTAAATATCTGAGAGGGTGTGTGTGGCCATCGCGACCAATAGAAGAACCACTCTCCAGTATTACCACAATAACGGATTCTTCATTTTCGCCTCGACTGTCGGCTAGGAAGGTTCCATTATGCTAGCATTGCAGGCAACTAGTCAACTTTTAATGCTTTTGTTAGCAGGTTTGACAAACTGTGAGTGGAGCTGCAAGCACAGTGCATAGTGCTCTCTCCCTTCCCCCCGTGCTTTCTCACTTGCTCCACCCCAAAACAGCCAGCGCTCACGTAGTAACTCGGTCAGGGTTTCAGTTCGATTTGTCAATCTATACAATAGAACCAATCGGAATCAGTCTGTAACAAGTACTTCCCGAGTTCGTTTGTTTACGTGCGAGTGTTTCAATACATTGAATAACTAAAACTAACATTTACTGGGTGTATGTAAGATAAATAAATGGAAGAAGAGACTGTAAAAAGACAAGTATTGCACAGGCAGGCGCGGAAAATATTGTTTAAGGTGTATAATTATTTTAAAAACCTTGACTAGCAGAACGCTGCCGGCCATCTTGATGCTGGCTGCAACGTTGCCAATGTGCAAGAAACGACTGGAGAAGCATGTGGTGTGGGATTGAGAACCGTGCAAAGAATTTTATTAGTGAAGGAAAGAGTTTATGTTTGATGTCATGTTTACAGTAACCAACGGCTAAAGTCATTATTGTCTTTTGATAATTTAAATTCTCTCCTACACTATTTGTATTACACGTGCGCGTGAAGTACGATGTGGCAATGTTGTACGCTGCCTTGTTCTCTCTATCTGTCTCTCTCGACGCAAACGCTAGCAGACTACCGCCTTCCGAATTGCCGTCGACTCTAGGGAAATGATTCCTATGCTGCGTCAGCTGCTTGCGTCGACCATGTTGAGGTTGCAGGTTGAGCCGCGCGGCTGTACCCCTTCGAGAGCAGTACAGACGCAGCCGCAGCGCGTCACTTGCCTTGCTGTATAATGTCTGAAGCAAAAGTTTTATTTTCCGTTCTGGAAGATGAAAAACTGGTCGAAATGGTATCGAAGTTTCCATGCAGCTTTGATGTCGCAAGCCCAGCCTACGAAGACCGAATTGTTAAGGGTACCCATGAGTGAAATTACGAAATTCTAAACTATAAAAGCTAGTGTAATCTTCATCTTACGATGTTTGGTGACGTGTACACGTCCGTTGATGTGACATATTAATGAATTTAAATACTATGCAAATTAAGCTTTCAGGAATAACTCCCTGCTTAATTTGCATAATACACGTCACTGTACGTAACAGAAAACCACAATTTAAAAGTCACACAGAGTTAGTGTGCACTCAAATGTTGGTTGCTTGACTGTTGTCAGCCCACTTTGAGGTCTGTGGATATAGAGGGAAAAATTGGATCGGTGTCGGGTAGAGTTCCCGGGTAGCTCAGTGGGAGAGCGTTGGTACGTTTAACCAAAGGTCCCGGGTTCGATACCCGGCCCCGGAACAATTTTTCCCTCGAAATTATTCAAATTAACTTTACAGGGAGTTATTCCTGAAAGCTTAATTTGCATAATACACGTCACTGTACGTAACAGAAAACCACAATTTAAAAGTCACACAGAGTTAGTGTGCACTCAAATGTTGGTTGCTTGACTGTTGTCAGCCCATTTTGAGATCTGTGGATATAGAGGGAAAAATTGGATCGGTGTCGGGTAGAGTTCCCGGGTAGCTCAGTGGGAGAGCGTTGGTACGTTTAACCAAAGGTCCCGGGTTCGATACCCGGCCCCGGAACAATTTTTCCCTCGAAATTATTCAATTTAAATACTATTATAGTCACAATCATGCCATGGTATGAAAGAAAAATTTCACAACCTCGAGCGGGAATCGAAGCTGCGACTTCCTGTTCTCTGGTCAGGCGCTCTACCACTGAGCTATCGAGTTCGTCTCACGCCAACAAAGGCTTGGAATTATCCTTTCATACTGGCGACTCTGTTATAGAGTACTGTCCATAGCGTCTGATCTAGTCAGCACTGCTTATGGGTTGAAAGAAAGATGATGGCATGAGTGTGACTATAATAGTATTTAAATTCATTATAAAAGCTAGATTTTTAAAATTTGTACCATAGGTGTATGATAATATAACTAAATAATTCACCAAAAAAAAAAAAAGACTTTGTAACTTTCATGGTTCACAAGTAATGGGTAAGTTTACATTTTTTGGAGGGGGGCGGGTAACTAAAAAAGTCCCTTGCGTAATAATTTTCTTTTTTTCGTTCTCATTATTTGTGCATGCCCTCACCACATGTACTGTATACTTATTTAAATTGCCCTGAGTTTCCATGTAGATTGATTAGATACGCTTCTAGATTTTTTTTAATATTGTATAATATTTTTTCTTAAAAATAAAAAAAAAAGTAAGAAACTGAAAAAAAAATACTGAAATTGTATTCATCATAAAACCCAGAGCAATTTTTATTCACTGCAGATCAGTGAAATTAAATACCAAGTTTCAACTGTCACAAAATCTGCGTCGCAAGGAGCATTTTATAGGAATGATAATGCTGAAATTTTTAAGTGTGAGAAAACAGTACAAAACTGAGCGTGTCGCAGCTGGAATTTAAAGCACCACGGGACTTTTGAAATTGGCCTATGGACTAAAAAAATGTCATTACCATACTAGTGAAGCTATTTTTTTAACAGAGGGAAGTATGTAGTAATTTATGTCAAAAAATAAAATTGTGATTTTTGAGAGAATTTCTTCAAAATTCACTTATGGTTACCTTCAAAGACAATGTTTGGAAAGAAATAGAATTTGTCGAGAGATCAGGTAAGAAAAATATAATCTATCCTAAATGTATATAGTTTATTAGCATTATGTGACACATTTATATTGTTGTAAACATGTTGTACAATGTGTAAATAACTAGATTAGTGAGTTCTAGTAATACGATTATTTCGCCAGGGTACTGTCCCTGCGTGACTATTGAAATATTTCGTAAATGAATCTCGCACATAAAACCCATCAATATCCGCAAAACCATCACCCCTAGCAAGTGGTATAAGTTTTTTAGATGGTGGTGGTTCATTAGGGTCTAGTTCATAGTAAAGTCTAAACCGCGATAAACTATGAAGTGTAGTAACTTAATTAACAATTAAATTATTATTTTCAATTTCACATAAGCATATCCAATATTCAGTGTGACGATACAAGCATCCAAGAAGACGACATACTAATGATGGAAAACACTGCAACGGAGGACGCTGGTCCACCACCAACTTCTCAAATCACACAGAATGTGGACAGAACGGCGAATTCACTTCGACCACCGAGTAAACGCCAAAGACACCACGAAAAAATTATAGGCTTGCTGGAGGATAGGCGCATCGATAGAAAAATTACCATCGACAGTTTGAATCAGAATCGCGATGATGACATTCAGTGGCGGCTCGTGAACTTGTGGATTGGGAGAGCTGCAGTAGATTTCGGTACATACAAATTTCACTTATTGATACCATTACTAATAAGTATAGGACAAAAATAAATGCACTACATATCGAAAAACCAAAACTTCCTGACTTAGTTGGGAGATATATGTGGGACCATTTGCTAATCCCTAAGAAAAACTAATACCATCGATTTCATTCTGAATTTCAGATCGGCAGACACTCAACTTACAATCTACCAATTCATTCTGAATTGTCTTAGAATAACCTTAAACAGTGGCATGTACCAAATTATTTTTGAGAGGCTCGTTTAGATTACTCGCGAACTGTAGCAACCCACGAAATACACCAGGGTTCTTCGAATCGTTTTTTCATCATGTCCCCTAAGGGGAAGTTCATATTGGCCACAAAATTTGATACAATCAATATTTTTTTAAAAATAATTTCACGATTTTTTCTCACTTCTTGATTATGTTTGAGAATGTTTGTTCTGTTCGTTTCACTTGATTGCACAGCGGTATGAGTTGCGTAACATAGCCAATGAAACATCATTTTTCAGGTGAGACTGCGAAGATTCGTGCATTTTGCTTTTTAGGGGCAAATGTCCTAAATCTGTCACACCACTCCTAGTCCATGCAGCATCACCACCGAAGAGGAGGCAAGGAAAACAAAATACAGATTTTTTTTTGTTCACATCCACGTAACCACAAATGCTTAGCGTAAATTTCATTGTTATACTTATATATGCACTGTTTCGGTTGGATGAAGCTTGAGTAATATTTAAGTCGGGTAACGGACGACCCTTTAATTTTACTTCATTACATACATTTTCTCCGCAAGGGAAAGTTGAGAAAAATAAAATTAATATTCTGTAATTCACACACACTCATGCTTGCACATTTGCACTGGTTAAGTTACGGTATTAAGACGTCACACCAAAGCAACACTCAGATGTACTGATGGTCAACAATTTTCTAAAACTAGAAAAGAAGTCTCTTTCGTATTTTACGTGCTACATCAAAAGGATTCTACTCGTGCAATCATTTTGAGTTAAGGCAAATATTAGGTTCTGCTGGAGGCTGGATATATACGTAATAATAAGGCAAAAGAGAATATTAATTTCGTTATATTAACTCGATAAGATTCTACAACAATAAGTATGTGAAAAGAAAATAAAAATTTTGTCATTAAGTTTCAAGGGAATAGAGAATCCATTTGACGCAGCATTACAGTAGCGGTGTGGGAGGAGAGGAAAGATCCCTTGTGGCCTGGCTCTGCAAGCCACTGCAGCGAGATATTGGTTTTAAACAGCGGCAGTTTCCCTCTGCTTCCCTTCACCTCTCTACTCCCTGACCATGCAAGACACAGTCTCTATGAGCTGACCACCCTACAGATCCCAGGACGACTTTGAATGCAGTGTCAATTCCAATACAGTCGACGCGCAAAAAGATTACGCATAAGATAATAGTACATATTCCCGGCCAGATGAAATATAAAGCAATTTACCAATAAAAGCTGTAACAATTCGTCTACAAATTAAAATAAATATTATTTTTATTTTCCTGTCAAAGCAGGGAGTGCTGCAGCTCCGCAGCTCCTATGGACGAGCCGCCCCTGATGACATTGATTAAAGTATTGCGATATCCGTCAAAAACTGAGATCACATTTGATTCATGAGGTGAAAATGAGATCACTGCAGATAGTTTTTGATTTGGAAAGTCGCTGCACAAATCCTTTCATTTTGCCACCGGAATCTTCAGCATCAACAAGCACTAGTAGTTGGATGACATGATCACCTTCAACTTTGAATATCAGCAATCATTCAACCGTCCGTGACTCGTATGACTATTCGGGATTTGAAACTCGGCAACTTTTGAATCACTGTGATTCTTTTTCACTGTTAAAAAATAAAAATTGATTAAATTACTGCAGTTTATACTAATAAAGTATTTTTATTTTAAAGTTTTTGCATTATTACACTTCAATGTTGCAAGAAAACAATATTATTACAATACTACTGTACAGCATTTTTACTTTACATACCTCAGTGTTATGGCTAAATTTTCGTCAAGAGTCATAGGGTACAGATATCTACTTGAAGAATCTTTAATGAGATCGTCTTTGATCAGATCGAGAACACATTTGAACTGAGCAATGTTTAGCCTGAAAAACTCACGAAATATCTTGTCATCTTGTAACATGTGCCGATTGATTAGTGATGTAAAAAACCTTCCTCGCGCTTTGTTCTAAATATGAGATATAAGTTACTTAAGCTTTTCCATCATTTATTTGTTAGAGCAGAATTTCTTCCCATTCATTTTCTTCTAACAGCAAATGAGGACCTAACGTTCTAAATGTGCTAAGTGCAAAAAACAACTTTCTGAGATATTGATGAAAAACATACTGCGAAATGTATGTTGAGATACCTACAACACCGTCTTTTGGCGCACGAATGAGTCAGTTACAGTTGAGATACGGCAAAGATAATTTAGTATCATATTCTCATATGAATGTTTCTTCCTTAGATTGAATAAAATTAAATTTGAAAAATTGGAACTTCGCATATTTAGAATGTTAGGTCTTCGCTTTCACTCATTGTGCAAGTATCCCCTCACTAACAAAAGATCGGACACGTCTGACGTCTCATACAAGAGGACTAATGATATAATATATAGTCCTCTTGGTTTCATAAGAATCACCTACTAATGCGTCAGCCGTGAACGTCAGACGCTTCATAGAAATTACCGCTCCCGCGTCCCGCGTCGGTGTGCGCAGACCTACTAAATAACCGCGGATGAAAGTTGCTGAGAGCAGGGTGAGAGGGGAACGGACTGTGATTGGGCGTTGCTATGACAACACTCGTTGCTATGGCAACGTGCCGCCACCTCACTCATAAAGTACTGTCAGAAGTACAAACATTCATTAATTCTAGTATAATTCCCAAGAAATTCATATATTGTTGGCAGCATTGAATAATATTGATTTTTGGATGAAAGTCGAGGACGTCATAGTAGTACAATAACAGGCAGAGAAGTGTTATAAATCTGGTTTCAAAGAATTTCATATTTAGAACTTGTAACATCGATCTAATTTCGAACAGAAGGTAACATTGGTCCATGCAAACCATAATTCATTTCAGCTAAACTAGTGCTGAACTAGTTCCCTTTGTATTCCGCTTCTATCGTATACCTTGCATGTACGAATCTGTGGGAGGTTAGGTTTGGTTAGAAAAAAAACTAGTGTTGAGGTAATTCCGGTGATTTTGGAAGTGAAACTGATCGAATTTGTAAGACTTTCTTGCGGAGATGAATTTAAAAAAATTAAGGATTTCATAGAGAAATATTTCAAGACAAGGATTCTCCTTCGTGTATGCAAGCCATAACAAAAGCCTAAACTAAACTAACCTACCCTGTCACAGATTCGTATATACAAGACAAAACAAAAGCCCACTGAACTGGAGAATTTGCTACGGTAGCTTTGAACCGTACCGTTACGGTTACGATCCAAATTGAACTAAACACACATTGTCACCAATATAAGGACATGACTTTGATCTGTGGCGTCGTTAGAAGGAGAAATTTGTTTTTTTTCCCCCCCTCTATACCTCCTTCGTTCAGAACATTACTGAGAGATAGCACCACTATTAGCGACGAGATGTATTTGCGTAAATATTGCGAATAGATTACGTGACTTAGATGAGTGGCTCGCGACAGGAACAGTTTTGCTGTGACTCATGCACGGATCTCTCATGCAGTGGCAGCGTGATCCTTCCTTTAATTTATTTTCGTGTTTACATTCCAGATCTAATCAAGAAGACCCCTTCTTGCTCTGGTTACACATATTGCATATTATACGAAGGTTAGGTTTGGTTAGTTTAGGTTTTTATTAACCAAATCCGCGCATGCGCAAGCAGCCAAGATGATCCTGTCGGTCATGGCCCTTATGATAGTTTTTGTTTCATAATATTGATAAACAATAATATGATGAAAGCAGTGAATAATTTAATGCCCGCTAAAGTTTTCTTCGTAAAATAAGAGGTAATTTCTAGACCACAAATAAACCGGCAACGCAGTCATAATTACGCACTTAACGCTTTGGTGAACATTAATCGGAAATTTACTTTCCTTCATTTGAATGATATTCCCTGAAACACACATTTTTCCCCCTTATTTCGTTGTGATAACCTACTTTAAGATCTTACTATATCTGCATTTTCTTTTGGCGCATTCAAAATACCGCCGTTGTGCTGCATAAACCTTGCATTTGACTAAAGAAGTGAGTTATTTAAGAATATAGTCACGAAATTTACTACCACCATTTCGATTGTCTTTTGTTTGACACGTTTCAGTATGGCCCAGTGACTAGTAGCCAGCGAGCAATGTCGAATACCAATGTCTACCGTGCGTATTATCCAGTTGTTCCCAAAAGCCTAACTAACCTAAACTAACCTGTCAGATTCGTTAATGCAAGGCATAGCCTGAATGTACACTTGCTTGAAACTTTCATAATATCATTAAAGTTATGTTGGTGTTACAGAGGAAACAGTTGAAGGTGTGGAAGCGAAATGGGACGGGAACTATCTCAGAGCTCGTTTAACCAAAATCCCTTATAAATTCAATGATATTCACTTCCCAAATCACCGGAACTACCTCAGCGCTAGTTTCGCCTTTATTTCTGTTGGGTATCTGTACATTTAAAAGATCTTGTGAATTCTGAAAATGAAGCATTTCTGTAAAGAAACATGTTGACTCTGCTTATAATTTTAACAGACATCAAATCATAATTATTAACACTAAGTAAACCTAAATACCGACGTTAATGGGTAATTATGCAGTAAGCATCGGCCAGCTGCCATCTTCCATAAGTCCAGGGCACATATTTTTCCATTAGAGTGTAAATAGGCTGACAATATGTCAATCTTAAGAAACTGTTGAAAGTTTAATTACCAGTAGAGTATAATAAAGCATTTCTCAAACTTTTGTGAAGTTGGGACCACTTTTTTTTTAAGTCAGAACAGTTCTGCGGACCACTTTACTCTTGTTCCCATCGAAAGCAAATTTATCGTTTTTTTTAGCGTATTTTAGTACCAGTATACTTATATTTTAAAATAGAATTAATTAAAATTGATTTATTTCTGTTAATTTTATATTAGTATTAACTAATTAAGTTAATGTTAACAGAAGAAAATTCATTTTCGTTTTTTTAATAATTCAAGGCTATTAGAGTTTGGATAATCTTTAACTTAATAGTTACCTAAAAAAATAAATAAATGTTGATATTCAATAATTCGACAGGTTTACTTTTTACACTTGCGTGTTTCATCTTTAAGTGTGTTTCAATTTTGCGGGTTTCATACGTACACTTGTTTCAAAGCACTTTATAACAAACAACGCACCGAGGTTTTGGTTCAGTCTCATTGCCACACCAAGTAAATCCAAGTGCCAAATAACTTTTGTCATATTTACGAAAGAATTTTTTCTTTGAACAGCTATCACTAGGACTAGATATTTCCTCAATGGCACTAGAATCACTGTTATTAATATCTTCACACATAGCTTCTGAACTATTAGCACTGCCTAAATTAAGTGTATCATCACGTTCCTTTCTTTTCAAAGATCCGGATTAAAGCCAGTTTTCCATTACGCATAATGGGCACTATTTAACAGACACGTAGATAATTACAAGCGTGTACCACATAAGAAGGATTTCAAACAACTAACTGCTAATAGGCAAGCGATGATCCACAGAATTTGTCAGTCAGCCTGAATCCAACTTTTATGAAGCAGAACTTTAGCATGCATACATGTATCTGTCTACACTCTTGCTGCTATAGGCTTACTTAACATAATTCAGTATGCTTGTAAGGGCTTCATCTTGACATTGGTGACACCAATATAGACAAAGTTCCATCACTGAGTCTGCAGTAGGTATTATGTATGAAACTTCATTCTTGTGGAAGCAATATGTCACGCACATTTTCTAATTGACATTTTCCGATGTTTTGGCCTCTGGTCTTTCCAGCCAACACAGCTAGTACATGTAAACATTAATTTATATTTCAGGAGAAAATGTATGAAAGAAGTGAAATGTTGACTCTGGTAACAAATGCTTCAGCTGTAGGAAATAATTTGACCATTCAATTCAGTCCACAAACAAAGAAGGCCCTTACTGTGGCTGTTATACATGATGGGTACATTAATGTTGTTCCCATCTGTAACACTGAAATAAGAGCCAAGTATATTCCGTGTATTGAGAGAGGAACCAGACCAAGAACTGTCATTACTTCAGTAACACAGGTTGGTAAAGTCTGTCATATTTCTTTAAGCTTACTACCTAGGTACTGTACCGGTACTTTTATCATCTACCAGAAATTCAAGTTTAGCTCTTGTGGCTGATGGATAAGGGCTAGTAAAAGTTCATTTATGCATTGAAAATTATTTTTATTGGAACTAAGAGGTCTAGTGAAACTTTTATCTTAATAAAATTATTAAAATGAATAATATAATATTAAGTTACATTCTATATAATATTTTTTTAACCTATCTTTGTTTCTTCATAACCTTTCAGTTTGTCTGAAATTAAATAATTTTACTAGTAGGAAATAACTTTGTGTTCTTATTGTGAAGTATTTCGAAATTACTATTGATGCCAAAATAGCTGTTATAGAGTGCCTCAGTCTAACGTAGTCTGCCCGCATGACAGCTTTTTTATGTGTAGAAACAGTTTAACTATTGGCAATGCAGAGTGCTGAATTGATGCTAGTAATATCTTGTGTACTGATCCAATTTAACAAAGAATATGCTGAAACTGCCTGTAGTCCTTTCCTATACATTTATTGCACCTGTTTAACATATTCCTCACCACACGCTTAAATACCCATTGAGAAATATAGGCATATTATGCTTGAGATCTTCTAAGGTGCATGGGTTTGTTCTATACACTTATCTTTTATTGAACTCCAAAGATAAAAATCAAACAGGGTCAGACTGGAGGATTTTGGGGACTACAGATTAACGCTGATGACTGTTCTGGAACAATTGTGAGGGCCTTAGAGGACTTCTGGGTTAAATGACATAGTCTATTCTGAGATATTGAAGTTCATTGTTTAAGCATATATTATAAATTCCATGCATCTTTTAAAACTAACTTGTTCCTACCATGTAATAGGGCATTGGTGCATGTTTCTAAACATACGTACCTTGAGTGAATAATTACATTACTGCTTTACAGTATGTTTTGCACTGTTATTTTACTTAGACTGCTTTAAAGTAATTTTTTTGTGAGGAAAACTAGTTCAAATGATACGTTATAATTTCATTTGATTGAAAATCTGTTTGCTCAGAGAAGTTTCATAGTACTGATGATGATGAAAATAATAATAATAATAGTAATAATAATAATAATAATAATAATAATAATAATAATAATAATAATAATAATAATAATAATAATCTTACAATATTATTTTTATTACAACAGTATAGGGTGTATCTGTAGTAAAATGTAGTACAGTACTTACACTTCGCAATATTTTTAATCACCCAAGGAACATTAATCATTAATTTATTACAACAATATGTTTAATAATATTCTGTATTTTTTGTTAACAATGTTTTAATCATCAAAGGAACATTAATCATTGTTTTTATTGCATCAGTTTGTTTGAAAATATTCAGAGCTTTTTACTTTACAATATCCTGATCATCAGAAGAACATTAATAATTATTTTATTACAAGAGTATGTTTAATTCAGTATTCTTCCCCTTAATAATACTCTAGTCATCAGAGAAATAATTAAACATCTAGATCATTAGGGCTTTTCTTTTTGTCCACGGCCATAGGGGTTTTGCTATTGATGATACTGATTTTTTTCTTAAGTACTTTTGGTTAATTGGGCTTCATGAGGCACTGGTCTTTAAAAGTCATTATAGTATGGTGGAACATAAGGAAGAAGCTCTTGAGGATTTTTCCATTTTTCATATTTAGTTTTAGTAATTCACTATAAAGGGCTCCAATTTTACATTCATGATGGGTCTCCTGGGTCTCCCTACTCATGATTTCCTTAGTCAAACACAATAAAAATTTATATTTTCATTGAGAGTATACTAGAAGTACATAGTGGATTTTCATTTTTCACTTTAATTCATTTAAAGTTTCTCTATTTTATCAAAACGCCTCAGTCATCCTTATTTACCTTATTGAAGTCTTTCATTAAAGGTCCATCTCTGTGTAATTGAAATAAAATCCTCTTTTCCCATATTTTTCACCTCAGTGATAATCAACTCATGTTCTTTGTGCAAGAGCACTCTTTGCTGCACGCAAGCATTATGTGAGAACTGATCACCCTGATGTTTACAATGTCAATATTGCTCTTTTTTGCTCGTGTGTGGACACAGTGGCTCGTAACAGCAGCTGAGTTGCTCACCACTGCTTTACCTGAAACTTTTTAATTGCCTTTCTAATTGCATGTTGGATATAAAATATTAGTTGTATATATACACATAATTTGATATTTATATTTGTATATTTATTACAGATTGCTCAGATTGCAACAAAACCTAGACAGTTCTCACAAACCAAGCATGGAATCTATGAAAATGTAACGCTTACTTACTTACTTACTTACTTACTTACTTACAAATGGCTTTTGGAGAACCCGAAGGTTCATTGCTGCCCTCACATAAGCCCACCATCGGTCCCTATCCTGTGCAAGATTAATCCACTCTCTATCATCATATCCCATCTCCCTCAAATCCATTTTAATATTATCCTCCCATCCACGTCTCGGCCTCCCAAAGGTCCTTTTTTCCTCCGGCCTCCCAACTAACACTCTATAAACATTTCTGGATTCGCCCATACGTGCTACATGTCCTGCCCATCTCAAACGTCTGGATTTAATGTTCCTAATTATGTCAGGTGAAGAGTACAATGCGTGAAGTTCTGCGTTGTGTAACTTTCTCCATTCTCCTGTAACTTCATCTCTCTTAGCCCCAAATATTTTCCTAAGAACCTTATTCTCAAACACCCTTAATCTCTGTTCCTCTCTCAAAGTAAGAGTCCAAGTTTCACAACCATACAGAACAACCGGTAATATAACTGTGTTATAAATTCTAACTTTCAGATTTTTTTGACAGCAGACTACATGACAAAAGCTTCTCAATCGAATAATAACACGCATTTCCCATATTTATACTGTGTTTAATTTCCTCCCGAGAATATAACGCTATAGTAATACAAATATATTTACCAAAATCTAAACTGTTTGTTTCTTTTGATGGATCCATAGTTTTGAAAAATCTTTCACCATACAATGTCACCACAGACTAGCTTGCATCTGTCTGCGGACAAGCTTGCACCTAGACTGGTTTTCCCGAAACAGTAAACTGCTTTCTTGAAAGTGGTTCAAATAAATATATGGAAGCCTGTTGTCATACTGACCTCGCATCATAGGAGTCCTGCAAAGTGTATTTCTAATGCATATGGTCGAAAATGCCTGAAAAGCAGGTCAAGCAACTTCAAAGGGTGCAGCACTATGGAGTTAATGTACTCTTTGTCAAGTATCCATGCGTTACTCTAAATAATGCAGAATCTCCTTTATGCTTTCTTAAATTGCTTCCCTGATGTCAGAAATACTTATGCAAAAGTATAAGAACAGTACAAATTCATTAGTGTCAAATGTAATTTCCCCACTGCTGTATCACCCAGGGGCGTATTTTGCGGGCTACCGGGGCTACCAGCGGTAGCCCAAGGAAATTACAAAAGAAAAAGTTTATAATATAACATAATGTAATAATTTTGTATTATTAGTTTTACCATAGTAATTAAAATTAAAGTAATTGTTAGATATATTTTGTGTAATAATAGGGTCAGCGGTAGCCCAAACCCTTTAACCAGTATACGCCACTGGTATCATCAGGCAATCCTCACATCTTTCATTTTCGCTCAATAGACATACATTATTAACACATTTTTACTTGTTTCAACAATATGTTCCATTCGACTGAGATAACATAATATATCCATGATAAATGATCGTAGAGTGTTGGTTCCTAGTCTTAGACTGAACTAACACGGACCACATCTTGGCGATTATTTTGCAGTTTTTGTGTGGTTGTGCTGTTGGCAAAACCGACCACATGTGGACCACTTTTTTGTGGTCGCTTGGAGTCCATTCGACCACAAACAATCACACTGTATTATCGCCACGGCCTCATGCTTAACATGTCGGCATCATACAATAACGTGCGGTGTGCTTTTAAAACATAATTTTGCCGACCGATTGTTGCTCTGTAGGTTTCATTCTAAGCGTCACATTGTCACATACATCTACTTCCTTGATAAGAATAAGCACTAGTTTGTTATATTGTTAAATGGCTATTATTATTATTATTATTATTATTATTATTATTATTATTATTATTATTATTATTATTATTATTATTATTATTATTATTTCATATACGAGTACGTTGACATTATTAACTCTTAATAACAACTCTTTAATAATAATTTTTAAGCACATACCTTAATGTTCGTCCTCAGCACAAGACATTGCAGCCTCGGTTTTAGTCCACGTGGATTAGACAAGTAGGTGTCATTTAATAATGGAAGCAGCTTATTGGTTGCAATATTGAAATTGAGACGAGTGATTGGAGCGGCGACATAAGAAATTGAAAACAATAATACAATTAAATTTCAAAGACCTGCCAAATGTTATGCACGAGGCCGCTCAAAGACCTGCCAAATGTTAACCATGAGAACGCGGCGATAATAACCTTAGTTCCAAAATGTGCTATTTGCCGTCGGCAGTTAAGTAAGTGTCTGTCGTTTCCAAGCATATGGTGTCAGCGACGAGTGGTTGGCAAGTGGTCGGCATGTCGCACTATGTGAGTTGCGCTCTACACCGAAAGCGATAGTTCTGTGGGTGATACTGACCACTCATTGCGACAGACGTCGACACTGACTTCAGTTTGTGGTCCGTGTGAGTTACTATAATCTGTTTCCATACTAATTTCTGACTGCCACAAGTGAACCACCATTTTGTGGTTGTGGTGTGGTCCGTGTGAGTTAAGCCTTAAATTAATCAATATTTTGTCCTTTGTCGCATATTATTGTTCTTGGATTGCATTAAACGAACTGAATATGTAGAAACTGTCAGTAGGCCTAAACATTTCGTTCTAATATGTCCTCTTTTTCACACAGGTTATGTGGTGCATTGTGGGAAAACAGCAGATATTTGTGGTGGCTTCTTCTATAGGAGTACAAATATTTGATGCAGAAGGACGAATCTGCAAGTTTTCTCACCCTTGTTTGGATTTACCTGAGGCTAGCAGCAGCTTTGCACGAGGCTTGGCTTTAATTGGAGATGATTTACTTTGTGTTGGTTAGTCTGGTTGTTAAAATTCAGATAGATAACTATGTTGTATTTTTTAACTGATTGTACCAGTCATAGATAATATCATTGTTAAAAGTAAGTTAAAAAATAACATGTCTGATTATACATCTTGATTACACATTTTTAACACTCTATATCACTTAAGATTTAGGGTCGAATTCATAGTCGTCACTTATCGGAAGACACATTACAGATACTAAAACAAATGCTCATAGACAACAACACATCACAAGAACACATCGAAGAAATCATCCAAATCACAGACATTATAACAAAGCAAAATTATTTCACACACAACAACAAATACTACACCCAAACAGAAGGATTGCCAATGAGATCACCCTTATCTAGCATACTAGCAGAGATATTTTTACACAACATAGAACAAACATACATACTCAACAATGAACACAACAAATATGCAGACAACATAATATACTGGCACAGATACATAGACGACATACTCATACTATACAAAAGAAACAAATGACAAATACACAAACTACACCAATACATAAACAAAATGCACCCAAAACTCCAATACACACTGCAACTCGAAAACAATAACTCCATAAATTTCCTAGACATCACCATAACAAAAGTTGACAACAAACACACCTTCAAAATATACAGAAAACCAACCACCATCACCACACACATACACAACACAAACATGCTGCATTCAGGACAATGGTACACAGATTACTCAACATACCCATGAGCCAACGACACTACAGTGAAGAAGTGAACACAATCAAATACATAGCACAAGAAAATGGTTACATCCCAAACATAATAGACAACATCATAAGGAAGACAAAACAAAAACTCAACAAACACACAAAACACAACACAAACACAAGAAATACATCACACTAACATACGAAAACAAAAACACACACACGATCGCATCCTCATTCAGAAAACAGAAATACAACATAGCATACAGAACAGAAAACACACTACAAAGATGTCTCAACACACAAACAAATAAATACAACCACACAGGCATATACAAACTCACATGCAATAGTTGCGACAGTTTCTACATTGGACAGACAGGCAGATCATTCCAAACTCGATACAAAGAACACATAAAGCAATAACCAGAGGTCACAATACATCTACATATGCCGAACACATAACTAATGCTAACCACACATACAATAACATAAATACAGACATGGAAATCCTACACATACAATCCAAAAACCAAAAACTCAACACACTAGAACAATATGAAATATACAGACACACTAAAACTCACCGTGATCAAATTCTCAACACACAGATCAATTTCAGAACACACACACTATTTGACACCACATTTCAACACTTTTCAACAATCGAACGCACCCACACAACAGGCAGCGAAGTTCGAGATGACGCCGAGGTCTAGTAGGCTCTGATGATGGTGTGAAGAAGCACCGAAACATCTGTAAGCCGCACATGCTTACACAATTAACACGAGTAAGATCGCCATTTAATCAATTATTTATATTCAAGTGTTAAAAGTAATGTACGAAAGATTCAACATTACTTGCGGTTCACACTGTATAGGATCAACATTTTTAGGGGGAGATCCTAACTTTGGGCACAACTGTACATTGTTTACTCCATGTCAGTGACAAAGAGATATATAACTCTGTTTTACATTACAGGCAATTCTAGTGGAACCATTAGAATTTTTAAAATTCCGGAAGATTCTGATGAATTAGAAAAAGTTGAATGTAAACATATCCATGAAAAAGCAGTTACAGATATCGCAAGTTCTACAGAAGAAAATCTCCTAGTTACTGCAGATGATTCTGGAGCTGTCTGTCTATGGAAAATGGAACAGGAACTTGAACCGGTTTCCTCATTTCCTACATATGGGTGAGTTTTTCATTAAGCAAATATATAGTACTGTGTCGTATTATTACCAAGAAGCTTAAATGCACTTACTACTTTCCTGCTTCATAAAAGTAACCATTATTTTTTCGTAAGATATATGCATCAGTACAGTGCTATGTGCAACAGAATGCGAAAGAAAATAATGATTATCATTCAGTAATAATACAAATTACTACCAGCAGTTGTCCTCTGATTTCCTAGTATCATTGTTACTTTAATTTTTCGTTATCCTTGGTGATTGTTAATATATATATATATATATATATATATATATATATATATATATATATATATTTTGTACATAAGTAATGTAAGTGCCAAACACATGATAGCCCTGTACTGGTCGGAGGATCATTCACTTCTGAGCATGAGGTCAGCAGTCGACCTTAATCTCCTATGAGCTATTGCGCCCAGGATTGTTTTTACTTTTTAATGTTAATTGAAAAGTGCAAAGAAAGACATGATTGCAATTGATTTATTGAAATGTGACAAAATTATGAAAACTGCTATAGGTCTACTCTATTCGTAATTAGAAGGGTATTCACAGTCCAGTAGCTTCTTGCTGTTTCAGTGATAATACTAGTCAACAGCCATTTTGTAACCTAAACGAAAACACGTGATCTTACATGATTTTTATGCGCTAAATTCGAATATATCACCAAAAAGACACTATCAGGCTCTGTTCTTGAGTTACAAGCTAGTATATATGAATGAAACTTAACATGAAAATCAAGACATTACCAGTATCATGCCTATTACTTAGTCTCAAAAACAATTTTGTCTTATCAGTAAAGACTTGTATATTGTTCTATGAATAAGTGCCAAGCAGGGGCGGCTTTCGAAGAGGGGCTGCGGAGCTGCAGCACCCCCAGACATTTGTGGCTCTTGTTTCGTTTTATGTTGTGAAAAACATTTATTATACAGTCTCTATTCAGCGGCTCGAATTTTTTTAAAAATTTCGCTCTCAATGACATGCACGCAATCGTTAGTGAAGTCACTTCCTCCCCTGGTGCTGCCAGAGCGAAACCAAAGACAAGGACTATAGGGTGAAGCCACTTCCTCCTCTGGAGCTGCCAGTCTCGTCTCGGATGCTTTGCGCGTTAGTTTTACCCATCCTCCCTGCTTCCGCTTGCCGTGAATCCAGAGTTTCCAGGCGCTGCAAAATTTGCAGCAGTTTGTCAGTAGCGGGCAGTTTCAAATACATTTTCTTTAATGTTGTGAGTATAACAAGTGCAAAAATGTTTAATTCTGTACAATATTTACAGTCTATTCAGTTTAGTACCTTAACAATTCAGGAGAAATGTGAAATTAAGTGCCCATCAGTTGAATCTCATAATGGAAAGAGCCGCTAAACAAAATACAAAGGCTCGCATATTTTTTGATAATTTATCCAGTATCCCTGCTTTCTTCTCTCGATCTCCACACAGTCTGTATTAGATTAATGTGTTTCAAAGACAATTCCATCAGCTGGGGATTTAAAATAAGAACAGTAAATGTTGTTCATGAGAAGGTGCCATTGCTAGAATGTTTTCAAACCATAATAGAATCTGAAACATCTAACATCACAATAAATGAGGCAAGCGCCCTGGTGCGTACTCTTGAATATCCTGAATTCAATTTCTGGCTCAGTTTTTTTTCATTTAATTTATTGATGTATAATGTGTATATATTATATATACAACCAACTACAACATCGCCAGTTAGATATTTCTAAGGTTCAAATCTGCATATAAAAAATTAAATTATGGTTTATTTAACGACACTCGCAACAGTAGGGGTTATATCAGCGTAGCCGGTGTGCCGGAATTTTGTCCGCAGGATTCTTTTAAATACCAGTAAATCTACTAACATGAGCCTGTCTCATTTAAACACAACTTACAAGATAAGGCGCATGGAACTAATCTTTAAATAAAGTAAGTTGCTTGGTTTATTTTTGTATGCAGCCCCCCTTAATTCAATACCCACGAGCCGCCACTGGTGCCAAGGTCAAAATCCCTGATGAATGTAGGCTGGTTTATCAGAAGGAGAGAGTAATGGTACCTGAGCAGTCTTTCAACCTGTAGCTCAATATCCTATTGTTTCAGTCAAGCCGTTGTAAAGAAGGTGTGATTGAGTAAACAAGTGCGAGTTTTATCTAATAAAGTATTTTATTGTGGTGATAGTCTTTGAATTAATTTTTAACGAATTTAAACACAGGTAAAACAAATGATAGTGGTAGAGGTTCACTATAAGTAACACACGACATCATGTCAGGTTCTAAAGTTTGCAGGTGTGTAAACTATATAAACTATCCGAATAATTTCTGTTATATATTTTGTGAAAAATTCACTTCCAAATTACAAAAGAACATTACACTCACTGTTACAAAAGCTTACAAACTCTGCTTTGGTTGTCCGTGAGGTGACTAGGATAGGCTTTGTGACCCCAAGAGAGAACTAAGTTTTTTTTTTTTTTTTTTCTTCATTATTTTATCCAAGTGGCGGAAAGGAAAGAAGAGAGCTATTCCTTTTGCAGTGTGATGATTTGGCTGGAACCGAAAGATTGTGTGACCGATTGCTACTTTTACTTGAAGAAAATTAAGAAAATTTCACGATTTAAGAATATCTCCTAGCTGTATCATTGCAGTATGCCTGGCTTTATGTAGCCTGTATGTAGCATCGAAAGTTTGATGTACGAATACTCATCTAACAACGTTAGCCACTGGATAAAAGCTTCAAGCAAGTGATGTCGCATCTAAGATGAATCTATGAAGCTACCTATGCTATGTGGATGAATGTGGTACCAATTTCTTTGCATGCATCAACAATACAACAATAATAAAAGAACACAAAGCCATTGCATAGATAAAATTAGTGTACAATTATTGGAAATGGAAACAGGTCAGAAAACCTATAAAGCAGCAATAGAGGACAAGATGCAAAGTCAAGAACTATTGTAAAAGGATAGCGTACAACAGTGCTGGAAGAAGGTCCAGACAGCTGTTCAAGAAGTAGCAAATCAGGTACCGTATTAGGGAAAAGTAAATTAGGCCAATGACAAAAAGGATCGTTCGACAATGAATGCAAAGAAGTAAGAGCCAAAAAGAATGCATATAAATTAATGCTTCCAAGATCCGAGGACAAGAAGAGAGGTACAGGATTGCAAAGAGAGGAGAAGCGATGAAACATGATTACATAAAAAGAAGATAAAAAAATAGATGCAAAAAGAAATACAAGACATATTGGAAGAAGCAGAAGCTAAAAATAGCAAACTCTTTTTTAAGAAAGTTAATAATTAATCAGAGGAAAGAATTTAAACCAAGAGTAACTAGTTGTAGAGATGAAAATGGTTTTCTACTGTGTGACAAGAAAGATATAATGGCATATTGGTCAAGACATTTCAGTGAACTGTTACCAGCAGAACAAAGGAATTGAAATAATAATAATAATAATGATAATGATGATGATGATTATGTTATGTTTTATTTAACGACGCTCGCAACTGCAGAGGTTATATCAGCGTCGCCGGATGTGCCGGAATTTTGTCCCACAGGAGTTCTTTTACATGCCAGTAAATCTACTGACATGAGCCTGTCGCATTTAAGCACACTTAAATGCCATCGACCTGGCCCGGGATCGAACCCGCAACCTTGGGCATAGAAGGCCAGCACTAGATGATGATGATGATGATGATGATTATAATAATAATAATAATAATAATAATAATAATAATAATAATAATAATAATAATAATAATAATAATAATAATAATAATTTAGAAGACAGAACCGAGAATGAAAATGACCCACTGGACCTTTTGGACGTTCAAATAGTAATAGAAGGTATGAAGAATAATATAACTCTGGGACTAGATGGACTACAAGCAGAACTTTTTAAGGTATAGACCAGACTTCTTACACAAATTGGAAACAGTCATATCAAGAGCTTGGGTTTCTGAGGAAATCCGGAAGGAAAACATGATTTGCCCACTTCATAAGAAGGGAGATAGACTAGTATGCAAAAACTATAGGGACATCTCCCTTTTGAATATTGCTTACAAAATATTTGCTAAGATTTTATACTGCAGGCTACTACCGTATATAGAAGAGGAAATTGGGATATATCTATGTGGATTTAGAACAGGAAAATCAACAACAGACGAGATTTTTTCTATAAGGCACATTTTGGAAAAATGTAGAGAAGATAATATTGGATGACATCTATTATTTCTCGATTTTGAAGCGGCTACAATAGTGTAAAAAGGAATTAACTCTGTAGTGCTATGCTGGAGTTTCAAATACCAACTAAACTAATAAGACTAGTCAAACAATGGAAAACAATGTAAGCAGGGTGAAAATTGATGCTGAAGTTCCAGAGCCATTTGAAACTAACAAGGGATTAAGACAAGGTGATCCATTGGCTTGTCTTCTGTTTAATATTGCTCTTGAGAAGGTAAACAAATCTTCTGGGATTCAAACTAGCAACACTATATTTTGTGGTCTACTCAGATTTTGGCATTTTCTGATGATGTTGCAGTCATCAATAGAACCATGTCAGCAATGGAAGAGAATTTCATTTTATTAGAGGAAACAGCAGTAGAATGGGCTTGGCAATTAACGAGAATAAGACAAAGTATATGTTTGCCGGTAAAACGAGAACTCCAGTACCCGAAAAGATAGTCACCTTTCAGAGTGTAAGCCAGTTTAAGTACCTTAGATCTATTATCTCACAGGATAACAGCATCTCCCTGGAAATAAATGCAAGACTGGTAGCAGTGAATAAAAGTTATTTTGGGTTGTTAAAACTTCTAAAATCGAGACTCCTTTCGCGAAACATCAAAATCAGCATATATAAAACCTTGATTCTCTAATATTGACTTATGGTGCAGAAACTTTGACAACGTTAAAATTTGATGAAAATTCTCTTGCATCTTTTGAAAGAAAGATACTTACACAAATTTATGGCCCAGTTAATGATATAGGTAACTGGAGAAGGAGATATAATTACGAACTATACAAAATGTTTTAGACCATGATATAATTGCCACCATAAAAACCTCATGAATAAGATGGCTGGGACATGTTATGAGGATGGATGGAAGAGAAACACCCAAAAAACTTTTATTGAATGAAGCAAGGGGGTACAGAAAACAAGGAAGGCCGAGACTTAAATGGTTAGACGAAGTGACGGAAGATTTGGTAAGGATCGGAATTCGGAATTGGAGAAGGAAAGCACAGGAGCGAGAGACATGGAGAAGAATTGTTGAAGATGCCAAGGCTCACCTTGGACTGTAGGGCAGGTGATGATGATGATGGCACCAATTTCTTTAATTCTCATGGTTATTTGTCCAATGAAACATATTTCATCCTTGGATATGGTATTTGTATTCCAATAATAAGATATGATGCTCTATAGTTTCATATTCTTTCGGATCAACAATAAGGATGCTTTTGAGTCAGGGTGAAATTAAAGCAAATGATCAGATAATCACAGCAGAATTCCCAATTACTAGTTTTATCCACCACAGTCTACAACTTGGTCGTGCCAGAATTTCAACTTCAATGTCTAGCATGGAAAACTATTGCACATTGCACTAATCTTGAGGGAGGGCTATACACTGCTGTATTTATGTTCTATGAAATTTAATGTTCAGAGTGATTTAAGCTATAATTCAGCACTCAGGCAAAATACATCTCCAATTTATAAGTGCATCAAATATTTACATATACCGGTAATCAAAATTTAAGTTCTGAACTCTGAGAGGAAACTTTGTCTCTGATGTTAACCGAAAGATCCACCACATGCATTTCATTTATATGTATCAAATAGGCTATATTATGCTTTTGTTCTCCAGAGTTCATTTTTTTTTTTCATGATTTTCGTTAGAAATCGTGTATTTCTTTATACAGAACATATTTTCAATTATAAATGTGGAACTTCTTAGAAATGTGTGAGGCAAGTGATAGGCCCACACATAATTAAAAAAAAAAGTCGAGCTAGCAGTGCCTATTTCGTACAATTTGAATAGTCTCTTTCTACTTACTTACTTACTTACTTATTGGATTTTAAGGAACCCGGAGGTTCATTGCCGCCCTCACATAAGCCCGCCATTGGTCCCTATCCTGAGCAAGATTAATCCAGTCTCTACCATCATATCCCACCTCCCTCAAATCCATTATATTATCTTTCCATCTACGTCTCGGCCTCTCCAAAGGTCTTTTTCCTGCCGGCCTTCCAACTAGCACTCTATATGCATTTCTGGATTCACCCATACGTGCTACATGCCCTGCCCATCTCAAACGTCTGGATTTAATGTTCCTAATTATGTCAGGTGAAGAATACAATGCATGTAGCTCTGCGTTGTGTAACTTTCTCCATTCTCCTGTAACTTCATCCCTTTTAGCCCCAAATACTTTCCTAAGAACCTTATTCTCAAACACCCTTAATCTCTGTTCCTTTCTCAAAGTGAGAGTCCAAGCTTCACAACCATATAGAACAACCAGTAATATAACTGTTTTATAAATTCTAACTTTCAGATTTTTTGACAGCAGACTAGATGACAAATGCTTCTCAACCGAATAATAACACGCATTTCCCATATTTATTCTGCGTTTAATTTCCTCCTGAGTGTCATTTATATTTGTTACTGTTGCTCCAAGATATTTTAATTTTTCCACCTCTTCGAAGGATAAATCTCCAATTTTTATATTTCCATTGCTTATAATATTCTGGTCACGAGACATAATCATATACTTACTCTTTTCGGGATTTACTTCCAACCCTATCGCTTTACTTGCTTCAAGTAGAATTTCCGCGTTTTCCCTAATTGTTTGTGGATTTTCTCCTAACATATTCACGTCATCCGCATAGACAAGAAGCTGATGTAACCCGTTCAATTCCAAACCCTCTGTGTTATCCGGAACTTTCCTAATGGCATATTCTAGAGCAAAGTTAAAAAGTAGAGGTGACAATGCATCTCCCTGCTTCAGCCCGCAGTGAATTGGAAAAGCATCAGATAGAAACTGGCCTATATGGGCTCTGCTGTAAGTTTCACTAAGACACATTTTAATTAATCGAACTAGTTTCTTGGGAATACCAAATTCAATAAGAATATCATATAAAACTTCTCTCTTAACCGAGTCATATGCCTTTTTTGAAATCTATGAATAACTGATGTACTGTACCCTTATATTCCCATTTTTTCTCCAATATCTGTCGAATACAGTCTCTTTCTAGCTTGATAAAAATGGCTTACAGCACTGGTTCCCAAACCATATGTTGTGGCACCCTACAGCACCACAGGAAACTCACTTGGGCTCCAGATCAGACAGTAGCTCCTTAGAAATTTCGTAAATTTTTATTGGCATGTACTATTCTAACTGCTTCTTTCTATTAGGACATAAATATTTAAGTTGTTAGGACGTAACTAGTTATTAAATGGAACTGTAGGATATTCTGTTTATCAACTGAAATATATTTTTGAAACAATGTAGATGGTACCATCAACCAACATGCTTTGGAAACCTCTGATATACAGATACTTCATGTATAAAAAAAACTTGATTCACTTGAGCTCTTCATTTAAATCCAAGAACTCTATAAAATATACTACACGTATTACTGAAATGTTTAGTAATGATGCAGACATAAATTGGAGATATATAAAATATATTCTTCAGCAATCCTTTACAAAGCACTCACATTACACTTATTCATGCACAATTAGATGGGCTCATTGGAAAGCCCTGTTAAATGTTTCAGCACCTGACGCACCTGATATCACCAAGAGCTTTCCAAATAGATACAACTTCATTACTTCATACCCGGATATTGGTAAGTAAATGTATGTATCACTTTTCTTGCTGTAGCATGTTCTTTATCACATTTAAGTTAATATATATTTAATTATATTCAATGGTTTTGGTAATAGTGTTAATGATATATGATTATTTCTGTGAATGTACAGCTTTTTAGAAATTAGTTCAAAATTACAGAAACAGTAACAACTGTAGTGTATATGTCAGGAGAGATTGTAAAACATAAAATATGAAATATGCTTTATCTGATTGTACACATTTGTAAGTCAAAACTAATTATAGATTTGTTTGATATTTATTTCTATTTTTCTACTCATATCATTTTTCTGCCAGCCAATTTAATCAAATATATGAAAGCATGCTGATTTAATATTAAAGAAATATAATGATTCAGTTTTAAAAATAAATTTTCGCATTTGTAGATTATTCTGGTTTCTTTAGTCTTCAAAAGCATGTGCTTAAATTACGCAGAAATGGAGCATGATGGCTTCCTTTCCATTCAAATACACCTGCTCTCAGAATGGATATCGAGGGCTCGCTCAATCCTTGTTAGTTGCGAGGAAAATTTGGCTTGTAAATTGAATAGTTTCTATAATATTATTAAAAGCACCATTAAACAAACAATTAAATAGCAAAATAATTTATTATTGGTAAGTATATTCCTGACTAAAACTCAATATTAAAAGTGGAGATTGTGTGAAAAGTTGGTTGTCCCTGTTATGTGCTCAAGTTGTCGGACACTATATACTGGGTTACATATCTTTCATATTATTAAAGGTCTTAAATTCTTGGCAAATTCCGACTTCCAACTAGTTGTAACACCAAACTGCCAAACTCACTTTTAAGGTGCAATTCCTTGTGGCAGTGACACATTCTACACAGTCTTTCGACCAGAGCGTTCACACCTGTGGAGTAACGGTCAGCGGTCTGGCCGCGAAACCAGGTGGCCCGGGTTCAATTCCCGGTTGGGGCAAGTTAACCTGGTTGAGGTTTTTTCCGAGGTTTTCCCTCAACCCAATATGAGCAAATGCTGGGTAACTTTTGGTGCTGAACCTCGGACTCATTTCACCAGCATTATCACCTTCAAGGCTGGGCAAAATACTGACATCCAAGTATTTCAAATACAAATACAAAATACTTCAAATAATTGTATTTGAAATACAAATACAAAATACTTTTTAAAAATTTACCAAAATACATTTGTATTTCAAATACTCAAAATACATATGTATTTCAAATACTCGATAAAATATATATAGGCCTAAAGAAATAAGAATATTACTGAAAATCTAGAATATTATATTAATATTAAAAGTATTTTTACCTCGAAGTTTTATATAAACACTGTAACTGAACTTCTTCCTTTTCCCAGTCAGCAATGAAATTGTGTTACATATGAATAATTACTGCTCCCTTTGAAAATAACCAGTTCCTCAAATGTTCATAAGATAAGGATCCCCTTACTTGTGAATGAATAAATCCTGCAAAACAGAACAGTATTTCTAAAGGCGTAGAGGAACACAAACTTGTATTATATTTATAAAAGCTTGTTTCACTGTTGGGTAATTCTCTAGAGTGGCACAGAGTTGTCCCTTTGCCATTGAAGAATTGTGTGAGCTCATACTCCACAGCAGACAAGTGCTTTTCTTTTTGCTTTTCAAAGTCTGTTTTACTTGAGTTGAAAACATAAAAATTGTTTTCATCGTCTGAACTGACCAAAGATGTAGCAGACAACTGCTCAGCTGATTTCACAACACATATTCTGTGTCCTCTTCTTATCACTTAGTGAGGAAATGCCAGGTAGCCATCTCATCTTCAATGATGGGTGGAGAAAGCTGCCAGAATAGCTCAATTTTCTTCTGGGATCAGATCAAACATCACTTTAAATCTTGATGAAAGTGAACTTATTAGGATTGGAGTTATTTGGAATAGATGGCGTAGATTACTAGGTAACAGAATATGTAATCTGTTTTTAAGGGAAATTAATGTGGACAAAAGTTGGCCGTAATAGCACGTCTTCTCATTTGCATTAAATTAAGGGCTATGGCAATGGGTTTCAGAACTACACAATATTATTCAAGGTTGGCAATCCCAGTTTTTCACATACCGGTATACTGTTTATATCATGTTTGAATTGCAATATTTGAGAGATTGAGTCATAAAGAGAATTCCATCGAGTTGGGCAAGGAAACTTCAATGAATATTTCAAGGCATCTGATATAATTTCTGAGTATTTGAGTCTCCTAGACGCATTTCATAATGCTGAACATTTAGCAAGTGTTGGGAGATGGATCCTTGATGCCGTTGGAGATTTCTTCATGGCATTAAGGAAATCAGTTGCGGCAAGAAAACTAAGTGTATGGCTAGCACAACTGAAATGGGTAGGCAAATAAGACAAAAATTCATTCTTCAAATCGAAATCCAAAACTTGAAGAACAAGAAGAAGAAAAAAGTATTTTGAGTATTTGAAATACAAAATACATCAATTTCATGTATTCAAATACAAAATACTTTCGAATATCCTTACAAATTACAAAATACAAATGTATTTCACTGCCCAGCCCTGATCACCTTCATCTCATTCAGACGCTAAATAACCTAAGATGTTGATAAAGCGTCGTAAAATAACCTACTAAAATAAAAAAAATTGACCAAAGCAACATAAAACACATGTAAGTTAGCATACAACATTGCTGCATAGTACACACTGAGTAGAGTTGCTGGCCTCATAGGCACGTTTCAACAAGATTCAGCTTGTCAAACGATTTCGTCTGTTATCAGACAGTCATTTGATCAGTTCAGCTTGTATCACATGACATGAAATGGAATATTGAAAAAACTACCACGGTGAAGATTGCCATAATACACTGGAATTGCGGAACAATAGCAATTATGTTTAAAGGCAATACCGGTATTCTCTCTGCTTATTCGCACAAAATTGTTTAAATAAAGTTTCATTATCAGAAGCCATTTTTTGACAAATTCATCCCGAGATTCTTGACCTCCAGTAAAATGATTATTTTCTCTAATACTGGTACCTAGGCTTTCCTTTTTTTTTCTTCAATTTAAAGTTATTATTAAATAGGCAGCTGCCACTACAGTTTTCAAAGACATGCCATGTTGCTTTAGTGGAATTGGTTTAGCCACATGATCCAAACAAAGCCAGCAGTGCCACATTGGGCAACAAGTTTCCATGCGACATGGGAGATAAGGAGAGAGAAGGGTCTGAAAATTGTGATAGCGGATAATAATAAATTATAAGTTATTAATGTAAAAACAACCTTTATGTAACATTATAATTATTTCATTTTATGTGTAACATGGATGATGAGACAGTCCATATAATTTGCATGATACCATTTACTTAATGTGTGAACTTAAAATCTGGACATCAGGATTTGAGATAACTAAAAGGAGGAGTTGCTTCATTTTATACTTGACCACTTTTCGAGTATTATAAGAAATTACATGTTTAGTAGTATAACAAGTAAAGATTAATAATTTGGTATGTGAATGTATCATACAACAGCATGAAGTGATTACTTTATGCATTAATGTATGGCTTCCAAAAATTATAGACTTTATTACATTGAGGAAGAATATCAATAAAATAATGAGGTGAAGAACCTGCGATAAAGGTGTTCATTTCCAATCTATGTAAAGATTAAATGTTTGGTTCTAAAGAATATATCTGTTATGGTAACAATTATTTTGTTAGAGGAGAAAAATTCGCTCTGGGTCCTTGGTTCTACGTACAAAGTTCTCTAACCACTGAGGGGGGAGGGGGAGGGGGATTCGATCCGGTGCTGTGGATTGAACTTCGGTTTAGCTCAGTGGTTAGAGCACTTGGTATGTAGAACTAAGGACCTGGGTTCGATCCCTGATGCCGGACCGAATTTTTCGCCTCTAATTATAATCATTGTTCATTTTCAAAGTAATGCAGATATATTGACATATACAGTACAGTATATTTCATACTGCAAGATTTTATTGCCTCCCATGATGGTGCTATTCCGAAAGGCTCATTTGATAAATTCATCATGGGATTTTCTTCAGAGAACACCATTACATCTCTGCAACTGTAGTAGTTCGGTTCCTTCAAAATGGAAATTGTATAGTATTCATGAACTGTCTTAAAATCATCATATCGAAATCTCCCTTGAAATTTTCTACACGGATAGGTAATGTAAATTAAAGGTCACATAGAACAATTTAGCTGGCAATACGAACTGCAAGGTACAACAAACAACTGTCAAAAATCACTCCAAATCTACATTTGAATAGTATTTCTGTGTGCTATTAAGTGATGCAATTGCTAGCCACAGCACACACTCTCTCTCTCTCTCTCTCTCTCTCCCTCTCCCTCTCCCCCTCCTCCCTCTCTCTCTCCCCCTCACCCCCACCTCCAACATTCTTTCTTCATCTGCCTACATAATTCAGTACCGGTATTGGATTTCTTCTGTCAAGAATAAGTGATCGGAAAAATAATCAACAGTAGTAGTACAGTAAGCTGCACAGCAGATAAGTTTTATTCTTGCATGTATATTTGCTTTCACAATAATAAAAAATCAATAGTATATTTAAATAATACCAATTTCATTCGACTGTGAGGTGTCAGTACTGCCTTCTCGATCTCATTAAGGCAGTTGTTGCGGGAAAGAGAGATGACTGTTGTCTGCTTGCAGAAGTAGTCCTTGAAACTATGCGTACATTGTTGCCAGATACCACATATATGTAATGCTGAACGATCAAATATTTAGAAATGTTCATGTATATTTTATAACGAAGAAAATGTTGATGTTTTATTTGGGAGAAAGAGTCATTTTTCGTGCGAATTCTTCATAAAATCCTTTTGTTGAAAATATCGTGATTATGAAGTAATTTCGTGGATTTCTAAAAATTTCGCGAAAATGCAAGGATATATTTCACTTAATTTTGGACTTTCATTGAGGGATTTGCATTTTCCATGCATAGAATTAAGTTATTAGTACATTTCGCTTATATTGTTAATACCAAAAAATCACACCCCTATTCATTCAATATGATTCTACGTAATTTAATTGTGAACTTAAATTCAATGTTATATTCGTTAACTTCTTTATTTTTTAACCCTTTTGAAATGTCATACCTATAAATTGGATGGTATAAAAATATGTGAAAAGAAATAACGCGCCATTATTTTGTTTTCTTTTCTTTATTGTTTGCTGAAAACCGGGACATTTATATGCCCTGATAATTATTTTCAGAATGCCCAGATGCAGATCTCGATTCTGGTACAATTTTCTAAAAATTTGGGATGTGTGGCTTTCATATAAAAAGAGCTCTAACAGTTGTTTAGTTAACTGTCCGAAAGATCCGAACCTCATAAGTAACACCAGTAAGACAGCACTCACGAGACAACTAAGCCAGGAGATAACGGGGTAGGATTGCCAATTCCTTTCCCTGTCCGTTGCATACATTGCTAACTAGTTAACATATTACACTAATCAGACATAAGATGTATACAAACAATTGTTCTTCTTTGACACATCGTCAAGTGAGATGTAAGCTTACTGCCTGATAATAGATGTACATATCAGCCAGAATCTCAATCAGAGGTTATATTGGAAGTACCTAATTGTATTGCTGTTTAGACACCAACTTGCCTATAAACTATTATAAAAAATTTCAAGTATAGTTCGTAAATGGAACCAAATTGTTCTTCTCTTAATGTGTTACTATAAAAAGTATCTGTTTTATGTTTTATTTATCTTTTTTATCTTTTATTAATCTTGCATACAACTTGCAACCCATAGCAGTCAAGAGACTGATACCACTCGTTCCAACACTTCTGCTGCTATAAATATGAAATATGGAAATATTTGTATGTACATCATTTCAAACTCTTAAAATGCAGCAAAGATTTGGCTTTTGTTCAAGCAATTACCTTCATTCCCTCAACCCTACATATTAAGATCTTGTCTCACAAAAGAAAAAAAAAATCATCATTGCAGTAAGTTTAATAAAAGGTCAAATATTGCAAAGATTTCTATATTTCGGATATTTCTTGAAGATTAAAAAGAAAAAACAGAACTACTGAAATTAACAGTTTTTATTGCCCTTCCAGTGGTTGTTCCCAACACCATCTCCTACTGCATTATTACGATAAATGGTATGCTTTATAAACATGTAATTACTAGAAATACATAGTATGGTAAGTTATGTTACGCTACTCATTCTCTTCCTAAAATTTTCATAAAGAATAAAATTGTCAGTTCTATTATTTCTGTTGTTGGATTTTACTTCAGTGGTTTAATCTAGTAGACATACATGTGAAATTCTGAAATGAAATCATTACTATTTAAAATAAGATACTGTAGTTAATGTTTTCTTTTACATTAAATATAAAGACAAACATGTAATTCCTGCTCATTTTTGTTTCAGATATCCGTGCACCAGTTTGAAGATGTGGAAAGATTTTGTATTATGTGGATATGGATCTGGTCACATTCGTGTCTTTGACACCAAAACTGCAGGCCTTGTATCTGAGATAGCAGGCCATGCTCGCTGGATAACAGCAATTGACATAGCACCAGGAACTGGTTATTTGCTTTCAGTATCTGAAGATTCATTTGCTAAAGTGTGGCACATTTCCAGAGATGGAAAAGTAAGTTTACATTTTCATATAGTATGTACCTGCAACGTGAACAGTTAGTAAAGTCATTGAGTTATAATGCTCCATGAACAACTAGGGGAGAGTCGGGCAGTATCGGATATCAGGTAATATCGGACAGTGAGTTTCTTTCATCTACCACACGATGATAGTACCTGATTGACATGGTTACGTTTCTGTGATGTCGCATAGAGAAATGTAACCATGTCATTCAGGTACTACCATATGGTAGTATTTGAAGAGCTGAGGAAAAACCCTGGTAAAAACCCCAATCAAGTAGGCTAACTTGTCCCAAGTAATTCGATCCCAGGTATGCGAGTTTTGCATTGAGGAACACTGACCATTACTCCAAGTGGAGGATCAAGTAAAGATCGTCAGTGCTACTGATAAATCACATATAAAATAATTCCGTTTTAACAATAATATTAATAAAATTTAATAATACGTGCAAATACATCGATTTTCTCAAACTTTTAGGTGGTCGGGATTACATTACTCTGGGCTTCAGACAAATGTAAGAATTCCCCTTGTGTCATGTGAAACTCAGATGCATATAGCCCTATTCATGAGAGACATAGGAGTAAGTTTGCTTCTTTCTTTCACGATTGTCTCAAGAAATGCATTATAAATGCTACATAATGGAGTTGACATTACATGCTGCAGCTGGTTACATAAAATGTTCACATGAGGTATGATCTGGTGAAAAATTCTATCCAAAAGTTGAATTTGAAGTTTTTCAAAGCATTCTATTAGATTTTCTTATTTTCAAAATTGGTATTAACTAATGAACTATTAAAAATTCATGTTGTCTTTGATCTTCCAGATATTTGTTTAAGAACACTATCCAGCACAGCTAGTCATGAGGATGACTTAGAAAAAAATGCAGGCATTATAACGATACTGCTGAAAAACACGAGGCTGTGAATTCAGTGAAGCTACCTTTTCCATAATACTTGATTTAGCTAATGTGCAAATTTGTATGATTGCTTAAATAACTGTCTGTACACCCCTCCCCCCCCCCCATCTCCCCACCCATTACAACTACTCCATGTCGTAAGTTTGAGCGATAAGTTCGTCATTGTTGCCATTAAAAACCATATTCAACTGTTCTAAAATGCATTCTGCTAATCTTTCAGCATTTTGGGCTTTTGGATTTAAAAAATCCCCAGAATCTTCCATGTACACCACTGCCCAATTCATAACAGAAAACAATAACTTGTTGCTGCATATGACCTGATACATCAGTTGTATCATCCGACAATACTGACAAAAGTTTAGATTGTTTAATTTTAGCACATTTTTCATCATGACACACCTCGAGGATACAGTCTAGAAGCTCATTTTCGATTTTCTTTTAAGTTCCCTTAAACACTTTTGAGTTCAAAAAATGATTTTGAGAGACTCATCTAACTTTCCACCAAATTCCAATAATATCCTAAACATGCCAGGATTCGATGACTATGAGGTTTCTTCACGATCACTTAGTGGAAGTTCATATTTTTTCACAACTTGATTTTGTCTCACTTTCTCATTGTGTTTGTTTGTTTGCTGTGTGTCACTTAGCTGATATAAAATATTTACTTTTCCTAACATAGCTTAACCAATGACATTATTCACAATTTTTGCAGAATCTTAGTGTTTTTTAACCTTTTCACTCCCAGGTTTTGCCCAGGTTTCATCACTTCCAAATAATAAATATTAAATTTCCTAGAATAAGTCTCATTTCTGCTTGATAATGTCTGACAAATAACTAAATCAAGAGTATCACGGCCTAAACTCTTAATTTCAGTCTTCTCTGCAATTTCCTCCAATGCCATCAGGTTGTCTTTCGACATTTCTGGTTTTCCCTCCTAGTAGTGGCTTAGGTGTAACTCACTTCTGAAATTGGGGCACCTGGAAAGCAGAATTACATTGCCCCAATAATATGGTAGAATCAGTGGCGGCTGCTCTTTATGTGCTGCAGTACACAATTAATTTTCTGTCCCTAGCATAATCTTATTTATATTTTCTTTCTTTCGTGTTACGCATTGCAATGCACGAAAAATCAGGAACTATTATTGCCTATAACTTGTGCATCATCTGCAAGTTCCAGTCGGTAATGTGTGCTGACTTCCTTATTGCAATGAACTGCAGTGAAATGCAGCGAACCTTGCACTGCACAGAGAGGTTACATTCTCTTTATATATGACGTAATCTATGATTTCCCATTATAAACAGTGTGAGCTGCAAGAGAAAGCAACGAGTTGAAATGACGCGTTTGCATTGGGGTTTTATAAAATCTACAACCAATCAGGAGTGAATGACTATTTGTTTAGATGGGTTGTACAATCTACAAACAATTTCGAGGACGTCACGACATCTCTAGGAGCAGTCGTGTACCATTTGTGAGTTTGTGTCTATTTTACAAGTCCTGATCACAGAATGTAGGGACAACTATTTTATTCTTATGCCTAATTATTAAACTTTCCTGTAAAACTGAAACATATTGTTTACAACATTTATTATTAGCTTATTTATATGTACTATACTTAATACAATTTAATTAAAAGATGCTGTACTCCTATTCTGCTACTTCAACCTTCTGACAGATGGCCTGAATGCACCAGAATGCTATCAGAATTTAAAATTTTGATTGCTGGTTGCCAACATGGAGGGGTTGAACTCCAAAGTAACTGGCAGCAGTGTTTCCAACTGTACGGAAATTCCGTCAGTTCCGTCAAAACTGGCGGAAATGACGATTTACATCGTCTTTTGACTTTTTTAGCTGCTGTCATTTTTAATTGTTTAATTTTTGGGAGAGCGCAGACCAACCCAGCACATCAACTGCAGAACTAGAGGCAGATAATGTGGATGAATTATTATTATTTTAATCAAGATTGGTAAGGAAGTTGCGTTAATATTTGCTTTCATTTGTATATAGATATATCGAGTGGGTCTTTTTCTTTTTTTATTTTGACGGATTCTGACCGATTTCAAGGTGTTAGACTGACAGGGATACAATTTATGTGTTGGCAACACTGATTGACAGCTTCTGCAGCATGGACTTCACACTACTCTACTAGTGAGTAGATCAACCAAATTTTAACAACTCTTTTAAAGTGAATTTCCCACATTGTAGCACACTCTCATTTTCAGCCACGAGCCACCACTGGGTAGAATGATTGTGTATGGTTATGTAGCACCGCGAAAGGACTTAAATCTACAATTTAACCTAAATTCCAGACCATGGACGAACACAGGAACAGTTCCCTTCTCTGCAAATGTTAACAATGAAAAACTGATGTTTTGTAAACATTTAATACTATTCTTATCTATATTCGTCTTAAAACTGAAATGATTCAGATAGTTACAAGAACCTGCTGATATAAAATACGCCTACCGGATTCATAAAAGAAAAGAAATACAATAGAAAAAAAAAATCACAAAAATTGCGAACTCTCCGTCCAGGTCTGGTATAGTTCACAGTAGCAACAGATCCACCTACACTATCCTGTTTTGAATGCAGCAGACCTCGCTTGTCTATTCACAAGCATTCTCCCCAACTTTTCACACAAATGATATGTGCAATTTTGCCTAGTCCAAACCAATAGCTTGACAGTTGTAGCTGAACACAACTATCTACACGAGTTAAAGCTGAACGCAAATATAAGAATTTATTCATATAGGCTTGTCTTTAAAGAAAGTTAATAATTTCCTAAAAATTATTCAGATACAGTACTTAGTTTCCCTTTAAAATTTTAGGAAGGACTATCCTGAAGCCTTTTATGGGTGAGCATCACTGTTCCATAGTCTAATGAGACCAAACATTCATAACATAAAATGTAATAATTCTCTTTCTTTCTTTTTGCAGGTTACACACAAGTTTTCAACTCAAGTGCAGGATAGTCTTTTGGTTGGAGGGAGATTTCTCAGTTCTGAAGGTGATTCCTTTTGTGTAGCGTCATATGACAGTTGTGATGTTGTATGTTATGCCACATGAACTTGAAGATACTGTTCTTGTATTATTATTATTATTATTATTATTATTATTATTATTATTATTACATAATAAATTATGTCATTATTGGAAGTGAATTGTTGTTTTAATATCCATTCTACTATCCTAGAATACTAATGGAACTGTGAATAGGACTGTTATAAAAATATTTTTTTACTCACTATGAAAATATTAAAATGATTTGAGCAAGAATGTTAAAACTCTCCGACTTATATGACTTTTTGACATTAAAGTGGAGCTGACTTGAGATGTACAGGTAAATATTTTTTTAAGTTGTATTTTGGCATGAAGATCGGTTGCAAGCCAATGTATTTTTCAGTTAAAGAATTCCAGGCATTCTCAATTCTCATCGTATGTTTTTTTTTTTTTTTTTTGAAACCAAATGACCTGGCATTGTACAAAAACTTGCCCAGACATGTTCAAACATTTTTAACAAGAGCCAGAACAGGTCACATTGTCACACAATTGTACCTACACCAATTTCATGAAAATCTGGAACACATTCTTCTATACTGTCCATCCATAAACCACAAAAGTAGTAAATTAAAATCATCAGTACCAGTTGCAGAAGACATAGCCCTACAGTATATATTGACTACACCCCAACTCTGGCTACTAGCAACAGGCATCTATAAAGAACATTGATCAAAATATCCCTTATTTCTCGTGAAAAGCAACTGAATAGACTACAATGCACTATAGTAGACTTTATGTTGTCAGCAAACAGCTGGATACATTAAAAAGATTGATTGGTTGATTGATCTTACGTCTTTTTCATGTGCAAAATCAGTTTTGGAACTTATCCATTACATTATAATAATTATCATGCAACAGAAGAGTTGCTGCAAGTGAATCTTAACAACTACTTCTTGCCCTTTTTCATTCTTTACATTAATATGTTGCAAGTTATTAGTTGTAAAACTCAGACCATTTTTTCTACTGCTCTCGAATAGCTACTGGTACCTTCCCATAGAGTAAATGTTGTGTGCACCATTCACTTCTAAAGTTTGCATCCCAGCTCATTTGCAGAATGGATGTGACTGAAGGAGTATTAAACGTGATTTTTCAGAAGCACGTATGTTATCTTGCCTATTCAGACTCTTCCAATGAAGTTTAATAACCCCAGCTTTCCTTGTGATCACTGTCAGACCCATTTTGCTAAGTATTAAGGCTGGTTCACAATAAACCGGAAACGAGAATCGGAACGAAAACGGTAAAATTGTTTAAATGTGTACATTTAAATGTGAGCATTCACAATTAACGAAAAGCTTGCCGAAGCCCGGGATAGGGAACGGAGAGTTGGCCAAGTTTCAACTTTGGCGTTCACGTTTCCGATCACAGCCCACTAGATTCATTCTATTGCCATCTAAAAGCTATTTTGTCGTATATTTTGTAGCAAGAAGACAGTGACATAACCTATGCATTATTTTGTTCTGTGCTGTGCATCATGGAGCAAGTTTTATTTGATGAGATTCTAATATTGAGTGTTGAGGAAAATCTTTACGTTTATGATAAGCAGCACGCCTTGTATAAAGATAAGAAAATGAAGGAGAATACGTGGCTTTCAATAGCTGCATCTTTGAACACCGATCAGAAGTGAATCATATTTTATTACTGTATTGGTTGTATTACACACTACATATTCATGCTTCAATTCAATAACTGCTGTTGTGTTCATTTTTGTTCTATTACAAATTACAAATGTTTCTTCTCTAATTATTTTACGTTATGGCAGACTTAAAATAGGTTGTGATAATAAAGATGCATGGGCATATTTATAGTACCATACCTAATGAAATGTTTCAGTTGAAATTTCGAAGTTGGTTAACCTGTGTTTATGTTGGCTGCCTTGTACTTATGAGAGAACGCCATTGGTCAATTATACACAAATAACATCAGAATGCGTAATATCAACTTTACGTATAGTTATTGACATACATATCGATATGCATAGTCGTCTACGTTCTCGGTTTATTGTGAATCAAAAATTTTCATATTCACATCCTCTGCTTCTAGTTTTCATTCTGGTTCTAGTTCCCGGTTTATTGTGAACCAACCTTTATGCTCTCTTATTACATCTGGAAAACAAAGTCCCTTTCCTAGTACTGTGTAACGCCAATATGTTGTGGTAATAAAGTAGAAGGTTGACTGTACAATAAAACTGTTTACTGTCCATTTAGACATTTTGGTATTTCGAGCCATGGTACACAGATTACTCAACATACAAATGAGACTACAAAGAAGAAATAAAATACATAGCACAAGAAAATGGATACAACCCCAACATAATAGACAACATAATAAAAAATACAAAACATAATTACAAGAAACATAGAAACACAACACAAACACAAAAGATACATCACACTAACATACGAAAACAAAGACACACAAAAGATCGCATCTTCATTCAAGAAATTAAACTACAACATCGCATATAGAATACAAAACAATCTACAAAAGCATCTCAATACACAAATGACAAACAAATAAGTACAACCTAACAGGTGTATACAAACTCACATGCAATAGCTGCAAAAACTTCTACATCGGACAGACAGGCAGATCATTTGAAAACACATTACAAAGAACACATCACAGCCATAACCAAATCGCACACTTCCAGATATGCAGAACCCATCATAAATGCCAACCATACCTACAGCAACATAGACACAGACATGGAAATTCTACATAAAAAAAAAACAGAAACTAAACACACTAGAACAATACGAAATATACAGGTACACAACAACACACCCACAACAAATCCTAAACACACAACTGAATTTCAGAACACACACACTATTTGACTGCACACTACACAAACAAATGCACCCTCACTAGGGGGCGAAGACCTAGAAGATATAAGGACCAATGTAGTTCTGAAGATTGCTCCCAAGTCGACAGAGTCAACTAAGATATTTTTAAACTTAGTTCTATTAACACGTGAAAGTTTATTGTATTCTTAAAATATTTGTTTTTATATCCGGAACAACCAATTCATACAATGACTCTGGATAGCTATTATTTTAGAGCTATAATAACCAATGTCAACATTGGTTATTTTATTCTCAAAATTACATGCTTGATTCAGTATTTTATAGATTTTTCTTACCTCAACAATGTTCGTGACAGTGACATTGGTCAATTTTTATACACGAATAGAATCTTCATTAAATCATACTCTTTGCATCATTGTTTAATGTAAATTTATATCAATGATGCTTGATAAATAGGGCTCGGAAGTTGATGACCTAAAAATCACATAAAAATGGCCTATAAAATGACCTTAAATTTCTGAAAATATGACATTAAAATTTCAAAAAATGACCATGATAAGTAAAATATTAAAAAAAAAAATAGTATGCTTTCATCTATGGAAAATACATTGTCATCGAAGTCAGTCACTGTCACAAAAAAGAACTTTGTGTGCTTTGTTTTCCTTTCAGCATTTATATGTCTTCACTTGTGAGATACAACATGCTGACTGTGGATACTGCAGCTGCAGTATTTGTTCTATTGAATGGGGGAAGCACGTAGCACATGTGATCAGGAGTCAAAGCTGATGCAACCATCAAGAAAATTCCTGTAAGACGTAATCGAACTGCGTAAGCAATCTGCAGTAGATTCTCGAATATAGACGACTACACTGTAAAAAAAATCAGTTTGTAAGGAGAAAAGGGCAAAAAATGCAACAAAAAGTGGAACATTTCCTAAAAAAAAACGACCAATAGGCAATAAAAGACCAAAAAATGCAAAATAAAAGTAGGCTATATTGGTTCGTGTTGAAGTGCAACATGTTTGTATTGCATTCTACATTGTCTGTGACGTCTCAGAAAAAAGATATTTCATCAACTTCCGAGCCCTATTGATTAAATCAAGCCTTCTAGTGGTGCATGTCAAAGACTGTCATATCCTGAAATGAGAGGGTTGCTACAGCCACTTCTTGTCCAAATAATATCTACTTACTCATGTGAATAAAAAATTTGACAAAATAGATGGACACAGTTAAAATGTGTCCTTAAAGCCAAAGTAATTAAAAAGTAAACAAATGGCTAAAACATACTTCATAAAAACAATTTTTCCTAAGGACTAATAAAATAATAAAATTAATAATGTTATATGCTTGTGTAGTAACAATAACAAATTTTGAGAAAGTTCACACCACGCATCATTTATTGTCTGATGTATAAACATAAGATGCAAATTTTTCTTGCTACAGTTAATTTAGTCACATTTCTGGAGTTAAAACATTAAAAGTGTTACAATTTAAAAAAGACCGTAATGTACCTTATGACAGATGGGCCCCTTTTCAATACCAGTGTGGTGTCACCTTCAGTGTCCTTTGAACTACTGCTGCTCGAGCTAGTCTTGATTTCTAGCATTTGCTTTCGTCAGTGATGGGGTGGGGGTGTGTTGTTTTTATAGTGGGGGATGGTTGTTTTTGTGTCATGTATTATGATATCGAATAATGTATGTGTATTGAATTGTAATTGTGTATTAAGTATATGCTGTGGGTATGTTATTGTGTGCTTACAGCGGGCAAAAGTTTAGAGCACCCACTTTTAAAATTGAATAATTTGTTGCTACTTCAACAGATTTTTCTGGAGTTAATTTTTGCATCTATATTTATCAAATACTACTAAAATTATGACTTAGATGCAATTTTGAACTTATTGTTAGCTTTTGTTTAAGAAATATGTTTATTTTTATGTTTTTTGAAATTTCGCAATTTTTAATATATCCTCTGCCACTTCACACACAAAAAATTTTTCTAGATATGGACACATGGGTTTTTAGACGACTGACACAAGGATTTATATAGAAAAAATACTAAAATTAGCATATTTCGCGAAATATACAAGCCAGACAAAAAAAACAATGAATTCAGGGCTGAAAAACACACGTATTTATTAAAAAACCAAAGATCTAGCTCACATTTTACAAAACACAGGTCACTTTAGTACTTGGTGGCACCACCTTTGGCTTTGTAACACTCTCGCACCCTGTCAGGCATTGATTGCACAAGTCTTTCACAATAATCTGATTCTCCAAGTTGTCTCCATGCAGCTGCCAGTTCCAGCTTGAGGTTTTGTAGGCTTGGCATGTTCTTACTTTCCAGGATCCTTTCCATTTCATTCCAGGCATTTTCTATTACATTCAAGTCCGGAGATCTAGCAGGCCAGGGCAACAGCAGTATATTCTTCTCTGAAAACCAGGACATACAATATCTGGACTTGTGACAAGGAGCATTGTCTTGTTGGAACAGCCAGATCTTCCGCCACCCGAAAAGCTTCTTCTTTGATGGAAGCAAGTAGTTTTCCAAAATGTGTATGTATTTTTGAGAATTCACTGTCCCTGCCATGAAGCACAATTCTCCTGTGCCTTTTGCACTCATGCATCGCCATACCATTACAGAGCCACCCCCTTTTTGCACCTTGGGAACAAGACATGCTGGACTATATTTTTCATGGCTCTGCTGACGAACTCTTTGAGGACAGTTGGAGAAGAGTTGAAATGATGACTCATCAGAAAACATGACCGTCCCCCATTTCTCTACTGTCCAATTCAGCCTTTCTTTACACCATTGGTAATGTGCTCGACGATTTGCAACAGTCAGCAATGGTTTGGACACTGCAACTGCTGATTTCATCCCCTGGCTTCGAAGTCGATGTCCAATAGTGTAGGTAGAGCAGCTAGCTCCGACTTCTTGTTGGATGTCTTTTAGAGAAGCAGAGCACCTCTTTTTCTCAGCACGAAGAATTGCACGGTCACTTTGGGGAGTGGTTGCAAGGTTTATCCTCCACTGTTTTATTTGCATTGTAATTTGTAATTGTAGTTTGAACACAATGTCTACTCACCCCCAATTTTTTCGCAATCTGCACTTGGCTTTTTTTGTCCTTATATAACGCCACTATTTGCCACTTAATTGCAACACTCACTGATGTTCTTCCCATTTCGTAAAGAATAGTCTCGCAGTCCTCACACTTCAATGGTTTACAACTTACTATTTCTAAAGCAGGTACAGCGGCAACTTCCGTCCTGTCACAAAAGGGGAGGAGACGGGAGTGAATGATGGAATTTTGTTTGACAGGCCACATTCTTTCACACTAACCATTATTTCTGCATTTCCAGATTCTTGCAACATGGGAAAGAGAAGGAAAAAGAACATAGTGGGGGAAAACTGTAAATAAAAACTTTTTTCCACCCTAAAAAAACATCATTTTCAATTGATGGCTTGCACATTTTTGATCTAATAAAGTTTTGAATATTTTTTTTATTAAAATGTGTTTATTGGTGCACCTTGAAACCAATAAACGAACATTAAGACACACATTTTAATCTCTTGAAAAATCGGAATCGCATTAAAAATGTAGAAATGTAAAGAAACATAAATTTGTCATAACTAATCAAGAAAAAAAGCTAACAACTCCCAAGAACTCTTAAAATGCTTGTATGGCTATCCTCTACAACTACACAATCTCACAATTGCCCATAAAAAATTGTGTTGCAATAATGTTAAATAATACGTTTTTAAAGAGGGGTGCTCTAAACTTTTGCCTGCTATAGTATTTTGTATTGTTCTAATATGTTTAACTGTGGACTTTTTGGTGTGATGTGTAGTATTTCCATATCTGTTTCTATGGTATTGTAGTCGTGATTGTTCGTAATATATTCTGCATAATTTGATATGATGTATGAGTTACTTATGGCTTTAATGTGTTCACTGTATCTTATTTGAAATGATCTTCCTGTCTGTCCTAAGTAAACATTTGGACAGCTATTGTATTTTAATTTGTAAACCCCGGTTGAATTATATTTGTTTGTTTAAAGTGATTATTTAGATATTTCTGTAGTGTTATTTCTTTTATATGCTATCTTGTATTTTAGTTTTCTGAATGAAGTTGCAATTTTGTATGTATTGGTATTGTGATATGTTAATGGTATGTATTTATTCTCGTGTGTTGTTTGTGTTGGCTTGTTATGTTTTTGTTTTGTCTTTTTTATTAGTGTGTCTATTATGTTAGGGTTATATCCATTGTCTTGTGCTAAGTATATATTTTATTGTATTTAGTTCTTCAGTGTAGTTGTCATTGTTATGTTAATTACTAATCTATGTGTCATTGTACGAAAAGCTGCTTTTTTATATTGTATGGGAAGGTTTGATAAATTGTGTATGTGTGTTGTGATTGTAGTGGGTTTCCTGTATATCTTAAATTCGTTTTTGTTGTTTGTTTTGGTTATAGTGATGTCTAAGAAGTTTATAGTTCGGTATGTTCTGTTTCTATTGCATACCGGTACTTTAATTTGGGGTGTATTTTGTTTGTTTATGTAGGTTTTCTATATTTAGTCTTCTATTGCCACTTTATAGGACTATTATGTCATCTACATATCAATGCCAGTATATTATTTTCTCTGCATGTTATTGTCAGTATTTAGTACTATATACGAATGAATATTTCAGCTAATATGCTTGATGTAGGTGACCCCATTGGTAATCCTTCAGCATATGCCTAGTATTTATGTATGAAATAATTTTGTTTTATGATGATCTCTGTGATGTGTATAATTTCGTCTATGTGAATCTGTGGTATATTGTTTTTGTTAAGCAGTTGTTGAAGTATTTCGAGTGTTTCTATTGCTGGTATGTTTGTATATCAATTTTCGACATCAAATGACCCAGTGTTGTGTTGTGTGGAATATGTTTTAGGTTTAATTTTGTTAACTAGGTCTATGGTGTTAATTATTGTTGTTGGGTTCTCAAATTTTTTACTATTTCTTATAATGTTGTCTATTATAGCATTCTTGATTGGATAACACAAATTTATTTGTTTGTTTCAGTTTGCTTGCTATTTATTTCTAGCTTGTGACACAAAGATTGGCTTATGTTAATATTATTGCTGGTATCATCCCTGGATTTATAATAATAATAATAATAATAATAATAATAATAATAATAATCATAATAATAATCATATTATTATTATTATTATTATTATTATTATTATTATTGAGACATCAGTTCTAATTTATAACCACCGGCGTAACTCAAACAATAGAGCCTGTTGATCTGGAGTTACACTTAGGCATGGGTTCGATTCCAACTGGATCTGATTACTTGTACTTTTTTTTTTCAAAAGTATTTCCCAACGAATGTTCGGTAATTCTGGCGAGTCTATCTCATCTTGCTGTCACAAAATCCATCGGCACTTATGTATTTCATTAGTCTGTATGCTGGTGCATTTTTATAATTTATTAGGGGCTTGATTGGTATATTTTGTTTGTGAATTTTCGGTAATGCATTTAACTTTGGTGTGCGAGGTTTAATTTGGTTCAGTTGCTGTTTTATGTTATTAGGTAATATGTATTTCGATTTATTGCATTTTATTTTTATTGTGGTTTGATATTTTGTTGTTGGGTCTGTTTTTAATTTTGTGATATTTTCGTGAAAAAAAAAAGTGTTAATTTTGTCATTCCATGTCTTGTGCATTCTTACATTGCTATTTCCTTGGTCTGCTTTTATAAATATTAAATTGTGTGCTTGTTGTTTCTCTCTTGATGTCTTTATTGTTTTGATTTCATATTTATCGGTTGTATAGGCCAGCTAAGTTCCGATTACAGATGGCAGGAGCCCAAACTACTGAGCTCATTGCATGTTTGTAGCAATAGCAGCGACCTCACCTCCATCGGTAATAAGAAGTTGGTAGGCCTATAGGTCTCTTTATTTTATCTATGTTTCTCAATAAATCTTGTCTAATATAATATATACTTGGTGCTGTGCTTGTGTCTTTTGGATTGCCGTTTCTGCATTAATGATTGTTTGCATTTGTTGTGTTTTTGGTATCTTGCTATGTTGTAGGTTATCAATAGTCTCTAAACACACACCATCTCAAACAGCAGAAATAACTAAAATGCTCTCTCAATTAATATCACTCAATAAAAGAATTGTATTCCAATGGATACCATCCCATTGTGGAATCCTGGGAAATGAGAATGCAGATGCTTTAGCAAAGAAGGGCAGCACTGCTACTTACAGACCTGTTACTAAATCTACGTATTACTCTGTGAAAAGATTTATTAAATCTACATACTTAGACTTCAACAAACAAAATTTAATAACACAATCCCAAGGGAAAAAATGGAACTCTCTGCATCAAAATCCACAGTTAATTCCCGATTTACCACGAAAATCGTCTGTAGCTGCATTTAGATTGGCAACAGGCCATGATTGTTTGGCCAAACACCTGCATAGAATTGGAATATATCAGTCCTCTAACTGTCCATTGTGCAACTCAAACCAAGAAATGGATTCGGAACATCTCAAAATCTGTGCTTCAGTGGCTGGTCATGATAATATCTTTGAAAAATATTGGAGTGCATGAGGTCAAATGACTTCACTGTCAAATGCCTGACATTAGAAAACAACAACAACACGTTGTAGGTTATGTTTTAGTCCCTTTTCAAGTAGTTTTGTTTCATTTTGACTGAATGTTACGTTGGTGTTGTTGAATATCTTAGGATGGAATTTGTGTGGTGGTGTATTTGATTTTTTGTTTATTGGTTATTGGTTCCTATGTCATTTCTTTATCTTTTGACTTATTTGTGTTATTATTTTGTTCGTATGTCATACCTTTCACAACATACATTCTCTGTTAAATACGAATCTGCTCAGTCAAAATCAGTTGTTGTTCAATCTGGAGTACCTGCGGGTAGTACCTGCTGCTTTATATTCTATATACATAAGATTTTCCATCTCAAGATCACTTAACAATAGCCCATTTTGCTGATGATATTGTTATCCTTAGTAAAGGTACTTGTGAATGAACAGCAGAACTGAATATTTTTTGTGAAAAAAATTTCCACATGGTATAAGCAATGGTGAATAATTATGAATCCTCAAAAATCACATTTAGTCACATTTACTTGTAAGAGGAACACTGTAAATCATCCAGTGACATTATGTGGTTCAGTAGTACCAACGGCTCAATCAGATATATTGGATCAATATTAGATCGCAAACTTACTTGGTATAACCACGTATCAGCTATTGTTAAAAGAATTAGACACAGAATCTACCTGCTAAAACGCACTGTTCAAGACAGGTCTCATTGCCTCTACATTACAAGAGACTTATCTATGTTTCAATTGTGCACCCTGTGTGGCAATATGGATGTTCAATTCGTGAATCTACTTCCGCATCTCAAATAAGAAAAAATGCAGGTAATGCAAAATCACTATCTGAGGCTGATGTCTGGTGTACCTTGGTATTTAAAAATAAATTCCACGCTAGCTGTATTCTTGAGGTGATGGAGATCCCAGGATAGAGCTATATCAGACTGTAACACTCTTTCCTAAACCACATGAATCCGCTACTTCGAGTAATTGTCACTAATCCACTGCAAAATCCAGCCCATAGAAGACTAAAACGAAAATGGCATAGTGATATGAGACTATAAAGTTCTTTTGGTATTGCCAGTGGCAATCCCATAAACTAGTGTCAAGTTATTCTCTTTTTTTTCTGTTCTGTTATTCACATAGGCCTACTACGAATATAAAAATGCTTTTAAGTCTCTATCCATAGAAATAAAACTATTAATAGGCAATAAAAATCAATTTATATCTGCTCTCAAAAAGTATTTATGTTCACATCTTTTTTACTTTATGGCATTACACTGTATTTATTATTTAGGCAAGTTTTTTTTTTTTCATAGAAATTATGTGAAGTACATGTAAATTGCAAGTTATAATAAGTATATATATTTACCACCTATATATTTGTAAGTTATTTGTTATTCTGACTTATCCTATACTGAGTTGTTCTTGGACACATGTACACTTGGTCAAAATGAAAGTGGCCGGTCTCTTGAGCAGTGAAAATTTTCTAAGTCCCTTCGGGTGAGTGCGCAGTTCACTACTGTAAACCTCCATGCGCCACTTTAGTGAACTCCATAATACAAGGCGCTGATTTGGGTTACCTCTACAGCATGTTTTGAATCTCCGTAGAGAATGTTTTGTTTTGTCCTTTCTTTTATTTTTTAAAACTCCTTTTAGTGTAATATACTCAAATAATTTTGCTTATATTAATTCATGTTACTTACAGATAATTGAAAAATTGGCGAAATTTGTGGTTATAATTCCAGGAAATCAGGATCTATTTTGTCATCAGAATTATGGTTTTTCTTCTTGTTTACAATTACTACATTTAGCCCTGATGATAACAGATTTAGATTAGTATAATAATCATATTTCCTGTAGCACAACTTGCAAATTAATTATTGCCAATTATTTAACCTTATTTACTGAATGTTCCTTAGGCAATAGAGTGTAAAGCAGCAGGGATTAATAAAATAATTAACACAGCATTTTAATATCTCCACAGCATGCTTGGTGTGGAACAGTCGTTAAACTACGTAACTTCTATGCAGACAGTTCGAGTTCGAATCTCCGTAGTAAATTTTTACAATGCCTTTTAGTGTAATATAATCAAATAATTTTGCTTATATTAATTTATGTTACTTACAGATAATTAAAAAATTGGTGAAAATTTGTGGTTATAATTCCAGGAAATCAGGATATATTTTGTCACCAGAATTATGGTTTTTCTTGTTTACAATTACTACGTTTAGCCCTGATGATCATGGATTTAGATTAGTATAATAATTATATTCCCTGTAGCACAACATGCAAATTAATTATTGCCAATTATTTAACTGTCAACATATTTACTGAATGTTTCTTAGGCAATAAAGTGCAAAGCAGCAGGGATTAATAAAATAATTAACACAGCATTTTAATGGGAAAGCCTCTAATTGTCATCTTTAATGTCACTTCCATCTAGCATCAAAAGTTTCTATTAACACGAAAAAAATAATAAAGCGAAAAGTATTCTAAGGATAAAAAAATGACGAAAACCTGCTATATTTTCACTGATGCATTTAAAAGGCAACAAAAAAAAAGTTCAGTAACTCCACGAAGATTTGAACTTGCAATCTCAGAAAGTCTTCACTAACACTCTATCAACTATGCTAGGAGTTTCACGGCAGTCAGAATGGCGTTGTATCGAGCAATAGTCATACTCCACTTGAGAACCTATCATACAATATATAGTGTTTGTGTTACAATGTTCACTGTTTAAACACTCTGAACGGTCTGTTTTAAATCTCGTATATGAATTATTTTCTCGGAAGATTTTAGTGATTAATAGTTGTGTTCCCCATTATAACTACTAGAAAAATATAAGCAATCTTTTGAATAAAACATGGCTGTCCCAAGCGCTCATGGAAATACCCAATTCGAACTTAGTCTCTCAGATGCCAGCCATTTTCATTTTGACCAAGTGTACAAGAATTCACAGAATGTAATAAATAATCTAATTATCGTTTTTATGCAGTAGAACCCTACTAATCCGAACCTTCTAATCCAAAATTCCAGATAATCCGAACCTTCTAATCTGAAATTCCAGATAATCCGAACACGCAAAATAAAAAAATATAAAATGGAAAGAGAGGAAGGGGAAAGAGTATTTGAACTGAAGATCAATTTAATGTTACAGTATTTAGAAACTCAAAATGTACAACTTACTTTATCAAGCTAGTGAATGAATTAGTTCTTGTTTTCTATACTATTATGATAATCTGCCACAGGATAAGGCATGGTTTTCCTGCTTGCATTTCTGTCCTCTGTTTAATCCAAAATTTTGATAATCCGAACAGGCACCAGTACCAATTAGTTTGGACTAGTGGGGTTCTACTATATTTTGTTGTCACATTCCACCTTTGACTTTAAAAAGCTTAATTACAAAAGATACATTTTTATTTCCACACTCAAATTTCATTTTTATGGAATATTTGCACATAATTCTAAACAAATCTGAATGCTGTTCAGTCTTGTATTTTCATTTCTAAAACTCCCATATTTTCACCTTTTCAGGCAAGCCCAGGAACAAAGATGTTTTGTCCTCTGACCGTAAACTAGAAACAGGTGGCAGCAAAGAAATTGTGAACTGGTTAGCACTTCTGTTTCTGAAACCTGCTGCTGGAAACATATTGCTCAGAAAGATCAGCGTACTGTCCGCTAAACTTATCTGGGCTGGTAAAACAGAGATTCACGGGGGGGGGGGGGGGGGAGGTCGCTTCTAGCAGTAGTGAGGCAGGAGAGGGGAAGATGGTCTATGAGTCAGGTAAAATACATTTGCTTGCTTAGTGTGATCGAAGAGTTCGTTGTACTTACAGTAGTTTTGTGTTCTGTGAACACATATGCAATGGCCGGTAATAATACGAGATGCAACTGGAAGTGGAGTATGATGCCTTTGAGAACAGTAAATATTGTAATATTACATGACATGGGCTTCAATGGAAAAGGTCACAAAACAAGCAGGTCATCCTTGTTGAACAACAAGATATTGTGAACTGGAGGATGTGTTATATCAGGAATATAACGAAACTCAAACGTGAAGGCAAGGAGATATTTTACCTCAACGAGACTTGGGTCGATAATAACCTGACATTTAACGGATGTTGGCAAAAGAAAGGCGACATTGAGGGCATTATGGTTACTAGAAATGCAGATACTAGACTTTTATCGCACATAGTCTGAGAAGGGTTTCTTTGCTGATGTATAGAGCCGGAGCAGCTGCAGGACACGGCGAAATGAATGCCGACAATTTCGAGAAATGGTTGTCAAGACAAGTGATTCCTAAGTTACCCCAGGTTCTACTCAGTGATGGATAATGCACCATACCAAGAGAGGCAGGTAGATAAAGCATCACAAAATACATTGTCAAGGACGACATGATATCATGGCTTGATAAGAAAGGCATTCCTGTTTTGTTGTCTATGAGAAAATGTGATTTGACGGACCTAATTAACACCATAAACCAGTAGGGAAATTATTCAGAGTTGACCAGCTTCTGAAACGGCATGGCCATTCAGTACTTCTACTCCCATCATACATGTGCGATTGCATATTGCTGCCATAATCCAAGATTAAGCACCACATTCGTGAAAAAAATCCTGCTGGTGACCTGTCACTGAAGACCAACAGAACAAAGCCAGAACAGCTGCTGACCAGATGACCAGTGAAGACTAAGCAGGCTTCTGCAATCATGTGGTGCGTCTCAAACAAGACTACAAGAAAAATGGCGCAATAAATAAAGGACATCATTGACGAATTTACTGCTTCCTGGACATTTCGGTCACTTCTTTTTGTCGATCTCAATAATGGTTAATTCGGTCACTGACCTTTGTCCTTCATTTTTCGTCCACTCACTTTATGCCCAATTGCAGAAATGGTCACTTAATCTAATGTCCACATATATTTTGGTCATAGACAATTTGGTCACGGACATTTCAGACACTGAAATTTATGGTCCAACTTGTCCAGAAGGATATTTTCAGACATGTTTTATATTTTCTTCCTGCGGCAAATGCAGGCTGCAGAAGACAGAGTGTCTGCACATAGACTAATTTATGAGTGCATATCGTGAGACAGAGAAATATCAAATGGAGTTATAGTCAGTAAAAGTGAAGTAATGGCCTACAGAGGAAGAAGGGAAAGAAAGACAAAAAGGAATGAAGAAAATATGAAACTAATTAATAAGATAATTCTAACAAAAATTCACATTACAATACTGAATTGTTGTTTAGTTTATCATGGAAACGAAACATTTAAATTAATTCAAAATCATGGCGTGTATTACAGAATCCAAAAAAAAAAAAAGTGTCAGATGTTAGTGAATAACTCATTTATTCACCACTTTCATACACATAGTAAAGATGGTAGAAGGAAGTACTGGAGATGTGAGAACAGTGACATCTGTAACGCAAGACACACTACCAACAGGGATGTGGAAAATGGTGTTAATATAATCGAAGAAAGCACTCATACTCATGAACAGGTAAGAACCGAGGTTGAGGCAAGAAAAATCATTACATGGGTAAAGCAAAGAGAAAATGATTATCAAAATGAGCCACCATCAGCTATTGTTAGAGAAGAACTCACGAGCGTCCAGGACAAAGAAAAATTGACGACACTTCCTGAGCAAAACACGCTATTACATGCTGTTCATATTCACAAAATTCGAACAGACCCTCACTACTGGCATCACTTGAGCAGTGTGTTATTGCAGACCATATGGCCGCACCCTTACCAGAGAACTATTCTTACAGTTCGATAGTGGCAGGACAACCCCAACCGCTTTGTTATCTTCTGCACACGTGAGTCACTTATACAATTCAGCAGATCTAGAGTAATGTATTTAGAAGACACTTTCAAAACTGTATCCTCAGGCTATTTTACCATTTATATATGGTATATGGTATTGTTCAGGACTTAGTTTTTCCACTAATGTATGTTCTTTGTTCAAGGAAGGACGAAGCAACTTACACTGCAATATTTCAGCATGTAAAAGAATCATCACAAGAACTTGGAACCGAAATTAGCCCTGAGTATGTTACGATGGAATGAATGCTGTATTCCCAAATTCAGTGATTAAGGGATGCCTCTTTCACTGTTCTCAATCAATTTGGCGCAATGTTATTAATTAGGGCCTGAAACAGCAGTACAATGAAAATCAACACATTAGAAGAGACATTCGAAAACTTCTTCCCTTACATGATATTTGGAAGAGTCTTTTGATAATTTGTTGGATACAGTTCATGATGATGTCCAAGATGTCGCAACCTACATGAAAATGACGTACATCAGAGGCCATCCAGCCAGAGAAAGGCAAAGAGCTATTCCACCTTGTTTTGTACTTCAGATATGGAATATGTATGACCTATTGAATGGGATGCAACAAAATAACAACTATGTAGAAGGTGGGCATGCACAGTTTCAGAAAGTGATAGTGACACATCACGCTTCCATATGGAAATTTTTGGAACATATTGAGAAAGATCAAAGAGAAAATTCAGTTTTGATATGGCAGCTGCTGGCTGGGCACCGTAATGCTAGACATCCAAACAAGAAACATTATATTACTGTATAAACCAACTTCAAATAGAATGTACTGTGAACAATTATAAACAGTAATAATGAAAATGACCTATACTTGCACGCCATCAGTTATAAAATAAAACTTTACCCACCTGCATAGGCGGAGTTATGGGGAGGCATGGGGGGTTATCAAAACTCTTTTTTTTTTTTCTATTAATGTTAGAAAATGTTGAATTCAAAAGATATTTTTTTTTTGCTTTTGTGTATGATTAAGTTTCTATGCTTAAATCGATGACTTAATGTCTTCAGATCATGTGTCTGGACTATAACATTTATTTTAAATTTCTGAATGTATAAGAATTGCTATACCTCATTCGAGAAATGGAACCACTGTAATGTTTCTTTTGTAACAGCCTGTACCTGTACTCATGTGTCAGAAGTTTGTAGGTATTCAGGCTGCCACTTGGAGAAATATGAATAACACTGCACAACAATGCAGAAAAAAGAAAAAGTGATCTCGATATAATGTGTAAACTCAAAGGTGAGATTAAATAAAATAGAGTTTACATTTCATATATTATCTTCAGGAAGGTAAACTTCATATAAAAATGATTCTGTTAGCACTGTTACGTAGTTTTATTGATGTATGCGTGTGTTTCTGTACGACATAGAAAAAGAGGGAGATTGTTTTAAGTTATGCCCTATTATAATTTGTAGTATACCTACAGTTCAAGCCAAATACAACAAGGCCCGAAATATCGCGGATATGGATGTAAGAAACATGCCCCCAAAAATAACTTTATTAAATGATCATATTCTGATATACTGTACCACAGTCAAGTTGTAACGGGGGAGGAGGTAAATGATGTCCCCCATAACCCCATTATATGGGGATTCTATGGTTTGCTTTGCCCCCCAAAGAAACAAGTTCTCTTTCCACCTACACCCACCTGACTTAGAATCAATCAATTTTCTTAATGTATCCAGCTGTTTGCTGATAACATAAAGTCCACTATAGTCCACTGTAGTCTATTCAATTGTTGTTTTTCACAAGAAATGAGGAGTATTTTGATCGGTGCTCATTATAAATGCCTGTTGCTAGTTGCCAGCCTAACTTAGAAGAAGAGCAGGAAAATTAAATTTACATCACAGTCATAAACATATGCATTTTTTTTATGTTATGCTATAATTTAAAAGTTTAATAAAGTCCAATTCTAACAAGGGACTACAGTTTATTTATGAACATCACTGTAAAGTTTGAATTAATCTTGTGTATTTTAATGATGCATTTCAGTAACAAGTTTTGGTAACATTCAATGGACAAAGTAAAGAGATGAACGAAATGATAGGGGGACCAAAGGACTACGACCAAAAATCAAATGGACCATTAATACAGAGGACTATAATTTTAGTGAATCAAAATACAGACGGACAAAGAAAAAAGTTACCAAAGTGCTGTTACCCAAATGTCTGGGTTTCGAATTTATTATAAGTCTAGACAACACCAGCAGTGATGATGATGATGATGATGATCATGATGATGATGAAGCGGAAGAAGAGGAGGAAGAAGAATGTGGATAATGGCTGTGTGTGAAAGTGAAGTTTTTTGAAAACTTCAACAACTACAGACCTATAGCACTTCTACTTTAAAGACTTCATGTACTGCATACCATCAGTAGCTCACGGTGAGATACGAATTATTGTAATAATTGGAGTTGTGATTATACTGTACTGTACACAGACAAAGAAGGATGTAATTTATTTATATTTGTTATGTTGTGAAACCATACACTTTCGCCTACTATATCCAATGGAATGCACTGAAAATAAATACTAATGATGTTTTTGTAACTATACGTACAACTGCTGCAGCGACAATCAGGTAGCCAGCAGATAGCTGCAAGAGAGGGAACCCAGCTGCCTAGAGAAGTTGTGCGGACAGTAATATTTTTACTAATGGAATGTATGTTCAATATTAAAGGCAATTTTTACATGTTCATTCAGCTTGAACATATAAAATTATGAGTACCTACAATATTTTAAATCACTGCTTCATTTAGGTGAAAAAATGTTACTGCATGTTTCAAGTAATGAATAGGCTACTTAAAGATAATACAAGAATTTCTTACTTCAATCATACATACTATTCGTTCAGACAAATGGACTTTTTATTTCTTTTCAATGTTTCCCATTGTGCAAATGGATTATACAGTGATATTGGCACAGCTTTCATCACATGAAAAACGAATTTCAGTCCACATTTCACAGGAACCAATGCTGGAGGACTGCATGGGATGTTGTCGCCAAGACAATAACTGAAAGAGAGAGATATACCACAATGAAGGTCATTCACAGAAATACAATTTGACTCAGGATAGTCATATCTGAGTAAAGAGTAAACTTAATATGGTGCATATAATCATCTGTAAAAAGTAAATTAATATAAAAATGTAAGACATTTCATGTAACAGGTAGCTGAGAAAAGACTCTAAGACATAATAACACTTTCTTACAGTTTTTTATCTACGATTAAGTTTGGGTGTGATTTTTGGTTTCAACGATATATGCGAAATGTGTTAAAAACTTAATTTTATGCGTGGAAAATGCAAATCCCTTAATAAAAGCACAAAATTAAGTTGAATATATCCGCGAATTGTTTGTGAAATTGATACAAATCTACGAAATTATTTCATAATCACGATATGTTTAATAAAAACAGGTTTCATAGAGAATTAGCACAAAAAATTACCCTTTCTTCCAAATAAAATATGAAAATTTTGTTTGTATAAAAATATACATGAACATCTCTACATATTTGATCGTTCAGCATTACATGTATATGACATCTGGCAACACTGTACACACAGTTTCAGGAACTACTTCCAGGGAGCAGTGCAAGCAGACAATGGTTACTTCTCTTTCCCGCAACAAATGCCTTCATGAGATCAAGAAGGCAGTGTCTTCACCTTGAGGAGTTGGGTGCAAGAAAGGCACTTCTCTCAAATGCAAGTTTTGAGAAAATTGATGTTGAAAATTCAAACCGTAATAATGTTACCTATGCACGCCTTTACATTTTGGGTACTCTTGACCTCTATGAACACAGTTTTAAGTTTCTTTAGTGTGCGAAATTTGCGCGAACTTGCTTATTTTTTTTTTACAAAATATTCACCAAAATTAAACTATTTTAATCATCAAAATCAGGGCACAATAATCACCATAAAATCACACCCCTATATATATATATATATATATATATATATATATATATATCTCAATCAATCTTCTTAATGTATCCAGCTCTTTGCTGACAACATAAAGTCCACTATAGTCAACTGTAGTCTATTCAGTTGTTGTTTTTCACGAGAAATGAGGGGTATTTTGATCAGTGTTCATTATAGATGCCTGTTGCTAGTAGCCAGATTTGGACACCCCTATTCGAAATTAAAGCATCCTATGTTATAACAAATTTGATGTAAATTTTACTAAACTGATCATTAATTTAAAAAATGCTGCTTACTCTATATAATTCATATGTTTAAATATCTGTTACCATTATTCTTTCATGTAGAACGAAAGATAAAATATTAATCATGTCTGTAGAAGTTACTCCGTGAATAACTTCCTGAATTACAGTGCATTTATCCATGAGGGGGTTATATGTGTCTCCAATTACAGGTTAAATTCTAATTAAAACTTATTTCTAACAATGATGATGTGTGTGTGCACAGATGGATGAGAAGGTGAGCAAGTGGATGAATAGATCGGCAGAAAGGCATATTAATTCTGTACTATACAAGTTATGAGGAGGAATTCAGAAAAGTTGCTTTAAACTATTTACAGGTTTCATTCACTAAGCCAAACTTACCTTTCACTGCTGACTGACGAATAGCTTAATTCTCTCAATGAGAGGATCAAGTTTACTGGCCTTTATAAGAAGTACACGTCGATACGGACTCATCTCAACATCATCCTCCATCCAGTGTCCAGACAAGCCTGAATCTGAATCTTCTTTTACACAGAATTCGAATCGACAGTCAGCTTCCTACAATATTAAAAACAGTTATCAATTGCTGTTACTGTTATTATTATTGACTTTCCAAGTTTATAGAACCCCATTTTACCCGAAGGTATATTAGGGCTGTAATTAAATCATACATATTATAGCCCTGTACAAATAGTTACATAAAATATATACATAATTATGACATAAAATACACATATTGCATTAAATGTGTATGACAATGAAAATCATATTTATATTATACAAATACAAAGATATAAGATAAAATAGATATAATATATAGAAATAGATACACAATATATGAAATGCAGACATATTACATATAGTACTTTCCCAAGACATATCACACACAGACTTGTTACTTACAAAAAAAATAAATAAATAAAAAAAAAAAAAAATAATAATAATAATAATACTTACTTACTTACTGGCTTTTAAGGAACCCGGAGGTTCATTGCCGCCCTCACATAACCCCGCCATTGGTCCCTATCCTGAGCAAGATTAATCCAGTCCCTACCATCATATCCCACCTCCCTCAAATCCATTTTAATATTATCTTCCCATCTACGTCTCGGCCTTCCCAAAGGTCTTTTCCCCTCTGGCCTCCCAACTAACACTCTATATGCATTTCTGGATTCGCCCATACGTGCTACATGCCCAGCCCATCTCAAACGTCTGGATTTAATGTTCCTAATTACGTCAGGTGAAGGATACAATGTGCGCAGCTCTGCGTTGTGTAACTTTCTCCATTCTCCTGTAACTTCATCCCTCTCAGCCCCAAATATTTTCCCAAGAACCTTATTCTCAAAAACCCTCAATCTCTGTTCCTCTCTCAAAGTGAGAGTCCAAGTTTCACAGCCATACAGAACAAACGGTAATATAACTGTTTTATAAATTCTAACTTTCAGATTTTTTGACAGCAGACTAGATGACAAAAGCTTCTCAACCGAATAATAACAGGCATTTCCCATATTTATTCTGCGTTTAACTTCCTCCCGAGTGTCATTTACATTTGTTACTGTTGCTCCAAGATATGTGAATTTTTCCACCTCTTCGAAGGATAAATCTCCAACTTTTATAGTTCCATTTCGTACAATATTCTGATCACGAGACATAATCATATACTTAGTCTTTTCGGGATTTACTTCCAACCATATCTCTTTACTTGCTTCAAGTAGAATTTCCGCGTTTTCCCTAATCGTTTGTGGATTTTCTCCTAACATATTCACGTCATCTGCATATGCATCAGCTGATGTAACCCGTTCAATTCCAAACCCTCTGTGTTATCCTGAACTTTCCTAATGGCATATTCTAGAGCGAAGTTAAAAAGTAAAGGTGATAGTGCATCTCCTTGCTTTAGCAATAGCAATAATAATTTATTTTTATTTTTATTTTATTTTATTTTATTTATTTATTTAATGTGCTGTACAACAGCCAGTGGCCAATTACAGTTCAGCACAAATATAACAAAAACATAAAACAAAAATAATTATTACACATAAATATAATTACAATTACAATAATGACGATGAATGGATAACTAAGAATACTATGAGAGAATGTTAATTGAGTATAAAGCCTAAAAGAATACATAAATGATAAATCGTTGCCAAGAGCAAACAAAGTCTATACATTGAAGGGATCGAATTCGCAGCCATGCATGTTGGCATTTTTAATGCATCTGGAGACTGGTGAAAGAAATTTCGAATTTCTAGTATAGAAAAGTTTAATAATAATAATAATAATAATAATAATAATAATAATAATAATAATAATAATAATAATAATAAATAATAATAATAATAATAATTTATTTATTATTTTATTTATTATTATTAATATTTGTGTGCTGAACAACAGCCAGAGGCCAATTATAGTTCAGCACAATACACAAACAGAAGATACAAAGGTGCAAAACAAAAATAAATAATATCATAAATAACAAAAACATACATGAATACAATTGAGTACAAACAGTAAAAACTAATAATCAAAACGAAACTAAACCTTAAAAGGATCTAAATTGTGCCCATGCAAATTGGCATATTTTATGCATCTACAGACTGGAGAAAGTGATTTTGAATTTCGGTTATAAAAAATTTTTTGAAATCTTAAACCTTTTGTAGGAATACGAAGGCTGATATTGTTTATAATAATAATAATAATAATAATAATAATAATAATAATAATAATAATAATAATAAGTAACCATTTCGTAGAAATATACATATTACTTTTATATATGACATAAAAATAACATGACATACAAGTGCATGTTCAACACATAAGACATAGACATATTATATACAATACACAGAAAAGACAAATAAAAAGGAAAATTACATAAAAACATATATGATATGAAACAGTGATATTATAGCTATTATTATTGTGATTATTACTATTATTATTAATAGTAGTAATAGTATTTCCTTTTATTGCAACCAATTTTGCTCTGTTGCATGTTAGATTAATGATAAAAAAAATAGAACCTGAAAATATATACAAACAAAATTAACACATTCATATACCCTTTCTAATTGCATTAACTACAACCTCTCTTACTATGGCAGAAACAAATAAACTAGCTATTTACAGTGAATTGTGAACATGTGATATGAATTTCTGAAATTCTCTTGAACAGCATTTCTTTTTAAACATAAAACACAGGGGTTTTTCAAATTGCCCAGAACATGAGATGACATGTGACAGTAATAACAAGCGAATTCTTTCGAAAATTGGGCAATCAAATATCAGGTGATGAACAGTCTGGTCGCTTTCCTCACATTTACACATGGATTCATTTACATTATTGATTTTGAACTGTTTAAAATATGTTTTAAATTTTCCATGGCCTGAAATGAATTGCGTAAGCATGAAATTGGGTATTATGTGTTTTCAGTTTAACCTACAGATTATTGTAGGAAAGAATAAGTCCCTAGTTAGAGAGCCATTATTACTTCCTTGCCATTGTACATCCCAGCGTGCTAACATGCATTCCCTTAATTTATGTTTTATGAAACTGACAGGAATTTTACTGTAATTGTCTACGACATTCATGGAACAAGCAAGCTTGGCTAGCTGGTCTGCCCTTTCATTCCCAATATACCCAAGTGCCCTCGAATACAGTTTAAACAAATATGTTGCTGTCCATTGTGCAACTCAAATCAAGAAATGGATTCAGAACATCTCAAAATCTGTCTGTCAGTGGCTAACCATGACAATATCTTTGAAAAATATTGGAGTGCAAGAGGTCAAATGACTTTACTGTCAAATGCCTGGCATTAGATAACAACAACAAAAAATATGTTTGCTGGAGTTTGCAATATTACGTCCGACATTTACGCCAATCATATGCATATTATATTTGTCCCTAATACAGTTCAAAGTTGCCTGTGGGAGGTCCGGAGCTCTAGGAGTTTGATTTCAATTTCCTGCTGTTACTGTTAATAACACAGATATTTATATTACTACTTGAACCTATGGAATCTACAGGGGCGTCTTCAGCAGGGGTGTAAGGATGCAAGGGGTGCACTGCACAGCACAGCACTTGGACAGCAGGGCCTATGGGGTGACAGCTAGGCCTTGGTTACATAACTGATTTTTTTTTTTTCGAATTCAAAGCTAGCTGTACATAAGATCATTTTACTAACATTAACTACCTGCCAATCTGGTATGTGTGACAGGTACTCATATGTACTACACAACAAATTTGAAAGAAGAAATGGTGCTTGCTTTGTCACTATCATCGACAAGTCACGAATGCCGTGACAGAAAGATGCTGCCTTGCTGCCCCTTATACGCACCAAAAGTAATCAAAGGGACTGCCTGGAGTGGTCTAATACATGCTATTATTCGAGTTTTCTGAAGATTACAGTCTGTAGCTGAAACGGAAGCAGGTTTTCTTACAATAGAACACCAGTCATGGGAATGGGAGTTCCTAACTATGCGCTCGTCACGACTTTCTCCTTCTTTACTAGACAATATAATTTTATTTATGTACCTATAAATACAGGATCAATAAAAATTTTATTAAAATTTAATATTTTATATTTTTATATATTTATATTTTATTAAAATTTAATATTAGTGATTTCAAAAATTAATAACTGTGAACTTTTGTCTTATTGCACAGATTTCAACACTAAACATGGAAGATTTATACATGACACATGACATTAAAAAATTAATGTTCTTTAAAATTGCCAGTAACTCTTTGGCACAAGCCGTCAATGTTGTGAATTAAAAATTGAATACCTGGGTGCGATACTAGCAAAAGTAAGACAATTCTGTTCCTCTTTCATATTATTCAGTATATTCTAGTATGTCAAATTATATGGAATAAATGTAATTCTAAAACCTATATCAGAGATATACATAATATGAAAATGTGTTGCCCAATATGATAGTTATATATACATAATACTGGTAAGTACAGTAATTAGTTACATACAGGGTTAGTTAAAAGTCACGCACCACCTAAATAACTTTTGAAGCATGTGGTTCAGTGACATGAAACTTGGTATGTGGGAATAACCATATACTAAGAACTCAATAATGGTATTACCGAGTTTTTCTACTTCCGGTTTAATCGGAAGTAACTCCAACTCTCTTATTTTAAATGGAACACCCAATATATTTTTCTCTTTTTGAATAAAGCTCATTAAGAGTTTTCAAAAATTACCCACACTTGATACTTCTGTACACATTCAGTGTTGCTAAGTCAAGAAAACAGAAAAATGTATTGAATGTTAAAATAATAAATGCACTACCTAAATAACTTTTGAAGCATACGATTTAGTGATATGAAACTTGGTATGTGAGGATAACCATATACTAAGAACTCGATAATGGTATTAACGAGTTTTTTTCTACTTCCGGTTTAACCGGAAGTAACTCCAGCTCTCTTATTTTAAATGGAACATCCAATATATTTTTTTTTATTTTTGAATAGTGCTCATTAAGAGATTTTCAAAAAGTACCCACACTTGATAATTCTGTACAAATTCAGTGTTACCCTTTTTAGGCGCCATTGCTACTTGCTTAATACAACAAGGATTTCTGCTCTTGCAGGTATCATTTTCCACAGATTCCCCCAAACAAAATGAGAGTAGAAAAAGATGGGAATATTTATGTTGTTGTTTTCTAATGCCAGGCGTTTGACAACAAAGTCATTTGACCTCTTGCACTCCAATATTTTTCAAAGATATTATCATGACCAGCCAATGAAGCACAGATTTTGAGGTGTTCCGAATCCATTTCTTGGTTTGAGTTGCACAATGGGCAGTTAGGGGACTGATATATTCCAATTCTATGCAGGTGTTTAGCCAAACAATCATGGCCTGTTGCCAATCTAAATGCAACTACAGACGATTTTCGTGGTAAATCGGGAATTAACTGTGGATTTTGATGCAGAGAGTTCCATTTTTTCCCTTGGGATTGTGTTATCAAATTTTGTTTGTTGAAGTCTAAGTATGGTAGATTTAATAAATCTCTTCACAGAGTAATACGCAGATTTAGTAACAGGTCTGTAAGTAGCAGTGCTGCCCTTCCTTGCTAAAGCATCCACATTCTCGTTTCTCAGGATTCCACAATGGGATGGTATCCATTGGAATACAATTCTTTTATTGAGTCATATTAATTGAGAGAGCATTTTAGTTATTTCTGCTGTTTGAGATGAAGGTGTGTGTTTACAGACTATTGATAGAATAGCTGCTTTGGAGTCTGACAATATAACTGCATTCCTAAATTTATTGATGTGGCATAGAAGATTCCTGAGACATTCACTTATTGCAATGATTTCACCGTCAAAACTTGTTGTTCCATATCCAAGTGATCTATAAAGTGAGAAGAGACAGCACGTAACACCTGCACTGGCACTGGAGTGAAAATGGCAAGTTGTAGCCGATTTAAGTGAACACCATATTTTAACGTTTTGGTGGCTACTTCATTCACACACAACCCCCAGAATGTCTGGAGGACCACACCTGCTGTTGGTCGACGGGTCCATTGGACCTAGCTGGGAGATCTTGTTGATCACCAGCTTTCCCTCCTTAAGCCACTGGAGGACGATTTTATGCCATAGCAGGTCAGCACTAGGAACAGAAAAGTAGAAAGAGGAGGAAGGAAAGGGAAATGAACCCTTAGGCCTCGAATGCTCTAATGCCGTCGGGATCGAAGAAAGTAAGAGTTCAGTCAGAGGACTGGATAGGAAAGGGTAAAGAGGGAATTAGGTATTGGATAGAGGAAAATTATACGAAATTCAATCATTAACTCATCAAGCTGACCAGTGCTAATGGATGAGTAGCCTCTCCCTTTAGTTCAGCTTGTAAAATTATGCTTACTAACAGTTGCACCACGGGAAGGTAGGGATGGGACATTGGGTATTTGTCCAGGTAGGTTCCTTAAAGCCTTCAATGGGAAGGATTAATGGCTCTCCCCCTTATATCCGACAGATACCCTTTTGCAGCCGGAATATTTATGTAAAAGGTGACATATCAATGAAGAAAATGCAAGAGTCTGTTCTGATCTTTTGATGAAAATGATTATGAAAGGGATCTTAAAGCAGAGCTTTTAAATCTGAAACCTAAAAGAACATTACGTGAATGCGTTGAATCTCATCTAAATATACCGAAATCTAATCCTAAATCAAATAATGATTCTGCAGAACCCCTCGCCCAACACATGAAAAAGAGAAATAACAAAAATATCCTAAAAAATGTGTTGGAATCCAGCATCTCTAACATGGGAGAAAATTCTTGTCCTGCAACAATAATGAAAGTGAGCAAATGCCCAGTAACTCTAGTATCTCTGATGTGGAAAAATTGATATTGGAAAATAAACAGTTGCAATCAAAAAAGGAGACACTTTCAAAGTGAATTACTGAGTTCAAAGACACTTCGAAGGAATTAAAAGATGAAAATATACATTCATAAGCCCATATTAAGACCTTTGCAAATAAAAGTATTAAATTATCCTCCATTTTTAGTACTTACTTATTTAATGACTTTTAAGGAACCCGGAGGTTCATTGCCGCCCTCACATAAGCCCGCCATTAGTCCCTATCCTGACCAAGATCAATCCACTCTCTATCATCATATCCCACATCCCTCAAATCCATTTTAATATTATCTTCCCATCTACGTCTCTGCCTCCCTAAAGGTCTTTTTCCCTCCGGCCACCCAACTAACATGCTATATGCATTTCTGGATTCGCCCATATGTGCTACATGCCCTGCCCATCTCAAACGTCTGGATTTAATGTTCCTAATTATGTCAGGTGTAGAATACAATGCGTGCAGTTCTGTGTTGTGTAACTTTCTCCATTCTCCTGCAACTTCATCCCTCTTAGCCCCAAATATTTTCTTAAGCACCGTATTCTCAAACTCTCTTAATCTCTGTTCTTCTCTCAAAGTGAGAGTCCAAGTTTCACAACCATAGAGAACAACCGGTAATATAACTGTTTTATAAATTCTAACTTTCAGATTTTTCGACAGCAGACTGGATGATAAAAGTTTCTCAACTGAATAATAACAGGCATTTCCCATATTTATTCTGTGTTTAATTTTCTCGAGTATCATTTATATTTGTTACTGTTGCTCCCAGATATTTGAACTTCTCCACCTCTTCAAAAGATAAATTTCCAATTTTTATATTTCCATTTCGTACAATATTCTGGTCACGAGACATAATCATATACTTTGTCTTTTCGGGATTTACTGTACTTCCAAACCTATTTCTTTACTTGCTTCAAGTAAAATTCCCGTGTTTTCCCTAATCGTTTGTGGATTTTCTCCTAACATATTCACGTCACCCGCATAGACAAGCAGCTGATGTAACCCGTTCAATTCTAAACCCTCTCTGTTATCCTGGACTTTCCTAATGGCATACTCTAGAGCAAAGTTAAAAAGTAAAGGTGATAGTGCATCTCCTTGCTTTTTAGCCCACAGTGAATTGGAAATGCATATGACAGAAACTGACCTATACGAACTCTGCTGTACGTTTCACTGAGACACATTTTAATTAATCGAACTAGTTTCTTGGGAATACCAAATTCAATAAGAATATTGTATAAAACTTCTCTCTTAACTGAGTCATATGCTCTTTTGAAATCTATGAATAACTGATGCACTGTACCCTTATACTCCCATTTTTTCTCCATTATCTGTCGAATACAAAATATCTCATTAATAGTTGATCTATTACGCCTAAAACCACATTGATGATCCCCAATAATTTGATCTACATATGGAGTTAATCTTCTCAAAAGAATATTGGACAAAATTTTGCATGACGTCAACAAAAGTGATATTCCTCGAAAGTTACTACAGTTAGTCTCGTCCCCCTTCTTAAAGATAGGTACGATTATGGACTCCTTCCATTGTTCTGGTACAATTTCCTTTTCCCAAATAGCAAGTACAAGCTTATAAATTTCGTTAGATAATGCGCTTCCAACCTCTTATATTAATTCTGCTGGAATTTGATTGATACCTGGAGACTTATAATTTTTCAGATTTTCTATCGCAATTTCGACTTCAGGAAGTGTGGGGTTCGGGTATAAATAGCTCAGCTGTTTGTATTTCAATTTCGTCCTGATCATTTCTATTTGGCCTATATATATTTAGTAGTTGTCCAAAACCTCCATTTTTAGTCCTCAACAAAAATCTCTGTTAATAACTGGAAGAACAGTAACTTGGAGGTTGAAGCAATCACGTTACAAGCTCTCTCTAGAAAAGCATACTATTTTATAAGACAACTTCAATATCCATTACCCTCTCCTCAAACATTATAAAGGCGCCTCTCTACCATAAAATGCCCCATAGGGGTATGGTGGCAGCACTGGTCGCGTACTTCAAGCAGAGAAAATATGCTCCGTATTTGTTAAACAAATCAGAGGTAAAACAGTACTTTGAATTTTTTGGTGGCCTTCTCACTTGCATAGTTAATGTGATTACTCGATGCAAGTTTACTATCTTTGTTACTTAGCATCACTATAGCTAAGATTTACTTCAACCGATTTCTTTCGTAATGAGTTGTAATTATGTTTTTTCAGTATTTACTGACATATTATTTGAACACCAAACTTTAAGTTCATCTAGAGATGACTATATGGTTTCTTGGAGTTTTTCAAATTTATTTCTTTTTTGCAAAGTCCAAATGACCAAGTCATCAGCAAAAAGTGCTGTTTTAGCACTAGATTTTTCCAATTGTTGTGATAGGTCATTAATGTATATATTAAACAATACTGTGCTTAACACATTCACTGCTGGCATTTAAAGGGCTAGCCTTTGAACCGAACTGGGGTTTTAAACATCACATACGTTTTGCAGTAGTGTGAAATCGACTATGGTCGACATTGCCAATTTTACATGTTCAAACCAAAATCGACATAAGTCGACTTTGGCCGTGAATATGTTAATACAGCACTTTGTGATAAGCCAAGATGTGTTTGCTTATATTTGGAAGTTGCCTGTCCATAGGTTGTAGAGCAATATCTTTGAGTAATAAACTCGGATATCCATCTTAACATATTGGCTTCAATGATTAATTGCTGAAGTTTCATGATGAGTTTGTATCTCTAAACATTATCATATGCCAATTTAAGGTCAACAAATATGGCTAGTGTATCCTTTTTCTTGTTAAATCCATCCTTAATATCCTGACTTAGTAAAATTGTTTGTTCATTTGTTGAATGGTTTCTCCTGAACCCAGCTTGCTGTGGTGATAGGTTATTTGTTTCTAAAAACCAGTTTAACCTATTAGATATCATTTTCTCCATTATCTTAGTCACATAGCTAGTTAATGATATAGGTCTGTAAGAATCAATTTTGTCCACAGGCTTATCAGTTTCAGTATTGGGATAATTTTACTCTTTTTCCACTTTGCAGGAACTGAAGTTTTCCAGACATAGTTATAGAAATTAAGGAGTGCACTCTTATCTTTAAAGCCCAACTTCTTGGGCCTGGAGTTTTGTTGTTATCAGTTCTATGAAGAGCTATTTCCAACTCTGAGAGATTGAAATCATTGTGAAAATATCATCTATATTTTTAGCATTAAAGTTCTGGGTTGCTTATTTTTAATTTGGTACTTCATGATCTTCTGCAATTTCCTGTATTGTTTTGAGATTTTTGATGCAGAAAAATGAGTATTAAACTTTGAGGCATTTTTACAATTATCTGTTATAGGCCTATATAAATGTCCATGTTTTATTGGTTGTTTGAGGATAGATTCTCTTGTTGTGGTGGATACATATTTATAAACTACTTTGCTAGACTATCTTGTTTATAATATAAATGTTCTACAAATTTATTAAATGAAATTCTTTTAACATTTAATATGCTTTTCTTAAACTTTACAGCTTTATTTTTCCAAGCAAATAGGCTTTCTTTATCCTTACTAATTTCAGCTATCTTCCTGGCTTGTTCCCTTTCACTATATGCATATATTATTAAAATGCGGCAGTCCAATTGTTTTATAAACCATTTTTAAACACATCAGCCAATTTATATTGTGGCAGCAAATTTCGGAGACAAAAAGCGAAAATTTAAGCATTCATGTACTGGTAACAGTGATTCACTCTAGAAAGACATTATTTTTGTAGATTCATCATTCATGAAATAATATGTATAATTATGCTTAACTTAACTTAAATTTTACATGCCCCATAAGAAGTCTTCATATACTTCCGATTGAATACCACTAGTTTAAAGAACACTTTATTTACATGCTAATGATAAATTTGTTTATTGTGTTTCAATAATATGAAAAAATTAACTTAGTTTCTTGAAATTAAATTATGATAATGTGTTTGTGCAAACATGTGTGAACAGGTGAACTGTTTTATCTAACAAACCTGATCAATAAGTTCTTCTTCTGGATTTGACCACAAAACGTCAGACTCCTCATTTCCATCACATTGCTGTTGTTTCTTCTTTAGTTTTTTCTTCTTTGTTTGAGGCTTTTCAGACTTATATAACTTGCATATTAGGACAAAGTACGTGAAGTCATATGGCATTTTCTTTTCACGGGCTCTTTTAATTTCTTTGCTGTAATAATAATAATAATAATAATAATAATAATAATAATAATAATAATAATAATAATAATAATAATAATAATAATATAATAATAATAATAATAATAATAATAATAATAGTTACTGATGGTCTCAAAATTAGCATTATCTGGCTTCATTTTTTAGTGTATATCAAAAACAGGCCAGATTAATACTTGCAAAAGGTAATAAAGAATATACCAATTAAGATGCAGTTTATGAAGCTGGAATAGAAAATAATGTACTTGCCTAAGACTTTCTAGAAGAGGAACTGAGATTTGTGCAGGAATATTAATTATTCGCTCATTGATAAGCAAGCCAATAGACTGTGAATCATCTGAGAGAAGAGAGCGCACAAGTGTGTTGGCCTGGTCTGTAGCGTGCTCACTGCATAGTTCAAGTAAGAGGCTTCGAAGTTGCTGAATGCATTCTAGATTCTGTTTCTCTGTGATATTTATTACAGAAGTCACGCCAAACACGTCGTTCAGATCATTATCATTATCATCATCATCACTGTCCTCACCATCCACTTCGCATTGCTAAAAGGAAATACAAAAATATACATATATATTTCTAACTTTTAAAAATCATAATTATATTACACAGTTTAAGATAAAGTGAGTGACATAACAGGAGATTTTTTTCAAAAATGGAATGAATAAATGTTTGAAAATGTCTCTGATAAGGGCTTAGATTTTCAGAATGCCCCAGTTGTAAAGAAATTCTGCATATTAAAATCATGCATTTAGATTTAATATCTCCACCTCTTCAGAACTATTTACAGGTTCCTTTCTCAAGGTAATATTACTCAAGAACCAAAAGATCGTCTGTTCTGAGTGATACCATCATGATGATGCAACCTGTATTTTGTCTCAAAACAATACAAAATTAAATGTAAATGCACAGTTGCAAAATTTAGTTCAAAATCTTCATCATGAAATTTATCATATTCCACCCTACCTGCTGACAAAAGCACACAGAGTTCCTATGCAGACCAGTCCCAAGTAATAATGTTCTGTCGACTAAATGATGGTAGTGTAGAGTGCCCGCCCATCCTGAGGAAGGTGAGCGGTGAAGTGTGGAGTGGGACCAATCTGTATAAGGATGGGTGCACAGACTTGTCCATATGCTGCCATACAATCACTCACCGACCGCCAACAAATTTTGTTAGGCAGAGGTTAGAATGGACCAGTTTGCATAGGAACTCTGTGTAGTTACTACCATTTCACTATTACTTATGTGTTCACAACCTTCGTCCTAAAAATACTTTGGTAAACAGACTATTAACCCTTCAGTACTCACGTACTTTTCGTAATGTATTTACTCGCGTGGGAAACAGCTGTCACTCGAGTTATATTCTTCTTCAGAGAATGAATTTGAACATTATTTTCAATCTGAATGATTAGGCCCACCTAAATATGTTACTATGGAGTATACTTACTTACTTACAAATGGCTTTTAAGGAACCCGAAGGTTCATTGCTGCCCTCACATAAGCCCCGCCATCGGTCCCTATCCTGTGCAAGATTAATCCAGTCTCTATCATCATATCCCACTTCCCTCAAATCCATTTTAATATTTTCCTCCCATCTACGTCTCTGCCTCCCCAAAGGTCTTTTTCCCTCCGGCCTCCCAACTAACACTCTATATGCATTTCTGGTTTCGCCCATATGTGCTACATGCCCTGCCCATCTCAAACGTCTGGATTTTAAGTTCCTAATTATGTCAGGTGAAGAATACAATGCGTGCAGTTCTGTGTTGTGTAACTTTCTCCATTCTCCTGTAACTTCATCCCGCTTAGCCCCAAATATTTTCCTAAGCACCTTATTCTCAAACACCCTTAACCTATGTTCCTCTCTCATAGTGAGAGTCCAAGTTTCACAACCATACAGAACAACCGGTAATATAACTGCTTTATAAATTCTAACTTTCAGATTTTTGGACAGCAGACTGGATGATAAGAGCTTCTCAACCGAATAATAACACGCATTTCCCATATTTATTCTGCGTTTAATTTCCTCCCGAGTGTCATTTATATTTGTTACTGTTGCTCCAAGATATTTGAATTTTTCCACCTCTTCGAAGGATAAATCTCCAATTTTTATATTTCCATTTCGTACAATATTCTGGTCACGAGACATATCATATACTTTGTCTTTTCGGGATTTACTTCCAAACCTATCGCTTTACTTGCTTCAAGTAAAATTTCCGTGTTTTCCCTAATCGTTTATACACAGTTTATTTATAAACAAATATAAAAATAATTTTGAAACAGAATTAATTTATTTATAGTTAACAGACAATTATTTATGTGTAAATTTCAAATACTTTCAACATTTACCTACAAAATTAACACTGGAAACAAGTTTATAATTCTTGCTTTGTTGTGAAAATCTTTCTATATAAAATAATACGTGGATAGCTTATATCTTATTGTCCTATTTTCCTTGGATTATCCTTCTAAAAACTTTATTCCTGAATGCTTTATGCAGAGATGTCTTTACAATATCTAGTTATTTACAAGCAATTTACACAGATATCCTTCAAATGGTCAGCACGTGTTCGTTTTGAACATTTCACACAACATTTCTAGTCGAAACCTATCAAATTGGTAACAACTGGTAATTAGATCCATTCCTTTATTCCGGGGCTGGCGTATCAGATTCCTGAATTCCCAGTAATACTTGAGAATGCTTCTAATCTCGGAAGGAATGTGATAAACATAGATCCACAATTCGTCGAAGTTCAATAGAACAAATTATCCCTAAAGATATAGTACATAACTCATAACTTTGCAGAAACCGTAATAAAAAGTCGCCTGGTTGACAATTGTCACTCACAAGAATAAAACCTTAGCTATGCAAGTTATATGAGGAACTTGAAAACTGAAACTAAAGAATGTTATTATGTGAGTTTGGTTTTGAAGGCACCTAAAGCCTCACCGTTGTAAACCCTTTCTAGGAAATATAACAATGAAAAGAAACATGCTCGATGACAGGTGTCCCCACACGAGTACAGAAGGGTTAATAAAGCTAATATAGACCTATAGTTACATTTCCTGCATTAAAAATCATTTAATTTAACAAGAATGTTAATAACCACAGTCAAGTAAGATGAAATATACGTATTTCCCATAGCAAGAACTTCATTAATAACATTTTTTCTTGAGTTTTTAAGACTTCCAAAAACTCCATTAGTTGGACAATTTTCGGTCAAATAAAAGAACTACGTCCATATTCCAATAGGTAAATAAAAGATCTTACAAACTAACCAGAAGAATGTACACTGAATGAGAGGTCACTAAAAACTGGTGCCAAGAAATGAATTGAGGCATTGACATGGGAAAGGTCGTAACTGCCAAAAATTCTAATTTTTAGGTTTTTCATTGAGAAGATAGTAAATGGCCTTGCCAATGGCACAGAGAAGGTAGTATGTCCGTATGTAATGAAACGAAGTTGGAAACGTAGTCACTAGATGTTGTAAGTTGTATGTGCACAGCTGTTGGCGCCAAGAAGGTAGTAACTCCTTTTACAACATCAGAGTGTGTCTAGACAAATATGGGCTGATAACTGTGCAGGGCAGAATAAGAATCGGATGATTCTAATGGTCCTGATTTACATTATTTCCAAGAAACATTTTGATTCAGTGGACTTGAAATTCCTGGTTTCAGAACATTCCTACATGCCATGTGATAGGGAATTTGGCATCGGCGTTTCTGCAGAATGTGACAAGTTTTTGAATACAACTCCTATCAAAATCAGCACCCTCAACTGGATTAGACTCTCAAGAGCTGATTTTCCTCTAATAAAAACAAGACAGTCATTTAATGACCTTGAAATGTGGACAGAGCACAGGATTTTTAAGAAAGGACAGTCATTAACGTCAATCACTAACTTGCAGTGCTTGCAACGCCTTGAAAGAAGACCAGTCGTCCCTGATGCCAAAAAGAGAGACTTGTTATCTATGTGAGACTTCCTCGATGAAAAGTATCATGCATTTCACCGAAAAATTTGTGCATAATGTATAAATAACGTTAATTCTCAGTTTGGCTAAGGAGTGATTTCAATGTTGTATTTTCATAAAATAGGATTTCACAGATAAATCTGTGCCAGACTTTTCAAATTTCATATGTAACACAAACATGAAAGTGTTTGCCTTTCATTTAAAGCAGTTTCTGTAATAATGTAAGTGAGATAGTGTTCATAAATTTGTTTTTTGCTTCCGCTGAAAAATTTTGTTTTTGGCAGTTACTACCTTTCCCATGTCAGCGCCTCAATTATCAAATGTGATAATTCATAGATCTATGTAACATCATTAGAGGATAATACTCATCTAAAGATAAAACATAATGCAGTTCATCTTAACATTATTCTCACATGTAAATATGTTCATCAGGTACCTTAACCACACTCCCAACATAGTTCTGTCCTATAATAAGATCTGCAATCTCAGTAAGATTTACATGAGCCTTCAGAAACAACTGCTGCAGCAGTTGTTTTATACCATGGAAATCAGCATCGATGGGATTCCTTCCTTCAAATTCCACTTGAATTTTCTGAAATGACAAGACAGCGTAACTGATACCATGAAATATAACTATTTCATATTATTATAAAGTAATGTGATGTCGTAAAAATCAATCTCCTGATTTTCATGAAAATACACATTTACATCATCACTGATATTAACAAATATTACATAGATTTTTGTTCATTTTAATACTACAAGTATATATTTTGGGAGAAGAACAAAACGGTTTTCCAAAATGAAGATCATGTTACTATGGATATTTTACTTCCCCCCCCCCCAACATTTAGGCTCATCATTGCTCCAGACAAACTGCACCGCAGTCTTAGACTTATTGTGCTATCTATGTTTTATAAATTTAATACCGATTCATCAGCCCTGTTATCTTGATTAAGGTATACAGTCCTGATATAGAACTCGGTTCAAAATCTTTTGGTTCTAGAGAATCTTTCCCAAATATAAGGTATCTTCTGCGAGCCAATGCGTTGCAGGAGCAAATAATGTGCTGAGCTGTTTCAGTCTCCTTCCCGCAAAATCTACAGTTTAGGTTACCTTGAAGTATGCCCATTAAACTAAGATGCTTTTTCACAGGTGCATGACCCATGAGAAAAGCTGTAACTGCTCTCAGCTGAAATCTGTTACACTGTAGTAATATTTTAACTCTTTTATTGCATGGTCTAACAATAAATTGTTTCCCATGATTGATACCTGGTGTTTTAATCCAGGTTATATAGTGTTGAACCTTGGACCATTTTAACTGCTTCTCTGACAGAACATCTAGGTATTCCAAGAGCCGGCTCTGGTCCAATATATTTTGTAGTTGCTCCTTGTCTTGCAAGTTCCCTCAATACCACAATGCCCTGGCACCCAGATGAGTTTAACCTCATTCTGTTCTGCCAGGGTCGAAATTATATTGAGGCAATTAAGAACCAGTCCTGAAGTAACAATGTGGCTAATATTTCACCTTGAAAATTTTAATAGAGAACACACAGAATTTAATATGGAAACACACATCACATTCATTGATTTCAAAAAAACATATGATAAAGTTAATCGCCATATCTTGTTAAACATACTATTAAATGAATAACATACCACATCAAATTCCAAAACATATTTTAATTATTCAAAGAAACTTCAATTGCAGTAAAAACTGGAGATACTTTAGCACCTTAGAGGGAAATCAATTTTACAAAAGTATGTCATAAATTAGTAACTCTTCAGGTTTGACAAGCATAGAAGAAGAACTGACTTAAGATTAGTATTAAAAATTCGTAATTTCGTCTTCTTTGACATGTTTGTTTTTCCATCCTGAATATAATTGAAGGGTAACGGCTAAAAACGATCAGAGTCACATTTTGTTAGTTTGTCAGAATTTACATTTTAAGGTTGTATGCCTACATCCATATCTTAAAAGTATTGTATATTTCCCCTTTATTTACCAGGAGACTATGATCTTTTTTAGCCAAACCAGATAAATCGCAATATAGCGAATGCCAGTAGGGGAAGTTATCCCTACCCACATGAAATGTGCATTCGACACAACACTCACCTATCACGTAGATTGTCTGGTGAGCTAGTAGGGGAAAAGTGGAAGGGGTCGTGGGCGGAGCTTCTACGTTCGCTATATTGCGATTTGCCCGCCAAACCTAATCATACTTGCATTCTGTCTGTATTAAACTATAGAATGGCATTACAAACTCTTTTCGATTAAAAATGGACTACAATCGATTTTAGCCATCAATTACATAAAGCCTCCATTGGATTTTTAAATTCTATGCTTAACATCTTCATCAGGCCTACCACTTCTAGTCACTACACTTCTTTAGTAAATTAAAGATTCTACTTGTTCTATCTCATCTTCTATTAACACCAATTTTTCATTTATTCTTTTATTTACTCTCATTTCGTTTGCTTTCCTTCCATTTATATTGAGCCACACAATAATTTTCGCTTTTCCTGGAGTCCCCTCAACTTTCCTTCATATCAAGAGACAAATATCGTAGCAAATTCCAAATCTTCCAGCTTATTTCTTATTCCCCACTGTATTCCTGTCTTCTTTTCTCTTAACATCTTTCTCAAAACATTATTAAGCACCAACAAAAAATAATGTTGCAGAGAGAACACACATCTAACGCATTCCATTTGTGACCTTCAAATGCTCTGAGAACTTCCCTATATGAGTCATTCCACGTCAAATCGCACAAATTTAAACTCGAATTGACTTTCATGTCTCTGATTTAGATAAAACAAATTTTGCACATTCTATGGATTGAAAAAGTAAATACGTGTTTTATTATTGTTGTCTATATCGATTATTGTAGTAGATATGTGTCATCAAAGTTCTGAAATAGTTCGCGCATCATTATTGTTAAACGTGATTATCTCCACTAATAATCATCACAGAGATTTGCTCTTTGTCTCAATTTGAAGGTGATATTACATACTTTGTTCTTCGCATAATAATAGGCCTATAAAAATATAAGTTTGTTAACTTTGTTTTAAAAAATAATTAATAATAAAAATAATAAATAATAATAATAATTATTATTATTATTATTTTAAAATTAAATTAACCCTATAACTTAATGGCCCTTGTTACATTTGTGTATCATCGGAAATTGATCACATTATTTCCACAACAAATTAATATAAGGGTTTGCAGAATAGTAGCTCCTCTTCTACAGTAGAGAGAACTACAGGAGAACATATATTTAAGTTAACCGACGAATACTTTTGCGAAAATTCAACAGATTGGACTCACTGTGTAGGCATTTGTTCAGATGGTGCGAAATCTATGACAGGGTGTTATGCTGGGTTTGTTGCCAAAGTGAAATCGGTAGTGCCGAACGCTTCTTGGACACATTGTTGCATTCATAGACAGGCTCTTCTTTCTAAATGCATGCCCAATGGATTAAAATGTGTGCTGGACGATGCAGTGAAAATAATTAATTTTATTAAGGCCTGCCCTACAAATTCCTGCATATTTGCAGTGCTTTGTGAGGAAATGGAGAAGCATTTATAAGTGTTTATTGTCTCACACTGAAGTTAGGTGGCTATCTCGAGGTAGAACTATTTCCAGACTGCATGAGCTTAGAGAAGAAGTTTACGTTTTTCTCACTAGCCATGCCTTTCACCAAGCAAAGTGCATGGAAGATGAAATCTGGCTTCAGACTTTAGCTTATTTGGCAGACATTTTCTAAAAAATTAACAGTTTAAACTTATCTCTCCAGGGGTCAAATATAAACGTTTATATTGTGCAACACCATATCGAATCATTCAATAAAAAACTTAATTTTGGGGAAGCGTATTACGACTTCACGACTTCCTGGTGGAAAATCATCTTTCTTTGGACGAAAATGTCAAGAACATGGTTAAAGAACATTTGGAGGCACTTGGAAAAACCTTCAGAGAATATTTCCCTGCTAATATGTCCAATAATAACTTATTGGATTCGCAATCCCTTCGAAGAGTCAACAATTTTAGAATCCACATTACGCGTAGATGAAAAAGAGCAGATTCTTGAAATTTCCACTGATTTTCAGTTACAGAAAAGTTATATATCTTTGTCATTAATTGGTTTTTGGTTGAGTTTAAAGGAGTTCCCAATGTTAGCGAATAAAGCCATAACGTCTTTATTACCCTTTTCATCCACATATTTATGCGAAAAGTCGATTTCTTCATAAGCCTATTTAAAAAATAAATACAGAAACAGACTATATTGAAAGTGATTTGAGACTTTATTTACTTCTGTGGTTCCTGAGTTCAAAGCTCTGTGCTATGGAAAGCAGGTGCAACCTTCTCACTGAATTCCAAGGAAGAGGTGAGTAATTACAATGAAAACTTGTATTTATTATTGCAACTAGGCCTACACGTTGTGTAACTTTTAAGCCGAATTTTTCAACGATTGTGATCTAATGGTTACGATGAGACTGTAAAGCAGGTTTCTGGGTAATTCAGTAGAAAACATTGATCAATATGGCAGACATCAATAACATCGAGAATCAGTGGCAGATTAGTTTGGTTTGTTGAGGTTTTCCTTTTGCTTTGCATAGCCTAAACAAACCAAACCTGACCTGTCACTGATCCTCGATGAAGTCCGCCATATTGACCAACGTATTCCGCTGAATTACCGGTTTGCGGATCGATCGATTCCCGGTGATTCCAATATGGTATTAAACTATAAGTACTGAAATAAAAGTGCAATATATATAACGAAAGCATATTATTGTATGTGCGAACTGTTTACTGAATGGAATTTTGTAAACGTAATTTAGTGTATGAAACGTGGTAGCCTATAGGTTTACATAATTTGCGCCTTGTGTACATTTGTGGAGTTATTTCACAACTCAGTTTAAAAAAAAAAAAAAAAAAAAAAAAAAAAAAAAAAAAAAAGCAATGAAAATCAGACATATGTTATGCGTAGCGAGGTCGGCACCGCGAGATCAAAGATTCAACCCAAAATTAAATTCTACAAACATCACAAAGTGAAAATAAAATGTCAGTAATACCTCTTGACTAATGTACTCTTTCATCTCACTGCTTTCCGAACTTTCATCGCTGCTTTCTGATTCTTCGTTACTATCACCAAGATTAGTATTATTAAAAATACGTTTCTTAATTGGAGTTGCCATCTAAACAATACCACCGAACAAAACTTACAGCCTATAACCACCTAACACATCAAATACTCATATATACACAACTAACACCACGATTAGAGATGGGTAAAAAATAACACAACAGTTATTTTGGAACTGTTCCGGTCTCGGAACTGTTGCAAAAATGAACAGTAGGTCGGAACCTCCTGTTCCGAAATAACAGTGTTCCGACTCCGAGCTGCTCACTTGCCCAGCTGTTGCGGGCTCGCAGTACCGTGTTGCACAGGGTATGTTCCGACTCTCTCGGAACTGTTGCAAAAATGAACAGTAGGTCGGGACCTCCTGTTCCGAAATAACAGTGTTCCGACTCCGAGCTGCTCACTTGCCCAGCTGTTGCGGGCTCGCAGTACCGCGTTGCACAAGGTATGTTCCGACTCCGAGATAACAGTCGGAACGTCGGAGCTTGTTCCGATGAACCGACAGCTGCAGTTACACTGTTCTCGTTGTTCTTTATGTTATACTTGGAACTTCGTTGGATGAAGTTGGTACTTGAAACTCTCACGTGGTTGGAGGGGGGCGCATGGAAATTGAAATCCTTGCGGTGGCGGTAACTTTAATATCAACATTTGTAAGACTGGCCAATCATCTGTAATGTTATAGTAAGTATTTAATAATCTGTAATATTCATTCCCGCTTTATGGTTTATTTCACCATTAGTTGACTAATTCTGTTTTATAAACATTCTACAAAGTCATAAAGTACGCATACTATTATTAATTCATTGATCAGTTGATTCTATACAAAGGTTAAAGTCGTAAATGGTAATGAGTGGTTTAGTTACAATGTCTGTTTGTCGTTTGTTGAGGTTAAGTCTGACAAGCACAAGTTTTTGTGCTATCTTCTCTGATATCAAAGAACGACAAAAATGTTGTAGCATTATTTGTTGGAAACTACCCATATAAGTACTGATTTGGAGAGCGAGGTTTAATGCGAAGTTTAAATTACACTTTGGTAAAGATGCGATTCCAACATTTTACTAACCCACTGCGGGGTTTCCAGGTTTCAGTACTGCCAATATATATCTTTTTTATTTATGAAATTGTAATATTTATTATTATTATTATTATTATTATTATTATTATTATTATTATTATTATAACTGCATTAAGAAAAGTAAAAATAAAAATTAATGATTTGTTTTTTTTTATTATGTAATAGAGAGAAGAGACATTACATACCATATGTTTTAAATGTTATGTTATTTTTTTTAGTTGGCTACCATGTCTTTATAACTTTATGTACGAAAACAAAGTGTTGTATTCTGTCCTTGTAGTCAACAGCTGTTTAATTACTAACATTAAGCTTTTGAGTTCTGTCCGCATGCACAGCAATTTTCCAAAATCGATTCGAATGTGCATTGCAGTGCCATCTATAGATAAGAATGTGTACTATGTCATGCCTATGAGTGCTCCAGTGTGAGCAGCATGGTAAAGAGGGAGGGTACTGTACCGTTCGCTTGAACGACTCAACGACTCCGACTCATCACCACTGGTGACTGTTATTTCGGAACTGTTATTTGGAACATAGTATTTTTTCGGAACCGGAACAGTCGGAACTGTTCCGGGAAAAGAACAACTTCGCCCATCACTAACCACGATCTATACACCATACACGCGACACGCCCGCATGCAATTTCTCATAAACAGACTAGCCAATACTGCGCCACTGAAATTTGGTAAAATTTCTGTTTTCCTTCAATCCCAATTCCCTATATAAATGCAAATATCCCAAGTCTTGTTGGCCGCTTTATATGTCCGCGCAACTTATCTAGGCAGCTGGGCCCCCTACTTCTCTCTCGCTGCCCCGTAGCTATTTTTTTTTATATCTGTTGGCCAAGAGGACTTTGAATATATATGTTATTTGTCTATGGAATATATATAGTCCTCTTGCTGCTGGCTACCTGACTGTCGCTACAGCAGTTGTACGTACAGTTACAAAAACATCATTCGGTATTTAATTTCAGTGCATTCCATTGGATATGGTAGGTGAAAGTATATGGTTTCACAAAATAACAAACATAAATTATATTTTTCTTCTTCTATGTGCAATACAGTATGATCACAACTCCAATTATTACAATATTCGTATCTGGCCGTGAGCTACTGATGGTAAGCGATACACGAAATTTTTCAAGTAGAAGCACAGATATGTAGTTGTTGGGTTTCCAAAAAACTTCACTTTCACACACAATCATTGTTATAAACATTCTTCTTCTTCCTTCTCCTCTGCCCTTCATCATCATCATCATCATCATCATCATCATAATCACTGCTGGTGTCGTCTAGACGTATTATAATATCCATAAATTATTAGGGAAAACACTTGAAGGAAGTAAGGAGATAGGTTTGTAAATAAATATCGAAAAGACAAAATAGCCTATATGATTATGTCTCAAGACTAGAACGAAGTGGAAATATGAAAATTGGAAATTTATCCAAAAAATTCAATTATCGGTATCTTGGAAAAACAGTAACAAATATAAATGACACTCGGGAGGAAATTAAACGCAGAATAAATATGGGAAATGCCTGCTATTATTCGGTTGAGAAGCTTTTATCATCCAGTCAGCTCTCAAAAAGCTGAAAGTCAGAATTTATAAAATTGTTAGTACCGGTTGTTCTGTATTGTTGTGAAACTTGTACTCTCACTTTGAGAGAGGAACAGAGGTTAAGGGTGTTTGAGAATAAGGCACTTAGGAAAATATTTGGGGCTAACAGGTGTGAAGTTACAGTAGTGTAGAGAAAGTTACACAACGCAGAACTGCATGCATTGTATTCTTCACCTGATATAATTAGGAACATTAAATCCAGACGTTTGAGATGGGCAGAGCATTTAGCACGTATGGGCAAATCCAGAAATGCATTTAGAGTGTCAGTTGGGATGCCGGAGGGAAAAAGACCTTTGGGGAAGCCGAAACATAGATGGGAGGATAATATTAAAATGGATTTGAGGGAGGTGGGATGTGATTACTGTAGAGACTGGATTAATCTTGCACAGGATAGGGACCGATGGCGGGCTTATGTGTGGGCGGCAATGAACCTCCGGGTTCCTTAAAAGCCATAAGTAAATAAGTAAGTCATTTCTCTTTCACCTCTTGATCGCAACAAACAACCACTGATCTTTTATTATCTCTCTCTTCTCTTCTTACTGTGTACGCGCATAACCTTGTTGCATCTCGTAGTACTACCGGCCATTGCATAAATGTCTTCACAGAACGTAAAATTACTGTAAGTACAACGATCACACTAAGCAAGCAAATGTATTTTACCCGCCTCGTAGACCATCCTTTCCTCTCCTGCCCCGCTATCGCTACAAGAGGACTAAATATAACATAATATAGGCCTATTGTTCCGCTATACTTGTTTTTTTTTTCCTAAGATGGGACATGACAGGAGCGTTGCGATCGGAAAAACAACTGAATGTCACATATCGTGGTAGGTCTGTTGCTATGGTAACGACGGTTGAGTTGCCAAACTTCCGTTTCCAAGTGACGAGTGCTTAATAGTTCTCTTGGCAACATTTATTGTGCACACAATGTTAATATTGGAACGTTTCGTCTTTGATTCTCTGTTGATTTTTGTATTGTTTTTTTACCTTCGCGTCAATTGTCAATGAATGTTTTAACGTCAGCCATCTTAACGTCAATTGCTAACTTCTATCAGCTGGCAGTATGGTAGTCCATATTGGCAACATAGCACTGTAGTTCCAAGCTCGGCCGCTGAACTGTCAAGTCCCATCTTTCAAAAAAACAAGTATAGAAGCGACCCCTCTGCTCCCCGCGCAGAGTTGCTGCCCAGATACAATTTTTGTGTTGGCAACACTGCTGCCAATGTTGCAATAGGATGGGATCCAGCTTGCAGTGACATAATTACAGTTTCCAAGAAAATGTTTTAACCATTCAACATTAGCAGAGTCTGTTTCAGTAATATGTGAAGTAGTAATCAGTATGTATTTATTATTATATTATATGTTGTAAAAATATGTTGGGTTTTCTTATTTTGTTGTGACCGTTCTTAATGGGGCAAAAAAGCCGGCATTTCTAACCTTTCACGAAAAATTGTGCCTTAAGTGAGTGAAACTAGCGGTGAGGTGGTTTCGGTGATATCAGAATTGAAAATGGTTGAATTTATACCTAACCTAACCTAACCGCGTCGGTGTCTATTCCAAAATCGGCGGAAGTCGCTCAACGTTCGTTTAACGCCCTGGGGGTTTCGAGGTTAGGCCTATTATTGTTTCCTTCATTTCTGCAGCATTGTAATAATAATAATAATAATAATAATAATAATAATAATAATAATAATAATGTTAAACTAGGGAAAATTGCCAGCTAATATACTATCGGAGGAAAACATCTGATAAAAGATCACAAAACAAACCAAGATCTTCATTGTCATATGGGTAAAATCCAAGATCTAGTCGCTATTTTCCTGGACCAATTGGAGAATGATGACGCAATATATGACGACACGCACGAGGCTAATACTTGAAAATATGAATTAAATCGATACCCTCACTACTCCCTCTTTTCATCCTCTATCTTCTCACTTTACACCATTTCACTACAATTTTTTTCACACATTTTTTCTTCTACTTCTATCTTTCACCTTCTACCTACTATATTCTACAAACTATTTCATGTTAAATTGAAATATACAACTTACCTTCGAATATTCGAATACGCCGGGATTCGATCCTAGGACCTTTCGTGTAGTAAACCACCATCATAGCCATTATGCTACTAATTCGTTGATGAACAAACCCTTAAAAATTATACTTAGACACAATTAACATAAATACTTTCAAACACATTAAAAATACAAGTCCATTTGAAACTGAATTCATCAGTTTGCTACTAACTTTCGTATATTGAAATATAACAAATAGATCACAAACTATTTAACTGTATCATACAAAAAAGTAACATCATAAATATCTGAAAGATGGCGTTACTCCACTTATCCACTATCAGTTGTCTTGTTATACATATATTAAATCGATTCACTCTTGACTATGTACGATGGCAAGTTTGTTCTTTGTGGCTAATGCATCAAATATATGTTTACCTCACGCATCATAAAAGACCATAAACTTCCGCGAATTATGCAAAACCATCGACACAGGTAACTAAAGTAGTGTAAATTGGTGCATCGAGTAAAGATAAATTCCAGATAAAACACCTTGTACTAATTATGGTGCTGCAAAAAAAGTAATGTGGCAAGTAAGATCGAAATATAAAAATTTTCTGTACTGCTTAAATGTAAGCAGTGAAAAACAGAGTGTACAATAACAACAAATACGTGGTTCGGAAACTGTAACATTAGTTTACTTTTGGGTTAATGGATATACAAAACAAGCTAATCAAAAATGTTCCTCGACTTCATAAACAACATTAAAAAAGCATACCCGGGCTATGGACAAACACCATTGTCCATTAACATCCAGAACTTACACCAACACACAACAACAACAATGAAGTAAGTTAAATTGTTAAAATTGTGTGAAAACAATTTTTCATACTTGCAATATTATGTGTAGATATATGTGACGTCATATAAGCCTCTTATGTCATCCAATTTATTGATCGGGAAAACAGCGGCTTCATCTTGGATTCTACTGTCATATCTTATGGAATACAATAATGACAGCGATCGTGACAAAACGTATACCCCAGAATGAGAAAATGAAAGCAGTCTGGAGGATTAAAAAAAAAAAAAAAAAACAGCTAGGTCTATTATTAAAGTCTCCCATAATGGTTCAGATCTGCAACAAGAGCACATTTTGAAAACTGTTCCTCCAAAGTGTAGTGGACACATCTCTTTCAAATGATGAAGTTGGGCTTTTTTCTACTGGCAGTGACAATGCTAAATCCAATTCTTCGAAATGTCCTTGGGAGGGGAAAAAGCATTGCGCATAGAATGAATACTTCTTTGAAATACTGGGCAATCAAACATCATTGTTAATGGAAAGAAAGTACGTGCAAAGAAAATACAACCACTTAATGCATTCTGGTTCTGAAAAATAATATTAGAAAAATATTTTTTCAGAATACTGGGGGCTTTGTACTCATTGCATTTGTCGCAAAATATGTCACTAGTAAAAAAAGTAAAAATTATTGGACCTTGGAAGGTAAATGATTTAAAAATAAAGGAATGTTACTCACGATTACAGTTTTGAGATCAATTGTCAGAGGATACCTGTATGCAAACGCTTGTTTCCTCAGCACATTGGATAAACATGAGAAATTTGTTAGATACATCATTCATAACAAAAGGTCAAGCATTACTGAAACATCCCCCAGCGACATATGTGGAAAACATACTTGAAACATAAGAAGAGTGAGGAAGAATTAAATGAAGTGCCATTGTGCAATTTATTTTCGTAAGGGAGACAGGCTAGATTAATACAACTAATACAGAAAAATAAATAAATACAGATAAATATAAAATACACGTAGAATAAACTAATATAAGAAAAACTGAGCATTTAGCCTAATAACATTTAATAAATTTGAGGACCAAATGAACAGTAAGAACTCATATTTCGTCTTCCCTATCTTATGAAATTCATTATACCAGAACCTCCGTCATTTAAGTATTGAGGATTTGCGGTGTGTGGTGTATGATAAGGAGTTTCCTGAGGGAGGGAAACATTCTTCGTTTCTCATGCCACACACAATCGGTTGAGAGACTGGTGAAGACAGTCAGCAATACTTGGGCTTCAGTTTATGGTGAAAAAGAGAGGTACTTTTATCAGGTCCACACTGGATATGTACCAGAAAGCTACTCCAGTTCTGTGAGAAGAAGGCAGATTGTTTTTCCGAAGAGTAAAATGAAAATGAAAATAGAATAAGTGAATAGTAATCGGTGGATGGGTGCATGGAATTCATTAGCAGCCATCTCCCTGAGGTGAGTTTTGAGTTGATGCAGCCTGTAACATATTTGTACCATTTATTTTGCGTTCCTGCCATCTCTTAGAAATTAAAAATAATAAGTTTTATTTTACCTCTCAAAATAGTAAATCATAGGAGTTTGAATCAAGCAAAGATCTGCAAATTTGCTTATGTTAGAAAAACATCAGATAGTCAAGAAGAACCCCTCTGCAGCTTGGTAAAAAGTGCTTCTAGGAGGTCCAACATTTTTGTGCAAAATATTGGCACCATTATGCAACTTTTTCAGACACTTTAATTTTTAATTAGGGAAACAATTTTTTTCGGCCTTTTTCGATATGCCAGCAATATAGGTGCTTTGTTTGGTTCAAGTTTGTCGAGTATGGTGAAGTTCGATTTTCGCCGATGTTCAACCTGTTGTGTTTGTTCTGCCTTGTTATAAAAATATTCACTGTCCTCCACTTCCACTCCTTCATATTATAACCACTTAAGGGTTTTAGCACAGATCCAGATTTTAATATGAAATAAGACAAAGTTTGTAAAGTCTCAGTTACCTTTCTCATGTTCGAACATTGTATTCGAACATTGTAGGACACTAATCCCCATCACAACTCTGCCACAATACATTAGTGACTAGAATGTTCGAAAGATAGGTATCCTTTTCAAGAATGTTATATAAATTTTAAAAATAGTAACACAGGCTAAAATTTAGGTGAAGTGCTTCTTCACCTACTGCGCCTGAAAAGCCATCACTGATGTTAATTACATTTAGTTAAGTATCTGGACCTACACATGATCTTCAAAGGATTAGCAGCTACAGCAAGTCAGAAACTTAAAGCACTGCCTATAACACTACAACAAACATTCAAAGTGTACAGAAACCAAGTGCTCCTACCAATAATACTGGAGTGAGGATTAAGTTATTTATCATGAAACTCTTGAAGAGTAAAGATTCTGCTCCTGTGAAGTATGGTTTACTCTAGTGCAGGCATGCTTGCACGGGTCAGATTTAGCCTTCAATCGAGGTGAAACAGTGATGTAGAATATCTTTTATGCGTGTGCCTGCACGGTATTCTATATCACTGTTGCACCACGATTGAAGGCTAAATCTGACCCATGCGAGCATCTTGCTCTAGTCATCTAGTGTAATATAAGATTGTTGCATTCGTAGTATGTTAGTATATTTCAGGTCAATCTTAATGTGTAAAATAGCCTACACCTCTGTTATGCTTCTCGTTGTCAGTTAGTGGGTGTGAAAGTATGACGTTATGTCTAAGCAGCAATGGAAGCGCTATGTTTAGTCTGTTGTTATCCTATAGTTAAATTATGCCTCCCACTATTAAGGGGCTGGTGATTAACTGTCGGGCATAAATATTGTATTCTAAAATAACGGTTCCCAACAGATCTAAAGAGAATGAATTGTAAGTACTCGCAAAAAAATCATACTGTATAATACTTATATATTTTTGCCACATACAGCAGTGTGAGAGAAGTGACTTGCTACAGAAAGAGCCTTATTGTTTCTATCCTTTGTAAACAAGTATCATTATTGCCACAGTAGCCACAACACAATGTCATAGATTCTTATTCATATCTTTGCGTGGGTTGCTTATAATTACGTATCACATTGCAAAACAAGAGAGCTGCTGTCCGAATCCCTGGCATCGCCCAGACATGTGACACTTTGTGACAAAGACACTTTTGATTATGCTTTGGAAAATATTTATCTTTCGTTCACGAGACTGGGTGTTTGTTCTTTGTCATGTGCTGTTTTATGTTGTCTCAGTGGTGGCTATGTACCGTGCTGACCACGTGACCAGTGAAGGCTGCATTAACTGCATGTCAGCATCTCTCAGTATGTCATTAGAAATGTTTAAATATGATAGGGAACTGAACTTCCTTTCTCACAAGAGATTAATATGGCTGCCCACTGCTGTAGAGTAATGGTTAGCATGCCTGACTGTGAAACGAGCAGATCCGGGTTCAAATTCTGGTTGGGACAAGTTACCTGGTTGATGTTTTTCCGGGGTTTTTCCTCAAACATTAAGAGCAAATGCTGGGTAACTTTCGGTGCTAGACTCTGGACTCATTTTACCAGCATTATCACCTTTAATTCATTCATATGCTAGATAATCATAGATGTTGATAAAGTATCGTAAAATAAACGACTAAAAAAACTAATATGGCCATATCATAGTGCTCTGCTATTGGCACTTGTTATATGTAGGAGATTTGTAGCAGTAGCTTAGCCTATAGTCCAATCATTGCATAATAACAGTTTGATGAATGCCATGCTTGGTTCATTCTGTAACAGTATTGTTACTTCGTGACAGGACCTCGAGCTGTTGTGGAAAACTAAGTATGTTGTTGTTGTTGTTGTTTTCTAATGCCAGGCGTTTGACAATAAAGTCATTTGAACTCTTGCACTCCAATATCTTTCAAAGATATTATCATGGCCAGCCACTGAAGCACAAATTTTGAGGTGTTCCGAATCCATTTCTTGGTTTGAGTTGCACAATGGACAGTTAGGGGACTGATATATTCCAATTCTATGCAGGTGTTTGGCCAAACAATCATGGCCTGTTGCCAATCTCAATGCAGTTACAGACGATTTTCATGGTAAATCGGGAGTTAACTGTGGATTTTGATGCAGAGAGTTCCATTTTTTCCCTTGGGATTGAGTTATCAAATTTTGTTTGTTGAAGTCTAAGTATGTAGATTTAATAAATCTTTTCACAGAGTAATACTTAGATTTAGTAACAGGTCTGTAAGTAGCAATGCTGCCCTTCTTTGCTAAAGCATCCGCATTCTCGTTTCCCAGGATTCCACAGTGGGATGGTATCCATTGGAATACAATTCTTTTATTGAGTGATATTAATTGAGAGAGCATTTTAGTTATTTCTGCTGTTTGAGATGAAGGTGTGTGTTTAGAGACTATTGATAGAATATAAGTCACGTGTATGTTTCACTTTGTTTTAGAAATGGAAACAAGTCTCCTTGTAATTGTGCTAGACACCAATCCTGGACAGAGACTGTTTCGAGAACGTGCACACATTCTGACACAATGCCTGGAATCAATAATTGCATTTGCAAATTCACATTTAATGTTGAAATCTACAAACAAACTAGCAGTACTGGCGTGTCATAGCAGATCTACGTGAGTATATTTATTGTCTTTAAGTATTTATAAATATTTTGTAATGTTCAGGAGATCCTGCAGTAAATATTTAGGTAGTGTGACAGTTTCCATTGTATAGTCATACATAATGCTGTCCAACCTTTCTAGAAACCCTTAATAAACGCAGATTGCTGTAGATGTGAAAAGGTTATGAAAATTATTGTATGCAAATGGTTTAGCAAATAACCAAAGACATCTTTCTGGATGATATCAGAAAATTGGTAAAGTGATGCCTGAATATACATGGATGTTTCGTGTAACATCAACCACAGTTAACATACTAAAAACAGCTTGAATTGCTTTCATTATATCACGTCACTATACTGAGAAAACACATACTTTAAAGAAGTATGTTTACTTCGTAGCAAAAAGAATGGGATGCTGACAATTTATAAGTTCCAAATAGGGCCTATATAATATTGTGCATGCTCGTCTCTCCAAAGCTGTAGTTCACCAGGTCACACATAATTAAACTATTTAAATTTGCTGTATTTTGTTCAGACATACAAAAAACACATCCAAATGAAATTCCCAATATACAACTCAATTTCAGAACACAAATACTTTTTGACTCCACATTACACTACACAAACACACCCCCATAGGAAACAAAACAAAAGGCGCCAAGATAAGCAACAATCAGTTCTGAAGAAGGCCCATAAAAGGCCGAAACATGTTAACCGGGTACGATAGAATTTAACACGAGAAAGACATATAATACATATTCTTATTATTTTTGTTTGCGAGCCATTCCATGGTTACGGGTGTGATATTTGCACTCAATGTTTTGTTTTAAAAGTGCCTAAGTTTAATCTATACTAATAATAAATCTGTAGTCGAAATTTTTCTAGTAATTTTCGATTTTCCAAAAATAATTGGTCCTAACATATATAATTAACCACCCTGAAACCGAAAATCGCTTTTTTGAAATTTTTGTTTGTATGTATGTATGTATGTCTGTCTGTATGTTTGTTACCTTTTCACGCAATAATGGATGAACGGATTTCGATGAAAATTGGAATATAAATTATATTCGTTGTAACTTAGATTTTAGGCTATATGGCATTCAAAATACATTATTTAAAAGGGCGGTTATAAGGGGGCCTGAATTAAATAAATCGAAATATCTCGCTTATTATTGATTTTTGTGAAAAATGTTACATAACAAAAGTTTCTTTAAAAATAATTTGCGATAAGTTTTATTCCTTGAAAAATTTTGATAGGACTGACATTTAATCAGATGAGTTTTAAAATTAAAATAACTGCCATCTAAGGCCGTATAATGAAATAAAAAACAAATGACTTCGTCTATAAAGGGCCTTGGACAGCAACAATCGAAAGCTATGAAAGATAGCCTACAGAGAATGTTTCTGTGTTTGTATGAAGTAATATCGGAAGCTAAATTAACCGATTTGTATAATTAATTATTATTTCATCATTGGAAAGTGTAGTTTCTCTAGATGGATATAATGCTATAATGTTATTACAGTAACTTCTGATATAATATAATGTAATATAATATAATATAATATAATATAATATAATATAATATATGTAATGTAATATTATATAATATAATTTAAGTTATTTGAAGGGTTCAGAACCATAGTGGGCCAAACGCCATTTACTGAATACGAAGAAAACAAGGGTTAAAATTAAGTTATTACCATAATTCAATGGAAACCTATAACAAGTAAAATAAATGTATCAAATATGTATCAAATATGGTACTTAATGGTATAAAAGTAAAATAAAGTATACACATTAAATCTAAATAATGTCATTGTTCATTAAACTATGGTTGCATATAATAAAAATTAAGAAACATGTTAAAGGAATTGTCATTGCACCAATGAGTGTCCCTGGACCAAAATGATCGCATTTTAATTATTTGGATGCAATTTAAATTAAATAACATATTAAACGATTTATCCTTCTATCAAACACGAATGTTCCCTGGTTCAAATGTTCTATTTTAATTATATAATTACTTTATATTTATTTCTAACGGGTGCAGCGGAGCGCACGGGTATGGCTAGTGTAATATAAATGTTTATTTTAGTGCACCAGTTATTGGAATGTTCTTTTCAAGAAGAGCAAACCCTCTGACAAATAGAATTCGAAAAATCATTATAACAAATTAAATATTTCACTTTAAGCCTTGGTTATGGGTGTGACATTTTTTGGACATAGATTTGTGACCTTAAACATTCTATCACTATTTTTCCAAGAATGTACAGTTAGTGAGTTGTCTATTTCATAGTCTTAAATTATTTTTGGATTATAATTTTTTGAGATACAGTAAAACCCTGATTATCCGTCACCCTGTTAACCAATTTGTGGATTATCCGACTGTCTTTCTCTATTGCAGAAAAAAATATGAAGTACTGTACATTATATTAGTACGAATTTTTTCTACAGAGTGTTTTTTTACAAACCTTTACGCTTACGCATTATGGCCTATTCTTTGAGTAACCGTACTGTTTAACTTCTAAATAAAATGTCTTCTACAAATGTCGAAAGAAAACATTTTGTGCTATGGAAAAAAGTGCAAGTAATTGAGTGGTTTGGGAAAAGAGAAAATGTGGTTCATCTCACATCACAATACGAGATAGGAATTACAACTGTGCACGATTTAGGCTAATGAAAAATAAAATATGAACTGTATAAAATTTGTAAATCTACAACATGAGACCTCTACTATTCCTGTCTTTCCACAGAAAGTCGTCATAAGGAGTTTCCTTTGCCATTGAAAACCAGACTTAAGTACAGTAAATAATGTTTTAATAACTGACTTATCGGAAAATAAAACTTGAATTGTAAAAAAAAAGACTTAAATTAGGGAACTTCTGATCCATTACCTAGTGTATTAAGAGAAAAGACCCTGGAGAAATTACAAAAATATTATGTACTTAGTTTATGAAAACTTTTTATGGTACGGATTATCCGATTTTTTTGATTTACTATTCACTCCAACCCCTTCATTATCCGATTTTTTTCGATTAACCGTTCACTCCAACCCCTTCATTATCACAGATAATAGAGGTTCTGCTGTATGAATTTTTTTTTGTTTCTTAAGGGTGTGATGAGTGCAACAAGGTGTTGAATTAAGTGTGTAATATGTTGTAAAAAATGTTTTATCTTAAAACAATACTTAGGTACTGTACAAATAAAGTCAGAAATAGGTTTTGAATCTTATTTTTTAGTTAAGTACCTTTAGTAAGTAGGTCACACAATTGCAAATCATAGCCTACCATGGACTTTTAGGCTACTGTATTGTACAACACTGATAAAAAATTAATATCAACAGGCCTAACTTAACTGATTTGCTTGAAATGGGAAATGTTATTTTACTTATAAACTAAGAAAGCAAAATAAAAAGTAACAAAATTTAGTCAACAATTTTATTGTTGGATCTTGCTAACGATGTAATGAACCTTAAAAGCTTGTCATTCAGCTCACTAATGACATCTTCAAGTGAAGCTTCCACTTCTCTAGGTTTCGACCGGCTATGTAAGCTGCTCCATTCCACTGTCTCTAAGTAACATTCGCTGTAATATTTGTCTTAGGTTAAATGATATGGTCAGAAATCTTAGTTTTGCAAAAATAACACAGTCTAGTCATACATTTTTCCTCAGCAATGTTGCAAGATAAGAGTTCCAAAAGTTCTCAAGGTGTTCCAGGAAAATATGGTACTTAATTTTTTACAGCTTCAACTTTCTGAAATCGAAATTTACATGATAGTGCAGACATGTTCCCTGGTTCAAATGTTCTATTTTAATTATATAATTACTTTATATTTATTTCTAACGGGTGCAGCGGAGCGCACGGGTATGGCTAGTGTAATATAAATGTTTATTTTAGTGCACCAGTTATTGGAATGTTCTTTTCAAGAAGAGCAAACCCTCTGACAAATAGAATTCGAAAAATCATTATAACAAATTAAATATTTCACTTTAAGCCTTGGTTATGGGTGTGACATTTTTTGGACATAGATTTGTGACCTTAAACATTCTATCACTATTTTTCCAAGAATGTACAGTTAGTGAGTTGTCTATTTCATAGTCTTAAATTATTTTTGGATTATAATTTTTTGAGATACAGTAAAACCCTGATTATCCGTCACCCTGTTAACCAATTTGTGGATTATCCGACTGTCTTTCTCTATTGCAGAAAAAAATATGAAGTACTGTACATTATATTAGTACGAATTTTTTCTACAGAGTGTTTTTTTACAAACCTTTACGCTTACGCATTATGGCCTATTCTTTGAGTAACCGTACTGTTTAACTTCTAAATAAAATGTCTTCTACAAATGTCGAAAGAAAACATTTTGTGCTATGGAAAAAAGTGCAAGTAATTGAGTGGTTTGGGAAAAGAGAAAATGTGGTTCATCTCACATCACAATACGAGATAGGAATTACAACTGTGCACGATTTAGGCTAATGAAAAATAAAATATGAACTGTATAAAATTTGTAAATCTACAACATGAGACCTCTACTATTCCTGTCTTTCCACAGAAAGTCGTCATAAGGAGTTTCCTTTGCCATTGAAAACCAGACTTAAGTACAGTAAATAATGTTTTAATAACTGACTTATCGGAAAATAAAACTTGAATTGTAAAAAAAAAGACTTAAATTAGGGAACTTCTGATCCATTACCTAGTGTATTAAGAGAAAAGACCCTGGAGAAATTACAAAAATATTATGTACTTAGTTTATGAAAACTTTTTATGGTACGGATTATCCGATTTTTTTGATTTACTATTCACTCCAACCCCTTCATTATCCGATTTTTTTCGATTAACCGTTCACTCCAACCCCTTCATTATCACAGATAATAGAGGTTCTGCTGTATGAATTTTTTTTTGTTTCTTAAGGGTGTGATGAGTGCAACAAGGTGTTGAATTAAGTGTGTAATATGTTGTAAAAAATGTTTTATCTTAAAACAATACTTAGGTACTGTACAAATAAAGTCAGAAATAGGTTTTGAATCTTATTTTTTAGTTAAGTACCTTTAGTAAGTAGGTCACACAATTGCAAATCATAGCCTACCATGGACTTTTAGGCTACTGTATTGTACAACACTGATAAAAAATTAATATCAACAGGCCTAACTTAACTGATTTGCTTGAAATGGGAAATGTTATTTTACTTATAAACTAAGAAAGCAAAATAAAAAGTAACAAAATTTAGTCAACAATTTTATTGTTGGATCTTGCTAACGATGTAATGAACCTTAAAAGCTTGTCATTCAGCTCACTAATGACATCTTCAAGTGAAGCTTCCACTTCTCTAGGTTTCGACCGGCTATGTAAGCTGCTCCATTCCACTGTCTCTAAGTAACATTCGCTGTAATATTTGTCTTAGGTTAAATGATATGGTCAGAAATCTTAGTTTTGCAAAAATAACACAGTCTAGTCATACATTTTTCCTCAGCAATGTTGCAAGATAATAGTTCCAAAAGTTCTCAAGGTGTTCCAGGAAAATATGGTACTTAATTTTTTACAGCTTCAACTTTCTGAAATCGAAATTTACATGATAGTGCAGACGCAAACATTGTGAAGTAAACTGGAGGATAGGAGCACATGAGGTCGTAATTCGTAGAACTTGCTTAGCCCAACTCTTTCATTGCCCTTAGCATTTTCTTCTGTAAACAATTGAAAGGCTTCCCTTACAATAACAACCACGTATTTCTTCTGGAGAATATGTCACTTGTCTGTTTTTGGATCTTTGACAGACTTTGTATCTCTTTTCCCAAGAGCCTGGTAACTGTCATCTCTGTAATAAAAGTTGTACACGAGTTTAATATGTTCTTTTCTAATAGCTCTTTGATACCTACGTTTGCTGCCTTCAATCTTCTTAAACGCAGGTGGAACTTCCGATGTTAATTTCACAAGAACATAGATAGACTTTTGGGCATTGACTTCTTCACACAGCTGACAGCCTTTCTGAATGACTGAATGGACTGATACGAACCCAATGGCGACATTTCTTGCTAAGGTGGTTGCTGCATGGAAGCAAGTTTTTTTTCTTTCCGGAATTTTCTTCTGACGAGCATTGTCTCTTGCTCGTTATCGTTTAACTTTTTAGAATCTGATAACAATTCAAATTTTTTGCTTGTTCTTCAACCCTTTTTCTTTATTTTAGTAAGTAAGCTTCTTTCAAATCAGAATCAGTAATTATTTTCTTTCTCTAAGCAGCGACTCTTTTACAGGAGGCATCTACACACAAAGATATCTACGAGAAATTGCATTACTGTTGGGATTTTATTGAATAAATCTACTTTACCGACTTTGCAATTAGCCTGTTGCTATTAATAAAGAACCAACATTTTAGACTAAGTTCCTAAAATATCAGAGAACTCCATTTAAACAGTAACATAGATCAAACTGTTTTATAATTTAAATAAAAAAGAATTCAGCTTCATCCTAAACTGAGCCTTTTCTACACGTCTAAAAAAAATATAAAGTAATTTCAAAGAAGCTAGACCAACCTAGGCCTACTCACATGAAAATAGCATCACAATTCAACCAACACTGCAATCCTCCTGGGCTTAATTGTTACGGATGTGACAGAAAATACAAGATAAAAAACACGTAATTGACATTGCATTATTTTTTGGGATGATGAACTGATTTCTAGCCGTACTTCTGCCAATTTTAACAAACATATTAATTTTAGTTTCGTAAGAAATTTAATTTAATCACTTTTTTCATCACGAGTGTGACAACAATACATACTTACATTTCAAGTGCTATAATAGCAAAGAAATCAATCAATCTTCTTAATGTATCCAGCTGTTTGCTGACAACATAAAGTCCACTATAGTCCACTGTAGTCTATTCAGTTGTTGTTTTTCACGAGAAATTAGAGGTATTTTGATCGGTGTTCATTATAGATGCCTGATGCTAGTAGCCAGAGTTGGAGTGTAGTCAGTATATACTGCAGGGCTGTGTCTTCTGCAACTGGTACTGATGATTTTAATTTACTTCTTTTGTGGTTTATGGATGGACAGTATAGAAGAATGTGTTCCAGATCTTCATCATGATTATTACACCACAGACAAGTAGGATTATCAGAAATGTGAAATTGGTGTAGGTACAATTGTGTGACAATATGACCTCTTCTGGCTCTTGTTAAAAATGTTTGAACATATCTGAGCAAGTTTTTATACATTTCCAGGTCATTTGGTTTCTTTTGTACAGACTGTAAAATCTTTCCCTTGTCAGAAGAGAGCCAATTGTTGATCCATAGGTTTGTAAAATGAGACTTTACTGAGGCAAAAGCAATGGATAGAGATATCACTTGAAGAGGTCTTGGTTGCAAATATATTGCCTGTTTTGCAATATTATCGACTTTCTCGTTTCCAGGTATATCACAATGACTAGGTATCCATTGAAATATTATTTCCTTTTGGAGTTCTTTTAGTTTGCTTAGTTGTTTCTGAATTGGAATATAGGTTAATTATATTAAATATAGCCCCCCTTGGAGTCGGTAAGTATGCAAATAGATATAATAGCAAAGAAACTTACCTCGACAATTTTTTTTATTGCTTGACTGATGACTTCAAACTATGAACAACAGCATGTGTATATAAAGTAGACAATTTTGACGATGTACAGGAAGTTGGATAGGTGTGCTAATTTGACTTTTCCTAATACAAAACCATTGTACACAGACTATCACCTTGAGCTATGTATAAAGTCAGTAAACATAAAAATAAATCATACTTTTGTTTTCAATTCTTGTAATATAATCATTTTTATTACAGAATCAATTAGTAGAAATTATATAATAGTGTAATTTTTTTTTTTTTTTAAGATTCTGTCCACTTTTTCATTGAATGGCCCTTACGCAGGCCAGATCTCTCCTATTAACACGTTGACTGCCACTTGACGCGTATATACGTCCATATACGTGCTGTGAGACGTATATACGCTTCAAGCGGCAGTCAATGTGTTAATACCCCACTGGTGATGGGCAATATGTAGTATATTTACAAGACAGGGACAACGAAGTTTATTAACAAATCGATCCTCCCAAGTACTAACATTGTAACTCTATTTTTTATGGTTTTGAGTTATGCTAGTTAATATGGTCTTAAATTGTTTCTTTTTCTTCCAGTACTATCATTGTAGCTCTAAACCTTCCCAATCGTATGTAAAATCTTATTGTTACTATCTGTATACAGTGATTTACACGGACATTTTAAAACTTCATTTGCTTCTCCTGAAAAACGGAAGAAAGTGAGTTACAATGTTAGTACTTGTGAGGGTCAAAATGTCATTTAGCATTTAAAATAAATAAATTAGAATTAAAATAAAATAAATTATTTTATGTTACGAAAAGGGGAACTCACAGCCTACAGTCTGGAAAGCCGACATGTTACCCTTATGCCACACACATCTTTTAAGGTTGACTACAGTGTAGACAGACGACTTCCAATTAACAAAATATCATAGCAATGCCTTCAAGTGTATTTACATGTGTGAACTGTGTGATAGAACTTTACATCTCTAACAACCAAGAGTCAGCCCATTCTTTTTGCCATGAAGTGTACAACATTCATTCCCATCTCTTCCTTAGTTCTTGCATCATTATGAAATCTTAATGTCAATGTGCTCATTATCTGTTTTTTGATTCTACGTTTTTTCAGTGAGTTTTTATTTCCTCCACCTCCCCCTGTTGCTGGTGTGCAAGCAGTAATGCCTAGGCAGCAAGATGGACAGTATGAATTATTTACACATGTGGAAAGAACTATTCGTCACAACTTGCAAAACGTAGTAATAAGAGACGCAAAAAGTGGAACAGTAGAATCATCATGTGATTCTTTACTTGCTGGATCTCTTGCCATTGCTCTGTGCTACATCCATAGGTAAGAGTAATTGAAAAAATATGTGCTGATGATATGTAAATATTATTTGTGCAAGATAGTGCGTATTTGCTTGCTTTCTGCACAAAACCAATACGCGGTAAGTGTGAAATACCACATTCAGTATTCCCAACGTAACACATATAACAATTTCCCTCTTCTTACCGCTTAAGCGCCATATTCATTTTACTGCTTTAGGCTTTTAACATATTATTTTTAGAGATGTTTAACATAGTAATAATTATAAATTGGAAACTTACCACTGCAATTTCACCTAAATTGCACTGTTAATTATTGTTTTTAAATATTTGCAAAAATTAAGTGAACTCTACAACACCACAAAAGTTACTGCATTTGTAATGCAAGTAACATTAAGGAAGCCGTGAAAAAATCAACAAGATTCCAGATGCCGATGTTATTACTGCAATATGTTATATAAATACTATTGTTAAAATATTAAAATGAAAAATAAATCATTACATAACCTTACCATTTGTTTTAAGTTCGCCTTTATACACTGGGGGGAAAAAAAAGACAGACGTATATCACGGCCTGCTGGAATATAGTAAACACAGAAAACATTTTATAGCAACAATGTTGAAGATAGATATATTTGTTTTCCAAAGTTGTTGTCATTGAACAGAAACCAAGATGGAGATTTCATTGCAACTAATTAGAAATTCCTCTTTCAGGTATGTAATAAATGATCTTCGCACAAAATAATGTACGATACACAAGCAGTATGTTTGTGTTCATGTTCTCGGAAATTAAAAAAGCTCAACTACGTTTCGCCTTTTCAATCTTTTCCTTGAACATGAAAACGTCAACATACCGCTCTTGTAACGCATATTACTATTTATGTTAAAAAGCCCTGTTAATTTATAAAATGCATTTTTAGGTTAGAAAATGATTCTAATAGATCAAGTATAGAGATTAGTTTTTGTGAAAACCCGATCATCGTACGATTAATAGAATGTTTGCAATTAACGTTTAAAAGATGCCAAAGTTAGAGTAGTGACGTCACACTTACCGGCTCTGCTAAACTTGTTCGCTGCGTCAGTGGTCAGTGTGGCTTTCCTAATTCAAGTGCTTGTTGTTGAGACGTATCTTATAGTTATTTCCACGACTTATGGCCAGAATTAGGCCATGGGCTATCAAGTCGAGTCCAAGAGAGGTCATATTATAAGAATATGGAAAGAAAACGGTGAGCTTACAGACCATCAAGGAACTACAGACTGATGTGTCTGGGTGAATATGTCCCTTCAGCAACTCATCAGCATTGCTTCTGCTGTTGTGAAATTGTCATGATAAGAAACGTGAAGGGAAATGCTGAGTGCATTACATTTCATAATGCCTTTATGCTGTTGTACTAATCAGGGACACATTGAACACTGCTAAAATAGCAGGAATATACACACTTTTGTAGCTTACTTTCACAGACTGTTTACTGGATTAATTCTTGAACCCCCTCGAAAGAGCCTAGCAAAGAGTATAGATACTTTCAAACTGCTGGAAAGAAAATTTCGATTTCTATTTTATTTTCACAATCTCACTCATAGCTGAGCTCGCCTAATCAACACACAGAATAACACTGAATTAGGACAGCATATACAATGTAATAGTGAAAAATAAATTGTACTATAATAATAATAATAATAATATATCTTTGAGCATTTATTCCAGTGTTAGTGATAACTCAATTGGAAAAAAGAAAACTATTACTAATCGATTCCAAAAACCTCTTTTAAAGAGATTTTTAAAGAAACAAATTCAAAGTTTTAACTCAGATATTTGATAGCAAAAGTCGAATGGCTTTGTACCAAGTATCTTGAGTATTAAATAAATATTTGGTAGCAATATACATATTGGATGCTTTTATTGGACGAAGTTATTATTACCTGTAAAGTTTCTTGAACCTCGAGAAAGAGCAACTCTAGCTTCCAGTGACTCAGGACGGTCCATTGCAGGGATACATCATGGAACATCTTTGGCTATATAATCATCTTTCTCCAGTTCAATGCTTAATCCATTCACATAATCTAATGCTTTATTCACTAAGTGTTCAGAAGAAAGGATGGATAAAATCTAACAGTCTTAATTTTTCTGTTATTACTTCATTATTGTTGTAGATGTAGAGCTGTTACTCCTAAAATGCCTTCTTCCATACCTCTATTTTCATTGTTGGGATTTTCTTACCCGAGATTTGATTATAAGCCTGTTGGTGATGAAGTGATTAAAAATGTTGTATGTATATATATATATATATATATATATATATATATATATATATATATATATATATATATATTGTATGTACATCATTAAAAACATAGATACAATAACGTAAAAGAACTTCTTATATGGTAATATATCTATTAATGCAGATACATATAAACTAACAATAAGAAACGAACAAATGAAGTTCGTTAGACAACACGGAAGTTTATTGTGTCACAACAATAGGCACAAGTGATCCCGGGTTGCATTGCAATCAGCAGTAAGTAGTGAATCTCAGCTAACCTTTGGAGGGATGACATCACCACATCAATTGACAAATACCGAGAGAACAGATCATCCTAGAAACATGCAGTTTTCACTGCTATATTTTTCTAAACAAAATATTATGAGAACCCCTTTCATTTCAAGTTAACAGGGCCTTTAATGCTAATGGTTTCGATTGTCTTAAAATGTGACTTTTACATTTTCTTCCTTTCAAAATGATTGAGACCAGATTTGTAGTTCTGATAGTGAAAACAAGCAGATCTTTAATAAATTCTTAACACTGTCTCATAACAATTTATTGACTTGAAGAATAGATTCCAACAGAGTTAGGTAAATAGTTAGTAGTCTTGTTTTTTTTTTTTTTTCAGAATTTTTTTTTAAACAGCCATTATGCATCCCAGCTATGCAAACGTGCCCTTGTTGTAAATTTATGTCACATAAAACGAACCATGTCCCTGATACAGGTCTCTATGCAAAATTTGTTGGCCATCTCTTGTCCTCGTATAAATACAGGAGCAGCACAAGTGATGCCTAATTTAATGTGATCAGAATTTCTGAAGCTCTAAACGGATCACTTTTTAATACTGTGGTTTCACAGGAAGCTCTCTTTCCTAGTTGTATAACATCTAGTACCAGAAATATAAATTTAATTCCTTAATTTTTAAATAATGTGAAAACAATGTAGAGACATTAACTGTTTAAGATTTATCATATGTTGTTGTTTAGTGAACTGTCTGAAGACAGATCTGGACCCCACAAGTGACACCAACAAGGTATCACTCATGAGGAAACTAGGCCAGGAGATAATTGGGTAGGGTGGCCAGTTTCTTTCCCCCTCCATTGCATACATAGCTAACTAGCTACATATTACACTAATCAGACTTCATATGTTTACAAACAATTTTATTGTACATCTTGCTTACACAACTTTTAACACTGTATCACTTCGGAATATAAAGTATATACCATGCTTTCACGTGTTAATTAACTAGTCAACAAGGTAACCTAGTTAATTAACACGTGAAAACATATATATACTTTATATTGCGAAATTTTATTGTTTTGCCTCTGACACATATGTTCAAGTGAGATGTGCTGCCTGATAATATCAGCCAGCACCTCACTCAGAGGTCATTAATTATATATATATATATATATATATATATATATATATATATATATATATATATAGGGTGTACGAAAAATGCCGTCCAATAATAGCACTGTAGGATAGAGTACATTATATTGATTAATTTAAGTATAGGAAGCAACATACCATGTTCCATACTTTCGAAGTTATTGCAAAGAATCTGTCAATCAGATGGGTCACATTGCCAAAATTATTGAAATCAATGAAAGAGGTTTAATAGTGGTTTTTATTTCTATGATACATATGGTAATACAGTATGGACAACTGGGTTCTACATCAACAGATGCTCAAAATGTCCACCATTCATCTCAAGGCATCTCCTAGCTCAATGCACAACACCCTAGGTTGCCCTGTGCACCTCATCTCCTTTGATGGTAGCAACGGCCGCATGCAGGCGAGCGATGACATTTTCCTCGTCCTTCTGGACCATCTTGTACACCATCTCCTTGAACACCATCTCCTTGAGATGACCCCAAAGGAAGTGATGTAGTGGATTCAGGTCTAGCAACCTCGAGAACCAAGATAAGGCCCTCCGCGACTTATCCATTGTCTTGGATATTGCCTATTTAACTCCTGGCGGGACTCGGTAGAGTAGTGGGGATGTGCACCATCATGCTGAAACCACATTTTGCATCGTATCGCGAAAGGGATATCTTGCAGGAGGATGGACAGATTTTCTCTCAGAAAAAGGGCATAGTTTCTGCCATTCAGAGTCCACACCTGTGGAGTAACAGTCAGCGCATCTGGCTGCGAAACCAGGTGGCCCGGGTTCTAATCCTGGTCGGGGCAAGTTACCTGGTTGAGGTTTTTTCCGGGGTTTTTCCTCAACCCAATACGAGCAAATGCTGGGTAACTTTCGGTGCTGGACCCAGGACTCATTTCACTGGCGTTATCACCTTCATATCATTCAGACGCTAAATAACCTAGATGTTGATACAGCGTCGTGAAATAACCAAAAAAAAAAAATAAATAAATCTGCCGTTCAGATGTCCAGGTAGAAGATGTGGACTGATCACGTTGCAGTCCATGAGCCCTGCCCACAAGTTTATCCTCCAGCAAACTTGATGACTCCTTTCTCTCACAGCATGCAAGTTCTTGTGGCCCACCTATGGTTGTTGTGAGCGTTAAACACTCCTTCCCTTGTAAATGAGGCTCCATCGGACCACAGGCTATCCTCTCTGTCATGCGCTTCTTACAGTCAATTACAATATTGTGTGCGACTCAGATGATCACCCTCCATAAGATGCTGGACAGAAATGTATCTGTAAAGGTACTGATCGTCATCTCTCAGAATATCATGGATAGACTATGATGCACTTGAATTGTTCGAACATTCTGTCACGTGCTCAAAGTATCGTCCTCATCGATCATTGCCAGGACCCTGTCCTCCGGCTGAGGTGTTCGTCGATCAGATGGATGACCATGATCTTGAGTTGGTGAGGCGGCAATCATACTCGCTTCCCTCACGCATCTGTCCAGTTGCTCATACAAATGGTGACTAGGATGACATTGTTCAGGATATCTTTCCCTGTTGAGTGGTTCGACCACATAGGGACGATTACCATTGTCACCCAGGATAAGATGCATGTCACAGTACTCTGCTAAACTGTATGTCTCCATCACAATGCTAAGACGAAACTCTTCCAAATGGAACTGCACACTACAATCACAAACACTTTAAATACTGCTATCAGTAACGTGATTTTATCCTGCATTCTAAGTATATAGTACTTAGGTGTTTTCATTGGGAATTGCTGAATGTGATTTGTTGACAAATTGTGTTGCTGGTTCATACAATGTGGAGCGCGGGCCACCAAATGCCCACTTTCTGTATCTTACTTACATAATCACCACTATTAACAGCATAACAGTAATTTAGGAAGTCGTGAGGGTTCCTTTAGAGGCATTTGAAGTGACTTTTAGGACGTAGACTTTGTCTAAAGCTACATTATGTTCCCATTTGACCTCATGAAAATTTCGAGTTAGAGAGTTGTTCCTATCCTTATTTTAATTGTCTCGATCCCCTTTATCACGGCCTGTAATTATTGGACGGTATTTTTCGTACATCCTGTGTAACAAAATTATAAAAACAGAAAAAAATTACATTACTCAAAATACGAAACACAAAATTACAGTCTGCTCATAATACAGTACTTCTAATTGACATAAGTTTTTGGTGAATGAATTTTCATAATATGTTCCTTATTCTCCTTCAAGAAACTGGAGAAGTCAAGGAGACTGTATTTGAAATTAACTTTATTAATTAATAATGCCTTCATTTTGTCAGTTGTGTTTCGTCTGATGTCCGTATTTTGTTCATTCTGGCAAAAACTCTTTCTACCAAGTTGGGATAAGCCAAATTTTACAATGTTAGCAAAGTTTTTGAATGCCAGTTGTTGAAAGGAGAAACTTTTCTACCTATCTCATATGGACTTCTTTTTCCTCTTTATTCCATTGAGTGACTTTGTACTATCAAATTGCTTCACATAAACAATTTAATTAAACACGGCCTTGTCATAAATGTTGGAATCGCCAGTAATGTTTGTAATGATAGACTATCTGTATACATTTCAACCACATACATTTTCGGACATTATTCTGGGAGATTTTTTTCTTGCATTTTCCAACAAATTGGGACTAATAGGCGTCCTAACAAGAACTGTTGAGAGCTTGCACTGTTAATTCCAGAACTCCAGGATCAAGGAACTTTTTACTCTGTACTATATTCTATCTTCCATTCATTTTAAGTAGTTTGGGTTAATAACAATTAGCAATCTTACAGTTCAAGTGACTATTTTGATTTTCATCTAATTGGATGCCATGAGAATTACATAGTTTTCACATGGACACTGTGAGAAGGAATCTCTTTTTTGCTTAAGGCACGGATCTGAGTTTTACAATTTTTGTTATGTACAGAGGCCAAATAGTAATGATCAGGACAAAATTCAAGTACAAACTACTGAGCCATTTTATACCCGAATCCACACTTTCTGAAGTCGAAATTGCGATAGAAAATCTGAAAAAATTCAAGTCTCCAGGTATCAATCAAATTCCAGCAAAATTAATACAAGAGGGTGGAAGTGCATTATCTAGCGAAATTTATAAGCTTGTACTTGCTATTTGGGAAAAAGAAATTGTACCAGAACAATGGAAGGAGTCTATAATTGTACCTATTTTTAAAAAGGGGGACAAGACTAACTGTAGTAACTTTCGAGGAATATCACTTTTGTTGACATTGTACAAAATTTATCCAATATTCTTTTGAGAAGATTAACTCCATATGTATATGAAATTATTGGGGATCATCAGTGCAGTTTTAGGCATAATACATCGACTATTAATCATATTTTTGTATTTGACAGATATTGGAGAATAAATGGGAGTATAAGGGTACAGTACATCAGTTATTCATAGATTTCAAAAAGGCATAGTCTTTTATGCTTGTGTGTTGCATTCAACAGTGGTTTTAATACTACTACATGACCAAACAATCCAGCATCACATTAGCGAATTTTCACAGTGAATTTACTGTTCATTTGTATGAAATAATCTTTGAAGTATCCTGTTGTACCCTGAATTTATAACTTGTTCAAGGTGGAAGTTTGCTTGGAAAACCATAAAACTTAATAAGGGTTTGTGTTTCAACTTTCAATAGAGGTAGACTAGGTCACTGTCCTCATATCTCCATCTCTTTCTGAAGTGTTTGTACAAAGATTTTCTCTATGCTACCTGGTTTACAGTTAGAAAATAACAGTACTATTGTGCTTTTAAGTAAGCAATTTTCGAGAGAGAAATATTGTCGGAATTTTTAGTATGAGTTTGTATTAACACCAGAAATGCATATAGAGTGTTAGTTGGGAGACCGGAGGGAAAAAGACCTTTAGGGAGGCCGAGACGTAGATGGGAGGATAATATTAAAATGGATTTGAGGGAGGTGGGGTATGATGATAGAGACTGGATTAATCTTGCACAGGATAGGGACCGCTGGCGGGCTTATGTGAGGGCGGCGATGAGCCTTCGGGTTCCTTAAAAGCCATTTGTAAGTAAGTAAGTTTGTATTAACAAAATAATTAATATCAACTACAACCAATTAATTTTAATCGACTCGATTATTTGATTAAATATTTTTTATCGATTAATCTTACAACGGAAATTGATCGATTAATCTAAATCCCACAACACTAATTACAAGTGTAATGTAGATCCACCTACTGTACTGTGATGAACTTTGGATAGTCTGACAAACTCCATATTCTCAGCACTTCGAATCTGTGAGGCACTCATAGAGTGAGTGTGAATGATGGCAACTTAAGAACCCAGCCATTGGCCAAAAAAAAAAAAGCCTTTAAGATGTCTGATTATGTACTTAGTAAACTTTCTTTCACTTGTGTACATCGTAGGGGAGCGTTAGGTTAACTGGACCACTTTTTTTGAAATTAGTCTCAAATATTACATATTTAACTTACCTACATTAAATTTCTTGTGAAGTTTAAGTAAGGTGTTGTCCACACAATATGGGGAGCAATGACTCCATAGTACTCAAATTTTTTGTGAAAAATGAAATTATTTACTAAGTTGAAAAATGACTAGTTAACCTAACCGGTAAGGTTAAGTGGACCGGGTAATGAAATCATTGGACATGACTTAAATAAATTTAATATTAACTTCAATGCATATTGCAAGAACTCTAAAACCACATTTTATTAAAAATACTAATTATTAAAACATAACATACATCAATTTATCAAATATTTAGCTAGAAACAATTCCTAGCGAAGGCTGTATTCATACAAGTCAATATTGAAATAAATCATGCCCCCATATCTTTGTCTTAAGTCCTTCAGAGGACGTGGAAGTTTCGTAACAACATCAGCAGTGGCAACAAAGGCACTTTCATTGGTAATAGAAAATCGAGTTGACGGCAAATGCAGCTTATAGAATGTCACTTGAACACCACTACGAAGTGACTCCTTCACAACTGCTACAAAGTTGCAACCAGACTCTTTTCTCACCCCATGAACTTTAGCAATGATGAAGTCACCAGCTTCAATTTTGTAAGAATCATCATCGTCTTCACATTCTTCATTCCAAGAAGAGTCAGAGTCATCTAACACCAACTGCTCACTTTCATCTGATGACGAGTCCAGTGCCAGTCTAGCAGTTTTCCTATTCTTGAACTTTTTTGCTTCTGTGACACGGAATTCTTCTTCCAGACGAGCCTTGATGGGCGAACTTGTGAGAATGAGAGATTCTCCTTTCTTTTGACCACGACCATCTCTTTTTCGTGGTCCACACCTTGGAAATGGCTTCAAGATCTCAGGTGACACAAAATTCTCCACTGTCTGAGATTGCTTTTCATTAGAAGGTGAAGGAGCTGGATTACTTGCAGAGGTGCAAGAAGATGAAAGAACTGGATCAATATCAGAGGAAAAGGATGTTGAAGGAACTGGATCATTAGGAGAGGTGCAAGAAGTTGAAGGCACTGGACCAGAAACAGAGATGGAAGACGTGGATGGAACTGGATCAGTAACAGAGGTGCAAGAGGTTGAAGGCTCTAGATGGATAGCAGAGACATGATTGGCGAAGCAACTTGATCTAAAGGACGGTCTGTCACAGATGAGCACAGGAATCAGCTTCACCAAATGTTTCGTCATTAAAGGGCATTATCCCTGTGGATTTAAATCCTTTGATGATATTGTTAGGAGTGAGTGCAAATGGATAAGCTTCACACACAAGGCCTGCTACATCATAAATGCATAATGTCTGTCCAGGATGATTGATTAGCCACCTATCACAAGCTTTATTGTAATATTACTTGAATGGACCATAAACTGCTACGTCGAGTGGCTGAAGCTTATGACTAGTATGGGGTGGTATTGTTAATAAAATTATACCATTTTCTTTTGCAAGTGATACAGCCCTTATTAATATATGGCTTTCGTGATTATCTAATATGAGAAGCTTGGGTTTTTCCTTGCATGGCCTTTCATGTTTGATGAAATGTTCCAATACAGACAAAAATATGTCTCCAGTCATCCAACCAGAGGTGTGAGCTGCACCTCTACTTCCAGGTGGGGCATTGTGTAGCATATGGTCCTGGAAATGCACACGGGGGGACACAAAAAATGGAGGGAACTGCTTTTCCTGTGCTCCCAATAATGGCACACACAGTTACGAGAGTGCCCCTCTCTGCAGAAGTAATTTTACCCACTTGCTTCTGGCCACAAGAGGAAACTACGTTTCCAGGCTTCTGCACTGTTGTGAGACCAATTTCATCGAGGTTGTAAACATCCTCTGGTCCAAATCCAAATTTTTCGTAGGTTAATTTCAAATTTGAAAAGAATTTGTCTACGTTAAATTTGTTAAAACTGGTTGCATGGCTCAAGCTTGTAGCCTCTGGTTGTCTGAGAGAAAGTTTGTGCCTCTTAATAAAAGAACGAAGCCATTCTTTCCCAGCCATTTTCTCTTCAGACCAATTTGGCAAAAGTTGCTTATTATTAGTAGCAGCAAATTCATAATCCAACTTCCTTGTGTCTGTGAATGCCAAACCATAGTGCATACCTGCAACTTTCATCAAGTAGGAGCACAGAGACAGCTCTTCTGCTGGCTTAAACACCTTTTTGTGTTCATTAGATGGCCTAAAATTTACCTCACATCCATCAACATATTTGCTGACAAAACGTTTCAACGTCGTCCTTGGGATGTTAAATCGAGCAGATGCTGCACGAATACCCATTCCTTCTTTGGTGGCTGTTACCGCTACTTTCAAATCTTCTACTGAATACGACCGGTGATTGGTTGTACGCATTCGAACACGCGGCATCTGAAATTAAAGTTTGGAATTAGAAGTGTATCTCAATCGGAATTTAATACGTAAGTTAATGCCTCATAAGTGGTGCCTTGTTGGTATCATTTGTGAGGTTCAGACCTGTCTTCGAACAGTTGACTAAACAGCAAATAACATAAGAGAATTGCCTACACTTCAGCTTATTAAAAAAGAAATTAAAAAATGAACTTCAATAATATGAAAACTATATTGGGGTTAACTGGCCCGGTCCACATAACCTAACCAGTTTGGTGGCCAGTTAACCCCACAGCACATGCTTTCTTTGTCTGCCTCTAAAATACATATGAAACAACTATTTTTAAAAACAAAATAATCTGTTTTAAAGAGTAAATACTTACGGTTAATATGGTGTAAAGAACTTTTCCGTAACTCTTCTTCAGCAGTGATGAAACCAGAGAAAAACCAAGCAGGAAAAAAACTTCCAACCTCCTTGAACAACAAAGCCTCTCTAAACAGGATGCCTTATGCACTACAATTGTTTTTTAAGGCTTAGGTTGTCTGTACTGTAGAATTGCTTATGCCATCTATTGGATAGGACAGAAAACAACTCCCGCCAAAATTTAAAAGCATGGACCACTTAACCTAACCGGTCCAGTTAACCTAATCCTCCCCTAGTCAGGCTTAAACATTTATATGAAATTTGATAATATGGTGGGACCAGTGTCAGTTCATGCAAGATACTTGGGTTTCACTAGGTCTAATTGCATTTAACACATTTTTCGGGAAATTTACAGTACAATTCAACAACTAGCTATTTTTAGCTAAAACTTCCTAAGAGTTCGACATTTACTTTTAAACACTCTACATAAATTATCGTTATACAGTACACTAAATCTAGTTTCTTCAGTATGTAGTCAAGACCGTGTTCTTTTCTTCCAGAAAAACCACACTGTCCATGCCAGACATTTCATAGTTCCCTCCATCTAATTTGTGCCTCTAACCCTAAAAATAATTATATATCCGAAAGTGAAAAAAAGATACAGTTGACTTGTAACATTACTTCACTTGTTAAAACAACTTTCATAGCATTCCATGGTGTTTCAAATTTTGTGAGTAAACCATACGTAGTAGAAAATAACTGTCACTCATCCACAACAGACAAAATCTAACTTTACTACAGTGTCACAAAATGAGAATGACACAGTTCCTAAGTATCACTCATTGATAGTTGATATTGTTAATGCTATAATTTATGACAGGAAGATATTATCAAAGTTTTTGAGATAGATGTTTCATTGGAGAAAATTACCATTTTAGAACAGCTAATCTTCGAAGCTGCAGGGTGACAGGAAAGGAAACAATGAAAGAGAACAAGCTGTAGACCACCTAGCTTTTGTGACCAGTCTAATGGATTTCGATTCTGGGAGAAGTGATTTAATATTTAATGTTCTTCAAGAAGAGCGAGAGAAAAAAACCTCGCAGGTGTAGGGCTCAAAACCACTCCCTTCCACATAGCATGTAGATATTTGGGCTACTGAGATGAGACAGAAGGCTTCACTTCTGTGCAGCATGGAATTATCTAGTTTTAGTGCATGATTTATATATTCATCCGTTATTTACAGCAAATTCATTTTGTTCGCTTGTGTATCTGTATTCTGAGCCTTGGCCATGCACAGTGTCTTGTATCTGAGACTGCAAATATTCAAGCAGGCCATTACTTTTTTTCTGGTTCTGTATATGTTATGTTACAAATTCTTCTCCCCAGGTTAGAGCTGGAACTAGCTGCAGGAAATAAGATGAATTCCAGAATCCTCACAGTTACTGGAAGTGCAGACAGTGCTTCACAATACATGAACTACATGAACGTTTTCTTCACTGCTCAAAAACAGGTTAGCATTTTACACGTGTGCTGTACGCATTTAAGCTTATATTTTACCTTGGTGTCTATAAACCTGGCAGAAATGGATTTAGCCTGAGATTATTTTTTGGGCTAGGAAACCTGAAAACCTTGTATGGTAATTAAAAAAAGAACTGAAATTATTTGAAATTATTCCATGATTTAATGTTCCATTGATGATATTGTTTTTATGAATACATGGTGGTCTTTCTATCAATAGGCCTATCTTATTTTGTATTTGATTTATTATGCATATTGTAGTGAAATTAAAAGAAATATAGTAAGCAAAAGGGTGGAAGTAGGTAGACAATTCCTTTTCTTTACCCTCTATTTACTCTACAGAATTGTTATGTGAATTAATAAAATACTGCTGCATATTTTTATGCAGAATAACGTGAAAAAAGAACAGAATTATTCTGGAAAACCTGGAAATTCAAATCAGTATCTAGTATGCACCCAGTTTACATTAATCTTTTCCTAACATGGTGAACTTTCCTTTTGTAGAGTGCACATATTCTTTTTTGATTAAGATAAGGAGATTTCAAGTGAAGTGGATATGTTGTTGTTGTTGTTTTCTAATGCCAGGCGTTTGACAATAAAGTCATTTGACCTCTTGCACTCCAATATTTTTCAAAGATATTATCATGACCAGCCACTGAAGCACAGATTTTGAGGTGTTCCGAACCCATTTCTTGGTTTGAGTTGCACAATGGACAGTTAGGGGACTGATATATTCCAATTCTATGCAGGTGTTTGGCCAAACAATCATGGCCTGTTGCCAATCTAAATGCAGCTACAGACAATTTTCGTGGTAAATCGGGAATTAACTGTGGATTTTGATGCAGAGAGTTCCATTTTTTCCCATGGGATTGTGTTATCAAATTTTGTTTGTTGAAGTCTAAGTATGTAGATTTAATAAATCTTTTCATAGAGTAATACGTAGATTTAGTAACAGGTCTGTAAGTAGCAGTGCTGTCCTTCTTTGCTAAAGCATCCGCATTCTCGTTTCCCAGGATTCCACAATGAGATGGTATCCATTGGAATACAATTGTAAGTGGATATGTAATATTTATGATAAAAATGTTAGATCTTATAGCAAAAAGCCCTATAATTAATTTTACTTACTAAACTCTCCTTCATTTCCAACCCATACATTCCTTCCTACAAAAACACACACACACTGTTTTTTACTCTTTTCTCTATCACACACTCAATGCATTAAAATAGTAGTTATGGTACTAATAAAGTTTGAACTCTTTGCTATACATGTCTTGAAATTAATGTGCAGCAGAAACTAATCATGTCTAGAAAGTTCAATAAAAGCCTTGAGAACCGAGTTTACAAAAGCTTGATTGTAAAGCAGGAAAGCACTAGAACTTCAATATAGATACACATGTTGTTTTTATAGATTTTACTGAGGTGGTATTTGAAAAGTTTACAGGAAAAGAAAAAAATTAGTCAAAGTTAATGTCTCACAACATCGCATACAGAACATACAGAATGATTGAGGAGGAAAGGGCCATACTTTAAGCGGTGATAGTATAGGTGATTCTAAAGGGAAAACATAATATAAACACGTGTTTTATTCTCAGTAGTTTTGGAGAAAACTAGTTGAAACCATGAGGAATGGGAACAGTGCAGTGATAGTAAATTTGTGTCTAATTGTCCATTTCTCTTTACAAAAATACCACCGCCAACCTCATGCACTTTGCAGCTCATGTAGCCAGATACCGTGTTGCTAATTTGAGCTGATTTGGACATTCCTTAATGTGATCGCAAACATTTAAAACACGGGCAAGCAATAAATTGCTACTTTGTTTCCACTTTGTGCTTGTAGACTTCTGCCACTCTTTAGCCAGCCCCACTAACAATAATAATGGTGACCCTGGTAGCAAGAAAATGACACCACCACAACTGATCCAGCACCAGACAGGTTTTGTTAAAGTACTGGATCACTGGCTGGCTGGAATATGTAGAGGTCTCTTTTTGTTGAAAGTACATACCATCCTGCATTGCCAAAGGAACATTCTCAAAGTATTCTGGTAACAGATTTTGCAGGAACTCAAGATACTGTGCTTTGTTAAAAATATTGCCTAAAATAACTATAGGTACCAAGAAGTTAGTCTTCAGTAATATCACACCACATATTAACTGCGAAATAACTATGAAAATTACTGTTTCATACTCATAGTTGCACATGTTGTTGATTCCATTATGGGTAAATATTGATTCTGTGGCCAGGAGGAAAAAGGTCTTAAGTAAAAATTTTATACTTTTCAGGAGAGCAGTAGAAAGATTGAAATTGGTGTCAATTATAGAGTTCTTTTAATTAAGAGGTTTTTCCTGGATATTATTTATTTATATTTCTTCTGAAATAGGTAATGTTGCTCATTTAACAATTTTCTTGATTATTTCCAAAAATAGCCCTTTTAAGACTACAACCCAAACTGAGAAGAAGGGACCATTTAAGCATAAAAACCTTTTTTATGTCAAAATAAATGGGAAATGTAAATTATTAGGAATGCAAAATAGGTGTTAAACAGTATAGGACTGTTTACCTGCTCCTTAAAGTTTTAAAAGGAAAAGGCGTTAGTATGTGATAAAACATCTAAAATACAAGTTAGACCTTTTTAGTAGTATGGAAAGTAAACATGTGATGTTTGTAAAGAATAAAGTATTAAATATTCTTAAGTTCTTTATTCTCTGTGTGCTCGATTCAAAAAGTACTTAGGACATTTGGTAATGCTTTATGAATCCAGTCAGGAGTCTTATTTGACTTTAACCGTTTTACCAGATGGCAAAAACGTATTACGGCGAACGCCAGTAGGGGAAGTTATCCCCGCCCGCGCTGCTCGGCACCTCGCTCGCATGCTCTCTCTCTCTACTGTCTCTCTCTACTATCTGTCCCGCTTCGATGGATCACTGCCTACCACATTGTAATATGCATTAGACAATACGCATTAGACAACTGTCCACAACCACAATGCAATACACATTAGACAATACGCATAAGACAACTGTCCACAACCACAATGCAATACGCATTAGACAATACGCATTAGACAACTGTCCACAACATGTACTGACACAACACAACACAACACAATGTAATGTGGTTTTCATTAAACAACACTCACCTGTTAACTTTGCACGTCCTCGAAGTAACACAATAGTTCTTTTTTTCCCACAGGTTGGACACTCGTAATGAGTACACGTCTTCGGTACGGATCATCACTACACGTGGTTACGTCTGTACACGAAGTTGGACACGGACACAATGAAGCGTTAACACTTATGCCACCCCCGTAGACAACCCCTACCAAGCGACATTCACAAGCCCACCAGTTTCTACCCACGCTATTCGGTCATTGTCCCCTTCTACAATACGTTATGGCAGTTACCTTAAACTTAAATAGATTCATTTTCCCTTCTACCGCCAACTCGCCTCGGTAGCCGAGAGGTCTAAAGCGTGAACAAAAAGCGTGCGTTTAGGGCGTTTAGGTTTAGTTACGAACTTTCTCGGATCGAATCTCCCCTCCTGCGAAGTCGGAAGAAAAAAAAAGAGAGAGACATGAAGCTAGGAACAGAGAAGGAGAGAGAGAGAGAGTGGGAGAGAGACTGACAGGACGAAGTTCCTCTTTTGCTTCGTAGATGTCATTACTCTTTTTGTTCCACTTTCCTACACTAGATGTCACCCCACTCTAAACCCCTATTTCCACTCTTTCCCGCTAGGGTGTGTGGTGAGCTTGTAGGGGAAAAGTGGAAAGGGGACGTGGGCGGAGCTTTGCGTTCGTCGTATTACTTTTTTCCCTACCAGATTGTAGAGCATTGTTTCCGCTTTCAGAATATATAAAAATCTCAATTTCACAAAAAATTGACTTAAGACCTGTTTCCTCCCAGCCACAGGATAAATCTGTGAACAGAGTGTGTGGAATCTATGGCAGTGATCCATTGACAAAATTTCAGCTGTTTGGCATCATCTCCTTCATGAAGATTTTGCACTTGTTGGTGATGATACGGATGTAGGCCTTGCTTGTATATTGTGCATCACACTCGTGTTTGTGGAATATTAAGTTATGCAGCAGTATTCTTCTAGAGCTAGAAGTTAGGTTGTGTTCAATTATTTGAAGAATGTTCGCACTTAAGGTTCAAAATCATACTTAATCTATTTTCGGAATTTGTTACAAAATAAATACGAGTATTACAATTGTATTAATAAAATTATAACTGAGTCACACCCGAAAAAGCAAGACGTTTCCATTTTGTTGGCCCTATCATTCAGATATAACATGGACATTGGGAAGAATATCACATGCACGCAATGTGTCACTCTCATAAACACCATCTACCAGGCACTCTGCTGTCAGGAAACCATAATTGATATTTCAAATAGCAGCTCTACAATTACCATTGCAAGAACTATAGACATACACCATGTTGACATACTCTGCATGACTAAAGAAAGACTCGTTCCTTCACATGCACACCTCCAAGTGTCCAACATGACAAAGGCAATAGTACAACCTAATGTCATTTTGGTTGTGCCTGCACCAATGTGAGCAATTATGCGTAGGAAGAAAATGAGATTCATGCCTGTTATTTTCAAGTAGCTGTTTCTTGGAAACCATTAAGAATAAGACATACATATGTCTATATAATGTTTTTCCTTTAAAATCGCCCATACTATAATCACCCCCCTCCCCCAATATATTGCCCTTTTCTTTGTATATTAGGCTTGTAAAACAACTCTAACTGCGTTTAAAATTAGAGATGAATTGTCAGAATGGAGAGAAATAAAATCAGGAGTCTGACAAGGTTATGATCGCTCTCATCTGCTGTTAATCCCTCCAGCCTAGTGGTGCATGCTCCAATGCACTGCATATCCAGTACCTGTTGTAACGAGTGCTGATGACTGTTGCTCCAAAATTTCATTCATTGGAACCAAATGCCTACTTCCTTTTGTGTCATCATATTCACTTTGAAAATATATATGAACATGAAACACTATTTCTTTTGTGTCTGAATGCAAGATGATTTCCTTTGTCTCCTGTTAAATGCACTAAGAAGTTCAAACATATGGACACTGTAAAACAAAATAATTCCATCTTTGCGATAATTTGTCATTACATCAAACGCTATCAAAGAGTTGGAAAAGTGAGAGATGAGACAGAGACACTGAGGGCAGGTAGTGTTGAGTGCTGACTTACAGAAACAGATGAAGAAAGTTTTTTTTCTGACTACCCTGTCAAGCTGGCCTCAGGAAGTTCCAAGAAGTTGTAACAGTTTTAGTGGGTAAGTGAATGGAAAATTGGTGGAAACTTCCTTCTGTATTAAAAAAAGATATAGAACAATCGTCAAAGAAAAAAATAAACATAAAAAACTTCCCAAAGCTGGAAATGAATGGAATAATTTATTAAAATAATGAAAGTAATTTATTACATTTGTTATTAAATTAAATATGATAATGCTAGGAGTGAAATGCCTTGTAATATGTATTTTTTTTTTTTTCAAACTTATAGGTAAAAAAAAAAGAAGACATTTCAAGGTGGCTGGGTAAAATTAATTTTTGCAGCAACAACAATAATTTCATAGACTGCTTTCTTTGTATATATAAATTGAGAGTGGTGTTGATGAGCTTATCAATTTATCATGTGTTGTCATCAATTTAGACGTATGCAAACCTTTTTGGTCTTTGATAATGTTATGAGTTACTGTCATCTCAAAATCATGCCAACCACTGCAATACTTGTGCATATGTTGCTATTTAAAATTGTACTTCATTTTAAAGTCACTGTTTGTGAAGTGGATTTGTCCAATCTAAACTGAATGTTAGTGTTCCATTTTCGAATTTAGAAAACAGCTTCATTTTTCTTTATATTTATAAGCTACCATGAAAATAAATGTCACATTTAATTACAGCATCTACTGTTTTTATTTTATGAAGGTAGTAACATTAAAATTGTAGAAGTATATCATAACTGGAAAATGTTCCATCTTACAGAACAGTTTATTGTAATTTCTAGATATGAATCATTTCTTCAGAGCAGCTAGACATAAAGTATTAGCTACTGTTTGTTAAATATAATACACTGGAAGAAATGAAGATTACCACATACAGCAACTTATGTCATCTGGTTTCATGCAAGGTTTTATTTTCATATACGAAGGGTACACGGGAATAACGATCAAGGTCCATTTTAGAAAGTTTCGAGAAAAACGAATTTTAAAGTTTAAACACTTAATACTTTGTTATGTGTGTATTTAATAGAAATTGACGTAGTGGAATGTCAAGAACGATGATTTCTTATTACTAGCTAGACCACATGATAGTACTACCTTTCCACTATAAGATAGCATTATTAACTCAATTTCGATTTTTGATGGACCTTGATCGTTTTTCCCGTGTACCCTTCAACATGAGAAACAATTTTAATATAAGCAACTACATTACATTGCTACAGCTATGAAACTTGCAGGACAATCTCGTTCTTTTATTAATCATATTATCATCCATACAGTATTTTGACCTCTTACAAGACTGTGTAGTATAATCATGATCAATCTACAAACTGATTTGGGGCAAGTTACCTGGTTGAGGTTTTTCCGGGGTTTTTCCTCAACATATTAAGAGTGAATTCTGGGTAACTTTTGGCACTGGACCCTGGACCCATCCACTAGCATTATCATCTTCATTTCACTCAGAAGACAGATAACCACAGTAGTTGATAAAGCATAGTAAAATAACCAAAACACAACCACAAACTGATTTCATCATTGCATACAATTCTGACTTCTTATGTTATTCATTAAGACCTCAGTGTCATTAATTATTAATCCCTTCCTATTAATTTTTTTTTCTTGACTTTTATCCACAGAATGTTACACTTGACGTTTGCAGTTTGGATCAAGATTTGGGTCTCTTGCAGCAAGGCTGTGATATTACTGGTGGTCTCTATCTTCACATACCACAGCTACAAGGATTACTTCAATACCTGCTGGTAATATAAGGACACATTGCTTCTTACATTCAAATTGTGCTTAGATTCAGGAACATTTGTTGCCGTGCAGTATTATGTCGTACAATTCGTTTCAAAAAGAATGGGCTGCTGACAGTGTATAAGTTTCAGATATATAATACTGTGCATGCTCTTCTTGTCAAAACCGTAATTCACCAAACATGATTGAACCATTTAAATTTGCTGTATTTTAAGAGTCTGAAATATGTTATAAAACCGAATGAAGGGTTCATTTTAGATACAGTACATCAGGGTCTCTGAAGAGTGAAATAACAACATTGATAAATCAATCGAAACAAATATGAACAGGAAAACCAGTCTAGTTTTCAGCAGCATAGATTTTTATGGCATGGGTTTGCAAAACGAGTGAATAATATTAGTTCAAGGTTTGAGTCTCTGGCACTCTTAATTTTTTTAATTACAAATTTCCCATGATGTGTTTCACAAGGCTAGATTTATATCGCGACATCTTTTACAATATATGCCCGAATTGAGAATTCCAGTACATAAAAACCCCTCCTCTTCCAAGCAATACTCCTGTAAGTAAAATGGTCTGTCGCATCATTACTCTGGAAGATGGCAGACAGACAACAACTCCATTAACAAATCATTGCTCTGGGTCGCATAGGTTATTCTGCATCAAGGGCAGCCAGAGTAATTTGAGTCCTTTGATCGACTGCTAAGAGGTGGACTAAACTTTTTCTCTAGATTGGTGAAGTTACAAATTGCCCAGTTCCTGTTCGGCTATGTACCTCTAAAATGGAAGAGGATGTTATATTGTTGAGAGAAGTTAAAAAATCACCCCTTTGGAATAGCCTCTGAACTCAAGATAGTGTCCAATTTTCCCAGTTGTCCACACACCATGTGGAGACATTTTAGAGAGCGTGGTGTAAGATATCGAGCTGTGAGGAAGGAACATTTTAAGATGGAACATATTGTGGATCGTCTAGCTTATGCTACTTTCTGACAAGTCATCGATTGGCGAAATGTCATTTTCTCCAGTGAGGTAATTGTCTCTAATAGCAACAATGATCCTGCCCTAGTTTACTGTATAAATGGCCATGGTCCTAGGCATACTGAAAACGATGGAAGATTTTGGAGGTGTCCATAAATCTACTATAAACCTATTGAACATTGTACTGTGTGTGGCAGACAGTCTCCTGATAAGATTTACTATGGAGCCTGATTTATAAGCACACTAATAATATTACCTAATTTTACAAGACTCATAAAAATCATTGTCTTGTTTGACTGAATTCTGTTTCATAAACATTCTAGACAACACATAAAATACGCACACTAATATTACTATTTCATTACTCAGTTGATTCTGTATGGTGTTACGTCATGGATGGACATGCAACATTTAGTTTGGTTGCATTGTGTTTGGGAGTATAACATTGGTAGCCAGTGTTAAGAAACTGTTTGAGGTTAAGTCTGACAAGCATACTGAAATACGCGGTATTGGTCCTCTATAGGTTTTTTATGATACTCTCTGTGATATCAAGGGACAAAGAAGTTTCTTAATGAAGATTCTCCACGAGCATTGGCTATTTTAAATCAATAATGTAATTAAACGGCTGCGATCATCTTCTTTTCTTTCCTAGTGGTAATACCAATCGTATTCCACTACGGTTTAACTTAACTGAGACTCTGTAATATGGCACTTTGAATTAAACTCACGGTTAGATTTAACCTAGGTTTGACATAATCTTTAGATTAACCGTATTTATAAAACCGGGCCTAAAAGTAACAACAAGTCTTGATAGTTAAGAGTCTTATCCCACAGCACACTGCATTGCTCTGTACATGGCCTTGAAGTAGCATGATGCGATTCGGCTCACTCAACTCAGATGTGAAGTGAAAGCTCTGTACATCAAACAGTCTTGCTATATTTTCCAGAGATCATGAGGTATATATCTTTAGAATATATTTGAAAACTGGGTCTTTATAAGAATATAATAACGCTGTGCAAACTATTTCAAAGCCGTTAATATAATAAAACATTATGAATTGTAATAGCTTTCTCCTGAACTTTTTTCAGTGGGTGTTCCTGCCTGAACCACCAATTAGAAAGAAGCTGGTATTGCCACCTCCAGTTAAGGTTGATTATCGAGCAGCTTGTTTTTGTCATCGAGAATTGATTGACATAGGATTTGTATGTTCCGTCTGCTTGTCAAGTACGTATATCACAGATTTCTTATTTGTGTGCTAGTAATAAAGAAGTACATTGAAATTTGGGAAGTGAATTTTTGTGGTGGTAGTGATGTAGTGTGAGTGTTGCATGTGTGATTCTTTCACAGTGGTCTGTTTCCTAAAACTGAAGCTTGTGTGTATTTCAATATAGAGTTATTAATACAAGCATTTATAAGAGTACATAGTGAATGTGGTAACTAAACTGATTTTTGCATAAATAGGGTGATTCAAAAGGTAAGGTCAACTGGCGAGGAGATGATTGAGAATGACATTTAGAGCAGGAAAGTCCTTTGTCAGTTTTATTTATTTGCCACTGCTTCAGAGTTACAACAGGTCAAACAGTTAATTCACATCTCATGATACTTACAATAAATACTAATTTACCGTCAGTTGTTTTGATCTAGCTTTGTTTACAAAGCATGATTTCCACCATTGATGAAATAACAATAGAACACACACCGTGAAATGTTGTGATTGGCCAGCATGGCTCCCTGACTTAACGCCTCTGAATTTCTTTGTGTGAGGTTTTATGAAAGAAAAGGTGTCCGCTATGGAGATTACAGACAGAGATCATCTGCTCCAACTAATTAATGCAGCTGCAACAGACATCAGACTACGAAACGAGCTGTTAGATCTTGTGCACAGTGCAGTAAGAGAACGTGTCCATGTATGTTCGCATACAAATGGAGGAAATTTGTATTTTACTTACTGAATAAAAAAGTATAACAAAACGTTAATAAACAATGATAACACAGTAGATCCACTGCAATTATAAAGTTTACAATACAGTATTTAATAAAAAATATGTCATTAATGATCGCTTTTCTACTGATTGACTTTTTTTCACTGCAAGATCTATCACGAACAGTGATGGATAATACAGACTGTTAGATGACTGAAGGTCGGATAATCGAGACTCTGCTGTAGACAGCACCATGTATCATGTTTCCAGTGAACATAGTGTACATACCTAAGCCTTATGTGGTGATAAAATTATTAGAAATTCTGACACTAAATTACTATCATCGAACAACTACACTTGTTAGCTGCCAAACAGTTATTCCTATTATGGACCATGAAGGCTCATAGGGTAGATGAGGCTTAAGCTTCCATCTGTACAGACAGTTGGTACTAATGGCAGTAAGGATGTCAGTCCTATGTACCTGTTGTCTTTACACTCAAAGAAATACCCTAGGGCTGTAGTGTGGCCAGAAATATTAGCTCAATCAAGGAAATGCATGACCCCATCAGGAATCGAACCTGCTACTTTCTAGTTTGGCAGCACTTTTAAATAAAATTCCTTAATGTAACTATATAAAGCATTTATATTACACAATTACACTCGTTTGGTTTACACCATACAACTTTTTTTAAATTTGTAAGGTCTAAAGTCGGTATTTTTTGTGTTATAATCAGTGGTAGAATTGGGCTAGTATGGCATATTGGGAGTAAAATAAGATGCCAAAAAGCATACCAATAGCAAAACTCAGGGGCGGCTTTTGGGGCAGTGCCAGTGTGCCATGGCACCACCAATGAAAGAAACAAAAAATAATATCCTAAAAAGGAGTTGTAATCGTTTATTTCTACACATTTTATTCATATTTCATCTGAACAAGCGCGCGCACAGATCGGGACGCACTCTTGCAGCATTTCTCCGAACGTTGGAGCCAGTTCAGTGTGGCACTATCTGCCTGCATATAACATTGTACAAAAGGCTACTGATTCTAGTTTATATGCGTTTCTTATGGCAGACTTTGAGCCGAATTCAATTTGACTCAGTAGTTAACATTCCGCCCGCTAGAGTACAGTAATGCAGAAATTTCACTAGATGGCAGGGTTGTTGAAGACGTTTTCAGGGAACCATCAAGCCCAGACTTGCACGAAAACACAAGTTAAAGTTCCGCACCAAATCTTAATGTAATGTTGCCAATTCAAAACTAATGCATACAACTTGGATTTGAATGTGTACATTATTATCCATTTAATTATATTGAATGCAGAGATAGTCAATCATGGTTCTTTTTAGAAAGATTTTTTTTTTTCATATTGTGTAACACTATTTGTTAATTTTGTGTAATATTTGTTTTATTTCGCGGCAACTAAATATCGCTACACTGTTGCTAGTATTGATGCTTTTGTTAACAATACATGAGATCTGTGCAGGACATGAACATGTGTTATTCAGGCTGATGCCTTGGATTCATCGGCCTGTTTAAATAAAGTGCAAACGTGTTCATTTAATATCTATATCATTGTTCATCTCGTGTGTTTTTGCCAGTAATTTTACTAGTTATACAAGTTTACTAGTTGAGAAAGTTTTGCATTATCTGTATTTGTAAATTTCGTTATTAGTTTCGGAAATGGTATTGTAACTGTTACCAGGTGCATTATTAACTGCACACCTGGTAAAATAGCAGGTTTAATATTAATATGTTTTATATAACATAATGTAAACGTGACCTGTAATTATCATCTTTTACTTGGGTGATTTGCATGCAATCATTTTTTTTCTCCATTTTTGGCACCACTACCAGAATTCCTCACCGGCCGCCACTGGCAAAACTTAAAAATTGACTTATTTAATGAAGCTGATCCACACAATCAATTATGCTAACCAGTAGTGTTGTCATACTCTGTAACTTCTCTTAGACAGTCCTGCAGTAGTGCATGATGTCTTATATAATACATTATTTAGTTCGCGTGCAGGAGCAATGTCTTATTTTTATAAATTCCCAAGATAGTTATATCACAAGACAAGTTTGTGCATACCGACAGTAATTTATTTCCATTCGACCACTGGTTACTACATAGACCCTGAAATAAGCACCAAGCAAAGCACTTTGGTTCAGGTTCATTCCCCACCAACTGACTCTTTACTCATTGTTATTAGCGTTCAAACCCCGACAAATAACTACCGTTGCATATTACACCAAGAACCAAAGAGTTAACTTTTCTTAATTTTGGTTCTTAAAAGAACTTTCCGTTTCGATCTGTTTACATGATCTTCTATAGTAAATAGTTAATACATATTCGGAAATTTAATAACGAAAGTAATTGTAATAATTAGTGCCTTTATTCGATGTATGTACATCCCTGATGTTTACTTTGGGACGCTGTAGTGCATGTGCTATACGCTCATAATCGAGGTCAAACTCTTACTGTTATTGCAAGCTAATATTGTAGTCATTCCTGGTTTAGGCCATAGGGTCTTCTTTAACACTCAGTCAGGAGTAAAACTTTGACACAGAGAATATTATAAATATACATACATAGTGCCATCAAAATGTATCTGGTCTGTGCCTGTATAAATGTTGACACTTACCTAATTTAAATCTGGTTACCTTCGAAGTAATTTCTCCTGCATTGCTACAGTGATACCAACGCTTCTGCCATGCCTCAGATTCTTTCCGGAAGTTCTGTCCTTGAACCATGTGAAGCATCTTTTGCAATATGGCCTGAATCTCCCCTACAGTGTCAAAATGCCACCAAAATTTTAAAAAAGAGAAAGACGTTATAAGGGGCTAAATCTGGAGAATAGAAGAATGCGGGATGGCTGTCATTCACCCCCTTCCCCCTCAAGAAGTCGTGTGTTTTGTAGGCAAAGGCAAAGCGAGCGATAATGTTGTGGTACAGAAGCCAGTTTCTGTCATGTCAGAGTTTTGATTGTAAAATGGCGAATGTCCTCACACAGTCTCCTCACATTATTAGAAGAACTGTTACTGTCTACAAAGGTTTTCTTTTTATCTCTTCATGGGGCATTCAAGTAATCTTCTTATTGTTGGTTTAGGGTTTCTTTCTTTGAACATTCGGCCAGCATAATACTATTATTATTATTATTATTATTATTATTATTATTATTATTATTATTATTATTATTACCGGTATTATTATTATTATTATTATTATTATTATTATTATCATTATTATTGTTATTGTTAATCTTGTTGTTGCTGCTGCTGCTATTGTTATTATTTTTATATTTATTTATTTACATTTTTTTTTTTACTTTTTCTTTCAGTTTTCTGCAAGTTCAGCCCAATCTGTACAACATGCCAGTAAGTATCAAAGTGGTATGATTGACGTTTAAATTGGTACACTTCATAAACTAGTTATAGAAACTATAGCATGCACCATTATCCAAACATTCTTATGAAACTTGTTGATTTCGTTTTATTCTTTGCTTGGGTGGGCGTGCTTGATTAGATTTATATTTGAGCAGGTGCGTATTTTGCAGGCTACCGGGGCTACCGGCGGTAGCCCAAGGAAATTACAAAAGAAAAAGTTTATAATATAACATAATGTAATAATTTTGTATTATTAGTTTTACCATAGTAATTAAAATTAAAGTAATTGTTAGATATATTTTGTGTAATAATAGGGTCAGCGGTAGCCCAAACCTTTAACCAGTATACGCCACTGTATTTGAGCCTGTGTAGGTTGTTTAAGGTATATGTACACGCACAAAACGCAAAAAATGATGAAAAATTAGAATTTTCAAAATATAACTATTTTAATAGAGAATTTTCTCCCCTTTAATTTGATATAAGTTTCGATTTATGCCTTTTGGTTTTTCAGATAAGTCCCATTTTCCAAAATTCTGCATCATCAGCCACAGTCACTTCTACGAAGATCACTCCAAAAGTAATCCACAACATTTTAAAAAATTTATTTTTTATTCTAAACCTTTGCAATTTATGGAGGTCATAGATACAACCTTTCCCCTTGTATTCAATTTTAATTTAAGTCATTCCCGTGAGTGGCACCATGATGGCACTTCTTCAAGATGGCTACTGTAGGTACTTGACATTTCGACCCTCACAAATACTAACATTGTAACTCACTTTTTTACATTTTTCAGGAGATGAAAATGAAGTTTTAAAATGATCGTGTAAATTAGTGTATACAAATTTGTAGAGTAACAGTAAGATTTTACATACAATTGGGGAGGTTTAGAGCTATACAATGATAGTACTGGGAGAAAAAGAAACAAATTAAGACCATATTAACTAGAACAACTCAAAACCATAAAAAATTGAGTTACAATTTTAGTACTTGGGAGGGTCGATTTGTCATAAGCAACGTGCTGTTATCGAATTCCTGTGCTGTGAGAACAACACAGTGGGAAACATTCACAAGAGGTTGAAAAAAGGTGTATGGAGGTGCAGCTGTCGATCACAGTACGGTTAGTCGGTGGGCAAGCAGATTATCTTGTGAAAGAGGCCAAGCCAATATTTGGGATACTCTTTGCAGTTGAAGACCCTGCACTGCATGAAGACCTGACAACGTGCAGCGCTTTAACAACATAGCTGTGGCTGACAAAAGCGTAACAGTGGAAGAATTGTAACTCCAAGTGGGAATAGAAGAAGCAATTGTGTGCAGAGTATTGAAACAGTTGGGGTTAAAAAGTTTTGTGCCAGGTGGGTTCCGAGGATGTTAACAGAAGCCCACAAAGAAACCAGAAAAACAGTGTGCAGCAAACTTTTGGACCAGTATGAGAATGGTGGAGATGAATTTCTTGCAAGAATTGTGACAGAGCTGAAACATGGCTCCATGATTTTGATCGGAGATAAAGAGGCAGACAATGGAGTGGCATCACGCAAATTCACTGAAGAAAAGAAATTCAAAACTGTGCCTTTGACAGGAAATGTTATGGCTACTAAGTTTTTCGATTCAGAAGGACTCTTGCTTGTGCCACACGGAACCACCATTAGTTCTGATGCATATTTAACAACTCTCAAGAAACTTCAAGCTCGACTGAGTCATGTTCGACCACATCGGGAGAAGCAGTCGTCCACATCGGAAGAAGCAGAATGTTCTGTTATTGCACGGAAACGCATGGCAACATGTCAGTCACAAGACCATAGACCAGATCAGAAAACTTGGATGGACAACACTGAAACATTCACTTTAGAGTCCTGATCTGGCACCATCCGATTACCATCTCTTTGGTAAACTGAAGGAATGAGGTTTGAAGATGATGACTCCCTTGTGCACGCTACTAAAGAGTAGTTCAGACGTGTTGGTCCAGACTTTTATCGTGCAGGTAGGCTATAAAGGCCCTCATTCCAAGGTGGCGTAAGGCAGTTGAAAGGTGCAAGGATTATGTGGGAAAGTGACGTATTGTTCCTGAAGGATGTATCTACATTCTATGAAAATAGCAAAGCTGTAGGGTAAAAATGTAATTTTTAAATAAATATTGTGGATTACTTTCGGAGTGATCCTCGTAGCAGTCAATCCCTTCGTCTGGCATTGCTTGTAAAATAAACTTCTTTCTAGTCCCAAAATAGATGCATAGATATCAAGGCATGATCATTAGATTGAAAACACGTTTTTACATAATGAAGTAAATTTATAATCTTTTACTGTTAGTCATGAAACTGTAAATTTGTGTGTCAGTGATGTTGTACGTCATTTTAATAAGAGTCCAAAAGTAGAAATTAAAATTCTGAGGAGGATGGGCATAAACCCTGGGACAAACACCATCACAGGATTTGTTGCATCAATGGAAAATAAGGACAAAAATGCCAAAAAAAAAAAAAAAATTTAACACCTGAAGTTAAAACGAGGAGGAGGTATTTGAGAAGCAGAAAGAACCTGAAACTGGACCGACATGAAGCTGCTTAAGGGGAGACATATGATGATGGAGTCTTCTAGGCTCTGAAAGTTTGTGGCTCATTTCCTGTAAATAGTAATTTTAGAATATTTAATAGATGATGCTCAATCTAAAACGGTTACATTTGTGCTAAAGTAGCACTCCAGTTTTGATGGTGCCCAGCCACTATCAACTTGGCGTCCTTGAGTGAAAAATACTGGAGAGCGAGAGACTTAATGAAATCCTTGTCAGAAATTCAGCATTAGCAAACAACAACAATTCTCTTAAACATGATATCTCAGCCAAGTATATATATATATATATATATATATATATTTATTTATTTATTTATTTATTTCGGTTAATCCGATATACTGAAGCTTAAGAGTCTACCTCCATTGGAAGGCAGTTTGTAATAATAATAATAATAATAATAATGATCTCTTAAAGTATAGCTGAGAGTATATAAATAATAATAATAATAATAATAATAATAATAATAATAATAATAATAAGTAAAGTAAATTAAAGTAATTAAAGTTTGGAAGTAAATCCCGAAAAGACAAAGTATATGATTATGTCTCGTGACCAGAATATTGTACGAAATGGAAATATAAAAATTGGAGATTCATCCTTCGAAGAGGTGGAAAAATTCAAATATCTTGGAGCAACAGTATCAAATATAAATGACACTCGGGAGGAAATTAAACGCAGAATAAATATGGGAAATGCCTGTTATTATTCGGTTGAGAAGCTCTTATCATCCAGTCTGCTGTCCAAAAAACTGAAAGTTAGAATTTATAAAACAGTTATATTACCAGTTCTTCTGTATGGCTGTGAAACTTGGACTCTCATTCTGAGAGAGGAACATAGGTTAAGGGTGTTTGAAAATAAGGTGCTTAGGAAAATATTTGGGGCTAAGCGGGATGAAGTTACAGGAGAATGGAAAAAGTTACACAACACAGAACTGCACGCATTGTATTCTTCACCTAACATAATTAGGAACTTAAAATCCAGACGTTTGAGATGGGCAGGGCATGTAGCACGTATGGGCGAATCCAGAAATGCATATAGAGTGTTAGTTGGGAGACCGGAGGGAAAAAGACCTTTAGGGAGGCCGAGACGTAAATGGGAGGATAATATTAAAATGGATTTGAGGGAGGTGGGGTGTGATGATAGAGACTGGATTAATCTTGCACAGGATAGGGACCGATGGCGGGCTTATGTGAGGGCGGCAATGAACCTTCGGGTTTCTTAAAAGCCATTTGTAAGTAAGTAATAATAATAATAATAATAATAATAATAATAATAATTATATCTTAAGGTGTAGCTGAGAGTATGTACAATCTTAGACAAAAAAATGACTGGGCTCCTCTTCAGAAGACTTTGGTTGATTCTGTTAGAGGTTAGAGCTTAGGTTTGCATGTGAAGAAATTTCTTATGCATGACTCCGCTCTGTTTTTCCTTTGGTTTGTTGCTTTTCCTGTCTGTTTATAGGTCAAGTGTTATAATCTATAATAATATACCATATATTCAAGGAATAAATTAGGTGTAAAATAAACATCCTTTCCCTATAAAGTTGCATGAACCAGGTGCTGCCCAAAGTGGACTTAGACAAATTCACGTTACATGAGAGCGGTAATTTTTTGTGTCTACTGTAAGGTTGTACATTGTTGAAGTGAAAAGTTTTAATTAAAAAAATTGTTGTACCTTAGTAAGTTGATTGTTGACATGGCAACCTTCGCGATTGTCAAAGTCTCAAAGTGATCGTATCAAATAACCTGAATGTTAACTCACTGATTCGTTATTTAGCACGTAACTTAGATTAAACAATGGTTTACATTTAACTGCATGTCTTGCATATCTGTTGTCACAAGTTCGCATTCAGTACATAATATCTAATGACCCAAAGGACTAAAAAACATGTATTATATGTCTTTCTCGTGTTAAATTCTGTCGTACATGGTTAACAACAATTCTCTTAAACATGAGTTCTGAAGAAGGCCCATAACAAGCTGAAACATGTTAACCAGGTACGATAGAATTTAAGACGAGAAAGACATATAATACATATTCCGAAGTGATATAGTGTTAAAAGTTGTATAATCAAGATGTACTAAAACAGTTCATAATTCATTGTAGCCGAAATTCCATAAGAAACAGTATATCCCTGCTGGGACCAATATTTTGTTAACTGAGTGTTCGTAGTAAGTGGGTTCATGTTAACATAGGCTGACCAGACATCCCCGATTTCCGGGGACTGTCCCCGGGGAGCTAATGTCCCCATTTTTGTACCAGAAATTTTCAGTTTGTTTCAATAAACATTTTACACGTAAATATTTAAGTATCATGATGGAACTGCTGTGATTCATGCACATTTCTGAATGGTTCTTAGTATGAGACAGAAGAACCAGCGAGCAGAGTATGAGATATATGAAAGTTGAAACAGTTATAGCTTTGTTGCAACTAAAAACAAACTTTCATTTCTTATGTAAGAAATTAGTGTGAAGGTGTATGGGAATGAATAGATCCTTAAATAGTAATATGCGTTACAAGAGCGATATGTTGAAATTTTCATGTTCGAGGAAAAGTTTGAAAAAGCGAAACGTAGTTGAGCTTTTTTAATTTCCGAGAATTGAAAGAAAACATACCGCTCGTGTATCGTACATTATTTTGTGCGAAGATCGTTTATTACATACCTGAAAGAGGAATTTCTAATTAGATGCAATGATATCTCCATCTTGGTTTCTGTTCAATGACTGCAATTTTGGAAAACAAAAATATCTATCTTCAACATTGTTGCTTTAAGATGTTTTCTGTGTTTACTATACTCCAGCAGGCCGTGATAAACGTCTGTCTTTTTTTTCCCCCAGTCTATAAATGCGAACTTAAAACAAACGGCTTCCTTAATGTTACATGCATCACGAAATGCAGTAACTTTAGTGGAGTTGTAGAGTTTACTTAATTTTTGCAAATATTTAAAAACAATAATTAACAGTGCAATTTAGGTGAAATTGCAGTGGTAAGTTTCCAATTTATAATTATTACTATATTGAACATCTCTAAAAATAATATGTTACAAGCCTAAAGCAGTAAAATCAATTTGTTACTTAAGCGGTAAGAAGAGGGAAATTGTTATGTGTGTTCGGTTGGGAATACTGAATGTGGAATTTTAGACTTACTGCTGGTTGGTTTTGTGCAGAAACCAAGCAAATACGCACGATCTCGCACAAAAGATACATTCTTTAGACAAGTACTTGTAAAATGTGTGTGTTAGAGTTCAGTGTGTACAGTATTATGTGAAAGATTTCCATGCATGCGTCAGAACTGGAATTGAATTCTTAGTTGCTGTAATTATGTATAGGAGTTACGTGTGTTTATGCATTTAATTCAGAAAATTTAGATACTCTACAAACTTAGTGTACAAAGTACTATCATTGTATCTACTGTTGCATGTATTTCCTGCAACATTTCAATGGAGAGTGACTAGGTAAGCGTTCGTGGTGAAATTGGCGATGTCCCCTGCTGGACCATAAAAAATCTGGTCAGCCTATGTTAACAGGGTTTACTGTACTACATGTTTCGTAGTTCCACATCATCTTGATTATGTGTATGAGTTGTATTTGGGTAAACCGATACTGCTAATTGCATTGGCAACAGAAATATATAAATGGGATTAAGAAATATGTTATGTTGTTATGCAGTAGCCAGATATTGACACCAGACAGTTCTCTTGCTTTCCATTATAAGCTATGAGATCGAGATCTTATCTTCTTTGTTTGGTGTTTTGTTGTTACCTGTGCTACAGATCTCGTATTTTATCTCTGCCTTTGTGCAACATCACTTGCGACAGGGAGGTGAGGCAAGGGAAGAAAGTTGTAATGCTTTCCAATGCACTGATGCCTATGTTGTAAGATAAGCCACTGACCGGCAAAAATATAATCCTAGATCTATACCTATTCTTGTTGCCTGTTTCTATTCTTTTCAGGCGTTTCTTTGGACAGGCATGGCAAAAATTGAACGTTTTTTTTTTTTATTTTTTAATTTTTTTATTTGTTGTTTTTCGTATTTGGAATAGTGTGTTTTCTATCTAGAGAGCCAGCTTGTGAAATGATAATTCTTTTTAGATATGGTATACAATTTTTATTCCAAGTTTGAAGTTACTTATGCCTTCTACTCTTGATGTTATATCGATTAGTAGATAACTCTTTTGCGAGGACTGTGTAGTACATAAATGTTTTGCGTGCAGATGCTATAACTGTAATACTACTGGGTGTTCATTTCAAAGTGTGTCACGACGTCTCTGTTAGTGAGTCAGCGATTTGAAGCGAGTTTCAGCTTTTATGTCAGAGAAGTTACCTATTAATCAAGGCGTTCAATCTGAACTTGAGAACGTGTACAGTATAACTTGAACGTCGTAGCAACAGATGGCGGCTTGTATGGTCTGTGTGCTATCATAACCTCTTTCGACTGTGTTTTGCGCAGGCAAGTCATACGGCAACATTCCACAACACAAATCAAATGCTCCGTTTCCATGTTGACCGTCCAAGTTAATGTCAACAAATATTGTACGTAAGTAATCATCTTAACCCTCTCCCATATCCCGACAGTAAGAAAAAACTCACTTCAGTACGTGTTTCCAAACAGTTCACATTCCTGCCACTACCGGCGTTGTGGTACGCATCGGTAAGTACTCTTCTGAATGAACGTCGTACTTGCTCTTCTGAATGAACGCCGTACTTGCCAGGCAACTTCTCTTGCACATAGGTAATACGCCTCTGCGGAAATGTAGGAAGATTGAATTCTCTAGGCTCATCGGCTAGACACATGACGACATACAGCAAGCCATGACACACTTTGAATTGAACACGCAGTACTTATAAGTTGTAACGTGAGAAGTATTCACAGTATATTCCAGCCCTATACTCTATCTTCTGAATTTATTAAAGAAGTGTCATTGTGCCTGTTGTAGACCTTGACCGGCCTTATAATGTGCCTTCACAGTCATTTCTGTCTTCTGCCTCCCTTTTCTACCTCTGTACTCTCAATATTTTCAGATAACAGTATATACTTTTGTTAATTATTATAAACGTCACCGAACAGATAAGAGTACTAAAATAGTGTTCTTCTGTTTTTCAGCACTGTATTCAAAACTCCAGGTCCCCTTCCAATGAAACCAAAGAAGAGGAAGATTAAGTTGAATTGAAATTGTAATGTGTAGTACCTACATAAATGCAGTAAAGTTTTCTTTAACTTTTTTAGATTAATGTCTATGATTTAGACCTGAATGACACTTTGTGAAGTCTTGCTATCTTTTAACAATTTTAGGTTATTCCAGATAAATAATAACCATTTAAACAGAAAATGTCAACGATGTGCCATATTTTTAATGGTGAATTAATATGATGTGAAAGTTAATAGGCATCCTTAATTAAATAAATATATTAAAAATTCAGTGGATTGGTAGACCATAAAAAATGCTTGAGGATGCTGAGGAGATGGGGATCAAGAGGATGAACATAGTAAAGAAATGAATAGGTTTCAGTTATATGGCAGGTTTGGTCTCTCCAAGTGCTATAATAAATCAAGAAAAGGAAATAGAATATGACATGGTGGAACCTCAAAATGTTTGTTGTAATAACATAGTCATGGATTTAAACTTTACTTTCTCCTTATCTACAACAATGTTTTTCAATGTTCATCCACATTTGGCACTCTAAAGTTGTAATTTAAAATTCAACAAACACTCATTTAATATACATAAAACAGTGGTTCCTAACAAGGGTGGAGTTTTTTTTCATGAGACAAGTAAAATACGATTTTTTAAGGCTGGTCTCTCTCTCTATATATATATATATATATATATATATATATATATATATATATATACCTCGGAATAACATTGAGCAGCGATCTCGGCTGGGGGGAACACGTTACGGACACAGCAGGAAAAGCATGGAGAGCGTTACACTTTGTAATGAGGGTACTAAGAAAAGGCTCTGATAAATCCAAAGAGATTGCATATAAATCACTAGTACGTCCAGTAATGGAATATGGTGCTGCATGTTGGGATCCTTACAGATTAGAACATATTAAGACACTGGAAAAGATTCAAAAATGGGCTCTCAAGTGTTGTCGGAAAAATTCACCATTAAAATGGGACCACTCAAGGATAGGAAAACGCGAATTCGATTATGCGCACTGTTCAAAACATACTGATGTGAGCCTGCCTGGAGAGAAATAAAAAATAGGTTGCAACCGCCAAATACTCTTCAAGGAACGACCACACATATAAATTGAGGGAAAGAAGACAGAGGACGGACACTGGAAAGTTTTCTTTTCTCAATCATACTGTCAGGGACTGGAATGCTTTACCTGCAGACTTACTAAAGGCTTTACCAACAACCAAAAACGTATTTTAAAATAGGCTTAAGGACTTTACTAATAGACGGTAATTGTACACAGTATGTAAAGGATGTAAATGATATTTTGTTATTGAAGTGTTGTATCAGTGAAGAATTATGTTGTGTCAGTGAAGTGTGTTGTGTCAGTGAAACGTGTTCCTGTCAGGGAAGCTTTATAGTTTATAGTGGCAGTGCAAAGTATTTGAACAGTGAAATGTTTTTGAAGTGTTAGTAAAATCAGGATAGAATTAGTGAAATGTGTCGTAGTTCCAGTGCAGTGAGTGAGTTGACAGCGAAATGAGTGTAATGTGGAAAGGTACTTGTGCAGATATGAACATATCATGCTCGTGGGTTTTAGTTCGAACTTAGATTTAAGATACAAATTAGATTTATTTTAAATGTTATTTTAAGTGATCGTGCTTCATTTAATTTAGGATATTCCCTATTATTATTATTATTATTATTATTATTATTATTATTATTATTATTATTATTATTATTATTATTGTTGTTGTTATTGTTATTTACTGTATTTTTAATTAGTAAGTTTATTATTGTCATTATTGAGTGTACTTAGTTACCACTGCCACCGGGTATATACCCATTCCAGTGTGAATAAATACATACATACATAGTGACACTTGTGGCTGAAAATGTCGCAGTTGGGGGTTTTTTTCGGAGTTCTCCCATTTCCCTATACTAGGCATCTACATTGTTCCATCAACATCTCTCCATCCCATGATCATTCCATAGCATTTCCCAAATGCTGCCTAGTGATGCATGGAGCTGGCTGACCAAGGAACGAGTGGGGTTGCTTCGGTACGCAGCGAACCTTATGAGCATATGGTCTGCTGATGTGGATTGGAATTGCACCTAGCTTGAGATCACCACAATAGATCTAATAAGTCGCAGTGGTGGGTCGTAGTGTCCCTTCCCTTAAATTCAAATTCAATTCAGTTCAAGGTTGGTATGATTTTCTAACTTTACTGACCTGACAACTCTGACTGCGTGTCAGTCATTCTCTTCTCTGCCGATCGCACACCTGTACGCTGTGTTTACTCAATGTTGACTTGACCCATGTTCCCTGAAAATTAACTCTTGTGGATTCACTTTTCTTACTACTCTTTTCAGTTTTATTTTTCCGATTTTGCTACAACAGTTTTTACTATTTTCATTTTCTCACAGCACACTAGTGGATCATTCATGGCACACTACTGTGCAGCAGCACACTAGTTAAAAATGGCTGCTCTATAGGAAAGGAAAAGAACAGTGCTGTTAGATGGTTTCCACTGCTAACAGAATTTATAAGAAACAAGGGGAAGTTACTATAGACCTACATTTCCTTCACCTCCAATAGATTCTATGAGATTCCTCACTAATATTAACAGCATCAAAATTACAATAGAAGAAAAAGCACTGATTCAATATGAAAAACTTATTAGATTACCAGGAAACAATTGGCATTCATACAGTCCTCTCTGTAGATTGAAAACTCAAAAAAGTTTCATATCCAGTGTTCAAGAATTAAAACAGAAAATCAATATCCCGAATTTAAAAGAAAACCTACAAATTAAATCAAACCCTTTAACTCTATTAAATATGGAATATAATCTAAATTTAACAGAAGAAATACTGAAATCAGAAGTAAATACTGAAATACTGAAACAATTGTCTCTAGAGACAATTAATATTAGGTACCCTCCACAAAACTGGCTTCATTTACACACCGACGGATCCTTGATCTCCAGAGAACAAGGTGCCGGTGCAGGTGTTACGTGCTGTCTCTTCTCACTTTATAGATCACTTGGATATGGAACAACAAGTTTTGATGGTGAAATCATTGCAGTAAGTGAAAGTCTCAGGAATCTTCTATGCCACATCAGTAAATTTAAAAATGCAGTTATATTGTCAGACTCCAAAGCAGCTATTCTATCAATAGTCTCTAAACACACACCTTCATCTCAAACAGCAGACATAACTAAAATGCTCTCTCAATTAATATCACTCAATAAAAGAATTGTATTCCAATGGATACCATCCCATTGTGGAATCCTGGGAAACGAGAATGCGGATGCTTTAGCAAAGAAGGGCAGCACTGCTACTTACAGACCTGTTACTAAATCTACGCATTACTCTGTGAAAAGATTTATTAAATCTACATACTTAGACCTCAACAAACAAAATTTGATAACACAATCCCAAGGGAAAAAATGGAACTCTCTGCATCAAAATCCACAGTTAATTCCCGATTTACCACGGAAATCGTCTGTAGCTGCATTTAGATTGGCAACAGGCCATGATTGTTTGGCCAAACATCTGCATAGAATTGGAATATATCAGTCCCCTAACTGTCCATTGTGCAACTCAAACCAAGAAATGGATTCGGAACACCTCAAAATCTGTGCTTCAGTGGCTGGTCATGATAATATCTTTGAAAAATATTGGAGTGCAAGAGGTCAAATGACTTTATTGTCAAGCGCCTGGCATTAGAAAACAACAACAACATTTCCTTCACGAAATACATTCACCGTGCTAACCAGAGACAGCATTGTTTCATTCTAATGAGAATAATATAATCCGACAACTTAATAAAAATATTACAAAATACAGTAGCCTACTTACATGTATACTACAATGCAGACAGGGGCAGAACCGTGCACATCTGTTTTTAAGGTAATACTGTACCTACATATTGTGAAAATCGGAGTGTGTGTCGCTACACTTTTACGTTCTTTTTCAACTTATAATAAGACTGTCTACAGTGTCACTGTTCAGTCCTTCAGTTTTCCAGCACTTATTTCCAATTTAAATTATATGGTCACATCATTTTTCCCACCATCAGAATGACAGGTAACACTGTCTTTTAAATGAGACATGCCTTTCAATAAAATTTTATGGATGTTGTGACTTAGCCTCAACTGAAAAATATATACGATGGTTGGTCAAGAAGTGTGTGTGTGTGTGTTTTTTTTTTTTAATCTTAAATCATTAACTTCCAGCAACAGCCAACAAGTGGGTCCATGTCAATACGAAATGCGCGAATTTCATGATACTCTTAACGAGGTGCACAGAATGACTGTCCGTTAAAAACCATGATAGTGTGCCATGCACACGTCAAACTTTTGGTTTCATGTTGTGCCACATTACGTTTGCACAGGTGTCATTGTGTGGTTGTTAAAAACCAAGGCTATACGCCAGTAGCTTCTGGAATTCCCAGGGATGACTTATAATGGAAAAATAATTTTTTTTTGTCAGCACTGCAGCAAACAGGTATGTACACTCACAAAAAAACAAAAAGTGACCAGCCATGTTTTTTTAATTGATCGTCAAACGGTACCAATACAGTTATCTCCATAAATTCATTATGAATAGGGCTATAAGTTATATTAATGCATTTAAAACTAATATTGATGTTATGGTATACGAAAACATGCATAGTAATCAAGATTAGAATGTTAAGAAGCTACATTTATATGTGTAAATGCTTATTGATCGAAAATTACATGTTAGAGACAATATTAGCAGAACAAATAGAAGTAATAAAGTGTCCTGACTTCCATATAAAGCCATTGTTGGTGGTGGACTGCTGAACTAAAGGCATGACGATTGTAATGGGCTCCTAAGTCTCGGTAGTTCATGGAAGAATAAATAGTGAATGAAGCGAAGTTCCACAGCACAATTTCATTATATTTAACTGTTAAAAAGTAGAAGAGAAGTTAAATTTATTAGTGTTAGCCTAAACTAATATCTGTAAGTTGTTTATGATAGAATATGCAAAAGGGCTCTATACCGATTTATTAATAAATGTATGATTTTATTAGCATGCCAATATGCTGACGTGTTTTGTCTTAGGTTGTAAGGTTATGATAAGATCAGTAATAGACATTTTTTCAGGGCACCGAAGGACACATGATTTTTCAAAATGGGTTAGAGTGATTCCTCCAAAAGATATACAGCTTTCAGATAAAAGTAAGGTCTGTGATTTACATTTTAGCGAAGAGTTGACAATTTAAACAGATTCTTTCACTGTGAGAGGTGAAAAGTTGGAAAATGGATTGTATGAGACAAAGAGGAAGGCAGAAAATGGGAAAGATTGGAGAAGACTTGGTTTGCAATGAAAGACATGCCATTGAGCAGAACACTGAATGAATGAATGACCCAAGGATAACTGGAAACTGAAACCAGGAGTAGTCCCTCATATATTCCCTAATTTGCCTGAATATTTATTAGCTCCAATTAAGTCCAGAAAAAGACCAGTGATTCGACATGAAGTACCTACACAAAGGAGGAGGAAGAATGAAGATAAGAGCATATCAAATGACAGAAGAGGCCTTATATTCCAGTCAGGTGAGGAGAACTATTTAACTACTGAACCTACTTCTCCGAACAAAGAAAGTTTGATTAAAATAGACCCTTTGAAGGAAAATGCACTTTTAAAAAGACAAATAATTATTCTAACCTATCTGATGATATTTTTTTTCCTCCTTTCTTAACTGTAAATGAGCACAAACGCTAATTAGGTGTAAAGTTTTCTGACATTCTGTATATTCAATTTCCTAACCCTTTCAAATGTATATCATTTTACCTTTTAGGGTGTGTTTCCAAATTATATATAATACGCTTTGTCAAATCTGGCAACCTTTTCATAAGACAAGCTAAATTTATTATTATTATTAAACGGACACTAACTGGAACTAAAATTAATCTCAGCACACCCAATGCTAGGATTAATTTACTTGAACAAAAATTGAAATCAAGTAATTGTCAATGCACACATAATAAAAACCTCGGTAAAAAAAAATGATACTATGGTTAAGAAATGCCAAGTAAAAGGTTCCCATGGCATGAGACATGGTAACGATTTCATTTTAGAGAGTTTGCTGCTAAAACTAATATCCCCAAAATGATGCAGACACTGTCTTGAGCATGGATTGTTACCTCTCCCTTCAGAGTCAATTAACGAACCTTTGTAAAGGACTTAAATGTTTATTTCGGGCTAAACTCACATACATTAAAGGCTATTTCAGAATGTTACAAAGACGAAAATGATGAAAATAAAAAAAACAAATGGGATAGTAATTTTCGATGAAGTTAAGTTGAGGGAAGAGCTTCATTTTAATAATTGTTCACTTCAATGAAGCAGGTTTGTTGACATTGGTGATTTTTACTTCATCTTCTCAGAAAAATCAAATAGCCAATCGTGCATTAGTATTTGTTTGTTCCTTTTCTGTACAATTGGGTCCAACCAGTGACTATTTATGGCTGTAGAAATGCGACACCTGCGGATATTCTCGAAAAATTCTTGTCCAGGTAATTTTACAATTACAAGCTGCTGGCGCATGAGTAGTTGGTTTTACGTGTGATGGGAGCCAGATGAATAAAAAGACTGGAAATCCCTGGGAATAAACTCAAAACAAAGTTTCATAATCAACTCAACAGGATACAAGGAAAATATGGCCTTTTTCGGATTTTGTACACATTTTAAAGTGTATAAGGAATTATTTCTGCGATAAAGTCGAGCTGCAATATGAAAGTGAAAATATAAACTTTAATTTCTACAGAGAAGTTTACGAAGCTGACACCTCTGAAGCAGCTGATCTAAGATCTAGTCTTCCCAAAATTAACGAAATCTCATGTAGATCCTTCTTCATTCCAGATAATGAATGCAAGGCTTGCATTTCAACTCTTTAACCCTGGAGCGGGCGTGTAATCTTTTGTTAAACGAGCTGGCGCGCTGTGTATTTAGTACCCATCTGGGAAAAATTGTGTTCCATTAATAGAAATCACTTTTTCTTGGAATATAGTTTTCAATTTATTTAATAGCTACTAAAACTAATTAAATAATCTTGCGTTATATGCCACATAGACTATTGTTACTACATTTAGTTGCAAAAATCGTAGAATCACATAAAAATGTGTTTAAATTTTATAAATGACTATTTCTTCGAAGACATTTTCCAGTTTAATTACTAAAATAAAGTCAAGAAACTTCTATGATACTGTACATTACACGTTTTTTTACTACGGTATATTTAATTACGAACACAATTTTATTATTATTGAACTGCAATGAAACATGTCCATTTGCTCCAGTGGCAGCTCGCATTAAGGGGCACGTGCCCCCCCCCCCAATTCGTTTTATTTTCCCACAAAAAAATAAGGCAATTTTTGTTTAAAATTATCTGCTCAAAACGTAATGATTTAAGAGGTATAAACATACTGTGAAATGTGAATGATTTCAGCTCTCGGGCACTGTAGTTCTAGTGCCCATCCTTTGCACATGCGCACAGATAACGCGAGTTTCAAGTGCGTGGAGAGCGGTGTGATGTGATGGATGCGGGGCGTGAAGCATCGTCCAGGGCACAGAAATTCGCGTGGTCATTCTTTGCACATGCGCAAATGATTTTAACGTGTAGGCCTAGAACGCTATGCGGACGAGAAGGAAGCTACCGTTACATATAGAAGTATGATGGTAACACTGCCATGACCCAAAGAACCAATAAGGATATCCTGAACTAGCACCAACAGATAGCGCACGTGTACTATGAGGGATGCGCTTTGCGTGTGCATTTGTTTTTCGGTATATAAACATTGAGGACATACATAGTGTATTAGTATATTAAATACTCTTAAAAACAACTAAAAATGGCAAATTTTTGTTATGTTCCTATATGTAAAAACCAGGGAAAGCTTCTTGTCTTCAATCAGGTCCCGAAATATTCTGAATAATATGCTTTAAATCTTAAAAAATATAAGTAATAAAATTGGGCCTCGAAAGTGCTAGCTATTAAATAAAACTAACTACTTAAAGTAAGGAATTGTTCACTATAGGCCTAGTTTCATTTTAGAAGAAGAAAAAGAAAAATTAATAAAAACATATGCAACCTCGACAGCGAGCTATGTTAGCTTAGATTATATTCGGTAGTTGTAGGAGTCTCCGAATTTTACGCCTGCAGTAAACTCTCGATAAACTGGAATGTTTATTATCCAGGACGATCCCTAGTGAAATCCATTTCGTGAATAATGTTTTTAGTGTACTGTACCTAATTATTAAAGCCATGTTTTAAGTTCAAAGTTTCAAAATCATCCCACACAGTATTCAAAACTGCATGTCCTTAACCTACAAAACACACTACTAATCGTGATACTATTGCGATATTACATCATCCTATTAAAAATTGAATTTGATCTTTCTGCAACTACAGAAAAATACAAGGAATTCAATCTCGATAGTCCCTATAAAAAAAAAAGCACATTTGTGGCTGCATATCCTGTTTTTAGCGTACGGCTCTTTTTTTATTTTTTAGTTGGTTATTTAACGACGCTGTATCAACTACTAGGTTATTTAGCGTCGATGAGATTGGTGATAGCGAGATGATATTTGGCGAGATGAGGCCGAGGATTCGCCAGAGATTACCTTGTATTCACATTATGGTTGGGGAAAACCTCGGAAAAAACCCAACCAGGTAATCAGCCCAAGCGGGGATCGAACCCGCGCCCGAACGCAACTTCAGACCGGCAGGCAAGCGCCTTAACCGACTAAGCCACGCCGGTGGCCGTACGGTTCTTAAATACTAATTATTAAAGAGGGCAATATTCACTTTCGACATATTTCCTATTTTTTATTCCTGCATATTGTTCTCAAAGTTCTCGTTTAGGTTCATGAACATTCAATTTACTCGTATTTATATTCTGCATACTGCAGATTTCCCCATCCATCTCGGGGAATCGCTCAATATTATACAGGTTTACGTTATTATTTATTGTAAATTAAATTATGAGGTAAGAAAATATTGAATTATATTAAATTATACTAGGTTATACAAAATAACTGTAAATATAATTTTGACATGCACATAAAACCAATAAGAGGGAAAACGTAATCAACTGAAGCATATGACAAAACGTAGCCCTATAACATGTTGCGCCGAATGGAACGCTCCTGCCATCTGACGGTAAAACTTCGCATAAGATATCCCTATTGAGTTGCCATCTTAGCTATTCTGTAGCTAGATCTAGCTTTTTTAAATTAGTTACTATAATTGCTATACTTCATATCAGAGGCAATGCTTAACTATGTTTTCTGTTTAATTTAGCTACTAAAATTAAATTGTTTAACATTGTTAATATAGTAGTTTACCTATATTCAAAATTATGGTAGGCTGCTTTTTTTATTAAGTGTTGGTGACATTGACAACGTACGAAATACATGTCTCGATTACCGCGTTTGTATTCGTAGCGGCAATAATAACGTTCTGAGTGGTGTTAATAATTCTCTTTCTTTTATTTCAAGTGTGAAGTAGTGAAATTAGTGTTCGTTGTGTGCTTGTTCCTTTCAATATGAATAAAGTTAGTGAACTAATTGGAAAGCGATTAGATTTCGACAGCAGAGTTCGCGCCAAGAATTTAGGCACATCCCGGCCTGATATGGTCATTATACAGCAGACGGATGGCAAAAACAGAAAATTTAATAGCACTTATGTATGATAAAGCGAAATGGTTGTGTGGGTGCGAAGAGAAGAACGCAACATCAGAAGGATTCGTTCTGATTTAGGAGAACATAATGATGACGACAATCCGGTCCCTACTAAACGACATCGAAATGTCGATCAACAAAAACGAATCAGTGCATTGGAAACGTTTGATATTATTGTGTCGCAAGCAGAAGAACGATTTCGTTTCACAGGCCACTTAGCGGCTGCCAAACTTTTTCGTGTATCTAGTTTTCAAGAATATTGTAATCGGTTCCCAGAGAATGATTTTGCGGCAACTGTCAACACATATTCAAAAGTGAACAAATCTACGCTCAGAACCGAGCTTGAAGTGCTGTATTCCAGGGTAGACCTGCGTGCGGCCGAAGGAGCTGCAGCATTTTTGCAATTCTTTTTGCGCAACAGTATGCAAGAAACATTTCACGAGTATGTTCGATTACTAAGCATCATTGTTACAATACCTATGTCAACTGTGGAAAGTGAAAGGTGCTTCTCTACTTTAAATCGAATAAAAACCTTCCTCAGGAACGCAATGAGCCAAGAAAGACTGACAGCATTATCATTGCTTTCAATTGAGAGTAAAATGGTGCGTTTGATACCCAACTTCAATCAGCGAGTTATCGAAGTATTTGTTCGAGCTAAGGATCGAAGAATGGACTTCATCTATAAATAGAAAGGTTAGTTTATAATGCATTCTTTATATTTACATTTTTCTATTGAAATATTCAGCAATTATTCCGTATGGCAAGCCTATATATGTGTAGTGAGGAACCTATGGGTTCAATTAATTCAATATTAGTGTTATAAGTTGTGCCCCACTAAATAATTTGGTCACGAGCCGCCACTGATTTGCTCATAATTTTCAACATAACATCTCTTCTCAGCAGCGGCTCGTCGTAAAGAAAATAGGTGAAGTGCTGTTCACATACAGAAATGCATGAACAGTTTTGCTAATATAATGAGAACGCCTACTATTCGTGGTCCCCTATTCGTAAACTACGTACAATTTTACTAGTTCTGGAACACATACAAACAGGAAAATTAATTTATTTCAGGACTCACCCAATTTCTTGCATACAAAGTCATTTTTATTTTATTTTATTGGGTTATTTTACGACGCTGTATCAACATCTAGGTTATTTAGCGTCTGAATGAAATGAAGGTGATAATGCCGGTGAAATGAGTCCGGGGTCCAGCACCGAAAGTTACCCAGCATTTGCTCGTATTGGGTTGAGGGAAAAACCCGGAAAAACCTCAACCAGGTAACTTGCCCCGACCGGGATTCGAACCGGGCCACCTGGTTTCGCGGCCAGACGCGCTGACCGTTACTCCACAGGTGTGGATCTACAAAGTTAATCCTCCTGTCTTTTAAAGCAGCAAACCTGTCGATGATGTCTTCATAAAATGTCTCAGTTCAACTGAGGGTGGACAGTATATCTCTATGCAAAGCTATGGGGCTAATGATGAAAGTCTCTCCTGTTATGTGGCATTCCAAATGAAATTTTCAATCTTTTCAAAGAGAAAAGCTTCTTTCATCGGAATAATTTATGTTATTTTATACAACTTCTCTATTTTTAGCACTTTCTAAAACAAAAAACAAATGGAACTGTAGGACGTCCAGAATTTAAAACATCTTTTCCATCCTCATATTTATGTCTGCAAAACGGCATTTCCAATATACAGTATTACAAACCGTGCCATTTCCGGGATACATATTTCGCACTCATTTATTAATATGTTCTATGTACTGATACCCAAGTATTTGCATAATAGCATTGTAGTCATTAAACATACAATACACTACGATGTAAGATTAATGCACTATCCTACACTTATCACTAATATATTCTAAATACATTAAATAATAAGTTAATAAGTACTAAACTACATGTGTACATTTACGCGCGCTTTCAATTACTTTCAATTACAAGCGCTGGAACAAAACTGGCAAACTTATGAGAAGAAATAATACACGCGGCGGAAAACAACTTTTAAACTTTACGAATGTATGTGGCGTGCATTCCTGGTAAAATAACATATAGTCAGCTAATTTACCGCTGCAGAGCTGGCTGCTTAGACACAAGGAATGAGGATACTTTTCTCGAGTCAGATAGGCCTACATACTGTACAATTTCACAGCTCTTCAACAATAGCCCCAGGCCTTGGAGACCAGCTTCAACCCTTCTATACCGTTAGGTCTGCAAACTGGTTACTCCACCTACAAGAAGTCTGACAGTTCTCCGTAACTGAAAGACTCAGAAACGCACTTCACTCATACAATCTTCCTTTAGTGCGTGACGTCACGTTACCATGGAAACCAAGCGCTGTATGAGAATGGGAGCCCAAACATTTTCACCTCTACAGTATTATAGGTTTCAATAGACACTCGCTCGGCGCTCTTAACAGTTGGCATTATTCTATTCAACGGACGGTTACAGGCACTATTTATATAACTAAACACTGTTCGTAACGACTGAAAATAAAACTTCTTTTTTATTTTAGAAATACGGAACCGGTAATAACTAGAATTAATTATTAATACGAGATAAAATTGTGTTTTACACGTAAATAGGTGAAATGGTACTTTACCTACTTCACCTGAATAACCGCCCCTGTCTCTTCTGCATCTTCGAGAGGTAGTAAACACTTCTCACATGTGCGAGTTATTTTCACATGATTCTTGCAGACGAAACAATGACAGGCTTCACATCTTATCGTGGTTGAGCTATTTTTAGCAGGGCCACAGGTCGTACAACGTGCTCTCTTCTTCGTAATGGGCTCTGCAACTACCTCAGCTTGGGGTTCTTTGTATTTCCGAAGAAATGCTGTGACATCGGCAGGCAGGCTGGAATGCTCTATCTACAAGCTGAGGCTTCATAAGAGAAAATGCCAGATTTTTCAGGAATATTCTTCTCTTATATTTTTCATTTTTTTCATTTGCACAGAAGATTACTTGGGCATTGATACCTGCCTCATCCATAAGGGAAAAAAATATTACCAGTGGCCACCTTCTTGTCTCACGTGCAACAGAATAGCCTACACATGACGTATTAGATCGACTATGTCGATTCCTCCCTTGGTGGCGTTGTAGTCCAAGATAATGTCTGGTTTGTTGGTATGTTCATTTATTGTACCAGAATCGTGCATTAGCCTTGTTCTTCTTTGGAACATATGGCACCAAAGTCATATCCTTTTGAAATCCAAACAAGGACGTATCAACACTTCGATTCTTATGGGACAAAAATTCTGGTGGAATTTGTCGTTTGTTCTTTCTCATAGTGCCAATGCAGGTGAGTCCTTTTTTCAACAAAGAGGCAGCTAGGTCATAACTGGTGTACCAATTTTATCCGTAGTAACATTTCTGTTGGAGCCTTCATTGTTTGTAACAAGCAGTGGCGCATAGTGGGTTTGAAAGTTGAGGAGGCCAAGACGTGACTGATGAGAGAGAGTATTAAAAATATAAGGCCTGTAACGTACCTCATTACCAAGCGCAGAATTTATGGGTTTTAAGAAACTAAAATTAGGTTTTCCAATCTATATTTTAGGATCTTTTTAGGATTTTAAATCTTATGTTTAGGAATTTATATGATTTTACGGGAAAAATAAATAAAAATAAACAACATACTGTTAATATATTACAATACTCAGAGTTACATTCAAATATCCGTTATTATAGGGCTAACTTTATAAATCTAAAAAGCAGCCTGTTGATCGCGTGGTAATGATGGAATATTTTATGGAACTATTTACCAATATTAATACATATTAATAGTCTATTGTGTTTACAATACTATATATTTATTAAATTATTACACCCGAAAACCATTCATTTAAGTAGTGCTCCTGATATGAATTAGGTACAGCAATACAGTTGTCAGTGGTGGGTAGGACGTCTCCAAATTCGGCTCCCCTCCGCGTTCTATTTAAGTTTAAACACTCCAATAAGCAGCTATCTTATTGGTTGAACTGCTGTTGTCATGGTTACTGGGTGCTACCCAGTAACCATGATCTTAAATCATGATGTAACACCACAGTCTACTATATACAGTCGCGAAGCTCAATATGTAGTAAAAATGCAAACATGGGTAGTTGTCCACCACTAGGATCGCTACTATCGCCTCATCATCGCAGATCTCTCTCCTAGCAGCCGACAAAATATGTTACACTTTCGTTGTCGTGTTCTTTTGGAAAAATTAACATATTCCTTCCATTATTGAAATATTAAATGCATAAAGTTAATTTACTATTTTAATGAAGTATATTAAATTCCACCGTAAACTCGAAGATACCTGCAAGAAATAAGTTAATATAATTAAGTTAATATAATTTTTGTTTGTGCAAAACGAACTGAAATTTACTATAATAGCTTCACTCATTCAAGATTATAGCGATAATTAACTATGAAACCAATAAATATTAATTTGCATTTCTCTTTACAACAATAATAATGGAAATATGAATTAATGGAGTAACTTACGTGTACCGGCACTTGTAGTGTAGGCTTACGTAGTTAACAAAGTGGGATGAGGTTAAGCAATAATAATCACACCAGAATTGGAAATAAAACGTGATCAATAAATTTTATTGTAACAGATAAACACATAAAAATATTAACAAAATTAATAGCTACAATTAAAAATATATCCTCTGAAAAAAAAAAAAAAAGTAGACCTAACCTTTATTTCTCTGGAAATTTAGCAGCCTAAGTGACAGAACTTTAACCGGTATCTAATATCCTTTCGGTTGGACTGAAATATTTCATTGTGAAATTTAGGGATATAATGTATTCTAACAGTCACAAAGAACTTCAAATTAACAGTTTTGTTTCTGCACAGCATTCTTGTGGAAACCCAGGAACCTTTCTGAATCTTTCGGAAATCGGAAAAAGGATAACTCTGGCCTCTTTCTCCTCCTTGCCCCATATTATTATTCCAATTATTATATTTTAGCCATTAACATTTTCATTATAACCAATAACGAACAGTCCACACCTGTGGAGTAACGGTTATCACGTCTAGCCGCGAAACTCGGTGGCCCGGGTTCGATTCCCGATCGGGGCAAGTTACCTGGTTGAGGTTTTTTCCGGGGTTTTCCCTCAACCCTATATGAGCAAATGCTGGGTAACTTTCGGTGTTGGATCCCGGGATCATTTCATCACCTTCATCTCATTAAGACGCTAAATAACCTAAGCTGTTGATAAAGCGTCGTAAAATAACCTACTAAAAAAATAACGAACATTTCACAAGCATCAATGTGAAATACGCAACGAGCTAGCACTCGATAGAAATACGACACAGTCCAAAGTCGACCATGGACAGTCTATTGTTTCTAGTTGCTTTATCACGAGAGTTGCAAAAAAACACCTCAAGCTTCGCGACTGTATATAGTAGACTGTGGTAACACTATTATAACGTCTTTGGATGTAACCAGTGATGTAGCTCAGTAGCTGTCTCCTCTCTCCCACTCTCTCATAGACACTGCAGGCTGCTAGATGTCGACTATGCAGGTTACAGCGCTATCTGTTATTTTTCCGTACGAATTGTACTATCTACAGTTTAGTGAGCGGGCATCACCAACTGGGGCCTGTTTCACAATGTTTACAAGCTTTGTAAATTGTAAACTTTACTTGTGAATTGTAAACTTCTGTTCCACAATCTTTGTTTGTAATGTTGAACTTTACAAAGGAAATCAAATCTTTACAAATTAAATTTTGTTCACTTTACAAGTATTCTGTTTCACAATGCAAATTGAGGAACATCGTTTTGCATACTCGGATATTAGTGTCATTGTAAAAATAAAAAATAATGTTTACCATAGGCACACATAGACTACATTTATAGAGATAACAATTTAAACTTGTTTCCTTGTCCAAAAATTCGTCTTCTTTTGAAATACAATATGCTAAATTGAATGAAAATTAATTTATTAAATAATTTCTTTTTTCATTTAATTGTAAACTAATACATAGCCTACTCTAACGAAGTTAGGTAAAATTGTACTGTACACCGCTAGATTAATGAAATTTTAATAGCCCAGAACTAAGGTTTTCATATTAAAAGATACAATTATTTAAATAGATACCTTCTTTATGTATACACTGCAAATATAATTGTTGAAGTAATGGTACGTACTTTTAACTTAGGCCTAAAATAATATACCCGTGAATGCTCTACATGACTACCTTCTACGTCAGCAGATCCTCTGTGGCTCCTTATATTCATTATATGAACCATTCCTGCAATATCTGCATTTGCTGGTCAAAATTACTTATTGACGAGAATGTATCATGCACATGTGCATGAGCACATGTATGTGCTCGATCATTTTCATTATCCAAGCGTTCGACACAACATAACCCACATTTGCAGTCTTTGTCAGTGTACATTTTGGCGGACCCAAGATTTCCACTAGCATTTACTTACTCTTGGCCACTATATATTTTCCTTTTTCGTACATCCTTTTCCCACTCATCACAGTTTTCCACACGCTTCCTAGATTTCACCTTACTCGAGTTATTTTCTTCCACTTCGTCTGTCATGTTCTATATCAAGTCACGTGGCAAGAAGGAGCAACTTTCATTAGACGTTTGGATATGGCCCACTCTGCTTCTCAAAAGAACTGGCATTTGCTTGAGAGAGTATTTTTGTTGCTTTAATTATTTCATAACGTGAGGGATTTGGACTAAATGACGCTATCTGTTGAGTACGTGAGTCAGCAGGCTATCAAAAGATGAAATAAGCTTCAAAATTCTGAAAATGGATTTGGTCCACTATGGCTCTCAGCCCTTCATTTATGAAGAAACGTTTAAAGTTGCCTAAAATATGGCAACTAAAATAAAATCACAGCCTAGTATGTACAGTCACGAAGCTCAATACGTATGGAATATGCATCTATAGATAGTTGGACTCTCACTTTGAGAGAGGAACATAGGTTAAAGGTGTTTGAGAATAAGGTGCTTAGGAAAATATTTGGGGCTAAGAGGGATGAAGTTACAGGAGAATGGAGAAAGTTACACAACGCAGAACTGCACGCATTGTATTCTTCACCTGACATAATTAGGAACATTAAATCCAGACGTTTGAGATGGGCAGGGCATGTAGCACTTATGGGCGAATCCAGAAATGCATATAGAGTGTTAGTTGGGAGACCGGGGGGGAAAAAGACCTTTAGGGAGGCCAAGACGTAGATGGGTGGATAATATTAAAATGGATTTGAGAGAGGTGGGATATGATGATAGAGACTGGATTAATCTTGCTCAGGATAGGGACCAATGGCGGGCTTATGTGAGGGGGCAATGAACCTCCGGGTTCCTTAAAAGCCAGTAAGTAAGTTAAGTAAGTAAGTAAAATAGTTGCTAACCACCAGGATCGCTACTATCGCCTCATTACAGACAATGCGAAATAGTACCGGCACAGTAGGCCCATGGATAAATATATAATAGGATGCGAAACTTAATGAGTTTCCCGTAACACATACTATAGGCACTGTTGTAGAAATTGATTTTGCTGCCATCTATTCCTGGAAGGGGCATTATTACATCTAGCAGCGCACCATGTAGCAAAAAGAGTAATTACTCCATGCATTTAGCAGCACACCTGGTGATGAAAATGTTAAACTGTGCAGAAAGTATTCCCTCCCACCCTCATCAATATTCAAAACTAACACAATTTAAAATAAAACATTTACAGTTTTATTCCTCACAGCATATTCCACTGAAAATTCTTACCGGAGCCAACAGGAAGATAAAAGAGACGATGTGTTTTACACTACCCGATTAAAATATAACCAGACAGAGACAAAAAATAAAGCAAAAGGTTAGATAATTGGGATTGTATTCTTTGGGTATTTATTGTACAGCACAATGGAAAAGTCTGCAAGAACTACTTAGATAGTTCAATTTATTATATTACTATTACTTTACAATACATTCAACAACACTATTTTTACAACGTCCATAAACATCACTGTTTAACATACACTGCTTATACACACACGTATCACTTTATGTTCACTTATTAGCAAGTTTCAATCCGCCATCTCGGCTCTTCGACTCTCCCGAACGGATAAATAGAGAACTCTGGGTAATGTACCCAACACGTAATTCTAATATTCACCACCTACAACGTTGGGCGCTGATCAACTTATTTCAAACCCCCAAATCCAGATGGTGCTGACCGCAGTTTCGCATCCTATTATATATTTATCCATGGTAGGCCTATATTGTTCCTAGTACCCTCAACAACTCAAGCTTCGTGACTGTATATACTAGACTGTGGTAATATGAATAAATTTATTATATAAGTCTAATATTACATTTGAAGGCACTGGAATACCGCAAAATTTTCTATTTGGCTTGCTGCATGATATTCTGTTGTAACTACTTTCATATTATCCCGTTTTGTCTTCAATAGAAACGACTTTAGAATGCCGTGTAAGTAGTCTCGTTATTGTATTATTTATTGTACATGCAAGGAACTTCTTTTTAAGTGTTTATTAAATACTTTTGTACCTTTAATTAAAAAAAAACAGGTCATCTGTTTTCATTATTATGTGGCAGTCTTCACATTAAGTACCGACACGGTATTCTGAAGTATTCAATATTGTTCAAGACATTGGGATGAAGTTTTTTTGCATTGAAATCTCTTTTTACTTATTTCCAACATTTCTTCTTTTCTTATAAATTTTGCCCATCCTTTTTTGTTTTCGATAATTTTAATATGTTTTGAGGTTACTTCTGTTTATGACGTCATTTTATTGTCGTAATATAACACATGAATTCACTATAAAGATCACTGCTTATTAGCAAGGCACATGGCCCCTTCGAAATTACGACTTTACTATGATTCCGAAGGCCATGATGAGTTAATTGGGAATTAGAATAATTGACTTAATTTTAAATTCGTATTAGTTTGGTGAATTCAAACGAATTAAATATGATTTACCTTTCGTATTTAAGTTAAATTACAATTAGTTAATTGTAAATTAGCAATATGTTGGTGAAATTGGCCCTAATACTACTAATTAGATAATAATAAATTACTTAGCCTATACTTATTTCATTACTTGTCTGACGTATCTCTGCAGAAGTGACATCACTTACCTTTGATTTTCGAGATTTCTTATCAGCAGACATCGAGATTTTGGACCCAATAGAACAAGTTTACTACGTCTATGCTATAGGCAGCTTTGTCACTGTGTTTGAGGTGGATGGGAGTCGGCAGAAGGAGAGATATGTGTACATGAAACCAAGTTCAGTCCAGTCTGCTGGTGCTGTACAGTGACGTTCCAAAGAAAGACAACTAATTTATCAAACATTAAAATAAAATAATTGTAAGAGGAGAAAAATTCTGTAGGACCAAAAAAATCTATACGTAGATTAAAATGCAAACCTATAATGCGAAATTTTCAAAATAAATTAATATGCATTTCTTTTCGGCTTCTTCCATAAGCACATGTGCAATACTTACACAACATACATAAGAATCATACACAATATACACAACTTATAATGTACAATCCATGATATCCCCACAATATGGCCTATATAATATATTTATAATATAATGTAATGAGAATTTATGTTCTGTTCAACTTGTTTATTTTCCAGCTTTATCTTCCAGAATACTATTTGAACTGTTACAATGTACTACAACACACATTAACAAGGTCTCAAAACTAAATTTTCTTCGGTTGTCGGCAAGACAAAATTTGTATTGGGAGAAGCTCCGTTCTACATCACATGATGTAATGGGTGCAAAACGATGAAACACTAAATCATTGAAATCTGTCTTCGCTACCCCAGCAGTGTCCGTAGACTTCTTCCCTGCTATCTTTTATGTCACAGAATATGGCATATCCACTGTTTTTACACAAAACTGAGCTTAATTTCTGTTTAACACGATTACTAGCTGGTGTAGCGGATTCTTGATGAATTACTTTTGTTATTTCCTCAATTAATCTTAGAGATTCAGCAGACGAATAATTGACGTTTTCTATAACCTCACTGGTCAGTAGAATTTTTTTTTTTCCTGAACTGTCAGTCACGAGGGTTCCGACTATGAGTGGCTTCATCTATCGACACCCAGATTTTATTATTTGCTGTTTGTTGTTTAATGTTACTTAATACTCTATCTTATCACTTTCTCAAGTAAGTCTGCCGAAACGTCGAGTCTGTAGGGACTATTCTCTTGGTATAATTTTCCATGAAAGCTTTGCAATTAGGGTTATTTACTTTATTAAATGATATGTTTACAGCCACCATCATTTCACATAGAACTAGGAAGAACTCGGATTCTTTATTTATACGTTAGTCTGTCACAGGTGGAATTTCTTCTGTGTTAAGAGACAAAATGTTTATATGTGAAATGTGTTTTTGGGAATTACAATGGGTCCCAATGTATCGTTTTTGTCTCCCCTTAGTCTGACATGACACAATTTAATGTAACATGGTCCCCATTAACTTCAAACTAATCACTTCTGAACTCGTGCACAAATAAATGCGTCTTAGAGTATTTCACTTTTGGCATACTTACTGTTAATTATATTCTTCGACTAATCAGATAGATAACCACATGCACACATCAAAACTAGACTGCTATCTCCTGTCCTCTCTTCTGACAACTTGAACTAGGCGTACGGGACTGTTTTTATTATCAGAACAGTACCTGCCTTATGAGTATCTGAGTAAATAAAGCACATGGGACGACAGGTAGGTCGCTACCATCACTGTCCCTTCCGACTATCGTCCTGCTTTCCAACTTGAAACCGCACTGTTTTCGTCTATCGGGTCTAAAGTCTCTAAGCCTGCTTATCAGCAACAGAACCAGTTTTTTCAATCATCCTGATTATATCCCCGTAGTTACGAATGGAACATGGGCCTTCTCTTAAATTATTAAGTAGTCTGTACTTTGTCAGACCTTGACAGAGATTCATATTTCTTTCATAATAGGCTAGCACTAGACCTGCTGCATCCTAATATATAACAATACAACCCAGGCTTGAAGCCTCAAAATGTTTGGAGGAGTACCGTCACTAGTCAAATCATTCGTGTATTGATCAACAAATACAAAGAGTATCAAATGAAAACCCCCATTTTTTTCCCAACAGAGTGATTTTTTTTACCTCTAATATTGTAATATATTTCTGTAAAGTGTGAAGTGAATTTCGAATGCCCTTATACCTTTGCTGTATAAGCCCAAGTTACGTGTGGTGTATTTTACATGCGTATAGCCTACTACATTTATTATATTAATATCATATTGACATACTGTACATGACAAAATAATTTTGTTTCATCAACCGAGAAGGCTATTTTGCTCTCGAGTTGCAGTTTGTGAAATGGTTGCAAATAATAATAATAATAATAATAATAATAATAATAATTTTATTTTAGCTGAAGTTATTACTTCACTAAGAGTTACAGAGTGGGAAATTATGCGAGTGAAGATTATTTCTCCGAATTATGTTTTATGACAAAGCCATAAGCAAGAGTAACAGTGTGGTAAATCATCGTAGTCTCCATTGTTGTTATTATTTTATGGATATTTATCCGGAAAAAAACAATATGTAGACACATATGGTTACAGCAGGACAATCATCGTGAAGAACTGTTGTCTTAATCATATATTTGCTGAAAAATGGACAGGAGGAAGACGAATGGTGTCCTAGCTTGTGGAGTTCCTTCGACGGACATCATTAAGTGTACCTTGTGGGCATATTTAAAAATAACATGTTTTGCAACTAAAGGAGCAAGTGAAAATTGAGACATAAAAATTTTATTTCATTTAATAGAGAACACATTTCATCACAAACTTAGAGATACCCGTGCAATATTTCCACACAGGAGTGGAAAATTGAAGTTTGGTACAAGGACGTATGATTAATGTGCTGCACGCAGGTTTGAATGGAATTAATCACTACCGTTTGGACCGACTGAATAGATGAATGTCACTTCTGTATAACCTGCTACCTGACCAAGTGAAGTTATTGCTAGGGATCGGAAGTTAAGGCACTAAAAATGGTGTTTTAGGCTCCTAAAAGGCACTAAAATGGTATTTTAGGCTCCTAAAAAGGTACTAAAAATTGTATTCCAGGTACCCAAAAGACACTAAAAATAAAAATTTAGGAAAAATTAATTACTGAAAATTTATTCCACACAATAGTTAATTTGGGCTATTTCCTTACACAATGTTTTAATTAAATGCCCGTATTCGCTTTTTGTTCATTATGCATACACAGGAAATTAACATAACACTGCATGACACTTAAAAATTAGATAAGTGGTATTTGTACTACAGAATGTTTAATTTAGTGTGCACTTATTCGTCTCCATGTTCATAATTTGAATGACAGTAAACAACAAGCAACGTTTCAAGATTAAAACACTCGCTCTTGTGACGTCTATTGGACAAAATCTGTTTATATGCCGAAAATGATCTCTCAACATGCACTGAAGTGACTGGAACATGGTTATACAGTACCATCCTGGCTACATTAAACTCCCCAGGAAGCTCACCACCGGTCCCACTTAGAACTTTATACACAGAATTAATAGTTTCATATCCAGGATTTCTTGAAATAATACATTTTAGCTTCTCATACATTTGAGCAGCATACTTGCCAGGAGCTACAGACAATCTGCTCTTTGCATTCAAAAACAGGGACATGGATTCACAAAATGACAGACTGCTGGATTCCAGTTGTTGAATGGTATCTGCTACAAAAGTGAAATGCGCATCGATATATGCTAAGTTCTCTCTAAGTCCTTTTTCTTGAAACACACACTGAGCTTCTTTGATTGACAGAGAATCATTCTCTGAAAATTCCTTAACAATTAGTGCTATTTGTTCAAAGTTATTCGCATAACATTACTGCTTTCAATCATGTCAGGTACCATAACTTCTCTTTAAATACAAAAATAATCCTAGACTGTGTGCTCCAAGTAGATACGTCGTCTATGTTACACAGGAGAAGGGTAGATAATAAAATAAACGGTCATCTGAACTCAAGACGGTGACTGGTCGGTATGAACATTGAGACTAGTTAGGTAGAGGGTCTTAAGAATTCCATCACAATAGGGTGTCCGAAATCTTTGCATACTATAAGAACTATCCGTTTTTTTTCAGTTTCAAGCAAAAAAATTAATAATGAATGCTGTTAATTATATGCCTATACAGAAAAGGGAAAAAATAGCAAAAAAAAAAAAAAACAAAAACAAAAAAGACACAAACTGTAAAAAAAAAAAGGCAAATATAGGCAATATAAAACTTCATTACAACATTTGATTTTTCGTGATTCATATACATAAATTAACAGCCTTAAAATACGTACATTCAAACAAAATGGGCATTTTCCTAAACTTCCGACCCCTAGTTATTACTTCACTAAGAGTTACAGAGTGGAAAATTTCTTTTATTGAATTTATGACGCAATAACCGACTACCGCTCTCTGGTCCACATGCCTTAACAAAGGTGAGCGCTCATCCAACTAATTAACAGCCTTAAAATACGTACATTCAAACAAAATGGGCATTTTCCTAAACTTCCGATCCCTAGTTATTACTTCACTAAGAGTTACAGAGTGGAAAATTTCTTTTATTGAATTTGTGACGCAATAGCCGACTGCTGCTCTCATGTCCACATGCCTTAACAAAGGTGAGCACTCATCCAACTAATTATTAGCCTTAAAAAATTAAAGTGCGTCAGGCAAAATATCGCATACACAAGTCTCATCAGTATTGCGTGTTGTCACTATTCTCAAAGTTATTTTTCTCTGCCACAATTCATAAAAATTGAATTAAATCTAGCCTACTTCAGTTTTTATAAAACAGTCTACATATTCAGGTTTCATTTGATAGCATCACTGTATAGTCTGATGTCTCCCACTACTCTTTCTCTCTCTCCGATACACACCAATCGTTAAATACTTAGTTCATTCACTTGAAATTAATGCTTTGTTGTTGTGGAATTATTTTTTTTAATTGTACTAAATAAGAAGAAATACTCTGTAGTAATTGGAGTTGGAGGTTTCCGGCCCAAAATATTGGTTTTAATTTAGATATAATTAGAATGTTACGTTAACAACATTCACATGCAGAGTCGGGTTATGTGGTTCTAGAATGAGATAAGATACTTACTCATTCATAGTCTACATGGCACAGTTCACAAAAAATAAATGGGCTGCCTAACTTTACAAAGTTCGAGGTACAACGCATTGCGCATGTCCAAAAAACAAGAATGCCTGTATGTATGCTACTTGAGGACAGTCTTGCGAAGCTTGTTGCCTACATTTAGGATGACTGTTACCAAGGTTCGGCCCATTTTTTATTTCCATATCTGTACAATTTTAAAATTTTATAAGACAATGACGGTGTCAATTTTAATGTATGGATCAAAGAAGTGGGCAATGAATAGGAGTGACAAAAGAATAATTGAAAAACTGAAATATTCCTTCTCTGTCTGTACGTTTGTCTCTGTGTATATCGATTTAGGCTTATTATAAAGTGGAATTAGAATATAAATTCTAATTACTTCATTGTGTATAATTAATTCGAAGAACCGATTCAGTACCTTTTCCCGGCTTAGCTCCAGTTGTTCAAAAAGAATGTATTTAGCATTTGTTGACATAAACACCAAATGTCATAATTTCACCCTGCTGTTGTCCTGTAAAATTTATTCCTTGCAGCTAAGGATACTTTTCCTGTGGAACATCACATATACACATAAAATCTGATTAATTCGTTCAAGTTTACATTTTAAATTTAATATTTCTATTGAGTTGGTGATACAATTCAAAGACTCAAAAATATGGAACACATTTGAAGTGCGTTACGACAAGATGTTTCATGCCTTGCTCTATAGTATCGACGAAGTTGAAACAAACTGATTTTTATTGCTGAATTTCTTCTGTGCTCATACACTATTTTTGCATTGATATCATAATCACTGCTCTCCTGTAGCTCTTACTAAAATGCGGAGGTAAACAGAAGAAAGTGATAGTTAATATGATACTCCTCAAGATGCTGATTTCTATTGGCTTTTACATTTGCGCGCTATCGGCATAAGCATTATTAGAAAAATAAGTTCTGTACATATTTTCCTGCACACTGAGCGTTTTGTAAAATCGTCACACTTAGGTCAGACAGAGTCTTATCTGCGTCTTTTTACGTTGTTGATATTCCTGAATTGGAACTCTTTTCAAGCTGTAAAAATTGCTGAAATGGGAACACCAGTAAATTCACATGTAATTCGCTTAATTAATTCGTGACCTCAAGGTTCTAAGCGAACTTATAAAACACGTTTTCCGTCACATAACAGAGATTTTTCTTGACAGTATTTCTCATAGAAAACCGTAATTTGCGACACACCAGTTTCCACATATCTCATTCTATTTTTATACGAAACTGGTGTGTCAGATAAAATACGGACACTTACTCGTTGCGAGATGATGATGACGAGTTTGGATTACATTTTCAATATTCAATTATTCATTATCTCATCTGTTCAATATTTGGCTACTAAAATTCGTCTAATAAATATCACAATATCGTAGAAATTAAGAACAAGAAATTTACAAATTTCTGTTTTCATTGCAACTGAAAACAAATAAGCAGCTATTGACAGAATATTAACAGGAGGGCATTTACTGTTAGAAAATGATAAAATCCGATTTCAGCCATGAATCAGATAGCATTAAAGTACTAAAAAATCAGAAAACTAAAACATTTTTATGGGAACTACATTATGGTTCCGCTAGTCGTATTTCTTCTTCGGTAGCGAATAGGAGAGTTTCGGACCTGTTACTTTTTTACCTCTAAATTTTAGTAAGAACGGCAGGAGAATAGTTGTGCATAAGAAATTAGTTCAGCGACAATAAAGCATGATAGAACAAGTAAGACAGGGAAAACCTCACAGACGAAAATAGTGTTGGCTGTATTCAAAAATTATTTATTAGACAGACTATATTAACTAAGAAGCAATAAATATAGGTTTAAGTCACTTCAACATTTGACCGACTACAAATTTGAAAATATTTATCTAATTTTAGATTGAACCTTAGCCAGTTACTTGGTGTCTAGTGCACTGCATTTAGCAATAAAACTATTAGCAGTCGGGCCTTTCAGTATTTGTTGACGATATTCCCTTCTGAGGTTACAGCAGTGCAGACTTTTAGATGAATGAAACCTTTGTATTCTGTAGTGAAAGCATCCAAAGATCGAGGTAAAAATATTATTCAAAGTTACTGAGAACATTAATGCAAAACAAAAATTATAATAGAAATAGAACATAGTTAAAAAAAGATTGAAGTGAATACTCCAGTGAATGGAGATATTACATAAAAACTCTCTTTCTTTTCCATCGACGTTTTGTTGCTTGTGACTTAATAATATTCTCTGGAAGTACATCTACACAAAATTTCTCATTATAAATGTGACGAAAGTATGAAATAATAGTTGTTCTAAGATTTCTACAGAAAAACGTAGTTACATGATTACATTGATTTCTGCGCGCTAGGTAATGTAGGAATTCCAACAGAAACAGCAGTACACTACTCAAATACCCAATAATAAGAATATAGAAAGATACTGCCAAGTGCTGAGTAGTGAACTGGAAATAGCTGTCATCTACAGTTTCAATATCATATTTATCCGAGTCTGGAGCTCTCTGGAAGTGCCATCCGTACATGACGTCATCCACCATTTTGTTAATTATGCCCGAATTTATAAGTCGACCAAGAACCTTGTTAAACGGTTCCACATATGGACTGTTTTTCCTTAGATACATTGTTGCGGTGTATGTTAGGAAACGAGAATCCAAAGAACAGAGTACGTTTTCTCTACCTGGCATTGTTGTTGCCACGAAATATTGAGCATAAATTTCTGAACGGAGTGTTGCATAATTTCCATCATTTATTACTTTTGAAAGACACTTTCTATAGTCAACACAATCCTTAGCTCTCTCCAGCATCTTAATTGCCAATGTCTCTGTTTTATTTGGAAATAAGTAATTATCGAGCTTGCGATCGTATCCATATTCTACTCCAGATGATAAAAGTTCTTCTGTGGTTCTGATCTGGTCTATAACTCCCGGATTTAGAAGGAAACTAGTGAAGAATGCTTGAAAGATCGTGTTCATCGCTACAGAAAACCACAAGAATAAAAGAAAGAATATTCTAACTGTAGATGAAAGCGGCAGTTTCGGTGCCGATACGCTTAGGAATATTGCCCAGATGCTTAAGAAACATCGAATCGGTGATCGATAATGTTTGTGTTCTTTAGAGTTACTGAACCTAGATATCCAATACGTTATTGTCGCTACTGAAATTAAAACTACAATCGACAATATCCACACGTGAAGACTGAATATTGCAAGTAATTTTTCCGGTGTAAAGAATGGCTTTGGACAAGGTACGTACCAATGCAAATCTGAACTGAAGAAAGGTGTTAGAAAATCAGCCATTTCTGTTGCTCTTGCATTCAGAGGTAGAGTTCCAAGTGCGATATCAGCATTGCTGGATGCTACAGACATTATTAGACCTACCACCTTATCGTAATATCCCGCCTCATTTTGAGGGGCAACAAAATAGTATGACAGATTTAAATGTCGGACGATTATGTCTAAGATTGTGATTTCTGGACCGATAAAATTGTAAACCTTCTCATTGTATTGATTTGTATAACTGCCAGTATATATGACGACGGGCTCAACATGCATAGTGGCAACTTTCAGAGGTGAACTATTCATTTTGAGAGGCATTTTTGCTGGAAATAAATCTGAATCCCGTGAAAAAATTTTTTGTTCCATTTGCCACTCATTTACTCGTAAAACTTTCGACCCTGAGTCATGGAAAGGAAGCCTTGTATAGAGATGAAGATTTCTTATAAGTGTACGGGGCTGGACAGAAGTTTCGGAAAATGGTACTAATACGAGGACGTCCAGAATCATGTAACTATTGAATAGTTCCTCGAGGATGGAGAGAGCCGTATCCTCCGGAGTCTGGCTTCCTAGATGAGGAACAACTACTAAGAATCGAGAACGAGCATGCAATGAGCCTTTTGTCATAATCTCCTCCATCTGAGTGATTAAATTTAACGATATGTCATCATTCTCATCTGGCCAAGTAAGCAGCACGTAATTGTGATTATTCCAGTCTTCCAAATTGTTTTCCAGTGTCTCCAAATTAGGGCGGTTGAGTTGAAGACTCCAGACGAAATGTTGGTTTATTCTTTGTAATATAGTGTCTAATAATTCTTCTTGACCATTATCAAACTCACGATTCATGATATTGTATCTGTTATTCGGTGCAGTTATAAGAATGGAGCGGTCTGATGTAAAATAGTAGCGAAGTACATTTAGAACACAGTTGGCCATGTTCTGATCCTCGTATGTTCGTAAGTCACTGCCTGCTGCCGGAAGAATGAAGTGCAGAAATCCACCTATGAGTACCTTGTAGAGAAGGCGCTTTCCAATAGGGTATCTATGTAGGAAAACCGTGCAGTATTGTGCCTGAAATTAGAGTTTCAATATTACTTTTCCTGCATTTCACATAAATATTGAGTTTTAACATTTATGAAATATGGTCATAGACTAATAGAATAATTTTTCGCGTTTAAGCAAATTAAGTCTATTGAACTTGAAGTTTGGTAAGGCTTGCGCTTCGCTACACTGTTGCGAATAAGCTATTATTGATTTAAATCTATAATATTTTCGAATAGAACTTTGTTATTACTTAGTCAATAATTATATTATAAAAAGTTATAAGCCGTTTACTCCCGAATTAGTTTCAAAATTGTGTTTAAAACTATGAATGTAACTGTTATTAACATGCAATACTGTCTAGAGTTGTGCAATGAAAATTATGTAGGCTATTTTTAAGCTTGCTGCTATATTACACCTAACCGACAACTGGTCAGCGCCTGAACAAAATATATTTGTAATGCATGAGAGCTGTAAGAGGTCTTCCAATTAAATGATAAGCTCGTTCTTGAACCAGAAATGTTGGCATTAAATTGCCTTCGTGTAATTTTTGGCACCAAACGATGCCATTTGGAATAACGTGTTATACTATCTTATATTGTTTAAAGTGTGTTGATAACGGAAGTGCTCATAAAAGTGAGTTTTTAATTGGTTGTGATAACACACGAAACTGGAAGAACTACATTTCCACCAACGCAACATAATCCCTATCGCTCATTAGCCTCGCCCCCTTTTTGTACATTGCATTTATTGCATAACGAGAACACTTTTTTTTTTTTCATTGTTTCTTGTTCTCGTTAAAACTTGTTTAAAACTTGAAACTATGTTAGTTGAACCATTTTAATTATAACACTTTTAACGGTTCCACTAATATAGTTTCAACTTTCTTACAATGGAATGCTAGAAGTTTCTAAATTTTCATTCCTTTGCATTGTATTTTTCTGGTAATAAACACTACTATAATAACTATTATTATTATTATTATTATTATTATTATTATTATTATTATTATTATTACAATTATTAATAGTATTCATGTTTCGGCCTGCTATTGGTCTTCTTCAGAAGTGATTGTTGCTGGTCTTGGCGCCTTTTGCTTTGTTTCATGTGGGAGTGTGTTTGTGTAATGTCAAAGAATGTGTGTGTTCTGAAATTGAGTTGTGTTTTGAGAATTTCATTTGGATGTGTTTTTGTGTATCTGTATATTGCGTATATTTCTGCTGTGTTTAATTTCTGGCTTTTTGGTTGGATGTGTAGAATTTCCATGTCTGTGTTGATGTCTCTGTATGTGTGGTTAGCATTTGTGATGTGTTCTGCATGTGTGGAAGTATTTTTTTAATTCTGTTATGGCTGTAATGTGTTCCTTGTAACGTGTTTGAAATGATCTGCCTGTCTGTCCTATGTAGAAGTTGTTGCAGGTGTTACATTTGAGTTTGTATACGCCTGTGTGGTTGTATTTGTTTGTTTGTGTTGTTTGTTTGTTGAGATGTTTTTGTAGAGTATTATTTGTTCTGTATGCGATGTTGTAATTTAATTTCTTGAATGAGATGTAGTCTTGTGTGTGTTTTTGTTTTCGTATGTTAGTCCGATGTATGTTTGTGTTCTTGTGTTTGTGTTGTATTTTTATGTTTTTTGTGATTAGGTTTTGTCTTTCGTATTATGTTGTCTATTATGTTGGGGTTGTATTATTATTATTATTATTATTATTATTATTATTATTATTATTATTACTACATCCAAAAGAGCACAACGTCCGTTTAAAAGCAAAACACACTAAGTCAATATTTTTCCACTTTTTGACTTAATTGCACTAACCTATGTGTTTTTCCACTGGAAATATCCGTTAAGTCCTACAACTTCATCTTACTTAGGTAAATTTAATTATTTCCATTTTCCCGTAGTCTGAGGATAGGAACTTTTCAGGTAAAATACATTAACCATACATTACATGTCACCTCAGATGACTCCGTTTTCTTCTGTAGTTTAGTCTAATAATAGCTTGGGCTATTCAACGATAATAAAAGTTTCAATTACCTGTAGTGGAGGAAGGATAGAAAAGTCGTGAGGTGACAACATACCCCAGGTGAGCATTAATGATGTCCAAAATAGGGTGAGCAGTCCAGGGTTAAATGACTTAGTGCGTTTAATCAGATTAATTTTGACACCATAATGACTTAGTTTGATTCAATGTATTTTTACTGTTACATTTTTGTGTTTCTTTTGACATAATGATCATGATTCTTATTATCGCCATCCTTGAGAACGCCAAAAACAAGTCAACAAAGTCCAGCCTGGAACTTCTCCGAACATTTGTTCAAATTACACACACACATACACACACACACACACACACACACGCACGCACGCACACACGCACACACACACACACACGCGCGTCCAAAAGCTAAGCATAATTCAATATTTTGTTCCCAACCAATCAGAATGGCACCAAACGTGTACAAATTAATCACGCAGGATCTGGTATGCAACAGAATAACACATATCAGCAAATTTTGTTTTATTGTGGCGTAGTGACATATTTTACACAATTACGTTACAAAATCTGACTATCACTTCCACAACAATGATGGTGCTGAGCGGTTAATATGGGGTGTGGTTACCCCTCATAGCTACATAGGCGTCGCAGCGCCGTGGCATGCCTTCTAACAGGTGGTTCAAGAGCTCTGCAGACAGCTTTTTCCATTCCTGACGAAGAGCATTGCCCAGGGGTGAGAGTGTCCTCGTCTGCTGCAACTCGTCTTCCTAATGCAATCCAGGCATGCTCTATAGGGTTCAGATCCGGGGACATCTCTGGCCAGTGCATGCGCCGGATATTTTCCACCTCATGATACTCGTCCACCAGGTTGGCTCTATGCGGATGTGCATTGTCGTTCATAAAGATGAAGTGTGGACCAACTGCACCTCTCAAAAGTTGCACATGTCTTTCCAATACCTCGTCTCTGTACCTCTGGGCATTCACAGTACCAGCTGCGAAGATGTGCAGATCTGTACGTCCATTGAACATTATGCCTGCCCGCACGAGTACGCCACTACCACAAAATGGGCGTTTTTTCATGATGTTTGTGGGATGGAACCGGGTTCCATGTTCCCAGATTATTGTGCGACGGGAATCATTGGTCAAACTGAATCTGGACTCGTCTGTAAACAGCACGTTCCTCCATTCATCCAAGGTCCAATGTTGATCTTGCCGACTCCACTGTAAACGGTTCCTTATGTGTATTCGAGTGAGCTGGACACACACTGCTGGTCGTCTGGCACAGAAACCGCCTGCCCTGAGCCTCCGGTATACAGTTTGCTTGGAAACTCGAACGCCTGAGGCAGCTGCAAGCTCAGAAGTCAGTTGTCTTTCAGGCGTCATCCGATTACGTTGTGCTGTTAAGGTCAAATATCTGTCCTCTTGCGGCGTTGTGACCCATGGGCGACCTTGTACAGGCATTCGACGAACATCTCCTGTGTCTTCGAATCGTCGCCAAAGCCTGGAAATGACACTTTGTGTCAAATTCAGGGCTCGAGAGACTTCGGTCTGTGTCTGACCTGCTTCCAGACGTCCGATTATTCTACCCTTCAAAACAGGGTCCAGTTGACGTCTCTGTGACATGTTGGTGCTGTCCTGTATACACTGTGATAAGAAACTACCCTCTGTTCACAATGAGAGAAGAAGAACGAATGAGTCGCACTGGGTCTGTTTACTTACCTTCTAAACACGTGTTTACTCGGAGGGGAGGCGAGGTTGAGGTACCCCCTTCCTATGCACGAGCATAAGTACGATTCGGCACACACTGTGATAAAGTTTTATAGCGATTGCTCACCGTTTTCCCTTTCATTTATCTGTTTTACGAATTATGCTTAACTTTTGGACACTAGTGTATAGTTGTGAGGACTGTCTATTTGCTTATCTAAGTACAATATAGTGTTAAGTACTATAGTACATTTATTAAAATATGATTAACGTTTTCGGCATTATGATGTTACATTCAGATCCATAGTTACACACAAAATTGACCATAATAAATACAAGATTTGTTCTAAAATTAATAAGTAATGCTAAGATTTACAACATGAAATAAATTAAATGTAAATTGTCAATATTAAAAATTACAAAAAACGTGATTAGTAGCATTATAATGCGGTCTTCAGATCTATAATTACATACTGTATTGATCTGTTAAAAACATGATTTGTTTTAAAAAATTATGTATGAATGTGCAGTGTAATAAAGTTAAATATAAATGTCGAATGTTAAAATTACAAAGATGTGATTACAGCTTGATATACAGTAAAGATGTTATACCATTCTTCCGACGGAAGGTAATGTGACGTTTCGAGAATCAGCATGGCCGACTTTTAGTCATGATGGTGGTTGGATACGTACTTCCTGGCTGCTCGGCAATAACTATTGTTCTAATGCTGATGTTAATAAAATTGTTGTCTGTGTCTGTGTGGGCATTGTGCCACTGTCATCTATGACGCAGTGTATGAAGGTAGGCCACTAGAGGGAACCCAAGAGGTGGAACTTAAACTGAGAGGATTCGATCCGACATCGGGATGGGAATCCGGTGTGGCTTAGTGGATAGAGCGTCAGCATGTAGAGCTGAAAACCCGGGTTCAAATCCCGGTGCCGGAGAGAATTTTTCTCTGTTCCACTCATCCATCATCAACCTACAGAATGATGGAGGTAAAAAAATCTTTACTTCCTTATCATTACTTCATATTCATCTAAAAGAACAGAGTATCATTTCCGAGAAGTACTATAAAATGAATTTCTGAACTTAAAGCTGTTCAAAATACAGTGACCAATGAAAACATAAGATATAAGTATGACCTTCGTGCAAATGAGTATGAAAGATAAATATTACATCAAAGATGTCTTTTGAAGAGAAGAGGGAAAAAGGAACTGAAAGATGTAATGGTATCACAACTTTATTCAACACAGTTAGCCATTTCTGAGGCAAAGAAAAATAATCTTCTGAAACTATGGGAGAAAATTATCATACATTGAGCCCTACTTATGTTTTCAGAAAATTTATGTAGTCACAAGTTGTAGGCTGTACTATCCAAACTTACAATTACAGACGAGCCAGAACCAGATCAGGGTGATGCTATCATGCATATAGGTTCTGATACATAACGTAGTGGCAATAACAATACTTTAGGTCAGAATGAAGGTAACAAGGTTTTTGAATCCTATCTGCAACAGATTTACTTAGTAATGTTGGTTGTTATTCTGATGATTCCATGAAAGACAAAGACTGGGTGCCACCAAGTAGAAGTAGTGATAGCTCACAAGGTTCTGTTCAACACGGATATATAAAAATGTCTTCAAAATTGCACTCTCCGGTAGAAAGAAACATAAATCAGGATATCATACCCGAGACTTATTGCACAATGCATTTTTTAACTTAAAGAAACCGGTTCAAATAACAGTGAACAATAAAAACAAAAATGACAATACTTAACAAGGGTAAAGTGTTTCAGACACGAAAAGGAAATGCCCTACATCATACAATATAATTACGATCTTCGTGAAAATACATAAGTACCGTATGACAGCATAAATATTGCATCATCAAGACGCCTTCTGAACAAAGGAAAGGACGGAAAGAGAAACTGGAAGGTGTAATGATGCCGCATGTTTATTCAAGGCAGTTTCCCATCTATGTTGCAAAGAAACGATCCCCTGAAACTATCCGAGAAAAATATATCTCGTTGGTATCAAAACTTGCTCTGCAAAAGACATAATGGCTGAGTCATCAATAGCAGACTCAGAGTGGAAAAAGAAGAAAATAAAGATTATACCAGTCTATTTTTGTCTTATAACATTTCCTTATTCTCGAACTTAATATTTTAGTTTATTTAACGAACCTTCGTTCCAATGTGTATTTTTCAAATTTTCATGGAGTACCTATATGCGACACCTTGATGACTATTTAATTTGCTGTTATTTCTATTAAATTTTAATTGGTTTATTTATGACGGTTTATCAATTGCGATGTTATCTAGCGTCTGAACGAAATTGATGTGATTATGTCCGCGAAATGAGTCCAGGATCCAGCGCCGAATGTTACCCAGCATTTGCTCTTAATAGGTTGAAGGAAAACCCCGGAAAAACTTCAACTAGGTAACATATCCCGACCAGAATTTGAATCCGAGCCCGCTTGTTTCACGGTCAGAATGCTAACTGTTACTCCACAGGGGTGAACCATTTATTTATTTTCCTGATTGTAAAAATTATTATTAAAGTTATGCATGTAGTTTCCCTGTAGTGTATTCTTTTCTTTTGTTAACTTTAATCTGTAACTTAAATATTATTATTATTTTTTATAAAGTTGTTTCTTTCATGTGCATCTTGTTTCCCAAATCTAAGTTTGTACACATACATTATGTTAATTGACAATTACATGTAAATGTTTCCGTTATTTTCTTTTTTGTCTATTGTATTTGAATTGGAACTTGGTATGCATAGATTTTTTTATGTAATTATAAGTAAATAAATAAACTACTTTATACTCGACCATACCGAAATGTAGTAATTATACACCTGGTAGCAGTCCTTTAATGCATGTCATTCTTATTCTTTTTCCATGGAGTACCTATATGCGACACCTTGATGATTATTTAACTTGCTGTTATTTTTATTAATTTTAATTGGTTTATTTATGACGGTTTATCAATTGCGATGTTATCTAGCGTCTGATCGAAATTAAGGTGATTATGTCCGCGAAATGAGTCTAGGTTCCAGCGCCGAAAGTTACCCAGCATTTGCTCTTAATGGGTTGAAGGAAAATCCCGGAAAAAACTTCAACTAGGTAGCATGTCACGACCAGAATTTGAATCCGAGCCCGCTTGTTTCACGGTCAGAATGCTAACTGTTACTCCACAAGGGTCAACCATTTATTTATTTTCCTGATTGTAAAAATTATTATTAAAGTTATGCATGTAGTTTCCCTATAGTGTATTCTTTTCTTTTGTTAACTTTAATCTGTAACTAAAATATTATTATTATTTTTTATAAAATTGTTTCTTTCATGTGCATCTTGTTTCCCAAATCTAAGTTTGTACACATACATTATGTTAATTGACAATTACATGTAACGGTTTCCGTTATTTTCTTTTTTGTCTATTGTATTTGAATTGGAACTTGGTATGCATAGATTTTATGTAATTATAAGTAAATAAATAAACTACTTTATGCTCGACCATACCGAAATGTAGTAATTATACACCTGGTAGCAGTCCTTTAATGCATGTCATTAAAGTACACCTACTCATTAAAGTACAGGTGTTCAGCCAATGACAAGTCAGCTTACAGGTGTTCAGCCAATGACAAGTCAGCTTTGTACCGTTATAAAACCGCAAGTATCGATTATTCTCGGATATGTAATCCAAAGGGAATTAGCGAAAAATCACGGAGGCTGGAAATCCAATACTATCGCAGAAGGTTATGTTCTGTTACTATAATAATTAGCGTCAATTGTAAATAATATTCAAATAAATTCAATTTGTCATCTCGTTTTTCAATGTCTAATTTAATTTCAATGTCATATCAAAGTTAATATTTAGTTTACTCTGTAGGTTCTTATAGGCTATCAAGGTCAATGTGGACATCTGTTCCTCGGAAAAAATCAATACTTTCGCGTCTGCGCACATCTCACAAGTTACGAGGTATTGCTCAAGGTCAGTTAGATACAAATAAAATTATAATTTCAAGTTAGAAATATGGTCGAGCATAAAAAGTCGTATGAAACTCGCCTATAATGGTAATTAAGAAGCTCTTATGAAAATTATGAACTCGCTTGCGCTCGTTTCATAAACATCCATACTCGCTTCTTAATTACTATCATTATAGGCTCGTTGCATAATGTAATATTATAATACTACTACCTAGTGCTTAAACTGAGCTATAATAGCTCATCTTATGGGCTTTAAATGCTGTATCAAATGATCAATAATTAAGTCTAATTATGTCACTTGCTAGAATAATTACTTAAGGCTGGTTAAAGAAATTAAGTCATGTTTATCAGATTAAGTACATTAAGTAAGTGTTGTCTTATAAAATCGTTTTATTATACTAAGTTAGTTTAGAAAATATTATTTCAACTCCACTGAGCTATTACACATACCACAATAAAGCAACTTAATAAAACTGTACTTATAAAGATCAGAATCCCGGACCCTATAGCATATTTTGGAGATCCAGGTTTGTCAGAATTTTCAAACGCGTTTTTATCAAAAGTAATATTTTTGACTTAATGTATTTTGCTTGTTTTAAATTGTTAACCTTACCATTTTAAAATTTATATATAATAAACACCAGTACGTTGCAGTGGCTATTCTTCTCGCATATATTCGTCGCACTTTTGAAGCTTTCAGCCATATTAATAACACAGAAAGGATTTTTGCGTGATATTAACTGTAGGCATTAGTAAATGACTTAATGTATTTTGCTTGTAAACCGACGACATGTTTTAAATTGTTAATCTTACCATTTCAAAATTTATATATAATAAACACCAGTACGTAGCAATTGCAATTTTCTTCTCTCATATATTCGTCGCACTATTGAAGTTTTCAGCCATGTGAATAACAAAGAAAGAATATCTTGCGTGATATTAACTGTAGGCATTAGTAAATGAAATGGGTACTTAGTTCATTGTTTGTACTGCATTCTATTAAATAATGAGAAAATAAAGAACAGGCTGCTTGAAATTATGTCGATATTTTCTCTATAGGCTATATATTAATGCCTTCCTATTGTCTCTAACACATATGGCTTAATTAAGTATTAGCTACGTTTGACTAATATGTGGGAATATCATTTATACAGATTGGTCGTAATGGTTTCAGTGAATTTATTTTTAGTGTAGATTGGCTATTTCTTAACGTAAAACGTCTGATAATTTTTGCAATTAAATAATGAATATTAGACTAATAATAATAATAATAATAATAATAATAATGATAATAATAAACAGAAGTCCATTTCGGTAACGTACTAATAAGTATGAGAGGAAAATATTAAGAAAAATTATTGTCGGGTGTAAGAAAAATGCATATGGATAGGTACAGTACATACAATGAATTACATGAACCTACCAGGTGGTTACAATATTAAAGTGACGCTACTCACAGTGTCCCAGTGTGGACTGTAATGAGCGTATGGCAGCATATTTGGTAGATGTGTTATCAAGAGAACGCAGAAGCGATTTACACCAGAAACAAAATTAGTTACAATTTTTGGCACCAGATGAAAAAGTGGACTGCAGAAGCAATCAACACTTGGAAATGGTAGAGAATATACAGATAGGAAGAGGATCTACGCAGAAAATGTAAAGAGATGAGAAAAAATATGTAATGTTAAGAAATCCATTATCAAGTGGTTATAAAATGTTTTCGATATGTCCACCAGAGACATCGGGGACATGCTGCATCCGTAAGACGGCGTGATCAACAGTTGTTCGAAGGAGTTCTGGTGAAATCTGAGCAACATAATGTCGCCGTATGCTGCCCTGCAGATCAGTCAGAGTCCGAACATATCTCTGGTAGACACGATCTTTCAGATATCCCACATCCAGAAGTCAAATGGATTCAGGTCAGAGGATCTTGCAGGCCAAGGATTTGGAAGTTTTCGGGAGAAATGCGTTCGACAGTGAACTTGCATGAAGTAGACGTTTCACTTGACAAACGATATACCTATGTGTTGTTGCCCCATTTTGCTTAGGCCTAAAAAGAGTGGTCTCATGCAGTTACGTTATATTGCAAAACAGGACTCACGTGCTGCACAAGGATATCCTCATAGCGTGCAGACGTGAAGGTACAACTGACAGGCCTTCGGCGTGCAATCTTTTCAAAGAAAAACGGACTACAGTAAGGATAAAGGTGCTTGGGAATCCACACCACACAGTCACGTACGGCAGTCAGAGTGCAATGACTTTTCATGCACAACACGCGGTGTAGCCGAACCACATATGCGACAGTTCAGCGTACTCACTGTATCTTCCAGTTAAAATGTGTCTCGTCATTCCACGGAATATTTCCACATATTACCACTTACTTCCATGCCAAAAACCAAAGAACAAAGTCAAAGCGTTGCTGTGGAACATGAGGTCTCAGTTGCTGTACATTCTATATATTAAAGATTGTGTTTGTATCGAAATGTTCATATATGCTACATTATATTATTCGCTGAATAATTTATCACACAAGCGAGTCAATAAATGTGATAATAAGTTCAATTTCCCAATGTTACGTACAGGTGACACCTCCATAATCCGTCCGTAAATAAAGTCTCCCATGAATTCTCAATAAAAATGTTTTAGTAATATTATTTAGCCACTTAAAAGCAAACTATAAATTTGTAATGAGTTTGGGGTAAGACAGTTTAGACAATGAGTTGCCAGAGGCTGCTTACATTACTTGTAAATTAGAATAATTGAAACTTTTTTACTTTTAATATTAATGAAGATAATTAAATGAAACTTTACCACAAAGCATTAAAGCATATAATAATTAATATTTATTCACAGATTTATTTGTGAAAAAAAAATTCAGGGGCTGAATTCTGATCTTTTGCGCACATTTAGATGCCCTTCTGTCTGATACTGTTTCATCTATGATTGTAGGAAGTTATAATATATAGCGTGGCAAACAACACTTCTGACAATTTAAACATAAAAGTTAATCATATAGACACATATTAGTCGAAGGAAATAATATATATGTATATAAGCTTATATATATATATATATATAGGTTATTTTACGACGCTCTATCAACATCTTGAGTTATTTAGTGTCTGAATGAGATGAATGAGGTGAAATGAGTCTGGGGTCCAGCACCGAAAGTTACCCAGCATTTGCTCAAATTGGATTGAGGGAAAACCAAACCTCAACCAGATAACTTGCCCTGATCGGGATTCGAACCCGGGCGACCTGTTTTAGCGGCCAGACGCGCTAACCATTACTCCACAGGTGTGGACTAATAATTACATATTGTTCAAGAATCGTTACCTTTTGTAATAAAAATAATAATTTTAAAGTAAAAAAAAAAACAAATAACACTGATTTATAGTCCTAACTTGTACAATTTTCCTTAAAATATACAATAAAAGCTTCATTGAGGTATGTTCCTGAAAAAAGAGCAAACAAAAAATCAGCATTCAGCCCCTGAAAATTTTTAGTTACATTAATAAGTCTGCAAAACACTGTTGGTTACTATTGTAAGCATTAAACGATTTTTAAACTGTTTTGTTTTGTAGTATAGTTTCATTAATTATCATCTTTAGTAGTATTAAAAATAGAAATGCTTAAATATTCTGACAAGCGCTCGAAGCAGTCCTTAATGCCAACCTCTCCAGTATCCTTATATGAGCATTAATAATAATTAAGCCGAATGGTTTATTTAACTGTACGCGTAATATAACATTGTCTCCATCATTAAGCAATAACGCATTACTGTTGATGATGTTAAGCAGGAAGCAAAACCATTGGCGTTGTTGTTTTTTTTTTTTTCGGATTATTGCAATGAAAACAACGGGAATAAGTTCAAATGAAAAATTAACAAAACAATGTACAAAATATTCAACCAAAAATGCGAAAATTATACTGAAATAAATTGAAATTATTAAAATTATTAGTAAACTATCTATCAAACAAATGAAAATATCTGACAAAACTAGAAATATACAGTGTGCAAATCTATAATAATAATAAATCTGTAGTCGAAATTTTTCTGGTAATTTTCGATTTTCCAAAAATAATTAGTCCTAACATATATAATTAACCGCCCTGAAACCGAAAATAGCTTTTTTGAAATTTTTGTTTGTATGTCTGTCTGGATGTTTGTTACCTTTTCACGCGATAATGGCTGAACCGATTTATATGAAAATTGGAATATAAATTAAGTTCGTTGTAACTTAGAATTTAGACTATATGGCATTCAAAATATTTTATTTAAAAGAGGGGTTATAAGGGGGCTTGAATTAAATAAATCGAAATATCTCCCTTATTATTAATTTTCATGAAAAATATTACATAACAAAAGTTTCTTTAAAAATAATTTCCGATAAGTTTTATTCTATGCAAAATTTTGATAGGACTGATATTTAATGAGATAAATGAGTTTCAAAAGTACAATAATAACGCTATATAAGGAAGTGTAATGAAATAAAAAACAAATGATTTCGTCTATAAGGGGCCTTGGACAACAACAATCGAAAGCTATGAAATACAGCCTACAGAGAATGTTTCTGTGTTTGTATGAAGTTATATCGGAAGTTAAATTAACCGATTTGTATAATTAATTATTAATTCACCATTGGAAAGTGTAGTTTCTCTAGATGTACATAATGCTATATGGGCCGAATCTTGGTAGCAATAGTCCTATATGTAGGCAACAAGCTTCGCAAGACTGTCCACAAGTAGCATACATACAGGCATTCTTGTTTACTGGACATGCGCAATGCGTTGTACCTCGAACTTGGTAAAATTAGGCGGCCCATTTATTTTTTCTGAACTGTACCATGTAGACTATGAATCAGTAAGTATCTTACCTCATTCTAGAACCACATAACCCGACTCTGCTTGTGAATGTTGTGAACGTATTTCTAAACTATAACCAATATTTTGGGTCGGAAACCTCGAACTCCAATTACCACAGAATATTTCCTCTTATTTAGTACAATAAAAAAAATATTTCACAACAACAAAGCATTAATTTCAAGTGAATAAACTAAAGAGAAAGAAAGAGTAGTGGGAGACATGCAGACTATACAGTGATGCTATTAAATGAAACCTGAATATGTAGACATATTATAAAAACTGAAGTAGGCTAGATTTAATTCAATTTTTATGAATTGTGGCAGAGAAAAATAACTTTGAGAATAGTGACAACACGCAATACTGATGAGACTTGCGTATGCGATATTTTGCCGGATGCACTTTCATTTTTAAGGCTGATAATTAATTGGATGAGCGCTCACCTTTGTTAAGGCATGTGGACCAGAGAGCGGTAGTCGGTTATTGCGTCACAAATTCAATAATAGAAATTTTCCAGTCTATAACTCTTAGTGAAATAATAACTAGGGATCGGAAGTTTAGGAAAATGCCTATTTTATTTGAATGTACGTATACGAATCACGAAAAATCAGATGTTGTGGTGAAGTTTTATATTATCTATTTGCTTTTTTTTTTTTTTGTTTTTTTTTTTTCCCCCTTTTCTGTATAGGCATATAATTAACAGCATTCATTATTAATTTTTTGCTTGAAACTGAAAAAAAAAGATAGTTCTTATAGTATACAAAGATTTCGGACACCCTATTGTGATGGCATTCTTAAGACCCTCTACCTAACTAGTCCCATCGTTCATACCGACCAGTAACCGTCTTGAGTTCAGATGACCGTTTATTTTATTATCTACCCTTCTCCTGCATAACATAGACGACGTATCTACTTGGAGCACACAGTCTAGGATTATCTTTGTATTTAGAGAGAAGTTATGGTACCTGACATGGTTGAGAGCAGTAAAATACTATGCGAATAATTTTGAACAAATAGCACTAATTGTTAAGGAATTTTCAGAGAATGATTCTCTGTCAATCAAAGAAGCTCAGTGTGTGTTTCAAGAAAAAGGAGTTAGAGAAAACTTAGCATATATCGATGCGCATTTCACTTTTGTAGCAGATACCATTCAACAACTGTAATCCAGCAGTCTGTCATTTTGTGAATCTATGTCCCTGTTTTTGAATGCAAAGACAGATTACGGGTTGCTCATAGTAAGTATGCTGCCCAAATATGTGAGAAGCTAAAAAGTGTTATTTCAAGAAATCCTGGATATGAAACCATTAATTCTATGTATAAAGTTCCAAGTGGAACCGGTGGTGAGCTTTCTGAGTGGTTTAATGTAGCCAGGATGGTACTGTATAAGCACGTTCCAGTCACTTCAGTGCATGTTGAGAGATCATTTTCGGCATATAAACTGATTTTGTCCAATAGACGTCACAAGAGCGAGTGTTTTAATCTTGAAAAGTTGGTTGTTGTTTACTGTCATTCAAATTATGAACATGGAGACGAATAAGTGCACACTAAATTAAACATTCTGTAGTACAAATACCACTTATCTAATTTTTAAGTGTCATGCAGTGTTATGTTAATTTGCTGTGTATACATAATGAACAAAAAGCTAATACGGGCATTTAATTGAAACATTGTGTGAGGAAATAGCCCAAATAAAGTATTGTGTGGAATAAATTTTCAGTAATTAATTTTTCCTAAATTATTATTTTTAGTGCCTTTTGGGTGCCTGGAATAGTGTCTTTTTAGGAACCTAAAACATCATTTTTAGTGCCTTAACTCCCGATCCCTAGCAATAACTTCACTTGGTCAGGTAGCAGGTTATAGAGAAGTGACGTTCACCTATTCAGTCGGTCCAAGCGGCAGGGGCGGTTATTCAGGTGAAGTAGGTGAAGTGCGACGTCATCTATTAACGCGTAAAACGCAATTTTATCTGGTATTAATAATTAATTCTAGTTATTACCGGTACCACATTCTAAAATAAAAAAAAGTTTTATTTTCAGTCGTTATCAATAGTGTTGTATTAATAGTACCTGTAACCGTCTGCTAAATAGAATAATGTCAACTGTTATGAGCTCCGAGCGGTGTCTATTGGAAATTACAATACTGTAGAGGTGAAATTATTTGGGCTCCCATTCTCATACAGCACTAGGTTGCCATGGTAACGTGACGTCACGCACTAAAGAAAGATTGTATGAGTGAAGTGCGTTTCTGAGTCTTTCAGTTACGGAGAACTGTCAAGACTTGTAGGTGGAGTAATCAGTTCGCAGATCTAACGGTAGAGAAGTGTTGAAGCTGGTCTCCAAGGCCGGGGGCTATTGTTTAAGAGCTGTGAAATTTTAGAGTAAGTACTACCTGACTCGAGAATACTATCCTCATTCCTTGTGTCCAAGCAGCCACTCCTGCAGCGGTAAATTAGCTGACTCTATTTTATTTTATCAGGAATACATCGCACATACATTCGTAAAGTTTAAAATTTATTTTCCGCAGCGTGTATTATTTCTTCTCATGAGCTCATGAGCTTGCCAGTTTTGTATTTGAAAGTAAATACGCGCGTTAAACTTTCAAATACAAGAACAAAACTGGCGCGCGTAAATGTAGACATGTAGTTTAATACTGTGTACGTATATATCAACTTATTAGTTCATGTATTCAGAGTATATTAGTGATAAGTGTATATAGTGTATATTATATGTTTAATCACTCTAGTGCTATTATACAAATACTTAGGTACCAGTGCATAGAAAATATTGATAAATGGGTGTGAAATATGTATCCCCAAAATGACACGGTTTGTAATTCATTAGAAATGCTGATTTGTAGACTTAAACAAGATGTTTTAAATTATGGACGACCTACAGTTCCATTTTTTCTTTGTTTTAAAAAGAGCTAAGAATATAGAGAAGTTATACAGTATAAAGTAACTTTAAAAAAATCTTTCGATGAAAGAAGCTTTTCTGTTTGAAAAGTCGAAAATTTCACTCGGAATGCTACATCACAGGAGAGACTTTCATCATTAGCTCCATAGCTTTGCATAGAGATATACCTTCCACCCTCAGTTAAAGTCAGACATTTTATGAAGACATCATCGACAGGTTTGCTGCTTTAAAAGATAGGCTGATTGACTTGGTATGCAAGAAATTGGGTGAGTCCTGAAATAAATTAGTTTTCTTGTTTGCATGTGTTCTAGAACTATTAAAATTGCACGCAGTTTACGAATAGTAGGCCTACTCATTATATTGGTAAAACTGTTCATGCATTTGTGTATGCGAGGAGCACTTCGCCTATTTTTTTACGGCGAGCCGCTACTGCCAAACGGTAGTGATTAATTCTATTCAAACTTGCGTGCAGCACATTAATCTACGTCCTTGTATCACAGGGTAAATTAGGGTCTGTTGGACAGTCGGGCATGTTGGACACTTTGTACTTTAACGTGTTACCTCGCCACTTTTGGACACCACATTCTGCTAGAAGTCAATGACGGAAATAACCCCACTCGTGGCTACTTCCGTCATTGACTTCTAGCAGAATGTGGTGCCCAAAAGTGGCGAGGTAACACGTTAAAGTACAAAGTGTCCAACAGACCCTAATTTACCCTACTTCAATTTTCCACTCCTGTGTGGAAATACTGTACGGGTATCTCTAAGTTTGTGATGAAATGTGTTCTTTATTAAATGAAATAAAATTTTTATGTCTCAATTTTCACTTGCTCCTTTAGTTGCAAAACATGTTATTTTTAAATATGCCCACAAGGTACACTTAATGATGTCCGTCGAAGGAACTCCACAAGCTAGGACACCATTCGTCTTCCTCCTGTCCATTTTTCAGCAAATATATGATTAAGACAACAGTTCCTCACGATGATTGTCCTGCTGTAACCACATATGCCTATATATTCTTTTTTCCAGATAAATATCCATAAAATAATAAGAACAATGGAGACTACGATGATTTACCACACTGTTACCCTTGCTTATGGCTTGTCATAAAACATAATTCGGAGAAATAGGGTCGAATTCATAGTCGTCACTTATAAAATGAGGAAACACTTAAGTAATGAGCATTTCCTTAGCACTTATTTCAGATTGTATTGCAAGGACGCTACTCATTCATATGCCCTGAGCATTCCCTTGGCATCGAAAGAAATATGGCAACATGGCTAGACATGAGCGCTTTCCTACATTCAATTGTTTTCCAGCGCCTCCAAATTGTTAAATCGGCATTATTGTCATACACAAAGACAGAAGTAAATATTATAGAGCTAAAAATTATACAAGATGTCCAGAAAGCATTTTACAGAAAAGAAAGAAGTGAGCTAAGATAACTAGTTATGAAATATGTTGATATCGTCGAAAGTAAAAAAACAATTGATAATTCTCTCCAAAAGAAGAAATTGACATGGAACAAAATTGCAGTTGAGTTTAATGCAAACTCCGGAAATATTCCTGTAAGTAAATCATTTCAATTTATTTTTCAGTTATTTTTATGCTTAACAAAGTGGAAATGATATAATTACGCAAATTTTAACAGCTTATTCCTTGGGTAGAATACAAACAAAAATGCAAATGACACTTTGTTGGGACGTGAATACTTTTCGAAAAAAATGCCACTTAAATCTACTTGAAATGCTGCTGTATCATAAAATCTCTAAGCAATCAATACTTTCAGCAGTGGCGAAATCGGTAAGCCTCATGGTTGTATTGTGAATTGAAATGAGAGACACCAGAATATTCACAACAGTGTTCTTGTCGAAACGGTATCTCCTCTTAAATTGTTGATCATTATTCATCTCTAAAGGGTTTTAAATATCTCTGATTCTTTTGCTTGCCGAAACTCATTTTCATTTTAATTACAGAACTCAATAAATTAAATTAAATCATAATCATCATCTATTGTATACCGAATCAGCTGATTACAATGCATATGAGGAAACACTTGAGTAAGCTGACAAGCTACCTTATTTGAATAAGTGTTCACTTCAGTGGGATTTATGAATTGGAAATTATTATAAGCAACTGCTTAAGTGTTTCCTTACGATAAGTGTTGACTATGAATTCTGCCATAATCTTCACTCGCATAATTTCCCACTCTGTAACTCTTAGTGAAGTAATAACTTCAGCTAAAATGGAATTATTATTATTATTATTATTATTATTATTATTATTATTATTATTATTAGTATTAGTATTATTATTATTTGCAACCATTTCACAAAATGCAACTCTAGAGCAAAATCGCCTTCTCGGTTGATGAAACAAAATTATTTTGTCATGTTTCTCAATATAATATATTATATGTAACATAATAAATGTAGTAGGCTATAAGCATGTAAAATACACCACACGAAACTTGGGCTTATACAGCAAAGGTATAAGGGCATTCGAAATTCACTCCACACTTTAAAGAAATATATTACAATATCAGAGGTAAAAAAATCACTCTGTTGGAAAAACAATGGAGGTTTTCATTTGATACTCTTTGCATTTCTTGATCAATACACGAAATGATTTGACTAGTGACGGTACTGCTACAAACATTTTGAAGCTTCAAACCAGGGTTGTATTCTTATATGTTATGATGCAGCTGGTCTAGTGCTATTATGAAAGAAATATGAGTCTGTCAAGGTCTGACAAAGTACAGACTACTTAATAATTTAAGAGAAGGCCCATGTTCCATTCGTAACTACGGGGATTTAATCAGGATGATTGAAAAAACTGGTTCTGTTGCTGATAAGAAATCTCGAAAACCAAAGGTAATTGATGCCACTTTTGCTGAGATACGTCAGACAAGTAATGAAATAAGTATACATACATATACATACAAATGGCTTTTAAGGAACCCGAAGGTTCATTGCCGCCCTCACATAAGCCCGCCATCGGTCCCTATCCTGTGCAAGATTAAGCCAGTCTCTATCATCATACCCCACCTCCCTCAAATCCATTTTAATATTATCCTCCCATCTACGTCTCGGCCTCCCTAAAGGTCTTTTTCCCTCCGGTCTCCCAACTAACACTCTATATGCATTTCTGGATTCGCCCATACGTGCTACATGCCCTGCCCATCTCAAACGTCTGGATTTCAAGTTCCTAATTATGTCAGGTGAAGAATACAATGCGTGCAGTTCTGTGTTGTGTAACTTTCTCCATTCTCCTGTAACTTCATCCCGCTTAGCCCCAAATATTTTCCTAAGCACCTTATTCTCAAACACCCTTAACCTATGTTCCTCTCTCAGAGTGAGAGTCCAAGTTTCACAGCCATATAGAAGAACCGGTAATATAACTGTTTTATAAATTCTAACTTTCAGATTTTTGGACAGCAGACTGGATGATAAGAGCTTCTCAACCGAATAATAACACGCATTTCCCATATTTATTCTGCGTTTAATTTCCTCCCGAGTGTCATTCATATTTGTTACTGTTGCTCCAAGATATTTGAATTTTTCCACCTCTTCGAAGGATAAATCTCCAATATTTATATTTCCATTTCGTACAATATTCCCGTCACGAGACATAATCATATACTTTGTCTTTTCGGGATTTACTTCCAAACCGATCGCTTTACTTGCTTCAAGTAAAATTTCCGTGTTTTCCCTAACCGTTTGTGTATTTTCTCCTAACATATTCACGTCATCTGCATAGACAAGAAGCTGATGTAGCCCGTTCAATTCCAAACCCTGCCTGTTATCCTGAACTTTCCTAATGGCATACTCTAGAGCGAAGTTAAAAAGTAAAGGTGATAGTGCATCTCCCTGCTTTAGCCCGCAGTGAATTGGAAAAGCATCAGATAGAAACTGACCTATACGGACTCTGCTGTATGTTTCACTGAGACACATTTTAATTAATCGAACTAGTTTCTTGGGAATACCAAATTCAATAAGAATATCATATAATACTTCCCTCTTAACAGAGTCATAAGCCTTTTTGAAATCTATGAATAACTGATGTACTGTACCCTTATACTCCCATTTTTTCTCCATTATCTGTCGAATACAAAAAATCTGATCAATAGTCGATCTATTACGCCGAAAACCGCACTGATGATCCCCAATAATTTCATCTACGTACGGAGTTAATCTCCTCAAAAGAATATTGGACAAAATTTTGTACGACGTCAACAAAAGTGATATTCCTCGAAAGTTACCACAGTTGGTTTTGTCCCCCTTTTTAAAAATAGGTACAATTATGGACTCCTTCCATTGTTCTGGTACAATTTCCTTTTCCCAAATAGCAAGTACAAGTTTATAAATTTCGCTATATAATGCACTTCCACCCTCTTGTATTAATTCTGCTGGAATTTGATCGATACCTGGAGACTTGTACTTTTTCAGATTTTCTATCGCAATTTCGACTTCTGAAAGCGTGGGTTCGGGTATAAATGGCTCAGCAGTTTGTATTTCAATTTCGTCCCGATCATTTCTATTTGGCCTATGTACATTAAGTAGTTGCGCAAAATAGTTTTTCCATCTGTTTAGGATTGATGGAGAGTCTGCAAGCAAGTCACCATTCTCATCCTTGATCACGTTTACCCTTGGCTGATATCCGTTCTTAAATTCCTTTATACCCTTATATAAATCTCGAATGTTTTTATTCTTACTATTTGTTTCTACCTCATTCAGTTTTTCCTTCAAGTAACCTCTCTTTTTATTCCTAAGCGTACGACTTGCTTCCCGTCTTTCATTGAAATAATTATCTCTCTTCTCCTCAACTGGATCCTGTAAGAATTTCAATTTTGCCTGTTTTGAAATAAGTATAGGCTAAGTAATTTATTATTATCTAATTAGTAGTGTTAAGGCCAATTTCAGTAACATGTTACTAACCTACAATTAACTAATTGTAATTTAACTTAAATACCTAGGTTAAATCATAGTTTGAATATGACCAAACTAATACGAATTTAAAATTAAGTCAATTATTTTGATTCGCAAATAACTCATCACGGCCTTTGGAATCATAGTAAAATCATAATTTCGAAGGCCATGTTCCTTGCTAATAAGCAGTGATCTTTATAGTGAGTTCATTTGTTATTTTACGACAATAAAATGATGTCATGCACGGAGGTAACCTCAAAACATATTACAATTATCGAAAACAAAAACGGATGGGCAAAATTTATAAGAAAAGAAGAAATATTGGAAATAAGTAGAAAGAGATTTCAATGCAAAAAACCTCATCCTAATGTCTTGAACAATATTGAATACTTCAGAATACCGTGTCGGTACTTAATGTGAAGACTGTCACATAAGAATGAAAACACATAACCTGTTCTATTTTATTAAAGGTACAAAAGTATTTAATAAACACTTAACAAGAAGTTCCTTGTATCTACAATAAATAATGCAATAACGACACTACTTACGCGGCATTCTAAAGTCGCTCCTATTGAAGACAAAACGGGATAATATGAAAGTAGTTGCAAGAAAATATCATGCAGCAAGACAAATAGAAAAACTCTGGATTTGCGCTATTCCAATGCCTTCAAATGTAATATTAGACTTACATGATAAAATTGTTATTCATATTACCCCAGTCTAGTAGGGTAAACATTGGTAATTTCGTGGCAGTGGATATTTCGTGATACTTTTTCTTTGCTCTTTCGTGAACTAATCAATTGTGTTACGAGATTCAAATTTCCGCCATGGGATTGTATATGTTGTCCGGTTTCCAGAAACATACAGCTACGCATTTTGTGACTATTGTAGCTGCTTCAGTGAGCTTTTATGTTTAGAGAGAGCAAGTTAGCGTCGATTTCTCAGACGTATAAATTTTGTGGATGTTTGTAATTACATTACAGACTTATTACTAAAGGTAAGCATATGATATTTGGTGCAATGATTTATTATGTCTTAATGAAATTTTAGAAAATGTTTTTTGAATTTTAAATACAGCTGTAGTCGCCGTATAGGCTTAGCTTTACTGATAGAAATCTTAGCTGTTTGAGGCGAAATTTTGTTGAGCATTAAGCGTTACATTTGATACTATTTTAAAAATTGTATTACAATACGAATTTTAGAAATGTGAAGATAAGATATGATAACAAAAAAGAAAAGGGGAACGCAATGGGTTCAGTGTAGATTCTGTTTGATTTTTTATCATACTAAGTGCCAATGATAAGTGCTAGATGACTTACTTGCAAGAATTGTGACAGAAAATGAAACATGGCTCCACCATTTTGGACTGGAGACAGAGGCAGACAATGGAGTGGCATCATGCAAATTCACCAAAGAAGTAGAAATTCAAAAGTGCACCTTCGGCAGGAAAAGTTATGGCTACTGTGTTTTTCGATTCAGAAGAACTTTTGCTTGTGGACATCATGCCACAGGGAACCACGATTAATTCTGTCGCGTATGTTGCAAGTCTCAAGAAACTTCAAGCTCGACTGAGTCGTGTTCTACGACATCGGGAGAAGCAGGATGTTCTGCTATTGCACGACAACGTACAGCCATAATATGTAAGTCACAAGACCATAGACCAGATCAGAAAATTCGGATAGACAACACTGAAACATCCGACTTACAGTCCTGAACTGGCACCGTGCGATTACCATCTCTTTGGTAAACTGAAGGATCCCTTCGCGGAATGAGGTTAGAAGATGACTCCCTTGAGCACGCTGCTGAAGAGTGGCTCAGACATGTTGGTCCAGACTTTTACCGTGCTGGTCTACAGGCCCTCGTTCCTAGGTTACGTAAGGCAGTTGAAAGGGACGGGGATTATGTGGAAAAGTGACATTTTGTTCCTGAAGGATGTATCTACATTCTGTGAAAATAGCAAAGCTGTAGGATAAAAATATAATTTTTAAACAAATGTTATGCATTACTTTTGGAGTTACCCTAGTAATATAGGCTATAGTAAAGTCCGTAATAAAAGTGTTCACCCTTTCAGGGCAAAGAAGATCCCTTTTCAATTTCAATTTTTACTTTGATTTCATTCTTATTATGTGTTCATATCTATTTCTATGTTTTCTTGCTATGAATATTAGACGGAGTTACTATGTTTGAAGTCTTGTAACAATAAATGAGAATTTCATTCAACTTTAATGAATTTTTCCATAATTACCTCTCACGAAATTATCAGTATAATCACAAAATTACAAGGTTATCACGAAATAACCAACCTTTTAGCTTAAGTTGTAAAAGTGGTTTTTGGCACTTGTTCAAGAACGTGGCCAATCTTTTATGTCTCCAGATTTGTACAGCAAATTATCGTCTTTTAGATGAAAAAATCGGAATAAGGATATATTTACACATTTGCATTTTAAATAAATTTTCATGAAATTATCACGAAATTACCTATGTCTACCCTATATACAACCACGAAGTTTGAGTTGTTGAGGGTACTAGGAACAATAGACTGTGCCGGTACTATTTCACATTGCCTGTAATGAGGCGATAGGAGCGATCCTAGTGGTTAGCAACTAACTATGGATGCATATTCCCTACGTATTGAGCTTCGGGACTGTATATACCAGTGGCGTAGCGTCAATGTAAGCTAAAAAGCTTAGCTTCCCCAGTTAATAATAATTTCATAATAAACCTGCAGTTTATGGAGAAAATTATTTATTAATTTTAATAGAATTTATATTTACGCATTAAATATTGCGATGCGGCAGCCCAGGATGATTTGTGATGCAGCAGTAAACAAGAAGCCTGCACACACCAGCTTCCAAGCAGACCGGTTTCTTCTGTGTAATCCACCCCGCAGACTTTCCATCCCTTTCTAACTAAGCTACCCTAGTCGCAAGGCTCGCAAAGAAGCTAGCTTTAACATTTAAAATAAGTAGTTTCCGAGTTATCCCTTTTCGTCAGTTGCGTTCAGTTGAAGTGTTAGTGTGCATTGTGGCTGATATAATAAATAATGAGCGAAATAACAGTTCCTGACACTAATTTACTTGAATTTTTTTAGGACAATTTTATTATCAAGACCGACTTACGAACAGAAGTGTGATTTAAAAAACAAATGACCGACTCCCTTGCTGTCAATGAAGGACACAACCAAAAGACAGACGCATACTTACATAATGATACTAATATTGTGATTTCTCTAAGTATGACAGGAAGTGAGCTAATGTTATACGTGTACGTGTCTATTTGTTAAGAGATATGTGTAAACCGTGAAATCATATTTTATTACGTATCATTTGAGGTCATGCCTTATTGGTGTTACTTACGATGTTCCAACCAATCTTCGACTGCTGACTTGAAATTGACTACTATTTATTTTAAGACTGTATTTTTGTAATACGTTTTCTCATATTGCATGAAAGACAACTTGAGTTAGCTTCCCCTGCTCAAAATTTCATGCTACGCCACTGGTATATACTAGACTGTGACTTTATTTTAGTTGCCATATTTTAGGCAACTTTAAACATTTCTTCATAAATGAAGGGCTCAGAGCCATTGTGGGCCAAATCCATTTTCAGAGTTTTGAAGCTTATCTTATTTTTTGATTGCCTGCTGACTCACGCACTCAACAGATAGCATCACTTAGTCAAAATCCCTCACATTATGAAATAATTAAAGCAACAAAAATACTCTCTCCTTTTGAGAAGCAAGATGGGCCATATCCAAATGTCTAATGAATGTTGCTGCTTCTTGCCACGTGACTTGATGTAGAACATGGCAGGCAAGTGAAAGAAAATAACTCGACTAAGGTGAAATCTAGGAAGCGTGTGGAAAACTGTGATGAAAGAAAGCCGAAGAAAAGATGGGATAATGGTATTAAGGAAGATGCTGCAAACCTGCTTAGGTGTCGCAACTGGAGGCTTGCCGCGCAAAATAGAAATGACTGGAGGCAGAAAATCAGGGAGGCCAAAGCTCGAACTTGAGCCAATTAGCCATTGGATGAATGATGGTAAGGTGTAGCTTCTCTTTTGCAATTCCATATTTCTTCGGAGAAAAGAACAATAGAGAAACAGATACTGTGACGGTAAACAGGGAGTTCCAAACTAGAGTGTGCTACAGAAATTCGTCACCCCTGCATTGAGAAATCACGACATGAAAATATGTTACTGCAAGTTAGCGCACCGCCTCACCTTCACACCCCTGAAAAATAATTAATTACAACAACCTTTGGCGTTCATATCTACAGTACGAACTTTCTAATAATATGGCCTCCATGACCTCCAGATCTCAATTAGACTGACTTCTGATTGTGGGATTACCTTAAAGGACATTTTTCGTGGCACACCCAGCAACTCTGCAGCAAATGAAATATGTTATCGCGCAAGAAGTTGGGAATATTCCAGGATATAATCTGCAAAATGCTGTGCGTGATGTCGTAGAAAGAGTGATGTTTGTTTAAAAAAAGAACGGCGGACATACCCGCAATATTTTGTAAAAACCAAACCCCATTGTTAACCCAACAGAAAAAAGTGCTTTCCATACTACATTCCGTAACTAACATTCAAAAACTTCTCCCGCTATCACTCGAAAGAATATTAATGGAAACACTAGTAATGCTCCACTTTGATTATTGTGATTTTCTACTGATTGACCTCAATGCCAACCAGTCGCAAAGATTACAACGTGTTTATAATTCTTGTATTCGCTTCGTGTGCGATGTCCGTCGCGCTGACCACATTATCCATCCTTCCAAACTCTAAACTGGCTACGGCTTAATGAACGTAGTAATTTTCATTCCCTTATTCTCCTTTTCCAAGTCCTTCACACTTCTACACCTACCTACCTACCTTGCCTCCCGCTTCAGTTACCTGTCATCGCATTATAATCTCTTCACACGCACGCAAAATAGCCGCATACTAGCCAACCAACACATATTCATCACCATACACAATCTCGCTATCGCGCTTGTGCAATACCCCAGCCAGTGACATCGGGGACTGTTGGAATTTAACAGTGTTCAAAAACAAACTTATTAAGCATTTTCTTACTGCGTGGAGTGCAATGCAGTAAACTGGGTATTCTAACTTATTGCAAATGTTTCGAAATTGTATTGCAAATACTGTATTTCGAAATTGTTATTGTTTTGTTCCGATTTACATTTACATAGTCAGCTACTTACTTTTTAGATATTTAATCATTTTTCTTAATCACTAATATATTAGATAAATAATATACTGTACGTTTTGTGCCCATTATGATCTTATCTTCTTACTAGTATATATATTTCTCTCATTCTTTTTGCATTTGTGCTTTTTGTATTTGTATCTGTAATTTTAATTCTATTTTTTATTTCCTTTGCTCTGCATTTGTTTCTTGTATATGTATATTTGTGTTCTTGTGGTGTGCTAGAGAAGGCCTGATGGCTTTAACTTCGTCAGATTAAATAAATAAATAAATAAATAAATAAATAAATAAATAAGTAAATGAATAAATATTTATTCTGCGTTTAATTTCCTCTCGAGTGTCATTTATATTTGTTACTGTTGCTCCAAGATATTTGAATTTTTCTACTTCTTCAAAGATGAATTTCCAGTTTTTATATTTCCATTTCGTGTTATGTTCTGGTCACGAGACATAACCATATACTTTGTATTTTCGAGATTTACTTCCAAACCTATCTCCTTACTTTCTTCAAGTAATTTTTTTTTCCTTCATCGTTTGTGAAAAATCGTTATTATAATATAAATAATACTAAGAATCCCATTTACCCACCGCAAAACAGGTTCTTTGAATCATCCTGTATTAAAAAAAAACACGTAGGGCTACACAAAATGACACACAACTTTGTCATTAAGTATTTAATAATACCCAGCTTTATATTTGTCCGAAAATATGTGCACAAAAAATTATAGAATTAAATTATTTAATTTTTTTTATCTTATATGATGTAAAATAAATTAAATATCTAGATTCACATACTTTCTCATTGTGCCAACCAGGTCCTATAGCGATCGCAACGATACTCTAGAACGCCGACATAATTGGAAAATGTATCTAAATCGTTTTGCTTGTTCGTGCTCACTCAACAAGATCATATCTTACTCATACGGAAGGAAAAGCCTAAGAGATGTATTGTATCTTTTACACACATTACTGGAAATGGTGACGTTCACGTTTCAAGAACAAAGTGTCATCATCCGTCTTCTCCACTTGCATAGAATGACACCGTCAGAAAATTTTGCTCAATTGAGTGAAGCGTGCGATGATGGCGTCATGACGTTAAAAACATAGACGGTTAAAAATGTGTGTTCGGGGGAACGAACCGAGGGAGGACTAGTCACGCACCAGTGGTTCTAACAACATGATTGCACGAGTGAAGAAAGTGATCATGGAGAACCGCCGATTGATTTTGGAAGAACACGCGTGGAATTGTGTCAGGCGATGTTAACACGTGATGGTAGCATTGATTTTCACAGTGAATGAGACATGGATGCGTTTTTATTTCTGAAACCAACGGGAGTCGAAGCATTGGGCGGAAACGAACTCAAATTTTCGGGTTGGGACCCATAAAATGAGGCTAGCCGTAATTTGACTGCGAAGACATAATCCTCACTCATTGCGTTCGTTCAAAAGACACTGCAGTGGTGACTTTATCGTATGAAGGCGTTTCAAGTAGTTTCTTCCAGCGTTGCAAGAAAAATAGCAGGTATACACTTCCATCAGGAGCTCCTGCTCATCTTTATAATATGTTTCTTTACGATAATTTCGAAGTGATTTTCCACGGTCCCTACTCAGTTTACTTTGTACCTAGCGATTTTTCACTTTTTCCCACACTGAAAGACACACACTCCATGATCGTTCATTTTCCAGCCCTGCTGCCTTGCATAAGGGATTTTTCAAGAGGCAAGATATAGCTCTAAAGAAGAGTCCGCAGCGACAATGCAAACATGGCGTCAACAATGTGAAAAGTGTGTACGTGAACAGGGCAACAGTAGTTTCAGCTTTCAGATTTAAAGACTCTTTCAGAAAAAAAGACATTGGAGCTTGAATGCACCTCGTAATTGGAAATTTTTTTCTGAGCAGATCCCAAAAAAGTACATGATTTAAAAATACTAAATCATATATTTTGAAAGCACATAAATAAATTTCCATATGAATGGATTTTATATCTTCTATTCACTTAATACAATACATCTACAGTAATAATGTGTATGTTTGAATAATTTCAAGGATAAATTGCTCCGGGCCCGGGTATCGATCCCTGGACCCTTCGCTTAGCGCGTGAACGCTCTACCGACTGAGCTACCCCAGGAACTATACACAACACCGTCATAATTTTTCCTTTGTATCCACACAACTCAAATGAGCTGACAAGACGCCAGAACTCAACTATGAGTGCACACAAATGATATGTGACTTAAATTGTGGCTTTCTGTTAACGTACCTCCAGTAACGAACGTATTATGCAAATCTGACTTTCAGGTAGTAGCTCCCTGTAAAGCAGGTTTGAATAATTTCAAGGAAAAATTGTTCCGGGGCAGGGTATCGATCCCCGGACCCTTCGATTAGCGCGCGAACGCTCTACCGACTAAGCTACCCCAGGAACTATACACGACACCGTCATAATTTTTCCTTTGTATCCACACAACTCAAATGAGCTGACAAGACGCCAGAACTTAACTATGAGTGCACACAAATGCTGTGTGACTTAAATTGTGGCTTTGTGTTAACGTACCTCCAGTAACGAATGTATTATGTAAATCTGGCTTTCAGGTAGTAGCTCCCTGTAAAGCAGGTTTGAGGTAAACCAGAGGACGTGTTCTTCTAGGTGTATGCTTCTGAATTTATAGATTAACAGGCCAATGTCTACTGAATCGAAGGCTTTGCTAGAGTCAAGTAAAGTCATTAATGTCAATTCGAGGGTGCGTTCGAAAAAGGGCATGAGTCATGAAAACCAAATTTTACAAGAGACAGGAAAACTGAATATTTTTGAAAATATAAGGCTTGGGTGGTATGTGGTGAAATATGCATGTGTACGTTTCTACATTACATTATTTCTTTTTTCACGGACATTATATGCTTCGTAATTACCTTGACTCATGTCCTTTTATATCCGACTTGAATTTAATAGCAAGAAAATCCTCTTACTTTCATATAATTTTGCAACAAATTAGTCTTATGATATGCTCTGGATGATAGATCAGATGCGGCATGCGTTTTTTTTTTTTACTTCAAACTTCTAGGATGTTGCACTTTCTTCAAACCACTATCAAACAATTTCTGTCTCACTTGCACTACATTTTATTCTGTTATTCTGATGCAGAGCTCTTCTGTTCAGTAGGCTTGCTGGTCAAAGAGTCACAGAATGAGTGCTACAGAGCTGGAACAATTTTTTTTTTCAACTTTTGTGATGAGACACAATCACGGACGGGAGAACGCGAATTCGATTATGCGTAATGTTCAACACATACAGAGGTGAGCCTGCCTGGAGAGAAATGAAAAATAGGTTGTAGCCACCAAATTACTCTTCAAGGAACGACCACTCGTATAAATTGAGGGAAAGAAGACAGAGGACGGACACTGGAAAGTTTTCTTTTCTCAATCGTACTATCAAGGACTGGAATGCTTTACCTGCAGACTTACTAAAGGCTTTACCAATAACCAAAAATGTATTTAAAATAGGCTTAAGGACTTTACTAATAGACGGTAGTATATTATACACACTATTTAAAGGGTATAATTGATATTTTGTTATTTGAAGTGTTGTATCAGTGGGGAAGTGTGTTGTGCCAGTGAAGTGTGTAGTGTCAGTGAAGACTATTGTGTAAGTGAAGTGTGTTTGTGTCAGTGAAGTTCTATAGTTTATAGTGGCAGTGCAAAGTATTTGAACAGTGAAATGGTTTTGAAGTGTTAGTGAAATCAGGATAGAATCAGTGCAGTGAGTGAGTTGATAGCGAAATAAGTGTAGCGCCGAAAGGTACTTGTGCAGGTATGAACTTAGGGTTAAGATACAAATTAGATTTACTTTAAATGTTATTTTAAGTGATCGTGCTTCATTTAATTTAGGATGCGCCTTGTTATTATTATTATTATTATTATTATTATTATTATTATATTATTATTATTGTTTTTATTATTATTTATCATTCTTATTAATTATTAATGTTTTTTATTAGACGTGTTTATTATTAATTGCCATTATTGAGTGTAATTATCACAGCCACCGGGTATATACCCATTTGCAGTGTGAATAAATACATACATCTTTCAACTTGGGCTCAGCAGGGGACGATTGTTTGTTTGATTGTAGATGTGTGAGTTTCGACACATCTGGAGATGAATGGTTTTATTTGGCTAAATTGAAACTGTCTTAGTTCGCTGGGTCTGTTCCCTTGTCTGCGTTTCACGAATAGAGAGATTGACCTCAACAGCCTTAAGAGACAACTTGACCATATTCCTGGAAAACCTGCACGTTACTGTTTTCGATGCAGGTATAGGGAGGGTTGAAATAAAATCGCTGATGTTTCTGCAGTTCCTATTGCATACAGATGTTACAGTCATAATCAGTTTGCTATTTCAAGCAGTTTGATGTGAATCGTGGTCTTGTGAACAATGGCAATCTTAAGTGTAATGCATCGATTACAATGACGCGACACACGCGACACGACACAGCGACGCGACATTATATAAATTATGGCCCAATAGGAAATCCGAATTCCATGACGTCACGACGCAGATCGCGACGCGACAAATGTTGAAATTGAGTTAACTTTTAGTTTTATGTTATGCTTATTGTAGTGTCTTATTTAATATTGGTGGAAGACGGAACCATATTCGTTCCGAAAATAAAGAACTTAAATATCGGGTTCATGAGTATTTTCAGAAAGAATATAACGATGCGGTCCCTCGCCGTGGCGTCGTGGTCTAAGGCATCCTGTCTAGGACTCGCGTTACGGAATGCGCACAGGTTCGAGTCCTCATGGGGGTTGTATGGGACCGGTGCCCACCCAGCATCGTGATACACTTGGGGAGCTAAGATAGGTAGCGAAATCCGGTTGCGAATACCAGCTATAACGGCTGGGGGGATCATCGTGCTAACCACACGATACCTCCATTCTGGATGAATGTTCGTCCACCTCTGCTTCGGCATGTGGGTGTGAGGCCAGCAGCCGGCTAGTCGGTCTAGGCCCTTCACGGGCTGTAGCGCCACGATATAACGATGCGAGGTATGATAAACCTATGATATCTGTGACTAAGTGTATGAAAGAACTATTAAAGCGACTGGAATTAGTCAAACATATACTGTTTTCGCTGTAAGAAAAATCCTAATGTAAACACAAGCACGTGGCTGTCAAACCCGTGATTGGCTGACAGTCGAAACATTCACACGACGCAGGAAAATATAGTCCGTATTTGGAAACTATCATCTTGTATTATTTGAAAATAAAAAATTGAATTCTAGTTGTTAAATACAATGAAACATATAACTTCACTCAAATGTAAAACGATATGTAAAAGAAAAGCTACTTTTATATTTTGTTATGTACTATGAACGCGGATGAATACCAACAATAATACCGAGGTAGTCTGTTCTTGTAACAAGCTGGCGTCACTTGAGTTCATAGTCGTTCTGGAAAGCACGTGGTACTGAAGTATCGCTTCTGCATCCTGGGTGTGTGTGGTTATTAAACGTAAGAGTAGAAACCCTCTCAAAAGCGGAGAAAAACAAATAGTCTTAAATGTACATATAAGTTATGTGAGTTTTAATTAGAGTAATTATAAAGTAAATGTTTCCTAAGCAAATGAATGCATAGTAGTGAGGTTAGGCCTACTTGACGAGTAACGGGAATGTACAACAGTAAGCGGGAACACGTACTGAGAATCTATGGCGCCAAAAATCGGCCAATGAAGCCTCACTTCAGTCACGTGCTATTGTTTATATTAGAATTTTTCTTACAGCGAAAAGATTATAGAATTCTTGGAGAAACGAACAGCGAATTGAAAATTCCAACGAAAAAACGGCAGCGGGATTGTTCTGAAAATAATATAGCTCTTTTCGACAGTGATTCATTAAAAAGGAATATTTTAAGTTTGTGTGGAGAAGGTTACATTCCAAGTTTGAATGAAGAATCAAAAAGAAGTGTTTCCCTGCGTCTCGATCATCTCTCTGGCGGATAATGAGAAACGTTGGGTTCCGCTGTAAGAAAAATAACATGGAGCGGAAATATTTGATGGAACGTCTAGATACAGTTGCGTTGCGTAATCAGTTTCTTTGTGCAAATGAAGATATAATATCAACCGAACGTCTCTTGACAAAGCATGGATAAATGCGAACATGACAAAAATCAACTATGGACAATGAGTGATGACGACCCAGTTCCGCGTGCACTGATTGTAAAGGTTCCAGGAATGTAGTACTCCATGCCGGTAGTGAACAGGGGTTTGTGAAAAAATTGGTTACTGGTGTTCAAATCGCGTTCAACCAAGGATTATTACGAGGAAATGGAGAGCGACCGTTTAAAAAATGGTTTCAGGAGGAGCTTTTACCTAATATCTAGAGCTAGGATTCGTTTGTAGTAAAAGCTAATATTTTTAGTCGGTATAGCTTGTAAACATGCAAGCCATGCCCCCCCCCCCTCCTTATACTTGGCATTCTTGTCATTCTGTACTTCCATTGGTTAGCGCTAAGGGTCTTTAATCCTCTTAACCACCACTTACAAAACAGCGGGGGGGGGGGGGTTAAAAGCTGCATTGTCTAGTCCTTGTGACTTTTTTTTTGCATTTCTGTCTAGTCTTGTCAGCCAGACTTAAAACTTTCTTAACCGGCATCACACCGACTCAACTATACTCTGTGTCATTCTTAACTCTTACTACATATTAATCCTAGCTATCCCATGATATCACATTTAATTCTATCGTTGTTATGGATAACGCAATACTTGATACATACACGAGTGTTCTACCAGGATTATGAAGTTTCTTTTGAAACATTCGGTAGCCCTCTTGCCTTCCTGGAAAACTGACCTGCTACTGATTTAAAAACCCGGAGAGCAACCCTCTCTATTCGTGAAATGCACTGTAGCCACATTCCTGTAATTGGAGGTTGTAAATTTTAATTCCCTTATTGATCTTAAAGACTTTGCCGTAATAAAGCAGAAAGTGACTACTGTAGTCTTTGAAATCCTGATGGTCATGTGGACGATTTGAAAGGCGTGTGATGCCGAGGATATTGCATCAATTCAACCACGTATGTCGTATACCACTTCATGACGGCGTGTTTCTTTATCTATGATAAAAAAGGTAAAAAAGGTAACATGCCGTGAAGGCACTTGGGGGGGCATGGAGGTGGTGTGGTCGGCACCACGCTCTGACCGCCTTTTACCCCCGAAAAAGACCCGATACTCAATTTTATAGGAGGCTGAGTGAACCTCGGGGCCGTTCTGAAAGTTTGGCAACGAGAAAAAGTCCTGTTATCACCTGGGATCGAACCTCGGACCTTCCAGTCCGTAGCCAGCTGCTCTACCAACTGAGCTACCCGGCCGCCGTTTCTTTACCTATGACTGTGAAATATTGGTCGAAAGGGAGATATGAACTACCTGGCTTTGAGAACATGTGACAAATTGCCCAGTTATTTCAACAAAACGGTGCCGGTAATACTATTCGTTGATGATTGTGCCACTGGTTCTTTCTCTATTATTGATGTACAAAATGCTATTAACGAAATTTCAAATTATTCCGTGAAATAGGACCTGAAAATAAACGGGAAAAAAACGAAAATCCTAATTTGTTAAAACGAGAGTAAAATGAGTAAAACAGGGAAATGTTTTCTCAACAATAGCCTAATTTATTACGTTTCTAGATTCACTTATTTATTATCAGATAGGAAGGTTAAATGGATGACGCAAAATGAAGTGGCATTTAATAAAGGTAATGGTGCACTTATAGCGACAGATAAGTGCTTGAATAAATGACAAAATATAGAGATTAAAATCCTGTTTAATATTTATAGAGCTATTGTAGAATCAAAAATATTGCATAGTATAGAAATTTGGGGTAATGATTTAACTAGCTAGCTTATTGATAAAATTAAGCTACATCTAAATTTTGAAAGAAATTTCTAGGAATCCCATTGAACGCTTTTAACCTAGCTGCTAGATTCGAAAAGGGGATAGGCCTAGTTAGTATTATTGGAACGATACTAGTAAGGAAAATAAAATTCTTAAGTCATATTATGGAGAAGGAGGATAGTGCCATTGAAAAGAAGTGTTTGCAGTTTCTTCGGGACAGGATTTTAAAATCCACTTGCCTAAAAACTAACTTACTGGCTTTTAAGGAACCCAGAGGTTCATTGCCGCACTCACATAAGCCCGCCATTGGTCCCTATCCTGAGCAAGATTAATCCATTCTCCATCATAATATCCCACCCCTCTCAAATCCATTTTAATATTATCTTCCCATCTATGTCTCGGCCTCCCTAAAGGCCTTTTTCCCTCCGGCCTCCCAACTAACATTCTATATGCATTTCTGGATTCGCCCATACGTGCTACATGCCCTGCCCATCTCAAACGTCTGGATTTAATGTTCCTAATTATGCCAGGTGAAGAATACAATGCGTACAGTTCTGTGTTGTGTAACTTTCTCCATTCTCCTGTAACTTCATCCCTCTTAGCCCCAAATATTTTCCTAAGCACCTTATTCTCAAATACCCTTAACCTATGTTCCTCTCTCAAAGTGAGAGTCCAAGTTTCACAACCATAAAGAACAACCGGTAATATAACTGTTTTATAAATTCTAACTTTCAGATTTTTTGACAACAGACTGGATGATAAAAGCTTCTCAACCGAATAATAACACGTATTTCCCATATTTATTCTGTGTTTAATTTCCTCCCGAGTGTCATTTATATTTATTACTGTTGCTCCCAGATATTTGAACTTCTCCGCCTCTTCAAAAGATAAATTCCAATTTTTATATTTCCATTTCGTACAATATTCTCGTCACGAGACATAATCATATATTTTGTCTTTTCGGGATTTACTTCCAAACCTATCTCTTTACTTGCTTCCAGTAAAATTCCCGTATTTTCCCTAATCATTTGTGGATTTTCTCCTAACATATTCACGTCATCCGCATAGACAAGCAGCTGATGTAACCCGTTCAAAGAATATTTAAAGAAGATGGTGAGTAGATTAGGTCTAAAATGGTTATGAGGTGAAATTGGGCTTGTTATTTAGTCAACTGTACGAAAACAGGTCTGAACCTCACAAGTAATACTGGTATCTTATTTCTGGTAAATTGAAAAAATACTACAGTTCTTTAAAGTAGATAATTGCTTTAAAATGATCCTGAAGATGATAATAATGATGACGATGATTATGATGATGAACATAGCGATTTTTCCCTACGTTATCATTCTGTCTTTCAATATTCTGCCTGAAACCTGAGCTAAGCTGTTGCCTAATTTCTGTTCTTCCAAGGACTGATAAATCTAGGCAAGCATTCTTATGAGCATTAGATTCCTCATGCTTCTTAATTTTCTGTGTCAAATGGCTTAAATCTGACACACCGTATCTTTACCCTTAGCAAATAGCAGACACGGGACGCAAAATAATTTATTTGTAGATTCACAACCGCAAATCCAGCTGTTTATTTAATATATTTTTACATTAAACGCCCTGCAAAATGTCTTACCTCAGCTTGTTTGTAATTGCTTTCAATCGAGAGGTAACGGCCTTCTCAACTTCTTAATTTTACACTTATCTTCCAAGATTAAAACTGGAAAATTTGTTTGTAAAAGATATTGAGCACTATTTCTTTTCTTTGGAAACGAACACTGGTCACACTCCCAGATTTTATTTTATTTTATTTTAGTAGGTTATTTTACGACGCTTTATTGATTTGACGCTTTATTAACATATTAGGTTATTTAGTGTCTGAATGAGATGAAAGTGATAATGCCAGCGAAACGAGTCCGGGGTCCAGCACCGGAAGTTACCCAGCATTTGCTCATATTGGCTTAAGGGAAAATCCCGGAAAAAACCTCAATCAGGTAACATGCTCCGACCGGAAATCGAACCCGGGCCATCTGGTTTCGCGGCCAGACGCACTAACCGTTACTCCACAGGTGTGGACATACTCACAGATGAATATATTAAGACTAAAACACAAGAACGACTAAATGAACATTTAAAGGATTGTAAGAAACCATTAAAAAATCAATCAATAACACGTACACGTGCTAAAAGCGTGATCTCAGCTATAGACTGGAGCTAACTTCCGATTTGCATCACGAAGTCTTCCGTGTGTCGGCTGTCTGACGATCACGTGACTACAGCTGCGCTGGTCCAAATACCAGCGCAACCACTCGTTTGCCACGCAGCATTTCTCCTTGTCTCTCGCCCTCCACCAAGTCCAGAAGCTCGCTCGGCGAGGTTCAGAGGAGAAATTGAATCCCGGAACAAGCATGTAGACTCAATCTCTGCGGTTCATAAGTTTTCATACGACAAAAATATATCAGAGCCGCAAGTAATCTTATTAAAGCTGAGCAAGAAACAAAGAATGATAATGTAAATTATAAATAAATTTATTTAAATAATTCAATTATTCTTCCTTGTTTTTCCTGGGGGTTCTCTGAACCATTGAACGCATAGGGCGCACCGCCACTGTATACCATGCATTCCCTTAAACCAATCTCAAACTTCCTCCCGCCATAATTAAAACAGACTTTAGGGCCGTATTCATAAACGAGACTGTGGATAAAGACTTCCCGAAGTCGACTTTCGTAGCAAAGTTTATCTTTAATGAAAGTCCTATTCATAGACACTACTTCTGAGTCTTTGACTTTCATTCATTCATTCATTCATTTATTTTATTCCATAGATCTTACATGAGCAATGAAGCTTTAAGATGTGGAACATGTCAACATTTTACAATATTACAATTACAATTTTTACAAAGTTTTATAGTTTTACAATTTAGTAATTTTCTAAAATTTTTACAATGTTGTACAATTTTTTGGCGAGATGTAGTGACTTTGGTAAGTCGATATCTGACGATCTGGTTTTATGTTGGCAATCATAATCGTGGTCTTCTACTTCTAAACGAATTAAATTAATGGATAATTGAAGTAGAATAGGCATTGTCAAAAACAGAGCCATCTTTTGAGTTACAAATCAACGGAACGATTGAGCATCGGTTCACGTTACACGATTGTTAGTCATTCTTGCAGCTTTATACAGTAAAATAATAATAATTATTTCTTTGTAAAATAATAATTTTATTAAGATATGGAAGGTAAGAAGATGCCACCATTGACAGACTACGGAAGAGACATAACCTATATCCTACTGACAGTTGGCAGACTTATTCCTTATAGATCTGCAGAAACTAGTAGGTCTACCATGATTATAAATTAACTGCATACCAACTGTATAACCTACTCAAAAACAATATTAAGGCATTAATTCTTTACCTGTAGCGTAAAATCGCGATGAAATAAGAAATTTAATTATTGGTGTAACAGATTATTATTATTATTATTATTATTATTATTATTATTATTATTATTATTATTATCATCATTATCATTAATTATCATTGATTATAATTATTATTCATAAATGCATATTAAAACATAATGAAGATATTTAATATATTCTGCTTATGAAATCTGTATCATTATTTGAAATCATTATCCCTATAAAACTCTGAGTTTTGTGCATATCTAATAATACGCTTTTTATTTCCTGGTTGTCCTCAATATTCTCGGCAAATTCAACAATTTCCCAAATATCAGCAATTTTCCTTATATCCACGAAAGAATCTCAAAGTCAAAGTCTAGATATTCGGCGACTTCGAAGTTACAGTAAGTGACGATTGAAGTTTACTTTCAGCAAAGTGTCGACTAAGAATAGGAAAATGGCTACGACTTAACCGTAGGACACTTCATTCCCTGTCTCTTCTGTTTCGAGTTCTCCATACTTCTACTCCAAATTATTCCGGCCATTACGCTTAATAATATTGAAATTCCTTACTCACCTTTCGTGAAAAATATAGGAATATATTTTAATAACGAATTAAGTTGGAATTACCAAGTAAAGCACAATTATAAAAAAATCTGCTCGTCTATTTATTCGTTAAGCCGGTTCAAGCATTTGTTTCCCGCGCCACTGAAACAAACATTAATTCAAATACTCGTAATGCCGCACTTTGACTCTGTGACGTGTTGTTCACTGACTTAAACACCCAACTCTTGAATAAATTACAAAGTATTCATAATCTGTGTGTAAGTTATATGTGCAATGTCCGACGATACGATCATATTTCACCATTTTTCGAATCTTTATCTTGGCTCCGGCTCAACGATCGCACAACTTTACACTGTCGTTCTCTTCTATTTCAAATTCTGCGCACCTCAACCCCAAGTTATCTGTCGTTTCGTCTTGTGTATTTATGCTCCAACCATAACCTAAATACTCGATCTCAGATCACCGGTACACTGAGTATACTTCATAACACTTCCCGATACTCTTCATCATTCACCGTTTCAATTTCTCGTCATTGAACTCCCTACCTCATACCTTAAGGGGCTGTCAGACATTTACTAATTTCACAATCCGGTTGTCAGCTAGACTACTTAGACCAGGGCTGGGCAGCAAGAGCAGATTCTACTCTCTCAGGGGGAGCCACATGATTTCTCTTCATCCCCTTTCTTCCCCGCCGAACACAGCGCAGCGTTGATTCAGTGACGGATGAATATTAAGCGTCCCCGTTTAGAGTCTGGATCCGATTCCGACGCCCAACCCTGAGTTAGACTGTGAGCTTTCCTAAAATATATTTTTTTCTAATATACGATTTTTATTTTTAATATATGAATTTTTTTATTATTTTAACAATTACTTAGATTCACATTACTATATTTTGTCTGGTTCTTAGAATTACATGTAACTAAACTTGTTTTCATTTTGTTGTTATTACTACCATTATTATTATTATTATTATTATTATTATTATTATTATTATTATTATTGTTCCTGTTTTATTGTTATGTTGGGGAGATAACAGGAACAGTTGTTATTGTATAGTATCAACTAGTAGAATTATGTTTCGTTTATAGCTATGTAATAATTTTGTTACACTGAGTGAATAGAAGAGAAGGGCGAATGGCCTTAGCTCTGTCAGTCAAAATAAAGCATTAACTTAAATAGACCAAGGCAGGATGTATGTCCTGGTACGTGGGGTCAGCATGGCTCCGATCTCTACTTCAGAGAACGCAGGATATTACATCAACTACGTATAAACATGTACGATGATAAGATACGAACTCAAGATCTAACCTGCTCCGTACGTTAAAACTGCGTGCCTCAACCTTTGCAAAGTTACTATGTGCTAACAACAGTAATTTCATGTCAAATGAAACAACAGTTACACGATTTTTGTTCTGGTGAGGTATGTAGGATGGATGTCTACAGTCAGATCTGCATAATTCTGAATATTTTCTACTTAATTTTAAATTATTTACAACAGTCTACAGTCCCGTAGAGTGGCTTTCGAAACAGGGGAAGCAATCAAGATTAATTTAGTAATATTAATTATTTTTAAAATTCATTAAAATAAGGATATAATTTTAGTTTATAATTAATAATCTTACCTAGGGGAAACCCGGGCAAAGCGGATAAGCTAAGAATAAACAATGCCACAGGCTATATTTTGGTGCTCCCGAAATAAAAACTTCATGACTTTGGTTGTGACACATGTTGTCCACATATCTACAAAACAGCAATTCATTTCTCGTACCTACGGAGAGTGATATGATTTGAGAAAGAAAATATAGTTAATTATTCGCTTTGCCCTGGTACACGGGCAAAGCGAATAATTAACCCGGGCAAAGTGAATATCCCTATAACATTTTCACATTTCTATTTAATTTCTATTCACTGAATAAAATTTAGTCAACACATAAACACGATGATAATGAGGCATATGAGACGATAAGAAATGTTATTACAGCTCTTTACAGCACGTTAGATTAGTACAAAATACAAATTTGGACAAGTCGACGTTTCACTGGCACTGAAGACTTGGATTTCTTCTGTTTTTCCTCCTGCCCATAAGTTACTTCTCTTTCAACGTTTTTAATCGGTATAGATGTAAGAACTTCAGAGCGCTGACATTTTCTTCGTTGAACTCGTATCTTTCGAACATCCACTTCTGACACTGGTCTAAATCAAAAGAAGTGACTTGGGTTCTCCTGCTGACGATGTTGAGGGTTGTGGTGTAACCGGAACTGAAAATCTGAGTGTAATTGATGTATTGAATATTTCGTCAATCTCTGAAGATGTCGAGATGATTCTGAGTAAGCATTAACTGTTTCTTCAGTCGCTGAAGAAGCTGGCACAGCAGAATTTGTTAAGTCTTAGCCAACTGTCGTTTCGCTGATTTCTGTCTCAAGTGGGCGATCTGTAAGTTCATCTGGAGCAAAATCTTCATCAACAAACACATTGTAGTTGTATGGCCAGATAGCAGAACCACTGATTGGAAGATTTTATTTCTTCAAATACTTTCTTCATGACTTCTTCAGACCATTTGGCTTGCTCCGTCTTCCTATTGAAAAATTAAACCATCTGAAAAACATTACGACCTTTTAAAGTGAAAATTAAAATCAGTGTTGCTGATTTATAATTTAATTAGTGTGACTTAATACCTCCACTATGTAAAATGATCTAACAGGCTTTATTACAATAGACAATACATACAAAAATACAACTGACACTTATATAGTCAAATAAAGATGGCAGGGCAAAGCGGATAAGTTATTCACTTTGCCCGCAGACGGCACTTCGCTTTTCATTTAAGGTTATACAAACATAAACGTCAATAATCTTCTTCGTAAGTACGGCATTTTAGAACTAATTCTATCGCCTATATATTACTATCACATAACAAAGAGTTTCTGCAGTACTGTATGTTGTACATATGTTTCTCTTACCTTGAAATATTTTAAGAAAACAGTCGATTTTCTTCAAACACACGCTGACTCCTTCTCTCACTAGCTAGAATGACGACAAGTCAGTTCCAGCAGCAAAATCTGGTAGGGATTCTTCCCCAACATAGCAGAAAACGCTACCTGTTGGCGTTTCTAAGAAATAGGCATTATTCTCTTTGCCCGGGTTATTCGTCTTGCCCGGGTCTCCCCTATGCCTATATGTTTGAAGAAGCAAAAATAATATTCTGCTATGTCTTACCTTATCGCTTATAATGTTGTGTATTATTTTTAAATGTTTGGTTTTGAAAGTTAGATACTAATACGTATATTTTCAATTATAATGGTATAAATAGCCTATACACCATAGCAGTCGCGGTTCCTAGGAGGAGGGAAGGGAGGAACGTCTTCCTCACATTTTTCTTCTTTTGAAAGTAAATAACAGATAAAATATGTGCCTTGAAATTCGAGAAAGATTCTATAATTTTTAAGTTCACAATTATCAGAAAACCTCGGTTGATAGAGTTTTAAAAGACGCGCGCTCATGTGCTGCGCGAAAACTGTGAGAAGGATGCGAGATTGTTTGTGAGGAGAAAGTCAATCTTTTCCTCCTTTACTGCAGTTAACACACACAGATAACAGCATGATGTTTGGTTAATTAATTAGCTGAGTTTTTATTGACCGGAAGCACCTTTTCTTTAAACCGGAAGTGCAGTTCTGCAAGTATCAATCCGTCACATTCTGTCAATTTTATATACTTTTCGTGCAAAAACAATTCGAATTTGGTGGTAGAGTTTGACTGTATTATATTTCATACAATCAGGAAGCTATGTGTTTGCTTACAATTTTTCATATCCTCAGGATGTAGAGGATTTCTGTCCATGTTCAATTTTACAGCATTTTCTAACACTAATGTTAATACAAAGTACACTTAGAATTGAGATATTTTCATCATTCTTGCACCAAAATGAAGCTGATTAACGTAGCTAAGTGCTAACCTACAAACAGTGCTTAAGAAAGTCAATTTAAAACTCCAAGATCTTAAATTTTTATTTTTATGCCTGAAATTTTCAAAATATAAAGTGACATTCTTCCTCAATGGGATAAGATATGGAAAAACTGTTTACACAGCTTATTCTGTGTTCGTTTAGGAGTAGGACAGTGAACCAAATGTTGTTCTAACATAAAAACTGTGAGCCAAGGACTAAAACAAATTTCAGTTTTCATTTTAAAAATTACCCCCTCCCGCCCTCCCAAAAATAGTTTAGGTATGTATTTTGTGTGGAAATCCTTAATTATGTATCAAGTAACCAGGGAAAGAAAGAGTTTTAAAATTTGGATAAAAACTGCAAATTTTTCTCCCAAGGGTAGATAAGTACCTCAACTGAGCCATATTCCTTTCTGAAATCTATGAATAACTGGTGTACTGTGCTCTTATACTCCAATTTTTCTACAATATTTGTCGAACACAAAAAATCTGATCAATAGTCGATCTACTGCGCCTAAAACCACATTGATGATACCCAATAATTTCATCTACTTACGGAGTTAATCTTCTCAAAAGAATATTGGCAAAAGTTTGTACGACGTCAATAATCGTGATATTCCTCGAAAGTTACTACAGACAGTCTTTCCCCCTTCTTGAAGATAGGTGAAATTATGGACTCCTTCCATTGCTCTGGTAGGCCTATAATTTCCTTTTCCCAAACAGCAAGTACAAGCTTATAAATTTCACTAGATAATGCGTTTCCACTCCCTTGTTTTAATTCTGCTGGCATTTGATCGATACATGGAGACTTGTACAGCTGTACTTTTTCAGTTTTCCTATCGCAATTTCGACTTCAGAGAGTGTGGGTTCGGGAACAAATGGCTCAGCAGTATATTTGAATATCGTCCCGATTATTTCTATTTAGCTTACGTAGTCTACATTTAGTAGTTTTTTCCATCTGTTCAGGATGTAATGAGAGTCTGCAAGCAAGTCACCATTCTCATCCTTGATCACGTTTACCTCGCCTGATATCCGTTCTTAAATTCCGTTATGCCGTTATGTAAATCTCTAATGTTTTTACTCTTACTATTTGTTTATATCTCATTCAGTTTTTCCTTGAAGTAATCTCTCTTTATATTCCTAAGTGTACGACTTGCTTCTCGTCTTTCTTTGAAATAATCATCTCTATTCGCCTGGACTGGATCCTGTAAGAATTTCAATTTTTATTGTTTTCTTCTTTCTACTACCAAACCACTTTTCTTAGTTTCATAATAACCTATGCTCTGGTCAGCTACAATTTTAATATTATCTCTGATATTTTACCAACGCTATTAATATCTATTTATTTCTGAACTTCGTCGGAACTTCCTAAAGCAGCGGTGGCGAAAATGTAATCGTGCGCCGAGCCACTGTGTAACCTGCAACGTGCATAGCACCTATGGAGGGAGGCGGACACCCGAAGGAGAAGTGAAGCAACTGTCTGACTTATTAACGGATTTTCATTTTCCTTACGTCAAGCACTTAAATGTAATTTTATACAGTACAAGGCTACAAAACTAATGTTTAGTACGTGTAACGAAGAAAGAAATGAACAATATCACAACCTAAAATTAACTGTCTTCAGAATGTCTCTGCGACAAAGTTTCAAAATCAGGAATTATGTCACTTACTGGCAGTCGTAGTTGATCACGAAGGTATTTGTCTGTCAGTCGTTATCTAAATTTGGTTTTTACTATTTTAATTGTTGAAAATAATTTTTCACAAACGTAAGTTGTAGCGAACATGGCTTCAACAGAGCAAGTGGAAGAACGAAGCTTCAGATATTTATTTTTTGACAAAGATTTGAAAGTTCAACATTTGTCAAGTCCTTACATCTAGCTTTCATTTGACATCACATAGTAAATCAGTGAGTTCAAATTGAAGAGCTAACCGCATTATTCGTACATCTGCTGAAAAGGGACGACGTACAGAGATGATGATGATGATGATGATGATGATGATGATGATGATGATGACGATAACAACAATAACACTTAACCTTTTAATGTTTCATGAGTAACATGTAGTATAATGCCGTTTTATGTTATACAACCGTTTTCCTCGTAATACTTGTGAAAAAATGATACATTTAATATTCTCATCATATTGACAGCAAAAAAAATGCGTCCTCCCATCCTACTTGGAACTTTCGTACATGGTTTCGAGAGAGACATATGCCACTCGCAGGTCAGAGACAAATACAAATGGAACGGAGTTTGACTCCAGTGAGTGAGAGGGTGGGGGTTGGCGGAAGTTAGAAGCAAGCTAAATGCACAGCTATCACTGCGAGCCACAATGTCTCGCGGGTCACGTTCTCGCCACGGCTGTCCTAAAGTGAACATCTGTTTGAAATTTCGACCTGATAATGTTGCTTAGTTTCCTCGTCTTTTAATTTCGGAATATTGAATCCATTAATATTAACTTTTTACTCTACTCGCTCGGCACTGATAGTCTTCCTCTTAATTTTCCAATTACCAAATTATAGTCAGAATCACATTCTGCCACTCTGAAAGATCGAATATCTACTATATCTACTGTACTATACTGGTATGTCTTCGTTTACCTAGCCTATTGTATCAAGATGTGATTTATTTGGTTGTGTGTCAATCTATTTGGAGAAGTCCAAGTATATTTATAACATTATCATTGCAGTATAGACCATTCGTTATGTCGTCCAAATGCATGCGAGCGCCGTAGCTCACAGTAAGAACCTTATGGTGGAAGAAGTGAGCTAACTAGCTGCAGTTGGAAGCATATTGAGGGAGGGAAGCTTCCCAGTCCAATTTCGTCTTTCCTGACGCGCAGATATGTTTCATGAGGTAACGAATGGTATAATTATACTCTTTTTTTTATCACAATGTACCCAACTGATACTCTTTAGAAGCAAAAAAACAGCATGGCCGGGAATAAGGTGCTCTGATTGATGGTTCAAGGAGTCAAACTGCAATTTCTCCACCGGAGAAAGTGTAGTTAGACTTTAAACGATGATTTTATTATTATTATTATTATTATTATTATTATTATTATTACTATTATTATTATTATTAGTAATGATGAAATAACAGTAATTTCGAATGATATTTCATAATATGGAGTCATGACCCACACAATTCAATGCCTCCTTGCCCCACTATAGTCGTAGTCGGCACCAAAAATATAAATTATCACTTAACAACATCACGCATTCTCTTACCATATTTTTGTGTTCTAAAATGGGAGTCCGTGATTTATGCGAGGGAAGTTTCAGAATACGATATTTCACAAGATAAAAATTAGAGATTCTACACTGTATTTTATCATGTGTTATTTATTTGGCGAATGGAATGACAACTTACACAGTGATGTATTCTGCGTCGTTCTCTTCTATGACTTTCAATTTGAAACTCCCTGTATGACTTGAAAATTTAGTTTTGTTCATGCCTATTATTACACACACTCTTACCGATATTTCTCGTCTCACTGCCAGCGCACCGAACACGAACAAAACGTGGTCATCTATTATCCATAGCTGATACAGAAAATTCCCAAAATTCCTTATTTATTTATTTTATTTATTTATTTTGCTAATAATTGTAACATAAAATATAATATATACAGAAAAACTTTAGCTCGCCCCTCAAAGAGCAGAACTCGTGCTCAGGGGCGGATTCCTGAATTGAAATTAAGAAGTACTCGTATATAATACAATTTGTCTTTTGGCTACTACGCAATAAGAGTATATAAATTTAAATTTACGATTTTTCAATTTTTATAAAATCCACACATAACTTTGTAAATTTAATACTAGAACTATTAGAATTGACAAGATTATGATATTTAAATATAAATTTGTTATATATTCTTGGGCCTAAATTACTATTAAGATTAAATACTGTAGCAGTGTTGCATTTTGGTTCAAACAATCTTAAAGAATTTATACATTTTGTTTCATAGCTATGAGAATACAATTATTTCGATTTTTATGTATGAATTTTATTAATACAATATAATAAATTTGTCTTATGTTAAGAACATTAAAGTTCAAAAACAATTTTTGAGATGGAAAATCAATAGGTTTATGAAGACATATTTTAATTATTTTTTCTGTAATGAATAAAGTGGATTAAAATTGAATTTAAATAAGCTACCCCACCCTATAATTCCTTACATAATTACCGATTGAAATAAAGTTAAGTATATTGTGCGTAATACATTTATTGACAAGTAATTCCTCAATAAAACAAAAACAAATATAATGGGTTTGGAATGAATGGGGCCGTCTATTGCTTATCTTACCCATTGTATTTCTGCTTATCGGTTAAAACTACCAACAAAATGGAAAAAAACAAATATATTATTTTACGTAATTTATTACAAAGGTAATTAATGTGTTGGTTCCATTTTAAATGATTGTCGAAAATTATGACTAAATACTCAACTTCAGAGGACTCCTTAATCGGACATTTACACTCTATAAGGAAACAATCAGAGTTATGTTATTTAAATACTAAATATAGATGTAGGAGGTTTGTTACATTTTTCAGATAATGAGAATGGAATAATTATGATTATATTTTCGTTGATAGGAAGATAATTTATGTCAAACCATTTTTTTATTAATTTAAGTCCATTATTCGAATTATTATATGCATCATACCAGGTTTCTCTACCAAAAAGTGAAACTGTGTCATCTGCATAAGAATAATGAACACCATTGTATATAGGCGTAAGTTTCTCATGTATAGTGTCATGCAGTTGAAGAATATAGTCTACTACAGGGACATCATTTTATTTTTACTAACATTTTTATTGTAACCTGAGTTTTTGAATGTACTTCACTCCCACCCCTTCTACTAATGAAGTTCGAACTGTCCTCCACACGAATCAAGACTGTATATAGTAAACAGCATTGAGTTAGAGAGTATAGTACGTTCCAGAAATATGTTCGCGTTTTCCAGTGACGAAAGAGCTTTCAATATTGAATCATATTTTCGCACAGGTACTGTGCCTACGTCGCATCCCGATTTCCCCCACCTGCTTCTGCTCGCCCCTCTGTAAAACCTGGGCTGTCTTAGCTCTTTTCTGAAAACATTAATTTATGTTAGGAATTGGACGTTTACGTAATATTATACAGCTGATTAAAATAACTTAAATAAAAGGGTCTCGTTAAGTAATTAACTGTCACGTGACTTCCCCCCTTTCTACGATCCTGCGGCATAACCACTTGGACGGACAGTAGATAGCATGTCTGAGTAATTTTATCTGTGCGAGTCGGGCAGAAGTGAAGATTGAATTTGCAGTACGTAATTTACTCTTTTATAGAGTAGATACAGAATTATTTCAACATGAGTTACAGTACGAAGGACGAAACTGGCAATTGGAATTAGATGCAATAGTCTATAGTGCGATAATATGCACAAAGGAACTGAAGCCTGTATCGAAATGTACGGCCACCACTTTCAAAAATGTGTTTAAATATCCATATTATGATTATATTTTTCAATTTAACTTCATTCTCTATATTGTACGCTAATGTGCTGTAGACAGTATAATATACACTGCATAATGAATACGTTCGCATGGATAACTCAATTCGTGAGTAAAAACACTTATTCTTAATACAGTACTGCATTTTGATTAAGCAAAAACCTAATGAAAATGATCGAACTCAAAATCGCGATATATCCTAGTTTACGTAAATGGATGAACTACTTTTCTTCCCTCCTATAACTAGTAAAGTGAGTTGTTTGTGTTTTACGTCAGTATCATCGAACTACAGTCGTGGAAGGGGGTAGGAAACGGTGTTTTCGGTTCTCTAAAGGTATAGACAGGTTAATATTAAAAATGTTAGTAAAAATAAAATGATGTCCCTGTATAATGACAAAATGGATTGTTTGTTAAGTCATAAAATAGCACAATAATCGGGCGGGAGCCTGTCGTACGGACACTGGGTCTAAGACTCTCAACTTACGATATCTTCCAGTGTAGAATATAGCATTGCTAAATGGACCGTTAAAAGATGTTATATTAAATACCTAATTACTTTCAGTATGAAATGTTCTTGGAAAAAATACAACATTAACGGAAAGTGCGTGAAATAATCGATGATATATAATTTAAAAACTCTAGTAAAAATTCGGGCGCGTGAATTATGCGAGTAAATACGGTATCATCAGAATAATATTAATTTTGTGCGAAGAGAATGTATTTGCACACGCCCAAAATGTGCTATACCTGACTAAACAATGTACTGGGGCCATCAGCGAAAGTGCCATCTTGCTGTTGTATACACTCCCCAAACAAGAGTCCAGAGCTGTATAACGTTTAACATTATAACAGGTAAAGTTATATACGTAAGAGCTTATATAGCATTTAGCGGTAGCATTTTGTGTTACAACGCTGTATAACAATGTTTATTAATAAGACCGATTGTGTTTAATAAAGACTATTATTAAAATCTAGTACGCATGGATACCACATCAATACTATGGTTACAGCATTGCTTATTGTTCATCTGTGATTACGAGTAATACGCGCGCGTAATTTTATTAGCAGAGAATAGAATCGGTGTAAGATATTAAGGATCAAGACTCAGAAAGATGGCATGGTGCTTTGGAGCATTCTTTAACTTCCTGGTAAGATATTATAGATATTCAGTAAAAATTCTCTGACCAAAATAAGTATATTTGGGCATCGTCTTTAATATTGTCTTGATGTTCATTGGGAGAAAACACACTTTCCAGGATTTCATATACTCATAGCCTATTATTATATTGTATACTAATATTAAATTTGGTATGTTTTCAGTGGAGTCTGTGGCTGCGACTATGGACGCTGCAGTGCCCCCAACCCCCTGAGCGCCCCCAAACGCCTGAGTGCTTCCAATTCCCGGAGTACTCGCGATCTTCTTCCGTGCAGGGAGATGATGATAGCGATGATACGGTAGGTGCATCATTTTACAGTTTAGTTCCTATTAAGGTTATTAAAATATTAAATAATGTAATCATTTGGAAAATGTAAATTCTAAAATGACACTGGTCTACAAAATTAAACATTTTTTCTTTCACAGGAACTTAACTGAATCTAAGTGTCTTTGACATGCTGAATTCAAACATGCTTTCAATTTTCTATCAGATACGTTTTTTGCGACACGTTAAAATTTTTTATAGAATTAATATTTACATAATACTAAATGATAAATGTACGCCTCATTTTGGCTTATCTAAATAGTTTTATATGATTTTCGGGCATATTTTGCGTTTGGGATGTCTCTCTTCATGGTCCAGCAGTAGTCGGCCAACATACTGGAACTCCATTTGCTTTCGTAGCACCATTCCATCGTAGAAATCTGCTAATGAAAATGCTCTTCATGATCATCACTGACAGCTCCAGAATTTCACGGGAATAAATCTTGGTGGAAGTACAAGAAGTCAATTTTTGAAGACATGTTGTATCCCTTAGCTTTGCATGAACTCATTCTTTCACGACAGTTTTCTGGTTTATGATTTCCAAGAAAACCATAACAGAAATGTTTAGTGATTTCCAGGTTACTTTTCCAATGGATTTAATATTTTCTAAAAATATTCATCATCCGGTGATCTTATTTGTGACCCTATAAATGTTCCTTCGTTCAGTTTTGTATTACTAATATTAGGAAATTTAGATTGCAAATGCATAAATGCAGCTGAATTTTTACCAATTGCTTACACAAAATGTTTCATAAGTCCCATGCAAGAGAGCTAAATATACTTTTCAGGATTCGCTAACGGGGTATTTGACACATTTTTATGCCAAGGAATAAACATTCACATTCAGGCCATTGTTTCCTAATGTAGTGAGACTTCCTATCCCTGCTGTCCCATTCAGACAAGAAACAGCAGAATTTAGTGTATTAAAGTTACAAAACCAGCAATAAAGCTATCACCTTCAAATCTCTACATATATTCCAGTTATATTTTGTATACTAGATTTCTTCTAACAGAAATTTCAAATTTTAATATGCCTCTTTCAAATCAGTAGTATGAAGAAGTAGTCTTCAAACTAACTTTCGATGAGTCTATAAACAATCGCTACTCATCTGGCTGGTGTTGATGTCCAAGAGTCTACTATTTCACAAATATAAAAACTACACTTTTCTCTTTAGAGAACTAGTCTTTGAAATCCTAGTCAAGACTAGAATAAATGCACATGCTTCTATCTTTGTGGAGTAGATTACAAACCTTGATCCTGGAACTTAAAAGTTCAGCCTGTTATTCTTCTAATGTCAGTTAAACAGAAATAGCAGTCAGTTGAATGGTCCTTTCGTTCTCTCCAAATCATAGAAATTGAAAATAGCATTTGATGTCTACCACTTTTCCATCCCTTGGGAAGACTAACACAAATTATACACAACATCACATACGGGGTGGAAGTGAACTTATTACATTAATTCACAGAGGAAATAGATGGTCAATGCGAACAAATTTTGTGAAATAACTTTTTTGATACATCCAATAGTTTTGAGAATATGAAATGTAACTTGTGGTAACGCTGCGACGTCCCTTCAGGTCATTGCTCCGCAGTGGAGGAGAGTAACTGGAATCATCTACTCCACAAGCGTTGGAGAGGAGAATGTAAACAAAGACGTCTCGTCAGATACGTTTCGATCAAATTACTGTATATTCGTAACACTTAACACATTATTTAACATTACTGTAAACTTAATTTCTTTATAAATTAATTTATATTTATTTTCGTCAAAGATAATTGTTTAAATGGAGATTGAGTTACAGAATATGTATTCGTAATACTGGTATTTTTAGTTTACGTTAATTATAAATACGTTTTTAATGGAAATAGACTCAGGGACAAAAACCCGGACACTTGTTTTATAAAAATAAAAATTACATGTATGTTACTCAAAGTTTTAGTAGTCCATGCAATTTAATAACCATTTCGTGATTTCGTTACCGCGGATTCGTGTAAACAAGCTATTATTATGAGATACACCACTTATTTGTAGAAAGTCTCAGTAATAATAGAATTTGTGTCTGTGGGTTTGTTCTTTATTGTCGATATTTATTTAATTTTCACATGTCGTCAGTGTTTTGAGTGTAAGTTGGTAGTCGCACGTTATCTTTTTAAAGAATGCGACCGGAAGATATTGCTGTAGCCGTTGCTCTAAATGATCATGGACGCAGTGAACGTCATGTCGCAAATGTCATGAAAGTGCCTTGAAGTACCATTCAAGACGCCCTAAAACATTTTAGAGACACAAGAATACACCAGGAAACCAGGTTCGAGTCGTCCGCGATGCACAACTCAAAATGAAAACAGGCGCATGGTGTTATCAGTTCTTAGGGAGCGCAACCTGCCAGCTACGATGGTAGCCCAGCAGTTTGTTGACATGCATGGACGTCCAATATCGGCTAAAACAGTTAGAAGAAGGTTGAAAGCAAGTGGGCTGATATCAGCTAAACCTGTAAATGGTCCCATATTACTCAGATTTCGTTTTTCACAAGATCATAGAGCCTGGAGGAATGAACAGTGGAGCTGTGTTCTCTTTACAGGCGAGTCCCGTTTCAATCTATGTTCACTGATGGACGTGAAAGAATTTAGTATTTCCGAGAGGTTGCCATTTGGAGATAGTGAAGTGATGGTTTAAGCACGAGTGTATATGAATGCTCGTAGGGAGATGGTTTTCGTAAATAGAAATCTAACAGCTGATAGGTACATAAATTGTTTGGTCCAACATGTGGTGCTATTTGGTCCATATATAGGCAATGGTTCTCTTCTAATGCACGAGAATGCGCTCCCACGCGTCACACGCGTTACCAGAGATTATCTTTAAGAAGTGAGAATTCATGTTTTATCATGGCCAGCAAGGAGTCCTGACATAAATCCAATTCAGCACTTGTGGGACATGCTGGCACGACGTATTAGGGAGAGACAGCCACCACCAGAAAACTTACAGGAGTTAAGACAAGCACTTCTTGAAGCATGGGAAGACATTCCTTAAGCAGCCATTTCTAATCTGATTCAAGGCATGTCAAGACGTATGGATGCAGTTATCCAATGCCGAGAGAGTAACAGACATTACTAAAAGTGTGATTTCAATGTTACAAGCACGAAAGATCTGAGCCAGAGCTGAAAAAAATATTGTTACTGGTTTTACGCCTTTTGCCTCCTGAAGAAAAGATTTTATTTCTAATAGTGTATTTTTTATTAATTATACGATCCTTTGTTTTAAATGTATTTTTCTATAATTTAAAAACCATTACGTTTCATAACCTACTAGACCTTTGATTAACAATTTCTGACATAAAAGAAGTGCCCTTGAACACAAAGTGTCCGGTTTTGTTTGTCCCTGAGTGTAGTTTTGTTCTGTAATAATGTACATTCTTTACGTAAAGAACAAAGAAATCAATAGACACTGTGAATGAAAATAGGTTTCATATAATTAAATTTAGAGTTAAAGTGGTTATAGCGTAATAAAGAATGCTAAAACGCAAACAATTTATGTAAGTAATTGACTCACTACTTTATTTTTTCATATACAGTAATTTGATCGAAACGTATTTGATGAGACGTTTTTGTTTACATTCACCTCTCGCAAGTCTTGCGGAGTGGATGATTGCAATTCTCATTGTCACTGCGGAGCAATAACCTCAAGAAGTGTTGCAACATGTTAAATTTATTATTTTCAAAACTATTGGACGTATCAAAAAACTTATTTGAGAAAAACTGTTCACATTGACTTCGTCTATTACCAATGTGGATTAATGTAATAGGTTCCCTTCCAGGCTGTATTTGGGATCCAGTATTTATTAAAATCACCAGCTTTACACCCAAAATAATGTTCATAGTACTCTTCACAATTGGCATGAAATTTCACCTGTGAGAGTTTAAGAAATTGTCTGGATGATTTAAACAATTTCTTTGCATATTTTCTAAAATCTAATAAAACACATAACAAGAACAATATACAGCACAACACACTATGTCTAAGAGAAATGAAATACTCATGTTGACGTGCTCGCTACAAGTTCAATACAGGCTGTCTGCTTATACAGGGACATCATTTTATTTTTACTGATATTTCTAATATTAACCTGGCTATATCTTTGGATTAACGATTGAGAACCGGAAACACCGTTTGCTACCTCCTTCCACGACCGGAGTTCGATGATACTGGCGCAAAATACAAACAAATCACTTTACTATTTATAGGAGGGAAGAAAAATAGTTAATCACTTTACGTAAACTACGAAATATCGCGATTTTGAGTTTGATAATTTTCATGAGGCTTTTGTTTAATCAACATACAGTACTGTATTAACAATAAGTGTTTTTACGCACGAACTGAGCTATCCATTCTGACGTATTCATTATGCAGTGTATATTATACTGTCTACAGCACATTAGCGTACAATATAGAGAATGAAGTTAAATTGGAAAATAATCATAATATAGATATGTAAACACATTTTTGAAAATGGTAGATGTTCATTTCGATTCAGGCTTCAGTTCTTTTGTGCATATTATCGCACTATAGGCTATTGTACCTAGTTCCAATTACCATTTTCGTCTTTCGTACCGATAACTCATGTTGAAATAATTCTGTACCTACTCTATAAAAGAGTACCTTACGCACTGTAAATTCAATCTTCAGTTCTGCCCGATCCGAAAAGATAAAATTACTCAGACATGTTATTTATTGTCCGTCCAAGTACGATTAGTTTTGTCTCAGGGTCGTGGAAAGGGGGAAAATCACTTGACTCATAATTACTTAACGAGGCCCTTTTATTTAAGTTATTTTAAACAGTTGTATAATATTACGTAGACGTCCAATTCCTATCAGAAATTAATGTTTTCAGAAAAGAACTAAGACAGCCCAACCACTAGCCTTTACAGGGGACGAGCAAAGGCTGGTAGGAGAAAGCGGGGTGTGACGTAGGCAAACGGACGACAGTACTTGTGCGAAAATACGATTCAATATGAAAGCTCTTTCGTCATTGGAAAACGCGAACATATTTCTGGAACGTACTATACTCACTAATTCAGTACTGTTTACTAGACCGTAAGGAGACTTTGACTGCATACGCGGCCTTGGTTCTGTGTGGAGGACGATTGGAAGTTTACTAGTAGAGGGGGTGGGAGTCATCATCATCATCATCATCATCATCAATAACTTCAAGGTTTAGGCCGATGGCCTGTTCCGCCTCCAGAATTTTATCCATCAAACTGGTCTCTCCAACGTCTCTTTGGTCTTCCCACTCGTCTTCTTCGTGTAGGTCTATAACACCATGTTCTGAAAGGTATCCTGTCGTTGGGCATTCTTGTTATATGGTCGTACCAATTATTTCTATATTTTTCAATTACAGTTATTACACTCTCGATATTCAGTTCTCGACGTATATCTTCGTTTCTCTTATGGTCCTGTAGTCTAAATCCTGCTAGTGGCCTTAAGAGTCTCATCTCAGCGGCCTCAATTCTTCTCTGTTGGGCTCTAGTCAGAATCCACGTTTCTGAACCATATAACAATGTCGGAATTGCCAGCGTCTTGTAAAATTTGAGTACAGTTTTTCTGTCAACTTTATTTATGAGTGTACGTTTAATTGTACCAATAAGTCTTAAAAATTTATTTAACTTGTTTTCTACGTCTGTGGAGGATATGTAAGAGAGATCGCATCCAAGGTAAGTAAAAGAATTTACTTGTTCAATCATCTTATCCTCTATTACAATTTTAGTTCTTATTGCATTATTTCCGCAGAAGCCAAATACTTTAGTTTTCCTGTGTGATATTTTTAGATTGTAGTTATTAGCAACAATTCTCAAGTAAGTGGGAGTAAGTACATTAAAAAACTCGGGTACAATAAAAATTGAAGTAAAAATAAAATGATGTCCCTGTACCAGCAATGCAATATCTAAACATGGTACAACATGTTTAAATATTAACAAGCCAGCACAGTGTTGCCAACCATTTCTGTATAACATTTCCTCATTTGATCAAACATTCTCACTTCTTATAACATAAAGATTATAACAAAAAAGTCTGATATATTGAAGTATATTATACAAAAAGTGACCATAAAAAAAACTGTTACCGATGGAAAAAAATCTGATTACATGTTTGACATCAGGATAAAAAACTACACTAGAACCAGTAATCAGTTTTCTTGTGAAAAAAAATCATGTTGGCCAACAATGTAATTAAAAGGAGTATTCTTCTTATTATATGTTTTTATTTATCGCGAAGTAATGTTAAACATTTATTCATTATAAAATTATTTTAAATCCATTTTTGTTCTCAAGGAACATTTCCATTGTGGCATTTTCTCTCTCTGTATCAAGAGAGATGGCTCGTGCGTTTCGCATGGGACTCGCATTCTGGAGGTCTGTGATTCGATTTCCCGATCGACTAACCTGACTGTGGTTTTCCGTGGTTTTCCACGGTTACTTAGGCAAATGGAAGGTTGGAATTTCCATTGCCACTGTCCATTTCCCTTCCCCTCCAGTGTAGAAAAAAGAATTTAGATTTCATATCATTCATCTTCTTCATCTCATTCCATAGACATATTCAGGTCAAGACGCATGTCTTCATCCGCTTACGGGAGAGGGCGTCCTCTCTGCAATAGTCGATTTATTTCTTAACAGTACTTCCCAGGATGACTCGACACCTTGTAAGGGCCATTGGCATGGATCCTATGCTGCTTGGTGACCTTGGCGGTATTAACTTAGGTGGGGGTGGGGGCCACATTGGGTGAGCGGGCGAGAGGTCATATGCAGCCTGTGGGCTGGTACACCTCATCCACATTCATCTCATAAATTCGGGGTGCACAATAGGCCTCAGTATGGCAGACGTGCAAAGGGTCGTCCCTAACCAGCTCCTAGTCACCTAACCTAACCTAACCTAACCATTCTCTCTCAATGTTGTAATCATTCCCCGAGGTAAATGGAGAGGAAGTTAAATTATTTGTTTTTTACTTTTGTGGAAATAATGCGAGTGCTAAAACTTGTCTCACTCCAGTTTCAGTTCGATTTGTGAGGGAGCATTTATGATGCAATGCAGAGTACGAAGTTTGACAACTTGCCGATATAATAATAATAATAATAATAATAATAATAATAATAACAATAATCCCATAAAATCCCTTCAGAGCAAGGGCCTCCTACTTACGTAAGGGTGGCTCTGTTGTTTAGTCACATGTGGAGCCAGTCCGTGTGATTTTGGGTGATTTTCCTATATGGCTTAAGGCCTCGTTACCTAATCACTTCCTGATTTAGTTCTCATGTAATCTAATACAATTTATAATACTAATCTTATACTATTTGTGTCTCTAATTTTTAGTATTGGTGACTTTAGTTTTTGGTGTGCGTGTTTGCCTTCTAGTGTACATTTCCGTCACACTATCTTGCCACTTTGTGTCTGAAACACTTCACTACACTGCACTACACTTTGCTATTTCTCTCCCTAGTTTTCCACTGCACTCTGTCCTTAGCGATCCTTGTCCAGGCTGCTGTCTAGAAGTCATCCGCCCATCTACATTTACGACGGCCCCTCCTCCTTTTCCCAGTTCGGTAGTCCCACACTGTTGTAGCGTAAGCCCAACTACCCTGTTACAATCTAGCAGCATGATCTCCCACTTGTGTATAACTATAATAAATGATTTAGAAGGTTACGTAATATGTAACAATTAAATTATGCTTCTCTGACACTATGTATTAACTGCCTTTCATGAGTTATGCATCCTTTTTAGAAGCCCATTCCGCATCACGTATGTTGTATAAGTGTGCGCCTTAAGTTCTTGTCATCTGTTGCACTGCTGTAGTTTGTTATTGGTCTGTCTGGCGCATCTTCAACCCGTCTTGTCATCCAACAATCCAACACAACACTGCTATGCTTAACAGGGTTGTATTGTGAATGCTGCTAAGGTGTCAAAAATGTAATGAGGTACTGTAACAGGGTATGTAATTTTAACAGCTATTGTAAATTATCAGAACATGCAAGAAAAATTAAATTTCATTTCTGTAAAAAATTAATATTAGACATCTAATTTTTCGATGCATAGTTCCTAAAGGACGTATCATCGAGCATACGTTCCTTAATAAAAAGTGATCCCCTTTGTGTGACCCATTACTTCTCAAAGTTTGTCGGTGAGATCCTGTTACACCCTGTACATATATTATTAGTGCGGGGACATATATTTTTTGATATGAAACACTTAAATTTCATTTTTATGGAGGCCCTGACTTTTCATTTGCTCTTAATTCTCTATCGAAACACAAGTGATTGTGATAGTTCATTTTATGAGGAATGCTGAGCCTAGCGGCAGCGCGGCGCACATTCACTGCGTGACACTAGCGTCACTGGCCGCGTGATGTTTGCCGTTGCTGCCGCTAGATTTCAAATATTGCGTACTTACTAATTACTTCAAATAATGCTGAAAATGACCTTCTGCAGTGAAACGCCCTACATCTCTTAAACTATTATGCGATACATCTTGCAGTTCAGCTTGAGTAATTTTTGTCATTTCCTGTCGTATTGCATCGTTAAGTTGTTCCAAAGTATGGGGATTATTTTTATACACTTTACGCTTTAAGTTTCCCCAAAGACAAAAATCACAGTAGCTGAGTTCAAAGGATTTAGGGGGCCACAAACTTCTGCGTATTATTCGGTCTTCGGAAACTTCCTTTATGGTGTGCATTGAACGTTCGGCAGTATGTGGGCTGGCATTGTCCTGTTGAAAACAACCGTACTGTTTTTCTTCGTCTGTAAGCTGGCTGAAAAATGGAGGCAGTATTGTATTCACAGATGTGTTATAAAATATTGGCCCGATTATTCGTCTCGCACTAACCGCACACCAAATTCCTACCTTATGACAATTATCACTGTGCAACGGGACTTGTACAATATGTGGAGTTTTATCATTCCAATTTCGCACATATGGGGAACTGACATGACCATTGAGATAAAACCATGCTTCAGCATTAGAGCCCGGATGTTTAGGCATTCATTTTTCCTAAAGTAGGCAGGCATATAGGCATTAAAATAGTGAAAATTGGCAGTGAAATAGTGAAACGGCTTGCCTCCATTAGATAATCCCGCCGTCAACCGTACAATAAGGTTGATTGTCTCGTAAAGGTGAGGTAAAAGAAATAAAGCACTTACAACAAAATAATAAATTACCTGATAACATTTATTAATTTAAAATTCAGGTAATAACAAGCATATAGACTATATAGAAAAAAAAAACAATATTTTAGAAATATTAAACATCACATAAGATTAGAAGAATTATGAGATATAAATAAACTGAATATAACCCAACCATAAGGTTACTGATCTTTCGGGATAATCTAAACCCATCTGACATTCGCCATTACAGACGAAAACTGAATTAGCGTATTTAACAAAATTGAATATGAATTTAACTACTCCACAATTCTATCATTAACCAATGTAGAATAAATTCCCAATATGAAACAGAAAAGAAATAGTAGAAAATATACTACCGACGAATGTCAGCGAGAACTTTCAAGTAACGACAAGATACATATATTAATGAAAAAACCATAATATCACCAAATAATGAAAGTCTTCTAATGCTCGGCAAGCCAATCTGAAGACAGTCCCCGAAGCCAGGGCACGCCTACACGTACTTCATCCCAGGTCGACGTCATTCTCCAACTGCTGAGGTCTCCCCCCGAGACCAAGTCGAAAGTTACACATTCCGACTCCATTCCATAAATGCCCTTTCAGCCCGCATGGCTAATTCTCCGGTCTCATCCGTCGAGCAGCGGACTCTCACTAAGTCCATGTCTCAGCACACATGGCTGATGGTCGACGTCCTACGTCGAGCGCCGAACTCCAACTAATTCCACTGTCTCAGCGCCATGGCTGATGGTCGACCTGCCCCGTCAAGCGACGAACTCTAACTCCCCTTCTCGCGTCAACGGTTCCACTCGGAAACGGAGCCTAATAACCGAAAATAATTTTGAACAAAACACCAATGAAAATTAAAACCGAAATCACGTGATAAATAAACTCGCTCCTTATAGATAAAAACAATCAGATCTAAAATGGCGGATAACACAACGCCATCTATTGAAAATAAAGGTAAACTAAAAGCAGGAAGTAACGTAAATAAGGAATAAGACAGAAAATCAATAGAAAACACAGGGTGCCGAAAATTAAACGGCACAATAGGCATTTATTATTCATGAAAACAAACAAAAAATAGACAAATACTTAATAAATCATCCCGTACAGTACTCACTTTCCTTGGCTACATGTCACAACAAGATGCTTTTTAAGTTATCAACTGTCATAGTGAGCCGCCTGTCAGAGAGAACGTTTTTCATGGTGGAAAAAGATCTTTCTACTTCTACTGAAGTGATTGGAGCAAACTTAAAACAAATTACTTCAGAAGAACTTCTCTATTCTTTCAGAGATCGGGAAAAACCGACTGTGTATTGTCTCAAAAAGAGGGGTGTGAGAAGGGATTAGAGACTTCAAAGTACGCGTGACTTGTGCTTGCAAGCGACAACAGTAACGGGACGTGGAGATTTGCTTTTAATACTTCCTCATCCTCTTTATTTGACTGGCAAACCCCGAAGTAACCTGAGCACTGAGGGTTATACTGTTCAAACATCTTTGTTAAGTGACATGAAAGATAGAATCGGTAGGGGAGAAAAGTTTACGACTTCTTGGAAACATATATATTGCTGAAAAATAAGATGCTCAGCAAATATTTGTGAGGTGAATATATATATTTTTAATTTGTACAACCGTTCTCTTTTATTTTTTTTTTATATAAGGCAAACTCGACTATGTTGGCAGTATTAAGGTTTTCTGTCTATAGATATAATCAAAAATGCTTTAAAAATTTCCTTCATGCAGCAGTTAATCACTAGACATAATTGTATTGGTTGGAGTAAAAATTTTATTTTTTAAGTGTATCCCAACAGGGAAATAGCTCCATCTAAAACATGAGATCATATTGTGCGTTTCAGGAACTCGTGTAACTTCGCAGTACTGCTCGGGTAATTTCGCAGTAATACTTGTGCAATTTTCAAGAATAGTCTTTTTAGCTCAAAACATGATTTAATGTAATCTAAACATCAGTACATGTTTACACACATGAACTGAACACACATTAACAAACTAGGCAATAAATGTAGAACAACTGGGGATCAACTATTAACACTAATGACAGGAAATTAATAAATTTATCTAACACATATCTGGATTAAACCTTATGCCAAAGATAGAAAAAAGCATTATGAGAACTATTTAGACCTAATCCGAATTCTCTTCCGCTGGCAAGACAATTGTTGTTTCTCCTTTCTTTGCCGTTGTTTGAAGGTAGAGAGACTTTGCTCCTTTTGGGGACACAATTTTGTTTGGTTTCGTAATCAATGAAAACCCTGTTTCATCTAAATTTCAAATGAGATTAGGCTTGTTACTTTGTTCTGCCTTCTCACACACACTTCCTAGCACATCATAAAAATCGTTAAAATTCGAGCGAGTTGAGGCTGTTACTCTATGGTAGGACAGATTTTCTGCCTGGCGCATACTTAGCCCATAACGCTTCTTAAAAGAAGTTCGAATCTACCGGGAAAAGCACATTACGAACAAACTATTTCAGATAAAACAACAAGCAAGGGTTCAAATTAATCATAAGAATTGGAGAATTCATTAATCACAGTTTGATACTTACAGTTCTGAATATCTCGACGATAAAACGTCCAGAAACACAACACTGCAAATTTACTCATTCTTTCTGAGCAAACACACACCTACTAAAGCAGATAGTTGTATCACTTTCGCCAGAATGCGTTCCAGTAGGATATTCCTGCATGAAACATCGCAGAGAGGTTCTGGCATTTATCCGTATTTTTTGCAAGCTCAAACAAACACGGACAACTCCACAACTAATTAATATATGAGATAGGCCTACTGCGAAATTAGACGTACTGCGAAATTAGCCGAGTTTGCCTTATTTATGTGAGGTTTATTTTAAATGCATTAACAATATAGAAAATGTACAATAACGACATAAAAAGACTAAAAAAGCATTTAACCTTAAAATAGGCAATGAGAGCTAAAATGGGCAAAAAAGGCAAAATAAAAATTGGACCTATCGTTCCCAAATGTGTGGAAACGTGTTTATCTCTAATAGGTCTTTCATACAAATACTCAGTTTTAAAAAAGGCATTTTGCCTAACATCCGGGCGCTATTTATCATCCATAAACATTAGTTTTGGATCAAGGTGTTCATTGTAAACATTTTCAAGAAACCAATTGCAGAACCGTATTCTAGGACAAATCGTATTTTATATGATCAGAATTTAAATAGTTTGGTTGCTTTGTGTGCTAACTCGCATGATATGTTCAATCGCACTTTAATATCTTCAAGTTTTTGCAGTTAAAACATGTCGTTTACGCGCTCCCTAAGCTTGTTACAAACTGAACCTGTAGTACGCCACTTTTTCATTAACTTCGAAACGCAAGACTGTGTAGGAATTGTTGACTACGGAAATTTCTGTACAAATCTACGAATGCATCTGCTATAACCGTTTTGATTTACGTAACAGTCGTCTAGATAAATTCGTTTTCAATAACATATGAAGACTTCGCGGGAAAAACGATGAATGTCACAGTTTTGTTAAGGTTGATGTCATTATCTAATTGAATGGATCACTACGAAATTTAATGTTGTTCTTATGAAAAATGGTGAAAAGGAGATTATCACCACGAATACAGTAATACTTTCCTTTATTTTCTATGGAAACAGCACTACATCTTGCAATTATAGACTCAATTAGATCATTATCTAATCCTTAACAGAAATGTGACATTCATCGTTTTTCCCGCGAACTATTCATATGTCATCTTCTCACAAAATACGTCTACACCACAGTGAACTTCAAACTCAACTGATGCGTTGGAACCAGGACCTTTGTACAGGACACGTCATGTCATTCCCAAGGTCGCTTCCGCAGTGCACAATTTTGCCGCCGTTTGGCCTGTAAAACATGCATTCCTCGTAAAATTAACTATCTGTAATTAAAATACAAGGTTAATTCCGATCTCTGATAACGAATTTGAATGACATCGTGTGCGTCAGGAATCACACCGGCACCTGAATTGCGGCTTGAGATGACAGACCAGTAGTGAGTGATTTCATAATCAGAGTGCACGGTGTATCACAGTAGCAATGCCCAAGAAAATCGAGCCTTTTAGGAGGGGTACATAACAACTCTTTCCGATGCCAAGTACAGTTACGTGAAAATCATAGGAGCTTGCAAAAAACTTGGTTTCTTATTTCCAAAAAAGGCATCTTGTGTTTACATAATAAGACTGGCAAAGCTCGGATGGGATTAATTCCAGAGTGGAAAAAGCAAGCAAATCCACCCACCGTCACAAGTCGCCGCACCCCACAAGATGTTACAAATTAAATCCATTCCAACTTTACCAATCTTATTAAGTACACAGAAGATGCCTTTTTTGGAAATAACGAAACCTCGTTTATTGCAGGCTTCTTTTATTTTCACTTAACTGTATTTGGCTAGCTTTTCTTGGGAATTTCTGTCGTGAGTCGCTGTGCACTCTGACTATGAGATCACTCACTACTGGTCTGTCACTTCGCGCCACAGTTGAGTAGTGGTGTGACTCCTGATGCACATGATGTCATTGAAATTCGTTATCAGAGATCGGAAACAACCCTTTATATTTCATAATGTGTATACTACGTATATAATATCCAATTGTGTGAAGAGCTGCGCCCTGCAGACACCTCCCATCGTACTGACGTCGGTGATAATAGGTAATTCTATACAGTCCTAGAATATTCCTCAGGATATACAGTGCTTCCTAGAGGCTGACAAGCTGGACATAAACAGGAAATGTAATTTTAGTACACCTGCGTACATACTTATGGTATCATATGATATTAAGAATTAAGAATTAGCCACGAAATCCCGTGAAGGGCAAGGGCCTCCTGACTATGCAGGGTGGTTTGTTAAGCAGTTTCCGGTTAGCCACGCCGGGAATGATGGTCACTTTTGTAATGTAATAGTTTGGTATGCTGTCTGGGTTAACACTGTTCACTAGTCACTGTTTGGGTTGCAAGTCACTTTGTGATTAGTTTCCATTGTTGTCGGTGTTTCGCTGTTCTTGACCATAGATGGCCGAATCTTGATCTAAGTTCGTCTGCCCACCTTGTCTTCTATCTTCCAGCGTTGCGTTTGCCAATCCTTGGGTTCCATGTCTTAAGAATGTATGTCCACCAATTCTCGCTGAGTCGCATCACGTGCCCTGGCCATTTCTTCTTCAGCTTGTCGGCCGTTTCTGCTGCGTCTTTGAGATGTGTTTGTCTTCTTATGTCTTCGTATCATATATCATAGGATATAAAATAACATAACAAATAGAAATCAGTGCTACTTGGTTACTTTTCAATGTGGTTTGAAGTTTATATCACTCACTGTCACTGCAGTTGCTCTCTGCCAGAGGTTGGGATGAGAATTCTTGTAAGTCGATCCCTCTTTTCTTCAGAACTCAGTAGGTTAATAACATCCTCAGGCAGAGTTTCTTATTTGTCTTTTGTCCACTTTGATAGTAACAATATGTCATTTTAATACTAATAATTACGGGCCTTGTGACCTCAAAACTTGGTACTATGATATTCTGTTCTAACATATCTTTAATTTGTTTTTGAATTTCCTGCTAATTTCATTCGGGAATACAATTGTTCTTCAACACTTTGAACCCGGGTGGTAGGGTTAGTACGCCTGGCATTTAAATCGTCAAAAACTCGGCGATAGTACTGTACTAATACGCCTGCGTAATTTTCGTTACTGCGGACAATTGTTGTGTAGTTTGAAAAATTTAATTATATCTTTTTGTTGGTTTCCATATACAGACACTTTTACATTTTCCTCCAGAATATTCCATTTTTTTGGTATAACTCCTGATCGCGAATTAAAAACACTCGGTCCATTTTAAGAACATTTAAGTGACTTACTGGTTAAGGTTGATTCTGGTGTAAATTCAGAATATTGCCGTAAAGACTCAAGCTTTTCTCACCAACTATTTCATGTCTTCATGTAGCTCCAGAACATAATGTTTTTTTTAATCGATTCTGTTACACTCGTCCCACTTCATTTTCTCAATTTTGTTAGTAATATTTAATTGTACAAAGGTTTTGTCATTTAGTGTACAACGTCTGATAAATTTTGTGTATTATGTTTTGTCGTAAATTTTATAAGAATAAGTTGATATGATACATATATCGATCGTCTAGTTCAAAAGTGCGACAACTCAAAAAAACAAGTTTTGAGATATCTTCAGTTGAAAGTTTCAAATAAATCACTTAGAAAGGAACAGAGTTCTGGTTCATAACCACGACAATTAGAAATGAGTCAGTATTCAGGACGAGTTTATCACAATCTTCCAGTTCATTATTAATACATTTCGAAATGTACTAATAATGAATTAGTAAAGCCCATAGTTATAATTATTTCTAAAGCAGTTTATTTAGTTTTTTTCTTTTTGGTTGTAAATATGACTTATCTCAATATTGAATCGGAAAGAGCTCCGAATCAGTAGTATAAATAACTAAAAAATGACAATTTTTTAGTTGTTGCACTTTTGAACTGGATATGTATCGCTATATTTTTTATGAGTTCACCAAATAGTTACGTATTCGGCGTATTAATGTAATTATGTTTTGCAGACAAATTATATACTAAGCAACGAATTATAGATTGTAACACTTACAGGGAAGTGGAGATATGTACTGTATGCTTAATTGATTGTGGAATTCTCGTCAGAACAATAGATATTATTTTTCTAAATTGGCTCCAATGTAACAATATCGCTTTTCTGCATTTTACACTTTTTAATTTCAGTGCTTGTAGTAACCATAATAATGTACAGTAATCCGCTGCGAAGCAGCCTGCACTCTACTCACCGCAACCACACTCACAGGAGCGCGGCACGGGTCCTCACCTCGCCTGTGCTTTGTTCTTTTATTCGTATATTCCCTCAGAATAGATAACGAAATACATGGATTGTCTTCAACAGAATATTCCTGCCTTGAACAAGATGAAGATTTTGAAGTATTGATATCCTTCCAGATAGGCATTATTGACCAGAAGAGACCACTTCTTGACTTTGAACAAATGAACAGAATAATATTGACGATTATGCTGTAACAGTGCTCAGTAGAGATGGGTAAAAAAAGCTGGAAGAGTTTATTTGAAACTGTTTCACAATTGAAACTGTTCCGTATCGAAACTGTTTCGCGATATAACCTGTTCCAACTGTTCCAAAGAGTGTTACACTGCTCCAATGATAAAGATGGGTAAAAAAAGCTGGAAGAGTTTATTTGAAACTGTTTCACAATTGAAACTGTTTCGATACGAAACAGTTTCGTGATATAACCTGTTCCAACTGTTCCAAAGAGTGTTACATTGCTCCAGTGATAGAGATGGGTAAAAAAAGCTGGAAGAGTTTATTTGAAACTGTTTCACAATTGAAACTGTTTCGTGATATAACCTGTTCCAACTGTTCCAAAGAGTGTTATACTGCTCCAGTGATCACTTCAACGTTCCACATGGTTCCAACAGATAAACAGTTCAATTTCTAAACAGTTTTCCTTTTCTTTGCTGTCTGCAAAGGCCATGTGTAGCGCTATCATTAACCTCCAATCGAAAGTAGATATATTATCCATGTTCCACACGGCCTTCGTGCAACAGTACCCTATGTACGATCGCGCAATTTAATTGTACGAATCCAATTCCCTAATAAATCTCCTAATTATTAGCTGTCCGTTGATGGAGAATATATTCATAGTACCCTGACAGTGTTAATTATTAATATACCGCGAAAAATATCATCGACTAATGTCATCGTTATTAAACTCTCCTAGGGTTATATGCGTTATTTTTACTAAAATCGATTTATTTTGAATTGTAGTTATTTACTTAGTAACCTACGAAAACTATCTTTCGTTGTCATAATACACTGAACAGGTGGTTTAAAGGCGATTCAAGATCCTTGAAACATGTTCCCGAATCAGATGAGAGGTTGAAATAGTTGGAACACTTGGAACAGTTGGCACTGATGTTGTAAACATATTCTTATGAAACTGTTTCTTTGAAACTGTTATTTTGGAACAGTTTCGTTCATGAAACAGTTACAGTCGAAACTGTTCCTTAAAAAGAACAGTTTAACCCATCTCTAGTACTCAGTGATACTAACAAGAGCACTAATACTTAATATATACCAAGAACGTTAAGAAAAAGCAATGGAATATTTAGTCCAGTGATATCTTTTCAGCACAATATTGTAACTAGTTTCTCTTATTTTCGTAGGCTTCTATTTCATCTGGGAGAAGCTCGGGGTATGAAGGCGATGTAGACGACTCAGACTACGAATAGTCTAATATTGAAGACTACATAAGCAACGAGGACCTGCATCGACAGTAAGTAACTCTTCGGTGTACATAGATCGTAATGTATTTTGCTTACAGCTTTCCATAATTTCTGCATCACAGGGCCTTCGTATACTGAGGAGTGTTTGCAGTCGATTTCTGAACAATATAGGGGTGGAAGTTATATAACTACTGTGCAGATTGAATAGGCAATAATATATTTTGAAATGGATAAAAACGTATGAGTTTTTAAATTAAGCGCATGATTAATTAGAACATTAGACTGAAAGTATACGTAGTTTGACAACAGCGCATTGCCGATTTACACAGTACGAATATAAACACGCACTCGGTCTGAATATCAGCGTTCCGTCCCTTGGTCACCGCAGTAGGGCTGCCAGATTTCTTAATGGCTGGAAATAATTTATGTGATTTCCAAGAAAAAAGTCCATTTTATTAAAAATCTGTAAAAGGATACAACATTGCTTATTAGTTCCTCTAGTGATTTATTTATTTATTTATTTATATATATATTTATTTATTTATTCTGGTGTAGTTAAGGCCATCAGGCCTTCTCTTCCACACCACCAGAAATACAAATACAATAACAGAAATAAAAAGGAAAAAAAAAACTATAATAGTACATTATGCAACGAGCCTATAATGAAGGTAATTAAGAAGTGAGTATGGATATTTATGAAACGAGCGCAAGCGAGTTTCATAATTTTCATACGAGCTTCTTAATTACCATTATAGGCGAGTTTCATACGACTTTTTATGCTCGACCATATTTCTAACGCATTTAATAAACACTACTCAAACTCTCACAGATTACATCCCAATATCAAAAAAACTGACAAATTTATCAAAAGAGAATTACATAAAAATAATAAAAACAATATTACTAGTACAAAACCTGAAATATTTCATCAAAATTTTACTTCCAAAGAATTAACTCTAGCTATACAAAATTTAAAACCCAAGAAATCTCCTGGCCCCGACAACATTCATTCTGAATTTTTGAAACATCTGGGGGAAAAAGCCAAGTCTGTACTTTTATCCATTTTCAATTTATCATGGAACACCTCAATTCCTGCAGCTTGGAAAAAAACAATCATTGTACCAATTCACAAAAAAGGGAAACCTGCTCATGATGTTAATAGTTATCGACCAATAGCACTATTAAGCATGATAGCAAAAACCACGGAGTCCATGATCTCCAACAGATTAACTTGGTATTTAGAATCCCAAAATCTTTTATCACCAAGACAAGCCGGTTTTCGACAACTACACTCTACCAATGAACAAGTCGTATGCCTCAGCCAAGAAATAAAAGACAGTTTTAACAAGAAAGAAGATACCTTGGCAATATTTATTGACTTTCAGTTAGCATATGACTCTGTTTCGAGAAATAAATTATTACTAAAACTCCAGAAATTAGGTATCTCCAGCAATATGTTCAGATAGATATCAGAATTCCTTAGTCAAAGATTCATTGCCACTAAATTCAATAACTCACTTTCTAGTTACAGACAAACATATCGAGGTCTACCTCAGGGCGCTGTCCTCAGCACAACTTTATTCAATATTTATATAAATGACTTACCCTCCCTATTAGAGGAATCAAACATGAAAACAGCACTATTTGCAGATGATATAGTTTTGTGGACTTCCGGATCTTACAGACATAGAGACAAAATTAAAAAAAACTGCTCTTAAATCTCTAAATCAACTACATGAATGGAATACATCAAATTTGATGACACTCAATTTAAGCAAAAGTAGCTACCAAATATTTTCACTCGGTAAAAAAGAAAGAGAATTCAATATCCAATACAATGGCCAACACTTTCCTAGGACTTATGAATCCAAATATCTTGGAGTTATTTTCGATAGTAAGTTAACATGGAGCAACCATTTGAAATTCATTTCTGAAAAAGCTCGTAAAAGATTCTCCCTTCTAAAAAGACTAGCAGGAAAGAAATGGGGATGCTCTAGGAATACTTTAAACACTACATACAAAATGTTTATATAGCCAGTGCTGACATACTGCGGAGAAATTTTAATTACTTCACCTTTCATAAACGACATAGAATATGTTCAAAACCAAGCTCTCAGACTAATTACTGGTGGAATCAAAACAACGCCAATAGATTCCATGAGATTCCTCACTAATATTAACAGCATCAAAATGACAATAGAAGAAAAAGCACTGATTCACTATGAAAAACTTATCAGATTACCAGGAAACAATTGGCATTCATACAGTCCTCTCTGTAGATTGAAAACTCAAAAAAAGTTTCATATCCATTGTTCAAGAATTAAAACAGAAAATCAATATCCCGAATTTAAAAGAAAACTTACAAATTAAACCAACCCTTTAACTCTATTAAATATAGAATGTAATCTAAATTTAACAGAAGAAATACTGAAATCAGAAGTAAACACTGAAATACTGAAACAATTATCTTTAGAGACAATTAATATTAGGTACCCTCCACAAAACTGGTTTCATTTATATACCGACGGATCCTTGATCTCCAGAGAACAAGGTGCCGGTGCAGGTGTTACGTGCTGTCTCTTCTCACTTTATAGATCTCTTGGATATGGAACAACAAGTTTTGATGGTGAAATCATTGCAATATGTGAATGTCTCAGGAATGTTCTATGCCACATCAATAAATTTAGGAATGCAGTTATATTGTCAGACTCCAAAGCAGCTATTCTATCAATCGTCTCTAAACACACACCTTCATCTCAAACAGCAGAAATAACTAAAAAAATCTCTCAATTAATATCACTCAATAAAAGAATTGTATTCCAATGGATACCATCCCATTGTGGAATCCAGGGAAACCGAGAATGCGGATGCTTTAGCGAAGAAGGGCAGCACTGCTACTTACAGACCTGTTACTAAATTTACGTATTACTCTGTGAAGAGATTTATTAAATCTACATACTTAGACTTCAACAAACAAAATTTGATAACTCAATCCCAAGGGAAAAAATGGAACTCTCTGCATCAAAATCCACAGTTAATTCCCGATTTACCACGAAAATCGTCTGTAGCTGCATTTAGATTGGCAACAGGCCATGATTGTTTGGCCAAACACCTGCATAGAATTGGAATATATCAGTCCCCTAACTGCCCATTGTGCAACTCAAACCAAGAAATGGATTCGGAACATCTCAAAATCTGAGCTTCAGTGGCTAGTGTTGGTAATATCTTTGAAAAATATTGGAGTGCAAGAGGTCAAATGACTTTATTGTCAAACGCCTGGCATTAGAAAACAACAACAACATATTTCTAACTTGATATTATTAATTTTATTGTATCTGACCTGGAGCAATGTCCCGTATGTTGTGAGATGTGCGCAGACGCGAAAGTATTGATTTTTTCCGAGGAACAGATGTCCACATTGACCTTGCTAGGCCATAAGAACCTACAGAGATAACATTGAAATTAAATTAGACATTGAAAAACGAGATGACAAATTGAATTTATTTGAATATTATTTACAATTAACGCTAATTATTATAGTAACAGAACATAACCTTCTGCGACAGTATTGGATTTCCAGCCTCCGTGACCTTTCGCTAATTCTCTTTCGATTGTATATCCGAGAATAATCGATACTTACGGTTTTATAACGGTAGAAAGCTGACCTCTCATTGGCTGAACAGTTGTAACCTGAGTCGTCATTGGCTGAAAGACCTGACCTTTAATGAGTAGGTGTACTTTAATGACATGCATTAAAGGTCTGCTACCAGGTGTATAATTACTACATTTCGGCATGGTCGAGCATAAACAAAGTTAAGTCACACAAATATATACACAGGTTGCAGTCACACAAACTTTAAATGAGTGATTAAGTACAATTAATTGTATCCTAATTAACTAACATAAACAAGAAACTTGCGATTTTAAAACACAAATCAATACTTCTAGCAATACCTAAAAAGCATTAAACAAGACAAAATTTTCCAATTTAATTTTGAATTTTGATAAAGTCCGGCAGTCCCTGACATCATTAGGTAACGAATTCCAGAGACGTGGTATTTCTACAGTGTAGGAGGATGAGTATAGAGACGTTCTATGATGAAGGATAGAAAGAAGTGCTTGATGCCGGTTTCGAAGAGTTGTAAGAAATTGAAAGCGCGATAAGAGATAATTCGGAGTAGAAGTATGCATGATCCTAAATAGAAGAGACAGTGACTGTATTGTTCTTCGTTCCTTCAGACGCACCCATGGAAGTAACTGGAGGGAAGGTGTTATATGGTCAAATTTACGACTATTGCAGATGAATCGTATGCACACATTATGAACACGTTGTAGTCTCTCAGCTAAGAGTGAACTTACATTAGTTAGTAAGGAATCGCAATAATCAAAATGGGGCATTACAAGCGTCTGAATAAGATTCTTTTTTAGACTAAGTGGTAGAAATTCTTTCATATGAAACAAAGAGTGAAGTTGAGAAAATATTTTTTTTGCAAGTGTGTGTTACTTGAGTGTTCCAATTTAGATCGCTATCCATAAAAATGCCATGATTTTTAACTGTTTCACTGTATTTAACAATAATCCCATTCAATATTATATGTAGTATAGTACCACTATCAAGAGTACTTCGTAGACGATTATGTCCCATTACGATTGCTTGCGATTTCTCTGGATTTAACCATAATCCAAATTTGTGTGCCCACAGTGAGATCGAATTTAAGTCTTCGTTTATTTTATTTACTGTGTCACTAGTCTCATCAGGGTGGAAATGCAAATAAATTTGCAAGTCGTCAGCATACATATGGTATTTGCAGTGTTTTATCATTTTAGTCACGTCATTAATATAAATCATGAAGAGTAAAGGTCCGAGAACTGATCCTTGTTGAATTCCAGATTTCACGACACACCATCTTGAAGAATAATCGCATGCAATGACACATTGCTGACGTTTGCGAAGGTAGGATTCAAACCAAGTAACAGAACTTTCAGAAAGTTTCAGTGGTCTTAATTTACATAATAGAAGGTCCGTGTCAACTGTATCAAATGCCTTACTGAAGTCAAGTAATGTCAGTAATGTTAATTTACGTTCATCTGTGGCTTCAAGTATATCCTCATTAACTTTTAGCAGTGCTGTAGTCGTACTATGTCCATTTCTGAACCCGGATTGGTATTCGTCCAGTAAGACATGTTCGGTTAGATAGTTCATTAGTTGTTTGTGAACAATACGTTCCAGAGCTTTTGATAGGGTAGGTAGGATATTAATTGGACGGAAAACATTTGCACATAATGGGGTTTTGATTTTAGGGATCGGACGGATAAAGGCTTTCTTCCAGATGTTCGGGTAGGTAGAAGTTATGAGTGAGGCGTTGAATATATGTGTTAATGTCGGCAGTATTATGTCCAATATTTTCTTCAATAATATTATACTAATATTATCCACACCTTCAGCTTTAGAAGTAATATGTTTTATTGCCGCTCTTACTTCAGTTTCTGTGACATAAGTGAAGAAAAATATTTCTCTATCCGGAATTGGAGTCATTTGTAATTCGTTAACTGTCTGCTGTTTGTCGACCGTATCCAAGGTTATTGACTGTACAGTTGCAAAATGGTCATTTAGTTCGTCAAGAGAAACTGGTACACTGTCTACCTGAGTCCTGGAATTTCCTAAACCAATTGTCCGTAAGTTTCTCCACAGTTTCGAAGGGTCAGCTCCCCCTTCAAGATGTTATGAAAATGTCTCAATTTTGCGTTTCTAATGGCTTGAGTAGTTCTGTTACGTAAGAGTTTATAATACTTATAAGAGATTTCTTTCTTGTCATGTTTAAACGTTTTGTATGCAGCGTTTCTGTCCGTAATCATACTACGTATGTCAGCAGTCATCCATGGTGCTGGTGTCCTTTTTACGCGTTTAGATTTGATAGGAGCATGCTTGTCACATAAATTTATAATATACTCATTTAGTTTAACACGAGTCAATAGAATTTTTCAAGCTTTTAAAATCTACACAGTTATAATACTTTACTCTGTAGGACTATTTACTTGAGCCTACAGTGCAGAGATGTTGGTAACAGTATCGAAATTGCGTGTCTTTCTTTGAGAATTTTTATTTTGTTGCATTTACACAAGTAAATAGGTATTGTTATTATCTCCTTTTCATCTACCCTTCTTAGCTTGTTCGTTGACACTGATCTATCCTTGAGTTACAATTTGTCATCACTGCATGAATTAAACTTCTGTTTGATAAAGCGGCATTTGACAGAAGAATAGATTAGACATCTCCATTGTCTTTAAAGACACAAATAAACACAAGAAGAAAGAGAGAATATTTCCTATGCATAATATTGGAAATACGCCACATTTAAGGACCTATTGAGTATTTAATTTTCATTGAACTGGCATAATATATTGCTATATGTTTAAAATATGTATTGCAAAATCGTGAAGCATGTCCACTTTTCCACATATGCAACAATCTCATCATTATCATCATCCATCATAATCATCTTTACCACCACCACCATGATGATGATGATCATCATTATCACCATCCCTATCATCAATGTTATCATTGCCATCTTCATCAGCATCGCCATCATCCACCATTCTGGAGAATAAGTTATGGTGCGCGTAGTTATGTTTTCGTTCGTTTGTAACTAATTCCTTTTGTTAGAAAAAGGCTTCTTCATCGCTATGGTTTCCCCCTGAGCTCATTCCTGTTCCGCGGTGAATGGTCAGACAAATAGAAGAGTTATTTTTATTGTTCCTAAAAAGATTTTTCTAAAACTCGTTTCACTCCATTTCCACGAATTTTTTCAGTGACCTTTCATAATACAAAAGTAATGTAACTCAGTGTACAAAGTCTGGTAACGTGTATATATATATATATATATATATATATATATATATATATATATATATATATATATACTTTGTATACCGTTTTTAGGTCGTTCCAGATACAACAATGTGCGCATGTGCAGTAAGCAGTATAGGAACACACGTTTAAACCTTCTTGCCTACATACAAGACGATTCTCGATTATAATCTTTGCATTCTTAACTATCAAAATACAAATTATAATGTTTAAATAAATAGGTACTTACATGTTTTTCACAAAAATCGCTGCATCTAACAGTTACAATAGGAGGTTCACTTCCGCCTTCACATAAGCCCGCCATCGGACCCTATCCTGAGCAAGATTAATCCAGTCTCTACCATCATATCCCACTTCCTTCATTTCTATTTTAATATTATCCCCCCATCTACGTCTGCCTCTCCAAAGGTCTTATTCCTTCCTGCCTCCCAAGTAACACTATATGCATTTCTGGATTCGCCCATACGTGCTACATGTCCTGTCCATCTCAAAAGTCTGGATTTAATGTTACTAATTATGTCAGGTGAAGAATGCAATGCGTGCAGTTCTGCGTTGAGTAACTTTCTTCATTCTCCTGTAACTTCATCCCTCTTAGCCCCAATTACTTTCCTAAGAACCTTATTCTCAAACACCCTTAACCTCTGTTCCTTTCTCAATGTGAGAGTCCAAGTTTCACAACCATACAGAACAACCGGTAATGTAAATGTTTTATAGATTCTAACTTTCAGATTTTTTGACAGCAGACTAGATGACAAAAGCTTCTCAACCGAATAATAAGAGGCATTTAACATATTTATTCTTTGTTTAATTTCCTCCCGAGTGTCTTTATTTTTGTTACTGTTGTTATCAATATATTTGAATTTTTCCACCTCTTCAAAGGATAAATCTCCTATTTTTATATTTCCATTTCGTACAATATTCTGGTCACGAAACATAGGCCTTAATCATCTTTCCCTATCATTCGGAAATTCGTGGAATTATATTGTTCCTCCACTCTTTTTTCTATTCGAAGTACACAATGGTACACAACAATACGTGATTTTGAATCACATCACAATAAACTCACATATCAGTAGAAAGAAGCGCAATATTACTAAGTATAATCGTACAAGAAACCATACACACATTCCTCATCGATCCTTGGCAGACAGTGTCACCTGGCGGGAATTTCATATATATTCGATTACAGCTTTAACACAGAGATCAAGACGAATTGTCAAGGTCTGTAAAGGAGAAGCGAAGCGAGCATCAAGTCGGCTATGGTACTCTACACAAATTTATCTTGCCTGCCGCTGGTGCGCTATTGTCGTGCCAGTTGTCAAATGTTGGGATATTTTATACGTTTGAGTTGCGCGACTGTATGTATTAGACTGCGGGTTATAAGAAGTGAGGGGTAACGGAAGTGCGGGGAGTAGATTACGCTTGCCCTGTTAGAGGGTGGCTTACTGGTAGGAACTTGACAGAGGGAAGCGGTACGGGTCGTTGTCGACTATTGAAGCTCTTCAGTCTTGGCCCCCGATACGAGGACTATTGAGAACAACTTTCGATTACTGATGCTCGGCAGACCAATAGCCCTCGATTCGATTACCGCCGAAGAGAGTTAAAGTTGCTCTCTGCTAAAGAGTTCCACCGAAAATGGTCCCCGATCGGTGTCCACAGAGAAGGGTCTTAAAGAAAACTGGTGGCCAAGGAAAGCGTGATTTAACAGGAGGGAATTGAAGGCGGATACATTGTAAAAAAGACTATCGAAGTGTTGAGGTGATCACTGGTGATTTGATTTACTACTTCTTCCAGTAGATTCGATATTTCGTTTTTCAGGTCTTCGATTTCTTGAGGTTTCCTGATGCCTCGCAAACTCTCCCAAAATCACTATAAGTATCGCTCTGAGTCCTGGGACAATGTATGTTGTTTGCAAACTCAGTAACACGTATGCCTGCACAGAAGTAAGCGGCCACATTAAACACAATTAACAGCGCTTTTCACACGCTTATTGCATTTTTACAGGAAAGCAGAGGAGAGAGGAATCAATCTCATGTCGAAGACAATTAATGCTACGAAGCAGGCGGAAAAGAACGCATGAAATAAAAGACTAACAGAGACTGAGACGAAATCTCACAAAAACGAAGGTTGAGGCGAAAGCTTGAAACAACAGAGGCAGAGGTGAAAGAACGTAACAAGGAGTGCTGAAGTAAAAGACCGCAACAACGAAGGCTGTGGCAAATGCAAGCAACAACGGAGGCTGAGGAGAAATCACGTACAACGAGTGGTGAGACGAAAGACTGCAACAACGTAGGCTGTCACAAATGCTGAGGCGAAAGCTCGCAACAATGAGGTTTAAGCAAACGCAAGCAAGAACAGAGACTGAGGCGAAAGGACATCACAATGGTGCTGAGGCGAAAGCTCACAACAATGAGGTTTAAGCAAACACAAGCAACAACAGAGACTGAGACGAAAACACATCACAATTGTGCTGAGGCGAAATCTCGCAACAATGAGGTTTAATCAAACGCAAGCAAGAACAGAGACTGAGGCGAAAGCACATCACAACGGTGCTGAGACGAAAGCTCGCAACAATGAGATTTAAGCAAACGCAAGCAAGAACAGAGACTGAGGCGAAAGCACATCACAATGGTGCTGAGGCGAAAGCTCACAACAATGAGGTTTAAGCAAACACAAGCAACAACAGAGACTGAGACGAAAACACATCACAATTGTGCTGAGGCGAAATCTCGCAACAATGAGGTTTAATCAAACGCAAGCAACAACAGAGACTGAGGCGAAAGCATATCACAACGGTGCTGGGGCGAAAGCTCGCAACAATGAGGTTTAAGCAAACGCAAGCAAGAACAGAGACTGAGGCGAAAGCACATCACAGTGGTGCTGAGGCGAAAGCTCGCAACAATGAGGTTTAAGTAAACGCAAGCAACAACAGAGACTGAGGCGAAAGCACATCACAATGGTGCTGAGGCGAAAGCTCGCAACAATGGAAGTTTAAGCAAACCCACACAGGCTGAGGCGAAAGTATGTCACTAATGGTGTTAAGGAGAAAGCGCGGCACAATGGAGGCAGATGTAAAAGCTCGCAACAAGGGATGCTGAGACAAAAACTCACAACAACGGAAGCCGGGACGAAAGTTCGCGACAATGGTGGCTGAGACAGAAGTTCACAACTAAGGGCGCAAAAAAAAAAAAAGCTCGCAGCAACAGGGGCTGAGGGAAAAGCTCGCAACAACGGGGTCTGAGGTAAAAGGTCGCAACAATAGAGGCTGAGGCGAAGGCTCGTAATAACAAAGACAGAGGCAAAAGCTCACAAAAACGGAGGTTGTAGCAAACGCAAGCAACAACGGAGGCAGAGGTGAAAGTACGGTAGAGTGGATGATGAGGCGAAAGAGCGGCAAAATAGAGGCTGAGACTAAGCTCGTAACAACGGAGTCTGAGGCGAAAGATCGCAAAAACGGAAGTTAAGGCGAAAGAAAGCAACAACGGTTGTTGAGGCGAAAAGGTCACAACAAAGGGAGTTGAGGAAAAAGCTCGTAAGAATGGTTGCTGAGGCTAAACGTCGCAACATCAGGGTTCAGGGGAAAGCACGCAAGAGCTCGCAAGAACGGGGGCTGAGGCAAAAGCGCTCAACACAAAGGCTGACGCAAACGCAAGAAACGAGATTTGAGGAGAAAGCATGTTAAAACGAGTGATGAGATAAAAGTTCGCAACAACAGAGTCTGACACAAACGTACGCAACAACAGAGGCTGAGGCAAAGGCTGGAAACAGCAGAGACTGAGGTAAACGCAAGCAAAAACGGAGGCTGAGGTGAAAATAAGTCACAACTGTTCCTGAGATGAAAGCTCGCAACGAGAGATGGGGCAAAGCTCGCAATAACGAAGGCTGAAACAAACGCAGTCAACAACCTAGGCTGAGACGAAAGTGCGTCACAATGGGTGCTCAGGCGAAAGAGCGGCACAATGAAGGCTGAGGAAAAACCTCGCAACAACGGACGCTGAGACGAAAGCTTGCAACAACGGAGTTTCAGGCAAAAGCTCATAACAGAGGAGACTAAGACAAACGCAATGAACAACGGAAAGTCATATAAGACTTCTCAGGCGAAACGGAGGTTGAGGCAAAATCCCGCAACGGAGGCTCTTTCAAAACTTACAACAAACGAGGCAGATGCGAAAGCTCGCAACGACAGTCTCCAAGGTGAAAGCTCGCAGCAATGGACACTGGAGCAACAGGTCGCAATAAGAGGCGCTGAAGCAAAAGTGCGCAACAACGGAAACTCAGGCGAAAACATGCAACAACGGAGGATGAGGTGAAAGCACGTCACAGTATGGACTGAGGCTATAACACGGCACAACACCGACTCAGTTAAAAGCACGCCACAACTGGGGCTGAGCGAAAGAACTCCACAACTAATATTGAGGTGAAAACATGACAAATCTAAGTCTAAGGCGAAAGAACATCAGAACGGAATCTGGGACAAAAACACGACAAAACGGAGGGGAGGAGGAAGCACGCTACAATGGAGACTAAAGTGAAAGAACAGCAACAACGGAAACTCAGGCGAACACACGTTACAACGTATACTGAAGCGAAAACATGCAACAACGGAGGATGAGGTGAAAGCACGTCACAGTATGGACTGAGGCTATAACACGGCACAACACCGACTCAGTTAAAAGCACGCCACAACTGGGGCTGAGCGAAAGAACTCCACAACTAATATTGAGGTGAAAACATGACAAATCTAAGTCTAAGGCGAAAGAACATCATAACGGAATCTGGGACAAAAAACACGACAAAACGGAGGGGAGGAGGAAGCACGCTACAATGGAGACTAAAGTGAAAGAACGGCAACAACGGAAACTCAGGCGAACACACGTTACAACGCATACTGAAACGAAAACATGCAACAACGGAGGATGAGGTGGAAGCACGTCACAGTATGGACTGAGGCTATGACACGGCACAACACAGACTCGGTTAAAAGCACGCCACAACTGGGGCTGAGCGAAAGCACTCCACAACTAATATTGAGGTGAAAACATGACAAATCTAAGTCTAAGGCGAAAGAACATCATAACGGAATCTGGGACAAAAACACAACAAAACTGAGGGGAGGAGGAAGCACGCTACAATGGAGACTAAAGTGAAAGAACGGCAGAAGGGAGGCTGATGTGAAATCACGTCACAAGGGTGGCTACGGCGAACAAAAGGTAGAATGGAGGCTGTGGCGAAAACACGCCATCACTGGGGAGTGGATAAAGCAAATATACGTCACAACGGGGGCTGAGAGTAAAAGAAAGAGATTAGGTGATGGCGAAAACATGTTATAAAGAAGAGTAAAGCTACACAACCCTAGGGCGAAGGCAAGTCACAAATGAGGTTGTGGAGAAAGCGCTCACAACGCTTGCTGAGGGCTGTGGCGGAAGAACACCAAGATGGCGGCTGATGGAAAGCACACGACAATTGAGGCTGAGGCTAAAGCACAACACAGCAGAGGCTGAAGCGAAAGCAAGTCACAATAATGACTTAGTCGAAAGGACGGCAAAATTGAGACTGAGGCGACAGCGCGTAGAAACTTTGGCGGAGACGAAAGCATGTCATGACAATTGTTGAGGCAAATGCACGGCTCAACGTTTTGTGTGACTAATGCACATAAAACCGTAGACTGAGGTGAAAGCAAGGCACAATATGGATAGGGGCGAAAGCAGGAGAAAACGGGGCAAGGTGAAAGCACGAAAATACGGAGCCTGAGGCTAAAGTACGTCACAACGGGAATGAGGTGAATGCACGCTAGAAAGGAGACTGAGCCGAAAGTATGCAAAACAAAGTTTGAGACGAGAGCACTTCACAATGGAGGCTGAGGTGAGAGCATGTGACAAGCGGGAGTAAGACGATAGTACGTCGCAACAGAGCGAAGGCAAAAATCATCGCAACGGAGCAATGCGATAGCACGTTACGAAAGGGGGACTCACATCACTACGGAGGCTGAGACGGAGGCACATCAAAACGAAGACTAACAGAAAGTACCCCACAAGAGAGGTTAAAGAGTAAACACATCACGACAGAGGCAATCTGAGGGAAAAGTACGTTACAAAGTGGGCTCAAACGAGAGCACGTCAAATGGAGGCTGAGGCAAAGTCACGCCAATGTGAGTTCTGATATAAGAGCACGACAAGCGAAAGCACACAACGGAAGCTGAGGCGAATGTAGTCCACAATTGGAGCTGAGACAACAACTCATCATAACAGAGGTTGAGGCGGAAGCACACCATAAAGTGAGTTGAGGTGAAAGCACAACTGTATGGAGACTGAGGCGAAAAGACCCCACAATGGGGACTGAGGCGCAAGCACTCGAAAACGGAGGCTGATATGAAAATGTTTCACAACGACGGCTAAGAAGCAAGCACTCAATAATGGATGCCGAGGAGAAATCATACTTCGGAACGGTGGCTGAGGCGAAACTGCACCAGAACGGAGGTTGAGACGAAATCACGGCACAACGGAGGCCGATCGAAATCACGGCACAACGGAGGCCGATCGAAATAACGTCACAACTGGGGCTGAGAAGGAAGCATGGAAGAACGAAGGGTGAAGCGAAAGTACATCACAACGGATGAAATGAAATAACGTCACAACGGAAGCTGAGGCGATTGCACGTGAAAACTGGAGGTGAAGCGAAAACACGTCAGAACGAAGGCTCAGGTGAAAGATCGCCACAACTACGGATGAAGCAAAACACGTCAGAATGGATACTGAGGCGTAAGGACGTCCCAATGGAGGTTGAGGCGAAAGCACGAACACTGATGGCTAAGGATAAATCACGTCGCAACGAGATCTGACTAGAACGTATGTCAAAATGAGGATTGAGGAGAAAGATTGCCCCAAAGGAGGCGGAGACGAAAGTACGAGAGAACGGACTGTGAGGCGAAAGCACATCAAAACTGAGGCTGGGACTAAAGCATACCACAGCGGAAGATAAATTGAAACCACGTCACAATGCAGGCTGAATCGAAACACGTAACAAAGGAGGGTGAGGCAAAACGAGATCTCAGGCGAAACCATACCACAACAATAGCGGAGATGAAAACAAGCGCGGAGGCGGGGAAGATAGCGCGCCAAAACAGAGGATGAGACGAAAGCACGTCAAAACTGAGGCTGGAACTAGAGCATAGCACTGCGGAGGATAAGGTGAAAACACATCACATTGGAGGGTCAGGCGAAAGCACGACAAAATGGAAATCGCGTCAGAAGAGGCTCATGCGAAAGCATATCACAACGGAATCAGTGGGGATAGCACGTTAAAAGTGAATATGAGGCGAGAAAACTCCACAACGGACGCTGAGGCGATACACGTCACAACGGAGGCTAAGGAGAAAGGGCGTCGGAAAGGAGGCAGAGGCGAAAGCACTCCGCAACGATGGCTGAGACAAAAGCACACCTCAAGGTGAAACACGTGACAATGGAGACTGAGGTGAAAGTATTACACAACGAAGGCATAGTGATAGCACTTCACAATGAAGACTGTGGGGATAGCACAGAACAAAGGAGGGCGAGACAAAAGCACCATCGGAGACTGAGAATGGAGGACGTCACTACTGAGGCTGAGGCGTAAGCACGCCACGATTTTGGCTGAGGCCGACGCACGCCATTACAATGGCTAAGGCGAACGTATGCTACAACGGGGCTGAAGCGAACTCACGTCACAACAGTAGCTAATTCTGGAGAACTTCACGACGGAGGCCGAGCGAAAATAGTCAACAACGCAGGCTGAGACATCTCAAAAGAGGTTGAGGGGAATGCATGCCACAACGTATTCTGAAGCGAGAGCGCATTTCAAAAGAGGCTGAGGGGAACGCGTGCCACAACGGATTCTGAATCTAAAGCACACCTCAAAAGAGGCTGAGAGGAACGTATGCCACAACTGCTTCTGAAGAAAAAGCACGTCAAAACGGAGGGTGAGATGATAGCATGTCACGACGGAGGTTGAGGAGAAAATTCGCCGCAACGGAGGGTGAAGCTACAGCACGCCACAACAAAGATTGAAACGGGAGCTCTTCAAGTCTATGAGAAACGTGTTGTTAAATTGCAGTTACTGTACCGGTCCTCGTACAAAGTACATTGATACAAATTTATAACAGATAGCGATGTATGACTGTTTTGTTTTCAATCGGAGACTATTATGTGTTTAAATCAAGTATTAAAGTAATATTCCTTTCCTTAATCACGAGCTGTTATTTGTTTACTATAATTTATTATTATTATTATTATTATTATTATTATTATTATTATTCAAGCATAGTGAAGAGTATTATAATTTAATACGAGTAGAATAAACATGTTTAGTTACTGTTAATTTAGTTTATTTCTCTAGTTACTGCTTATTTTATTAGTTACGTACAGTTTATTTACAATCACACAAGCAGTGGTACTACTGATAAGATAGAAAGAAGCATGACCTTCCACCACCGCGCCGCTATGTACAGCACAACTGTACAGCCCTAGTGCACGTCACCACAGAGTACTGCAGATACCTCAGCTATTCAGCTGTGTTCCCGTACGGGTAGGTATGTTTCAGTTCTGTATTGTCAAAGCGAGGAGTATTCCTTGCCGGCCCTTCTCTGTTACAATGAAATATTAACTGCCTTACTAAAATTGTATTGCACTAAATTAAATATAAATAAAGATAAAACATAAGCATAAAAGAATAAATATAGAAAACTACAAAAGAAACAAGAAAAAGACAAAAAGAAAACAGTGGAGGTGTACAGAACACCATATTATTGTTGTTGTTATTATTATTATTATTATTATTATTATTATTATTATTATTTACTGCTCGATAGTCATTTATATTATCATTATATTCCTCTTTTCTTAAATCTCATATACAGAGCTCTAAATTTGAGGGAGGAGGGCACTTCGCCTCTTTCTCGTTAGAGAGAAATGTGTAGGGAGAAAAATCAAAGATTGAAAACATGGATTCAAACGGACGTCCAAACACTGGAAGAGAGTCACGTTCGATGCGAAAACCTCGAACGAGTTTCTAGCTTTATCAAAGATGTTTGACATTTATTCTTTATGACGATTGAATGTAGAAAAAGATGAAGTAATAACACAGGTGGCGGTAGTTGTATTGTATTGTTTTTTTTTTTGTCATTGAGGAAAGATGGCTGATAATAATTACAGCAAGAAACTTATCGAACTTGTACGATGTCACCGATGAATATGAATCATGGAAGACCCTTTCAGGACGAGGAAAAGGTGTTGAGATGTACAGCGAAGTAACAGCCGCCAACATTCGATCTAGGGGCAGAAGAAATCGGTGAGTTTGGCGAACTCCTACTTCTCTACCCCGCCTCCTACACCCCTCAGAAGCTGCTTGGTGTATGGTCCTATCCCAAATAACTTTCTCCTCAATTCATACTTTTTCACTACAGGAATACATAGAAAATAAATAAAATAATAACGTGATTTGTAGTAATTACAAATAGGGCCTACGTTCTTTACTCAATATTATTATTATTATTATTATTATTATTATTATTATTATTATTATTATTATTATTATTATTATTATTATGATATTTCGCAAGTTAAGCCATTTCACAAATGCAATGAAGTGTAATTTAAACCTAATACAAATCAGATTTTTAGCATTACACAAATATTTTGTATTTATGTATTTTCAGAATATTGTGTTGAAATATTAAACACTAAATAATGTTTATGCAGTATACTTACCAACTTTATAAATCACGATAAAATTAAAAATTAAAATACAAAATTTAAATTGGGCACTCAGCACTATTCTGATTCTATGCGGCGAGTTTCAGTCGTCTTGTTTCTGCGTCTGTATTATTGAACTCCATCAACAATTCAATACAAGAAGTGTTGAAATAGCATATATTTCATGAAAAAGTCAGCCTCGGTAGCGTACTTGGTATAGCGCTGGCCTTCAATGCTCGAGGTTGCGGGTTCGATCCCGGCCCAGGTCGATGATATTTAAGTGTGTTTAAATGCGACAGGCTCATGTCAGTAGATTTACTGGCGTGTAAAAGAACTTCTACGGGAAAAATTCCGGCACATCGGCGACGCTGATATAACTTCTGCAGTTGTGTGCGTTGTTAAATAAACCATAATTTAAATTTTTCAATGACTATTACACTCTTACTACGTCATACTACTTTTGACCAATAAAACGGTACGATAGGACGTATTTCAACCAATCATGGCTGCTTATCGCACAATTTTATCGCGTCCCTAGCATTTGTTTAATTTTATCGCGTCTCTAGCATTTGTTTCTTTGTTTGCCAACATTTGAAACTGTGCTGGTCTGGACGTCAAAAAAAATTATATATATATATATATATATATATATATATATATACATTGACTGGAGTGGTTTGTAATTATATATATATATATATATAATTACAAACCACTCCAGTCAATGTACAGCAGTTTCAAATATGACTCGCATTGTCATTCAAGAACAAGAATTAATAAAAATCACTGATCATACATATGCATCTTCTGAAATCCGATTTACAAATAAATGAAGAGCACCATTCGGAAATTCTAAATAAATTGAATACACCATGTAGGCCTAAATCAACGAGTTCCAATTCTATTACGCACACGTCCAATATAACATCAATTGAACCACCAAACACATTCAAATTTGAAAACTGTACATTCAATAATTATTACTTTTAAAATTATTCATGTTTATTTTTATGTCATCGTCTTTAATTAAAACTTTTCTAACACTTGTGTACAGTATATTAGTTAGGTTAAGTTATAGCTTCTGCTATATGGTATTATGGATAGTCACGTATCAGAGATTGTTTAATATTAAGATTTATTGAAAATCATCTGTCAAGTGACATTGATTACTGGGATTCGGATAATTGTGAAGTGGAATGTTGCATTTTAATAAAAATGAAACTGAATCAACAAAGCCTTCTTGACTAGTAACATTGCCATCGTGTATAATAGATCGAGAACTTCTCGACGAGAAGGCATTGCTCACTACTGCCATCTAGCATTCATCTAGCGTAATATTTGTAATGTTGAGATGGTACAATAATACATTTGAAAACAGCTGTATTTTCGTAAGTCAATATTTTATTGTATTGGAGTACTTCGTTACTTCTAATCTTTATATACTTTCTTCTAATCGTGTAATAGTCAATTAAATCCCACTCGAGTTTTGATTTTCTCTAGATAAATCAAAACGTCTAGTGAGATTACTGTTGAAAAAATGTCGATGAAATAGTCGGCAGTCACAGTTATATCTACATAATTTAATGTATTATTGACAAGTTATTAAATAATATTTCATTTTATGATCCTAATAATATTTTATTCCAAAACGTAATGTATTTTACCTAATTATAACTAACACTGGAGCTCCTGAAAATTTAGCAGTCAAGAATATGTAGTGACTACAATAGGCCTATAATACTTCATTTGATAAAGATATAATTAGCGTACAAATTAAGAAATTTACCTTATTCCGTGAACAATTTATAAAAAAAATTATATTAACTTAATAATGGTCTTCAACAATTAAAAAAGATAATGAAAAAATGTTCCATTGTTTATGTCTTAAATAAACAACTTAATATAGTATAAAATACAATGTTTTCTTTTTAATCCAATGCCACTAGGTTGTCATTTGACATTTCTCGTCTCTCCTGACAATGACTTATTTGTAATCCACTTCTGAGGTTGAGGCACTGGAAGGCGGAGTTACGCTGCTCTGATGATATTATGATAGGATGATTATGAAGTGCCAGGAGAGGTTTTAAACCTAATACTAACCTAATTTCCAGAACATGGACGAACACAGGAACATTCCCCTTTAAGGAAAAATTCCTGTGTTCTAACTGGAATCGAACCCGGGACCTCATGAACTGTAGTCAGAAGCTCTGACCACTAGCCCATGAGGCTGGTCATAAAATAAAATGTTACACCATCTAAAAAAGTAGCCTATATTACTAATTTAAATGTAAAATTCCATATCTACATCTTTCCTTGTATTCTTTAAATAAATATATGTAAAATTACCAATGTAATTTACAAAATTTGTAATTTTAGCTGCAACACACATTTTATAAATTACTTATATCAGCACAAGTGTACAGTTAAGGAAATGTGATCTATTATGGAAATCATTCTTATCAGCAACAGGCTTCTTGTATTCAACAAGATGGCTCCATAGGATCATTGTCTTACTGCTATTATTCTCCCTTTTACACAAATTCTCACCTTTTCAGCAACGATGCCTTTTTTTACTTCTAATTGTATGTTATTAAAATTACTTTAAAATCCGAAGTATACAAAAAGAGGAAAACGTAGCAATGCTTGTGCATGTACTGCATATCAATGAAAACTTACCAACGTTATTTTTAACCAGTAAAACAACAAACAATATACCTACAGACTTTATAGCACATATTTAAAGAGTGGAAAGAGGATATACTAGGAAAAACGTCATATAGTTGTGACCATTAGAATCTAAGCTATGACAACATAAATTGTATAGGTATTTATTTATTTATTTATATTTTTTCACAACTTTCGCATAGCTTAACCAAATTTCCTTAAAGCATTGAGGATTTACTAAGATACTTTCAAGTTATGTACTCGTATATGTTAATATAATTATATATAACATCATGAATAAATATAGATAATGGAGTCTTATAGCGGACATGTTTATATCAATATAGGCCATTCGCTATCTCGTGATACCTACCTGCGCGTTAGATGAGGCAAACAGTGGACTGAGAAACTTCCCGCCCTTGCTACGATTCCACTCGTAGCTAGCTAACTCACTTACCCCCACCCTAAGGTTTTTACTGTAAGCTACTGCGCACGCTTGCATTTTGTTTCATGAGATAAGGAATTACTTTTATTATTTTATGTTTTAAAATTAAATTAAATATGGGACACAGTTTCTCAGTAAGAATTAATATCAGAATTCGATAAAAATTTAAAGTGAATAATAATATCGAATAAATACAACTTTACAAGCATAAGCAGATAGTACACTAGAAAGAAGACTCCGAAACGCATATTGAAATGTTCATGGGAGGAACAACCAGTAGGAAAAAGGGATATATATCAACCATGACTAATATGCAGAGATCAGGCACACCAAGAGATGAACAGGTCACAAAAGACCTAATCGACACATGTTCATTATGATAATATATTTTTCTCTTCCTTGAAGAGCCACCTAAGATGATTTAATGTCTTTTACTTCCGACTGATTCAAATAAAGGCCCTTTTAATATAGTAAATTGTTTATTTTAAAATATAGTATCTTCTTAATTTTGATGGTGTGTCCTTCGCTCTACTATTCGTTTAAATTATTCAAACAGAACATCTACATCAAGAGGAAGAGAATTACGTAAACACAGAAACATACGAGTAAATGGTTTTATATAGTGAATAGGATGGTTGTGAAAGATATTCTCTTATTACGTAATGTTAGAAAAAAATTGAAATAATTAAATATTTTATTTGAATAAAAATTAACAAAAATTTTCGTACATTATTTCAACATCTTTCATACATTGCAAAATGACTGAACGAAATAAATAAGATAAGTGAAAATATCTTACAAATTAATAGATATCCTATATTTAGCAATTCTGTTACACATTATAAGTAAGCTTTGTTAGTTGAATTTTCATACATATGACTAATATATCTTGTAACAAGCATAGAATTTTAAGTTTACACCTAAAATTCAACATTTAGTCAAACTAACGAACTCAGTATTTACAAAATCATAATTCATCGATTGTTCGAAACAAAATCATATCGTTTTGATACCAACAGACTAGAAAAATGTGTGCCATTTCATTCTCGAATTGACCTCGATTTGTTCAGTGAAATAGCTTAGACTTAAGATGGACATCAGGGCTATGAACTACAGCAAATAGGATATGGAATAGTTAACAACAACACAACTATTTTCCTTGCATTTCCATTTCTCTCTCACAATTTAATCAAGTTCCTTGGTGACTTCAACCGCGCTCAGAACTCTTGACCTTAATGCTTTATTCTTCTAATGATGAGTAGGGTGCACGGCATGTCCAGACCTCTGTACGTGAGCGTGGAATCCGGTGTGTTTGTCGGCGTTGTAGTGTACAGTGCGGATAGTTCCGTCAGGTTCCACCAACATGTAGTGACCCTCGACTTTGTGGCCATCTCGTTTCTCAGCTTGTTCTTTGATGTCGTGAGTGTGTGGATCCTTCACTCCGTACTTGAACTCGTACTTTGGGTGTGCCTGTAATTATATTCAGTTATTTATGTAGCTTCACATTGTCAAATAATATCATTAATTTGATTTTGTACAGACTATTGAAAGAAATATCACTAGAAGTTATTGCTCTGTAATAAGATGTCAATCTAGGCTGACAAGAAAAACTAACAATGAAAATTGTGTAGTGTTGGAAACCTGCAACTTATTTTAGACGACATGCAAATTAACTTTGATGTCTCTTAAAACAATATTTAAAGTCTTTTCAAGACTAATATGGAAGTAAGTTGCGATGTTTTATAAATATATATTGTATTTTTTTTATTATTTTTTTTATTTTAGTAGGTTATTTTACGACGCTTTATCAACAGCTTAGGTTATTTAGCGTCTGAATGAGATGAAGGTGATAATGCCGGTGAAATGAGTCAAGGGTCCAGCACCGAAAGTTACCCAGCATTTGCTCATATTGGGTTGAGGGAAAACCCCGGAAAAACCTCAACCAGGTAACTTGCCCCGAATCGAACCCGGGCCATCTGGTTTCGCGGGCAGAGGTGCTAACGGTTACTCCACAGATGTGGACAATATATATTGTAGAAAATACATAATTCGAATAAAATTAAGCCTGATTTCTTGTCTAGACCCAATATTATTTAGTACTACAGTGCGGACATAATTTGTGATCTGTTATGAAGAAACAATTTTCAGGGTAGTAGACTTACCTCTGGAAAAATAAATAATAAATAAATTTAGCTTCCCTTATGAAAAGGTTGCCAGATTTGACAAAGCGTATTACATATAATTTGGAAACACACCTAAAAGGTAAAATGATACACATTAGAAACGGTTAGGGAATCAGATATGTAAAATGTCAGAAAAATTTATACCTAAGTAGCGTTTGTGCTCATTTGCAGTTACGAAAGGGGAGGATATCATCAGATAGGGTAGAATGATTTGAATGCCGCGAGAAAAATAATAATACGGATTGATTGGCATTGATATCTAAACCACAACAGCCATCGGTTAAGATAACTTGAAATTTCTATTATCACTCCCAGACAAATGATTTCTCAATATCTGAATCGATCCTTTGAGGGCACTAATGGCTATTTCCTTCACAATGCTGTGTGTTAGGCCCAGGTTTTTACATTTGTTGTAAAGAAGGAGGGTATGGTACCTCGTGCTCCCACCATCAGACCTATTACATCAATGTGGGACAGGCTATATTTATCTTTATAGAACGGGATTGTTGGTTCATAGAGCCGTTTCTTTTCACTGTCCACCTCATGCGGTTGATCTGCATGTGTCTCAAATCTGATGGTGGGATCGAGAATGTATGCCGAGTTGTTCTTAATGGCAATGATATCAATTCGCCGAACACTTCCTTGTGTGGCTAGTCTCTGCACCTCTTGATGGACTGTAAACCCTACTTCCTTCAGTGCCTCGGCCAGCATAGAACGGACAGCATGGTACGGATGTTGCGAAGGGCCTCACTATAAGGGCAGAAGCCAAGGATATGGGGAAGAGTTTCAATCTCGCTGAGACAGCGCCTACAGCGGGTACCATCCCGACTTCTACCCGGTACAGCTCGGACCGGAGCGACATAGCCTACCATTTTAAGGGCGTCTATCCATTCCGAGAGGGTTAGACCTTTGTGATTTCTTATCCAGCTGTTTGCTGGGGGAACTCTTCGTTAAGAATCACTCCTTTACCCTTTTGTTGCAATGTACCGTAAAATGGGGTGAATAGGATCAGTGGGGGTGAATAGGATCAAAACTTTATTCTTGGTTATAAAGTTTGTTATAAACTGTACTTGAGCGGGATCACAGTCATTGGTTACTATTATTGTTCTAGTAAGCAATGACTGTCTTCCCGCTCAATTGCAGTTTATAACAAACTTTATAACCAAGAATAAAGTTTTGATCCTACTCACCCCCACTGATCCTATTCACCCCATTTTACGGTACACCAATTTTCAAATTCTTTGTCTCTTAAAGCGTCTCTAACTTTTCGAGAGTCCACAAAATTTTCACGATTATTTAAAAAAGAATTAGCAGGAGTTAATTTAAGGCTCTTTAAACATGTTTTACTCTCCTCAATAAGGTCCCTAGTGGAAGTAATGTAAGGATCATTAGTTTTGTGTAATACCCTTAAGCCGTTAATGTGTTGTAGCGTGGATTCCCAGCGTACCCTAAAAAGACCAAGACCTTTATATTTACGATGTGTATATATCATAGAATCGGGTGTGTCAGCTGGTAGTTGCAAAATTTCTTTGTGCTTTTAATAATTTTATCAGCGTTAGCTAAAAAAGTATTGGGTATTGTTTTCAAGGGCATTGTCTGAAATGTGTAGATTAATGATGGGCAAATTGAGGAATTTAATATACAAAACTTTTGATCAGGATGTAATAAAGGCGACGAAATTAGCAAATCTAATCTAGTTTTCAGGTCGTTTAAGACGGTTTGGGAATCGAATATACAAACGTCAGAAAAATTAACACCTAAGTAGCGTACATGCTCATTTGCAGTTAAGCATGTAACAGTAGTGTCATCAGAAATGTTTAGTTGATTTGGATGCAATTTTCCGCGAGAAATATTAATATCTACAGATTTATTTACATTTATATCTAAACCAATAGCTTTGAAACGATCGATGACCATCCTTGTGAGTTCTAAAGCAGAGGTTTTCTTTTTAGCTATGATAACAGTATCATCTGCAAAACCAAGTACAGTAATAGGTTTTAAACCCGAAACAAGATTGAAACCGTATTCGGCAGCGATCGAGTCTTCTGACAATTCATTAAGGATGTGGTCAGTACATAGATTGTATAATGCGGGTGAAAGGGGCGATCCTTGCATAACTCCTTTTCGTAAATCTATGGGATTAGTTTTTTTTTTATTGATTTCTACTCTAGTGGAATTATTTAGTTGAAGATTCAAAATTAACGTTTTCGACAAGCTTGGAATAAGCAAGCTATCTAATGTGTTTGATAGGTGCAAGTGCCCGATATTATCGAATGCCTTACTAATGTCAAGGAAAACGAGAGTTGCATCACATTTTTTAGATTTTGCGGACATTAAAATGGACCTGAGAAGGGATGTATTAACTATTGTTCCTGGAGAATGTGTAAATCCCCTATATAACTATATCAAGGATTTTTTCGCCTTTTAAAACCTAAAGGCTAGTATGGTAACCATTAGATCTCAGAGTGTCGAATCAAGCTATATTCATTTTGAAGTGTAACATCTATATTTGACGCATAATAATATAAAAAAGTGAAATGATTTTGTGGAAGGGAAATTACACTGACGTCATTTGACTTCGATTGTCATTGAAATGCCTGCGTCAGGAATATCAAAGCGTCTGCACTGCGGCCTCTCAAAAACCCGCACATTTCCTTAAGAACGATGATTGCATTTCATCTTGCTGACGTGAACGTTGTAGGATTTGTATTGCTTGTAGTATGAGCACGTAATTCAGGCGTTTTGACATCCCTGGCCTACGTCATATCCCATAAACAAAACAATATGATCGAGTCCCTTTTTGTTTATTTATTTATTTATTTATTTATTTATTTATTTATTTATTTATTTATTCATTTATTTAATACTTTACACTTGAGCTACATTAGACATTGCAGCCCGAAAGAGCAGAAACTCGTGCTCGGGCGCAGTTCATATCAGTTATACAAAATATATCACACAATTAATTAAGAGAGTTCACTGAGCACAATAACATTAATAAATGGTAAAATAATACAGCATGTAATAATAGGATCTATATACAAATAGAAAATACAAAAGTACATAAATATTAGAGTATCAATTTTTAACTCAGTTAGCTTAAACAATTAAATAATTAATCTGATTTCTTTCTTAAATATATGTGTGTTAAGTGTACTTAGCTCAGGGTAAGCTCTAATTAATTCATTATATATTTTGGGTCCAAAATTTCTGCTGAAATATATAGGCTGCAATATAATAACCTATTTGGAACAGTTTATTATAATTCTTGGGAGGGTTTACAATACATAAAAATTATGTTATTCAGTTGTGCTATGATATGGACGCGAAACAGATGCATTTACAATATATGCCTAACTATACAAAGTTAATACCAGGTTGGCATTACTGATATACAGATGGAGAAATAGCAATAACAAAATTTACGGGATATTTTGCTTATAATACTGTATATTGTACAATGTACACCAGTTAATTATTGCCTGTTCTCTTAATACTGCGTGCTGTTTTAATACATTATTATTGGAGGATTGACTGTGATCCATAGTTTATTTAATTTCGTTCATTAGACACACTTAAATCATACAACAAATGTTATTTATTTATTTTAATATCTTGCATGTAGCCCTAATCATAGAGATTATCTCAAATCCTCGGGCTTCTTTTTCCGATTTTCAACTGTCTTGTATTACAGACATTTCCTCGGAACACAGATAAATGAAGTACAAAGTCGTGCATCGCAATGCTTTTCCTCTGTTGCACTGGTTGAGAAGTAATACTATAAATATTGTATTTTAATATTTATATTGCACCTGTTGTATATATGTTTGTAATATTAGAAACTCACATAGTGATGTTCTTCCACGTGGTGCTCTACAGCAGGCAGATGGTGGTGATGATTCTGGGCAAGAACTGCAGCAGCCAGTGTCGCTATGACAACCGAGAACTAAAAAACGGAATCGGATTTATAAAGATGGCATTTATTTCCACATTTTACGTTTTATTTATCTTTTCTTAATTCATTACTTTATTATGACATATAATATTGCAGTTTCAATTACTAATTTTGTCTATCTTTCACAATGTATAAAACGAATTAATGCATTTATTGTAACTGAAATAAGTAGAAAAAACTTTCGTTTTCTGCATTGCCCTCAAAAATAATTTGCGATCCTAGCTACAAAGAACGACACTTAACTTACAATAATTGATTGTACAATTAAGTAAATGTTATTAATTTTGTAATATATATATATATACATGAATAGTTCTATTATGCTATAATCGGTTTCAACGTCTTATTATCTACGTAAATTAGTTTTTAAAATCAATATAAGTATTTAAAACTACATTATTATGTCTATTTACAATTTATTATTAGACTCTAAGAATAGGCTACTACTATTTTGTTATGGAAGAAAATAGTAAAATTCACATGTAAGCTTAAACTATACTCTACGATGGACTTTTCATACAAATTCTTGTGACGGGGAGAATTTTCAACAATGTGGAAAGAAGGTAATATATTTACAAGAATGATCTCCCGTTAGTCCTGTGGATTACTTCCTTTTCCAAATGTTTGTGATGAGAGGAGATTTATGAAATTACATTCATGAGTTCGTCTACAGGTAAGTCTATTTTTTTTTTTCAGAAAAATAGTTTTTCTTTCCATCTTTCACTTTTGTAATGGAGTGAATTACGTTAAATTTTCAATGTGATTCATGTAAATATTTTTGAGGTCTGAAATTGCTGTCAAATATTTTTTTTTTCAATTGAACGCATAATTCTGAAAACATTTAATATTTAGAAGATAATAAAGATTCTCTCTTATCCTGTTCTGTAACGCTATTTTTGCGTACATTTAGAAAAGTAATTCAGGCATTTATCTTCAAACATTTTGTTGAAATATATCTTCGATTGGAGCCATAATTATGCAAATAATACATTTCTTTAACTGGGAGATTTTGTGTGTATTATCTACTCAAACTATCTCACGTCAAAAGATATTTATAAATACGAGGTGTTTCAAAAGTGACAGTCAATAATTTACAGATGAAAAGTAAACCTAACGCAAGCAAAACACTTCAATATCTATTGGTCCGAAAATTAACCGTTGTCGAGATAATGCTCATTACCCATGTTGACTCTCTTTTGCTAATTGTGGCCTTTCCTGTACTGTACGACACACATTAACAGATTACAGCAAGAGGGGAAGAGAAGTTAATGTACATGCGTAAACAAACCAGTAGACGATCACAAACCTTTACAGTTGAGATAACAACCTAACTCCAGGTGCTTGTAAAGTGAGGGTTTCTAGATTACAAATTATAGCATAAACGGTTAATTTGCGGACCATTGTTTATTGGAGCTTTGCAGTTTCTACTTTTCATCTTAAATTATTGACCATCACTTTTGAGACATTCTGTATAATCGCTACAGTCTTGCATTAAATTGACATTTATTTTGTTCTTATTTTTCATAACATGGAAAACCATGTTTTTGTCCATATGATTGCTATTGAGCTGAATCTATCTTTGAATTCGTTACTTTGTAGCCATTCTCGTTAAAGTCTTCGTGGAAGTCTTTTTCATTTCGGTGGTTCGTTTTTGTTTTAATTAACCGATTATCATTTGCCCTACAATGTTGTTATTGTTTCATTAGTCTTTACATTTCACCAATTAGGACCTAAAATTCTAAATTTACTAAGTGCCAAAAACAACTTTCTGAGATACTGATGAAAAACACACTGCGAAATGCTTGTTGAGATACCTACAACACCGTCTTTTGGCGCACGTATGAGTTACTTACAGTTGAGCTATACAAAGACAATTTAGTATGATATTCTCATAAGGATGTTCTTCCCTTAGATTGAATAAAATTAAATTTGAAAAATTGGCTGGCATTTACCACATTTACAATGTTTGGTCTTCATAAGCTGTAATATGGCTGATGCTAAATTGTATTATTCCTATATTCGCATTTGTTTTATTGTTACAAATTAAGAGCCATTAACTTCTAATAAGCATAACTACATCTCACATAGGCCTACATTAATTTATTCAGTATTAACTAACTGGTAGGTACTGAATATAAACATAATCCGATCTATGGCTTAGGAAAAATCATCGAGTATAAACAAGCAGACGGCATGACTTGAAAACAGTCTTCAGAAAGGTTGAAAGAATCTACTGTATTTCCGTAAGAATCCTAAATGCATTTTAGAATATTTGCAGCGTTTTATTTTAATACTTTGTCTAACAACTGAACAAAATAAATAATTTTCCATCGGTTATACATCAAAACTTGAATAAATTTTTCAACTCCTAACTCACCACTTTCATCTACTTATACTTACTTTGAGGCGGGTCTTTCCCGGGGGTAAAAGGCGGCCAGAGCGTGGTGCCAACCACACCACCTCATTCTAGGTGCCGAGGTCATGGAAAGCATGGGGCTCTACCTCCATGCCCCCCAAGTGCCTTCATGGCATGTTACGGGGATACCTTTACCTTTTTATCTTTATACTTACTTTGAGGAGCGCCATTATGATGTTTTGCTCTGAGCTGCAAGCAAGTCAGTGAGAAATGTAACGGAGATCTTACATTATATAGCACAACCAGCTTGTGATGCGTGAATAATACACATTTAGTTTAAAATAACGTACATGTCTAGTATTGTCACATTCCGATATATTAGTCCACTTTCTAATTTGTATTTAATTAACTACAAGAGAATAACCTTCAATACTTTCATTGTTAGAACCTTACACTATGCTTCCTGTATCAGAATGCCTTTGCATGAAATCCACGAATTCAATTGAGCAGTCACTTAATTTGGGTACGTACAAGACGGAGCCTGGTTCGTTACCGAGTTGGTCGTTGGGCAGAAAGTCGAAGTGTACAAGACGGAGCCTGGCTGGTTACGGTGTTGGTCGCTCGTAAGCCAGCTAGTGGCTGGGCAGAAGGTCGGGCTGATCAGAACGAAGTTTGTTTGCGCCTGCCAATCAGTGTAGCTGAACCTACTCTGCTTTTTCAAAATTATCTTTAAAACAATAAAAATTTATAAAAATGCCAGGATGGATTGTATTGGTCTTCAAGTTCTCCTAAACGTACCTTAGATATTTATGTATTGTATTGATTAAGGCTGGTTGAGTGGAAGAGAAGGCCTTATGGCCTTAACTCTGCCAGCGAAAATAAAACATTATTGTTATTATTATTATTATTATTATTATTATTATTATTACTATTATTATTATTATTATTATTATTATTATTAGATATTTGGGTATTTTCAGTACGGAAATAACCACGTAAATAATTCCACTTTTCTGGAAAGCGTCATAATAAAACTCTTTCATTAAATCCCATATAGTTCATTCTGATACACATAGAACATAGATCAAATAATACGTATTAATTTCCAAAAGGTCTGTATCGGTAATTATATTGTTTCTAAAATCGTCACTTTCTGTAAAATATAAATTTTTCATTTACAAAGTTACTTACTATTGGCATCGATTTCACACTACCTCATTCTAGTGCCCAGATGAAGAAAGCATGGGGCTCTATCTCCATGCCCCCGAAGTGCCTTTATGGCATGTTAAGGAGCTACCTTTACCTTTATTAGTATCCATTTCAACTCCTACTCCATCTCACAATTTTACAATAAGATATGGGCTTTGGTGGTCGGGTTGAGTCTGATTTCAAAATTTGTAAACATTGATTATCCTACCGAAAAATTGTTTTTAGAATTTAAAGTCTTGAAAATACATCAAATTTATATCAATGCATTATTAAATTTTATATATAAAAATCACATATATTTCAGATCATACACTCACAAACAAAACCAAAAGCATGAATACAATACGTTTGGTGGAACCCAAGTGTTTGACGAGCACTGCTTTAAACCAAAGCACTAATATCTGCTCTAGAATTTATAAGAAATTAATAAAGAAACACGCAAATTTATTTATCTCCAACAGTTTAAAATTTAAAAATGTATGTAAGCAATTTGTTATGAGTAATGATTAATTTTTAGATAGTGATAGATTTATTGATATTAGCTCTCAAAAGTACAAACAATAATTAAAAAAAAAGATATATATACAAAAGTAGTTATACATAATAAATGTACAATTTCCTAAACAAATTAATTTATCGCAAATCTCAGTAATTATTTGTTTAAACTTGCACTTACGTCTAGTTTTAGTGCATGTTTAAAACAATCGTGATAACTATTAAACTTTTAAAACTTATTTATCTGCGCCTTTTCACAATTTTCTACCATGAACATTTTTAAATTAATTTTTTCTTCATTTATTTATTTATTTTTTTACTTTAAACGTCTAAATTTATTCTATAACTTTCATATTTATGTTTAATTATAGGTTTTCTTATGCCTATTAACTAATTCTTCCATGTCATCACACTGCATCCAGGTTAGCAGTTGTTTACATATAGCCAGCACACTGCAATAGCTGAATCGGGATTAATTTTTAGATATTATTATGTTGTAATTTATGCGTCTACATTTATTATGTATCGAATCCTACCTAAGCACGAGAACACTCTCTTTTAGAGGAGTGCTAGAATAATGTAAATTTACAATTTCTTTGTCTTGTATTTTTCTGCCAACAAACATATTATTGTTATTATTATTATTTTAAATTAATCTTTCCCAATCCATTATACGCGCCGAAATGACGAGCGTAGACGTTTAGCACGTGGGGAAGTTCTACGGTCGCATGCGCATTAAAGACATTTAGGTGGTTGGTAGGTGGAAAAATGAGGTGATTCATTCTACGAGCTACCAACGGGCTAATGGGTTACTTAGCAGTCTACCGACAAGGTCTCGTCTTGCACGTGTCCATTGCTTAACGTTCGGGCACTCCTTTCGACTAGGTAACCGGTCGGGCTACCAACTACCAACCAGGCTTCGTCTTGCACGTACCCATAGGCAATTCAAAATTATTATTTAATTCAATCACTGCATATTATTTTTTAAGGGATACTAGGACTGAGTTTTGAAATTTTTACATTTTTAATCCGATTTATTTAATTTTTAACTCTTTGTTAGATGCATTAAGAACAAGGTCAGTGCAAATTTTGAGCTCAATCGAAATACTATTTTTGAAGTTAAGTTTATTTTAATTATGCAAATTAGTGATGTGATCAAAATGTTCTATGTGCATTATATTCAAATACAGGAATTTTTCATATGGACCCAGATTCACGCGAAATATTTTGATGTTGAGAAATTCATGATATCTAGTTTAGTTTGCGTAGAATACATTTTTGAAAATCAGATATTTATTCTTATTTTTATTTACACAATAATATTTTTAGCTCACAATTTTGAAGATACCGGTACTTAAAATGTCTCAACATTATGTCTCAAATAATATATGCTTGGACACCTACGAATATTTTCAATTGAATTTGGTGAAAACTGAATGCAGTTTCGAGGAAAAGGCAAATTTGTGAAAAGAGATACAGTTGAAGGCAGTAGAAAGCAGGTAGACCAGGATTAAGGAGTATTAGAGGCAGTAGAAAGCAGGTAGACCAGGATTGTAATGTATGTTTAGCTATTTGTAATATGCAATAAACTTATTATTTATTGAAGATATTGATGTACAGATATCTGAGTTGCATTGGCTTTTCTTTTACATCGTACTTACAGGTATTACAATATACAATAATTTATTTCCTAAATGCATGCAACATAAATCGCATGCGATTAGCACGTAGACAATTTTTATATTTTGAAAAACTACGTTCCACTTCATACGATGTATTAGGAGCAAATAAAAACATGAAATATCAGAGTTGCTTGAGATTCCCTGACTGAGTAACGCGTCCCTCGTTTTACAAATTTCTGCGTACCCAGTATTCTTCTCTAGAATACTTTTTCAAGTTTATTTGTCACACTTTCTTTAACAGTTCCCGCTTGTACTTGACTCAGTGTTTCTGAAATCTGTTCTATTGTCTCAAGAGCTTCTGGCATTTTGAGTGTAGATGATTGTAAATATGTTATTGTAGTTGGAATATTACTGAAATTATTCTGAATAAGTTATATGGAAGATCTAAAAAGAAAAAAAAAAACTTGTGAAATTATTTCCTTCACTGCACGTATAGCGTCATTTTTCTCCTCGTCAACGACATTAATATTATGTTAACAATTTTGTCGTAATATTGAGCATAGTAAATTGCAGCCTGTAGCCATGTTCCCCACCGAGTTACAATTGGTTGTGGAGGCAAGAGACTTCCAGGTGCCATCTCCTTAGTGGCTTGATTCTTGAGAGTACCTTGCGAAATATCTTCTTCATGTTGGCTATCAAAGTATCAAAGTCCGGAAAACAGGCTCTAATTTCTTCCGCAACTCGGTGAAGACCATGTGCCAGACAGGTTAAAATGGATATGATTTTTGTATTCCAGTGGCAGCCTTCTTCATATACGGCGCCCCATTCGTTGTGGAGGGGAGTGTCCGTCACAGTACCTGACGTCACCTATATTTCGTGCGGTAATACGATTGTTCTGTTTAGTTACTAAAACTCCTCTGTCTGGTTATGACAAGTGTTGCACTGCATGTTTCCACGTATTCACTACATTTTTTTTATATTCTAGTAATATTTATTTTATTTTATCAACTTGACCTACTTATAACTATAATTTTCTTTTTTGTGTGTACCTAATAAATATTGTGACAGCGACGTGAGATTCGAACTCACGACCAGCGTCCCGCAAGAGAGAAGATCGCGCGGAGCACTGTGGGACTGCGCGCGGCGGAGAGAACAGAGGGGGTGCATTACGTCAACGCGACGAGAGTGCGCGCGCAACTGGTGCTGGTAGAGAGGAGAGGGCTCTGGATTTCTCTGGAGTATAATCTCTGGAGACGCGTCGAACTTTCGAGGCTACGTCGCTGTGATTATAAAAGTAGAAACGCCAGCGAACTCGAGCAGTTTTTCAGTTGATTAGTCAGCCAGTCAGTGAGCAAGCCAGAGCAAGCAAGCCAGTCTTGTGTACCAAAGTTCGACTCGAGTGTGCGTCCGTAACTGTGCCAGCATCCGAAGGCCTGAGTTCGAGTGCAGTGGACCGCAGTTGGAGGGACCTGAGTTCGAGTACAGTGAACTGTCTCTGAAGGTCTGTGGTTCGAGATACTGTGAACTCGAGTGACTGAGCTAGAAGAACTGTGAACTGAGAACTGATAGTTCTGATTTGTAAATAGTGCTTTGTAAATATTAGTTAAGATTAACAGTTCATTGTTGTTCGTAATAGTCCAAGTAAATTGTCATTGTCGTCGGTGGAGTGCTATAACGAATATTGTGTTGAGTGAAAATCCAATTGTTGACGAGAGCGTTTAAGGCGAATTGTAGAAAGGAATTATTGTTGGAAGAATAAAATCCTATTGTTGAGTGGAAATAAATTCACAATATTATCGATGGCTTGGTTCCAAATGTGGCTATCTCCAAAATCGTAAATTTTCAGTATTCAAAAATTAAACTGTGGAGCTACACACCAAATCAGAGTTTTTAGTTGATTACTTATTTATTTCACTATACAATTTTGACAATAATTTCAATAATGCATTAGCTACTTATATTTTACACTAACAGTTAACATACATTCTGAGGGGTTTTTAAAATAATAAGATAATCACGTTTGGAATTGTCAATATATGAAAAGAATAACATTAAAATAAAACTAGTATATAATCAGCCATGCTTTATTCATTTGAAATAAACACAAATAAATGTCAGCTACAGTAAACGTACTCAATTTTATCAATGCTTGTTTTCCGAAGCCGATTGGTTATTTAAAATATTTAATTCTGACAAAGAAAAAATTGTACTAGTTCTGAACAAAATTAAAAACAAAAAAAAATTAGAATTTAATAGTGTATTTTTTCACACACTGATTTCTCTTTACAAAACAAATAGAGGCAGATGTTATTGTCAAATACTTGGTAAACTATAGTCTTACTCTTTTAAAAAATATCTTCATCTTCGTCATCATTGATATCTGGCACCACTGTTTCATCATTTTCAAGAGCAGAATCAGTCAATAAATTCTGAATTAAATCTTGATAGTCATTAGCAAAGTTACCTGAATTGCAAATTTCTCGTCAATGCTTCAACTTCAATGTAGAAATTGTCCTCTTCTCAATTTGCAATGGTTTCAGACATTCCTCCATGGTATTCATTGTAAACCGTGATTATTTTGCTGCCCTCATCAGATGTATTTCTATTCATCGTCACCAACGTTGCTAATGCTTTCCAGTAAACAAATTTGATATCTTTATTTTGGTAAACTTGATAACGGTACTTCGACTCTGTACGTTTGGCTGCAGTGTTGCCATATTTTGACGCAAGAATGACATGTCATGCTAAATCTTCTAATGAATGTGAATGTATTTACACATTTACATAAACAAAATAGTAGATATTTGTGATTACTTTGATTAATTATAAGTTTTACATGGAAAGAGTACAGAAAAGTTTTCAACCAATGGTTACGAGGTAATAAATGATGTTCCAGGCCGCAGAAGCGACGGGTGTCCGCTACTCAAAAATGTGTCATTTCCAATTTAATTTAGAATATTTTAATTTTGTAAAAAAAGATATATCATAATCAATTATAACCAATTTACAACATAATAGTGATTTTGGCCTGAGGGAGATATTTTTAAAATTTCGATCTGGCAATCAATCAGATAATTATTATTTCCGAAAAACAAATTTTTACCATAATAAATAAAATTAATGCTTAACTTACATTAAAAAATTTCATGTGTTCTGTAACGGAATAATGAATGCATTTTAAACACTGAGTGTAAATTAGTGAAAGCAGAAAAATTGATGTGCCATTCACTTTAGAAACCCTTGTGTACCTCTTTACTACAATTGGTACGTGCTAATGACTCTTGTCACAGTGTTTGCCATTTATTTAAATAAATAAATAAAACGAGCAATTTTTGTATATTTGTAAATTTTCACTTCAAAATGAATTTGACGATTTTGATCAATGGGATGAATCTGAAGTTTTTCTAGGTGCGAAGAAGCGATTTAGCTACGTCTCGAAATTGGGAAAACTCATGTGGGGGTTAAATAAATAATCAAATGTAAGGGGTTTCAGTGTTAAAATATATTTATGTTTACTATTCCGTTATTTCACAACTCATAATTTAGTGTAACCAACTTCGGTGACTTACCAATGAATTTGTTGGTTTTCAGACAGCTCTCAGGGAAGAAAACTCTGCCGTCGATAGAGGAATTTTCAGGGGTTTTTCCAATTTTGTGCAAAGTTTATTTATTTATTTATTTATTTATTTATTACCTACATTTCCAGCGTTAACAATGACAGAAAATGAGGCTCAATAACAATTGACAACAATTATTTTACTCCGTTTTGCGTTTCTCTTGAATTATCCAATATCAAGAAAGTAAAATTAAATTAAAGGGTGGGGTTTTGCATGTACAGTATACGGATCGCCTTAGCGATATTGCACATTGTTGCAAGGTTTTGTTACTTTAAATTTTAAAATACTAAGTCTCCACGGTGCTTATTGGCCAGAGCACTGAACTTAAAAACACTAGGATCCGGATTAGATTCTCAGCATACTCTGATTTATAATTTGTGTTGGGCAAGCCAGTGGTCCAGCTAACACAGGGGTTTCCTCCGAGAGTTCCGGTTCGCCTGTAGCATCCCAACAAATCTCCATAATCATCTCATTTTATCACGAATAAGCATAGACCAACCTCCTATGGCTTACCTTGGGCAACGACTCTGTCGATAAATTGGTCTACACAACTGACTTCATATGAGTACCGACATTAGTTAAAAAGAATTAGGGTAAACTAGGGTCTGTTGGACAGTCGGGCATGTTGGACACTGCACTTTAACGTGTTGCCTCGCCATTTGTGGGCACCAAATTCTGCTAGAAGTCAATGAGGGAAGTAGCCACGAGTGGGGCTACTTCCGTCATTGACTTCTAGCAGAATGTGGTGCTCACAAGTGGCGAGGTAACACGTTAAAGTACAGAGTGTCCAACATGCCCGACTATCCAACAGACCCCAGTTTACCCTATATTTCAGTCTATCTTACTTGGTTTACGTAGATCAGTGGTTCTCAAACTGGAAGTCGCAAGAACTCAGGAGAAAACTTCAACGAGGTAACTTGTCCCTATCAGGATTTCTACCCGGGCAAGCTAGTTTCACAGTCAGACGTGCTAACAGTTACTACACAGCGGTATACAATATTTCGTGTTATTGTTGCACTATATTTTTCTATTTTGGTCATTCTTTGGGTGAAATAATCTTTCAGTAAAATAATCGTTATTTTCAATTTACACGACTTATATTTTTCGAATGAGGGTAAGTACCCTACCAGTTCGATAGTGGGGGTCGCATACACAAGTCTCGCTTAAAAGTAGCTCGCTTAAAAAGTTTTTGAGCCACTGACATAGATAATTGTCGGTTATGTTTTGGTTAAATTTGGCTTCAAAAAGGATGTGCAGGATTAATTTTACGCTTTAGTTTGTTAGAGTAGGTTTGGTTAGGTAGAGTAGGTTAGGCAAAGTAGGTTACACCGGATGACTAAAAAAGTAAAATGATATTTAAAGGAATCCCAGCAATTTCTTGAAAAGTTTATACTCGAGTTGTAGTATTGTACTTTGTATACGCTAATATTCTGGTGTATTTTATTTGATATTTATATACATAACCCATATACTCTCTATTTCCATGAACCAGAAAAACTAGATGTATGAGAATATTTTTTATACCGGACTTAGTAGTTAAAACTTTGAAATTAAACAATTACTAAATAACAGAGTGTCACCAAGAAAACTAAACATTTATTATTCTTATAGTGTATAGGCCTATTCTATTCTGGTAATAATGTTGTCATTGCCACTTTGTTAGTCTCAATATCCAATATACTCGTATTATTTAAAAGATATTAATTATAAAATAAATTCGTCAATTGTTACCTAATGAACAAAATTATGGAGGTACTGGGGAACAATGAGACAGTAATTTCGTTGTTATGAAAAGTACTAGAAGAAATCCTCCACAGTTTCAAACAATTACTAGCATATCCAACAAATTTTCTGCAAAGAGCAACCAAACGGTATAAATACCCACAATTTCCATCGCTAGATATGTTTTCAGTATTACTAAAACATATACACTGTACACTGAATTTGTACTTAAATAGAAAGGAAATTTGTTCATGGGAGAAGTGGCTGTAGTTCATTGTTCTCTCTTTCCATTCAATTCTTCTCATTTCAATATATTTGTACTATTGTAATGTTATGTCCATTGTATCTGAATAACGTTCTCAAGTACGTTAAATTATTCAGTAGAATTATATAGTCCCGTCGCTCTTATTTCCGACAGCCAATCACGTTGTACGTCGGCTACATTTAAACGTGTGCGTCTTGTGAATCGCTGATGATGACGTTATGCATTTTCTAAGGCTCGATAAATACTTAATATAATTGCCCGCCATTTTGGCTCTTTCGTTGGCGTTCGCAGAAAGCACATGAGGACGTTATTTACTGCTCAATTATTTGCTGAATTACAGTGCGTTTGATTTATTATCATAGGAGCTACGACATGATAATGTTTAACGGTGTGGCAAATAGATTCCTCGTCTGGTAGATCGACAACGAAAGAACAAAAATGGCGAACGATACTACCTACCTAGACTTTCTAGAGCCTTCATTTCCTAAGACGTAAGCAAAGAGGAGGAGTCATGCCGGGAATAACAGCGTCGCGACTATAATAACAGTCAGAATGCAACGGCTATTGTTAAAATTACACTCCTTAAAAGCATAATATAGTCTACATTGTATGTGAGGTTCTGTTAATTAAGACAAAGGCATAAAATATAAATATACTTTAATGTTTTTTTTTTAACAAAAACCAGTAACAAGGAGTAGAAATATCTCGAAAGAAAGAATTAATAAACAAATGTGTTTCGGATTTAAAAGAAAAGAGGAACTAGGACATGTGGGATTCAGATATGTGGCTCATGTTCTGGAGGAAAATAATACCAACGCAACATTAAAAAAAAATTGTGGCTTGCTAAATGTTCAATGCAGGTGTGAGTTGCTGTAGCTGGATGCTTTGTGGTCAGAGCTGGCTCCTTCCTCAGATTTGTGCTGGTGAGTTTCCATCTTCTTCTCGTGATGGATGGGGTGAATGGCGTGGCCTGTTCTGTGCACATGAGCGTGGAATCCGGTGTGTTTGTCAGCGTTGTAGTGTACAGTGCGGATAGTTCCGTCAGGTTCCACCAACATGTAGTGACCCTCGACTTTGTGGCCATCTCGTTTCTCAGCTTGTACCTTGTTATCATGAGTGTGTGGATCCTTCACTCCGTACTTGAACTCATATTTTGGATGTGCCTGTTTTGAAATAAATAATAATATTACTTGTAACTATTGCAGGTCAAATTGTCTCACTTCCGTTCATCTATCCTGACTTAAGAATTATTTTATTAACTTTATGCATAAATATACTTACGTGGTAGTGTTCTTCGTGATCGCTGTCAGCAAGTGTTACAGCGAAGACCATCAGGAAAACAACAGCGATCTTTTGGAAATGTAAAATATAATTATTAACTGTGCAAAATATAGTGTAGTTTAATGTACCGATATATAACTTCTGCAATAATGTCGTAAAATGAAAGTTCATTTTTGACCTATTTACCTGTAAATGTAGGTATAGGTATATTAACATATACACTACAGTTCTAGATATACACCAAATGCGGATGAACCACAGCAAATTTCAGACACAGCTATCTGCAGAAAGTCAGTACATTTCAATACGGAATATAATTAATGATTGAAATGTTAACTCTACTTTAACATATTGATTGAAATTTTTGGTAACTTTAAGGTTATTATCTATAGCTTTTAACTTATTCGTTTAGAATATATCATCACAGTCTTTTGAAACTGCAGTTACAATAATATCATTATTCATTATTAGAGAAATTTGAATATCTTTTATCTAGTTCTGTTACAGCTCCAATTCTGTGTAATATGTGAATGTTAATATGCATTGAAGTTAATAATTCATATATAATCACTTCTACACATATATATTAGTATACAAATAACAATATTATTTAACCTTGAATGCAATTGCTTTCTAAATTTTCAAAAACATAAAATCGTCTATAATATTAATAAGTGCTTAAAAATTATTGAAATGCAACAGATTTTAACATTCTTTTCGCATACAAAATATGGACATATATTTACATAAAAGAATCGAAATCAACATGGATGTGAAATTAAAATATAAATATTACAATGTATCAGAATTTTCAATCCAGCATGTGACATTAAATCTGAACTATTTGTATAATTGTGTATAACTGAAACTTACTTTCGAAGTTGCCATGGTGAATATTGTAGTTAATTCCTGAGTGCTTGTCGTCTTTTGATTGCTAATGATTTCACTGTCCTTATATATACTCACTAGGAAGAAAAGAATGTGGTGTATGAGACGTGGTCGCACTTGAGAGAATTAATACAGTACGTTGTCTTCGTTGTAAATGATTTGACTACGTCGCATACTTCGGATGATCCTTAGGATTACGTAACGCTATTAAATATTTATATTAATTCATTTTATGTCAGTGACCTTAAAATTGTCAGCTATGAATATTTTACAGTAATGTCAGAGTGAGAAATGTAACTTATCTGAAGTCATTATTTTAATATTTATTTATACACTTCGTATGGGAGGAAATCTGCGAAACGATTAAAATTGTTAGAAATAACAGTATGAAGGTTTTTGTGCGTCATCATATCCATACAAACTTTCACATAATTCTATTAATTTAATTTAATCATAATTTCCCGCTGTTGTTAGACAATAATTTTGACTGGCAACCAATATAGGCTTGCATGAATCAACTTTGCCATTAATTAATGCTGAAAAGTTACAGTTCTAATTTTCATTCAGCTCATAATGACCTCCTTAACGTTAAGACTAATTCATAATGCCATGAATTGCTAAGAAGGCAGTTTACACCATAAGGCTATTAGTTACAACTCACATCTGCAATAACTACATGTCTCCTCTAGTTTGAAGGTAGCAAGATTATTATTCCCTGTCTTTTACACGAGTAAACGGGAAATTTTTATTACAGTTCCAACAAAACCTTGTACACAAAATGTTTAATGATAGTTTAACATGTATTGAATATATTTCATAAATAAGTTACAGGCTATCTTTTTAGACTAACCCAAATAAGAAAGAAAGCAAAACCGACAGGTGTTTAATAATTTCTACAGTACAATTTACTTGGAATATTGTCTTAAGATATATGTATAGCCACAAAACGCAAAAAATGATAAAAAATTGGAATTTTCAAAATATAACTATTTTAATAGAGAATTTTGTCCCCTTTAATTTGATATAAGAATTTTCGAGTTATGCCTTATGGTTTTTCAGATAAGTCCCATTTTCCAAAATTCTGCGTCATCAGCCACGGTCACTTCTACGAAGATCACTCCAAAAGTAATGCACAACACTTTTTGAAATGTATATTTTATTTAAACCTTTGCAATTTATGGAGGTCATAGATACATCCTTCCCCCTTGTATTCAAATTTAATTTAAGTCGTTCCCGTGAGTGGCGCCAGAGTGTAGCTCAGACGTGTTGGTTCGGACTTTTATCGTGCAGGTATATAGGCCCTCATTCCAAGGTGGCGTAAGGCAGTTGAAAGGTGCGGGGATTATGTGGAAAAGTGACGTATTGTTCCTGAAGGATGTATCTGAATTCTATGAAAATAGCAAAGATGTAGGATAAAAACGTAATTTTTAAATAAATATTGTGGATTACTTTTTGAGTGCTCCTCGTAGCAGTCAATCCCCTCGTCCAGCATTGCTTGTAAAATAAACTTCTTTCTTGTCTCAAAATAGATGCATAGATATCAGGGCATGATCATTAGATTGAAATCACGTTTTTACATAATGATGTAATGTATAATCTTTTACTGTTAGTCATAAAACTTTAAATTTGTGTGTCAGTGATGTTGTACGTCATTTTAATAAGAATCCAAAAGGAGAATTAAAATTCTGAGGAGGATGAGCATAAACCCTGTGGCAAAAACCATCGCAGGATTTGTTGCATCAATGGAAAATAAGGACAAAAATGCTAAAAAACATTCAACACCTGAAGTTAAAACGAGGAGGAGGTATTTGAGAGGCAGAAAGAATCTGAAACAGGACCGACATGAAGCTGCTTAAGGGGTGACATATGATATAATAATCATGGGCCTATTATTTTGACGCTTATGATTAATCATTTCAACACGTTTGAGTCTTTTACAACCCCTCCTCTCGTTCACAGCATCCTTTTCTTTGAACAAAAGTTCTTGACCAATGACGGCAAAGGAATTATTGGATATTTCTGCTCAAAATTGTGGCACAAATAAGCAAATTGCTTATGATTCTGCTCAAGATGGCGTGAAGTTTCAGATTCTTGATTAGTAATCTAGGGCTTTAAAAAGTGCAGCTTTTTGTACTTCAAGCATGACTACACAAAAGTACACTTCATTGATAACTGCTGTCATGCTATCGGTCCAAATGTTTTCTAGCCTGCGTCTGCGTGCGCCAGCTCACGAGAGCTAGTGTGAAAGCAGTCATACGTCAGCGAAACAGCGCATGTTTAGTAACTTGAATGACACTATCACCGACAATAACAAACGTTGCCTTTACCAATATTATACCTACTGACATAAGAAAAGCTCTAAAGCGTATCGAAACGAAAGCTGAAGGAGTCGATCGACTAAATACAAAATTGATAAGTAAAATAAGTGCCATAATCATAAACATATCCCACCAAAATAGGAAAGCAGAAGATAGCGCGGGACCTTCACTAGGCTTCGGACAATGAACTAGTCAGCCAAGTAATTTTCTGATGTTAACACAGTAAAGAAGTTATAAAGTTAATCAGTGAAAATAAGTGAGGTTATTTATTTATTTTAAAGTTATTTTGGAAACTTTATCAGTATTTTTTGATCATCCTTTGTTTCATCTCTACCCTGAATTGTCTCTTTGTCGTAACTCAGATCTGAGAAGGAATGAAAAGCCGCACAGTGCTATGTCTAGGGAGCAACAGGAACACTTAACTTGTGTGTTGTGATGTACTGACAGCGTTACGGTCTCTTGCATGAAACATCATCTCATAGAGGAAGAACAGTCCGATACCACTCTTTGTTGACTGATTGTCACTCGTAAAGAACTACTACGCTCTGACAGTCAAAAAGTCTAATGAAATAAGCTTCACATTGCCATACTTTCATTGGGTCTGGCGTTTTCCATTGACATGACTGTGACTTTGTCTCAGGATAACAGCCGTAAACTCGATCCTCTTCTTTGATTATGATTTATTCGCTTGAAATCAGGATCAGTCTTCGAGACTTTTAGCATTTCACGCGCAATCTGTATACGGTTTTCCTTCCGGTTATGGATAAGGAATATCAGAAAGAATTTCACCGTAACATGACACATGCCAAAGTCGTCAACAAAAATTGATTGCACTGAACCAAACAAAATTCCGACTTGACTCTCAATGTCTCCAAATTCTATTCCACCATCGTCATAACTCATCGGCGATGTATGCAATGGAGCGGAGAAAGGAACTGTATACCCTACCCCGTTATCTCCTGGCCTAGTCTCATAAGCAGGCTTCGACCTAGGGACACAAAGTAACCAGTATGAGGTTTAGAGTTCACGGAGTATAAATGACGTCATGACCCGCGTGGGGTGACTGCAACAGCACAGGTGGGTCCGTAATGTGTATTACCGTTGTGTGTATTGCTGCTTGGCTGCGGTACGTGTAACAGGCTTCGGCGTAGGGACACCTGATTGAAGGTTACAACTCAACTTAATGGTAGACATTTATTGTCTACACTAGGAATGTACTGTATATACTGCATCTGCACAGGGTGAAATATATTTTGTGCCGGACTAAGACGGACTGTTTATATGTTGAGACACGAAGTAACGGCGCGCTCCATCTCCCATTCCACTCGATCAACACAACACTATAGGCCGTGCGTTCTGAACTTCATGCGTTTCTGTGCCCAGAACCGAAGCCTGCTCATAATTGGTGCCCTGTTGGTATCACTTGTGAGGTTCAGACCTGTCTTCGGACAGTTGATCAAACAAAAAAATATCTTCATCAAACTGTCACACTTTCTTGATTATTTTGTTATCTGCTGGCCAAGGAACTAACTAAATATTCGTCGCTCTCAACTGACATTAGTCCATCTTAGAAAAACGGTGATATAACTCTTTACAAATCCTTCGTTCAATACGATCGTTAATTTTGAATCGAAATACAAATGTGACAAAAACGATGTACAAGTGCAACAATCACGATTGCCTAGCGACGACTTAGTCGGTCTGGGTGGCGCAATCGGTAGAGTGCTGGCCTTCTGTGCCCGATTGTGGTTTCGTTCCCGGACCAGACCGTTGGCATTTAAGTGTGCTTAAATGCGGCAAGCTCATGTCAATACATATACTGGCATGTAAAAGAACTCATACGGGACAAAATTCCTACACACTGGCGTCGCATATAACATCGGCAGTTGCGAGCGTCGTTAAATAACACGTAATTTTAAATTTAACAGTGACTGATCAGCTAGCGATCAGCCAAAACTCGCACATGCGCAGTAGTGTCCCACACGTCGCACTAGCACACTCCGCAATGGAAGAGGGTGGTATAAAAACAGTAAGAACAGATAATATTTGATCATGCTGTTGTATTGATCAATATTCCATAATATGTTGTGTCCTATTCTCCGTAATTACTTAGCAAATTTTCCAGGCGAAGAGGTGCGTCTTATGAACTCTGCTTAGAGGCTATCCGACGGTTTATTAAAATTATGGAATAAGAGAAAAAATATATAAATTACGGATATCGAATTTAATTTATAATGTAAGTCGCAGCTGTTCTACACATGAATAGCTTAGCCGTAATTTGATTTATAATATACGTCGCAGCTGTTTTACACATGAATAATGTAAGTTGTAACTGTTTTACACATGAATAGCTTAGCCGTAATTAATTTATAATGTAAGTCGTAGCTGTTTTCACATGAATAGCTTGGCCGTAATTTAATTTATAATGTAAGTCGCAGCTGTTTTACACGTGAATAATGTAAGTTGCAACAGTTTTACACATGAATAGCTTAGCCGTAATTAATTTATAACGTAAGTTGCAACTGTTTTACACATGAATAGCTTAGCCGTAATTTAATTTATAATGTAAGTCGCAGCTGTTTTACACATGAATAATGTAAGTCGCAACTGTTTTACACATGAATAGCTTAGCCGTAATTAATTTATAATGTAAGTTGCAACTGTTTTACACATGAATAGCTTGGCCGTAATTTAATTTATAATGTAAGTCGCAGCTGTTTTACACATGAATAATGTATGTTACAACTGTTTTACACATGAATAGCTTAGCCGTAATTAATTTATAACGTAAGTTGCAACTGTTTTACACATGAATAGCTTAGCTGTAATTTAATTTATAATGTAAGTCGCAGCTGTTTTACACATGAATAATGTAAGTCGCAACTGTTTTACACATGAATAGCTTAGCCGTAATTAATTTATAATGTAAGTTGCAACTGTTTTACACATGAATAGCTTGGCCGTAATTTAATTTATAATGTAAGTCGCAGCTGTTTTACACATGAATAATGTATGTTACAACTGTTTTACACATGAATAGCTTAGCCGTAATTAATTTATAACGTAAGTTGCAACTGTTTTACACATGAATAGCTTAGCCGTAATTTAATTTATAATGTAAGTCGCAGCTGTTTTACACATGAATAATGTAAGTCGCAACTGTTTTACACATGAATAGCTTAGCCGTAATTAATTTATAATGTAAGTTGCAACTGTTTTACACATGAATAGCTTGGCCGTAATTTAATTTATAATGTAAGTCGCAGCTGTTTTACACATGAATAATGTATGTTACAACTGTTTTACACATGAATAGCTTAGCCGTAATTTAATTTATAATGTAAGTCGCAGCTGTTTTACACATGAATAATGTAAGTCGCAACTGTTTTACACATGAATAGCTTAGCCGTAATTAATTTCTAATGTAAGTTGCAACTGTTTTACACGTGAGTAGCTTGGCCGGAATTTAATTGATAATGTAAGTCGCAGCTGTTTTACACATGAATAATGTAAGTTGCAACTGTTTTACACATGAATAGCTTAGCCGTAATTAATTTATAATGTAAGTTGCAACTGTTTTACACATGAATAGCTAAACCGTAATTAATTTATAATGTAAGTCGCAGCTGTTTTACACATGAATAGCTTGGCCGTAATTTAATTTATAATGTAAGTCGCAGCTGTTTTACACATGAATAGCTTAGCCGTAATTAATGTATAATGTAAGTTGCAATTGTTTTACACATGAATAGCTTAGCCGTAATTAATTTATAATGTAAGTCGCAGCTGTTTTACACATGCATAGCTTGGCCGTAATTTAATTTATAATGTAAGTCGCAGCTGTTTTACACATGAATAGCTTGGCCGTAATTTAATTTATAATGTAAGTCGTAGCTGTTTTACACATGAATAGCTTAGCCGTAATGTAATTTATAATGTAAGTCGCAGGTGTTTTACACATGAATAGCTTAGCCGTAATTAATGTATAATGTAAGTTGCAATTGTTTTACACATGAATAGCTTAGCCGTAATTAATTTATAATGTAAGTCGCAGCTGTTTTACACATGAATAGCTTGGCCGTAGTTTAATTTATAATGTAAGTCGCAGCTGTTTTACACATGAATAGCTTGGCCGTAATTTAATTTATAATGTAAGTCGCAGCTGTTTTACACATGAATAGCTTGGCCGTAATTTAATTTATAATGTAAGTCGTAGCTGTTTTACACATGAATAGCTTAGCCGTAATGTAATTTATAATGTAAGTCGCAGCTGTTTTACACATGAATAGCTTAGCCGTAATTAAAGTATAATGTAAGTTGCAATTGTTTTACACATGAATAGCTTAGCCGTAATTAATTTATAATGTAAGTCGCAGCTGTTTTACACATGAATAGCTTGGCCGTAATTTAATTTATAATATAAGTCGCAGCTGTTTTACACATGAATAGCTTGGCCGTAATTTAATTTATAATGTAAGTCGCAGCTGTTTTACACATGAATAGCTTGGCCGTAATTTAATTTATAATGTAAGGCGCAGCCGTTTTACACATGAATAGCTTGGCCGTAATTTAATTTATAATGTAAGTCGCAGCTGTTTTACACATGAATAGCTTGGCCGTAATTTAATTTATAATGTAAGTCGTAGCTGTTTTACACATGAATAGCTTAGCCGTAATTTAATTTATAATGTAAGTCGCAGCTGTTTTACAGACAAATAGCTTGGCCGTAATTTAATTTATAATGTAAGTCGTAGCTGTTTTACACATGAATAGCTTAGCCGTAATTTAATTTATAATGTAAGTCGCAGCTGTTTTACAGACAAATAGCTTGGCCGTAATTTAATTTATAATGTAAGTCGTAGCTGTTTTACACATGAATAGCTTAGCCGTAATGTAATTTATAATGTAAGTCGCAACTGTTTTACAGACAAATAGCTTGGCCATAATTTAATTTATAATGTAAGTCGCAACTGTTTTACAGGCAAATAGCTTGGCCGTAATTTAATTTATAATGTAAGTCGTAGCTGTTTTACACATGAATAGCTTAGCCGTAATTTAATTTATAATGTAAGTTGCAACTGTTTTACACATGAATAGCTTAGTCGTAATTAATGTATAATGTAAGTCGCAGCTGTTTTACACATGAATAGCTTGGCCGTAATATAATTTATAATAAGTCGTAGCTGTTTTACACATGAATAGCTTAGCCGTAATTTAATTTATAATGTAAGTCGCAACAGTTTTACACATGAATAGCTTAACCGTAATTTAGTTGATAATGTTAAGTCGCAACTGTTTTACACATTAATAGCTTAGCCGTAATTTAATTTATAATGTAAGTCGCAGCTGTTTTACACATGAATAACTTAGCCAAAATTTAATTTATAATGTAAGTCGCAACTATTTTGCACATAAATAACTTAGCCGTAATTTAATTTATAATGTAAGTCGCAGCTGTTTTACAGACAAATAGCTTGGCCGTAATTTAATTTATAATGTAAGTCGTAGCTGTTTTACACATGAATAGCTTAGCCGTAATGTAATTTATAATGTAAGTCGCAACTGTTTTACAGACAAATAGCTTGGCCATAATTTAATTTATAATGTAAGTCGCAACTGTTTTACAGGCAAATAGCTTGGCCGTAATTTAATTTATAATGTAAGTCGTAGCTGTTTTACACATGAATAGCTTAGCCGTAATTTAATTTATAATGTAAGTTGCAACTGTTTTACACATGAATAGCTTAGTCGTAATTAATGTATAATGTAAGTCGCAGCTGTTTTACACATGAATAGCTTGGCCGTAATATAATTTATAATAAGTCGTAGCTGTTTTACACATGAATAGCTTAGCCGTAATTTAATTTATAATGTAAGTCGCAACAGTTTTACACATGAATAGCTTAACCGTAATTTAGTTGATAATGTTAAGTCGCAACTGTTTTACACATTAATAGCTTAGCCGTAATTTAATTTATAATGTAAGTCGCAGCTGTTTTACACATGAATAACTTAGCCAAAATTTAATTTATAATGTAAGTCGCAACTATTTTGCACATAAATAACTTAGCCGTAATTTAATTTATAATGTAAGTCGCAACTGTTTTACAGATGAATAGCTTAGCCATAATTTAATGTACAATGTAAGTCGCAGCATGTTTTACACATGAATAGCTTAGCCATAATTTAATTTCAGTCGATGGTTTGTTATAAAGGGGCATTATTGTTGGTTTGCAATTGACGCACTGAAATTATGATAAGTGATTTCACGAAGGCGAAGATTTTCTGAGACTACTTCAGTATTCTTCAATACTACTTCTGTATTACATTTGTGAATTTATTTATCTTATTCCAAACTGCAATATTTTTCAGTTCTATTTCTATTACCATGCTATCCCTGAGGTTCACAGGTTGAGATCAGAGCAAAGGCGATAAAATTCGTAACATGATTCCCAGAAGAGGAAGTAAAACTTGGGGCAGATGTAAATGTTCGCCACATTTTAAAAGTACGGTCTTATTAAACTATAATTGCATTTTCAGAAGTGTCTTTGAGAATGCCAGCGAAGTAGAAACTGTATCCTTGACTGATATAATGTTGATATTAGATAAAACACTGTAAATAACCTATCTCTTACAGAAAAGGCTATTGTTATTAGAATATTATTTTATTAATATTAATTAAATATTCTCTCATAGTGAATTGTTTAGTGGTACAACTTAAGCAGCCGTAAGTCTCTAGTCGTAATTCTTCTCAAATTGTAAACACAAGAGAAATTGCGGCATTATCATCGGTTATCGCTCCATTTTAATACTAGAATCTATTACAGAACATAAATACATAAATAAAATTTGTGCTCAAAACAGGTCACAGATAGTTACATGGTTTAAGAAAAGAGATATTCAGAACTAAAAAGGTAAAATAAGATTTTATTAAGGAAAAAGTGACAACTTCATAACAACATAAACATTTTACCTCTCATTCATTTTCATGATATTTCAATGCAAGTGTGAGTTGCTGTAGCTGGATACTTTGTGGTCAGTGCTGCCTTCTTCAGATTTTTGGTGGTGGGTTTTCACCTTCTTATCGTGATGGATGGGATGAATGGCGTGGCCTGTTCTGTGCACATGAGCGTGGAATCCGGTGTGTTTGTCAGCGTTGTAGTGTACAGTGCGGATAGTTCCGTCAGGTTCCACCAACATGTATTAGTATTAGTATTAGTATTTATTTATTTAACCTGGTAGAGATAAGGCCGTCAGGCCTTCTCTGCCCCTCTACCAGGAGATTCCAACTACAATGTCAACAATAAAATTACAATTAGTATTAGTTTTACAATTACAATTACAAATAACATTACAATTAGTATTAAATTTACAATTAGAATAAAATCAAAGTACGAAAAGATTACCTGAATAATTAAAGCTAGATAATTTATCATAGAGAAACAAAGAAAATTTTATATTTACTGAAGTGACCCTCGACTTTGTGGCCATCTCGTTTCTCAGCTTGTTCCTTGATGTCGTGAGCGTGTGGATCCTTCACTCCGTACTTGAACTTGTACTTGGGATGCGCCTGTTCGAAACGATAAAAACAAAATTTTAGTTAGCTTGTGTATTTGTTGCCGGAATTGATACTGCTATACTATGGAATTCATAGTTAAAAATATTGGCGATGTGACAGTAATTTTCCTTGAAATATCTCGTATCCATTTTAACTACACCAACATTTACTGTTTTCTTACAGTCTTACTTTTTGCTTAGACAACACATAAATATTTCATGTTTAGAAGGTGACTCACATATTTGTTCTGTTTTATGACCAACTGTTTATGTAGATGTTTCGGCTTGAAAGCTTCTATCGTTATTTACTGAAGATCATTCTTATAACGGACTGATTTCCAAATACCGGTATCCCTTAGGTATTGAAAAAAGTACAATTCTTACACTGTCTTGTAATTTGATATCTTTCCAGAATTTAAAGAAGTGAGTTCATAACAATTTAAAATCTGCTAATTTATTATGAAAGAGTAGGCTTAGTAAACAATATATTCTTACAACATTTTACACCTCACACTGATGGCTAAAATTGTGACTAAATGTGATCGTCATCCGTATCATTGAATTTAAAGGTTCTATTGTCAGGATATTTTTAGTTCAATTTATGCAGTTTTTCATACACGAGACTGAATAACGGGATCCTGACAGTGTAGCTTTAATTAGTTGTATTATCAGGATATTTGTAGCTCAATTTATGAAGCTCTCATACATGAGACCAAACAGCGGAATTCTGTCATTGTAGCTTTATTTAGTTTCAAAACAGTGGCGTGCCGTCAGTGGACTAGTAGGACTAGCCTAGTCCTCTAAGTGTCATCAGCTTATAAAATTTATTACATTTCATGTTTGAATTTTAAAAAGTTTCAAGACATGACAATTGACAACTTCAATCTGTTTCCTCCCCCCAGCGCTCAACGTCTGTAGAATTGGACTCGTCCAGTCTACGGTAACCAGTCAGCTCGCACTGGACTAGCAGATTTAAAGCTGTTCCCTTGACTACATGAACAGTAAATACGGCTGGTCGTTCCCTGGTAAACAATTTACGTGTCCCCATTGTTGTTAGAAAGAATATATTAGTACTTTTATTGTTTTTGTGTATTATCAGGGAAAGTACTGAAAGTGTGCCTGTGAAGTGTAACATGAATTAAAACAATATTGTGTGTTTTACACTGTTTAGTAAACATGGAAAGGGACTCGTTTCGAAATGCAAGTCCATTGCAGCTCATACCAACTGCATTGTCTGAATCGTCGCCATCCGGCAACGATACCTGTCACGACTGCCAACAGTCACAGTGATGTGTTTTGGACCGTTTATTAAGCATCGGTACTTCGTTTGGAAGTTTAAGTTTTCGGGAAAAGTAAAATATTATAGTAAAAGGTAGGCCTACTCCAGACGTTTCCATGAGTACAAAAATGGACAACTATGTGCGTCATTTCAAAATTTAATACTACGAATTTTGAAAATGGCTAACTGCATGTAAATCGAAAAATAAATTATTTTGCCGGCCTTGTGTTCTTTTTAAAACCGATAGAGGAGCAAGGAATAGTACAGGTTTCTCTGATATCAGTAATTTTCACAAAGCAAAAATTCGCCATGAGAAGACGCAATCGCATTTATCTGCAATAACGAAATGTAAAACTTTCGGTAAGACAAGGATAGACTTTCAACAAAGTGAACAACGTAGGGCGAATGTTTTGAAATACAATGCCGAAGTTGACTCTAATAGAGAAATAATAAAGCGATTAATCGATGTAACTTGCTTACTGGCGAAGCAAGAGATATCTTTCAGAGGTCATAACGAACACAGTGACTCAATTAATTGGGAACACTATATTGAGTTCTTGCACGTGCTATCCAAGTATGATATCAAATTAGACACAACTTACAAAGCAGTAAAGTTTTCAAACGTATACATCATGTCGTATTCAAAATTATATTATTGAAAGTATTAGTGATATAACTCAAGCCATAAACTAATAAAGGAAGAAGTATAAAATGGACCTTTTGTTGCTTTAATGCTGGACGAAACGACGGATATGGCAAAATTATCTCAATTTTCTACTATCATTCGTTATGTAAAAGAGGGTGAAATTCAGGAGAGATTTTTAGGTTTTACAAATGTCAGCAATAATCGTTCTGCAGTTGCGTTAAGTGAAAATATATTTAAAATCCTTACGGACTTTCAGTGTGAGGACAATCTCTTAGCTCAAGGATATGACGGGGCTGCAACATTTTCTGGCCATTTAAATGAGTTGCAAGTACTACTGAAAAAAAAAAAAAAATGTCCCAATGCGCTTTTCGTCCACTGTTATGCTCATCGGCTTAAAATAGTTCTATGGCAGTCAGTGCAATTTATAAAGAATGCAAAATATTTTTCATGACATTGAGTGGTTTTTGTTCATTTTTTCTCATTCATCAAAGCATGTAAATACATTGAATGCATCGGAAGTCAAGAAGAGGTTTTCAACAGTGTCAGTTACGCGTTGGAATTACAACTCTAGAATTGTGAACGCGGTGCATGAAAATAAGAACAGAACTGATCTCATTTTTTGAGCATATTGTTGATGATCCAGACTGTTGGGTTAGCGACACTTTTATTCCTGCCAGAGGATGTGTAGCATCATTGAAAGAGTTCACCTTTTCTTTTCTCTTGGAAAATTTCAGTCATTTTTGTTCTCAGTGGTACATTATACAATATTCTCCAGACAAAGACTTTTGATGTAAATTATTGCATAAGAAAAGTGAAAGAGACCATTTTGTTCATTCAAGAATCTCGAAACAATTTTGATGACATGTATGCAACACTAGAAGAAAGTAATACGTATGAGAGTGAACCTAGAAAGCGCCGTCGGGAAGATGAAATGGACGATCCCAGAATGAGATATTTGCGTCTTTACAGCGAGATAATTGACACGATAGTCAGCCAAATGGAAAACAGATTTCGTGATTTAGAAGAACTAAAATTTATCGAGCTAATTGATTCGAAAAAGTTTGAATCTTTCAAAACCAGATTTCCTGAAATTTTGTTTATGTCTCTAAATTCAGGCTACGAAAATTTGTTTCATTTCGAAAATTTGCGAAGTGAATTAGTGGCTGTTTATAGGTTGTCAGACTTTTCAGGCAGGACAGTGACTGAGATAGCAAAGTTTTTGAAAGACATTGGGTTAGGATAAGAAGCATTTCCAGAAGTTTATAAATTATGCTGCCTAATAGCTACAATTCCAGTGAGCACCTCCACAGTGGAACGTACTTTTTCCTGTTCAAAACACGTAAAGAGTTAGTACTGAACACTCAGTGCGAAAACAGGCTTTCGCGACTTTCACTGTTATCGATCGAAAAGGCTCTATTGAACAAAATTCAAAGTCAAGGACATTTTTACGATGATGTCATAGAAAAATTTGCTCGAAAAGGAGAGAGAACGATTCCGTTGATGTAGGGTAAAGTTGTCTATTTTCGTGATACCCCTAATCTCGTGATACTTTTTTAAAATGGAATGTCAGTCAAAGCTTTGCTTTTCGACCATAGTGCCAGATATTTTTCTCGAAAGAGTGCATCTTTCGCCTACTTTTGAGACATCGGTGAACTTCCTAGCAAGATATCCAACCCCGTGACATTCAGTGAAAAAAGTATCACGGAATTAGACAACTTTACCCTACACATGAAGGTGGTAACTGATACGTTTTATTTTCGTTGTAATACGTACTAGCTAACATATTCTTTCTATATTTCTCCTGTTTATTGTTAAATAGTGCCATGACAGTTCTATTACTGCTGGTTCCCACTGAAAAATGTCACGCTCACTACTGTTGCAAAACTGTGATAGTATAAGTTTGAAGGCAATCTTCATAATGCAAATTGTTCTTCATATTCATTTTAACCTCAGAATCTAAAACTTCACATAATCTCTAAGTTATTTTGAGATACTGTAAAAGTATATACTTACATTGTGATATTCTTCACGATGGTCATTAGCGTAAGATGCAACATATAGCATCATAACGATAGTAATGATCTAAAAACAAAAGGATATTTTAAAAATTTCAATGTAATTCTTTATTGACATTTTTGATCCGATATGTGAGTTACAAGATCTTCAAGACTCTTTGTGAATTTTTCAGTCTATTACTCATACTTACCTAAATATGAAAATTGACTTCAAGACTAGTAAAAAATTATAACCCTTATATTTTAAAGTGGTTCTCTAGTCTTGAACTCAGATTTCAAATTAAGATAAATTATAGAGTGAACAATTCATAAAAACTTTTTAATTCCAATATAAAGTAAATTTCGTAATATAGAGGCTACTTATTTCAAATATGTATTACACTACTTGTAAAATAATATAATTGTAACAAAATTTAATATTTGTGTGAGCTATTCACAGTCAAAGTTGCCATGCTATTATGGTAATGTGATATTGGCAGTAAGTATCAAAGAATTATGCCAGTTGTAGCTCCTTTGCAGCTTTATATAAGACAACAGAACGATTGACTCTATAGTTTGTCGATATTTAAAGAATGTAATATTTACGTATTCATCACTGTTCAGAGAACTGGAACTTTCTCCGCGTTCCTAGCGAGGACATCAGCATATAACAGAATTTTCTTACGTAGGCCTATAGAAAATTAACACTTGGATGACCAGGGTTACTGTCTACCTACAAGGACTGGACCCGTCATTTTGACGGATGCAGGTTTATTAGGCTTCCTTTCCAAATATTTAATAGTTTTGGGTAGGAATGTTTGTTTAGATAATTTTTAAATACTTTTAAGGAATATGTATCATTTTTCTGTAGGATATGAGCTTATTTGGACTTTAATAACTATTGAGTTCATCTTAAGAACTCTAAGTACAAAATGAAAGGAATATTTTTCACATTTAAACACTATGCATTACATTATAAACAAGAATAAAAGTATCAACAAAAAACACAAAAATAGGAATCCTTTCATTTTATTGTTTATTCAAAACCACCGGCTGCATCATAACACCTTACACAGGTAATACTCGGGACTTGCTAAGCATAGGCCACATACGTACTTGAAGCACTTTGTACACTGATTTTTACTTCTATTCTTCCCTCTGAATCCTCCAATCTGACATGTCTTGCGGACGTTGTTCTGCTGAAGAATTCTTTCAGGAAGAGGGGTTGGTGGTCTAGTGGTTACATATCTGGCTGCTAGTTTTTCTTCCAATTTGAATGTGAACTGGCGCCGGGAAACTTTGTCATCTGTTACTTCCTTGTACAGAATCTATGCGTTGATTGCGGCCAGGTCCAGCATATTGAAAAAAATATATATACCAGTACCTAGGCCATCTACGGTACCCGTATTTCACAGTGTAAAGTCGAGCCATCTATATATATAATTTGAACTGGTAATGGAAATAACGGGAAAACGGCTGAACGGATTTTAATAAATGGCCCCTCATTTTGAAGCTTGGAACCCAAAGTTTTTCGGAAAAGTAGTAGTTTCCAGTGAAATGTCAATTTTCCTACATAATTTTCCTATTTTCCAAAATCCATCTGTTGTCAGTTTTGAGAACTAATACTTTCTCATATTCGAACAAAGCAATAAAATAAACATTATCAAGTAGGCCAAGCCTCCAAGATTTCCAACAGATTCTTTGACATCACAGTGTCAATAGGTTGATTTTCGATATATAACTACAACGTCTTTGATTTTCATTGATGTCAGAGAATACTTAAGAATTTTTTTTTAAATATATAGTTAATATCATGGTTTTTTCTCGCTGTTATTTATACTCTCTTTAAAATCATACTGCGAGTTATCTTCTGTGTGAAATCCGAAGGCCTGTGTACTATTATTGAGACTGGTTCTATTGTTGTGAACTAGATGGCGACTGTATACGTATTACTGATTTGTTATGAATATGATTCCGGTGATATTCAGGGATGTTGTGGCCCGAATTTCCTGGCATTTGCATTTGAGGGAAAACTGAAGAAACCTCAACGAGGAAATTCAACCCGACCGAGAATCGGACCCGGGTCCTCTGCGTAAGAGACCAGCATGCTGACCTCTTACACCACAAAGGTGGTCTCATGGTTTATTTGTCCCTAATGATACACATTAATGTTATTATTGGAACGACTCCTGAATACCGCGTAAGTACATGTCGTTATTGCTTTGTTGAATGATTTATTTTTGGTTCAGGGAACATATTTTTATGTACAGTACTTATTTATTTTTTCTATCGTTGTGCCATCAATAAAAACATGTGTTTTAATTATTTTTAATTTTCACAGTCTTTGTACATAAGTATTTACGTGGTATTCTGAAGTACAGCGTTATTATCGATAGAAAAATCTTTTGAGGTTATGTAAGTAGACAGAGAGAGCTGCCGTGTGGCCAGCGAGCTGCAGAGCAGCGAGGGTGGGGATAACTTCTCCTACTGGTGTTCTGTTCTTTGCGATTTATCCTATTGTTTATATTGTTATTAAAAATGAAATATTTAAGTGGTGTGAGTCTTTTTCAGATATTTAATTGCGGTGTGGTGTAGATATGTAGGCTATTATTTGTGAGTATCTAATTTTCCTAGGTAGTAGTGCAGTCATTACAAGCTTATGGACAATAAAATTGTACGTCATTTATTCGACATAATTTATGCTGACGTTTTACGTGGCCAAAACGATGTCCGCATTCACTGGTACTTAATATACTTCAAATGTTGTCAGATAATATCCTTACCAACAATCTTTATGCTATTTCACACAAAACTCCAAGTCACTACCAAAACGTAAAATCAGTAGGTATGAGATTATATCACCTTATATCAATATAAAGGATTAATCCTAGGATTTTTGGAAAATATAATATAGCTTTTCTTAAATAAGTTAATTCATTGTTAAAAATAATTTTAAAATCAAAAGCTAATTCAAAGTTATGCGATCTTCTCCAGTAACATGAACTTTCGAGATTGGAAATGCTCGGCGCAGTAGCGTTTTCATTTGTTAAAGCAAGTCCTGACCATCGACCAAGAATGAAGCGATCATATTTTCAAACAGCGCGTGTTTTGATTTAGTTAAACATTTGTTTAAGTTGATTCGTGCTTAATTGAAGTAAATTATTTATATAAAAAGTGGTTTCGTATTTTTTAAAGTAATATCGAAATGAGTTGAACATGTGTTTCAGTTTAATTGTAATTTCTTAAATGAAGTGAATTATTTATGTAAAAAGTGATTTAATCTTTTTTTAAGTAATATCGAAATGAGTTAAACATGTTCCAGTTGAATTGCAATTTCTTAAGTGTAGTGGATATAATGAACTACGTAAAAAGCGATTTCATCCTTTTTTAAGCGATATCAAAATGAGTCTAAGAGGACGCCCAAGAAGGCGAGGCGGTGGACATCGCTGCGCTGCTGCAGCCTGGGTTTGTAATCGCGATGCAGTGAACAATATCCGTAATAGAAATGTAAATCCGTTAGCACGAAATACTATTCATGATGAAAGATTAATTGAAATGTTCAGTGTTGGCTCTTTAAATGAAATTTGTGGACACTGTCAAGCAAGACACTTCCAAAATGAAATGGTGAACGGGCATTTCAATTCTTGCTGTCATAATGGTTTGATTTATTTCCCACAACCTCATATTAATGATACTCTTAAAGATTTGATGATAAATGATAATCATTTTATGAACAACATAAGAGAGTATAATAGTGCCATGTCATTTGCTTCGTTTTCTGCTAATCGTAGTCATATTCCTGGGATAGGTCCTTATTGTTTTAAAATTCAAGGACAGATACATAGTTATTATAAATGAAGCATAGATGATTCCTGCATTGGCAGTAAATTGCATTGATCGCCTGCTAAAGGACATTATGAGATGTGGAAAAGAGATGGGCGGTAAGACTGTGGTGTTAAGTGGAGATTTTCGACAAGTTTTGCCTGTGATACCTAAAGGAGGAAAGATTAAAGTAATTGAGTCATGTATTCAGGCTGCTCAAGTTTGGTCAAAAATTAAAATACTACATTTGAAGTCAAATATGAGAGCCAAATCCTCAGAAAAAAAATTTTGCAGTGTGGCTTTTACAATTGGGAAATAATGATATCAAAAGTGACATAGGAGATAACCTAATATGAATTCCTGATGAATTTATAACTAATGATTCACTGATAACTCATGTTTTTGTAATTCTGTTGATAACAATATTACATCTTACTGCAACAGAGCTATTGTCTGTCCAATAAATGATGACTGTACAATCATTAATGAAGAAGCATTGGAACTAATTGACGGATATACATGAGAATATAACAGTATTGATATGACCAGGATGACAATTTAATAAATACCATACCAATAGAATATTTGCACTCCGTGACACCATCTGGGATGCCTCCGCATACATTAAAGCTGAAAGTTGGAGCAGTTGTAATGCTTATCCGAAATATGGATATGGGCTTTGGTTTGGTAAATAGTGTCTGAATGATTGTTAGAGAGATGTATAATAATCTTTTAAAACTAGAAGTGATTACTGGTGCATCCAAAGGACAAGTAACCTATTTCCCACGTATTGATTTGTTGTCCACTGACAATAATTTGCCTTTTAAATTTAAAAGGCGTCAGTTTCCATTACGTCTTGCTTTCGCAATGACCATCAACAAAGCACAAGGCCAGACTTTAGACAAAATTGGAATTTATTTGTCTCTGTGCGTTTTCAGCCATGGGCAGTTATATGTGGCATTCAGCAGAGTCAAAGCCGCAAATGATGTGAAAATTAAGGTTATGCCTACTTCACATCAACGTCAGTTTCCAGGTGTTGAAGGATATTTCACCAAGAACTTCGTTTATGATGAAGTATTGAGATGAAGCAGTACTTCATATTGAAGATATGGCTATGGTATAATTATGGTTTCATTTACTTTGCTATAATCAATTAAACGATTATCAGTTCCAACACAGTGATATAATCACCAAAATTTGCAGCTAATGCTGCGACGAGCCACTAGTTTGATTTATGATGTCAACACCACACTTAGTTTCATTATAGAACATCACTGTTTCAGGTAGCTTTTTTGTTGCTGCTCGTTGATGTTAACTGTGTTGTGTATTGTCCTCAATAGGAGCACATTCTTGTTCTTGTTACACTGATAGGAGGTTAGGGTCATGTTCCTGACTTGTAAATAGTGGTACTGTGCAAAGGCCACTGTAGGTGATTTTGCTGATGGAGGAACTTCCCGGCTAGATTTCTTCAGTGTCCACACCTGTGGAGTAACGGTCAGCGCGTCTGGCCGCGAAACCAGGTGGCCCGGGTTCGATTCCCGGTCGGGGCAAGTTACCTGGTTGAGGTTTTTTCCGGGGTTTTCCCTTAACCCAATATGAGCAAATGCTGGGTAACTTTCGGTGCTGGACCCCGGACTCATTTCACCGGCTTTATCACCTTCATCTCATTCAGACGCTAAATAACCTAAGCTGTTGATAAAGCGTCGTAAAATAACGTACAAAAAAAAAAAGATTTCTTCAGTGTACCGACAAAGCTAGTACTTTTGTGTTTCAAATTTTCTCCAAGACATTTTGCCGTGAAGAAATTGTCGCTTGTAATATTTCTTCCCTTAGATAGGTAAGGTCATGCCAGATGTATTACAACATGCTTTGCTAGCATCTACATCTCTTTCAAGGTAAGGAAAATCTTTACCAAGTATTTAGAGCTTGTATCAACAGCCAATCAAAACTTTATTCCAAACTTGTCTGGTTTGCTGCCCAGTGATGTTTTCACTTGGTTTGTAACATAGCAAGCAATAAAATTGGCAATGAAGGTATTCCATATAGGAGTAGCAGCTGCAAATCGGTCTGTTTGTAATCTTTGAAACCGTGTGGCTTTCCCGTCAAATCGGAGAAATCTCATAATTTCACTAAACTGATTCCTACTCATGGTGTTGCAAAAAAAATGCTGGTCCCCAAACCTGCGCCCATAATAATTTTAGGGGAAATTTTTTGCACCATATACTCCTCTCACATACATAAGAGAAATATTCAATACTAATGGTTCAGCTGTCGTCTTGTAATTTCTGACGTGCTCTGTTTTCAGTACACCTTTTATATTCAGAAGCATTCTGTCATCAATTAGAAGTTTCCATGAGTTGAAATTGTTACCATTTATGATGGACATCTTCGCATGTCCTGTAGGTCCAGGGACTTCTGTCGTGCTTTTCTTCCAGGTGCAGCTTGTGGAGGAATAAGAGGCCATTGTGTCCCATCAGCAGCAGTGTCAACACTTCCTAGGACAGGATTGTTTTTTACCTGAGAACAATGTCGTCCTCTTCCTCTGCCAAGGCCACCTCTGGTAATTGGAATATTAGAAGACAGAGGGAATGAAGCAACTGATATTTTTGTATTAGAGAGACAATTCAATTCAGAAAATAGTGTTGGAGATTATTTCATATTGCTACTGTGATAATTCGAATTGAAGTAACATACTGTTTATAAAGACAGTCCACAGCGAATGATGTCAGCAAGCGATTAAAGAAGAACAAAGAGGCTTGCACTAAAATAATGATGACGGCATCAGGCAGACAGGGGAGAACAGAAAGACGGCATATAGGAGCTGAGAACAGCAAAAAGAGTGCAGTGAATTCAGCTGGAAGATCAAATTAGGCGTTTAGTTGCAAAATCAGAAACATCACTTAAACATAATTTCTCAGTATGAAGAAAAAACGTTTGCAAGGAACCAAGGATTTGCAACCATACTATTCTTTCATCATACAAATCCAATGTGATGTATCTGGCTTTGGAGCATAACAGTGCTATAGCAGTTGTAGAATCATATTAAGACATGAAATATAACATTAACTCAGTTTCTAAAAAAAGTGATTTATCTGATTTTGCAACTATACGCCTCAAATATGGGTCAGCAATTACAAAAGGTATCGAGAGATGAAGAAGATAAGAAGTCAAGATTCTGCAAGAACTGGAAGGGATGAAGTAACATTAGCGACACCGAATAGAAGTTCTATGTCAGTGGGAAGAAGTAAGGGACAGAAAAGTTATAACTTGAGAGGTTGGTGCATGAGGACAAAATATAGGAAAGTGATAAAGTGAAAATAGTGTGCATAAGTGACAAAACTTAGGAAAGTGATAAAGTGAAAATAGTATGCATAAGTGACAAAACTTAGGAAAATGATAAAGTGAAAATAGTATGCATAAGTGACAAAACTTAGGAAAATGATAAAGTGAAAATAGTGACAGAAAAGACGGTAAGGCAAGGGAATAATAGTGGAAAAGGGTAAGATACGAGTAATAACCAGAGTGTGATAATAAGTAGTGATACAAATATAATAACGAAAGTGGGAATGGAATGTAATGAAACTGTAGAAACTACTTCTTCTGAAAATATACAGAGTATATTAATAGGAATAAGTGGTCAGTGAGTTAGTGATTCAAGTGAATAAATAAGTTAACAACTATGAAACAGTTCAATTAAACAATGCTGGGAACAAGTAATAAGAAGTTGAGAGAAGTGAGTGTTTTTTTTTTATTTTAGTACAGTAGGTTATTTTACGACGCTTTATCAACATCTTTGGTTATTTATGAATGAGATGAAGGTGATAATGCCGGTGAAATGAGTCCGGGGTCCGGCACCGAAAGTTACCCACCATTTGCTCATATTGGGTTGAGGGAAAACCCCGGAAAAAACCTCAACCAGGTAACTTGCCCCGACCGGGAATCGAACCCGGGCGACCTGGTTTCGCAGCCAGACGCGCTGACCGTTACTCCACAGGTGTGGACAAGTGATTGTTTAGTTAAATGAGATTAGTTAGAATAAGATAGATAACCAGGAAAGGGAAGGGTAAATAGAAAAAGAATGAGGGAAACAGAGGTGAGTGACGTAATAGAAAATTGATCAGGGTCATTTATATGTAATAGCCGGATGTTTAAAAAAGCATAAGCAGAAAATTATGTATCCAAGGGAGTGATGGCACTGTATGCAGAAATGTGAAGGGCCATCACGACCGATGTAAGCTGGTGGAATAAATATATCATTTATCATATCGTATTTATAAAAGAATATCGTGATGGAAATAATAATAATAATAATAATAATAATAATAATAATAATAATAATAATCACCATCATCATCATAATAATAAAATTAATAAATAAGAAAAAGAATAATAAATAATAGTATTGATGATAATAACAATAATAATAATAATATTATTATTATTATTATTATTATTATTATTATTATTATTATTATTATTATTATTATTATTATTATTATTATGTAGCCAACCTCTTGCAGATGAACTGTCAGCTGGCTGTTCTGATTGCTTGTTACCTTGTCTCACATTATGCGACGAATCATCACTGAAGAGTCACTAGTTTGACCTCTGCTAGGAACGTAGTCTGAGTCTTTATCAGCGTTGTCTGTACCTTTATTTTCATATAATTCGTCGATTTCGTCAATTTCACACAGATTACGGAGATCTTCACATTCTGATTCGTTATCAAACATAGTCATCATCAGAGACCTGCAAGAGAGCGATGCTTAACGATATCTGAGATCGGTTTTACCGAATGCTCTTCGTGTGTAACCGCTCGAGCTCGGGTTTGGCCTCCGCTCGCTCGAGATCGCCCGGGGGATCGCTTCCCTGTAGAGTTGAGCTTAAACGATATTTCCAAGTATCTGTGACAACTGTGACTGTGACAATTAAATATCTGTGACTTTTATCTGTGATTTTGTCACACCGATATTTTATATCGATAAGTAAGCACAATATGCATGAATTACACCGATATTTTGTCACACCGATCAAAATTAACAGGAAATATTGAAGAGCAGCGCAATGTGAATACGAATTCTCTATACACGCCACACATCAGTGGTGTGTATGGGAAAATGCAACAAATAAGTTATGTACATGTACCATTAACAAATAAATACTAAGCTAACTCAACAGAAACATGTAAAAAGTTAACCTTATATACCAAGAGGTTATATCGTAGTTGATTTTAGATATGGAATCAGTTGATAATTTTTTTATGTAGTTGGGTATGGAGAAATTGAGGTTATGTGATTATCCTAATCGTTTTAAAAATTGATCCTTTTTATTGTATATAATATAATGGATAAATAATTATTTTAAGTCGTGCATTAACATTATAATATTGAGTCAGAATAAAAATTAACGAAACATCAGTATTCGGAAAAACAATGGAAAGTAATTACAAAACAAAACTGTTGTTCAGACAGGATTTTACACAAGATAAAGTATTGGTAACCAATGGTATTATTATTATTATTATTATTATTATTATTATTATTATTATTATTATTATTATTATTATTATTATTTAAATCGTGTAATCATATAATTTATAATAAGATGGTGAAACTAGCGCTGAAGTAGGTTCGGCGAATTCGGATGTGAAAATCGTTGCATTTATAAGGATTTTATTTTATTTTATTTTTATTTATTTATTTATTTATTTTTTGGAGAGACAGTTCCTCGGGTTAAACTAGCGCCTGAGGTAGTTTAGGTGATTTCGGAAGTGAAAATCGTTGAATTTGATTTTTTGTGGAGATGCAGTTGATCGTATATCCAAGGCATAACAAAGCCTACACTAACCAAACCTAACCTGTCACAGATTCGTATATGCGGAGTACGAAGGGAACTACCTCAACGCTAGTTTAGTCGTTGATCGTATATGTCTAGGCATAATAAAAACTTAAACCAACCAAACCTGTCCTGTCACAGATTCGTATATGCAAGGTGTATAAGGGGAATACGAAGGAAATTACCTCAAGGTTAGTTTAGCGAAATAAGTTGCCCATCATATTAACCAGTTTTGTCTCGTTCGGTTTTAATTGAGTGGAAAATACTTACACATTAATATACAGTAAATTGACAGTAAGCTTAATATGAAAATGTGAAGATCTCGGGGGAATACATAGAATATTTATAAAACATATATACAGACTAAAATATGAAAACAAAATGTCAGATTCATGATTATATTATTATAATGCCGCTAATAACTTTGCAACACATCATCACTTTGAAAAAAAAATAATATTGAACAAAATATCACGAAAAAATAATCAAATACCACAGCCCGATTGCTGTTATTGTATCATGCACATGCGCAAACCCACGACGTAGAGGAGAAAATATCAGTCACAGACGTTGCAACGGTGACAGAGTACTGAATACGGAGCAGATTTCGATAGCGATATTTTGTCACAGATATTTCGCGTCATCAGTCACAGGTTTATCTGTGACAAAAAAAATACCTGTGACAAAATATCGGTTTGTGAAATATCGGCCATCTCTACTTCCCTGTCAGAACGAGCGCTCGCTTCAACGACTGTATGCGAAGCAGTATGCTACAGTACTACGTAGTGCAGTATTGGTAGATATCGAATGAATTCATTCGAATTATTTGATTATCAAAACCATTCGAAATAATAGAAATATTCACAATATCACTCGATTATTCATTAACTTTGCTTACCACCACAACAAGCCGTATGAAGTTATACAAAATATGTACTCGCATAACAGAATATGTTCCATTTTATGATAATGATAAGAGCTTCGAGTTCAGAATCATATGACGCAACAATAGAATGATAAGCTTTGAATGTTCTGTGTGGGTGTTGCGTACTGACTCTTCTAACAGCCCCAGAATCTGACCCTGATCTTCATTAAATTAAACACCTGACCTACATGGCGATAAGAAAAAAGAGCGCTGCTCTCAGACTATAGACCTACGTATAGAATGAGTAATCAACATACTGCAATTTTATTGAACAATTCGTTCATGCATTCGAATGATTTCATCCTACAATGGAATAATCATTATAGAAATCATTCGATTGTTCTCAACAATTATATATATTTAGTGGAAATTTAATTAATTACACATTTTTCTTTGTATAGATTGAAATAGCCTGAAATGATTTTCTGTATAAATATATTTCATTCCTACTTAGTTTAACAATTAATCGTGATAATTACTGTAAATGCAAATGAAATGTTTGGTTATATTACTATAAAACGTATATAAAACAGACAAATTACATTTAATACGTGATAACCAGGGAAAGGATTTATATGTAAATACATATTTACTTATAAAGCTAATATAATTTATATTTTGCATTATCTTTATGTTTCACAATGTGTAGGGTTGAAAAATCCTACTTTTATTTTCCATATTTTTCCATATTTTAGAGTTTAGTACATATTTTCGTTAATTTCCATATATTTTCCATATTTCATATAAAACAGTCCATATTATATTAGGTTTAACAATAAAACAAAACAAAATTCCATTAACTTTTAAAAATACATTTCAACAATAGAGATTTAAACACATGTTCAGTAATCCCTTTAACATCAGAGTTATTTGAAAATTAGCAGTCCTATCAACAATGGGAAAGTAAGTTACAAAACTGTATTAATTTAATTTAAAATTTTTAACAGACTTCAGTTGTGCAGCTCAACAGTTAAATGCCAGTCAGAGTACACATAGGTTCAGTTTTGTAAATCATACTATAAAGACGGTAAATATGCCAAAAGTACGTCATTCAGTCAATTTAAAATCAAAACTAACAAGTTACATTTCAGAATTTAAAGAAGATGGTTTATCAACTGACAATAAAATATTATTTTGTAATTTGTGTCAGTGTGCAGTATCATCTACACAAAAGTTCCTGGTGCAACAACACATTACAACTAGTAAACATCAGGCCAACAAACAACTAAATTCCAAGCAGAGACAATTGTTTTTAACACAACCAACAACATCGAATGTAAGATCTGAGTTTAACATCGACCTGTGCCGTTCTCTCATCTCTGCTGATATTCCTCTCTACAAACTAAAGAATAAGGTCTTCAGGGAATTCCTTGAAAAATATACTCAACATACAATCCCGGATGAGTCAACACTTAGGAAGACGTATGCTCCATCCATCTACGATGAGACAATACAGAAGATAAGAGATGAAATTAAAGATAGTTCAATTTGGGTTTCCATTGATTAGACTCCCGACAAAGAAGGTAGACTTGTTGGTAATGTAGTTATCGGTTTGTTAAGTGAACAATATTCTGAACGAATTCTTTTACATTGTGATGTTCTAGAAAAGTGCAATAACAAAACTATAGTTAAACTGTTCAACGAAGCTATGGGTATCCTGTGGCCAAAGGGTATTATGTACGATAATGTGTTATTCTTTATTAGCGATGCTGCCCCTTATATGGTCAAAGCTGGACAAGCATTATCTGTTGTATATCCTAAATTGACTCATTTTACTTGTGTGGCGCATGCATTTCATCGTGTGGCAGAAGTGGTCAGAGACAATTTCCCTAAAGTAGATTTGTTGATTTCATTAGTGAAAAAAGTATTTCTCAAAGCTCCCAGTAGAGTTAACGTGTTGAAAGAAATGTACCCTGAAATTCCATTGCCACCAAAGCCAATTTTAACTAGATGGGGTACATGGCTAGAAGCAGTTGAATATTATGCCGAACATATAGACTCTATTAACAATGTTCTCCTTGCATTGGACTCTGAAGATGCAGTCTCAATTGATACTGCGAAAACAGTTACCTGTGACATAAGTGTGAAGAATGACTTAGCTCACATTCAGCATACATTTTCATGCATCATAAAAACGCTCAAAAGTCTCCAAAATAGGCACCTTTCACTATCTGAAAGTTTTGAAATTATAAATAGTACTGTGGAACAACTGAATCGTGGTAGAGGTAAAGTTGCAGATGCAGTAAGAGCTAAGGTGGACACTGTACTTTCAAAAAACCCTGGATATGAAGAACTACAAAAGGTTGTTGCTGTGATGAGTGGTGAATCAACAGTGAAGATTAACTTGGACTTATCCCCAGCAGACATTGTGAAATTGAATTATGTACCAGTTACTTCTTGTGACGTCGAACGCTCTTTTAGTCAGTATAAATCTATCCTCAGAGACAATAGAAGAAGATTCACTTTTCAGCACTTGAAAGAAATGTTTGTAACCTATTGTTATGGTAACAGACAATAAAAATTGTGTTTTGTTGAAACTACATTGGAAGATAAGGTACGTCCATTATATTTTTTGTTTAGTTTGATTAAAATGTACCAATATTTAACGTACATAGTCATTTTTTTATAATTTTAAGTCCATATTTAATTCCATATTTTGGTAAAAATCCATATTTAATTCCATATTTTGGTAAAAATAACTACATATATATTTACATATTTCATATGTTTTTAGTCCATATAAATCCGTTCCCTGGTGATAACTAAAAATGTCTATCGATGTATGAAATGCAAATAATAAATTAGTAGCGATATATTTTGTTTCATCTCGGACGTAGTATGAACTTTACTCATACTAACTTGGGAATATTTTTATTTTTTATTTTAGTAGGTTATTTTACGACGTTTAGGTTATTTAGCGTCTGAATGAAATGAAGGTGATAATGCCAGTGAAATGAGTCCGGGGTCCAGCACCGAAAGTTACCCAGCATTTGCTCGTATTGGGTTGAGGGAAAACCCCGGAAAAAAACGTCAATCAGGTAACTTGCCCCGACCAGGATTCGAACCCGGGCCACCTGGTGTGGACAATCCTATGTACTTTAAGGTATTCTTATCCCTTACTTCTCTGAATTTAGTCCAAGCAGAGCTAGTAACTGCTTTCCCTTTTTTCCAATACTCTGACTCTGCTAATTTAATTTTATTTTCGGTATATACTTTCGACATCGTGTCTTGTAATTTTTTACCATCAACAGAGACGGTGTCCGAGCATCTGCTTGAGATCGACGTCGATACTATTGAATCGTCTTCAACATTCGTTTTGATGAAACGTACTGATTAGACAACCCTACAATTCACCTTCTGCTTACTGCTACCGGAAGAGCACTCATGAACACCGAGAGCTCGTCCTCAGACCCGATCGCTCGGTGTGTTTCTTTAGGTTCGTTCCAACAAGCGGTTCATGGATCAGTTCATGTACGGTTCCTGTACCATCTTATGCGCATGCGCTAGTTGAGCAGCTGCTATGGGATTGAAACTGGACTGGTAGCTGTTGGAACGCTTTCGCGGATCGTTATGTACTGAATCCAGAGATGCTATAACTGTGATCATCTTTGCTAAGAACGGGATGCTTAATTATTATCGTTTCGCAGCTAATTCTAATTGCAGAAAATAGAATTTCGATCATTTTCTAAAAAAGATGACAAAAAATATGGAAGGCAAGAATTCCGATAATTCAACGTCATGTACTGGTGGACTCTCATCTAAAAACAGTATTTTTTTAAATTATAAATGTATGTACGTTATTTATTATATTTTTAATCAAAGCTGCATGTTGAAATTGTAATTAACTGTTTCAATACCCAAATAATTTCCATTCTCTTTCTTTTTGGCGAAAATTTAAATTAAATCTCTAGTTTTATTATTCATCTGTACTGTCACTTTTCATCTTTAACCTCAATGATGTGAACAGTCGATCATGTCTTTCTTCAGTATCCAGGAGACGTTGGTGAGCTTATGCGCATGCGCGTCTTGCGTACTCTTCCGTACATGCCTCAATCACGAGACGATAGAAGTCACCCTCGGCTCTCTTTTTGCGCATGCGCCATCGGTGTAGTATTTCCGCTTCTGGTGTGATGCTGGGCCCCGTTGTAAGCATAAAAATTGTTTTATTCACCGCATGCTAGATTCACCTTCGTCACAATCATATATTATTTACATTTCGGTGATACAAGTTACGTAATTATAATAATAGTGCATTGGTAGATTTCACAATTATTACTCCAGCTCCTGTTATCCAAGTCAAACCTTATTTTCGTATAATTGTATTCCAGAATATTTCCTCATAAGTCTTGATAGGCTATATGTATTAAGAGTTAATTTCTGGTGGTAGTATTGATATTAAACTTGGCCAACACAATATTCCATCTACAACTTCAGAGGGGCGGCAAGAACTAGCGCTGAGGTAGTTCTGGATATTTCAACTGTAAACCAACTTATGAATGTCGTGATATGCAAATAAATATCACCAAACGTAGGTGGCAACTTCAGAGGGGCTGCAAGACACTTTGTGTGCAAATTTATAAAACCAGGGGCATCACATCCAGTAAAATTAAGAGTGATCTCAACCTTGTTAACAATTCGAAGAGATATTCCTATGTTAATAAAGCGGCGAAACTAGCGCTGAGGTAATTCTGGTGATTTCGGAAGTGAAAATTGTTGAATTTATAACGGATTCTTTTTATGTAGATACAGTTGATCGTATATGCATCATAGACAAATATATGCATGGCATAACAAAAGCCTAAACTAACCAAATCTAACCTGCCACAGATTCGTATATGCAACATGTATATAAGCGGGGAACTACTTCAGCACTAGTTTAGCTAAAAATTGAATTAATTTGTTTGAAAGATGAAGTAGGATATAGGCCAAAGATTATTATTTGAACTCTATAGAGAGTAGTGGTTTGGTTCGACTGGAACATCTCGGAAAAAAGAAAATATATATTTTCTTTTATTATTACCGGCATAGACCTATATTCATTATTATTTATTATTCCACAGTTGAGTAATAAAATGGACAAGAAACCATCAAGAAACTGTATTACAATAATCTGTAAGATGTTTACAGGACAAAAATTATTAAAACATGTAACAATGCTATACAATATTGAAGTATAACTTAATACACAATTTATGGCATTCGTAGTTGACAAATTACCTAAGCAAGTGGTTGCCCACCTGGGTGTGTGGAACCAATGTATGTTTTCAAACGTTATTTTAACTAAATTTAACTTCATCGCATTCTGTGACATATCAGCTGACTGAAATATTTTTTATCTCACACTTCTGAGATTTTAACAGGAATGAGTTTGTCCAAGGACTTCCCTTGGCTTGAAACTCTTGCTTACATATCCGATATTATTATTATTTTTCTTTATTTTAATCTCTAGGATCCAACTGTGTTCAGCATTCAGGATAAGACTAAAGCAACAACAAAGAAATTAAACTGGTCTTGCTGAGTTATCAATCGAGAATTCGATTAATGTTCCACTCTGTGACTTTCGTCCAATATGTTTGGAAGCATAAAAGTATCTTCATTGATTGACATTAAAATTACGGAAATATTATCAAATAAAGACAATTGTATGAAAAATTCATTCCCGATGACAAACAATTAATAGTTTGACCAAAGAAAAGGGTCTCTTAAAATTATTAGAATTATCTACTGATATCGTGGTTAAAAATTGTGTTTCCTAAAACATCTCTGTTGCAATCTTGGTTGCATGACTCACCAGTATATCTCAATGTTTTCTGGATTGCAGTACTACACTTAATGCCATTTGCATCAGTATATTTCAGTGAGAGTACATTTTCTGCTCTGGTCTTCTTGAAGAACAAATACGAGTATAGAAGTAAACATATTCTTAAGGTAGATTTGCAACTTAAGCTACGGTTTGTTTATGGTGATCATCACCGGACGCACATCGCCGGCGATTATAAATGCTGGCGATGATTGTCAGGAAGTGGTTTCTTTTCAGTGTAAATCGCTGTCAATTCTCATTTGTTTTGCTACTTTAACTCGATTAAATATTTCTACATGGCCTTCTCTAAAAATCGATTATTGAACATGTTTGGAGTGATATGCGTCCTGAATTTGCTTCAGAAGCAACCTCCAGCGTTCTGCACCGCGTCCAACAATCATCGCTGTAAAGAAACAGTGCGCATTCATTTTAACAGCCAGCAACTCCAAGCAATGATCGCCGTAAACAAACTGCAGCATTAGAGTACCTACAATTCAGCCAGACTTCGCAAAGCGACTTCAACCATTCCACTAATAATTTTATAAGTATAAAAAACTTGTTTAACACTAGAAGAACCAACCTATCATTTGACTCATTTCGATATTTAATTTATTTGTACCTCCTCTGTGTATTTGCTGAACAAGCTAGTCCTTCAGGACATTTATTGAATTTACTCTTTTTAGATCCTCTGAAAATGTCAAGTCCCTATCATTATTTATGGGGATAAAAGTACAGTTACCTAGAAGGACGAACATAGGTCATTTTTACTGGTCTGCACTGTCTTATTTTCATGCAGCAGCAAACTACAAATATTGCTGTTTTATGATCGCCTTACGCCTCCTAATAATGAACTCAATAGGCTTACATTGTCCCCATGTGACAAGCTTACTGAATGTATGTGGCAAGTCTTTCATATTACCGAAAATATTCCCTTTATGTAGACTGGTTGATACTCAAATATAAGAACGACAATAGGGAGTTTATAACCGCTTTCCTATGACATTACAATATAGTCAATTTATTCTGGATAACAGCGGCAATTCTTTTGGCAACTGTGTGAAGTATTTCATTAGTCTATCTCAAGATTTCTATTTGCCATGTACTGTAGTTATTTTGCAAACATGGCACGAAAGGGTTTGAGCGATGAACTTCTGTTATGAAAGATTATGAGTGATGAAGAATTCTGCATTATTTAGAAACACTGTCAGAAATAGATTAGGAAAGAGAATATCCAGTTACTGTTTGTGAGGAAGATGAAAATGAGACTGGTGATTTTAATTATATCTCGCGAGATTATATATTCCAGCAGTGTCCAGGAAACCGGAGAGAAAGACCTGTCAGATTGGAGGGTGTCACAGCAGAAATAAGACATCACATGTCTGCGCAAAGTATAACAAATTCTGAAAGAATCATGTATGTGTGTGCAAAGTGTAGAATCATGTGCATGTGTGTGTGCAAGATGTGATTATAATAATCAATAGACTATAGATAAATTCAGAAAACACAAAATATATATGTCAAAAATATTTAATGTAAAATTGAGTGAACATGATGTTAAGAACAGAATTGCATTTGAGAAATGGCAGAATTAATATGCTAGTACTTATACACAGTTAATAAAACAAATTTTCTTCATCTACACATAACAATTTCTTCTTAGAAGAAGAGTGTACTGTGGTCTCAAATTTTGTTCTGAAATTATTAACTCGCAACTCTTTAATTGTACCCACTAAGTCTGTAATAAGACGATATTTCAAATGAAAGCTGCTAATGAGACAGAAATTTAGGATAAAACGTGCATGTCAAAATGACCGGTGCTGGTCGTACTAGGTAGTTTGAAAGTCCCAGTCTTTGTAATGTTAATTTTAACAGCAAAAGAAACATCCCACTGGAAACCGTATGGTTTCATTTTTGACAGTAAAGATATGATAAAACATAAAATAACCTTGTATTTGTATATTATATTCAAAACTTAAAACTGATATTTAATATAGCTACCAACTTATTAAGGGTAGTTAATTCACAACATTATGCAAATGTTTAATGAGTACAAAATGATTACCAGATTATTACAGAAAACACTGGAGGTCCACCAAAATGAAATGTAAGCTTCAAAGGGTTCATCACACACCATATTTGGAAACCACTGATTTAGGTTATGGCAAAATATAAGGATAATAAATAACGACTATAAGATGCAATGTTACAAATGTAAGATATTTACAGGGCAAAAATAGAGCACAATACATTAACAGAAAATAATATATAAATTATGAGGAATATTTACAGAAATTATCTTTGAGAAAATAAGAGACGATACATGGAGACATTATTCATTTAAGATAAATGATGATAAAAACAATAATACGTTAGCATTAAATAAGTGCAAAATAAGATGTTGAGGATGTAATGTAATTAATGGAACACACTGAATATCTGGATTGCGGTAAATAAAACATTTTTATGCTTACAACGGGGCTCAGCATCACACCGGAAGCGGAATTTCTTCACCGATAGCGCATGCATAATAAAGGGAGCCGAGGGTGTCTTTTATCGTCTCGTGCCTCAATCCACGGACTATTTTTGACCGTTCCGAACCCGTGTCAAAAGCTTGTTGGAACGCCCGACTGCAGTACATGTTTCCGGTTCAGGACTGGTTCGGATTGTGTTGGAACGCTTTTTCTGTACTGCGCATGCTCACGATGGTTACGGACGGTTCCTGACTGTTGTTGGAACGAACCTTTTACTTCGTGATTTATCGGAAATATTCGTAGATGATCGCTATTCATTCCGTCGCCTTCCTGGACTGATAACGATATCCCGCGCTCGCTCTGATGCAGGTCTCTGGTCATCATCACAATTTCTTATTGTCTCCAGAGGCTGCCATTGCGAAACTGAATTTTCGCCAACGTAAGCAGCGCGCACTTGTCAAAACAACACACACTCAGAGAGCAATATTTTATTTTTAGAGACCGTCAAAGGACCTGCCGAAGAGCCATAAACCACTCGTAGAAGTCGAAATGAAATGTAAACTTTGCTGCAACAATAGAAATTTGAACCGCTTCTGGTGCGTAGCACTGCCGATCTGAAACTTGGCACCCGTCAAAATGACGGGCAATGGTGTTTCTAGTAATAATTGCTTGTAACATTCTTTTGAAAGATCATGAAAGTTCGATATTTTCAGGAATCATACATCACCAAGATAAAATAACAGTCGTAAATCGTTGAAGTCGTAGGATGAAAAACTTTCGATTAATAATTATTTATTTAAACCCGTGGTACCCGGCAGAATGACGGGTCCGGTCCTCCTAGTGTACTGTGTAACACAAAAAGAAATCGAAATGCAAGATTATCATTCAATTCTTTAATTTTATGAAACACTATAAGCGCCTACGATAAAAGAATATGAACTGAATACCACGGAAAATGAAATATTTTTCTACTTTAGATGCAGATGTTTTATGAACTTGGGATAGTAGACCTAATAAAAAAAAACACAAAAATATTGGCAGCACTAAAATCAGTGAAATATACTTATACCTTGTTGAACTTATGGAAATAGGGTTATCCCATTTCCTTGTTCAGTATGGCACTTCACGTCTGATACCAAGGATATTTTTATCGTTATGTAATAATTCTAACTAGTTTTGAACTAACAAACTGCAAAATTATTATCATGATGATGATATTACCCTTGAATTCAATCGTCAGTAACATGGTTTTATACACATAAAATTAGGGAAACATAATATTTGCCTTATACCATGTAAGTAAAATGTATGGATCATTTCTGTAGCGTTACTATTTTTATTTTTATGGAGAACTTCTACATACAAAAGTATAGGCGCTGAAAAGAGAAGTATTTTCAACTTATTTTCAAAAATTTTGCTTTTCACTTATAAAGAGTACGCTATGGGAACTGTTTTTTATGCTACCATGCAGTCATTTTTCAATTTTTTAATCTTTCATTTGACAAAATGTACAAAATACGAAAAACATGTTTCATAAATTACAATAAAAACAGGATGCGTATTTCCCGGGCTAGAGGGCCGTGGTCTATCGGTGTTACAACGTCCACCGGAGTAATGGACGAAACGTTTGGTTGTAACACCGACAGTCCACGGCCCTCTAGCCCGGAAAATATGCATCCTATCAACGCCGGCCGTGAAAGCCTACATTCTAAGATTACAATAAAAACATTGATGGCTTAGAAAATGTAGATGTACTATTTAAATTTAAATACAATAGTATTAGTACAAGACATAGAATGTAAAGACAAGAGAAACATTAACAACAATTTAACAATGTTCTAACAGTGGCGTATACTGATTAAAGGGTTTGGGCTACCACTGACCCTATTATTACACAAAATATATTTTAAAATCCCTATAATAAAATTCCTTACATATTTATGTGAATTCCAGACGTCTTGATTGGGACGAAAATACGTTGATGACTTCGTCCTTGAAATTACAGTTGGGCCACTTGCAAAGTTTCTGTAGAAATGACTTTTCAATGGATATTAGTGCCAAGCCGGATAAACGTTCTTGTGTATGAGTTGATCTACAGTAGGATTTTATTCTCTTCAACGCAGAAAATGTTCTTTCTACCGATGCTGACGTAGCTGGTATTGTCACAATTAATGTTGCCAATTTAAGGACTTCAGGAATAACTTGGTTCAGCTGGTTTTCATATATGGCAGATAATATTTCGTGGATAGGTTTGTTCGAAAAATCAAAGACTTCTGCTGAATATATTACACTTAATTCATTTTTCAAACGTACTTGATCAAAGTGACTGTTATAGGACTGAAATAATTTGTTTAGTGCCTCATTCGGGAAGTTTTCTCTATAAGCAGAAAATTTTTGAGATTCTAGAAGCTGTGTGAACTGAAGCTTTCCATAATCAGAAAATCTGTCAGTAATTTCCATGTGCATACGATCTAGTATGCTGTAGTACAGCTGCCTCTATTTCAATTCATCATCTCCTTTTCTTCGCTTTAATGGTGGTTCCATTGTATTGGCTGAAGAATTTTCATTTTCCATATTACTCCATATGGACGGAAACCCACTACGTCTGAACTCGGATATAGGCCTAGTATTTTTTTTAACTTTGATACCTCTTGCAAGTAGTATGCTATGTCTAGACTTTTTGTCTGAAGAATATTGTAGAGCATATCTGTATGTGCGAACACCCTAGCATAGACTTCAAGAAGAAATATATTCTGAAACTCTGTGAAAAAATTCAAATATCCTTGAGCCTGCACATTTACAGCATCATCCCAATTTTCTTCAGAGTCATTACAAATGATATTTTTAAAGAAAGCAGTCCGTTTTTCTCTGTATTCCTTTACTGTATTTACAAGCCGAGATGTAAAATTCAATCTAGTTGGTGCTACTTTTGGGAGTTTCTTGTTCATAAATTCCTTGAGTTTTCTGATCTTTTAGGAGATGATGAGAAAAATGCAGCTAAACCCGACAGTGTTTTGAAAAAAATGCGGCATTCTGGAATGGATGAAGTAGTTTGTTGCAAAACTAAATTGAGAACATGGCTGTAACAATGGACAAATAGTGCTTGAGGATACTTTTCTTGAACTTTTGTTTTTAAGCCATTAATATTTCCCGCCATAACTGAAGCACCATCGTGTGTCTGTGCAATTAACTTATTGCCGACATTGTATTCTGCTATAACACCTTCCACATGCAGAAACAAAGCAGCAACAGTTTTGTCCGAACTGACATTTGTGAATCCTATAAACCGTTCTTGAACATTGGCAGTACTGTCGACGTATCTTAAAACAGTGGACAATTTACTCTGATTAGAGCAGTAACTTGTTTCATCAACAACAATGGCCACAAAAGGCTTTATGTTCTTTATCATAACCTCACTTATAGCAAATATTAAGTCATTCTGAATTGCGAGAGAAGTACCACGAAATACTGTTGAACTCTCAAGATGATTGGCCAGTAAATGGTCAAATTCACTTAAGGAACTTAAATATTCAATATAATTTCCTATATTGTCTGATTCCATACTCTCGTTATGACCCCGAAAAGCCAATTCTTGTTTTCCTAGAAAGCAGACTGCGTTAATAAGATGCAGTAAAATCTCCCGATTTTTTTTTTTCACAAGAGCATTGTGTTGGTTGATGTGTAGAGCTTTTCGCTTATCTAGCTGTAAATCAATTCTTGTCTTCCCAAAGTTTGCAAACTTCATGCTACTACAAATATGAGCTTTGTTTTGTCGTATTCTAGGACTGCCGTTCGAAGGAAGTTCATATTAGAAAACCCCTCTTTTGACCACACATTAGTTTCGCGGCTAAATAACAAACATGGCCAGCAAAATAGTTTAGACAGTTTAGAAGTACCACACAACCAATTCCACTTACCATATGATGTTGAAGTGAAATGGCGTGTGTACTCTCGCTGTTTTTCTTTTACGTCCATGGACAAATTTAACTCAGGAGTTGGTCTTTCCATTTTCACAATTTCAACTTTCTTGTTGTATGTACGACGGTTAAAAGGCACTTTTAATAAACCTTCTATTACACAGTCATTTTCAACACAAACCTCTCCAGAAACTTGTTCTGCCATATTTTTCACAATATCACTTAATTGGGAAATTAAAAACTTAATAATTCACAATTAATATAACTCTTAGACACTCGAACAAATCACAGATTTAAAATAATGCACTGCAAGAACACAATCACATTCAATTGCTAGCGTACTAAGCGTATTGCTGCTTTGCGCATGCGAAGAAACCGATCATGAGAGCGGCAACTCGCCCGCCTAAAGTGCACGATGGAAACAGGAGGGAGCGGGGGGGACGGGCAGTTGTGCGAAGTACAGCGTGAGCGAAACGGTCACAGGCTACCTCACGTAGCAAGCGGTTTCTCCAGCGATGCCGCCTTGACAACTTGTTTCTTTTCGAGAGCAGAGAGCGCATATAAATCTAAGAATTACTTTAATTTCAATTACTGTGGTAAAACTAATAATACAAAATTATTACATTATGTTATATTATAAACTTATTCTTTTTTATTTCCTTGGGCTACCGCCGGTAGCCCCAGTATTCCGCAAAATACGCCCCTGTGTTCTAAACTGTGTCAAGTGTTGATATCAGTTCACAAAAGGTATTCAAAATGGCTCCTATTCCATACCAAACAATTCTTAACTCTGTCTTGAAAATTACTAATGTTTTCAGCAACACTGTTCGGTTGATCTGTCAATCGGTCATATGAATCCTCTAGATTCAAAACCCCCTAAAGACCATTTTGTTCATAATTGAGTTATGCCCACATATTGCTTGCTAAGAATGAATTCTAATAATTTATATAGTTTAAATTCAAAAAGCCACTAAATTTAAAGCAAAAGGTTTGTTAAAAGTCACTCTTAGGTCGAAGAATCCCTCTATTTGGAACCAGTTACTGTCAAAATCCTTCAATTTGTGAAAGTGGATATAGGGGATTTTGAATTATAGGATTCATGTAACCGCAGCTTTGAAATGCAATGAATCTAAAATAGAATATTATGTAACTTAATCCTTGGGCTGTTGACTACCTACGGAAGTATGCGCTGTGATCAGCACATTTACAGGAAAGACAATAAATACTAATAATTCTCTCAAGAGTGACCATACAGTAGCTCACGCTTCACATTCTTTACTTCGTGATGAGATATATAAAAAGATAGTCGAAATGTTAGTAGACACACGTTAAACTCATTGCAGTTCAACAGTTTGCTATAGCAACCATGGCTACCTCGAAAGTAAGTTTCAATTTATACTCACAAGGATGTAAAAGATAACACATAATCCTGGTTCAGACTTAAATACTCACTTCTTTATTTGTTTTTGAGTTTCCATGACAGTAATATTTTCCATTTTCATTTGTTTTCATTTCAGTAGTTTGACCAAATTCGAAGCGTATAAATTTTATGTAAGTGTAATTATGACCTTAAATTAATTAGTGGAGATTTTTGTACCAGAACGTTAGTTATATAAAATTGTATACAATTGCACAAATATAGCAACTAATACTATTGAATAATTTCTATACAGTTACTCATTCACATGTTAATTTAAACATACAATAAATAGCAATGCAAGCTAAATATATCTGAACTGTACTGTTCAGAACGGTTATTCATCACAAGAAAAAGCATAAAATTTCAATGTTAAATAAGCAAACAATGCTTATTTTCAATGTATTCACTTGTGACATGAGATGATGTTCATAATAATATTCTATTTAACGACACATTCAGCAGCAGAATTAGTTCAACGTCGAAAGTGAATATGGGCGAGAAATGGCTGATGAATATTTCCTCGAGCCATCTAACAAAGACAGGGGTTTTTTTACGTACTGTAAGTCTACTACTTGGGCACACATTGTTACTGTCTTAGTGAAGAAGACTAAGAGTTTTTTCGCCCTTCAAAATGCATCGTCCTAGGCCGATTTCGAGCCCTTGAAAACGTTCCTACAATATCTCACATTTCTGGTTAATGTGTTTCGAAAAATAATATTTTTCCAGTAAATGATATAAGGTCTAACTAAAAAGTATTGTTTCACATCTCATTAGTTCCTTTAATCAAACACGTCGAACTAAAAGTTCTAGGCCCCTCTCAGGATTCTTAACTCGTTAATTATTAATGTGTTCCATTACGATATAAATATTATCAGACATTCATATACTGAAGACAATAATTTTCACATCCATAAGAAAAAGTTAATAAGTTCATAAGTTTTCGGACGATCATGTCTTTTTTTCCCTACTTAGGCCTATGATTGCTGTTTACATGCTTCGTAAGTTGACAATACCTCACGTTCTCTGGTTGTTATAGAAAAAAAAATCAGCGCTGTTATAATCACTTACATCACTAAATTACTGTGCGGTAAGTAGAAACAAATGAAGGCTTTATTTATAAAAATACACATTTTCATATCTTCTTTTAGACTTTTCCGATATTAAGTTAAATCATCCTATCCGCCATGCTTCTTCAATCTCTTCATTCAGTAAATCATCAATCAATTCTTTTTCCATAATCATTAAATGATTACAAAACGTCTAAACTCTTATATTGATCAGATTAATACAAACTTCATTACCAGATAAAACAATGACTATTTACACTGAAACAACATAACCTACATACTGTCTTGGCAACGACGTTAACATTTTCTTATAGGACAAATTTTTACTTATGAAACAAATTTATGCCATATCCAAAATTAAAAATAAATTTATTTAAATGACGATTGTCCAAAAAATATTACTCAATAAACATGCGTTAAGTGCGTAACAGAATCTAAGAAACTGAATAAACAAGCCTTGTTTTTTTTTTCAAATTGTTTTTTCGATTCTGTTATAATGCACTTACTACACTTGTACTGCAATATAGCTATTATTTACTTTTCCAGAAAACTATTTTGTAGAAGTAAATAAATATTCATGAGTTGTTTCCCTTTTATTTTTTTCACAAACATTGCTGTTGTCTTCATCGCGATCTGTGCTCTGTCTTTTGCTGATATTCATCACGAAGAACCTCATCATGTAAGTAGTATGTAATTATAAGTAGCTCTAATTACATCAGTAAGACTTATGTAATTGAAAGAGAGAAATCCTTAATCGTGTAATTTTATTTGTTTCAATAGCATCATCCAAAGTACGAGTTCAAGTACGGAGTGAAGGATCCTCACACTCACGACATCAAGGAACAAGCTGAGAAACGAGATGGCCACAAAGTCGAGGGTCACTACATGTTGGTGGAACCTGACGGAACTATCCGTACTGTACACTACAACGCCGACAAACACACCGGATTCCACGCTCATGTGCACAGAGCAGGTCACGCCATTCACCCCATCCATCACGAGAACAAAATGGAAACCCACCACCACAAATCTGAAGAAGCCAGCTCTGATCACAAAGCATCCAGCTACAGCAACTCACATCTACACTAATAATGTAATTTTTCCCATGCGCAAAATTTCTGTAATGTCTCTAAGAGTACCGATAAAGCAATTTTTACTTATAATTTCATAAGCCGTAAATCTCAGTTCCGCCACTCTTCCATTTCTTTGTTTGTTATTTTTTTGGAATGTGTATGGAGGAGATTTGTATATAATAAAGGAGATCCAAAATAAATTTCGATACATGTTTCGTCTTGTCGCTTAATTGTATAATATTCAGTTTCATAGTATGTATTCCTATTATATTTATTTATTTCTTTATTTATTTATTACATGTAACTACGTATCAAGTTATTTGCAACCAAAGATGAAGATTTTATAGTGCATATATATAGGGTGTTTAAAAAATACGGGGCATAATTTCAGGTATGTATTTCCCACATGTAGACAGTCAAAATAGTTCATTACAACATGTGTCCGGAAATGCTTTATTTCCGAGTTCTGGCCTTCACAACATTGAAATTCACCGGAATGTTTTTCTTTCCGCAGGTCGTTGCAGTCAAAGGAGACATTAAGAGAGCACTCTGACAGTTCATTCCAAGGCGAAGGTTACATTCAATGTTGTGTAGGCGTTAGACTGTGCGACATGTATTCAAAATTAAGAGCTGGCAGAGATACACTTCATGTACGGTAAGGCGGACGGCAGTGCTGCGCTGGCTCGTCGTTTGTAACAGGAGCTGTACCCACAGCGACAATGTCCAGATCGGAAGACATTTGTACGTCTCCATTACCGTCTGTGCGAGTATGGAAAATTTAACTCTCCTGGTTTGGGAAGGGGACGACCAAGATCTACAACTCCAAAAGTACAGGAGGAGATTCTGGACGCTGTGAACATGACTCCTTCTATCAGCAAGTCAATGTTCCTCATACGACTGTCTGGAGACTGTTGAAAGAGTATCAATTGAATCCTCTAGATTCAAAACCCCCTAAAGACCATTTTGTTCATAATTGAGTTATGCCCACATATTGCTTGCTAAGAATGAATTCTAATAATTTATATAGTTTAAATTCAAAAAGCCACTAAATTTAAAGCAAAAGGTTTGTTAAAAGTCACTCTTAGGTCGAAGAATTCCTCTATTTGGAACCAGTTACTGTCAAAATCCTTCAATTTGTGAACGTGGATGTAGGGGATTTTGAATCTATAGGATTCAATTCTATCCGTATCATTTGCAACGTGTACAGGCCCTGTCACCAGCAGATTACCCTGCACGAGTTAGGTTCTGTCAGTGGTTCTTGCAGCAGTGTGGTGTAAATCCGAACTTTCCTGTCTTAGTATTATTTACAGATGAAGCACAGTTCACACGAGATGGCATAACAAATTTCCACAATCAGCATGTATGGGCGTATGAAAACCCACGTGCAACTGTTCCATCTCATCACCAGGTGCGGTTCTCCCTCAACATTTGGGCCGGTATCATTGGTGACCGATTAGTTGGACCCCATGTACTTGTAAACAGACTTACGGGGCAGGCGTACACAAACTTCCTGGAAAACACCATACCTCATGTTTTAGAAGACACTCCACTGATCAATCGTCAACACATTCACTTCTTGCATGATGGCACTCCTGGCACGCTCACCTGATCTGAACCCTCTCGATTTTTACTTGTGGGGCCATTTAAAATCATTGGTTTATTCGTCTCCGGTGCCTGATTTGGAATCCCTTCGGAATCGAATTGTGGCATGTTCTGAGGACATACGCAATACTCCTGGAGTTTGGGATCTGTTCGCAGGTCAATGAGACATCGATGTGAGGTCTGTATTCAAGTATGAACATAGGTTCGCTTTCGAACGATGGCGGAGCTAGATGCATTTTTTTTTGGTAAAACGTCTCGCCCCAATGTGAATCAGACGTTACCAAATGCTGCTGACGTGAGACGAGGCGTGAGACAAGGTCAAGGTCGCAATGAATGACGTAACATTGGAATCTGCATTGTGAAGGATGTAGATAAGAGGAAGAAACCTGGCGGTTGGGCATTACAAATGTCCAATCGCCTGCCCTTGTCTGATGTAATGACTCAGAACCCGCAGATAACATAAATAGCCAACACTATCATCAATCCATAGCAGTCCAGCCAACTACCTACAGTACAGTAGTTATACAGGTACAGTTATCGGAAGTGTTAAGTTGTGTTTTTCAAGATGCCTTATAAATTTTCGACTACAGAATACGCCGATATCGTGTATGTTTATGGTTTGTGTGATGGAAGTTCCTTGCGTGCCGTCGCTGAATATGAACGACGCTTTCCGAACGGAAGGGTACCATATCGAAGAGCACTTACTGTATGTGTGGTTGGATGAAAGACTTGTTATAGCAAAGGAAGGAGGAAACGAGAGGAGCTAATCGACCGTATTTTGCAAGCGGCATAGAGATCAATTACGTGCAACTCTCCCGCGCGATGAGCGCGATTCACGCCTGAGCGCAACAGTGCATTGAAGCAGAAGGAGGTACCTTTGAAAATGTGCGAAAACCCCGACGTCTAGAATATTAGGTATGATTGCATACATGAATATAAACTTTAAATTTGTCCGTTATCTGTCTCTAAAAGCGAGTTAGTAAAATGGAATTTTAGAAGTTTTTGTGAAATCAAAGAGCCATATCTCCGTAACCGTTCGAAAACGGACCTATATCCATATGAACGTTTTGACTCAGAATGACTTCAGAATTCACATCCTAAATTTTTTACCCTTCCTCGTGAATCACCCTGTATATAAGCCTATGCATAGTCTATGTAAGGGATGAATGCATATTTCAGCTTTTTATAGACAAACAGACAGATACACAGATAGGCAGGCAGGCAGACAGACAAGACAGACACATAGACAGGCAGGCAGGCAAATAGGCAGATAGATAGACAGACAGACGGACGGAAGGACAGACAGACAGACAGACAGATAGATAGAAAGATAGACAGACAGAGAGATAGATAGATAGATAGATAGATAGATAGATAGATAGATAGATAGATAGATAGATAGATAGATAGGTAGGTAGGTAGGTAGGTAGGTAGGTAGGTAGGTAGGTAGGTAGGTAGGTAGGTAGGTAGGTAGGTAGGTAGGTAGGTAGGTAGGTAGGTAGGTAGGTAGATAGATAGATAGATAGATAGATAGATAGATAGATAGATAGATAGATAGATAGATAGATAGATAGATAGATAGATAGATAGATAGATAGATAGATAGATAGCAAATCAAGCTTTCAGGTATAACTCCCTGTAAAGTTGATTTGAATAATTTCGAGGGAAAAATTGTTCCGGGGCCTGGTATCGAACCCGGGACCTTTGGTTTAACGTACCAACGCTCTACTAACTGAGCTACCCGGGAACTCTACCCGACACCGATCCAATTTTTCCCTCTATATCCACAGACCTCAACGTGGGCTGACAACCGTCAAGCAACCAACATTGATTGTACACTAACTCTGTGTGACTTAAATGTGAGTAATCTGTCAATAAGGAAACGGAATTTGCTATTTTTATGTGTGGTGGGATGTATTGAATGTTTGTTTATAGAATGTGTAGTTGTTGTTTGCTTCCTGTATATGTTAAATGTAATTGTTGGGGGTGCTATTGTTATATTTAGATCTAGGATGTTAAGACTGTTCTTATTACTTTGTTCTAATGTAAATTTTATGTTTTGATGCCATTTATTGAATTCATCTAGTATTTGACTGTCTGTGTTTTGGGCATATACCAGCTAAGTTGCAAAAATTGCACCAAAACTTACATAGGACAGACCCGGCGCAATTTTAAAATAAGATTTCGTGAACATACCTCCGATTTCATTTATAATAGAAACAAATCCAAATTCGCACAGCATCTCATAGATGAAAATCATGAACTAGCAAACATCACTGAAACTTTGAAAATACTAAAAATTACAAATGACCCCACAATAGGAACCGCTGAACAATTCCACATCATAAAAGAATACAACTCAGGAACATATAGCTAACACAAACCATCCACTCTTCACTTTATTCAAATTATTCCCGCCCAAACAAACGCACACACAGGTCCCACCAATCCCCCCTCCACTTCCGGTACTAGATACGTAACTTAAAATACTGTGAGCAAGTTCATCACTTTAGTACCAGCCCAGCATCAAGCACGAGCAGACCAACACATGTCAAACCGTAAGTTAATTTTCTTTTCGAAATAGCCATTACCCCAAGCAGTTTTAACCAAAATTAATACAATACCAGCTAAATTTTCAAATCAATTTATTAATATTTATTCACATTGTTACAGACACGCCAGGCTGTACTAAATTTATGGACCTGACAACCTCCATGTTGTATCAGTAATATATCTATGATTTACATCAATTTCATCAACTACAATTGGATGAAACGTCTTAACAACACGCATTTTAACAAAATATAGACATGTTAGTGACAAAACGACACTGCGCTTTAGTTCAACGTCAAACATCAAGATAAACAGAAACTGCCCTATTCAACGAACTTTAAATCGGCAAATACAGCCAACATATGTTCAACGTGATTATAATTTTCCAAAGTGATTTTCAAAGTGTTCACATTTCAATGACTACACCAGTAGTGGTTACAATTCTTAAACAGTTTTAATTTTTTATATATTTTAGATCATATCACATGACTTGCAGTGATTTAAATCGGCAAATACAGCCAACACATGTTCAAAGTGATTTAAACTTTTAAAGAGTTTATACAAAATGTTCACATTTCAGTAACGACGCTAATAGTGGTTACAATTCTTAAACAGTTTTATTTTATATTTTAGATCATATCATATGACTCGCAGTGATTTAACCTAACATAGCATGTATATCATAGATCAACCTAAGTTAAGTCCAAGCAATCACACTAATATGACCCGAAAATTACCACATTAAGTTCCATCTAATAGGCAAGGTTTTCATCATATTAATCTAACATTTCACATCTGAAGATGATACACATGTATCGAAAACGTTAATGAAAATTTATTTATTTATGATAAGCAAAGGCGGTTTTGTACACATATAATTATAGTCAAACATTAATAGCTTATCGGCAAACTTCAACATGAAATTAATCAGAGTTATGTTATTTAAATACTAAATATAGATGTAGGAGGTTTGTTACGTTTTTCAGATAATGAGAATGGAATAATTATGATTATATTTTCGTTGATAGAAAGATAATTTATGTCAAACCATTTTTTTATTAATTTAAGTCTATTAATCGAATTATTATATGCATCATACCAGGTTTCTCGACCAAAAATTGAAACTGTGTCATCTGCATAAGACTAATGAACGCCATTGTATATAGGCGTAAGGTTCTCATGTATCGTGTCGTGCAGTTGAAGAATATAGTCTACTATAATGACAAAATGGATTGTTTGTTGTCATAAAATAGCACAAAAACCGAGGCGGAAGCCTGTCGTACGGACACTGGGTCTAAGACCCTCAACTTAAGATATCTTCCAGTGTAGAATATAGCATTGCTAAATGGACCGTTAAAAGATGTTATATTAAATACCTAATTACTTTCACTATGAAACGTTCTTGGAAAAAATACAACATTAACGGAAAGTGCGTGAAATAATAGATGATATATAATTTTAAAATTCTATAGTAAAATTTCGGGCGCGTGAATTATGCGAGTAAATACGATATCATCAGAATAATATTAATTTTATGCGAAGAGAATGTATTTGCACACGCCCAAAATGTGCTATACCTGACTAAGCAATGTACTGGGGCCATCAGCGAAGGTGCCATCTTGCTGTTGTATACACTCCCCAAACAAGAGTCCAGAGCTGTATAACGTTTAACATTATAACAGGTAAAGTTATATACGTAAGAGCTTATATAGCATTTAGCGGTAGCATTTTGTGTTACAACGCTGTATAACAATGTTTATTAATAAGACCGATTGTGTTTAATAAAGACTATTATTAAAATCTAGTACGCATGGATACTACATCAATACTATGGTTACAACATTGCTTATTGTTCATCTGTGATTACGAGTAATACGCGCGCGTAATTTTATTAGCAGAGAATAGAATCTGTGCAAGGTACTAAGGATCAAGACCAGAAAGATGGCATGGTGCTTTGGAGCATTCTTTAACTTCCTGGTAAGATATTATAGTTATTCAGTAAAAATTCGGTCTCGCTTTCTAGAAATAACGAATGCCTGTCTATTACTTCAATGAAAACTTAGACTTAATTTTGCTTAGTTTCTCTTGAGTATGTTTGCAAGTGCCATCATTCACGATTAATTTGTTAAACATTTCGAAATAATTAAATAAATTACATAAGTCATTCATAAAATCAGTGGCCACTCGTGCGGTCAGCGGTGTCATTACAAATTTTTGACATTTGTGCCTCTTTGGTAATTACATATAATTTCATAATTGTAATATCAAAAATATTACATAAGGTAATAATAGTGGGCTACAAACGAAGGACAATTTCAATGCAACTTGTTATTATGGAATTGTGTGTAGAGTAATTACTAAAAAGTCACTAATTCTTAGTTGGTGCTGTGAATAAACTGTACTCCCTTTCATCGTGATACTAGAGTCAGTGGCTATACGTCGTCTAAGACGTAGCCAAGACTTCATGAAAGTTGTTGAATCCCAACCAGTGATAGGCGTCCCTATAAGCTTCACTCTAACTATTGTTTTCAACAAGCAGAGAATTTTAGTAGTACGGTATGTTGCAGTCTTACACGAAAATTGTTCATGAAACGTTGGTTCTGACAAGTTTGGCAGAACTGTAAAATGAAATGAGAGCAGCAACAATTGAAGATTGGACATAAAAAGATTGTAAGTGGGGGAGCCCTTCAATTGTTGCTTTAAGAAAAACATCTAAGTGTGAATACTACAGTAGGTCCTACTTAATAGATTGGATATGAAATATTGATTTGTAACATGGCACACAATTATTGCAATTATTCTTATCAAATGTTTTCTTCATCCAGTTCAGTTTTACAATTCATTGATCAGTTATGGCCTGTTAGCTCTCAATCCACCGTCGTATTGATCGCTCCATATCTCTCTGACCAAAATAAGCATATTTGGGCATCGTCTTTAATATTGTCTTGATGTTCATTGGGAGAAAACACACTTTCCAGGATTTCATATACTCATAGCCTATTATTATATTGTATACTAATATTAAATTTGGTATGTTTTCAGTGGAGTCTGTGGCTGCGACTATGGACGCTGCAGTGCCCCCAACCCCCTGAGCGCCCCCAAACGCCTGAGTGCTTCCAATTCCCGGAGTACTCGCGATCTTCTTCCGTGCAGGGAGATGATGATAGCGATGATACGGTAGGTGCATCATTTTACAGTTTAGTTTCTATTAACGTTATTAAAATATTAAATAATGTAATCATTTGGAAAATGTAAATTAAAAAATGACACTGGTCTACAAAATTAAACATTTTTTCTTTCACAGGAACGTAACTGAATCTAAGTGTCTTTGACATGCTGAATTCAAACATGATTTCAATTTTCTATCAGATAAGTTTTTTGCGACACGTTAAAATTTTTTATAGAATTAATATTTACATAGTACTAAATGATAAATGTACGCCTCATTTTGGCTTATCTAAATAGTTTTATATGATTTTCGGGCATATTTTGCGTTTGGGATGTCTCTCTTCATGGTCCAGCAGTAGTCGGCCAACATACTGGAACTCCATTTGCTTTCGTAGCACCATTCCATCGTAGAAACCTGCTAATGAAAATGCTCTCCATGATCATCACTGACAGCCCCAGAATTTTACGGGAAGAAATCTTGGTGGAAGTACAAGCAGTCAATTTTTGAAGACATGTTGTATCCCTTAGCTTTGCATGAACTCATTCTTTCATGACAGTTTTCTGGTTTATGATTTCCAAGAAAACCACAACAGAAATGTTTAGTGATTTCCAGGTTACTTTTCCAATGGATTTAATATTTTCTAAAAAAATTCATCATCCGGTTATCTTATTTGTGACTCTATAAAAGTTCCTTCGTTCAGTTTTGTATTACTAACATTAGGAAATTTAGATTGCAAATGCATAAATGCAGCTGAATTTTTACTAATTGCTTACACAAAATGTTTCATAAGTCCCATGCAGGGGAGCTAATTATACTTTTCAGGATTCGCTAACGGGGTATTTGACACATTTTTATGCCAAGGAATAAACATTCACGTTCAGGCCATTGTTTCCTAATTTAGTGAGACTTCCTATCCCTGCTGTCCCATTCAGAGAAGAAACAGCAGAATTTAGTGTATTAAAGTTACAAAACCAGCAATAAAGCTGACAGACCTTCAAATCTCTACATATATTCCAGTTATATTTTGTGTACTAGATTTCTTCTAACAGCAATTTCAAATTTTAATATGCCTCTTTCAAATCAGTAGTGAAGAAGTAGTCTTCAAACTAACTTCGATGAGTCTATAAACAATCGCTACTCATCTGGCTGGTGTTGATGTCCAAGAGTCTACTATTTCACAAATATAAAAACTACACTTTTCTCTTTAGAGAACTAGTCTTTGAAATCCTAGTCAAGACTATAATAAATGCACATGCTTGTATCTTTGTGGAGTAGATTACAAACTTTGATCCTGGAACTTAAAAGTTCCGCCAGTTATTCTTCTAATGTCAGTTAAACAGAAATAGCAGTCAGTTGAATGGTCCTTTCGTTCTCTCCAAATCAAAGAAATTGAAAATAGCATTTGATGTCTACCACTTTTCCATCCCTTGGGAAGACTAACACAAATTATACACAAAATCACATACAGGGTGAAAGGGAACGTATTACATTAATTCACAGAGGAAATAGATGGTCAATGCGAACAAGTTTTGTCAAATAACTTTTTTGATACATCCAATACTTTGAGAATATGAAATGTAACTTGTGGTAACGCTGCAACGTCCCTTCAGGTCATTGCTCCGCAGTGGAGGAGAGTAACTGGAATCATCCACTCCACAAGAGTTGAAGAGGAGAATGTAAACAAAAACGTCGCGTCAGATACGTTTCGATCAAATTACTGTATATTCGTAACACTTAACACATTATTTAACGTTACTGTAAACTTAATTTCTTTATAAATTAATTTATATTTATTTTCGTCAAAGATAATGGTTTAAATGGAGATTGAGTTATAGAATGTGTATTCGTAATACTGGTATTTTTAGTTTACGTTAAATATAAAGACATTTTTAATGGAAATAGACTCAGGGACAAAAACCCGGACACTTGTTTTATAAAAAGAAAAGTTACATGTTTGTTTCTCAGAGTTTTAGTAGGCCTCACTTACTTACTTACTTACTTACTTACTTACTGGCTTTTAAGGAACCCGGAGGTTCATTGCCGCCCTCACATAAGCCCGCCATTGGTCCCTATCCTGAGCAAGATTAATCCAGTCTCTATTATCATATCCCACCTCCCTCAAATCCATTTTAATATTATCTTCCCATCTACGTTCTCGGCCTCCCTAAAGGTCTTATTCTCACCGGCCTCCCAACTAACACTCTATATGCATTTCTGGATTGGCCCATACCTGCTACATGCCCTGCCCATCTCAAACGTCTGGATTTAATGTTCCTAATTAGGTATGTCGGGTGAAGAATACAATGCGTGCAGCTCTGCGTTGTGTAACTTTCTCCATTCTCCTGTAACTTCATCCCTCTTAGCCCCAAATATTTTCCTAAGAACCTTATTCTCAAACACCCTTAATATCTGTTCCTCTCTCAAAGTGAGAGTCCAAGTTTCACAACCATACAGAACAACCGGTAATATAACTGTTTTAGAAAATCTAACTTTCAGATTTTTTGACAGCAGACTAGATGACGAAAGCTTCTCAACCGAATAATAACAGGCATTTCCCACATTTATTCTGCGTTTAATTTCCTCCCGAGTGTCATATATATTTGTTACTGTTGCTCCAAGATATTTTAATTTTTCCACCTCTTCGAAGGATAAATCTCCAATTTTTATAGTTCTATTTCGTACAATATTCTGGTCACGAGACATAATCATATACTTAGTCTTTTCGGGATTTACTTCCAACTCTATCGCTTTACTTGCTTCAAGTAGAATTTCCGCGTTTTCCCTAATCGTTTGTGGATTTTCTCCTAACATATTCACGTCATTCGCATAGACAAGAAGCTGATGTAACCCGTTCAATTCCAAACCTACTGTGTTATCCTGAACTTTCCTAATGGCATATTCTAGAGCGAAGTTAAAAAGTAAAGGTGACAGTGCATCTCCCTGTTTTAGCCCGCAGTGAATTATGCATGCAATTCAATACTCATTAATTTGTGGTCATTTCGTTACCATGGATTCGTGTATTGTTTTATTGTTTTTTTTTACGACGCTGTATCAACAGCTAGGTTATTTAGCGTCTGAATGATATGAAAGTGATAATGCCGGTGAAATGAGTCCGGGGTCCAGCACCGAAAGTTACCCAGCATTTGCTCGTATTGGGTTGAAGGAAAACCCCGGAAAAAACCTCAACCAGGGAACTTGCCCCGACCGGGATTCGAACCCGGGCCACCTGGTTTCGCAGCCAGACGCGCTGACCGTTACTCCAAAGGTGTGGACGGATTCGTGTAACAAGCCATTATTATAAGATACACTTGTGAGTTCCTTAAAAGTCATTTGTAAGTAATTAAGTAAATAATACAATGTAGTGACGGTAGAAATTGAAGTGGGATACATACCACACATATTTTCACGTTCCTCGGCGACATTGAAGGCGTTAGCGTTAAAATGAATAAACTTGTACATACTTGCAACTAATTTAAAAAAGCTGTTCACTATGAATTGAAAATGCACTGTGATGGCCTGAGTTCGTTTCGTAGGGAGAGACGGAAGAATACTGTATCTCTGATCACGAACCGGATTGTACACTAACGCACAGGTAAACAAAACTCAACGCGCCACCTCACTCCATCTGTACTCCGTTGCACTGTAACTTCACTTCATTCTTAAGTTATCTCGGATCCTAACCCTGCTAATAAACAATGAAGTAATGAACTGATAAGAACACGCAGAAAATGTTTATTACAAACGAATTATTAATTTCACTGACAGACACACAGCATGTCGAATACCTACACAATTCAAACAGAAATCGAGCTTGCATTTTTGACCCTCGCTTCATTCATTCATTCATGTATACATACATTCATTCATTCATAGTGTTCTGCCCAAGGGCAGGTCTTTCGCTGCAAACTCAGCATTCTCCTGTCTTTCCTATTTTCTGTATTTCTCTTTGTCTTCTCATATGATCCATATATCTTAATGTCGTCTGTCATCTGTAATCTTCTTCTGCCCGAACTCTTCTTCCGTTCATCATACCTTTCAGTGCATCATTCAGAATGTAGTTTCTTCTCAACCAGTGACTCATCCTATTCATTTTCCTCTTTCTGATCAGTTTTAGTATCATTCTTTCTTTATCCACTCTTTCCAACACAGCTTCGTTTCTTATACTGTTTGTCCACTTCACACGCTCCATCCTTCTCCATAAGCACATTTCAAATGCTTCTACTCGCTTCTGTTCACTTCGTCGTAATGTCTATATTTCTGCCCCGTACAATGCCACACTCCATACAAAGCTCTTCACTAGTCTCTTCCTTAGTTCTTTCTCCAGAGTCACACAGAACATTCTCCTTTTCCTATTAAAAGCTTCCTTTGCTATTGCTATTCTCCTTTTGACATCTTGGCAGCAACTCATGTTACTGCTTATAGTCCACCCCAAGTATTTGAAGCTCTCCACTTGCTTTACTGCCTCATTTAGAACTCCTAAGTTTACCTTCTTTATTTTTCTTCCTATGATCATGGTTTTCGTCTTGTTACTATTTATCTTCATTCCAAACTGCTCACAGCTGTCATTTAGCTCCAGTAGAATATCCCTTAATATCATATCCTCTTCTGCAAACATCTGCCATATCATCAGCAAATCTTATAGCCTACACTTTATTCATCTTCCTCTTATTATCATTCCTCCCATGTTTTGAAAACAGTTCTTCACTAAATTCTCCAAGTAGATGTTGAACAGAATAGGTGATAAAGGGCATCCTTGACGTATTCCTTCCTCTATTTCATTTCCTTATGACATTTCTTCTCCTATCCTGAGTTTGACACGTTGTTTTATATGAAGGTTAATGAACAGCATTCTCTCTTTCCAATCCACGCCAATTTTCTTTAGGATCCTCATCAGTTCATTCTAATCCATTCTGTCAAACGCTTTTTCTAAGTCCACAAATACTATACATACACAATTCTTTATTCTTCTCTAGATATCTTCGCCGATTGTTCGTAGCAGTCTAAATGCATCTCTCGTACGTTTTCCCTTCCTGAAGCCAAACTGCTCTTCTTCCAACTGTTCTTCCATCTTAGAATATCAACGTCGATTCAGTATTCGCAAAGGAATCTTCGCCGAGTGTGACATCGGGTAACAGTCCTGAACTCGTTACATTTATTGGCATTATTAATTACTTTTATCTAATGTTTATGTCGCTGAATGGACACTGTTTGCAGTTAATTGTCTTGGTGCTTCGAAAGGCTTTCTTATCGGCACGCAGCTGTGTAAACATAAGTCTTGGAAGACCATAAAAACCATGAATCAGCTGTACGCGATTAAGACGCATAAAATGCGAACTACTTGGCGTAGAAATTAGATTCTTGTTTCCATATATTCAGAAAAGTAATGTCATTGAACCTAATCACATGTAGACACCCTATCACGAAGAAATGTTCCGAACGCACGTATACTTTTTACAAGCGGCATCAAAGAATATCCGTACGTGGCAACGCAGCGCTGCTGCTAGTGGTTATTGCCATGTAAGTAAACACGCCCCAAACGTCAGGAGATTTGGACTGCGCTGTAGGTCCAGACATTGAGAAATCACTACCAGTACCAATTTTCTACGACATTCATCTGAATTAACTAATACATTTATCTGGACTATTCAATTGAGTCTTTCTTTATTTGTACGTGTATTATACAGAGTGAAAATGTTCACCCAATTTTCACAGTTATATGTATTATTATTATTATTATTATTATTATTATTATTATTATTATTATTATTATTATTATTATTATAAATGACACTCGGGAGGAAATTAAACGCAGAATAAATATGGGAAATGCATGTTATTCGGTTGAGAAGCTTTTATCATCTAGTCTGCTGTCAAAAAATCTGAAAGTTAGAATTTATAAAACAGTTATATTACCGGTTCTTCTGTATGGTTGTGAAACTTGGACTCTCACTCTGAGAGAGGAACATAGGTTAAGGGTGTTTGAGAATAAGGTGCTTAGGAAAATGTTTGGGGCTAAGAGGGATGAAGTTACAGGAGAATGGAGAAAGTTACATAACGCAGAACAGCACGCATTGTATTCTTCACCTGACATAATTAGGAACATTAAATCCAGACGTTTGCGATGGGCAGGGCATGTAGCACGTATGGGCGAATCCAGAAATGCATATAGAGTGTTAGTTGGGAGACCGGAGGGAAAAATACCTTTAGGGAGGCCGAGACGTAGATGGGAGGATAATATTAAAATGGATTTGAGGGAGGTAGGATATGATGATAGAGACTGGATTAATCTTGCACAGGATATGGACCGATGGCGGGCTTATGTGAGGGCGGCAATGAACCTTCGGGTTCCTTAAAAGCCATTTGTAAGTAAGTATTATTATTTTTAGTAGTATGTTACAATACCATATATTTATTAATATCCTTTTAAAATCTTTGAAACATAATATTTTCACAACCATTCAATTTTTAACAAATATTACGTTAAATTTAATATTCTGTCGCCTTCATTTTATTACAAGGTCGGTACTGGCGGTATGTTTGTCTATAATAAAGATAGCATTGTTATAATAATAATTCGAATGTGCCCCAGCATCGAGCACAGGGATTATATTGGAGGAAAGGTAGGAGGACTATGTCTTATGTGGATGTATATTTTGTTACTTTGTCAGTGAAAAATTAGAGAAGGGGAAAACAATTATGGATTCAAAAATACTCAAATCTAAATATGTTTTTTTTTTTATTTCAACGGAAGGATCAAACCCGGTAACCCTCCCCTTGCGTACGTCCCTGGTCCGCCGCCTTTGCCCTCAAGGAAATGGTACTCATTTCTGTTAGAGGATGAGTATAACTACATTCTAAAGCAGTTCTTATTTATTTAAGTTTTTCGTCAGCAAGCATACAGCGCTGTCTCTCTCTCTCTATATATATTTTTTTCTGTAATTTAAAGAATCTGTTTTGTTAAATCTATCATAAAAATGTAATGTATTTCGAAATACAAATTTATGTCTAAATTTTTTCCGTTTGGAAGAAATATAAGCGGAACAAAATAAACCAAAAGAATATAAGGAATGGACAATTATCAAAATTTAAAAATCCCTTGTTTGCTACACGACTCCATCTTCATATATTTATTATTCATTTTTTTTATTTTATTAGGTTATTTTACGACGCTGTATCAACATCTAGGTTATTTAGCTTCTGAATGATATAAAGGTGATAATGCCGGTGAAATGAGCCCGGGATCCAGCACCGAAAGTTACCCAGCATTTGCCCTTATTGCGTTGAGGGAAAACCCCGGAAAAAACCACAACCAGGTAACTTGCTCCGACTGGGATTCGTGCCCGGACCATCTGGTTTCGCGGCCAGACGCGCTGACCGTTACTCCACAGGTGTGGAACCTATTATTCATGTGTACACAATTATTTCGATCAATGAATATTTGTTAACCATTGTCATACAGTAAATGTTATAGAAATAAACTACACTCATTCGCGGTGAAACTAGAACTGAAACAAATCTTTGTATGCTTATCAAAACACGATAGTTCGTGACGGTTCACAGGAGCAGTAATCGCGGCAATGACCAGACCACAGTATAAAGAAGATACAGTAGAAACAACTCTTGTCGGCACCTTTGATGTTGTTGGTACTAAAATCAAGCTCAGGGAAGTCTAGTTCTCAATGAATCCAACCATGTCACTAGTAACGGCAGAGCTAACAGCTGATTTTAGCGATCAGCTGTTCAGACATGCTAAATCTTCAGATGAAACTTTGTATCAACTGTTGTAATTATTCCTTTGTTCTGTAGTGATATTTGTGTCTTATTTTGTAGGTCTAATGAAAATTCACTTTTTCTTTTCAAAATACATATAAAATTGCAGTGTTCATGATTGAAGTAAAACATACTATTAGCGAAGTGCTACCGTTTTATTCTGTTTCTTCATATCCATTGCATTTCATCTTGGATCACAATATGTTGTAAAATACATACATCAGGGAAACATTTAATAAATAAACAAGAATTCTAGGTAACCTGTTATAATTAAAAATGTGTGTTCACTATATATCCGATGTAGGCTACTAATTGTAGGCCTAACTACCTAGGTGTACAAAGAGGGCCTAATAATTATCTACTGCAACTTTTATCACATAACTACGTACGTAATCCTTAAATAATTATGGATTGCTGCACTTGGTGGACAATGCTTAACTGGCAACAGTTAAATCCCGGTAACTTCTTTCACTTTTCCTTTACAATATTAGGCTACGTTTGAATTACAATATTCTTACCTTCTTCCATTTTCGTAAAAGATATATTGCAGTAACAACACATTTGAATTAACAAATTCTTACCTTCTTCCATTCTCGTAAAGGATTTTTTGTAGTCAGTAATACAAATTCTTAACTCCACTGCTAGACACAAGAGCCTACACCAAACCCTAATTACGTCTTATAATTTTGTAATAGTCGAACTCAGAAAATAATTCTCTTGCAAAGTTGGGTTATTACTATGGGCAAAAATCATTATGTATGTAAATTTTGACACTTTTTAACTCCTTCATACGTATACTAATTACTTATCTCTATACAAGCCTCAACTCAGAAAATAATGCATTCACGGAGTTCAAACTACGGCATGTTACTACACGGGCAAGGGTCATTGCTCATATGAATTTTTATGCCTTTTCAATCGCTCTTTCATAGCTAGATCCAAGAGCTAGCTGTACACCAATGTAATCGGTAATTATTATGTAGCCGAGGTTATGTTTTCTTTCACTTATTTAGAGACATTATATTCAACCGATACAGTTAGAAATTTTAATGTGTATGTTAATTCCAATTTGGAAACCAAAATCAATATTAATGTACAAAATATTACTGTCAATAATAGGAACACTCATGTAGGTCTAAGTATAACGTTACTGGTATGAAGTAATATCCATCACTAATATAATGTTATTAGCTAGTCAACAAAATTTTATTATATCCATTGTTGACGTAACTTCATCGAAACGAATGTCATGATCTATGTAGCTAATGATTCAATACTACGTTACCAACATAAGCATCTACCAGTGACTAAAATTAGCGTCAATTAGTGAATATGTTCATGATGTATACATACGGAAGTAGTTATTATTATGATTATGTTGCCATTCCTTTGCCTCATGTCTTTCAAATTGTTAAAAGATGAGTAATAAATCTTCTCAGTTAATATTAAATTATGCCAACCTGTCTTAGATGGAGAACCATCTGGTGGAGGTTCCAGACAATACACCCGGTTTCGTGACATGCGCTCTCAGAATTTGTTCCCACGAAATGGGCTAGTTGACCTAGTATGGGTGACGTCACTTGACCTTGCGTACGTACGGATCACATACAAAATAGTTGCGGAGTTGTAAGACAGACCGTCCACGGAGAGCACACAGCGAACGTACCGTGTCAATTATCGTTAGTTGTACAAGATCAGTGCATTTACAATGCCGAAAGCAAAACGTTCTTTATAGGACCGTTTGAAAAAGATTGTGGAGGACTTTGGAAATGAACACACAAAGTCACATGCCGACTCTATAATATGTGCTCTGTGTAAGACGTAAATAAGGGGAAGTAAAAGTAAGTACTTGAAACAACATAAATAGAAGAAACATATTTACCACGTAAATTTGTTCACCAGGATAGGCAATAAACAATCGTCAATCTCTACTGACAATCAGGTTAAGGACTCGGAATTTTACAGAGATTTATGTGAAATGATAGTTAAAAATAATATACCATTTCACAAGCTCGAAAATAGTTATTTTAAGGACTTTCTGGAAAAATATGCAAACGAATCGTTCGCTAAGTGTTGCAGGTCTTGGTAGTTTCAGGGTTCTCGAAAACAATTACAAGTTTAGAAGCTCGCGATCTGAAAATGTCAGATGCCCTTAATTTAATAGAAGAACTTGAAAGAAACGTGAATGTTCTAGATGTACAGCTGTCAAAAGAAAAAGTGGTCGCTCGCCTGGAACAAACTTCCCTTCGGGTATCTTCGCTATAATTCGGAGACAGGCGATGTTACATGTTGTTGGACCACGTTGCCTGATATCTACAGTTATAATTGAAGTATTCTCTCTGTGATTCGATAGCGTAATGGTAACGTTCAGGCCTCTTATTCATGAGGTCCTGCGTTCGACTACAACCTCGTGCTTTTTATGTTCTTTTTTGTTATGTTTTTGAGAGACAAACTATACATAATGGCTCCTTTCTCTTTTACGATTATTTTAGTAATTAACATCAGGTTCATTAATATATTATGCCATGACTTTATCATTATGATATTGTGGCTGCAAATGGAAAGAAAAAAGGTTTTATTCTCAATAAAAATATCTTTCGTGGCATAAACAAAACAAATTTACTGGCGTCGGCCTTAAAACATTCAAACAATTAAGCGTTCAAAAAACAAAACAAAAAGCCACAATTCAATATTTAGTCAATCTTCCTCTTATCGCGATCATCTTGCAGTCGAGTGGGCATGGAATCGACTAGTCTTTGCAAATAGCGACTGTTCTTAGACACGATATTCCAGGCATTCTGAACATACCCACATACATAAGTGTTCTGTCCATGGGCAGGTCTTTCATTGCAAACCCAGCAATCTCCAATCTTTCCTATTTTCTGCCTTCCTCTTAGTCTCCGCATATGATCCACATATCCTAATGTCTTCTATTATTCTTTTCAACCAGAGACCCAACCAATTCCTTTTTCTCTTTCTAATCAGTTTCAGCATTATTCTTTCTTCACTCACTTTTTCAAACACAATTTTATTTCTTATTCTGTCTGTCCACTTCACACGCACCGTTCTTCACCACATCCACATTTCAAATGCTTCAATTCGTTTCTCTTCATTTCGTCGTAATGTCCATGTTCCTTCCCCATACAATGCCACACTCCACACAAAGCACTTCACTAGTCTCTTCCTTAGTTCTTTTTCCAGAGGTCCGCAGAATATCCTTCTTCTTCTATTAAAAGCTTCCTTTGTTCATGTTTGCAGTTTTTCTTGAGAAGGATAGCCCTAAATGCGGTAACATCCCGTTGCTTTCCGCACACCACTATCTCTTTCGCATCTTATTAAATTCCAGGGGACCCAAGCATGGAGATGAGGAGAGTGGATTTGACTAATTGCGCCCTCCGGACTTCACCGAAAGTCACGGCAAGGTTTAAATATTAATTCTATCAGGATGTTTGACCCGATCAGAGACCGGGAAATCTCAATTAGCCTTTGCCCCCCGCATCCTGGACTAGCTTCTACGAGTCATCAGAAAATCTTAGAGTGTGATTGGGCCAATTTTTCCGAAAATGTTTCCACACTTTTGCCCTCGTAGCTCAGCGGACGAACGTCGAAATTTAGATGTCAACGTCTCAGGTTCAATTCCTCGTTACTCCTTTTCATTTTATTGTGGTTCAAGATAGTATAATGTAATAATACAAAAAGAAAAACTAATACCAGTATTATGCAACTGGATATTTCCAAACCTAATATTAAATTTATGTTATTTATATCGCTAAAGAACGATTACAATATAACGATAACAGAATATAAATGATAAATATCGGTTTAATTAATATAAGATATTATATAATACTTATTTAATTATCTAAATAAAATAACCTATTTTACAAAGAAAGATGGTTAATTGTGTTATAATAATTACTTACATAAAATACAGATTATTTATATTGCGAAAGAACAATAACAATATAAATGATAACTTGAATATTATCTATATCGCTAAAGAACGATAACTATATAAAAAACGTGAATATTATTCATATCGGAATTTCACAGATTTATTACAGATATATTTAAGAAATTGTAGAAGAATAGTAATTAGTAACAGTGTCCTATTTATTCTTCTTGGAGCCAAATTTGTAACTTTTAAAAGTGTGGTTACTATGTTGAAGTGTATGTGTTGTAACGGAGGCTTGATTTGTTATGTATGTGAGTCAGTTATGTGATGCTTGATGTCGTCGCAATGTCGTAATTATAGTTTGATTGTGTTTGTGTGACTATTGTGTATTAATTTATGATGTATGGTACGGAAGGCTGCGTATTTATGTTATAGAAGTGTTACGTATGTGTGTTGTTAATGTTTTTGTATGTTTCAAATTGATAACTGATATTTATTTTGCAATCGCAATGCCTAATTTACGGTTTGTTTATGTTTTGTTTACATCGCGTAAGTTAATTTAATTTTCTTTTCTATTTCTCTTTATGCTTATCTTTTTTGTGTATGAAACTGTAGCTCTAACATACATATGTAAAATAGGGCTAACCACCATTGGAGATACAATAATAATAATAATTGTTAATCATAGCGTTATAAAACGATAACAGAATACAAATGATGACTTGAATTTTATTCATATCTCTAAAGAACGATAACAAAATATAAATAACGTGATATCCATAAAGAACGATAACTGAATATAAATGATAATTTGAATAGCATTTACATCGCTAAAGAACGATTAAAAAATAAAATGAAAACTTGAAGAAGGCCCGAACCCACAACCTTTCAATCATTAAACAAGCACTCTATCGCTGGCCTACGAGGCGCAGACATGGAACACTTTCATAGTTCGGGAACTGCTTGTACAAGCACATGCATCGTGTAACATCGCCGCGACCCGAAGTGGACTTTGAAAATATTCGCTGTTCACGAGTGCGGCCACTTTTTTTTTTTGACAGCTGTACAGAGTAATACTGTTGACGAAAAAATTAAGAATAAACTTAAAGGCGTCATACACAAGATCCCTTTTTATTCGGCATTGTGGCAAAAACTGGCACAACGTGGAGTAAAAGACAGTTCATTATTTCCTGTTTGCTCCAGTAAGGTCTTTTGATGGTGAGAGAAGTTTTCTAAATACAAACTGTTGTTGAGTGATCGCAGGAGAAGCTTTAATTTCGATACTTTACGCATGCACTTAGTTATAAATTCCAACAGTTGAAGTTCATTTGTTTCGCTCAAGAATGATTAACAGAGTGACTCACCTTTATATTAATGCGAGTGTACGTGTCCAATGTGTCCCAGCGAATACTCCATCCCTTGAATATGATGTCAACAAACAACGTAAACTCCATGTGCACGCAACTAAAAGGTAAGGGGCTAAAAATGAATGCTCTAGACATGACCATTGAGATAAAATCATGCTTTATCATCCATAAACATTAGCTTTGGATCAAGGTGTTTGTTATAAACATTTTCAAGAAACCAATTGCAGAACCGTATTCTAGGACAAATCGTATTTTATATGGCCGGAATTTAATTAGCTTGGTTGCTTTGTGAGCTAACCCGCATGATATGTTCAATCGAACTTTAATATCTTCAAGTTTTTTTGTAGTTAAAACATGCCGTTTACACTACCTAGGCTTGTTACAAACTGAACCTGTAGTACGCCACTTTTTCATTAACTTCGAAACGCAAGACTGTGTAGGAATTGTTGACTAGGGAAACTTCTGTACAAATCTACGAATGGATCTGCTATAATCGTTTTGATTTACGCTTTCTTCAGAACTCAGTAGGTTAATAACATCCTCAGGCAGAGTTTCTTATTTGTCTTTTGTTCACTTTGATAGTAAAGACAAGAACAATATGTCATTTTTAATACTAATAATTACGGGTCTTGTGACCTCAAAACTTGGTACTATGATATTCTGTTCTAACACATCTTTAATTTTTTTAAATTTCCTGCTAATATCATTCGTCAATACAATATTGTTCTTCAACACTTCGAACCCGGGTGGTAGGGTTAGTACGCCTGGCATTTAGATCATCAAAAACTCGGCGGTAGTACTGTACTAATACGCCTGCGTAATTTTCATTACTGCGGGCAACAAATTATTGTTGTGCAGTTTTAAAAATTTAGTTATGTCTTTTTGTCGGTCTCTATATACAGACACTTTCACATTTTCCTCCGGAATATTCCATTTTTTTTTTTTTTTGGTAACTCCTGATCGCGAATTAAAAACACTCTGTTCATTTTGAGAAGATTTAAGTGACTTACTGGATGAGGTTGATTCTGGTGTGAATTCAGAATATTGCCGTAAAGACTTAAGCTTTTCTCACCAACTATTTTATGTCTTCATCTAGTTCCAGAACAAAATGTTTTTTTTTTAATCGATACTGTTAAACTCGTCCCACTTCATTTTCTCAATTTTGTTAATAATATTTAATTGTGCAAAGGTTTTGTCATTTAGTGTACAACGTCTGATAAATTTTGTGAGGCTCCGTGCGTATAGCACTGTGCTGCTGCAGGCGGACACTACGAGAACTACTTGTAGGCTTGTCTTCAACAGCTGTGTGTGATCTGTGTTGACAGCCGACTGCTGGAAGATTCGAGTAGGAGTGATTTTATACGCATTTATTTAATCTTTCATAAAGTGTTGCCTTTAGATTGCTATTTTAAAAATGTCAAAGAGGTCCAGCAAAATTATGTGCTGTGTTTTTAGCTGTAATAATAGATATTGTAATACAGAGCAAAATGTGAAGTTTTATAGTTTTCCATCACGACCCCACGAAATGGATTTGAAAAGACGGTGGATAATAGCAGTAAATCGGAAAGAGTGAGTTTAAATTAAGTATTTGGGACTTAAGCATTTTAATTAATACCTAATTAAGTTTTTACAGAACTTATCGTAATCGAGGATTTTACATTAAACCTACAGTAACTATTGCATGCAAATAATCACGTTAATGTTATACTTGCAAAATAAGCAGCTGTAGGCCATATTTGTAAACACATCATAATAGTAGGGCGCATTATATTCAGTAATTATAGCAAAGTCTTTATGATAGCCTGTATTATATAATTACAGAAATAGGCCTATATGACAAATACGGAAACATAGTATCATTACATACATATTTTACAATTACAGAATCATATTATGAATATAGAAGGAATTACAAATACAGAAAAATAATATAAATAAAAGTATACAGTATTACAATATTGTAATAGTCCTAAAGATATAACATTACGAAGACATATAACAAAAAATAATTTATACTAATTACAACAGAAATTACAAAACATTTAATAGAAACCAAAGCTACATTTTATGAAATCTATTTGAAGTGATTTTCTAAATATCATCTGCCTTTATAGTTTTGTCAAACATTAAACAATATGTTTACATTAATATGTCACATTTACACGAATTATTTTTATAGGCCAGACGGCACTTAATGGACACCTTCCAAATCATCTAGAATCTGTAGCGAACATTTCATAGGAGGGTGTAAATCTCAAAATCCTGCTAGTCCAGCATATGTTCCAAGCATCTTTCCTGAATGTTACAAAAGGGAGTCAACAGGAACAGACTCTCTCAACAGATTTAAAAGACTGAAGAAAAGAACTGAAATAATTTCACAGCCGGATACATCAGACCCTTTGGAAGATAGTGGGTCTATCCTAGTGACCACCAAAACTGATGCCCAAAGTCAGACAGATAGAAATTATGACAAAGAAAGCAAGTTTGAATTCAGTTGTTTGGTGGATAGAAACAATGTCAGCACACAAGCATGCATATCAGCCTTCCACGCATTATATGCCAAACCTAAGTATTCCAGTAAACTGTCTGGGTCTGACTCCCCATATGAAAAAAGAGGATTTTTTGGTTATAGTTCAATTTCTGATGAATCACAATTAAATGTCCTGGCTGGTGTTAACACAGACATTTTAAATTTATTTTTGAACTTACTGTCAGACAGTACCCAGCGTAACATTAGTAAAGAAAATAAACTTTTAATATTCTTAATGAAAATGAAGTTAGCCTTGCCATTTGCTGCCCTTGCTGTAATTTTCAATGTTCACCGTAGTACTATTTCTAGAATATTCCAATCTGTTTTACCTACACTTGCACAAGCAACTAAAAACTTTGTTTTCTGGCCCAGCAAAGATACTGTTAATGCAACATTGCCTACTGTGTTTAAAGATAATTATCCGAATTGTAGAGCTATTATTGACTGCACTGAAATTAAAACAGAACAACCTCCTGAAATCAGTCAGCGTGTATATATGTACTCTAACTATAAGTCTGCATATACTGCAAAAGTTCTTATTGGAATTGCGCCTTGTGGTATGGTAACATTTATTTCCAAATGTTATGGAGGTAGAGCCAGTGACAGTTTTATCACAAATGACTGTGGAATTTTGAAACTGATAGAACCAGGAGATCAAATTATGGCAGATAAAAGTTTTCCCGGAATAAAAACTGTATTGGAGGAGAGCAATGCAATTTTGGTAATGCCACCCTTTATGAAAGAAGGTCACTTAACACCTGATCAAGTTGATGATACTTATAATATTGCTAGTGTGCGGATCCACGTTGAACGCTGCATTCAAAGAGTGAAAGTGTATAATATACTTCAAAAATGTCCAAGTGAACTATTGCATTGTATTGATGACATTGTGCACATGTGTTGTGTTATGACTAATGTACAGCCTCCATTGATTTCTGAAGATCATTATTAGAACGGTATGCCAGTTCTTTTAAATAGTGTGTGAAGTAAGACTGTTGTAACTTTTCAATACAGCCCTTCAGGAACATATCATATCTTTGAATTTCTATAAGAATGGAAATATGATTCTCTGTATAAATGAAAAAATCACAGAAATCAACGCCACAACAGTACATCAGCAGTTAACACTGAGTGAAATATGTATGACTTTGTTTTAGTTCCAAATTTCCTTGTGAATTTTTTATAATATAGGATACATTAATGTCCCCATTCTCACCGACAATGGGTTTTTCTTTACATGAAATAGGACATTTAATTTCTAATACTCTTTCTGGCTTACCATTCATTATTACTATACCATCAGGACTAGCACACAACAAAGGCTGGGTTAAGTGAATGATAAGACCACAACCAGCAACTGTTCTGTCATATGAATTTGTGTATTTGTCAAGTGCAGTTTTTTCTAATTTACTTCCAAAAGTTACATTCCTAAGATCCCTACCATGAAGCAATTTTGGGTTCATGAGGGTATTTACCAGCTTCTCATGATCTTTTTTTTCTAGTTTTAATTGAATGTGCCCCCTACTCGCAGAAATCCTTATTTTTCTTTCTGTAAACCACAAGTCTGATTTTGATTGATGCAAGGTTTTTACACAAATTTCAGTTGCTCTGGTCTTATCAATTAGGACATGATTATCATAAAAATCATTTTCTAATGCAGAAATGTTACTACTACATTCATTAATTATTATAGGCCTAGTTTCTTGTTTCATTAATAATGTTGTGATTAGCCCTTTACATGCATTATTCTCAACAATAGCTGTGATATCTGTTATTAAATGTCCCAGCAGTTCATTGACAACTTTAAGTGATTCTGATTTTTTCTCTTCGTTTAAAATTTTTGTCAGTATACATGAGGTTTTGAGTGCAGGAATTTCAATTGCTTCAACTTCAAGCCTCTGCTTTTTTTTGGGGGGGGGGAAAGTTCTTCTAATCTCTTCCCCTTGCTATATTTCTCTTTCCCCGCATTTGAGATATGGGGTCGAGACCATTCGCAGGGCTGAATCAGTTCGCGAAGTGATGCGTTCGGAGTTAACTGCATAAACAACAGCGGAAATGTGTTTACATTTTCCTGACGATCCAGCAGGACATTCGCAGGAACTATTAGTCGCTTCTCTAGCAGCATTAACCTACGATAACATGAGGTCGTCTTTTTAAGTCAGCATCGTTTATGTATAAATTAACATCAATCACAAATAGTAATAATACATAAATAACTACGTTACCTCTATGGTGACATGATAAGGTTTCAGGCTAACTTATGTCTGTCTTATTACATTTGCAGTTATTACACTCTTGCAAATTCCAGCGAAATATTTTTCTTGTAAATTTAATACATGACCACTTTCTGCAAGTAAACGACCTTTCTTAGAAGAATTTGGCCGATTATTGTCATAGAAAATACTTTGAAATCCCACTGTTATTATTAAATCTGCCATGGCAGTACACTGTGAGATGACAGCTGATGCTCGCGCGGTAGTACGCAAGAACTTACAATTTTCGCCACTCAGAGCGCGGCGGTGCATTTCTCCCTGCAACGCACGGAGCCTAATCTTCCAGTTCATTATTAATACATTTCGAAATGTACTAATAATGAATTAGTAAAGCCCATAGTTATAATTATTTCTAAAGCAGTTTATTTAGTTTTTTTCTTTTTGGTTGTAAATATGACTTATCTCAATATTGAATCGGAAAGAGCTCCGAAAGGGGCTTTCAGTAGTATAAATAACTAAAAAAATGACAATTTTTGAGTTGTCGCACTTTTGAACTGGACGATCGATATGTATCGCTATATTTTTTATGAGTTCACCAAATAGTTACGTAATCGGCGTATTAATGTAATTACGTTATGCAGACAAATTATAAACTAAGCAACGAATTTTAGATTGTAACACTTACAGGAAAGTGGAGATATATATACCGTATGCTTAATTGATTGTGGAATTCTCGTCAGAACAATAGATATTATTTTTCTAAATTGGCTCCAATGTAACAATATCGCTTTCCTGCATTTTACAAGTTTTAATTTCAGTGCTTGTAGTAACCGTAATAATGTACTGTACAGTAATCCGCTGCGAAGCAGCCTACGCTCTACTCACCGCCTGGATGGGCGCAACCACACTCACAGGAGCTCACCTCGCCTGTGCTTTGTTCTTTTACTCGTATATTACCTCAGAATAGATAACGAAATACATGGATTGCCTTCAACAGAATATTCCTGCCGTGAACAAGATGGAGATTTTGAAGTATTGATATCCTTCCAGATATGCATTATTGACCAGAAGAGACCACTTCTTGACTTTGAATAAATGAACAGAATAATATTGACGATTATGCTGTAACAGTGCTCAGTAGAGATGGGTAAAAAAAGCTAGAAGAGTTTATTTGAAACTGTTTCACAATTGAAACTGTTTCGATACGAAACAGTTTCGTGATATAACCTGTTGTTCCAAAGAGTGTTACATTGCTCCAGTGATAGAGATGGGTAAAAAAAAAGCTGGAAGAGTTTATTTGAAACTGTTTCACAATTGAAACTGTTTCGTATCGAAACTGTTTCGTGATATAACCTGTTCCAACTGTTCCAAAGAGTGTTATACTGCTCCAGTGATCACTTCAACGTTCCACATGGTTCCAACAGATAAACAGTTCAATTTCTAAACAGTTTTCCTTTTCTTTGCTTTCTCCAAAGGCCATGTGTAGCGCTATCATTAACCTCCAATCGAAAGTAGATATAATATCAATGTTCCACACGGCCTTCGGCAACAGTAGCCTATGTAGGATCGCGCAATTTAATTGTATGAATCAAATTCCCTAATAAATCTCCTAATTATTAGCTGTCCGTTGATGGAGAATATATTCATAGTACCCTGACAGTGTTAATTGTTAATATACCGCGAAAAATATCATCGGCTAATGTGATCGTTATTAAATTTTCCTAGGGTTATATGCGTTATTTTTACTAAAATCGATTTATTTTGAATTGTAGTTATTTACTTAGTAACCTACGAAAACTATCTTTCGTTGTCATAATACACTGAACAGGTGATTTAAAGGCGATTCAAGGGCCTTGAAACATGTTTCCGAAGCAGATTAGAGGTTGAAACACTTGGAACAGTTGGCACTGATGTTGTAAACATATTCTTATGAAACTGTTATTTTGGAACAGTTTCGTTCATGAAAAAGTTACAGTCGAAACTGTTCCTTAAAAAGAACAGTTTAACCCATCTCTAGTACTCAGTGATACTAACAAGAGCACTAATGCTTAATATATACCAAGAACGTTAAGAAAAAGCAATGGAATATTTAGTCCAGTGATATCTTTTCAGCACAATATTGTAACTAGTTTCTCTTTATTTTCGTAGGCTTCTATTATATCTGGGGGAAGCTCGGGGTATGAAGGCGATGTAGAAGACTCGGACTACGAGTAGGCTAATATTGAAGACTACATAAGCAACGAGGACCTGCATCGACAGTAAGTAACTCTTCGGTGTACAGTTTTCCATAATTACTGCATCACAGCAGGGCTATAGAAAGAAGGGCTGGCTCAATGCTTTGTTGTTCCTCTTGCCGCCTTGAGTCTTTCCCTCTAGCCACCCCACCACTTTCTGACGTCACTGCGGTACAGTTGGTCTCGGTGACTGTCGCAGATACGAGTGTTGAGAAATGTAATTCAAGTTCACGTGCACCGTTTCGTAATGTATCTGGTTGTATAATTAGCATATATTACAGTTCTTTATGTATTGAATAATTATAAAGGTACAGTATTACATTATTAATGATAGTATTTTAAGTTTAAAAATGGTGAATTGTGCTGTAGCGGACTGTTCGAATGACTCTCGTCACACTCACGAAATAATTTATCACTGTTTTCCGAAATATGTGCTTTTAACCAAAGAGTGGGAAAGCAAGTGTCATAGGCAGGACCAAGTGAATATTAAGTGTGCACGTATCTGTAGTGATCATTTCGAAAGTGTGACTGATTATGAAGATGATATGAAGAACAGGCTTTTGGGGGTAAAAGAAAGAAAAATATTGAAGAAAAGTGCGGTCCCATCTCTAAATATTCCAAGTTCCAAGGCTGCAAGTGACTCAAACCAAGACGATAGATATCAGAAGAGAAATATTCGAAAAGCTGCTCTTAATCACCTTCAGACATTGAATCCAAAGAAGTCGAGATTAGAACCTAGTACCGGCAGCTCTGAATACGTAAATATTGCACAGGGATCTGAAGAAAGGATTGTAGTGTCTGAAGTGCATTGTCTGAAGTGTGATGAACGCGGAAAACAAATTGATTTACTGAACAAAAAGGTAAATATTTTAGAATACAGTGTTAAAACTTGCAGTCAAACAATAAAATACTGAAAAACAAGGTTAGGAGATTAATGAGAAAAAAAGTAACTGTTCCTTATAGTATAAAGACAGAGCACAAATCTAGAATTATCAGTAAGAAGTGTTGTATTTTTCTTCGAGATATGGAAAATATTTTTACAGAAAATCAAATTCGGGCTGTAATTTATCAGAAGAAAAAAATTATTTGGTCTTCAGAGGATATATCTAGAGCAATTGTAATATGGGCAATTTCCAAAAATTCTTTCGATTTTTGGAGAGAAAGAATAGGTATTCCTCTTCCTTCTCCAGCGACTTTAAAGAGATGGTGCTCTGGATTCCAATGTTGCCCTGGAATTTTGCATAATGTTTTGCAGCTCATGTCCGACAATTCTGAAAATATTGCATCTTTGAGAAATCATGTGTCCTTAGTTTCGATGAGATGAGCATCGGCAGCCGCCTAAATTACCATCCTGGCATGGATAAGGTGTTTGGACCTCATTCTAAGGTTCAAGTAGTACTTGCTAGAGGATTGACAGCACCTTGTAAACAACCTGTGTACTATAATTTCGACACAACTATGAATAAGAAATTGCTGTTTGACATAATTGTACATATAGATAGAACTGGGATACTTGTATCAGCTATTGTTTCTGATTTGGGTGGGTGCAATTTGTTGTGGAAAGAGTTGGCAATATCACAAAAAACTCGACCTTCTGAAGCTCTGAGAAACCATTTGCTTGACACTGGATTAGTACTTAAAGATGGGACAGTTATAAATAAAAACTTGCTGATCGGAGTTCTAAATAAAGATGGAAAGGAAGTGAAATTATGTTACAAACTTAAGCCTGAGTTGCTCTTCCTTAAAGGAAATGAGAGACAAAAGGTTGGCCCGGCTAAAACTCTTTTCTCAAGAACAATTGCCAAAGCAATATCCTCTTTAACTGGAAATGAAAAGGAATCAGAATTTTTCAACTAATAGATTCATTCTGCGATATAATGAACAGCAATAGTCCCCATTCTTCATCATCTCATCCAATGAAGACCGCCTTTGATTTAAATTCTTGCATGTCAGTGCAGTTGCAAGTGCTTAGTGACGTGAAAGATGCAATATTTCATATGAGAGTTTTGGGTAAAAAACACTTACTGCCTTTCCAAAAGAGGATATTGGTGTCAATTAATTCCTTGCTGGGTCTACATGAAGATATTAAACGTAATGGATTGACATACATAATGACTTGCCACCTAACTCAGGATGTACTAGAAAGTTTCTTCAGCCGAATTAGAGGTCTCGGGCATTTTCACGACCATCCAACTCCAACAGACTTCATTTTCAGACTGATATGCCTCCTACTTTCTAACAAACTTCCCCTTCCATCTAATAAAACTAACGTTACTGAAGATAAGGATTATCAACTAAAACCATACTTAACAGCAGACAAGTTGCAATCTGCCTTCGGGATTGATGAGGTGAATATTATTGCCACTGAAAATAATGCAACATTGAATTCTTTACTCTCCGATGAAGATGATGAATTAAGGCCTATGGAAGGAATAGAAGATGCAAACCAAGAAGATCTGAAAAGCTGGGCAGAAAGTGAAGGTCTGAACTACATAGCACATAAAGTTAAAGAAAAAGATTCATCTTTAGGCCAGAAAACAAAAAACTTGGGCGGTGAAAACAACACTTGGGTGGGGATTTTGTATTACGGTGGATTAACTGAACCTTCCGAAGAGTGGAAAAAACTATACAAATGTTTGAAGTTGAGTTTAAAACCATGCACGGGAACTCCATTGACAAAGAGGAACAAGTGATACAACGTTTTAAAACATTGCTAGAAACTAAGTTTTGAAACGTGTGCTCCGAGGCTATCAAACTATATGCACGTGTGAGAACATTTGCCACCAATATGCATCCTTAACTATTACTTAGCAAAAGGTAAACATTTGTTCCATTATTTCCGTCTAATGTATTTAACTGATTATTTAAAACCCTTTCATTTCATGCACTTCCACCAGGAGTGAAATTATTGGTTATCGAAATAATAATAATAATAATAATAATAATAATAATAATAATAATAACAACAACAACATATAGTCATTCAGAGTTTTCTGTCCAAAGGCAGATCTTTCACTGCAAACCCAGCATTATCCAATTTCCCCTATTTTCCGCCTTCTTAGTCTCTTCCCTGTATCTTAATGCTATCATCTGATGTTTTCTTCTACCTCGAACTATTTTTCCTTTCAGTAAGCAGTTTCTTCTTAGCCAACGACTTAGACAATTTCGTTTTCTCTTCCTGATTAGTTTCAGCATTATTCTTCTTCATCCACTCTTTCTAGCACAGCTTCATTTCTTATTTTGTCTGTCCATTTAATACGCTCCATTACAGATATAATATAATATTCATTCCTTGATAGATTTTTGCCCAAGGGCAGGTTTTTAGGTGCAAACCCAGCAGTCACATATGTTTATAATATACTATAATTATAATATAATATAATATAATATAATATAATATAATATAATATTTAACAATATTAATATAATAATAGTCTAATTATCATTATCGTCATTGATGTGATGTTTTGGGGCATAGTTTCATTCCACAAATCCCATAGGCCTACTATTTTGAAATCTTGTCCATGTATGAATGAAGCCTCTCCTCGACCTGGGATATAACATTTAATCAGCAAGGAAACGTGACACGTGAAAGGAGATAAAAGTCTATTATAAAATATTTAAGAAAGAAGCTATAGCTCAACAGGCAGACGTAACCAAGACATCAGTTTGAAGAGCGACGAAATTGTTAAAATTGAAGTCTTTAAAGACAACTAGCGTTGATAAAATATTGAATTAAACAGGTCATGTGCCTAGGGTTCAATTTTCTAACTTGTTATTGGGGGTGTTCACGATGGTTGATTTTGTATTTGGTCGATAATTCCAGCACTCATTCTAACGGAGTTTTACGTTCTATTTGTGAGCGAAGGACTTTCTGTGTACCGTGATGACGTCACAGCGGCTGGGAGGACAGCATCACTTTCCGACTCGCTATGAGCCAGCCCTTCCTTCTATAGCCCTGGCATCACAGGGCCTTCGTATACTGGGGTGTGTTTGCAGTCGATTTCTGAACAATATAGGGAAGGGGTGGAAGTTACATAACTACTGTGCGGATTGAATAGGCAATAATATACATAAATAGATAAAACATATGAGTTTTTTAATTAAGTGCATGATTAATTAGAACATTAGACTGAAAGTCTACGTAGTTTGACAACAGCGCATTGCCGATTTACATAGTACGAATACAAACACGCGCTCGGTCTGAATATCAGCGTTCCGTCCCTTGGTCACCGCAGTAGGGCAATATTTTATGTGATTTGCAAGAAAAAAGTCCATTTTATTAAAAATCTGTAAAAGGATAAAACATTGCTTATTAGTTCCTCTAGTGATAAGAGTCAGTAGAATTTTTCAAGCTTTTAAAATCTACACAGTTATAACTAAACCGCGGGAGTGCGGGCCCTTTACCGTCAAGTTAAGTATGACTGGAGCGTTCCGTGGCGAGTGTAATGAACTCTCAGGTAAGCAACTCATTGTGCGTGCTTCAGAAGTACAGTCTTGAGTATATGAATTGCATACATACAATAATCATACATTTCGTACTTATGTAATTGATACGATGTCGACGGAATTTTGCAGTCCGTGCGCCAGACAAGTTAAATGCACCATGTTGGAATACCGCTCTTTAAGTTGTTTTGCTGCCTTAATAATATATGGAGCTGCATCAGTGACAAAAAGAAATACATTATTATATTTAAACCTTTCCGGCCATAAAAGACGCACAGCCTTATAAAAAAACTTGGACAATAGTTACATGGTTTACATTTTCCAGTTTCTCTGGAGTTAGCACAAATTTTTTTCCCTATACAGTTCTCGGAAAGTATACCGACCACCACATTTAACACATATTTACCACTGACGTCTGTAGACTCATCAACTGAAACCCATATATTTTCTGATCGTTCACGCTTTCTCGAATTTGGCAATCGTATTCTGGTACGAAATTGGTAAATATTTTTTATGTATTGTTGCTTCTCCTGGAATATGTTGATTTGTGTATTTTTCCAGAAATGATCTAAAGTGGGGATTGTCTAAAGTTCTGAATGGATTGTTTGTGTGTACCAACATGTCACATAAGTCTATATATTGAATCGTGACCGACTATTTGAACTCGATTAGTTCTTGTTTGAATTGCGTTCAACATTTTCCTTGTGTGATTTATTATTACAGTGTCTTTTAAATAGTACTTCTTAGTTCGTAATAATCTGAAATTACACATGACACATACAACACTTTCTCCTTCTATAATACTGTATATCGCGTCCGAATTGTTCCACTAAATTATTTACTATTGTACTTCGTTAACGAGTTGTTTTAGGCATTGTTATATGTGTCATTTCACACACGCAACTCTTCAGTATGACAGCTAAACACACTCTGAATGTTTCGGGTTCGATGCACGGAACAGTACGGCGAAAGGCGAGAGAGACTTACGTCATACTCTATACCAGTCTGCATAGTTAACTGCAATCGCCGTGTTAGGGCCCGCACTCCCGCGGTCTAGTTATAATACTTTACTCTGTGGGCCTATTTATTTGAGTTACAGTGCAGAGATGTTGGTAAAAGTATCGAAATTGCGTGTCTTTCTTTGAGAATTTTTATTTTGTTGCATTTACACAAGTAAATACGTATTGTTATTATCTCCTTGTTATCTACCCTTCTTAGCTTGTTCGTTGACACTGATCTACCCTCGAGTTACAATTTGTCATCACGGCATGAATTAAACTTCTGTTTGATGAAGCGGCATTTGACACAAGAATAGAGTAAAATATCTCCATTGTCTTTAAACATATAAATAAACACGAGAAGAAAGAGAAAATATTTTCTATGCATAATATTGGAAATACGCCACATTTAAGGACCTATTGAGTATTTAATTTTAATTGAGCTGGCATAATATATTGCTATATGTTTAAAATATGTATTCCAAAATCTTGAAGTATGTCCACTTTTCCACACATGCAACAATCTCATCATTATCATCATCCATCATAATCATCTTCACCACCACCATAATCATCATCATCATCATCATCATCATTATTACCATCCCTATCATCAATGTTATCATTGCCAGCTTCATCAGCATCGCCATCATCCACCATTCTGGAGAATAAGTTATGGTGCGCATAGTTAAATTTTCGTTCATTTGTAACTAATTCCTTTTTGTTAGAAAAAGGCTTCTTCATCGCTATGGTTTCTCCCTGAGATCATTCCTGTCCCGCAGTGAATGGTCAGACATGTAGATGATTCATAATTGTTGTTCCTAAAAAGATTGTTTCTTCTAAAACTCGTTTGTCTCCAATTCCACGAATTTTTCAGTGATCTTTCATAATACAAAAATATTGTAACTCAGTGTACAAAGTCTTGTAACGTTTATATTGGTATACATATACTTTGTAAACCGTATTTAGGTAGTTCCAGATAAACAATGTGCGCATGTGCAGTAGGCAATATATAGGAACACATGTTTAAACCTTCTTGCCTACCTACAAGACGATTCTCGATTATAATCTTTGCATTCTTAACTATCAAAATACAAATTATAATTATAATGTTTATACATGTTTTTCACAAAAATCGCTGCATCTAACAGTTACAATAGGAGTTCACTTCCGCCCTCACATAAGCCCGCCATCGGTCGCTATCATGAGCAAGATTAATCCAGTCTCTACCATCATATCCCACTTCCCTCAAATCTATTTTAATATTATCCCCCCATCTATGTCTGCCTCTCCAAAGGTCTTATTCCTTCCGGAATCCCAAGTAACACTCTATATCCATTTCTGGATTCGCCCATACGTGCTACATGTCCTGTCCATCTCAAAAGTCTGGATTTAATGTTCCTAATTATTTCAGGTGAAGAATGCAATGCGTGCAGTTCTGCGTTGTGTAACTTTCTCCATTCTCCTGTAACTTCATCCCTCTTAGCCCCAAATATTTTCCTAAGAATCTTATTCTCAAACACCCTTAACCTCTGTTCCTCTCTCAAAGTGAGAGTCCAAGTTTCACAACCATACAGAACAACCGGTAATATAACTGTTTTATAAATTCTAACTTTCAGATTTTTTGGCAGCAGACTAGATGACAAAAGCTTCTCAACCGAATAATAAGAGGCATTTAACATATTTATTCTTTATTTAATTTCCTCCCGAGTGTCTTTATATTTGTTACTGTTGTTCTCAAGATATTTGAATTTTTCCACCTCTTCGAAGCATAAATCTCCAATTTTTATATTTCCATTTCGTACAATATTCTGGTCACGAAACATAGGCCTTAATCATCTTTCCCTATCATTCGGAAATTCATGGAATGATATTGTTCCTCCACTCTTTTTTCTATTCGAAGTACACAATGGTACACAACAATACGTCATTTTGAATCACATCACAATAAACTCACATACCAGTAGAAAGAAGCACAATATTACTAAGTATAATCGTACAAGAAACCATACACACATTCCTCATCGAACCTTGGCAGACAGTGCCATCTGGCGGGAATTTCATATATATTCGATTACAGCTTTAACACAGAGATCAAGATGAATTGTCAAGGTCTGTAAAGGAGAAGCGAAGCGAGCATGAAGTCGGCTGTGGTACTCTACACAAATTTAACTTGCCTGCCGCTGGAGCGCTATTGTCGTGCCAGTTGTCAAATGTTGGCATGTTTTATACGTATGAGTTGCGCGACTGTATGTATTAGACTGTGGGATATAAGAAGTGAGGGATAGCGGAAGTGCAGGGAGTAGAATGACGCTTGCCCTGTTAGAGGGTGGCTTACTGGTAGGAACTTAACAGACGGGAAGCGGTACGGGCCATTGTCAGCTATTGAAGCTCTTCAGTCTTGGCCCCCGATACGAGGACTATTGAGAACAACTTTCGATTACTGATGCTCGGCAGACCAATAGCCCTCGATTCGATGACCGCCGAAGAGAGTTAAAGTTGCTCTCTGCTAAAGAGTTCCACTGAAAATGGCCCCCGATCGGTGTCCACAGAGAAGGGTCTTAAAGAAAACTGGTGGCCAAGGAAAGCGTGATTTAACAGGAGGGAATTGAAGGCGGATACATTGTAAAAAAGACTATCGAAGTGTTGAGGTGATCACTGGTGACCTGTTTTACTACTTCCAGTAGATTCCATATTTCGTTTTTCAGGTCTTCGATTCTTGAGGTTTCCTGATGCCTCGCAAACTCTCCCAAAATCACTATAAGTATTGCTCTGAGTCCTGGGACAATGTATGTTGTTTGCAAACTCAGTAACACGTATGCCTGCACAGAAGTAAGCAGCCACATTAAACACAATTAACAGCGCTTTTCACACGCTTATTGCATTTTTACAGGAAAGCAGAGGAGAGGGGAATCAATCTCATGTCGCAGATAATGAATGCTACGAAGCAGGCGGAAAAGAATATATGGAATAAAAGACTAAAAGAGACAGACGACATCTCACAAAAACGAAGGCTGAGGCGAAAGCTTGAAACAACAGAGGCAGAGGTGAAAGAACGTAACAAGGTGTGCTGAGGTAAACGACCGCAACAACGAAGGCTGTGGCAAATACAAGCAACAACGGAGGCTGAGGAGAAATCACGTACAACGAGTGGTGAGACGAAAGACTGCAACAACGTAGGCTGTCAGAAATGCACAGTATAACGGAGGCTAAGGCAACATTTCGAAACAAAGGAGGCTGAAGCAAACACAAACAATAACAGAGACTGAGATGAAAACACATCACAAAGATGCTGAGGCGAAAGCTCGCAACAATGGACGTTTAAGCAAACACAAGCAACAACAGAGACTGAGACGAAAACACATCACAATTGTGCTGAGGCGAAATCTCGCAACAATGAGGTTTAAGCAAACGCAAGCAACAACAGAGACTGAGATGAAAGCACATCACAATGGTGCTGAGGCGAAAGCTCGCAACAATGAGGTTTAAGCAAACGCAAGCAAGAACAGAGACTGAGGCGAAAGCACATCACAATGGTGCTTAGGCGAAAGCTCGCAACAATGAGGTTTAAGCAAACGCAAGCAACAACAGAGACTGAGGCGAAAGCACATCACAATGGTGCTGAGGCGAAAGCTCGCAAAAATGGACGTTTAAGCAAACACAAGCAACAACAGAGACTGAGACGAAAGCACATCACAATGGTGCTGAGGCGAAAGCTCGCAACAATGGAAGTTTAAGCAAACACAAGCAACAACAGAGACTGAGGCGAAAATACATCACAATGGTGCTGAGGCGAAAGCTCGCAACAATGGAGGTTTAAGCAAACCCAAGCAACAACACAGGCTGAGGCGAAAGTATGTCACTAATGGTGTTAAGGAGAAAGCGCGGCACAATGGAGGCAGATGTAAAAGCTCGCAACAAGGGATGCTGAGGCAAAAACTCACAACAACGGAAGCCGGGACGAAAGTTCGCGACAATGGTGGCTGAGACAGAAGTTCACAACTAAGGGCGCAAAAAAAAAGCTCGCAGCAACAGGGGCTGAGGGAAAAGCTCGCAACAACGGGGTCTGAGGTAAAAGGTCGCAACAATAGAGGCTGAGGCGAAGGCTCGTAATAACAAAGACAGAGGCAAAAGCTCACAAAAACGGAGGTTGTAGCAAACGCAAGCAACAACGGAGGCAGAGGTGAAAGTACGGTAGAGTGGATGATGAGGCGAAAGAGCGGCAAAATAGAGGCTGAGACTAAGCTCGTAACAACGGAGTCTGAGGCGAAAGATCGCAAAAAAGGAAGTTAAGGCGAAAGAAAGCAACAACGGTTGTTGAGGCGAAAAGGTCACAACAACGGGAGTTGAGGAAAAAGCTCGTAACAATGGTTGCTGAGGCTAAACGTCGCAACATCAGGGTTCAGGGGAAAGCACGCAAGATCTCGCAAGAACGGGGGCTGAGGCAAAAGCGCTCAACACAAAGGCTGACGCAAACGCAAGAAACGAGATTTGAGGAGAAAGCATGTTAAAACGAGTGATGAGATAAAAGTTCGCAACAACAGAGTCTGACACAAACGTACGCAACAACAGAGGCTGAGGCAAAGGCTGGAAACAGCAGAGACTGAGGTAAACGCAAGCAAAAACGGAGGCTGAGGTGAAAATAAGTCACAACTGTTCCTGAGATGAAAGCTCGCAACGAGAGATGGGGCAAAGCTCGCAATAACGAAGGCTGAAACAAACGCAATCAACAACCTAGGCTGAGACGAAAGTGCGTCACAATGGATGCTCAGGCGAAAGAGCGGCACAATGAAGGCTGAGGAAAAACCTCGCAACAACGGACGCTGAGACGAAAGCTTGCAACAACGGAGTTTCAGGCAAAAGCTCATAACAGAGGAGACTAAGACAAACGCAATGAACAACGGAGGTTGAGGCGAAGAAAGTCATATAAGACTTCTCAGGCGAAACGGAGGTTGAGGCAAAATCCCGCAACGGAGGCTCTTTCAAAACTTACAACAAACGAGGCAGATGCGAAAGCTCGCAACGACAGTCTCCAAGGTGAAAGCTCGCAGCAATGGACACTGGAGCAACAGGTCGCAATAAGAGGCGCTGAAGCAAAAGTGCGCAACAACGGAAACTCAGGCGAAAACATGCAACAACGGAGGATGAGGTGAAAGCACGTCACAGTATGGACTGAGGCTATAACACGGCACAACACCGACTCAGTTAAAAGCACGCCACAACTGGGGCTGAGCGAAAGTACTCCACAACTAATATTGAGGTGAAAACATGACAAATCTAAGTCTAAGGCGAAAGAACATCAGAACGGAATCTGGGACAAAAACACGACAAAACGGAGGGGAGGAGGAAGCACGCTACAATGGAGACTAAAGTGAAAGAACAGCAACAACGGAAACTCAGGCGAACACACGTTACAACGTATACTGAAGCGAAAACATGCAACAACGGAGGATGAGGTGAAAGCACGTCACAGTATGGACTGAGGCTATAACACGGCACAACACCGACTCAGTTAAAAGCACGCCACAACTGGGGCTGAGCGAAAGAACTCCACAACTAATATTGAGGTGAAAACATGACAAATCTAAGTCTAAGGCGAAAGAACATCAGAACGGAATCTGGGACAAAAAACACGACAAAACGGAGGGGAGGAGGAAGCACGCTACAATGGAGACTAAAGTGAAAGAACGGCAACAACGGAATCTCAAGCGAACACACGTTACAACGCATACTGAAGCGAAAACATGCAACAACGGAGGATGAGGTGGAAGCACGTCACAGTATGGACTGAGGCTATGACACGGCACAACACAGACTCGGTTAAAAGCACGCCACAACTGGGACTGAGCGAAAGCACTCCACAACTAATATTGAGGTGAAAACATGACAAATCTAAGTCTCAGGCGAAAGAACATCATAACGGAATCTGGGACAAAAACACGACAAAACGGAGGGGAGGAGGAAGCACGCTACAATGGAGACTAAAGTGAAAGAACGGCAGAAGGGAGGCTGATGTGAAATCACGTCACAAGGGTGGCTACGGCGAACAAAAGGTAGAATGGAGGCTGTGGCGAAAACACGCCATCACTGGGGAGTGGATAAAGCAAATATACGTCACAACGGGGGCTGAGAGTAAAAGAAAGAGATTAGGTGATGGCGAAAACATGTTATAAAGAAGAGTAAAGCTACACAACCCTAGGGCGAAGGCAAGTCACAAATGAGGTTGTGGAGAAAGCGCTCACAACGCTTGCTGAGGGCTGTGGCGGAAGAACACCAAGATGGCGGCTGATGGAAAGCACACGACAATTGAGGCTGAGGCTAAAGCACAACACAGCAGAGGCTGAGGCGAACGCAAGTCACAATAATGACTTAGTCGAAAGGACGGCAAAATTGAGACTGAGGCGACAGCGCGTAGAAACTTTGGCGGAGACGAAAGCATGTCATGACAATTGTTGAGGCAAATGCACGGCTCAACGTTTTGTATGACTAATGCACATAAAACCGTAGACTGAGGTGAAAGCAAGGCACAATATGGATAGGGGCGAAAGCAGGAGAAAACGGGGCCAGGTGAAAGCACGAAAATACGGAGCCTGAGGCTAAAGTACGTCACAACGGGAATGAGGTGAATGCACGCTAGAAAGGAGACTGAGCCGAAAGTATGCAAAACAAAGTTTGAGACGAGAGCACTTCACAATGGAGGCTGAGGTGAGAGCATGTGACAAGCGGGAGTAAGACGATAGTACGTCGCAACAGAGCGAAGGCAAAAATCATTGCAACGGAGCAATGCGATAGCACGTTACGAAAGGGGTTGACGGGGACTCACATCACTACGGAGGCTGAGACGGAGGCACATCAAAACGAAGACTAATGAGAAAGTACCCCACAAGAGAGGTTAAAGAGTAAACACATCACGACAGAGGCAATCTGAAGGAAAAGTACGTTACAAAGTGGGCTCAAACGAGAGCACGTCAAATGGAGGCTGAGGCAAAGTCACGCCAATGTGAGTTCTGATATAAGAGCACGACAAGCGAAAGCACACAACGGAAGCTGAGGCGAATGTAGTCCACAATTGGAGCTGAGACAACAACTCATCATAACAGAGGTTGAGGCGGGAGCACACCATAAAGTGAGTTGAGGTGAAAGCACAACTGTATGGAGGCTGAGGCGAAAAGACCCCACAATGGGGACTGAGGCGCAAGCACTCGAAAACGGAGGCTGATATGAAAATGTTTCACAACGACGGCTAAGAAGCAAGCACTCAATAATGGATGCTGAGGAGAAATCATACTTCGGAACGGTGGCTGAGGCGAAACTGCACCAGAACGGAGGTTGAGACGAAATCACGGCACAACGGAGGCCGATCGAAATAACGTCACAACTGGGGCTGAGAAGGAAGCATGGAAGAACGAAGGGTGAAGCGAAAGTACATCACAAGGGATGAAATGAAATAACGTCACAACGGAAGCTGAGGCGATTGCACGTGAAAACTGGAGGTGAAGCGAAAACAGGTCAGAACGAAGGCTCAGGTGGAAGATCGCCACAACTACGGATGAAGCAAAACACGTCAGAATGGATACTGAGGCGTAAGGACGTCCCAATGGAGGTTGAGGCGAAAGCACGAACACTGATGGCTAAGGATAAATCACGTCGCAACGAGATCTGACTAGAACGTATGTCAAAATGAGGATTGAGGAGAAAGATTGCCCCAAAGGAGGCGGAGACGAAAGTACGAGAGAACGGACTGTGAGGCGAAAGCACATCAAAACTGATGCTGGGACTAAAGCATACCACAGCGGAAGATAAATTGAAACCAAGTCACAAAACAGGCTGAATCGAAACACGTAACAAAGGAGGGTGAGGCAAAACGAGATCTCAGGCGAAACCATACCACAACAATAGCGGAGATGAAAACAAGCGCGGAGGCGGGGAAGATAGCGCGCCAAAACAGAGGATGAGACGAAAGCACGTCAAAACTGAGGCTGGAACTAGAGCATAGCACTGCGGAGGATGAGGTGAAAACACATCACATTGGAGGGTCAGGCGAAAGCACGACAAAATGGAAAGCGAGGCGAAATCGCGTCAGAAGAGGCTCATGCGAAAGCATATCACAACGGAATCAGTGAGGATAGCACGTTAAAAGCGAATATGAGGCGAGAAAACTCCACAACGGACGCTGAGGCGATACACGTCACAACGGAGGCTAAGGAGAAAGGGCGTCGGAAAGGAGGCAGAGGCGAAAGCACTCCGCAACGATGGCTGAGACAAAAGCACACCTCAAGGTGAAACACGTGACAATGGAGACTGAGGTGAAAGTATTACACAACGAAGGCATAGTGATAGCACTTCACAATGAAGACTGTGGGGATAGCACAGAACAAAGGAGGGCGAGACAAAAGCACCATCGGAGACTGAGAATAGAGGACGTCACTACTGAGGCTGAGGCGTAAGCACGCCACGATTTTGGCTGAGGCCGACGCACGCCATTACAATGGCTAAGGCGAACGTACGCTACAACGGGGCTGAAGCGAACTCACGTCACAACAGTAGCTAATTCTGGAGAACTTCACGACGGAGGCCGAGCGAAAATAGTCAACAACGCAGGCTGAGACATCTCAAAAGAGGTTGAGGGGAATGCATGCCACAACGTATTCTGAAGCGAGAGCGCATTTCAAAAGAGGCTGAGGGGAACGCGTGCCACAACGGATTCTGAATCTAAAGCACACCTCAAAAGAGGCTGAGAGGAACGTATGCCACAACTGCTTCTGAAGAAAAAGCACGTCAAAACGGAGGGTGAGATGATAGCATGTCACGACGGAGGTTGAGGAGAAAATTCGCCGCAACGGAGGGTGAAGCTACAGCACGCCACAATAAAGATTGAAACGGGAGCTCTTCAAGTCTATGAGAAACGTGTTGTTAAATTGCAATTACTGTACCGGTCCTCGTACAAAGTACATTGATACAAATTTATAACAGATAGCGATGTATGACTGTTTTGTTTTCAATCGGAGACTATTATGCGTTTAAATCAAGTATTAAAGTAATATTCCTTTCCTTAATCACGAGCTGTTATTTGTTTACTATAATTTATTATTATTATTATTATTATTAATATTATTATTATTATTATTATTATTATTATTATTATTCAAGCATAGTAAAGAGTATTATAATTTAATACGAGTAGAATAAACATTTTTAGTTACTGTTAATTTAGTTTATATCTCTAGTTACTGCTTATTTTATTAGTTACGTACAGTTTATTTACAATCACACAAGCAGTGGTACTACTGATAAGATAGAAAGAAGCATGACCTTCCACCACCGCGCCGCTATGTACAGCACAACTGTACAGCCCTAGTGCACGTCACCACAGAGTACTGCAGATACCTCAGCTATTCAGCTGTGTTCCCGTACGGGTAGGTATGTTTCAGTTCTGTATTGTCAAAGCGAGGAGTATTCCTTTCCAGCCCTGCTCTATTACAGTGAAATATTAACTGCCTTACTAAAATTGTATTGCACTAAATTAAATTTAATAAAGATAAAACATAAGCATAAAAGAATAAATATAGAAAACTACAAAAGAAACAAGAAAAAGACAAAAAGAAAATAGTGGAGGTGTACAGATCGCCACATTATTATTATTATTATTATTATTATTATTATTATTATTTACTGCTCGATAGTCATTTATATTATCATTATATTCCTATTTTCTTAAATCTCATATACAGACCACTAAGTTTGAGGGAGAAGGGCACTTCGCCTCTTTCTCGTTAGAGAGAAATGTGTAGCGAGAAAAATCAAAGATTGAAAACATGGATTCAAACGGACGTCCAAACACTGGAAGAGAGTCACGTCCGATGCGAAAACCTCGAACGAGTTTCTAGCTTTATCAAAGATGTTTGACATTTATTCTTTATGACGATTGAATGTAGAAAAAGATGAAGTAATAACACAGGTGGCGGTACATGTATTGGATTGTTTGTTTTTTTTTTTTTTTTGTCATTGAGGAAAGATGGCTGATAATAATTGCAGCGAGAAACTTGTCGAACTTATACGATGTCACCGATGAATATGAATCATAGAAGACCCTTTCAGGACGAGGAAAAGTTGGTTGAGATGTACAGCGAAGTAACAGCCGCCAACATTCGGTCTAGGGCAGCGTTGTCAGACACAGCCTAAACGGAGCGGAGCGCTCCACTATAACTCGTTGCGTGCTCCGGTGCTTCCACAGACATAAGCAAGTTCACGCTCCGACTGGACGTCTCTAGCTCCACAACCGGTTTCGGAGCTTACAACTCTGACACTACTGATCTAGGGGCAGAAGAAATCGGCGGATTTGGCGAACTCCTACTTCTCTACCCCGCCTCCTACACCCCTCAGAAGCTGCTTGGTGTATGGTCCTATCCCAAATAACTTTCTCCTCAATTCATACTTTTTCACTACAGGAAAACATAGAAAATAAATGAAATAATAACGTGATTTGTAGTAATTACAAATAGGGCCTACGTTCTTTACTCAATATTATCATTATGATATTTCGCAAGTTAAGCCATTTCACAAATATAATGAAGTGTCATTTAAACCTGATACAAATCAGATTTTTAGCATTACACAAATATTTTGTATTTATGTATTTTCAGAATATTGTGTTGAAATATTGAACACTAAATAATGTTTATGCAATATACTTACCAACTTTATAAATCACGATAAAATTAAAATTAAAATACAAAATATAAATTGGGCACTCAGCACTATTCTGATTCTATGCGGCGAGTTTCAATCGTCTTGTTTCTACGTCTCTATTATTGAACTCCATCAACAATTCAATACAAGAAGTGTTGAAATAGCATATATTTAATGAAAAAGTCGGCCTCGGTAGCGTACGTGGTATAGCGCTGGCCTTTAATGCTCGAGGTTGCGGGTTCGATCCCGGCCTAGGTCGATGATATTTAAGTGTGTTTAAATGCGACAGGCTCATGTCAGTAGATTTACTGGCATGTAAAAGAACTTCTACGGGAAAAAATTCCGGCACATCGGCGACGCTGATATAACTTCTGTAGTTGCGTGCGTTGTTAAATAAACCATAATTTAAATTTTTCAATGAAAAAATGTCGATAAAAAGTCGGCAGTCACAGTTATATCTACATAATTTAATGTATTATTGACAAGTTATTAAATAATATTTCATTTTATGATACTAATAATATTTTATTCCAAAACGTAATGTATTTTACCTAATTATAACTAACACTGGAGCTCCTGAAAATTTAGCAGTCAAGAATATGTAGCGACTACAATAGGCCTATAATACTTCATTTGACAAAGATATAATTAGCGTACAAATTAAGAAATTTACCTTATTCCGTGAACAATTTCTAAAAAAACTAAATTAACTTAATAATGGTCTTCAACAATCTAAATAATGAAAAAATGTTCCATTGTTAATGTCTTAAATAAACAACTTACTGTAGTATAAAATACAATGTTTTCTTTTTAATCCAATGCCACTAGGTTGTCATTTGACATTTCTCGTCTCTCCTGACAATGACTTATTTGTAATCCACTTCTGAGGTTGGGGCACTGGAAGGCGGAGTTACGCTGCTCTGATGATATTATGATAGGATGATTATGAAGTGCCAGGAGAGGTTTTAAAGATATAATTTTATTATGATGGGCGCATTAAGTACTGTACAGTATATTGAAGCTTTCGTCCGAACACTTAGTTTTCTATTCGAATTTCACTCTATTATTTTAATTATAGGCCTTGTAGTGGTATTATTGCTAAATATATATTGCAATAAAGGAACAGACAAAAAAAGGAATGGCAAGCCATAATCATTTTGACAAACCAGAAGAATAAGGGAAAATTTTTATACTGTAGGCCTAAGTAAAATTTAACAGTTCGAAATTGAAAAACTACTAAAGAAGAGCGAGTCACGAAGATATGTAAAGCACTTATTGTACTTATAGTAGTATATTTTCAAACCAGATATTACTGTTATGATTGCCAGTCCGTAAACATCCATATTCAATCTAGTGCTATTTGTAAGACATTCTGAAAATACATTCGTAACTTGTAAAATAAACAAAATTATATAAGTACTTCGGAAATGTGAGACAGTAAATTTCTTGAGGATCAGAAATACTCCAGTAAATCTTTCATCACAATATCAGACAATGAAAGGGGCCCAAATCTATTTGTTTTAAAAATTAACTTTTTTCTATAATAATGTACTACTTGAAAAGACGTATCTATTGAGTGGAAGAGAGTCCCTCAAACAAATTGGAAGCATGCTACGAGAATAATATAATGTCATTAAAAACCCCGGAAAAAACCTCAACCAGGTAACTTGCCGCGACCGGGAATCGAACCCGGGCAACCTGGTTTCGCAGCCAGACGCGCTGACCGTTAGTCCACAGGTGTGGACAAGTGATTGTTTAGTTAAATGAGGTTAGAATACGATAGATAACCAGGAAAGGGAAGGGTAAATAGAAAAAGAATGAGGGAAACAGAGGTGAGTGACGTAATAGAAAATTGACCAGGGTCATTTATATGTAATAGCCGGATGTTTAAAAAGCATAAGCAGAAAATTATGTATCCAAGGGAGTGATGGCACTGTATGCAGAAATGTGAAGGGCCATCACGACCGATGTAAACTGGTGGAATAAATATATCATTTATCATATCATATTTATAAAAGAATATCGTGATGGAAAGAATAATAATAATAATAATAATAATATAATAATAATAATCACCATCATAATAATAACAATAATAAATAAGAAAACGAATAATAAATAATAGTATTGATAATAATAATAATAATAATAATAATAATAATAATAATAATAATATTAATTATTATTATTATTATTATTATTATTATTATTATTATTACTATTATTATTATTATGTAGCCAACCTCTTGCAGATGAACTATCAGCTGGTTGTTCTGGTTGCTTGTTATCTTGTCTCACATTATGCGACGAATCATCACTGAAGAGTCACTAGTTTGACCTCTGCTAGGAACGTAGTCTGAGTCTTTATCAGCGTTGTCTGTACCTTTATTTTCATATAATTCGTCGATTTCGTCAATTTCACACAGATTACGGAGATCTTCATATTCTGATTCGTTATCAAACATAGTCATCATCACAATTTCTTATTGTCTCCAGAGGCTGCCATTGCGAAACTGAATTTTCGCCGACTTAAACAGCGCGCACTTGTCAAAACAACACACACTCAGAGAGCAATATTTTATTTTTAGATACCGTCAAAGGACCTGCCGAAGAGCCATAAACCACTCGTAGAAGTCGAAATGAAATCTGCTGTAAACTTTGCTGCAACAATAGAAATTTGAACCGCTTCTGGTGTGTAGCACTGCCGATCTGAAACTTGGCACCCGTCAAAATGACGGGCAATGGTGTTTCTAGTAGTAATTGCTTGTAACATTTTTCTGAAAGATCATAAAAGTTCAATACTTTCAGGAATCATTCATCACAAAGATAAAATAAAAGTCGTAAATCGTGGAAGTCGTAGGATGAAAAACTTTCGATTAAAAATAAAAGTCGTAAATCGTGGAAGTCGTAGGATGAAAAACTTTCGATTAATAATTATTTAAACCCGTGGTACCCGGCAGAATGACGGGTCCGGTCCTCCTAGTGTACTGTGTAACACAAAAAGAAATCGAAATGCAAGATTATCATTCAATTCTTTAATTTTATGAAACACTATAAGCGCCTACGATAAAAGAATATGAAGTGAATACCATGGAAAATGAAATATTTTTCTACTTTAGACGCAGATGTTTTATGAACTTGGGATAGTAATAAAAAATCAAAATTATTGGCAGCACTAAAATCAGTGAAATACACTTATACCTTGCTGAACTTACGGAAATAGGGTTATCCCATTCCCTTGTTCAGTATGGCACTTCACGTCTGATACCAAGGATATTTTTATCGTTATATAATAATTTAACTAGATTTGAACTAACAAACTGCAAAATTATTATCATGATGATGATATTAGCCTTGCATTCAATTGTCAGTAACATGGTTTTATACACATAAAATTAGGGAAACGTAATATTTGCCTTATGCCATGTAAGTAAAATGTACGGATCATTTCTGTAGCGTTATTATTTTTATTTTTATGGAGATGTCCACCGGAGTAGTGGACGAAACGTTTGGTTGTAACACCGACAGACCACGGCCCTCTAGCCCGGAAAATACGCATCCTATCAACGCCGGCCGTGAAAGCCTACATTCAGGCCCGATGCAGACTAGCGTCATAAAGACGCGTGTCCATTGGTTGACGCTGCGTCCCTGTGTCCACCCGTCCACACGTAGCGTCATAATGACGCATATTGTTCCGACTTTTGGAGTCTTTCAGAGATCCATGATGGAAGTGTACAGAAGAAAACGTGCTGTTTTTGCGTATTTAGTTTACAAAAACTAGTTGAAGCGCACAGAGAGGCGGTTTTGGGAACATCCATTGGTTGCCAAACGATTCCTTCAAGGTACTTTTACGACAATGTTCGCAGAATTGAGAGAAGATGATACAAAATTCTTCAATTATTTTCGAATGAGTATTAAATCATTAGATGAACTGGCATGTAAGATAAGTGACCTGATCAAAAGTGAAGATACTGTGATGAGACTAGCAATCCCTCCCTTAGAAATGTAAATTTTAAGGCAAGTTCACTCATTCAAAGTATATTGATATTGAAAATGAAATATGTTTAGTTTGGTATTATTAGGTTATATTTTCTAAGTTTTAAAGTATAAGTTTTAAAAGTATAAAAGTGAACTTTAGGGAAGACTTAAATAACTGACAAACAACGATATTGATTAGCTATCTAGCATTTGAATACATAATCTATCACTGAAACATTACAAAAAATAATACAATTACACTGCACTTACATGAACAACAATTAGGTCTAAGGAAACTGAAACAAGTCTACAGACTCTGTGGAGTCTTCTAGTGAGTGTGTTGAAATGTTGCTCATCGCAGGAGAACATTGAACAGAGAGGATACTGCCAGGGTACACGTGGCTGGTTTTGGGAAGGAAAATGCTGCTCCTGAGGAACATTGTGCTGTGTATGGGTTGCGGTATGAATAACAGACAGTCTTATTTTCTTGGGAAAGTCCAAAACTCCACTCCTAAAATCCAATTTTTGTTCAACATTAAAAGTACTAACGATTGCAATCAGAGACTAAAAAAAATACCTATCATCGTTAGGCTTAGGAGCAGGAACATTAGGGATTGGAGTCTTCATGAAATATATCATAGTATCCTCCAAATCCCTTCATCGCTTTGCTGGACTCTCAGAGAGGAAAGGTGTGTTAGCTGAGACATTGCTCACTTGAAACATCTGGGAATTTTTTAACCGCTTCAATAAATAATTCTACGTCGATTTCGCTGTCCATACTAAGCCGATAGACGCACGTGTGAATTGAACAACAGTCAACAATGAAGTGCCAGAACGCAGCAGCCAGCGGTGACGCTGCGTTTTGGCAGAACCCGCAACTAGAAAATTAACGCTGCGTCACCGCCGTCTATCTTTACCTGACGCTGCGTCCCGGGGACCACGTTTGTATGGGTCACTTTAGAACAATGTACTTCTAAACCGCGCATCAATGGGACAGCGTCCTTTTAACGCTAGTCTGCATCGGGCCTAAGATTACAATAAAAACATTGATGGCTTAGAAAATGTAGATGTAATATTTAAATTTAACTACAATAGTATTAGTACAAGACATAGAATGTAAAGACAAGAGAAACATTAAAAACAATTTAACAGTGTTCTAAACTGTGTCACGTGTTGATATCAGTTCACAAAAGGTATTCAAAATGGCTCCTATTCCATATCAAACAATGCATAACTCTGTCTTGAAAATTACTAATGTTTTCAGCAACACTGTTCGGTTGATCTGTCAATCGGTCATATAACCGCAGCTTTGAAATGCAATGAATAGAATATTATGTAACTTAATCCTTGGGCTGTTGACTACCTAAGGAAGTATGCGATGTGATCAGCACATTTACAGGAAAGACAATAAATACTAATAATTCTCTCAAGAGTGACCATACAGTAGCTCACGCTTCACATTCTTTACTTCGTGATGAGATACATAAAAAGATAGTCGAAATGTTAGTAGACACACGTTAAACTCATCGCAGTTCAACAGTTTGCTATAGCAACCATGGCTACCTCGAAAGTAAGTTTCAATTTATACTCACAAGGATGTAAAAGATAACACATAATCCTGGTTCAGACTTAAATACTCACTTCTTTATTTGTTTTTGAGTTTCCTTGACAGTAATATTTTCCATTTTCATTTGTTTTCATTTCAGTAGTTTGACCAAATTCGAAGCGTATAAATTTTATGTAAGTGTAATTATGACCTTAAATTAATTAGTGGAGATTTTTGTACCAGAACGTTAGTTATATAAAATTGTATACAATTGCACAAATATGGCAACTAATACTATTGAATAATTTCTATACAGTTACTCATTCACATGTTAATTTAAACATACAATAAATAGCAATGCAAGCTAAATATATCTGTACTGTACTGTTCAGAACGGTCATTCATCACAAGAAAAAACATAAAATTTCAATGTTAAATAAGCAATCAATGCTCATTTTCAATGTATTCACTTGTGACATGAGATTATGTTCATACAGAAGTAGTAATATTCTATTTAACGACACATTCAGCAGCAGAATTAGTTCAACGTCGAAAGTGAATATGGGCGAGAAATGGCTGATGAACATTTCCTCGAGCCATCTAACAAAGACAGGTTTTTTTTTTTTACGTACTGTAAGTCTACTACTTGGGGCACACATTTTTACTGTCTTAGTGAAGAAGACTAAGAGTTTTTTCGCCCTTCAAAATGCATCGTCCTCGGCCGATTTCGAGCCCTTGAAAACGTTCCTACAATATCTCACATTTCTGGTTAATGAGTTTCGAAAAATAATATTTTTCCAGTAAATGATATAAGGTGTAACTAAAAAGTATTGTTTCACATCTCATTAGTTCCTTTAATCAAACACGTCGAACTAAAAGTTCTAGGCCCCTCTCAGGAATCTTAACTCGTTAATTATTAATGTGTTCCATTACGATATAAATATGATCAGACATTCATATACTGAAGACAATAATTTTCACATCCACAAGAAAAAGATAAGTTCATAAGTTTTCGGACGATCATGCCTTTTTTTCCCTACTTAGGCCTATGATTGCTGTTTACATGCTTCGTAAGTTGACAATACCTCACGTTCTCTGGTTGTTATAGAAACAAAAAAAAAAAATCAGCGCTGTTATAATCACTTACATCACTAAACTACTATGCGGTAAGTAGAAACAAATGAAGGCTTTATTTATAAAAATACACATTTTCATATCTTCTTTTAGACTTTTCCGGTATTAACTTAAATCATCCTATCCGCCATGCTTCTTCAATCTCTTCATTCAGTAAATCATCAATCAATTATTTTTCCATAATCATTAAATGATTACAAAACGTCTAAACTCTTATATTGATCAGATTAATACAAATTTCATTACCAGATAAAACAATGACTATTTACACTGAAACAACATAACCTACATACTGTCTTGGCAACGACGTTTAAAAATTTTCTTATAGGACAAATTTTTACTTATGAAACAAATTTATGCCATATCCAAAATTAAAAATAAATTGATTTAAATGACGATTGTCCAAAAAATATTACTCAATAAACATGCGTTAAGTGCGTAACAGAATCTAAGAAACTGAATAAACAAGAATTGTTGTTTTTTTTTTTTCAAATTGTTTTTTTCGATTCTGTTATAATGCACTTACTACACTTGTACTGCAATATAGCTATTATTTACTTTTCCAGAAAACTATTTTGTAGAAGTAAATAAATATTCATGAGTTGTTTCCCTTTTATTTTTTTCACAAAGATTGCTGTTGTCTTCATCGCGATCTGTGCTCTGTCTTTTGCTGATATTCATCACGAAGAACCTCATCATGTAAGTAGTATGTAATTATAAGTAGCTCTAATTACATCAGTAAGACTTATGTAATTGAAAAAGAGAAATCCTTATTCGTCTAATTTTATTTGTTTCAATAGCATCATCCAAAGTACGAGTTCAAGTACGGAGTGAAGGATCCACACACTCACGACATCAAGGAACAAGCTGAGAAACGAGATGGCCACAAAGTCGAGGGTCACTACATGTTGGTGGAACCTGACGGAACTATCCGTACTGTACACTACAACGCCGACAAACACACCGGATTCCACGCTCATGTGCACAGAGCAGGTCACGCCATTCACCCCATCCATCACGAGAACAAGATGGAAACCCACCACCACAAATCTGAAGAAGCCAGCTCTGATCACAAAGCATCCAGCTACAGCAACTTACATCTACACTAATCATGTAATTTTTCCCACGCGCAAAATTTCTGTAATGTCTCTAAGAGTACCGATAAAGCAATTTTTACTTATAATTTCATAAGCCATAAATCTCAGTTCCGCCACTCTTCCAATTCTTTGTTTGTTATTTTTTTGGAATGTGTCTGGAGGAGATTTGTATATAGGCTAATAAAGGAGATCCAAAATAAATTTCGATACATGTTTCGTCTTGTCACTTAATTGTATAATATTCAGTTTCATAGTATGTATTCCTATTTTATTTCTTTCTTTTTTTATTTATTTATTACATGTAAATATAGTAGGCCTACGTATCAAGATTTGCAACCAAAGATGAAGATTTTATAGTGCATATTATATATATATATATATATATATATATATATACATATATATATATATATATATATATATATATATATATATATATATACACACACACACACGATATCTTAGGCCATTTCGAGTGAAAAAGTTCACATGAACATAGGTTCGTTTTCGAACGATGGCGGAGCTAGATGCATTTTTTTGGGGTAAAACGTCTCGCCCCAATGTGAATCATACGTTACCAAATGCTGCTGACGTGAGACGAGGCGTGAGACAAGGTCAAGGTCGCAATGAATGACGTAACATTGGAATCTGCATTGTGAAGGATGTAGATAAGAGGAAGAAACCTGGCGGTGGGGCATTACAAATGTCCAATCGCCTGCCCTTGTCTGATGTAATGACACAGAACCCGCAGATAACATAAATAGCCAACACTATCATCAATTCATAGCAGTCCAGTCAACTACCTACAGTACAGTAGTTATACAGGTACAGTTATCGGAAGTGTTAAGTTGTGTTTTTCAAGATGCCTTATAAATTTTCGACTACAGAATACGCCGATATCGTGTATGTTTATGGTTTGTGTGATGGAAGTTCCTTGCGTGCCGTCGCTGAATGTGAACGACGCTTTCCGAACAGAAGGGTACTATATCGAAGAGCACTTACTGTATGTGGGGTTGGATGAAAGACTTGTTATAGCAAAGGAAGGAGGAAACAAGAGAGGAGCTAATCGACCGTATTTTGCAAGCAGCATAGAGAACAATTACGTGCAACTCTCCCGCGCGATGAGCGCCTGAGCGCAACAGTGCATTGAAGCAGAAGGAGGTACCTTTGAAAATGTGCGAAAACATCGACCCCGACGTCTAGAATATTAGGTATGATTGCATACATGAATATAAACTTTAAATTTGTCCGTTATCTGTCTCTAAAAGCGAGTTAGTATAATGGAATTTTAGAAGTTTTTGTGAAATCAAAGAGCCATATCTCCGTAACCGTTCGAAAACGGACCTATATCCATATGAACTCTTTGACTTAGAATGACTTCAGAATTCACATCCTAAATTTTTTGCCTTTCCTCGTGAATCACTCTGTATATAAGCCTATGCATAGGCTATGTAAGGGATGAATGCATATTTCAGCTTTTTATAGGCAAACAGACAGATACACAGATAGGCAGGCAGACAGACAAGACAGACAGAAAGACAGGCAGACAGGCAGGCTGGCAGGCAGGCAGATAGGCAGATAGGTAGGTAGGTAGGTAGGTAGATAGGTAGATAGATAGATAGATAGATAGATAGATAGATAGATAGATAGATAGATAGATAGATAGATAGATAGATAGATAGATAGATAGATAGATAGATAGATAGATAGATAGATAGATAGATAGATAGATTAAAATGTACACAATAATAATAATAATAATGATAATAATAATAATAATAATAATAATAATAATAATAATAATACATGAGTTTATATAGTAGAATACATTTTGCTATTAGCTGTTAATTTAACACGAATTACGCAATAAAGTCATAAACAGAGATTTGAATAAAGAATACACAAAAATGAACGCTGCGGTAAACATATGATCATTAAATTAGAAGAAAATGCTACAGTACTTACATAATAACATTAAAAACACTATTGAAGTAAGTGTACGCAATAAAACTAAGAAACAAAAAAATAAAAATAAACACAGTGGAATACATTGTATTAAATATTTGCAACGCATTAGGTCTGACAACTCATCGTAAGATATATTCTAATTTATATTTAAAAGAAATCAAAGTTCGGCAGCCCTTGACTTCAGGCGGCAGAGAATTCCAGTGACGAGAAGTAGCAACAGTGAAAGATGAGGAATATAGAGATGATGTGTAAAATGGAATTTCTAGCGTGTTATGGTGTTGTGACCGAGTATTTAAGTTATGATAGTGAGAAAGATTGTGGTATAGAACAAATAAGTAATAGGGGGCAGAGGTGTGCAATGGAATGAAATGGAATTTATTTGAGGGGCATAGACGGCTCAGCACTGCGACCTATTGAGATCTATTGCGCTAACCCTCGATATGGAATGAGTTGCCACAGATCCCCTACGTGCATCGCCCTAAACATATGACTCCATTAACGACCGGTCCCTACAGCCGACAGAATCCATATACCATTCCCGCTTCGGCAAGTTTCCCCAAGGAGTTTCGCCTCGGACCGACAGGGGGACCTTGGGGAAACGACTTGATTACTGTAATGGAAATGTCTCAAATTATATAATTTTATTTTTCGCAGTTTTCTACAAGTGAAATAAGTTTTCCGTCTGCTATTTTGGCGCGACATTGAACATGGCACAACATAATAGGGATATCTTATGCGAAGTTTTACCGTTAGATGGCAGGAGCGTTCCGTGCGGCACAACGTGTTGTCATATGTCATATGCTACAGTTGATTACGTTCTCCTGCTTGTGCGTTTCAAATTATATTTATAATTATTTTGTATAACCTAGTATATTTTAATATAATTCAGTATTTTCTTACATCATAATTTAATTTAATTTACAATAAATAATAGCGTAAACTTGCATAATACTGAGCGATTCCCCTTATGACATGAATGGAGAAATCTGCAGTATGCAGAATATAGATACGAGTAAATTGAATATTCATGAACCTAAACAAGAACTTCGAGAACGAAGTGCAGGAAAAAAAAAATAAATAAAAACTTTGTCGAAGGTGAATATTACCTCTTTAATCATTAGTATTGTAAAAACAGGATATGCAGTCACCAATGTGTTTTTTTTTTATAGGGAAGGGACTATCGAGATTGAATTCCTCGTATTTTTTCTATAATTGCAGGAAGATAAAATGCAATGTTTGCTAAGATGATATAATATTATCGCAGTATTATCACGATTACTCCTGTGTTTTGTAGGTTAAGAACATACAGTTTTCAATACTATGTAGGATGAATTTGTAATAAAAATATGGTTTTAATAATTAGTCTACAGCACATCAAAAACATTATTCACTAAATGGATTTCACTATGGATCGTCCTGGATAATAAACATCCCGGTTAATCGAGAGTTTACTGCAGGCGTAAAATGCTGGCGTAAACTTCGGAGACTTCTAAAAGTACTGCATATAATCTAAGCTAACATAGCTTGCTGTCGAGGTTGCGTATGCTTTTATTAATTTTTCTTTCCCCTCCTCCAAAATGAAACTGTGGCCAGCAATTCCTTACTTGAAGTAGTTATTTTTGTTTAATAGCTAGCACTTTCGAGGCGCAATTTAATTAGTTAAATTTTTTAAGGCTTTGTGCATATATTAAGAATATTTCGGGACCTGAATGAAGACAAAAGACTTTCTCTGGTTTTGAAACATAGGAACACAATAAAAATTTGGCATTTTGAGTTGTTTTTAAGAGTATTTAATGTATTAATACACTACGTAAATCCTCAATGTTTATATACCGGAAAACAAATGCATACGCAAAGCGCATCCCTCAAAGTACATGCGCGTTATCTGTTGGTGCTAGTTCAGGATATCCCTATAGGAACAGTTGACCAATTAAAATTGATTTATTACAGAAGGTCATGATCGCACGCATCGGAAAAGTTGCTCATAGAAAAAAAGTGGACGGATTTGTCGAAGGCTCTGCCATCTCACAACTTGGATGATCCTGCCCCGAGTGTCTCGTCCGGTACATGGACATTGATGAATGGACGCATAAAACGTCTTTGTACGGACGTCAGAAGATTTGTTCAATCAAGGACGTTCTAAAACAAAATCATAACCAACCAGCCAACCATAACCAATACAAAGTTGGAAGAAATCTTGTTTGATCTGTAAATAGAGTGCTTACAATTCGTACTTAGCTTCTAATTATATAAAAGAAAATGTGGTAATTAGGATAGGTTATTTGGGCCACACACATTCCTACAGAAAGTATCTCTTTCCTGACAATTGAGGTCACCTCCTTCATGTATTGTATCCACGGAAATTCGCATTCATATTTGGGGTGAAGGTAATCGTAGTGTAAGTTCATTGTATTACAGATTTTTCAAGAAGTAGACAAAACTATTACTTCTGTCCCTAGCCTGTAAAGATTTTTCCCTCTGTTTCAGGTTACAAATGATGGAAGTATGTGTGGATAATGTAGAATCTGCTCTCAATGCCTATCATGGAGGAGCATCTCGATTAGAGTTGTGTGTAGCTTTGAGTGAGGGGGGTTTAACCCCCACTCCTGGATTGCTGAGAATGATTAAGTCAATTGTTACAATACCAGTGTTTGTAATGTTGCGGCCCCGTGGTGGCGATGACTTCGTATATTCATGTCAGGAAGTTGAGGTTATGAAATATGATGCAAGTATACTCAAAGAGTCGGGTGCAGATGGATTTGTGTTTGGTGCACTTACTCCATGTGGTGAAATAGACAAGAATGCATGCAGAGAAATCCTGGACATCGTATCACCTTTGCCCACTACATTCCATCGAGCATTTGATATATGTCATGATATCCAGGCATCATTGGCCACGATATTGGAGCTAGGATTTTCTCGAATATTGACTAGTGGACAGGAGTTAACTGCAGAGAAGGGAATACCGGTTTTAAAGAAATTAATTCTGGATGCGAATGAACGGATCACTATTATGCCTGGAGCTGGAATTACAAAATCCAATGTTGCAGATATCCTTAGACAGACAGGGGCCAGGGAATTCCATGCATCAGCCAAGGTTGCAAAGAAATCTACTGGTTCGTCCAAAAGATGCACCATGGGATTTAACAGCAATAAGGACAGTGTGTTTATCACATCAGTGGAGCTGGTTAGGGAAATGGTCAACATAGCCAATGAAATAAGGAAAAGCAGCAAATGGGAGATAAATGTGTGATTCAGAATGTGTGCTTATGTGTATGTACATTTGGAAATTTCTATTTATACTTAAACGTACTGTAGAGTTCTACATTTTTAAATATTTCATTTCATTCTTGCATTCCGTAGGTATATAAAAAAATAGATGTTAAGTAATACATAGGCCTAGTAAGCAATTAATTCAATATACAAGAAAATAGATCTGTTGCGAACAAGTGGATAATTCACACAGTGCAGCAGTACTGACTATGCTCGCCACTAGTCGCTGGGCTGTACCAAGCTATGTTAAAAGAGAAACGAAATGTTGCTTGTAAAATGCATGATTATATTTAAGAATTCACTGAACTAGTCAATTGCAAAATTTATAGAGTATAGCGGGAAATTTTTAATCACCATAAGAAAATGCACATTTTCGAAGATATCATAACACGTTATCATAGCAAAATGAAGGAGAAATATGATGTGGTCCAAGGAATATCGGTTAAATCGACTAATTTGAGAAACGAATATATTATTTCAAAGGGATAATGGACGTAACATTCACTTGTGTCATTTTTGCGCAATGCACTTGTCACTAATATATCCCTCGCCTAACTCTATATAACCTTGTCACTGGCAGTGGGCTTACTTATCACTAATATATCTCCTTATCAAACCCTATCTAACCTTGTCGCAAACAGTAGTGCTATCTCTCAGTAATATTGAAAACATTAACGAGAGAGAGAGACAGACAGACAGAAGACAAATTTCTGCTTGCAACAATGCCACAGGTAAACGTTATGCCCAAATGTTGGCGACATCATGTACTTAGTTGCAACAAATACCTTACTATAGTAAGGTATTTGGTTGCAATTTGCTCCCATCATAATGGCATGGTTGGAAGCTGCTGTAACCTAATTCTCCACTTAGCAATTAGTTCAATAGAAGGTAGGCCTCTAAGTCTAGAGAAATTTTGTTAAATCTATTTTAACCTAATTTCTCTTGGTCCTTCAAAGCTTTAAGATAATTATGTAGGTAGGTCTACTGCATTGAAGAACATAATGGGCCTTCATGAATACAACAGCTGAGGCTAACAAAGGGTAGATGGAGATCTGATTTGTGTTTTGTATTATAACTACGAATGTTTTGATTAGTACTAAATCTATCGTTGGTTTTTTTTTAAATAAAATATCACTTGAGACAATGTATTCACAAGCTAGGCCTAAGATCAGTATTTCTAAATTTTGGAAAACCTTTCTACATGGTATCACCTGTCATTATTACGCCTTCATTTAATGAAACAAAACTATGTTTAGCTTGAGATGAGTTGCTCCAGAATATTAATCCATAGGCCTATTTCATTATAGAATGAAAATATGCCTTAAGAGTGTTTATATTGCAAATAATGGCTGGGTCGCTGTCTAAGAAGGAACTGCCTACTGAAAAATGCACTGGTAGGAATGAACAGGATAAAAGTTCGGAACAGGAAGATATGAAATTGTAAAATACATGGGTTATATATGAGAAAAGAGAGAAGATTGAAAAAAGTTGGGTTTGCAATGAAGGACCTACCCTGGGACAGAAAACTATATATCAATGAATAAATGCATATTGCCAGTAGAACATAAGAATCTTAACATATAACTGGCAGAGCTCAATTTAGAAGTAATATAATCTATGCATGCTTTCTAATCAAGAATCTTTGTGCTTTAAATTCTTTTTGATAAGTCCCATTTAATGTAATGTTATAGGAAAACTAAGAGCACTTATGTATGTATGTATATATGTGTGTAACCCATCATTCTGATGCCAGAACATATGAAGTACCGGTACCCCCTGACAGAGATTTCACTACTTACAAGGAATTTAATTACACTTATTTGCCGACATGAGCAGAGGAACAAGTAGTAAGCTCATCACCTCAAACTCCACAGAAGAGAGCACTATTAGCTGTGTCTAAATTTGATTACACTGATTTTATTAAGTGCTACTTTATATGTGCTAAACCATTCATTCATTCATTGTATTTAACACTGTGTTAGAAGTGTTTATAAAATGATCATATTGTTTACATTTGTATTATCTACAGGTATGATTACCTGGGATGAATTGTTTATGGTGGAGGCTAAATCATTGCCGGTATCAGTAATATAATATTGCCAAACTTGGTGAGAATATCTGTGATTGATTTTCAGAATAAATTATTATGATATTCAATTCACAGTAGGCTGTGGCAGAAACATTTTAGAAATATCATTAACGCACTTTCAGTTTATAGATATGTGTTTCAATTTATTAAGGTATAGAAATTGAGGTTAAGAAAACATTTTAGTGGCTATAGAAGAACAACAATAATAATAAGAGAATAAGGTTCTTGGAAAATATTTGGGGCTAAAAGGGATGAAGTTACAGGAGAATGAAGAAAGTTACACAACGCAGAACTGCATGCATTGTATTCTTCACCTGACATAATTAGGAATATTAAATCCAGACGTTTGAGGTGGGCAGGGCATTTAGCACGCATAGCTCGACCAAGTTAAGTCTGCGAGCCGAGAGGGGAAGTTGGAGACAGTTCTGTAGTGAAAGGAGGCGGTAACGAGAGGAGACCAGTACAGTCTCATATCACAGCAAAGTTTTCCTGCTGCGCTTCAGTTCATAGAGCGATAACAATTTAAGACGCTTTGAAATAGACTGTACTTCTACTTCTGCTTGACAGTGAGGTTTGGCGTTCTGATTGGCAGGCGTGAGCATAGGAGAGAAAGTTGCTTGAGGGGGGAGGCTGAGAAGACAGTGTAACTGCTGCCTTTATCTGAAGGACAAAAAAATGCGTGCGCTCCGTAGTATATTTTAAACGATGTGCACATGTTGAAATCTGAGCATCAAGTGACCTATGTGGCAACTGTGTTTTGTCTCTACATTCCATCTCGATATCCTCACTCGCAGACTTGACTTGACAAGCTGTATGGGCAAATCCAGAAATGCATATAGAGTGTTAGCTGGGAGGCCAGAGAGAAAAAGACCTTTGGGGAGGCCAAGACGTAGATGGGAGGATAATATTAAAATGGATTTGAGGGAGGTGGGATATGATGATAGAGACTGGATTAATCTTGCACAGGATAGGGACCGATGGCGGGTTTATGAGAGGGCGGCAATGAACTTGCGGGTTTCTTAAAAGCCATTTGTAAGTAAGTAAGTAGAAGAATAACAAATTAAGATAGCATGGCAGCATTGTGTGATTGTTAAACAGATTGAAAATTACAATCCTCATAGAAAAGAAAGTTCAATGACCCTGTTAACTTTTGGAGGTACTGTAATTAGAACAAATACAGAAGAACAGAAATTTATAACTTGCAGAAGATATTGTTCCAGATCGCTGAAGGGACTACAGTAGTGTCTTAAGAGACAGCAGTTACATTATTAAATTTCTTATAAAATGGACTGCAGTTTGAATAAAAGTGGAATTATAATGTATGGAGAAATGTACAATTTATGTTCTCACTTGTTTATCACCATCATCGACATGCAAGTATTGGGCCTCATTGGCCCATTACAGTCTCCAGTCATCTTTTAGGCCTTTCAGGAAGTTGACAACCTCTTGGTGTATATAATAAGATTAATTTGGGAAATCTAAAGTTGTTCATTCTATAATCATTGAATTCTATAATCATGAATGCATTGTAGAATTGGTTCAACTTTCAGCTCCTGGAGGATGTCTTCATTTCTTCAGTGGTCTAAAAGTTTATATCCTGCTGTCTGTCTCATGAAATGCATTTCAGCAGATGTCAGTCATCCTTCATCTTGTTTATGCCTAACAGTATTATTACTCCTGGAGTGCCTTACTGTCTCTCCTTCAGCATAGAGCCTAAGAAAGCAGATAAATTACATACAAAACAGTTAAACACATTTTTATTTCGGATTTTTTCGTACTTAAACGAACCTGATCTCTACATGAACTGAAATTGTGCAGATTAAGTAGAAAATTTTGCACAGACTTTCATACAGCATACAAATGGGATTTATAATTAAGTCAGTTTTATTATGAAATCGAAAAGAATTACAACAAGAATTACAACTGGGTGACATACCATTATTCATATTTTACAACAGGCCTACATAGTACATAGGTGCTTGAAATTTAGAAATGGGAAATTTATATAAGCCTATAAGTTGACATGATACCGAAGATGATTTTCGTGTTAATAGTGATATAACACCAATTTTGCAATTTTCTCTATTACTACTAGAGGAAGCACATAGAAAGCTTGCCCAGTTGACTGATGTGCAGAGAACGATATTCGGTCCTCTTGTCGCCATGCTCGTTACAGGGCTGCTATGAATCACCTAATGCTGATTACAGGGTGCATTCGAAAGCGCGGTCTTGAGCTATTCGTATCGTGGAGTGTATTGTGCAGAGCGGGTAGAAGCCAGCGTGTGCATTATATTTTCTGCGTTTTATCCCTGATATCAGTAGTTTTGTGTAGTTCAAAGTGTGTTTGTTAAATAACAGAGTTCTATATAACATTCTATGTACTTAACAATGTCCCTGTTTCGCTCTAAATTAGGAAGTGCTAATAAAACGTTACATAGTCAAACTAGGGAATTATTTATAACGTTTATAAATTTATGAAGAACGAAACAGGCTCCGCTTGTAACATAAGGAGTATACACAGATTAAAATAAACTGACCATAGTACCCTAGTTATCGGAACATTTTAATAAAATCACATAGTATTAGTGTTTTATTACAACGTCAAATATAAATTATTACATGATTACATATTTCTTATAACATCTTTGTCATTTCATGCAGTGATTTTATGTGTAAAAAAATTCGTGCTTCTGTATTTTCAACAATGTTATGTTATTAGTTACTCTGCAACAAGGTTTAGGTTACGTTTCATGCGCTGTGATAAATCTCACTCGAAACATCAAGCCAGCAGACGACTGAGAACTGACAGTCGAATCGAAACGAGGTCGAGTGCACCCGAACATTTCTGAAAGTTCGCGCAGCTTTCCGTGGCAAGCTCTTCTTGTGTCACCTCTACCACTACTGCTATTGCTACTGCTTTACATTTGTGACATTTAGCATCCAATGCAGTGATATAGCCAAATAGAGTACATTGCATTGTACTGATTCTATCAAGGCTTCTTTGGCAAGCATACTTTCTGTAAATAAGGAATGTGACTGAATGAAAGCTTAGCAGTGACAAACTAACATGAAGTTGTGGATTCCTACTACCACGCAGTTGGTTCACCAGCACTTTAAAATACATGTTTTGAAGACCACAGTGCTTAAAATCAATATTAGGTTTGTAGTAAATTTACCTTCAACTATTGTTTTAATCATCTTCAATATCAACACCACCGCCATCACTGCCATATCTATTTTCACTGACACTGCCACTGCTGTTTTCAGCCTTGCAACTCTTGATGTTACTTTAGTCTCCATTACCATCACTATCATCACTGCCACTGACACATTACAACCAAACATTTAATTGTCTATAAAGGGACTGTATGCCTCATTAGTGATTAAATAGATTAAGAATAGTGTTTTTTAATCACATCACTTACATCTAATTCTTTGGCTGACTGAATGGTTTTTAGTCATTATAGTCGTTAGAAAAACTTTGATTCTTACATTGATATACCTGTTGTGGTTTTAATTAAATTGTGAATGTTTAGAAAATATAATAAATTAATATTGATGTAGACCCTTTTGTTTGATGTAGATTGAATCAACTGTTGGTGAAAATAATTTATGCCAGTAGCACACTTACTGTACACTATTTAATTTTCTGTGCTTTGAGTCCAATGCAACGATAGGATGGAAGCAACATTGGATGCTTGAGGGTAATGTTATGTTTAAATTCTTGAGAATACGATTGCTGTTTTGTGCTAGTAATGTAACATGAGTAATTAAAAATGAGATAAAAATAATTGTAGTACTGTGATAATTAAGCATGTTAGGCATTCCACAGGATCGGATGTTATACTTACAGAGCTTTTTTTATGAATAAATTATAATATTTGAATAACAGTTTCAATTCTGAAATGTATGGATAACAACCATTAACAATTTTCCTTTCCAATAATCCTTTGGTGCTGATAACATAATGCATTAAAGATAATATTTTATTGTGCTTCAAAATTTGTTTGAGGTGTAACAAATTCTGGATACTCTTATGAAAGACTGCCTTTTATAACAGATCTTCTGTGAGGTTTTTAAAAATTATGTGGTTTTTGATGAAGATAATATAATGATGTTTGATTCCCTAAAATGATTTTTTTGCTGCAAACTTTAGTTTTCGTGTTATCCCTATTCAGTGCTTTTGCTTCAGTAAAGTCTCATTTTACAAACCTATGGATTAACAATTGGCTCTCTTCTGACAAACGAAAAATTTTACAGTCTGTACAAAAGCAACCAAATGACCTGGAAATGTACAAAAACTTTCCCAGACATGTTCAAACATTTTTAACAAGAGCCAGAACAGGTCACATTGTCACTCAATTGTACCTACACTGATTTCACATTTCTGATAATCCTACTTGTCATTGGTGTAATAATCATGATGAAGATCTGGAACACATTCTTCTATACTGTCTATCCATAAACCACAAAAGAAGTAAATTAAAATCATCAGTACCAGTTGCAGAAGACACAGCCCTGCAGTATATATTGACTACACCCCAACTCTGGCTACTAGCAACAGGCATCTATAATGAACACCAAACAAAATACCCCTCATTTCTCGTGAAAAACAACAACTGAATAGACTATAGTGTACTTTATGTTGTCGGCAAACAGCTGGATACATTAAGAAGATTGATTGATTTAGTTTTCGTGCAGTAAATTGAAGAGTGTGTTCTCCAAATTCATTCAGTCCATTTGTATGAAATGACTAGGCTAGTTTTTTTTTTATCACTGGCCTAGGACTGAGCGAGTTTTCAAGTGACATGCACAATAACACAAACTTTTAAGACAAGGATTGGCTTTGTTTGTGAAGAAAAGAACCTTAAAATATAATGATAGAGGCCTCAGACATCATAAATCTTTAAAATGACCAAATGGACTGAGCAAGTTTTGGTATCATACTCAACAATTGAATAGCAACTCAGAACAAGTTTTAATTCGAATTATAACGTTGTTTTCGTTGTTACTAATCAAGGCACACTTTGGTAAACTTTCGTAAGTGTATAAAAATAACAGTTCCTGGAATCACTGATAACAGTTTAACGAAACTGTGAGAACAAGGAACTTCAACCATGGCAAATTTGCGAATCGTCAGTTTTGCATCTTTACCACAGAAACTTTCGCCGGATTATTACGGAGACTGATCACAGTAAATTTGCGAACGTATTATTATCAGATACATTTTAATTCAAGCAGGTTGGTAGTAGTATGCAACACGATAGTAACTTACTTTTTTTTTTTCTAATTAGGGAAGGCATCCACGGGATGAAGTTACAGGAGAATGGAGAAAGTTACACAACACAGAACTGCACGCATTGCATTTTTCACCTGACATAATTAGGAACTTGAAATCCAGACGTTTGAGATGGGCAGGGCATGTAGCACGTATGGGCGAATCCAGAAATGCATATAGTGTGTTAGTTGGGAGACCGGAGGGAAAAAGACCTTTAGGGAGGCCGAGACGTAGATGGGAGGTTAATATTAAAATGGATTTGAGGGAGGTGGGGTGTGATGATAGAGACTGGATTAATCTTGCACAGGATAGGGACCAATGGCGGGCTTATGTGAGGGCGGCAATGAACCTTCGGGTTCCTTAAAAGCCATTTGTAAGTAAGTAAGGGAAGGCATCCAGTTCACATTTTTTGCTCTAATTAGAGCAAGAAATCTTTTTATATTTGTTGTTCTGTGAGAAAGAAGGTAAACACATAAGGAACCCATGTGTTTCAAACTACCTTACATAATGTAATACCGTATTTTCTAGAATTAAAACGACCAGTACATTCTCTGAGATGTGTTTAATTATTTTGATTCGTGACTTCATAGGCAACAATTGCATTATTAATTTTTATGTCATTGTCATTCGAAATTGTGTATTGTCGCGATAGTCGTGATTGCTAATAATAAGAAAAGACTGAAGGGGGAAGAATATTTAACGTCTAAAGGAAAAACAGTACCTGCCAGACCAATGAACCATGCTCCTTTTTTAAACTGTCCGAATCACCAATGCTTTACCATTATTATGCCAGAGAAAAGAGAGCAGATTTACGAAGAATTTCTTGAGTTAGAAAACCTGGAACAACAGCTTCAGTTTGTTTTGAAAAATATTACACTTAATACTACAGCAAAAAAGACTACTGGTGGACCCTCAAAGAGGAAGAGCACTAAAGTTTATACTCTTAATTGCTATGGCGAAAATAAAGCTGTTTGTAGGGAATTCTTTCTGGCCACATTGAATATAACAGAAGGTCTTATAAGAGGTGCATTCAACAAACTTACACCATCAGGGTTTCTGCAAAAGGGTAAAAGAGGGAGAAAGCCATCTCCTCAAAAACATAATAATGATGATGAACAGTTCATTATAACTCATATTCTGTCCTTCCCATCCATGGAGTCACATTACTGTCGCAAGGCATCAGAGAACAAGTATCTAGATTCTTCACTCAACGTATCAACTATGCACAGCATGTACGAATCAAAGTGTGAGGAAGCTGGAAAGAAACCAGTTGGAAGGGAAAAGCACCGGCAAAGTTTTCTGGGATACAAGCTGCGTTTCTATAAGCTAAACAAAGAACTATGCAAGCGAAGTGTGGCACACAAAGAAATGTTACCTGAGACAAGCCAAAATTATGACGAAACACCTTACCTGAAGCATTTGGTAGGCAAAGAAGCTGCTCGTGTACACAGGAATGAAAACAAGGAAGCTGCCAAAAATGATTCTAAAGTAATCTCATTCAACTTTGATTTAAAACTGGTTTTTAAAACTCCCAAAGGAGCAGCTGGACCATTTTTCTATGTGAGAAAACTTGCCGTATACAATCTCTCCTTTTACAGTCTTAGGAATCAAGACGTGAACTGTTTTACTTGGGATGAGACAGAGGGTAGTATAGAAATCTCCACTTGCATCTACAGTGATGAGAACAGCTCGCGCAAATCCACGACCTTACAAAGTGTCAACCCTTCTGCATGACGATTTTGAAGACTTCAATAGCACCAAGTAATATTTTCAGTGGCTTAATTCCTCAAATGCAAGAGACAAAGTAAATTTCCGTGATGCAGTTTGGCTACAGTATCGAAAGAGACAAAAGATACAGTCTTCATAAAAGCTGACTATACAGCTCAGGACTTTCAAGAATTGACACTTGTGAGGAGAAAGGGCTGTCCACATTCATCACAATCTGTACATCCATACTCCACCAGATTCAACATCTCTGCTGCGAAGAAAAGAGATCTGATAAAATTATGCACAGATTTGCTCATTCCAAGAAATTGTCATGCCTTCTACGCAAATTTACCATCATCATCTGATGACTGTGATGTCTTACCTGTACCTGATGCGTTGGAAGAATCTCACTCTGACGAGTGATTGTGTTTTCCACTACAACTTAAGACATTTTCATGCCACATAAAAATATTTTTTGCACTTGTAATAATATTGTGTTATTGTTTTGGTTAAGAGTGAAATGTGTGTTGAATTTAAAGCTTTTATGTTTTTAATAGCTTTAATAAACGCAACAGTCTTAAAACAGATTCGCAAATTTACTATTACATGTACAGGTAACAATTGTATCTAAAACATCATTTGTCTCATTAGTAAAGTTGCGAATTTGCTTTTTAGGTGTAAGCACTCAAAATTGGTTATACAGTACTAAGAGATATCATTATAAAGAGGTCGAAAAAATAGTTTGCCTTGCATTGGTTTCAACTGAATAGCTATAAAACCTGATTTTTAATATGCAGTTAAAAGTGTTTTTTGTCCATACTGTAAAATTGTAATTTTGCAGTTTCGCAACTTTACCATTGGAACGACGATATGGTCTGCCTATAAACCACCAACTAGGAAAGTACTTTCTGATAAACTTTTGAATGAAGAATATGATGAAGTTAATAAAACCACCATCAGTGCCGACAAGTACTTCGTTTTCATCATAGATGGTTGGAAATATAAATCTAACAACAAGAAAAAAATATTGTAAATATTTCTCAAAAATTCATATGGATGTAGTGACAAACTTGAAAATGTTTTTTCTTGATACTTTTGACATGTCAGGTTCGTTAGAAATGGTTGAAGCACTCTGTAATGTGATCAATGAGTCAAGAAAGCTACTAAAGAAAGATACAATATGATTGACTGTTCATGGTACAGTTTCAAACAATGCCTGTAACATGATAGAAATGGGTAAAGATTATAGCATGTGGCATTTTGCTTGCATTGTCCATAACTGAAATCTTCTAGGTAAGGATCTTCTCCTAAAGGTCTTTCAAGCATCCTGATACTTGCATAGTAATAAATAAATAACTTTTTGTTTTTGTATTAAACAAAGAGCGGGGACTCGCATACAATTCATTCCCATTAATGTCATCATCATCATCATCATCTTCCTAACAAGTATTAGGCCAAGTGGCCTGTTACGGTCTCAAACTAGAATTTTCAGTCCATCTCTTCTTTGGACGGCCTAGAGATCTTTTGCCATATGGATGGTAATGAAACAGTGCTTTTGGAATTCTGTATCGATTCATTTGTTCGAGATGACCCTTCCACTGAAGTTGATATTTGCTGATGAACTGCATAATAGGTTCTATTTGAAGTTCTTGCATTATGTCCTCATTTTTTTTATGATCCCAGCGAGTATATCCAGCTGTTGCTCTCATAAACCTCATCTCACTTGCTGTTATTCTACTGACATATTTATTCTTCACAGTCCACGCTTCACTACCATAGCTTAATACTGGCTGTGCTAAGGTTTTATACAAGCCTATTCTTGTGTGTCTTTGTACTAGTGAAGATTTCATGATTTTATTAATGATCCCCATTGTTTTATTATATTTACATATTTTTTCAGCAATATCTACTTCATCATAAGGTGATAGTGTATAGCCAAGGTAAGTGAAGGTATTTACTCTTTCTATTATTTTATTATTCAAACAGATTTTGCTTGGTACAGGGAATTTCCCACAAAATGACATGATTTTCGATTTTTCAATATTAATTTCCATGTTATATTTTTCACTGACTATATTTAAATTGTGTACTGAATATTGTAAATCATCTTCAGTTGATGCCATGAGAACTAAATCATCAGCGAAAAGTAAAGCATCAAGCTGCAAATTTCGATTAATTGGAATAAATCCATGGCATGTCTGTCGCCAATCTTGAATGATTCTATTTATATATATATAATAAACAGAAGTGGTGAAAGCCCACAGCCTTGTCGTACTCCACTATAAATGGGTTGCCACTGTGAAAGTTTGTTACTTCGAATTGCTATGATGGTTGTTTTATATATATTGTAAATATTTTGTATAATCTGTTGAGGTACTTGATCATCTGCCAAAATCTGAAGTAATTTATTCCGATTAACTTTATCAAAAGCCTTTTTAAAGTCAATTAATGTATAAACAACTAAATAAACTAAAATCATTAGTATTTCGTCTAATGGCATTAGACTCATTGTGCACTAGCTTCTTATAATGCTGATTGAATTGTATGTATGCGGTATGTGGGGAGTCCATGTGAGGCTTTAAATAAATGAATTATAATGAAATACTATCCATATTTAATTGTTGAGTTATTTGAACTTTTTTCATTGCTAATTTTAAAAAAATTGTAGCACAATATTTCGAAGAGATCCACTCTTCGAAATGTTGTGCTACAATTTTTGAAAATTAGCAATGAAAAAAGTCCAACTCAACCATTAAACTATTCACCATTGCTCTCTCCTCCTTCACGTAGATCAATACTACTCATATTTTTTCGTTAAATGTCCCACTTTTCCCTTCAGAATTGTCTATATTTTCTTCTTGAGTTGGTGGGCGCCCACAAAAAGAATTTTACTGTTTGGAAAAAATAATTACAATTGTTCATTTTTGGGATATATTTGTTAAACAATAAGAGAATGCAGAACCTTGAGGTAATCCAAATGATGACCTTCTCTTATGGTCGTTGTGGAATTGAAGAGTGTATTTTCAAAGTGACGTAAAATCCAGTTTTTAAAAAATTCGAGCTAACATAGTTCTCGCATTCTAATAGGGTACAGCAGGGCTATTCCGCTCATTTCAACTTTTTGCCTTATAAAGTGACATAGAACCTTTTTTAAAAAATCTGTCAATGTGATACAATTAACTGTACTTTAATCAAGAATAAATTCCAATATGTAAAAAGTGGAAATTCGTTTACACAATCAATGTATTAAACAAACATCTCCAGAGTGCAGAAGTCACAATATGTAAAAATAGCGAGGCTATTCCGCTCAGTCAAGGGGCTATTCCGCCCAGTACATTTCAATGTCAAAATCACAAGTATTTACCACAAGTAATCATTTTTCGTCCTTTTACACCCACACACACTTCGTGAAAGCAAGTGGCACATTTCTAGCACTTTATCCATTCTCCCTTTTTGACCGATTCTGACGAATAAATTTCAGGCCGCAAAATCCACAAGGAGTGTTCTCATTATCATCTCCAATTTTAATAAGCTATAAGTCATCACCCGATTCATTTAATTGACGACGCTTCTTACTTGCATTGTCCTTGCTTCCTTTCACCATTTTTAGCCTACTTTTGTCCTTCGTTGCTTCGTAGTTTGCATCTGAAGTCAAATGTCTTGGTTCTGTTACTTTTTTTTACTTCTTTTTGGACATTCTTTTTGCTGGACTCGGAATGATTGTATTGAAAGGAGAAGTCTTCTGCTGGACGACGACGCAAGAGGATCCTGATGAAGGGGACTCAGGATTCAGCTGGGAAAATTGAGGATTCTCTGCAACTGAACATGATGACACACTGGAAGTTTCTGCCTGGAAATCAACTGAGGGAAGAAATTTTTCTTCGGGAACAGCTAAAGGGTTTAAAGGGAACAATCCAGTGTATTTAAATCCTTTAACACCATTTCCAACGATGGCAGCTTTACTCCATGCTGTGGAAACAGTTCTCCAAAGTTAAACTTGTTGATTGTGCCTTCTAGTGTCGAATGCATGTAATTTGTTGCAGCATGATAGTAGAAAACTTTCAATGGCTTGAAAACTGATCTGTCCAGCTGCTGATGAGTTCAGAGTGATATCACTATTCCTCTTCATAAACCTGGTAAACCAGTCTCTACCTGCAATCATTTTTTCCATGTCCCAGGGATGCATTATGTTATTCATCGTTGCATAAGTAAATGCTGCCGGCGAATATGTTCTGATGTGCAGCCAAAACCCCTTGCAGCTAAGTCTTTCAATCTAGTAGTGAAATCACACTCTTCTTCTGGACTAAATGCAGTTGGATGATCAGCTGGTCTATAAGGTTTCTTTTCTTCCATTAGAAAATCAAATTTTCAAATGTTTACTCGATCTTTAAATGTGGAATAAGGAAGTTTAAACAATGCAGCAGCTCCTCTCACACTTACGGTTCCGCTTAAAATAGTTTTTACTGCTAGATTCATATCTTCCTCGGACCATGTGGCGCTTGAATTTGTTCTTTTGTATGTACGGACCATCTGAAATGAACTAATAAAATATATTGTCTAGTATTTAGCATTAAAACACCAATTAAGCTAATTATTTTAGTGAGCGGAAATAGCCCCGCATTTACTAGGCGAAATAGTCCCAAAAGCAGACATTTCGAAAGACGCGCCAAATTAATACCTTTGTGAACAAAGCCAGCAATATTTGTGACTACACACACTGCATAACCTGTGCTCTTATAATAGTAACAATAAGTGTTAAAAATTCGCATTATTGTGCATGGTACATCTTAATTTGTAAGGTTGTATTCTTTAACTATGCAAAAAATTAATCACAGTTCGCTTACCTCTAGACTTTGTTCTTCTGTTCTCCCAACAATGGAACACAAAACACTTTTACTATAGACATGTACAGCGGCCAAGAGACAGAGGCTCATACTAAACGCAAAACAACCTTGACTCTGTGCGGAGGTCACGCGCTGTTGCAACAGTTCTTATTTTGGGCGGATTAGCCCCGTGAGTGGAAAAGCCCCGCTGTACCCTAGGTCTGTTAATATCGTACTAACAAACTGTGTTTTCAAAACGGTGTAAATCTCGTCTACTTATGACTTTGAAAGTTTGTGTTTATTTCCAAAATGTCATTATTGCTCCACTCTTTTATTTCCAATCTGCCTTATTTCCACTTGGCCAATAGGAGTGCTGCTTTTCTTAGTTGAGTGCATGCTGTATGTGGAATCCAGTGTTTGTATCGCTAAATATTGAGAATTACGGCAACTTTTGATGTGCTGGGTACTGATTGGGCCTTTTGAATTGGAAATACACCGTAAAATGCCATATTAAGTCAAAGATGGGCTTCAAAATCTCTCATTGAAGATCAAAATGAAGTTCGATGTAGGCAGGTGTGTTCCAAGCTTTTAGGCATGTGCAAGCATTGTCTACTGAAAAGAGGGAAAAAGTGGTCTCCATGAATGTGGTTGAATTGTCATTGGGTAACAAACTGAAAATGGAAAAAATAAATTATGTTCGATGACTCCTTTCCAAACTAGGTGTAGGACCAGATCACCCCTCTATGATTTTCTATAAAAAGATATTCAGTTTTGAAAGTACTGATGATAGCATGGAATCAGATTAATATTTTGATATTTTTTCACACTTGTTGTAAGATGTGTCACTATGTCAATTATATTTAGAAATAAAGCAGTACAGAAGTTTGAAAATTTTTACTTCTGTGATATTTATTACTAAATTAGTTTCATGTAGGGACATTTTCGCACATTTCAAAAATGATATTTCTCAGTTTACAATAATGTTTATCTAAAATAATAATCAGTATTTTATAATAAATTTACACACTATTTTCCATAATTTAAATTACGGAAAATATTACATATTATTTTAGTGCCAAAGTGTCCTAACTCCACAAGTCATGAACCCAGTTCCCGCCCTTACTAGCATCCACGATTTTTGTGACACAGTTATCACCAAATACATGCAGACCATAAAGCCATATGCTTAACTTCACAGATGTACATATCGTAAATATGAAGGGCCTATTTAAAAAGAGCGGTTTTCTGAAGTTTCTTTTTTGTTGGATGTAAGTCACTTTGGAAATACATTCTTCAATTTGTGTTGGAATTAATTTATTTATATTGGTCATTTGTTAATGACAAGAGTTTGAATACCGGTAGTCAATTTTTGTTATTCATGTCTAATAAAATCTGACTTAGTATAGTATCAATTGTGGTTACCATTGAAGTTTCATGTTTCATACATGCATGATGGCTCAATACTAGAATGTATTCCAGTTCACCTGTGTCATTCCAACAATTCTTCATCACCATCCATTATGAGTGTAATGTAGATACACCATCTGTAGTGATCGATAGTCTCTGACGAACAAAGTGTTTACACTTCTCGGCACTAGCAACATCTGTGAGCCTGCTGGTGGAGTCAGGGTGAATAATAACTTGTTTCACAGCCTCTAACTGTGAGTTCTGAAGAAGGTCGATAACAGACCGAAACATGTTAACCAGGTACAATAGAATTTAACACGAGAAAGACATATAATACACATTCAAAACTGACTATAAGTTGAACAAAATTAATCAACTACAAAATCAAGCTCTTAAATTGATTACAGGGGCTGTTGAAACAACACCAAGGCAATCAGTGCCATACAAATCTTAACTCAAAGCAAAAATATACAAGAGTTGCAAGAACAAGCATTAATTCAGTGGTGTATACTGGTTAAAGGGTTTGGGCTACCACTGACCCTATTATTACACAAAATATATTTTAAAATCCCTATAATAAAATTCCTTACATATTTATGTGAATTCCAGACGTCTTGATTGGGACGAAAATACGTTGATGACTTCGTCATTGAAATTACAGTTGGGCCACTTGCAAAGTTTCTGTAGAAATGACTTTTCAATGGACATCAGTGCCAAGCCGGATACACGTTCTTGTATCACTCTGTTTTTCTTTTACGTCCATGGACAAATTTAACTCAGGAGTTGGTCTTTCCATTTTCACAATTTCAACTTTCTCGTTGTTATGTACGACGGTTAAAAGGCCCTTTTAATAAACCTTTCATTACACAGTCATTTTCAACACAAACCTCTCCAGAAACTTGTTCTGCCATATTTTTCACAATATCACTTAATTGGGAAATTAAAAACTTAATAATTCACAATTAATATAACTCTTAGACACTCGAACAAATCACAGATTTAAAATAATGCACTGCAAGAACACAATCACATTCAGAGCTAGCGTACTAAGCGTATTGCTGCTTCGCGCCTGCGAAGAAACCGATCACGAGAGCGGCAACTCACGGCCTACACTGCACGATAGAAACAGTAGTGAGCGGGGGAGGGGGGGGGCAGTTGTGCGAAGGACAGCGTGCGCGAAACAGTCACAGGTACCTCACGTAGCAAGCGGTTTCTCCAGCTTGACAACTTGTTTCTTTTCGAGAGCAGAGAGCGCATATAAATCTAACAATTACTTTAATTTTAATTACTATGGTAAAACTAATAATACAAAATTATTACATTATGTTATATTATAAACTTATTCTTTTGTAATTTCCTTGGGCTACCGCCGGTAGCCCCGGTAGTCCGCAAAATACGCCCCTGCATTAATTCAATATGAGAAATTAATAAAACTACCAAATAACAACTGGAAGAATTTGAGATTTGAAAACAAACTGAAAACAAAGAAGTTTTATAAACATTATACAAGATATTAAAAACTACAGATTCTATTTGCAAAGTACCGGTAATATTTTTATTCCAAAAATACTCCTTCAAATATTACAAATAGATTACAATTTACACCTATTCGAAGAATTTAAAAAATCAGAAACAGATATTGACAAAATGAAACTTTTAGCCTTAGAAACTATCGAAACAAGATACCCTCATAATAAATGGCTTCATGGCTACTATATAGATGGCTCCCTCAAGTCAAGTAAAATATAAATAACAACAGGAGCAGGATGAACTTATCCACTTTTCTCATTTTATCCCAATCTGGGACGTAATACTACAAATTTTAATGGCAAATAACCGCAATTCACACATCCTTAACAAACCTTCTATATAGAATAAACAAATTTCAGGATGCCGTTATACTGTCAGATTCTTAAGCAGTTCTACTAGCCATTGCGAGTCTTTACTCACCAAAATCACAACAAATACAAGAATGCAGAAAAATGCTATACCATCTAAGAACATTAAAAGGAAATATTATACTTCAGTGGATTCCATTACATTGTGGTTTTATTGGGAATGAATCACTGACTTTTTGGCTAAGAAAGGCACAGAAATTGTACAAAAAACTCAATGAAGTTTATCCTACCATTATGTAAAACTGCTAATTAAGGGAAAATTTCAGTCAATGTCTATACAAAACTGCAAAAACAATGCTGAAGGTAAGAAATGAAAAATTCTTATATTTAATCGAGGAATTGTTCCTCAATTACCACGAAAATCTGCAGTTGTAATGTATCAATTAATTACTGGCCATAACTATCTGGCAGAACATCTACACAGGATTAGAATACTTAACTTTCCCTTTTGTGTGTTATGCAATTCTAATGAACCCATGACCTTAGAAAATTTAGGAAGATGTAGAACCCTAAAAAAAGAAGATTCAATACCTCAAAAATACTGGAGAGCAAGAGGACTGACTAATGGCTTTGTTACAACAACAACTTGTTAAGGATTGTGTCATTGTGCCGGTGGACAAAAAAAAAAAATACAAGAAATAATAGGTTGTAGATTATACTGTAACCTTTACAGAAAGTTGCTTGTTAGGTAAAAGACCTTCACATTCCAGATGAAAAGCTATTCTTGTAGCCATAATATTCTCAGAAATCTTTTATTGGAATTTTAAAAAATCGCTCCAGTATGATGAGAATGTATTTTGAAACACTATTTTCGTTATGTTAGAAGCCATTTAGTTAAGAACTATTGTTGGAAGGTGTACTGTATAGTAATTGCATAAGAGATTTCATGTGACCTAACAGTTGATTTGTTATTGACTTTTGTAAAATACCTATCAGAGATTTCTTGAAATTGAATTTTTACTGTAATAGGGTTATTAACATATGAACAGTTTTCAGCTTTAAATTGCCCTAGCACTTCCAGTGCTATTAATTTTTTAGGAAAATATACATATTGTAAATGTGTATTTCGGTGTATCGGAGTGATGTTGTTTAGTTAACTGCCTGAAGACAGGTTGGACAGTAGGGTAACCAGACGAAATTTTTCACATGTAATATTACAAAACTTAATATTGTAATAGTTAAAAATTTTGAAATAACAATGAAAATAAAAACAGGTAAGTTTCTGAAGTCCTGGAAAAATTCCTGTATTTTCCATGTTAATTTATTTCAGTTATACATTTTTCGTTTATACGTTTTCTCACTTATAAGATCATATTTTAAACCCCAAGAGGTACAAAACTTCATTTATACGTTCTAATTAAATTTTTCTCGAAATTAGGTGTGCTGTGAAAATGTAAAAACGGAAAAATACATATTTACTCCACCAAATATAATATGCACACCATTTTTTCCCCTAAAATCTCCCCACCCCCTCCCAAAAAAAACTGGCGAATATAATACACACCTGTGCTAAAAATCACTCAAGATTAAAATAAATATTATCAAGACAGGTTATAAAGGCACTCCTTTACCTCTAGCTGTGCTATACATCACATTCATCCTCATTTGCAGTATCAGAACTAGAAGTTCCAGTCAACAGGTCAGGGTTGGTGGTGTCAGAACATTGATTGACAATGACTAACTTCACACTACTCTTTCGTCAGTAATTATTGGTAAATTCTTCTGGTTTAATTAAAGACGCACAATTCTTAAGAGTTGTATTCATAAAATTTCATAATAAAAGAAATAACCTTATTAAGTCATTCTTGTAGTTTAAATTTTATTCTTACTAGTGGCCAAGTTCATTAGAAGTTCAAATAAAAATATTTCAGATTTATTTTCAATGAAGAATACCAGACATTTTGAAAGTTATTTGCTTCCATAATAATGAAAAATACACGCTCTGAATAGTTTTTTATGCAAAATACTTTTTTTTTAACTTATCCATCTTCAGTTAATGAGTTTCAATGTGAAAACGCAAGTAACAATACCAAGACGATCAGTGGATTTTTCATATGGGAGTAAAGCAGTAACTATTTCAAGTCATTGCGGTTGTAGATGAGAGTTAAGAAAATGTCAAGCTTACCATGATTTCGAACAATAGACATAGCATCTGATTGGGAGACTGCAAAATCTTGTACACCTCTTATTTTATCAGTAAATAATACATTTTGGTCTTTCCTTAGGAACTGTAATTTTTGCACTTCATCCAGACAATACTGGTCTAGCAAATATTGCTGGATTAACTTATGTGACTGTGAATGTGAGAAACAGCTACGAACAGCAATCTGAAATGATACAAACTGAAGTAAAGTCTTTCTAGAGGGCTTGTTTTGCTGGCATATGTCACTGTGTTACAATTGTAATTTATCAGGGAAGAGGAGGGGATATATTTAATCAGATCACAGTGAGGGCTTAATTTGGTCTTCCTTGTCTGCCATGCACAACATAACGGTACTTTGGTGGCTCACCATCTTCGGATACAAAAACACCTGCAGTGGCCTCTGCAGTAAGTTTATTGTATCACCGTTGATCTAACCCAGTATGATCAACGAAACTTAAATCTACAGGTCGCACGTTTTCTTCATTTGCCAATATTTGTCCTGCATTTTTGTAGAAAATAGCATAAAGATTGTTAGCAACAATATCTGAAAACGTTTGGAATGTATTATAGAGGATTTCACATTAAGAAAAAAAAACATTGAGCATATGGGGCTATTCCATCAAATGACTAATTGCCATAGAAACGTCTGCCTACCACATAGCTTGTACAATGTATTGGGCAAGGCCCATGAAATCAATTTTTTTTATATATATATTTTTTTTAATGTGGAATCCTCTATAGGTACCTGTAAGTGCTGGACATCATTTTGGCCATGTAAAACATTAGCATATGTTGAATCAATTATGTATAATTGGCCATAATCATCATCATCATCATTGGCTCGACAACCCATTGAGGGTCCTAGCCTTCCTCAGTATTTTATTCCAGCCATCTCTACTTCTGGCCTTGATTGTGAAGTCCTTATTACATTTGCCAGGTCTTGTCCATAAGGCAGTCCAGCATTCATTTTTACTTTGGAATTCGTAACAGTGGGTTTTTCTGGGATGGGGTTGTCAGCCCTAAGCCCAATCATCCAGCAATCCTGGGTGGCCGATGATTTTCTGTTAGGGTTTACTCCCTTAGCTGATAGTTCCCAATTATAACGTCAGAGGCTCGCTTTTTCGTCCTTGTATGCTTAGCTGTAAAATGTTTCCAGGCGTCACTATGAGGAAGTACATACATATGGCTTGGTAGGAATAAATGTCATTTCTCAAGCTTTTGAATAGCTCACAACAATTGGCGATAAGCTCGTAATGAATTGTTAATGGCGGAAGATCAGAGATGTAAGTTATTTATGTATTATCCTATATATTTTCAGCAGTATAGGCTGTTGTGAGGAATCTATTGCTGAAATGCGGAAAATGAGGCGACTGCTATATCAAAGTTGTAGAATCTTATATGCGCCCTTAATAGAATTGTTCATTGTAAATCATTAGCAGTTTCAGTGTTTCGTTTGTTGCTGCTTGCAGGAAATAAAGTAACTCAGCAAGAAGTGAAATGGCATGCTATTCTCCCTACAACAAAATTATATACAGTGAAACCTCTCCTTACGGACACCCCCAAGATACGGACACTCATCATATACGGACGGATTTTTATGTCCCAACTGAAATAATATAGAAATAATGATGAATTCAACTCTCATTTACGGACACTCTCAGACAGCTGTTTCACAGTCTTAAAGCTTGTTACCTTCTCACTGCAGACAGAACTTGAATTTCAAGACATAATGTGTTACAAAAATGTAAAATTTAGTTTTGAGAACTGTATAGAAATTCTTTAACATGAAAGAAGACAATAAGGGTCTCGTAGGCTACCGCTAGCGAGCCGGCTACCCCTTGTTAGCTGGAAGCGGTGGATAAACAAAATCATAAAATTTAACCTGTCTGATGGGTCCACGGTTTTCGCGATCGTGAAATTGTATTCAACACATGATAAGGTTAATAGGATTATTCTCTTCACTTCAATCAGTTGTACTGTTTCGAGAGACGTGGCACCTGAACATAAAGGTTAAGTTGAAAACTGTAAATTACAATACTGCATAACTGTAGACCTAGAATAAAATTGCCTTGCACAGTACTGTATTTTCCTTTTTCGGTCTTATCTACTGTAGTTCAAAGTTGCAAAGAATTTACTGTAGTACAGTAGACTGTATTTAGAATTAAACTACAGTAATACATTTCATTTAAAGCGTGAAGGGATACATAATGAATATTATAAATTTACTGTTGGAATGGGGAGCCACCTTCCCAATTAAGAACACCTCCCAGATGCTGACAGATTGTTATGTCCCTTCGATGTCCATTAATGAGAGGTTTCACTGTACTTGGCAGTGATCACAAATCTTATCAATTAAACCAAAGGAATATGAAATTAATTTTGATGTAGTTTAAAGACGCAGCTAAAATAGGAAGCATGACTCAATTACTAATGCCTTTTCCATAGTACTATACTAGTAGCTAGAAAAAATGAGAGAATCACACGTATAAATATCTACACTACACTGCCATTAAATATTGTACATGAAAAAGACCCACACCACACCATTTTAAAAATACCAGTATTTCATTTTTAATGACAATATTGTTATCTTAAGCTCTGTAGCATCATCATCATCATCATCATCATCATCATCATCATCATCATCATCATCATCATCATCATCATCATCATCATCATCATCATCACCATCTCCATATGCTTCCCAGTTAGGGCTGGGCAATATTTGAAATACATTTGTATTTTGTAATTTGTAAAGATTTTCGAAAGTATTTTGTATTTAAATACATAAAATTGATGTATTTTGTATTTCAAATACTCGATATACTTTCTTCTTCTTCTTCTTCTTCTTCTTCTTCTTCTTCTTCTTCTTCTTCTTCAAGTTTTGGATTTGGATTTGAAGAATGAACTTTTGTCTTATTTGCCTATCCATTTCAGATACTAGTTTCCTTGCCACAACTGATTTCCTTAATGCCATAAAGAAATCTCCAACAGCATTAAGGATCCATCTCCCAACACTTGCTAAATGTTCAGCATTATGGAATGTGTCTAGGAGACCCAAATCCTCAGAAATTATATCAGATTTCTTGAAATATTCATTAAAGTTTCCTTTGGCCAACTCGATGGAATTCTCTTTATGACTCAATCTCTCAAATATTGCAATTCAAACATGGGATTGCCAACCTTCAAAGATGTTGAGTTTCAGTACCTTGAAGAATATTGTGCAGATCTGAAACCCATTGCCGTAGCCCTTGATTTAATGAAAAATGAGAAGATATGCTATTTATGGTCAACTTTTGCCCACATTAATTTCCCTCAAAAATAGATTAAATATTCTGTTATCTAGTAATCTACGCCATCTATTTGCAAGTAACTTCAATCCTAATAAGTTCGCTTTCATCAAAATTTAAAGGTCCACACCTGTAGAGTAATGGTTAGTGCTTCTGGCCGTGAAACCAGGTGGCCTGGGTTCGATTCCCAGTTGGGGCAAGTTACCTGATTGAGATTTTTTCCGGAGTTTTCCCTCAACCTAATATGAGCAAATGCTGGGTAACTTTTGGTGCTGGACCCTGGACTCATTTCACCAGCATTATCACCTTCATCTCATTCAGACGCTAAATAACCTGAGATGTTGATAAAGCATCGTAAAATAACCTACTAAAAATAAAAAAATAAATCCAGATTAAAAGCGATGTTTGATCTGACTCCAGAAGCAAATTGAGCTATTATGGCAGCTTGCTTTCGCCCATAATTTAAGATAAGAAGGCTACCTGACACTGCCTCCCCAAATGATAAGAAGAGGATACAGAATATGTGTGTGAAATCAGCTGGGCAGTTCTCTGCTACACCTTTGGTCAGTTCAGACGATGAAAACAATTTTTATGTTTTCAACTCAATTACACAAGACTTTGGAAAGCAAAAAGAAAATAATTTGTCTACTGCGGAGTATGAGCTCATAAAACTCTTCAATGGCAAAGGGACAACCCTGTGCAATCTAGAGAATTACCCAACAGTGAAACAAGCTTTTATAAAGTACAAGACAAGTTTGTGTTCCTCTGCGCCTGTAGAAAGACTGTTCTATTTTGTAGGATTCATTCATTCACCAACAAGGGGATCCTTATCTGATGAACTTTTTGAGAAACTGTTTTTTTTTTTAAGGGAGCAGTAATTATTCATATGAAGCATAATTTCATTGCTGACTGGAAAAAGGAAGAATGTTCAGTTACAGTATTTATATAAAACTTCGAGATAAAAATACTTTTAATGTTAATATAATCTTTTTAGATTTTCAGTGATATTCTTATTTTTTTTATATATTTTATCGAGTATTTGAAATACAAATGTATTTTGGTTAATTTTTTAAAAGTATTTTGTATTTGTATTTCAAATACTATTCTTTGAAGTATTTTGTATTTGTATTTGAAATACTGGATGTCAGTATTTTGCCCAGCCCTGTTCCCAGTAGCAGTTTTGAGTTGTTGAATCTTTCTGTCTTTCTTCTGTTAGAGCAGAGGAATATTGTCCTCATCCATGATTGTGTCCATGTTTTGCATAGAATACCGGTACAGTGTGGAGATGTAAATATGGATAGTTTATACAGGTGGGCTGCCAAACAATCATTAGTTTATGTAGCTGTGCTGCCAAACAATCATTTCCTGCATGCAATCGAAAGAAGGCGATAGCTTCACTGCATTGGGACTGAGAAATGACGACAGTGTTGTTATGCAAATGTTTATTGAGTAGAACATGACTACCAGCCTAAATTATACATTTTGGATGTCGCCAAAATTAAATATGAACTTCAAGGGATCCGTGACATTGAAAAGGTTGGGAACCACCAGTCTGAAATAACTGTTACAGTCTACAAAAGTGTTCTTCCTGCATTCCAGTGATCTTATCCCTCTTGATTTGTACTTCAGATTTTCCCTACAAAATCTTGCTTTGGACATTCTGTTAATATGTTGAAGCTAGTTATTTTGATATTTATGCATGTATTTCAGCATTGGTTTAATTTCATATTTATGTAAAATGCTATTTCTTTTGTGATCACACCTACCCAGCTAATGAGCATATATGAACTTAATCGTCCACACCTGTGGAGTAACAGTCAGCGCGTCTGGCCGCGAAACCAGGTGGCCCGGGTTCGAATCCCGGTCGGGGCAAGTTACCTGGTTGAGGTTTTTTCCGGGGTTTTCCCTCAACCCAATACGAGCAAATGCCGGGTAACTTTCGGTGCTGGACCCCCGGACTCATTTCACCGGCATTATCACCTTCATATCATTCAGACGCTAAATAACCTAGATGCTGATACAGCGTTGTAAAATAACCCAATAAAATAAATGAACTTAATCTCTCTTTCTAAATAAATTATATTTATAGTAACATTGTTAAAGTTTGTAACAGTATATCATCTTATAGATAAAATTGAATTGAACAATTAAATTAATGCTTGGAATGTGATATGTTTGAACTGTTGACATCGTTTAATACGATCACATAAACAGTGGTAACTTTATTATGAATGTGACATCTTTGTATTTTAATTACAGGACAGTATCATTAATAAAATCATTAATTATGTTCACAATATCCCCAGAGTCTCAGCCTGCTGATGCCACCATCAGGAGCTATTGTAACACGTATGTATGTGAATGGACCTTTTGTATGCAGATCCTGTTCCATGTAGAAATGTTGCTTGTGGGGCGACAGCTGTAACAAAAAATACATATGTTTAAAGTTACCCCAGGAATGACTAGACATACCGGTATATATTAGATATATTACGGAGATAAGTGACAGCTATTCCATAACTGGTATAGAGCGGTCTCATGGATCTTAATATTCCAACATATATGCATACCATGTATTCATTCAAAACTTTCCACCTTTAATAATTTTAGATGTGCATGGTGTCCGATTTTGAAGAAAAATACGTCGATTTAGTTTTCGAGGGAGAAGTTCAAAACCATTACTAATTGAATTTTCTGAATTGATATTAGACCGTATTATGAAGATACTGTGCTATTACTATGTGTATTAGAAAACAATGTAAGATCTTTGAGTATTTATAAGTAGGCCGTGAATTTTTTCTTGTTATTCTGTTTCTGCTATAATTTGTTATAAATGATTTGTATTCTTGTATTCATTTTAACCTCTGTAATAGTATTATCGTTATTCATTAAATGATATGTTGAAGTACACATGCACTAAGAAAATAAGAGCAGTTCACTGTGCAGATTCGAAAAGGTTACCACATTTAACGCAACTATGCTGAGGGTTTCTATAGTTAATAACAAAGTTGAATGAGTACATTTTGCAGTTGATTTGACCTAGGAAGAAAACAAACATACATATACACACATACACAGACATACATAATATAAATGAATAGATCCTTGTTCTTATTCCAGAGCCACCACTGATCAGTGAACATTTTCGCGTTTAAAAAGCAGGCCCATATTACGCATGGGCCCAGACCCAGGGTAGTAAATTCTTAGGGATGACAAAATTTTGAAAAAATAAAAAAAAAAATGAGTTGAGAATAAATGTTCAATATTTTCCTACTTCGAGATGCCTGCTTTAGATGGTATCATATGTTGATTTGTTGCTACATGCCCCCCCCCCTTTTTTTCTTTTTACAATTTGACTACTATATGACATGTGATATTTGCGTAAGTTAGTTGAAGGGGGGGGGGGGTGTAAAATTTTTTCAGGCCCGTAGGCATAATATTACCTAAATACGGGACTGATAAAATGTGTTGGTATGAAATTCAGGAACAGAAACAAGTGTCGAATGGCATCCTGGTACTAGCCTGCACTAGCTCATGTGTTTCATTCTACTGTAATTCAAATTATTATTTTTCACTCTAACAACAATGTATCACTAAGCCTCAAGGCATTTACTCTATGTATTGTATCATGGTACTCTTTGTCAATGGCATATTGTAATGGTTACAGGAAGAAATAAATAAATAAATAAATAAATACTGATTATCAGTGGCGGCTCCTGAGTTATTAAATTGTAGGTTCACAATGGTAGGCCTATATGAATAATTATTCATTAATTATTATGAGAAGACTACTGTTTAAATGTTGTCCTTTTTTAATATAGCTTTAATTGCCGATAATTTAAGACAAATATTTACAAAATACTGGATTGAAAAGATCTGACACTAAATTTAAATAATAAATATGAAGATTACTACAGGGAAAAATCAAATTATTGTAGTAGCAATGAACAAAAGCTTGTAAGTTTCTGAAAACGTATTTTATAACTTGTTTTCTGTGAGTACCGGTAACTGCAGAAGGTGGATTGCGCCACTCATATTCCTGTAATCTGATCTTAAGTAATCTGCAATTTTATTTTAAGACAATCCTTTTTCAGAAGTTCATAAACACCTATATTACTTCTTCACATTCTAGGGATGAGTGAGAATATAAGAGAAAGATAGTGAAGGATAGATGGCAATTCAGTTAAAGCAGAAGAATAGGAAGTAATCAAGAAATACTTGGCAAATGAATGTATAAACTGTTAACCATAACACCTCTGAAACCTCCATTAATAATAATCAACAACAAGATAGCCCTACTGGAAGTTATATTATGCAAGAATGGGAAACAAAACTTTCTGACATACTATTAGATGGAACTAAAGATGATCTCGAAAGATTAACTGCTGATATGCTAACATTTTTTGTTAATCAAATAGCTAGGACCTGTTCACTCAGCAATTCGATACTTTAACTATCTTAAATCTAATAAACACAAAAGCTTGCATACTTATAAATCTTGTTGTAATCCACAAAGGACAACAAAGAGACAATGGGAAAAAAATAAAAGAAAATATGAGTTTGAGGTCGCTCAATACAATTTCTACAATCATAGATGCCGAGTTGCCCGAAAAATCTTCACAGAATCAAATAAGCAGTCATGAAAAATCCCATTTTCTTCCATTACAGAACATTTCACTAAAACACTTAGCAAAGGAAATAATCTACCTTCTTTTTCTGAGGAACCTTCTTATCATGACTTTCCTGAAGATATTATAATTAGTGAAGATGAAGTTCATAAGGCACTCTTTGGTATTAAAGTCGACACAGCTCCTGGTCCTGACAAAGTTATGGTTCGAGTCTTCAGACATCTCAAAACTATAAAATTTCTCATTTTGCTATCCAATGCCATGGTTAAATTTAATTACATACCTTAACAACTGAAAATGGCACGAACAATACTTATTTATAAAGAAGGTGATGCAAATAACATTAAGGAGTGGCAACCTATCACTATTTTTTCAGTGATTAGAAGAATTTTTGAACCACGTAGGACCAAGCAGATGCAAGAAGGAGAACCTACGACCTAGACTTAGGGACGAGAAACCAGGTCTCCACATGTACGCAGCGCCCCCCCCCCCTTCATCCGGACATCGGGCACGGTATCAAGGTCACTCTTTCGGACCTTATGAGGGCCAGTATTTAATATGAATACTCCCCTTCATACAGACCTCAACCGGATTGGACAACATAGGACCAATCAGATGCCAGAAGGAGAACCTACGACCTATCACAGCAAGTACTCCCCCCATCGAGGCTACTATATATATAAGAGCTGGCAGACTATTTCCTTATCCAACAACTGCTCTGAAGATGGCCACAACACAGCGGTCGAAACGTCAGCCAATAACACCAAGACAACGCGGTAGAAGCCCTGAAGCTTATCCACACACCAATTTATATCTTTGTTATACTTCGGTCATATTTACCAGTTAATATTTTACGTCCCATGTATTTAGCTTTATTTCAATCCATTCTCCAATATGGAATTTTAGGATGGGGAAATGCTTGTAATTCTAATCTCACTCCACTAATACTTATTCAGAAAAGAATAATTAAAATATGCCTTAATAAACCAATTGATTACTCATCCGAGCTTTTGTTCACTGATTTTAATGTTTTGAAAATTAAACATATTTATTATATTGCCTTATTAAACTTTATACATAAAAATCGTAATAAATTCAAATTGTATCATCATAAATATGGAACTAAAAGATCCGATTTTATACGACTAGAGGAACCAAAGTGTTTCACAAGCACAGCTCTTAGCCATGGTACCTACTTTGGTCCAAGGTTATATAATAAAATAATTGAAAAATACCCGAATTTAGAAAATTTTAGTTTCAGAAATTTCAAAAATAGCACTAGTAATATAATTGTTAAAGAATATATGTTGATTTAATATGTGTATGTATTTGTATGATTTAAATTGTTAAAATTGAAATTGTATTTTTAAAGTTGATTTATTCTTATAATTTTTTTTTTTCTTGACCGACTTTGTGTCAAATAATTATCTTTGTTTGTATTAAGTATGTTCAAAGATAAACCACACATGTTGGGCCAATTATACAGTGTTCATAGATTTGATAGGAAACGTAAAAAATTATATATTACAGTTATATGAACTTTAATAAATATAATATAATTATTAAAAAAATTAGTAAAAGTCAGACATGTTTCGGAGATGCTTCTCCATCTTCAGTGACTCCAGTCTCCTTTAAGCCAAGCAACAACGCGGTTCGATCACCTGAACCAGCCGTCGCACAGTGGTTCATTTTCTCAATTTCTTGGCCAAAACCTCTAGAGATGTTTGAATTAATTTGAACGTAAGAAAGTTGAAACAAATCGTAAAAGTAACATAATTAAGAATTAAATATCGAGTAAATTCACATAAATAGCTTTAGTAAATGCTATTCGGCGTGGATGATCATTTCATTGCTTCTTAGAGAATTCAAAGTTATAGTTTATATTATCTATATACATAAATCTATATATAATGTGTGTATAGTACAGTAATTTTTTCACTTGCTAGCATCATAGTCTGCGGAGATAAGGGAGTCATCTTCATCAGGGGCCTGAGTGGACACACCTAAATGTGTAGATGCATCTGGAGCTGACAGAAGTGATATTACATCTGCAGACAAATGCTTCAGTTTCTTCCTTGGGACTTTCAAGATTCTTTATGAAGTATAGTCCGATAATGCCTGCAAATCAGTTTCAGCAGACTTTTCTGTTATTTGAATGGCATTGGTATCGGGATAGCATGTCTTTTGTGCTTCTAGCACCGTTCTGTATTGCTGGAAAATGTAGGCGATGGATTTTTAGTCTCGGAACTAATCAGGTTATAATGGAATTTTGTTAATTTAACTTCAACTAGAATGGACAATGCTTTTACTCCAGATAAAGATATACAACGCTCTGAACTTAATTTATAAGCTTTTCTGCATGTTGACGTACTGATTTATGTTGAAAATTATACATCTTTTATTGCAGCAGCAGTAGTAACAATATCTCCTGCTTCACGAAGACTCATTTCTGTGGCATATGTGAGTTCTGAAGGACCTATGTTTTGTCTTAATCCCTGTGCTTTTCGTCTTTTATACCGTTCACCACTTTACTAAATTCTAGTAATGGATGCTCGACTCTCTTTTGCGTTTCAGTAATGCATATTGGAAAACTCGTAGATTTTCAAGCCATTTCTTAATGTGGTAGGAATCTTTCAACTATCCTATTTGACCGTTGCCACCTGGTTCTAAAATTATACATACTAGGTTCAAAAAGTTCCCGGAATTTGCTACTATCATAGAAACAACGTACCTTAAACACTATTCTACAGCATTCCCTTCAAAATAGTTGCCTTCCGCAACAACAAACTTTTGCCAACGCGTGTAGAGTTCCTGGAAGCAGGCTGGAAGCCATTTTGTGAAACCCGTCTTAGTGCTCTCGTCGCGTTTGCGATAACCTCTTCAGAATTGAATCTCCGTCCTTTCAGATGACTTTTCAGACGGGGAAACAGAAAGTAATCAGGTGGTGAGAGATCAGGAGAGTATGGTGGGTGATCCAAAGCAGTTATGTTGTGCCTGGCAAGAAAATTCTTTACAATAATTGCGCGATGAGCAGGTGCATTGTCATTCATAAGGAAACAGTTGTTTTCTACCCACTTTTCTGGACGTTTCCTTCTCACTGCGTCCCGGAGGCGACGGAGGATTTCTACGTACAATTCTTTCGTTACAGTACGACCTTCTGGAGTGAACTCATGGTGGATGAGACCCTGAGAGTCGAAGAAAACTTCCAACATAACTTTGCCTTTGTAAGTGTCCCTAGGAAATTTTTGCTTCCGAGGAGATGTTTTCGATTTCCACTCAGATGACTGTCGTTTAGGGACTGGGTCGTACAAGTAGCACCAAGTTTCATCATCAGAAATAATTTTGTTTAAGAAATCACCATCTTCATCAGCCATACTGATCATGTCCCCAGCAAGAGTCATTCTTGTTTCTTTCTGTTCTGCCGACAACATTTTCGGAACTAACTTCTGAGACACGTAATGCATGTTGAGATGCTTGTGAAGAACATTGTGTACACTTCCGACTGATATTCCGACCTTTGCTGCTATCTCTTTTATGGTTTTACGTCGGTCGTCCCTCACAACATTACGCACACGCTGAGCGATTGCTTCATTTGTTGCAGTTGTTGGTCGGCCGCTGCGTACGTCATCTTTGATGCTATCGCGGCCACCAGAAAAGCGTTTATGCCAGGCATACACTTGAGCTGCTTCGCCATATGCTTCTTCCAACAATCTTAATGTCTCTGCAGGAGTTTTGTGTATCAAAACACAGAACTTGATGTTTGTACGTTGCTCTGTGGACATAATTACAAAATGCGACGAACAAACAAAACACTATGATAAACAATTGCCTACAACTCAAAACCAACTATCGCCATTATCAACACACTTAAAGAAAATGACATCATGAATGTTACCAACAAAACAAATGTATAATATCCCTTGTTATATATTAATACGAAAAATGGTAGTAAAATTCCGGGAACTTTTTGAACCTAGTAGTATATTTAATGTTTTAACACATTCTTTAGTTCTTCGGATGATGTTGCAGGGGAATCGGTTATGATTCTAATGCGTTCTCTTAAATAATCATACTTTTCTTCAAAATTAGATGATGAACGTTCCTGTAGTATAGTAAACAATCCACGCCTAGTGAGGTTTATGTGATGACTTTCATATCCTGAAAGGAATTACAGAAATAATTCAAATTTTAATCACATTATGAAGGATTAATATATGACAACAATTTTTGTGGAAACGTATTTCATAGGTAAACAAAATGAAATAATCCACAAGAAAGCTAGAGGTTTACCTATTCTTCGACATTGGAACCAAGTCTCTCGACATATTTCTCCCATCGTATCACTTTTCAGTACACCTCGTTCATAAAACTCCGTTTTTTGGGCATATAGCCACCTGCGCACGACCGATTTAACTTCTTCATCTGAACCGAAGCGTTGTCCTCCTAGGAATTTCTTCAATGGCCCGAAGAGGTGAAAATCAGACGGTGCAAGGTCTGGACTGTAGGATAGATGATTGCCCCCTTAATGATGCCTCTGACATTGAGTGGTGTTGCAGCGGTCACCAGTCAGCCGGAACGTGCTTCGTCAGCGGACTTCTTCGAAGAACCTGCACCACCTGGAGATATTGCTATGGTCCAGACAATCAAATGTCATACACCTCCAATATTTCCCTGAGGATTTCACTCGAATTTTTTGTTTTTCTCAAAAAAACGGACCACACCTCGCTGCCCTTCACAAGTGAAAGATGGTAGAAAAGTGTCATTTTTATTAGTAGTTACAGCTTGTTTCGCCAGGGTGACATCCAATCGATTCATTACTGTATGTAATGCAAGCTTCAAACTAACTATCTGCCAAATTTGAACGTCCTAACCAAAATAGTATTCCGTTAAATAATTGTTCTGTGTTACCTTCCGATCCTTCCTTGCATTACAACGCAAAGACGCTGTGCGCACTTCAAAACTAAATTCGAGCTAGTGGGCCCAGTGGCAGTTGGGGGCAGACTTTCTTTATTGGTACATGAAAAGCATCCACATAGGTATGATTTGTAATGAGAAACTTGACAGGACCTCACAGGACCGATAACTTTTAACCTCCGTGAATCTGCCGCTTTCACATTTTCAACCACAATAAACGTGACTATATTATTTAATATCTAAATGCCGTTAGTTAATTAGGTAATAAATTAAAACTATGTTCAAATGTTCTACATACCTCCAGGAATCGAATCCATGCTTCAGATTTTAGTTTCACACTTGTACCACTTATTTATGACACTTCAAAAACGACCTTTCTTTCACCACGCAAACTCAGCAACTGCATTGTCCAAGAGAGACGCATTTTCAGCCATGTATTTACAAGCACAGGACTGGAGAGGGGAGATAAGATATACGATGTCTAAATGCCCTGTCCTTCCTCTTCAACTTAAGACAACAAACAATCCTCCCCTGTATGTTTCAGTTTTGGAGTTTTGGCCAGGAATTCGGGAAAATGAACCACTGTGCGTCGTAGTAAAGTCACTGAGGATGGAGAAGCATCTCCGAAACATGTCTGACTTTTACTAATTTTTTAAATAATTATATTATATTTATTAGTGTTCATATAACTGTTATATGTAATTTTTTACGTTTCCTGTTAAATATATGTTTAGATAACTCCCTAAGGACGAGTTTTTACTCCTTCAGGGAAGAATTAAGACTGTATTTTTGTACATGTTATTTTACTAACAATAAACAACAATTTAATAATTAACAGACAAGTGAAAGCTAGTATATTAATAATTCAGTTCAGTGGGACGAATGTACAAGGTGCAGCAAAGGAATCGGACGGTTTTAGAAGGCCGTTTACTGAGCAACATGTGGGGTTATGGATATTGATCGATAGTCGTTTGTTAGCATTTTTGATGCCATTTTGTGTAATCATGGAAGTATGGAGCTCGGAGCATTGTGCTTTCATTATCGAAACATTTTTCAAGAATGGTGAAAACCCAGCATGCTTTTCATCTCCAATTTAATGTTAACCGCCATTGAGCCGTTTCTGCTCACAATATCATATTGAGATGGATACAAAACTTTCGATTATCAGCATCAGCTTGCAAGAAGAAACCACCAGGACACGTTCGAAATGTACGAATGCCAGATAACAATGAACGAGTAAGAGTGGCTTTTACGATGAGTCCACATCGATCAGCTAGACGGCAGGTTATAGCACTGTGACTTTCAGAACGTTCTATGCGCCGAATATTGCATTCAGATCTTAAATTTCATCCATATAAACTTATGATTGCTCAGCAATTGAATGAGGGAGACTATGTCTAAAGCAGGACATTCGCCGAAAGAATGGTGGAAATTTTGGCTGACGAAGTTGTTATGTTCATGAGTGACGAGGCACATTTCCATTTAAATGGTTATGTTAATATGCAGAACTTTAGATACTGGGCCCCTGAAAATCCTAACGAACTACACGAGTGTCCGCTTCACTGTGCAAAGGTTACAGTTTGGTGTGCTGTGTCTAGATACTACATCATAGGCCCGTATTTTTTTTTTTTTTTTTTTTTTTTAGAAGAACGGAACAGTGTGACAGTGAATAGTCAACACTACGTCGAAATGCTGAGGACATTTTCTTCAACCAGAACTGCGTAGGCGTCTGCTTGGGATTGATAGACAAATTGTATGATTTCAGCAAGATGGTGCCATGGCTCATACTGCAGAAAATTCAATGACAGTTCTGTGCCGCATGTTTCCAGGGCACATCATTTCTCGGCGTGACAACATTCCCTGACCCCTCCGCTCGCCTGACCTTACTTTCTGCAACTACTTTTTGTAGGGTTACCTGAAGTCCAAAGTGTATGTAAACATGCCCCAAACAACTGATGACCTGAAGATTGCCATTGCCCAGGAAATCATTTCGGTGAAATTACAAATAACGGAATTATGCTATCAGTGCTTAAAAATTCAGTAAAAATGTTACAACTTAACACTTTGAGGGGGGGGGGGTTTGAACCCGATGGACTCCCCCCCCCCCCCCGTCTGTGCTCCCTTGACCACCAGTACTGATCACTATAGTAACATAATATGTACAGGACAAAAATAAATGACCTGGCCATTGAAAATTGCAATCAATTTGTCTGCCAACCATATACGTATTAAATGTGTCACTATTATTGTGGTCTAGAGATAGTGAGCGAGACTTGTGCTCTAAGGCTGCAAATGATTCAAATCCCACTTGGTTGAGTATTTTCCAAAGTTTTCCCAACTTTAATACAAAGGTCTGTTATCTGACTAATCTTGCTAAAATGCCATCTCGCTATCACCTATTCAATCAATATAATCACACAATTCATACAATGTTATTAAACAACATACTAAAAAAAAATATTAAATGTACACCTGTCTTACCAAGTAATGCTGATATAGGGTGTTGTTAGACATGTTTTTATATTGTAAACTACTTCCCATTTGTAATACAGTATTTATTCCTGAGTAATTTCTGAAAATGAGATGCAATGTTTCTTCGTTTTAATACTACACTACTGTCAGTGACTCAGGAGAAGACGAGAGTGGACTGAGGAGGAAGGGATGTGAACAGATAACATACGACAACACGTGCAATATTTGTACTGCAGTAAGCGGAAACATTAGGTCTCCTTCTGTTCAACTTAGCTTAAATTTCCATATGCATTGTTACTCATGTTTCCTGCACGAATAATAACCTGGGTACTGGAATGCTTATCTGAGCGATGTTTATAATAATCAACAGCGATAGTCAAGAAGGTCACATTCTTTCCGCTCGTCTTCTCCTGAGTAACGAACAGTACCTACTTCAATCACACAACTGCCAGAGAGGAGTACTTCAATCAATAAACTCAAATGTCAGTAAGTCTGTATGTGGTAATATACCGGTACCTTCTGAAGTGGGAGAAGAGTCTTCCATGATCTGGCACTCCAGTCCGTATTTGGTAGTTCTGTGGTTCCCTCGATATGTATAGAATCTGGAAAATTTCCTTTGAAGTGATTAGTATCAACTTCTATGCGTGTAATAGTACCATTGTGACCGAGTCGAAACACAGCCCACTCACAGCCCGGTACTTGGAGAATTCCATTTTCATCAGCTGTAATTAAAATTATTGTACATCTTGATTAGTCAGCTATGGAAAGGGAAAGGTGTCACATTTTATTCCCACTGGAAGAAAGGGAATGCATGGATTTCCAACAAGAAGGGTCTCCCCTGCAGCCAATGGACTGAAGCGATCAAAATGAGCTGCAACGTTATTCCAGTCAGAACCCTTGGTACTGCCCATTGCAGAAGATGCGATGAGCAAGAAACCTTAGCCATGTACTGGATTTTTGCCGGAAGGGAGAATTACTGAGAATTGACTGTCATAATAAAATTCGCTCCATGATTGCCAATGAACTTCGCTGGACTGATAAGTATGAGGTGTACGAGGAAATTGGGTGGCTTTCTGCTGACGGTTTAACTTGAAGAGCAGATATCATTATTATAGACCGAAAAAAAAATTTTGGACTCATTCTCGATCCCACAGTCCATTTTGAGAACAGCGAGGAACAACCTAGAGAAGTCTGCAAAGAAAAACGGGCAATTTATCTGCCATGCTGCAGCGATTTGGGGACCAAATATTACATCAAGACATGGGACATTATAGGAATTATGATTGGGGCTAGAGGCACAATCCCACGGGAGTCCTTAGAAGTCTTCCGAAAATTAAAAGTTCCTGACAGCACCCTGGACATGATATCCTCCACTGCACTGAAGTTATCGATTTGCTTAATTAATCATCACTTATATTCTTTATAAAATGTAATTTGTCTTGTAGCCTACCTAACTAGGGTTTCTATTAAAGAAAAAATTGAATTAAATATAAATATTCATTTAGAATTTATTAGGAGGCCAATTATTAAACCTGGTTGGGATGCCTATCAAATATATATATATATATATATATATATATATATATATATATATATATATATATATATATCTGTGTTTCTATCAATCGTCTCTAAACACACACCTTCATTTCAAACAGCAGAAATAACTGAAATGCTCTCTCAATTAATATCACTCAATAAAAGAATTGTATTCCAATGGATACCGTCCCATTGTGGAATCCTGGGAAACGAGAATGCGGATGCTTTAGCAAAGAAGGGCAGCACTGCTACTTACAGACCTGTTACTAAATCTACGTATTACTCTGTGAAGAGATTTATTAAATCTACATACTTAGACTTCAACAAACAAAATTTGATAACACAATCCCAAGGGAAAAAATGGAACTTTTCTGCATCAAAATCCACAGTTAATTCCCGATTTACCACGAAAATCGTCTGTAGCTGCATTTAGATTGGCAACAGGCCATGTTTGTTTGGCTAAACACTTGCATAGAATTGGAATATATCAGTCCCCTAACTGCCCATTGTGCAACTCAAACCAAGAAATGGATTCGGAACACCTCAAAATCTGTGCTTCATTGGCTGGTCATGATAATATCTTTGAAAAATATTGGAGTGCAAGAGGTCAAATGACTTTATTGTCAAACGCCTGGCATTAGAAAACAACAACATATATCTCTGTGTGTATGTATGTATGTATGTATGTATGTATGTATGTACACACACACACAGTCGAAACCAGTTATAATGGCTCTGAAGGGACCTCCCATTTATGGTTATTATAGCTGATAGTCGCACAAACCAAACTTTTATTTTTTTTTGCTAAACATTTCATATCTGTAAATTTTAGGTTGCACACTTACATAGTTAATGAACAGAATAGAGTTAAAACCTAAAAAAACGCAACAGAAATACAGTATTTACAATACAGTATTTGTGGAGAGGGACTAAAGAGGAATTTTTCTTCTAATGTATATACAATATGTACAGCAATAATATGCCAGCAAAATATAAAAACCTGTAATAAGTGAGGAAAGAAGTAGCAGCAATGTAAATTGTTCAATAATGTAGTACATACAAGGTCTTGGCTAATGAATGAGCTAAAATGTTGAGCATGTTTTAAACTTACTGTAAGTGCTGTATAGTGTAATAGTCATGAATGACACATCCTCGGTCCAGTTACTGTATTACAAAAATTACGTAATTAACAGTTCAAAAATGGAAATACAGTACTCCATATATAAATTATACGAAGGCCTGCACTTTCTCCTATTTTTATTTTTAAAATGTACAAATGTGATGTACTGTACCTTACACATTAGAAAAATCTAACACACATAATCACAAAACATCAATAACGAATACACTATTCCATTCTGCTATTTAGAAAAAATAACACATTATTGGAGTTTAATTTTGTGGTTTTCTACAATCACAGTGTTGTTCAGTTTTTTTTTTTAACCAGTTGCTTTAACTTTAAAATGCAATACAATAATGCACACTACTGTATACTGTCCTACTTAAAGTAATCAGTTGTCTTTGTTTGCTTTTTGCACTTAAGATGTGTGTAGGCCTACGCATTTTGTATTTGATGATGCATTCGTTTTAACACCTCATTATTGTCATTCATATTAAACTCTTCTTTGAAAATAAGACATTTTTGTAAAGTTATCTCTGCACTGAGAGCTTCGTTAAGTGATGGCACAACAAACTGTTCTTCTTGTTCGTTTTTATTTTCGTCAATCTTGTGTTAGCTTTGAATGTCAGCTACAATTTCTTCTTCACTCTATTTCCACACATATTACATATTCATGCTTCGTAGTGTAGTGTGTTATAAGCCTAATTCTGGTCGGATGAGATCTATAATATAATCTACTGATTTTATGAAAGTAAATGATCAGATATTTCAACCAACAACCATTTAGCTGATGGAGTGCCGCGAAAAGCCCAAATATGAAAATAAATTTGATACCGTAAAGTGGGGTGACTTTGAACGCCGAGGTGACTTTGAACAGTAATTTAGCGCCTTTCTAAATTAAATGCTGTACCCTATTGCGATAAAACTGAACTAGTTTATTGACAACTTAAACAGTTTTATCGCAATTGGGTACAGCATTTAATTTAGAAAGGTGCTAAATTACTGTTCAAAGTCACCTTGGCGTTCAAAGTCACCCCACTTTACGGTAACTTCAGTATTTAACATCGAAAAATTTAGGTATTACCTGATGTCTACAAATGAAGCCGAGTTATGTAAAACTGTAATTATTTTATCATGCAGGAGAGAATTAACTATCAAAATGCTATAGTCCCTGGCCTCCTACCGGAGTTGAGTTGAAAAAAATCTTGTATTTTTTTATATGTGACATAAAGACAGGCAAACAAAGATTAAACAAGATTTATCAAATAATGCTATTCTAGGCATTGTGTGCAAAATGATATCACCTTCTAATATACATGGCCTGTCAAGTCGTCGAGCCGTCTCCCATCCATCTCCCATGTTGATACCTCGACCTGATCGTATGATATTTCTTGGGTGGCCATAATGAGCATCACTATAGCCTACACACACACCACCATTGGCCATAGCAATAAGATCAATCAACTGAAAAGGAAATAAAAATACCGTAACACATTAGCTGATCTTCAGTGTTCATACTGATGAACAACATACTCTCTGTAATTGCGCAATAGAGACTCCAAATGAGGTTAGACAAATTAACGGGGAACAGAATGCTGTTTTTAAATGTAGTGAACTAGATTTAGTGTAATATATCCAAAGTGTTTAGTTACCGTAAAGTGGGGTGACTTTGAACGCCGAGGTGACTTTGAACAGTAATTTAGCACCCTTCTAAATTAAATGCTGTACCCTATTTCGAAAAAACTGAACTAATTTATTGACAACTAAAACAGTTTTTTCGCTGGGTACAGCATTTGATTTAGAAAGGAGCTAAATTACTGTTCAAAGTCACCTCAGCATTCAAAGTCACCCCACTTTACGGTATTTGTTTGAAATTTAAAGTTCACATCTCCATTATAATTGTTTTCGATTCTCTATACTTCGCTGTGTAGTGTGAAAAGAAAGTAGGTTACTATGGCAGTGGAAAAATTGTTTTCTAGAATTTCACGGAAATACACGTTTTCAGCAGCTGCAATATCGAAACAGTCTATAGTGGCATGCTGTCTGTCTGTTTACAGCAATTTCTCCTAAACTATTGGATGGATTTAGTTCATATCTACGAGTCACCACATCCAGGAATGTTGTAGATGAATGAATTATAATCATTTTATTAAAAAATAATAAGCCTGTATTTTAAATCAAACAGATAAAATGGCCATGAACTCTAACTTTATCCAAACAATCTTATTATTAGGCCTACGTAAAGATTACTTTTTGGTTTTCCTTGTATAATAGCAGTTGATTTAATATACTATGTCAACATATATGTCGAACATGGAGTAAGGCCACAAAGGGAAAAACATTGGAGGAGGGGGATTCGATCCTGTGCTATGGATTGAACTTCAGCGTAGCTCAGTGGTTAGAGCGCTTGGTATGTAGAATTAAGGACCTGAGTTCGATCCCCAGCGCCGTCAAGATCTCTTAAGAAACCGTGGATAATTGATTTAAAGGCGCACATTGTAAGGGATATATGAGACTAGGCCACACATAGGCCTATTCATTAATAATTTTTATGCTCGACCATGCCAAAATGTAGTAATTATACACCTGGTAGCAGTCCTTTAATGCATGTCATTAAAGTACACCTACTCATTAAAGTACAGGTGTTCAGCCAATGACAACTCAGCTTACAGGTGTTCAGCTTTGTACCGTTATAAAACCGCAAGTATCGATTATTCTCGGATATGCAATCGAAAGAGAATTAGCGAAAAGTCACGGAGGCTGGAAATCCAATACTGTCGCAGAAGGTTATGTTCTGTTACTATAATAATTAGCGTTAATTGTAAATAATATTAAAATAAATTCAATTTGTCATCTCGTTTTTCAATGTCGAATTCAATAATCAAGATTATAATATTATCAAGTTTAACGGGATTACGTCAAGGTCAATGACATTATTGTTCCTCGGAAAAAATCAATACTTTCGCGTCTGCGCACATCTCACAATTCACGACCTAGAACAAGGTCACTTCAGATCTTGTCAGATACAAATAAAATGTATACATCTGAATAATTTCAAGTTAGAAATATGGTCGAGCATAAAAAGTCGTATGAAACTCGCCTATAATGGTACCTAATTAAGAAGCTCGTATGAAAATTATGAAACTCGCTTGCACTCGTTTCATAAACATCCATACTCGATTCTTAATTACTATCATTATAGGCTCGTTGCATAATGTACTATTAATTTATGCTCAGACTTAAGTGATTTTGTTTGTAAAAGGCCATTAAGATCAGATGTTAGATTTTAACAATTCTCTATTTTTGTCAATTGAAATTTCATCAGTAAAATCAATGCCAAGGTATCAATACGTTCTTTTTTTATCTGTTACTGAATCAATTTTTGAACCCTGTTAAGTTGTAATTTTTCCCTGTGTCAACTTTCCTTTCCTTACTACTATAGCTTTACTTTTTGAAGGATTAATTGTTAAACCCAACTCTGCGAGACTGCTCTCTGCCAAATTAAGTATTGCATAATTTTCTTGTTTACTGATTAAAGTTATGTCATCAGCAAAAGCTAATGCAGATAAAGACGGCAGATTTTCTGCTAATTTGTGATTTCATGATCATTGATGTTTTGCAACACGTAATTTATAGCCAAATTGAATAACAATTGTGATAACAGTGAGCTTTGTATTATTCTACATTTAATAGGTATGGATTTGGTGGTCTTCAAATTAGCCTGTATTATTATTGATGGAAAATTATATATTTATTTTAATGAATTTTAAGAATAGCTATTACTGACTTAATCATGGTTGCTTCCCCTGCTTTGGAATAATGAATTGCAAATTTGGAAGCTATGTTATGCCACTGCGTCTGTCCCCTACACTTTTCAACTTCTATATCGACGAAGTCACTAGAGCCTGGTATGAAGACATATCAAAGTTTTTACCAAACAGTTATGCAGTAAACTGCCTGTTATTTGCTGACGATATAGCTATTATCACAAATTCAGAAGACAATTGAAGAGGCAGATTTCAAACTGGCCTAAGTCAAAATGACAAGTTATGAGAAAATGACAAAAATTGATGAAACAAACTTCCTACCCCTAGTGGCTGCATATTTTATTTAATTATGTAGTTGAATTTATTTCGATGTTTCTGTGAAGTATTTACAGTTACTCTGCTTGCTATATAGATTTAATGAACTTAGTGTTTTTGAAATGGATCTAAGTCAAGCCGTAGGAGAGTCTGGAAAATAAACTTACACAGGTATAGGCCTATGTGCTTGCAAATAATAAATTAAAACGTGAATGTCTAAAACATTTTAAGATGTACCAAATTTTGTCTGATTCTTTGCTTTCACATTTCCACATAAGCCATAGTTTCTTAACATTGAACTTGGGGGAGTGAGAAAGATAGCTTCTTGCACTATTTTCCCCTGCCATAATAGCTTTCCCAACACATATGCGATAAATACAATGTTCGAATCCAAGACGTGCACATTCCTTGTAGTTTACCTGCTACTCCTGCATCTTTCTGGTCTACTGTGACTTTGATTCATTAAATACCGGTACCGGTACCAACACAAAGCATTCATTTTCTTCCATCTGACTTGGGTGAACAATGATATCCTATTCAGACGTTGTTTTGTAACTGTAGATTTATTTTTTTTTATATTTTTTGCTATCATTTGTCAAATTACTGGCATTATAACTATGTGTTTCTTGATGAGAAAGTTTTTTTTCCTGTATCTGAAACTGAAAAGTTTCTCACAGCGATTAAAAGTACACCAGTCAAACTCATTTCATATTCTCTTACGTACCAGTACTCTTCAAGACTTTAAAACAACATCACTGTATTCTTCAATATTAATTTCATTCATATTTTGCGGATATCATGTGCGCCGTAGCTAACAGTGTAAGTGACATTAGTTTCATGTATAGTCTGTATTGCGTGTAGCACATGCATGCCGACTTAGGTCAGTTTGGAAACAATAAACAAAATACCGGTACTTAGGACAGTTTGGAATAAATTTGATATTTCTCACTGCATTTAATGTATGATTTATAGCATTATAAAATATATGTTTTAAGTTACACAACACAGAGCTGCACGCATTGTATACTTCACCTGACATAATTAGGACCATAAAATCCAGACGTTTGAGATGGGCAGGACATGTAGCATGTATGGGCGAATCCAGAAATGCATATAGAGTGTTAGTTGGGAGGCCGGAGGGCAAAAGACCTTTGGGGAGGCCGAGACGTAGATGGGAAGATAATATTAAAATGGATTTGAGGGAGGTAGGATATATGGTAGAGACTGGATTAATCTTGCTCAGGATAGAGACCAATGGCGGGCTTATGTGAGGGCGGCAATGAACCTCCTGGTTCCTTAAAAGCCAGTAAGTAAGTAAGTAAGTGAGCAAAATATATGTTTATGTCCCTTTGATAGAAGGTAAATAATAATTCTGAAGCTACTTTCAGTAAAAAAAAAAAAAAAAATCGACAACGAACTGTAAACCCAATAATAAACAAGCAATGAGCTCACATTAGAAGATGATATATTGGGATGCCACTCCACATAGCTGTGTAGGCCTAATTTCGACAGATGAGTTTGCAAATCTACAATTCAGCCGTTCAGAGCAAAAGTGGTGTAAGTCAAAATTAGGTAATGAGGTTTAAAGTAAAAATTCTGTAAAATACAGCGCAAAGTAGCAATTAATGTGTCCTTCTTGCTGTCCACTGACTACTAATAATTTAAATAAATTGAATATTAATTGTTACTTTGCGCTGTATTTTACAGAATGTTTACTTTAACCCTCATTACCTATTTTTGACTTCTGCTCTGAACGGCTCAATTAATGGAAATCACATTGAGCATCTTCTGTAGTGTTGATGAACAAGTAACCTTACTAATATCTTGAAAGATATTAATTTTAAGACCCATGTTTATTAGACTCCTCCTAGTTTTCATGAATACTACCTACCATCTCTCATAACAACGAATGCTTTTCTTTAATTCCCTGAATAACTGAGATTGACAAAGAATTTAAATAACTTCGATTTACAATGTAAATTTCACAGTTACTCCACTCGTACCATTTAATAGTCACTCTTAATGTAAGGTTGACTAAAAGTAAAGAATGGTTCAACATTATTGCAATAGATATATTTAATATTTGAAGACTTCGGGGGTAAATAATAATAACCCACATATACAAATTGCATACCGTACATCTTAAATTTTACTGCAAACACAATAGGACTACCGTATTTTTCAAGCAGCATAATCCAATCTTTGTTAACATAGTTAAATAATTATTTAACAAAATCAAAGTTAATGTGGCTTATAGAATGCTAACAACCAGAAAACTGTCAATCTCACTTTTGAGGGTTATCACTATTTATCCCCTAGGGCTTCAATTGTTCTATTTATACTTGAATACAGTAAAGAAGTTGCAAGTTAATCAGTGAGATATGTTTAACAGAAGGCCGAGCAATGGCCATTCCGTTAGCTTAATGAGATTCAAATTAATTTAAAAAATGATTGGTTGATTGGCAAACTTACTCGTGTTAAATTACATAAGCAACTGTGGCTTACAGCTGTTTCGGTGCTTTCACACCATCCTCAGAGCCTACTAGCCTCAGAGCCTAATTAAAAAAAAATTGGCTTATTGCTAATCTATTGTATAATATTAATGACTTTTTTTAATTCAATACCTACCTAACATTGTAGGTATTCTAATGTATTTATCTATGTATATTTTGACTTTACTTTGTTTATATCTCCAGAAAACTACAGTTGTTCTTGACAAAATTAATTGATGGACAGCCCCACTGCCAGTAAAAGGTTAGGTGAAGTTTGATGAGGAAACAGATTAGTGACAAGTGCTTCACATAAAAATATCACGCATGAATGTCAGGCTCATTATCTCTGTTTCTTTTTCATTCAATATCAGTAGGATAATTTACCAGGTAATGATCCACGTGAAATATAATAATTTTACTCAAAACCTTGGGTCTTTATTTGAATAAAAGGAAATAAATGAAATGGAATGGTGATTTATCCGAAATTGGCTTTTAACAAATTTTTAAAAATTAATTTTATTTCATAATTTGTTATGGCTCACCTTATCTGGACTCACGTCTTTCCAATTTGGTCTTGCTTCGCCATAAAGTCTGAATCTGGCAATTCCTCCATCAGGGTATATGTTCAGACGAACATGCGTCCAAGATTCCTTGTTGTCAACTGCATGAAAATTGTGGCGAGTGTCTTGGTATCCACCACAGAGTGATGTCATAGGAATTATTTCTTTCCAGTTCTGTTACAGAAGAATTTTATTTTGCATTGGTACGTTTGCTTTATTGTTATTACATATATTAGGTATAAAAGAAAGAAACAGATCAGTAAGCAAATGAATGAATGAGTAAATGAATAAATAAATAAATAAATAGGTAAGTAAATAAACAAACAAACGATTAAATTAATAAGTAACTGAACAAATCAATGAATGAGCAAATGAGCGAGTGAATAAATCACAGAAAGGAGCAAAGAAACTAATAATAATAATAATAATAATAATAATAATAATAATAATAATAATAATAATAATAATTTATTGTCAGAACAAAGATACATATTGGTTTTTTTATATAAAAACACTCTAACACCCCCAGAAAGAGTAAGTTACATACTCGTGCTTAGGGGGTAATCGACATAATGTTAAAACATTTTATTAAATACATAAAGAGTCTGGCAGCCGGGTAGCTCAGTTGGTAGAGCAGCTGGCTATGGACTGGAAGGTCCGAGGTTCGATCCCAGGTGGTGACAGGAATTTTTTCTCGTTGCCAAACTTTCAGAACGGCCCCAAGGTTCACTCAGCCTTCTATAAAATTGAGTACAAGGTCTTTCCCGGGGGTTAAAGGCGGTCAGAGCATGGTGCCGACCACACCATCTCATTCTAGTGCCGAGATCATGGAAAGCATGGGGCTCTACCTCCATGCACCCCAAGTGCCTTCATGGCATGTTACGGGGATACCTTTTTTTACCATAAATAGTCTAAATAAATCACGATGTTTGTTCCTAATCCATGCACAGTGTTCAAGCTATATGCCTTACACTGTTCATTGAAGAGGTGGATTCCAAAGTTTTTTTTTTTAAGGTAGCTTCGAATTATATATGCTGCATATATTTTGTAATGCAATAAATCATTCATTACATGCAGTGAGAAATATCAAATTTATTCCAAACTGTCCTAAGTATTCTGTTTATTGCTTCCGAACTGACCTAAGTTGGCAGCATGCATGCGCTACATTCAGTATGGATTGTACACAAAACTACTAGTATTTCATGAATCAAGGTCACAGTAGACTAGAAAACAGAGGGGGTAGCAGGAAAACTACAAGGAATGTGCACTTCTTAGATTCGATCATTCCATTTATTTTGAAACTTAAATGTTGAGGCAATCATTATGATCGAGAAAAATAGTACAAAAAGCTATCTTCCCTCCCCGAGTTCAGTGTTATGAAACTGTGGCTTATGTGTAAATGTGAAAAGAATGATACAGGACATAAAATCTTCTTCTTCTCAAAATATTTAAAACTGTTTTTGTCACGTTTTGATTTATTCTTTGCAAGTCCATACAGTACGAGTATACCTGTGTAAGTTTATTTTCCATTTTGAATCCAGCTGTAGTTAATAAAAAGTGGGTGCTTCTGCAAAAGGACAACGGACAATCATTTACTGCTCCAAGAATAGAAGAAAACCAAGAGTTAGAAGCATTTGGAACTCGCATTCGGCGTTCATCTCGAAATACACATTTAAATTATAGTCCGTTTTGGTTCATACTTTTCTTACAGAATAATTTTGGCAGACGGTATCATGCTTATTGTACTATGATATTAATTTATGCCCTTCTTTAGATAGGTTTCTTCATTCGTAATTGTTCAAGATTATGGTGTCTGAATAAACTATTTCTGAATTTTTTACTAAATTATTGAATCCGGTACGGTACCTAGATTTAAATATTACTCATAAATGCCACACAAATTGTAAGACTGCAACTTACTTCTGAACCAAGTTTAGACAATATCTTCAGCATTTCAGGAGTAGCAGCTCCACCCAGCTTGCTTTCTCGGTGAGGAATATGAGCTTCTTCTGAAAATAAACTAATTGTACATTTTCTTAAAACTGTTATAAAAAACTTCACATTTTACACTCTAAAATGTATCATATTGCATGAGAAACCACAGACATACAGAGCAGACTGCAATATTCTGTGCAGGCTCCCGAACAGATCATGGTTCACAAGCTGCATCATGGCGAGTGTTCAGCCAAATGTTGCAGACTGGTCTTTATAATGCAGTGACTGATGCAGGACTAATATGTTTGTACGATATGCTACACTAGCACGTCACTTTTGTTTCAAATGATTTATCCGCACATGGTCCTTCTTTATTTCTCACGTATGAATTAATAATAATATATTAATTTGATGCTGTGATTTAATTTTGCTCGTTAAAAATTTTCGTAAATGCTGACAGAATGAAGATGATGTAGAAGGTGTAACAAAATGAGGAAATGCATTGAAGAGACTCATTGTTGTACAAGTGGGGTTAGAAAATGGGTTTCTGCCAGGAGCACAGTTGGTTCACAGAGCTGGCAGATAAACGGGAGACTACCATGGATGGGTGAATTCAAGAAATTGATGATCTTCGAGGAAAAGGGTGTAACATAAAATTATTGAAATATGTGACTTAGGTCGAAAAAGTAATTTTGAAGCATTCATTTATAACCATAAATTATTAATAATTGATTAAATGACGATCTTACTCGTGTTAATTATGTAAGCATGTGCGGCTTACAGCTGTTTCGGTGCTTCTTGACACCATCTTCAGAGCCTTCTGTGTCTCGGCGTCATCTCAACTTCGCTGCCTGTTGTGTGGGTGCGTTCGTGTGATGAAGAGTTGTGTCAAATAGTGTGTGTGTTCTGAAATTGATGTGTGTGTTGCGTATTTGGTTAGGGTGTGTTTTAGTGTGTCTGTAGTGTACGAAAGATTCAATGTGGATTATCGGGGGCATAAATTATTGCATTCAATAAACTTCTATCCCTGAATAAACTTCTATCCCTGATTAGTCAAATGGTTCTGCTAGTAAATATAGGTCCAATAAAAAAATATGCCCTGAAATTATTTTTGTTTTTCCCGGAAAAATGAAGTGTAATTTTTTTGGTTACATTCTTATTCCAGAAAGATCTTCTATTTAAAAAAAATGTATTCAGAATCAAGTTCTGCCCAATTTGCTTGAAGAATCTGTCTTTGTAATGGACAACGTCCTGTACCACTACAAACAATTAGACAAACCATCTACCAAGTATGCCGTTAGAAGAGATATGGTCTCTTGGTTGCAAAGAGGGGTGGATTATAATGCCACTATAAGCAGGAGTGACCTTCAGGATTTATTAATACCGGTAGTCTGTTATACACAATATGTACTATTTGTAGCCATTTTTTATTTGTTCTGGATGCCTGGCTCGGGACCTCACAGAGTGAGGGTGACTGTGGAGTATTGGTGATGATCACGGTAAGGGAAAATGGGAGAACTCCGAAAAATCCTCACCCCCCTCTTTGTCTACCACAAATTCCTCCGTGATCCAAATGGGAATCAAAACCGGGTGCTACAGTTGAAAGCAGAGAGGCAAACCACTTTGCCATGGGCGAGATGAGCCTTGATAAGCCCTAGACAGACGAATACCGACTAGAGAAGCTTTTTCTAAGCACACGGTCATAGAGTTCTTAATTTACCTCCTTACAACTACGACCTCATTGCAACTGAGTTGATCTGGGATAAGGTGAAACACTACATTTGAGCACACAATGTGATTGGAGACATTACTATGTCTAACTTATAAATTTTGACAATGAAAAGCTTTGCTGTGATAGAGGATTGGAGTGGGTACTGCAGACATAGGCCTACCCATAGAAGGTCAGACGAATGAATGATGTCATTGGCGAAATAATTAATGAGTAATTTTGAACAACGATGATGATGATGATGATGATGATGATGATCATGATGACGACGATAATGACAATGACGATGGTAGTAACGGCGATATGGATTGTGGCTAATTATAAATTATAGTAATTAAATTGAAATAAGCTGCAAAATATTTCTATAAGAATATGTATTGGTACATAATAGTCTAAGTAATGTGTGTTGTTGTTTAGTCAACAGTCTGAAGACAGATCTGAACCTTAAAAGTGATACAAAAAGGTCACCACTTATGAGGCAATTAAGCCAGGAGATAATGGGTAGGGTGGCCAGTTCCTTTCCCCCTCCGTTGCATACATCACTGATTAGTAACATATTACACTAATCAGACTTCAGATGCGTACAAACAATTGTTCTTCCTCTGACACATATCGCCATGATGATGATGATGATGATGATGATGATGATGATGATGATGATGATGGCAATAATGGTGATATGGATTGTGCCTAATTATAAATTATAGTAATTAAATTGAAATAAGCTGCAAAATATTGCTATAAGAATAAGTACTGGTACTGATAATAGATATACATATCAGCTAGAACCTCAATCAGAGAACAGTAATGTATATAATATATAGAAATAGATGTAGTACTCTGCCATTGCCTACTCCCAGCCAGTATAAGAGAAGTGGAGGGTACACACGACTATATTTCAGAGAGGTGGAGGGTACATACGACTATATTTAAATGTTTAGGCCTACTCATTTCGTTATAATGGAAAATGTCGTTTTAACAAATTTCTAGGAATCCTGTCATCATTTTCGTTATAATGAAAGTTCGTTATACTGTAATATTGATCAATGCTACTTTTTACACATATGTCCTAACTGTATGTTTTACTTTGGAAAAAAGTCTAATTTTTTCTGAACTGAACATTTTATGATACTGGTAATTGATTCTTCTAGATAATTTACAATACAATTGCCCTTTTTGTCATATCCTCTAGCAATTTTTTTTGTCCAGCCAAAAATAGCATAAATCTTTAGCAACATTTACAGCTTCGGCAAGAGACTTTTGTTTTACTATCATTGTCACTGCAGGGTTCTCTACTGTAAAGGAACTTCGTTCAGTCGCTGACATTATGAAATTAAGTATCTTGTCACTTCTTCATCACACCATCTTCTTCTTGCATTACATTACTGACAATGTCCTCTTTTGTAACCTCCTTTTCAACAATCACTCCATTGTCGATATCAATGAAATCTTCTGGTTTCACGTCTGTAGGTGTGTTATTCTTCTTACATATCTGTCTCCAGAATTCTGGGTCCAGCTCTTCAATGTCTTCTTCAATCACTGACAAAATTCCGGACTTCCGCCAGCAATTCATTATAACCACTGAGGACAAGTTTCTTCATGCTGAAGTGAAATTTCCATGGCTTCCAAAATTGATATGTTGATGTTACCACCTCGTTGTAATGATCATATATAAATAGAGTCCAAGGGAAAAAGGGGGATGTCCACTGTCAGGCAAAATTCATATTTCCATTCGCTTATATACTTCATATGAAGTGTATTCATTCTACACTTAGAAAAGGGGAAGAAAGTTCTCAGTTACGAATAGCTGCTGGTTAAATTGTCAGTATTATATTTGGAATGATAGAGTTTCAAATTTTAAAACTGATTTCCTGAGAATTGTTTAAAAGTGGACATCCCCCTTTTTTCCCCTGGACTCTTTTATATTGTATCATAAGGGGAAAATTTTTATTTTCGTTGTGAAATTTTCGTTATATTGACGTTCATATTATTGAAATAATTTAATATGAAACCTTATGCAGGTAAGGAAGGGGAATACAATTTTTTTCGTTGTACTGACAAATTCGTTTAATTGGTGTTCGTTAAAACGACATTTGACTGTACAACGAAATCATCTTCTTCTCTGAAAAAGGAAGTATCGTGACAAGATACTTAATTTCATAATGTCAGTGACTGAACCAAGTTCCTTTACAGTAGAGAACCCTGCAGTGAAAAGACCAAAGTTTTCTGAAGAGTCCGTTTTCTGAGGGAGGAACATCCATGCTATGCCATTACATTGACGAGTGCATGCCACACTGAGAGTTCGAAAGATAATATAGGTACCTATGTAGTGAAAATAGTATGCACAATGTGTCCAGCTTATACATTTAGCATTACAAACATTTTATAACTTTCGTTCTATGAGATTCTGATCGAAAATATTTGTATGAATGATGATATCTACGACAATGTATGAAAATCATACCACAAGCACACCATGGCTTTCCATATCAATGACAACAATGATCAAAGCCATCATACAGTTCATTTGTGACCTAGACATGATGCTGCTGAATACTTGGTTGGAGGTCGATTACAGGCTAGACATCTGCTGCCACTGGTTGTGCACATATCGAAATTCCTTGAAAGTAATATAAAATGCAAGAGTTGCTGTATCAGACATCAGTTGTTTTAAATTAAATTATTATGGTCAGCCTACTTTGAAACATGTGCTCTCCTATTATGTTGAACTTTTATATGTATCTATTGCATTACCGCTGAGTTATCTCATTCGGTTTGAAGTTATTGTTTAGGAGACAATTGAAATTTATTGTTTAGTGAATCTGAAAGATTTGAAATGGAGAGAGATGTGCAAAATAAGCTTCTGCAAAAGATAATGTAATAAAGTTCTGAGGAAATGAATCCCTATATATATATATATATGTATAATCTTTCAGATTCACTAAACAATAAATTTCAATTGTCTCCTAAACAATAATTTCAAACCAAGCGAGGTGACTCAGCGGTAATGCAATAGATTCGCATTTGGGAGATCCTTGTTTCTTGTAGATTCTCATGGTTTCTCTCAGTCACAAAGACAGATGTCGGATTGAAAATTTACATACCTACCGTGATTTCTCATTACCTTAATCACCATTATCATAATAGGCCTAATTAATAAAATTGAAATCAGTTAAATGAATACAAACTCTATTTATATAACATAGGCCAATAGAAACAAAATATCAATAAAATTGTCTGATATACTGGTAACCGAAGATTTTACATACACGATATAACCTAGATGTTGAAGTGTGTATAAATAAACTTAAATAAATAAAAAAAAATAATTTTAATTGTGTCCAAAACAATATTCACGGCCTTCTTAATTATTAAATAAATTGTATTAACGAAACCGGAACCAATATTATCTCCATCTATACCTGTTTTTTTTCAAAGATGGGACCGAGCCCCTACCACGCCGTAGCGGAGAAGTGAGAAATATGTTCCCAAATTGAAGTAGCAGAAATCCGCCATTTGTTTGGTAGAAAACGCGCGAGATTTCGAAACCGCTATTTAAATATGTGTATTGCGTATCCTAAAGCAAAATGTTTTTGTGTAAAGGAACAATACTTCCTTTGCGAGATACCTTTAATACCGTGTTTCTGCTGTCAGCAGAGTTGCTAGGTTTTCTGCGAGGGAAATCGGAATATCAGAAGCTAACTTAAGACAGTAGTCTTATCAACATTTTACCATAAAATTTATAGCAGTTTTCTGCAAAATAGTGTTTGCGTGCTTTTTAATGTAATAGGCCCATTCCCCTCCGTGATAAACACTAAAGTACAAAGGACATACAGTACAATGAACATTATAATTTTTTCTTTTATTAACCACGAATATGTTTTAACCATTTGCTACTAAATTAACTTTGTAACCGTTACTGCAACAGTTTCACTATCTGACGATGAATCCATGTTTAAACATAGTTTACTAAATTTTAAAACACAGCAATTGTTTACACGATATCAAAACGCTATCTTTTTTGCCACTCAAAGCACTCAAAGTACACAATATTTAATAATTGTGAGAGCAGCGACCAGGGACCGAAACGGATTAATCAACAATGCGGTAGAACTAGGAGAAGTAGGTATTATTTTGCGAGTTTAGTTGCCTTACGGCAATCAGCTGGGCTACCTCACAGAATTACTAAATATCCGTGGTAACTTCTATGTTTACAATGTTACCATTTGAATCAATATATAGGCCTAAATAAAAATATCGGATAATAGGAAATACTGACATAATTTGTTTAAATAATAATCTGTAAAATCGGGTTTTTTTTTGTCAATCCCGACTCGCTTTAATCGGGACTCAACCAGGAAATTGGGAGAATCCCGCCTAAATTGGGATACCCGGAAAGCCTGGCTGTCAGACTTGTATCATTTTCGTAGGAACTCTGAATGCGATTATTCATAACCACGGTTAATAAAAGAATTAATGTCAACTTTTAAATTCAATCTATAGGTTAAACTGCTGCATGAAGTCAAAAAGCATTATTATTATTATTATTATTATTATTATTATTATTATTATTATTATTATTATTATTATTAGTAGTAGTAGTAGTAGTAGTAGTAGTAGTAATAGCAACAGCAGCAGCAGTAGTAGCATAAGAAAATGTTTAATTAATTCGTAAATAAGATAAGAATTACTTTCAATCAGTTATATTAAAAAAATGTTATAACTTATGCAGTTTCTGTAGCTTTAAATTCGGTGAATAATTATTCATGTATGCACTGAAAAAAGAACTGTTTGAAGAAAATGAATGATATGGAGTAGATGAAGGACACAATGTATATGGTAATAGCATAGTTTGAAAGGTAAAAACTATCTTCGAAATGAGTTGAACATACTGAATGATTCATTGTAGGGTAGAAAATCTCTCTGAGGATTGCACCTATCCACTTTCGGTTAAGAGAATCTTTACTCAGAGGAAACTTGAAGTATAAAGAGTCACATGACAAGTACAATAATTTGTCTTCTATGACATAATCTGGAGAAAAAATCGTCTTAGAAATGAAGGATTAACTAATCAGTGAAATATAACATTCCTTCCTACTTTATCTTTACATCCGTGTGCATTACTGCAATTAAAAGCAGCGCACGAAAGAACTATGCTTATTCAGCTCTAACAAACAAATGGCCGCCCGCCGGCTGTTCAATTTGGGAGCATAACACTAGCACCAGTGAGCGGTCTAGCGGTTATTTAGTAAGTCTATGGATGGGACATGACAGGAGCGTTGCGATCGGAAAAACAACTGAATGTCACATAGCATGGTAGGTCTGTCTGTTGCTATGATAACAACAATTGAGTTGCCAAACTTGCCGTTTCCACGTGGCGAGTACTTAATAGCTCTCTTGGCCACATTTATTGTGCACACAATGTTAGCATTGGTATGTTTCGTCTTTGATTTTCTATCGATTTTTGTATTATTTTCTTACCTTCACGTCAATTGTCAATGCATGCTTTAACGTCAGCCATACTAACGTCAATTGCTAGCTTCCATAAGCTGGCAGCGTGGTAGACCATATTGGCAACATAGCACTGTAGTTCAAAGTTCGGCCGCTTAACTGTCATGTCCCAGGTATAACCACAGTTTCAGTCATCTGTTTTCAGTATTCTCTTACGCTTATCTCTTCAAAATTAATTATACCATTTATTTGAATAAGAAATAAGAAAATGCGACATAGCATGAAACAAAAAAACTGTACCTACATAAAACTACGAAAGTGCTTATACCATACTCGTTTCGACACTCTGCTTCACTTTATGGGTAGGCCATAAACAACTTGCTCGTTCGGTAGAGTATCACTTTCTGTAGTAGTCACATAACTAACTATGGAGCGTGCACATATTGTTAGTGCTTTGATTTATTTAATGGAGTTCAAAATGTAATGAAAAGGAATTAATATCACTACATTTGCAAATGACTGTGGTTGCGCAAACCTGGAAACTGGTAAGAGGTATCAATGTCTACGAACTCACCTTCTGGAGAAAGATGAGCAGCTTGCAAGGAGAAACGCGGAGCGTAGTTTCCCGTGAAGAATGCTGTGTCCAATAGTATTCCATATAGCACACCTGGAACACCTGTTTATTTCTCATATTTACAAATAGGCTGACCAAATTATTATAGTCCAACAGGCGACATCGGCAATTTCAAGAAAAACCACAAACACTTATCTAGTCACTATCCGTTGAGATGTTCCAGAAATTACATGTAACAATAGATACAATATTATATAACTTTGCACACTAAAATTGTAGAGTATCTTAACTTTCTGAATTAAATGAATAAACACACATGAACTCTGGGTAATGTACCCAACACGTAGTTCTAATGTTCACCGCCTACGACTTTTTTTTTTTTTAAGTACCAGATCTCTTGGACCCTTGCCTTTTACAAAAATATGATTTTATAAATTGAAATGTAAATAGGTTTTGTTAAAGAGAATTGATTACTAAGACCGTCAAAGACGGAAGTATTTGTTTGAATTTATGTTATGTCTCTTAGTAAAGGGTTGGCATGATGAAGTAGCTTGTTCAACCTACGACGTTGGACGCTAATCATCTTATTTCAGCCCCCCGCCCCAGATGGTGCTGACCGCAGTTTCGCAGTGCTTAAAAATAAACCGCAGCCTGTCTTTTACAAATGAATCTTATTTCAACAATGAATAAATTTGAATATGTTTCGAATCGTTAAAGAGTATGCCGTATATAATTATGTCGAATGGTGATAGGTAGAAGATAGTATTTTTTGTGGGCCGATTTCTTCGACTTAGGTAGGTAGTGAACAGTAGTAACTCGAGTTTCGTAAATCACAACTACAAAATGAGTGAATTTGAACCGCGTAAAGAATTGAGTGGATCACAGGATAGAAAGAATGCTAAAGCAAAGCAAGAAAAAAATAGGGTGGTAATTGGAAAGTGTAAAAAGTTTCTTGCTACAGCATTGTTCAACAACAGAAAAAAATGAGGACCCCGACGCTGCTGCAGAACTAACGCAAACGAGTGAATGTAGACAGTGTAGTGATACCTACGGGTGACAGTAACAGTAAGTGTGACGATACCAATAATGACAGTGCATGTGATTTAAAAGGATATGAGAATAATGAGCTTATTAAACCAAATAATGATCCCGCTACTTAAATGGATTATAAACGATGCAACGCGAGACTACATTGTAAGGCATGAAGTAACACAAAATACTGATGAAAATTTTGAGTGCACAAGGCCACAGAAGGCCTACTCGGATACCGCCAGAAATCTATTGCGATCACTATTCAGCCGAACTTTAATTATTAATGGTGAAACGCGGTCTAGGTCGTGGTTAGTGTTTTCTAAAAGTAAATGCTCAGTTTATTTTGCTTCATGTAGGCTCTTCGGATAGACATCTGCTTTAGCAGCAGAAGGTTATAATGACTGGAAAAACGCAAACCAGTGTATGAAATAACACGAAAATTCCTAAGAACATACATGTGCAATCACAACAATGTTGGCTAGAAAAAATACGGCAGAAAGAATTGATAGGGCTTTGCTACTTCAAATAGAAAAAGAAATTATGTATGGGGGGGTTATAAAGCATATAGTAGCAACAGTAAAATCTCTAGCTATACGTGGTTTACCGTTTAGAAGCACAGATGAAACACTTGAACAATGCCGTTAGAACTGATTGCGCAGTTCGACACATTTCTCTCTGAGCATATAATGGTAGTGGCACAACATCGTATTTGTCTCACAAATTTGAGATGAGTTCATTAAAATAACGTTCCTGAAGATGGTAAATTTTATAATGAATGAAATAAAATCAGCTAAGTATTTCTCTATAATTAGATTGCACATACAGACCAATTCAGATCATCATTCGGTATTGAATGTAGGTTTGTGAAATTTCTGCCTAACTGTGGTCATAAGGCTGAAAACCTAACAACAGCCTTGATAGACACTTTGAATGATCTTGGTCTAGATATTAAAAATTGCCGTGGTCAGTCTTACGATAACGCTAGTAATATCTCAGGCATATACTCAAGTTCTTGAAACGCGAATTAAAGAGTTAAATCCCCTCGCTGTGTATGTTCCTTGCTCAGCTCATTCTCTCAATCTTGTTGGTTCTTCTGCTGTGGGATATTGTACTTTGGTGTTATTCAGGAGCTATAAAAATACTCAAATCTAAATATGCCATTTTTTCAAAACGTTCAAGGGGAATTCAAACCCGGTAACCCCCACTTGCGTACGCCCCTAGAGTTGGGTCACTGGCTGAGAAGAAACTATCTGCTGAAGGATGCACTGGAAGGAATGGTGAACTGGAGAAGAGTTCGGGTCAGAAGAAGATATCAGATGATAAAAGACATTAAAGTATATGAATCATATGCGGAGACAAAGAGGAAGGCAAAAAATAGGAAAGACTGGAGAATGCTGGATTTGCAGTGAAAGATTTCCCTTGAACAGGAAACTATGTATGAATGAATGAATGAATGAATGAATGAATGAATACTAAAACATACATTTTTTTTTTTTCAAATACCTAGTCTAATAATAGCCCAGTCATGGCCAGGAATTCTCTTGCGTCTGGTCTCCCAGCCGTCCATCCATTTCCCACACTCTGTGAACTCTCCCTCATGCCATTCTGGTTCTTCAGCCTGCAACAGTCACATGAGACATTCAGCATGTAAAATGAATAGAAATGAAATTAGGAATTAGGAGATATTTTATTTATAAACGGGTCATCACGCTAACAATCCGTATTCTACAGTTTTAACTTGAAACACTATCCTGCCCAGAATCGTAATACACCGTGTTCACAAGGTCCGTGAAATATTACAAACAGGTGTGTTTTCATAGCGAGTTGTAGTTGGTAGAGGCCTGATGGCCTTATCTCTACTAGGTTAAATAAATAAATATATACTACTATATTACATAGACATGCGCTTGAATGCTTATAAAATGAAAGCAGAATTTACCGAATTTTGATTTCTAATGCCATTTGTCGAAATCTCGCTGACGGCTACCTGCGGCTCCACGTACACACAAGTTCAAGATAGGGTAGATACAACCTGAGAAAGTATTTTAAATCCTTCAATTAGCTTGTAGTGAGTCCGTGGTGAGCGTGCAAAAAGCGTTTCGTGTTCTTCGTCATGTTCCACAGGAAGATGTACTGCCTCTTCGTTGAAGAACAGTTACTGGAATATCATTTTTGGACATGTTACACTTGCGGCTCATGTCAAACTAGCTACTGACAGCAGAAACTTCATCTTACAGCGCAAATCATCACGCACTCACACGCTGGCCACCCATGTCACCAGACTTGACCCCATGTGGCTTCTTCATGTGAACGTATGTAAAAGAAAAAGTTTACATATCGGGTCTGCGACGCCGCACCACAACTGCCATCGCCAGAATCATCCCTGGTAGGCCTATGTTGAGTCGGGTATGGAGTGAAATGACTGTAAGATATGTGTAGCATGTTACCAAATTTGGACACATTGAAAATTTTTAAGATGTGAACACATAATTCGGTGAGTACACCTTTCATTTCGTGGGCGTTTGTAATGTTTCGCGGACTTTGTGGACATGGTGTAATATTTTCTCTTCCTTGTTCTTCCTTTCTTCTTTCGTTCATTCATACAACTGTTTGGACGTTCTTTGTTCCACAACTTTAATTAGCTAGGTATTCTAGCATCCTATTTTCAATTCTACGTATGATACTTTCGTTAGCACTAATTTTCTTTTTAATTCCTTAATTTATTATACATTCTAATCTTGAGATTCTAGCACTCGCACTTCTACTGCTAGTAAATTAACGAGTGATTTATATAGAACTGACACATTTCTTTCTTTATTTATTCCAAAATGAATGACGCTAGCCACAATTTGTTATACCTCAAATGTAGAGTATCTTTGGGAGATTACTAACCTCTATAGCAAATGTTGAAAATTCCTTATTTATTCGGCTGGAAATTCACTTAATGACCAGTTTTTAACGTCAAATTAAGCAGGAGTTTTGATTCCCTGTCACGAGATGCGCAGATGTTTATTCTTTATTCCTTATTATTGGCAGCTGTTTTCGTCATTTTGTTTTAGTCACTGAAAATGCAGTACACATTAAATCAACGGCTCTTTCTTGTGAAGCAATAATGGATTACGAATTCAATTACAGCTACTCAAAGAGCATACCAGAGGGAATTTGGTGTTCGTAACCCCCCCCCCCCTCCGAAGAAACACAATACTGGGAGTGGTAAACAAATTGAAAACAATTGGATCTCTAAAAGAATAATAATTTTAATGACAATAAATATACAGAATAAAGAATAAGCATCTGCGTATCTCGTGACAGGAAATCAAAACTCCTGCTTAATTTAACGTTAAAAACTGGTAATTAAGTGAATTTCCAGCCGAATAAATAACGAATTTTCAATATTTGCTATAGAGGTTAGTAATCTCCCAAAGATACTCTACATTTTGAGATATAACAAATTGTGGCTAGCAACATTCGTTTTGAAATAAAGAAAGGAAGAAATGTGTCAGTTCTATATAAATCACTCTGTATAATAGGCGTATGAAATTTTTGAGTGGGACAGGATTGTTTCTAAGCATTGCAGCATAAGCCGGCTCATGTATTTCTCTCCAGTCACCAAGTTCGGAAAACATGTATCTCTTTGGTGATGGTGTGCCGTGCCTCAAACTGAGTCGTCTATTCCCCACTCTGGACTTGGCGCGTTCGTACCTGTATGTATATTATCTCTGACTTATCTAGAATCCACTACCCTGATTGTGAATCATCTACCAACCTGATGTACTGCGCTGAATATTAAGCAACTGCAAGATTTATAGAACTCAGTTTCAAGAAACTGTGGTTATTACATAGCGAATCACTGCAAATTTTCCTCCAGGAGGCCCATTTAAGGGGTTAGGTACAGCTTACAGCAGTAAAATTGTGAAAATATTCAACATTTTCCCTCCATTACTGTGCCTTGTACAATAATGAAAATTTGTATATGCAAAACACTGTCCTTCTGCTATATGAAAAAATTATTTTTACGATTAAAAAAAAAATTAATTATAATTTTTCTCCTCACTGTACAGTGATGAAGCGTTTTCCACATAACTAAAAAAACTATCAAATATTCTGTGATGAAATTTTTTGTGTGTAATTATGCATGTCATATCTGCAATATGATGCAAGATCACTTCTCTACCTTTGATAGATTGTCTGATAAAAAATAAATTCATTTATAAAATGGTCAAATATCAGTATTTTCTTCTAACACAAAAAAACATTGTTTAGTAAGGAATGTAGTTTAAAGAGCATGATATTGTAAACATAAGTTTCAGCAATAAAATAAAAGAGCGAGAACATGAAAAATTTAACAAGTTTATGAGTTATGAGGGAAACGCTTCATCACTGCACAGTAAACTGCCACCATTTTGAATTTTGAAAAAAAAAAATGTAAATATTTTTTTAAAATCATAATAGTACATTATGCAACGAGCCTATAATGATAGTAATTAAGAATCGAGTATGGATATTTATGAAACGAGCGCAAGCGAGTTTCATAATTTTCATACGAGCTTCTTAATTACCATTATAGGCGAGTTTCATACGACTTTTTATGCTCGACCATATTTATAACTTGAAATTACCGGTATTCAGATGTATACATTTTATTTGTAACTGACAAGATCGGAAGTGACCTTGTTCTAGATCGTGAATTGTGAGATGTGCGCAGACGCGAAAGTATTGATTTTTTCCGAGGAACAATAATGTCATTGACCTTGACGTAGTCCCGTTAAACTTGATGATATTATAATATTATAACCTTGATTATTGAATTCGACATTGAAAAACGAGATGACAAATTGAATTTATTTGAATATGATTTACAATTAACGCTAATTATTATAGTAACAGAACATAACCTTCTGCGACAGTATTGGATTTCCAGCCTCCGTGACTTTTCGCTAATTCTCTTTCGATTGCATATCCGAGAATAATCGATACTTGCGGTTTTATAACGGTACAAAGCTGACTTGTCATTGGCTGAACACATGTAAGCTGAGTTGTCATTGGCTGAAGACCTGTACTTTAATGAGTAGGTGTACTTTAATGACATGCATTAAAGGACTGCTACCAGATGTATAATTAGTACATTTCGGCATGGTCGAGCATAAAAATATTTTTTTCATACAGCAGAAGGACAGTGTTTTACACATATAAATTTTCATTATTGTACAAGATATAGTAATGGAGGAAACAAATGTTGAATATTTCCAAAAAATTTACTGCTGTAAGCTGTACCTAGCTCCTTAACGAAAATAATTGACAAGATACAAGGAAGTTGTCAGTTAATATAATAACACTGAACTATCTCTACAAGTTTAGTCTGCAATGTAACAGCGCTGCGTATTTCACAAAGTTTCAGCATGTTCCGAGATAGAGTGAAATTGTTGCTACATTGCCAAATGGAGTCTATCAGCGATAACTGTTACAAACTACGTGCTGTATTGGAATTCCTTGTTGCGGTAGAAGAATCAGTGTTGAATACTCGCAATCGTTCCTGTTAAGTCTACTGGAGGTTTGCAATTGACAGGAGCGCCGTTGGTCACTGGGTAAAAATATTGAAAGCTTCAGTGCTGATGCTGTCATTCGTGAAGACCTACGCATTACAAGCAGAAAACTGGCGCCCAAGCTTTCAGTCAGCAAAGAACGTGTGGAAGCAATTATCTATTCTCTCCGGTAGGCCTATTCAAAGATGTGTGCGAGATGGATTTCAAGACGTCTCACAGTCGAACACAAGTCTGAGAAAACAGAGATTAATTTGTTGTGATTCTTTGGCACGTTTTGAAGCTGCAGTAGTAGCCTTTTTTTATCAAAATCGTGATAGGTGATGAAATCCTGATCCATAAGTTTGAGCAGGGAACATCCATCGAATGACATCATCCTCAGTCTTCCCGAAAGAAAAAAAATTATATTAATTCCTTCATCTATAAAAGTCATTACCACTGCCTTTGTTTTTGTTGTAATTGTCGTTACCATCATGAGAAAACCTCGTAACTCCACTTTTTAAAACAGATTTTTATGTAATCTATATTGAAACACAGCAACTAATCGACTACGTGAATTTAATTACTGTAGATTGATTTGTAAGTCATTTATGATGAAAAACGGAAAACTCGTAACTCCTACATAGATTTCATGTGTGTGAAAAACTCGCAAATCCGCTAGGCAGCTATGATATTGTTGTTTCGATGGCGGGTTACAAATAAATGAATATGATTGGTTATTCGAAACCAATCGCATTCTGCTCCAATGAATTTCACATATTTCTTAATTTGATTGGCCTAGCTGTTGCACAGTTCAGAGAAAATTGTCTAATTATTTTCCTTTCGCTCAAAGTTTCATTCATAGTTGACACTCGCTGTTTCCGTGCAGGCTGGCATTTTACAAGAAAGGTGAATACAGTATTAGTTTTTAGTTATCATTTTATTCTGGCACGTCTTTAAAGAATGCAATTTAATAACTGCTGTATTCTTATGTCTTTCAAAACACACAAACACACACACAAATCAAAGTGTTTATTTCGGAAATCGACATACATACAATATAGACCTACATTTGGTTTTAATTTAGGATGTCGTGTGCTGAGAGAATTATTGTGGAAATGGTGTTACGAGAAGACATTCTACTGGAATTACCTATTAATTCTCGCAACCTTTTTACATACGCCTGTAAATTGGCAGAATGAAGTTCTATTCATTCAGTATTCTAGATAATGCTTCTATTACACTCTCTAAATTAGTTTGTATATGTATATGTTTTCTTTTTACATATTTACTGTATTTGTAATTGAATTTTGAATATTTGGACTGGGAGTCACAAAAGATCCCAGCTAGGGTGTGCGCTGCTTCCCGTTTTATTTCGTTTTGTTCATCTGAAGTTATTTAATTTAAATGCTGTTATGTCTAGCTCCAGGTGTTGCTACAATATGCAGCTGGTACTTAAATCTATTGTTGTAACGAACGCTGCTTCAATAACGTTCTGTGCTGGATACAGTTTCAGTCATAAGGAATACTTCATTGTATTCAATAAAAGAGAAAAATAACACGACAATAATATAAATAAATATAATACAAAAAGCTTGTATTATATTTATATTTTATTTTATTGTCGTGCTGTTTTTCAATATTGATCATCTTGTCTCGCAGTGGGATAAATTTATGTAAACACTTTTGGAGATTACTTTTGAAGTACTAAATGTTCTATTATACTTTTTGGCATCTGAGCCGTTTTCATTTGACTGCCCCTCATACGATGTCCTTAAATCCGAGAAAAAATTTAAAGACAGATGTCACTACAAGCATTCAGAGAAGCTAGTGCGCGTTCACTGTTGGAGTGTGATAAATTCTTTGAGGAAGCCCGAGAACGAATATTTTCAAAGTTCTGGGAAATTAACCCTGGCGAAGAGAAAGTGTATGTAAATACGTGTGAATGTTTATGCCATCTAGTAATACAAAAAGACGTCCACACCTGTGGAGTAACGGTTAGTGCGTCTGGCCGCAAAACCAGATGGCCCGGGTTCGATTCTCGGTCGGGGCAAGTTACCTGGTTGAGGTTTTTTCCGGGATTTTCCCTCAACCCAATATGAACAAATGGTGGGTAACTTTCCGTGCTGGACCCCGGACTTATTTCACCGGCATTATCACCTTTATCTCATTCAGACGCTAAATAACCTAAGGGCTAAGATGTTGATAAAGCGTCGTGAAATAACCTACTAAAATAAAAAAAAATACAAAAAGACTTAGAGGAAGGAAACAAGAAGACGAGAGCATTCTCATTTTTATTATTTAATGCTAGAAGACAAAAGATTACGTGTGTGTAAACAAATGTTAAAATTAAATTGTTCTGTTTAACGACGCTCACAACTGCCGAGGTTATATCAACGTCGCCTGTGTGCCGGAATTTTGTTCCGCAGGAGTTCTTTTACATGCCACTAAATCTAGTGATATGAGCCTGTCGCATTTAAGCATGCTTAAATGTCATCGACCTGGGCCGGGATTGAGCCCGCAACCTCGGGCACATAAACCCAGCGCTATACCGTCTTCGCCACCCAGGGAGACTGTAAATAAATGTTTCTGAACACTTTAAGCATAGGTGAATGGACAGCTTTGTCATGGAAAAAGAAACAAACATAAATTGTTTATGTTGAAGAAGAAGGAGAAGACGAATCCAGTAAATAAGATGTAGAAGGAAGAGAAACTATGCAGCCCATACAATCCAGAATTACTTTGTTTCAAGAAAAGAAGAATCATGTGATGATGTTTTTTAAAGAATTGCCCCATGGAGTCCCATTCTTGTAGGGCTAGGACATCTAAACTCTACCTAGAACCTGTATGAAATTCTAAGAAACATGTTTACAATTTCTACTACAATAACTGTTGCAATTAAAGAAACAATGAACTGGTGTCCTTAACATTGGTTTTGAATATTTATGATGACATGAACCTGGACATTGTGGAGCTTCTTTCAGGAAAAGGACGCCACTTTAACCAGAAAGACAGAATGTTCGATGAAACATCTCCAATAGCTGTCTCAATTTTATTTTCAATATTACTGGGAATATATTAGTCCTAATAGAGCTATAATATTATTTAAAATTTCATTATTCCGTGATCCAACACTACTCCGGTATCAATATTAAAAAAGATGCCTACTTCGTATAGCCCGCCACGCTACTGAAAATAATTAATGAGTTAGGTTCGCAGATATACGCAACCAAGCAAATAATATTTCACACAGGTGATGATGTTGGAATATAAATATGTATTTGTTTTGACAGCATACTGCAGTTCGTATTTTATAACTCAATTTAAAGTCAGGATTTCTGAAAAAAAAAAATGTAAATATCCTTCATACAAAATGAAAGCCGTATTGGGGATTCTAATTTAGTAATTTAACTGAATTACACATTATATTGAAGCACATACCTGGATTTACAAATTCCACGTGAAAGAGAAAAAATAATACAATTCACTGGCACTTAATGTGGCTTTCAACGATGCGCTCTCTATTGCGAATGAGAAGTGTGGATTCAACACTCTGAAAATAGTAGGCCTAATGTTTACGCTACCCTAAAACAATAAATATCCGGAAGATATATCGCGCAGTGTCTTTACAAGATACCTCGTACAGTGAGAGACATATATTCATAAAATATATAGTGAAATCAACAAGTCGAAAAATGAATTTTGTCCAGATAGACCCTACTGAGAGGTTCGTTTTGAATATACACTTAAGGTGTTCGAGTCAAAAAAGACCCGATTAGTTTTGCGTTCCTAATAAGTTATTCTTATAAAGAAGTCATTCTATTTTTATTTCTATATTGAAATTACATGCTCTATTTGTATTGTTGAAATTAACAATTATTATCCTTAGTTTTCTCTCATAGGGAATACAGAATGTTAAAATTTAAATTATGATGATCACACAATGCATTGTTTACAATTTATTACATGCAGCTTTACACGTGTATGTAAAATGATCCTTACACGTGAATTTATTACATTTAACACACTTCACTGAACTTGTGCTGTCTGTTTTTGCGCAAAGATGACATCTTCCCCTCTTCTTGCTTCCCGTGCAATATTCATTCGACGACGAAGGAACGGATGCATTTGGTGCTTGCATTCTTTCTGCAGCGTCTCTTGCAGCCTTACCTCTAGGAAGATAAGAACTCTCTTTATTTTTTCTTCAATGAGCAACTTACCGAGTGTTGCAAGGAAGCGTCTCCTTTTCTGTGGGGTATTTGGTTTCCATTCGGGATATATTGCCTTGAATAACGCATAAATGAGTTGTATGCAGAAATGTCAATTATATTCGAGAATAAAACAATAGGCCACCTCTTTGTCTTTCGTTTTACTGTATAGTTGACTACCATTTGGCCAATGTGTCCATAGCTTCTTTAGTATTGTTATAGTCCAAAATAATTTGAGATTTTCTTTTTGTGCCTTCACTGACTGTCTCATCATTGTGCAGAGTACTCTGTAGAACAACACATTTATTTTCTTTAGGAATGTATAATGCAAGCGTCGTGTCCTTTGTAAAAGCAAACGTTGGCGTGTAATTTGGGAGTCCCTTTGTTTCCAGTAATTTTTATAGAATGGAAGGCCTGTTTTCCGCATTTTTCCATAGTGATGATTCTCTTCAACAGCATTTGTCCCAATTCATAGGTGGTGAAAAAGATGTCACAAGTGGTTATATTCTTTCAGGTCACAAGATAAATACAGCACAACTCTTAGATCTTGATTCTTTTCAGAGACACTACCTGGTATTCTTCCAGTATATGGCTGAATATTCCATACATAATTAGTATCATTGTCACAGAATACCCAGAATTTTATACCGTATTTTGCCGGTTTAATCGGCATATACTGGCGAAATGGACAGTTTCCCCGAAATGCAATAAGTTGCTCGTTTACTGTGATGAACATTTTTGGACTACCTGGTATTCTTCCAGTATATGGCTGAATATTCCATACATAATTAGTATCATTGTCACAGAATACCCAGAATTTTATACCGTATTTTGTCGGTTTAATCGGCATATACTGGCGAAATGGACAGTTTCCCCGAAATGCAATAAGTTGCTCGTTTACTGTGATGAACATATTGAGATTGAATAATTTGGGCAATATCTGTACCCATTTCTCCCACAAGTCTCTAATATGTGTAAATTTTTCTTGTTAGCGTCTTCTTATTCGAGTTTCACGGTCATCAAATCGAATAACCCATGATATCATGAATTTCTTTAGTGACATCGTAGCTCTGAAAAAGGACGTCCTTTATATTCATTCCATAAACTCTCAGTAGAAACACTGTGTGGCTTATAGACTCCTGCTAGTAGTAATAGATCTATGTAAGCGTCTAAATCGACAGTATCCAGATTTCTCCATTCATTTCCATAGACATGTTTTCCTTCAGCATTAGAATGGTTCAATATAATATTTTCAATAAGTGGAGGGAAATACAATTTGAATGCAGAATATTCATTTGTGACGCGAGAAGTAGCATACCTTGTTGGACCTGATGGGAGGTGGATCACATTATGTGCAGCATGTTGTCCCAACTGAAGCACAGGTTCCGTTTTCCACTGAATTGATTTATCCTTCGAAAGCATGACACTGACACTGTTTTCTCTATGTTCTGAAATATTGTCTGTTTCTTCTCCTGAGGAAAATGGACTCTCTTCATTTTCCGAAGCAACCTCATCATTATCTGAAATGTCCACTAGTTCTTAAAATTCGTCATCTTGTAAGTAAGCCATGTCTTTCACAAAATACTAACAAACACAAACTTTCACACACCAGAGAACTAAAAAACTGCATAGTACCGTAAATATTTCAAACTTGACAGGACGGAAAATAAAGACGTGTTGTGCTCATAACAACCATGACTTCTACAACTGTCTATCGCTTATTACAACAGAGATTAAAAGTACATTGTTGTCAATTTGAATTTCAATTGCATTTTTAGTTAAATAATTCAAATGAAACATGATAATTAACACAGAGTCTAAAAAGATCCGAACAGTTCGAATGTTATTATTTTTACTGTTGCAAAACTAATTATTTAAGAAAATTATTTATTTATTTTTTTTAATATTTGAGGAGAAAAATTCGCTCCGGCGCCGGGGATCGAACCCGGGTCCTTGGTTCTACGTACTAAGCGCTCTGACCACTGAGCTACGCCGAATTCAATCTATAGCACTGGATCGAACCCCTCTCCTTCAATGTTTCCCTTTGTGGCCTGACTCCAAGTTAGGCATATATGTTGACGTATATGTCCAATGTCAACTGCCATTATATTAGGAGCGCATTCAGCTGAGTGACTTGTTTGACCGGGATTCCGCACGTAAGTGCACAGTAATCTGTACAAACATATGCACTGCAGCTATGAGAATATTATATATTTTATCAATTTGTCATACAGAATAATATCTGTAATATTGACGATTTTATTAATATTTGAGGAGAAAAATTCGCTCCGGCGTCGGGGATCGAACCCGGGTCCTTGGTTCTACGTACCAAGCGCTCTGTCCACTGAGCTACGCCGAATTCAATCTACAGCACAGGATCGAACCCCTCTCCTTCAATGTTTCCCTTTGTGGCCTGACTCCAAATATTAATTGTCAATATTACAGATATTATTCTGCATGACAAATTGAGAAATATAATATTCTTTTTTTTTTGTCAGAATATAATTTGATAAAAGACAGATAATGTCCTAGGAGGAAATGTGTGCAAAGAAGATATTTAAAGAATTACTGCCTAAGAAATTTTTCATTGGGTCAAAAAAGACCCGAACACCTTACGAAGGTTAAGAAAATAAGTACACTATGCGACGTAAGGGCATGCAATGTCTTGCATTAGAAGAAAACCATCGCCTATATATGGACCAAATGGCACCATATGATGGACCGAAACATTAATTTATGTACCTATGAGCTGTTAGATTTGCATCTATGAAAATCAACTCCGTACAAGCATTCATACACACTCCGGCTCAAACCATCACTTCACTATCTCCAAATGGCGACGTCTTGGAAATACAGCATTGCGAAAATCGTTTCCCTCTCCTTCTCCAAATTCTTACGCGTCCTTCAGCTGAACGAAGATTGATTGATATCGTTTGTAAACAGAACACAGCTCCACTGTTCATTTCTCCAGGCTCTATGAACCTGTGCAAAACGCAATCTTTCGCCGCTATGCATCCTGAGTAATATGGGACCAGTTGCAGGTTTAGCTGATATAAGTCCACTTGCTTTCAAACTTCTTCTAACTGTTTTGGCCGATATTGGACGTCCATGCATGCCAACAAACCGTTGGGCTACCATCGTAGCTAGCAGGTTGCGCTCTCTAAGAACTGATAACACCATGTGCCTGTCTTCATTTTGAGTTGTGCATCGCGGACGACCCGGACCTGATTTACTGGTGTATTCTTGTGTCTCTAAAATGTTTTAGGGGATCCTGAATGGTACTTCTAGGCATATTCATGACATCTGCGATGTAACGTACACTGCGTCCATCATCATTTAGAGCAATGGGTACAGCAATATCTTCGGGTCGCATTCTTTAAAACGATAAAGTGTGACTACCAACTTACACTCAAAACACTGACAACATGTGAAAATTAAATAAATAGCGACAATAAAGAAAAAAGCACAGAAACAAATTCTGTAGTAACTGAGACTTTCTACAAATAAATGGTGTATCTTATTATAATGGCTAACTTACACGAATCAATGGTAATGAAATGATGGATTACATTGCATGGCCTACTAAAACTCTGACTAACATACATGTAATTTTTCTTTTTATAAAACAAGTGTCCAGGTTTTTTTTGTCCCTGACTATGTTATAGAAAAATAATTATATAGGCCCTAATTGTATTTCAGCTCACAAAATGTCTTCATTAAAGATTTTGTCAATAAATATGAAATAAAATGATTCTAATTCACAGCTATGATTTTCAGACAATATAAATTATGTCAGGAAACACAATAGAACCTACTTTTGTGATCCTTTAACATAATATATTATCTGATTGCTCCGTATTTATTCAGTATCCAACACTGTAGCGGAATTTTGGCAGGTAGCGGACTTCGTGTTTCTGGAGTTGGGTACACTGGAGACGAATATTTCCGATACATGAACTACATTATATTGAGCCTGTAGGTCATAGGAGAAGGTGTTGTTCTGTAGAAACTTATCACAGACATAGAAGTAATTAACGGGTTTAATCCCAAAAATGTAGTCCCAGCGTCATGTCCGGATCGATGGAATGACCCAAAACGATTGTTGTCTGCTTGAGCGCTCTCTCAGCAACGAGCCGCTAGTATAGTTTCGTTGTGTTCTCAGGCAGGGTTGTCAGATTGGGCGATTTATCGCAATTTAAGCTACATAAGAGGGGCAATCAGCGAGTAATAAAATTGTGAAGTCGCCGAGTCGCCCTTTATGCTATGTTGAAAGTCGTAATGGCAAAATTAGGCTACATTTTATTTTCTATTACATGTTTACAAGTATTATTTATTAGTTTTTTGGAACACTTAAAAGCGGGAGTCATTGTTGTTCACTGTTGACAGTATCTTTGCAACATGCTTCTAATTCTCTTCACTTTTGTATTCTGTGACTATATTTTCCATTGTGACGTCATAATTTCATTACGCAGCAAATACGCCATTATCGTTCGTTTGTTTTATATATTTTTATTGCGGTAGTTCATTATTATTTTGCTAGTGCTAACTAATAATGTTAATGGAATGGTTGAAAGACACGGCAAATATGAGAAATATTGTCGCAACTGCCTGGAAGAATTTTCCTGAATTTAAAAATGAGTTTAAAGCCTTCACGTATGTGGGTGTTATTTATTATTGACAAGATGGTTTTATAGAATTATCACCAATTGCATTGCGTCAAATTACAAATCCGAAAAATTAAAGCCGATATAACTTATTCCTAAATAATGGGCATTTCTTTCAACATACAAGAACCCCTCGCATTAAAATTAAGGCGACTTTAGGCTATATGCAAGTCGCAAATCGGCGACTAGTACTCACCACAATCTGGCAACCCTGTTCTGTGGTTCCGTTTATTACCAATATTAAACTTGTTGAAAAATTCAAATAAACCTTTGAGCAACAGTAATAAATATAAATGACACTCGGAAGGAAATTAAACGCTGAATAAATATGAGACATGCCTATTATTATTCGGTGAAAAGCTTTTGTCATCCAGTCTGCTCAAAAAAGGTGAAAGTTAGAATTTATAAAACAGTTATATTACCGGTTGTTCTGTATGGTTGTGAAACTTGAACTGTCACTTTGAGAGAGAAACAGAGTTTGAGTGTTTGAGAATAAGGTGCTTAGGAAACTATTTGGGGCTAAGAGGGATGAAGTTACAGAAGAATGGAGAAAGATACACAACGCAGAACTGCATGCATTTTATTCTTCACCTGACATAATGGAAAATTAAATCCAAACACTTGAAATGGGTAGGGCATGTAGCACGTATAGGTGAATCCAGAAATGCATATTAGTGTTAGTGTTAGTTGCGAGGCCGTAGGTGGGAGGATAATATTAAAATGGATTTGATGGAGGTGGGATATGATGGTAGGAGACTGGATTAATCTTGTTCAGGATAGGGACCGATGACGAGCTTATGTGAGGGCGGCAGTGAACCTCCGGGTTCTCTAAAAGCTATAAGTAAGTAAAACTTGTTGAAACCAAAATAAATATAAAAAAGTCGGTGTCATTTTAAAATACAGTTATAGGATTAACCAAAGTCCGTATTTAGCAGGAAGGTTTGTTCTGTAATAATAATAATAATAATAATAATAATAATAATAATAATAATAATAATAATAATAATAATAATACTCCACATGGTAAACACGAGCTATTACTACATGAGTTACTAATGTGTCCGTATTTTAGCTTTCCAAATTACGATAACCAGATATAGGACGTCACATTGACAGGACACATATCAGTGCACGATTATGATTCGAGTTGAATAATCAAAGCTACTCTTAATTATATATAGCGTTCTGATTTGCCATATATACTTGTACAACAAATACAATTGAACTAAGAAGGCGTGAGAATTAATCAATAAATTTTATTCTCACACAAACAACAAATTGGATTGGATGATTATATGGTGGAGGGAACTCACCTTCAGCAGGTTATCTGCAACGGCGAACCAGTCGTCAGTTGCAAAGAGCACCCTACCGCCGTTCTGAAATCAATTAAATGAATAGTGAAAGTATAAATCGTTATTATATTTATGGAAATATGGATAATTCAACTGTGTTCATAAATCAGTCGTAAAACATTTATTTTGTACATAGCTTTAGTATTTTTTTTCTTTTACAAATGAAACGATATCCAAGGTTACAGAGATCTTGTAAATTCGTTGCATTGAAATACGTGAACGAGTTTATAAACATTAGAAATACAACCACTGTTACAATTTTATTCGTGTACAGACAAGTTCATATTATTCTGTAATCATTGATAGGAAAGTGGTGCTAAACTTTTGAGTTTTGCAACATGCGATGAAGTAGAAACATGTGATGTTTAGAAGGTGCCTGTCGGCTCCAACATCAGGTAAAGGAATGATTTGCTGGATTCGTTACCAAGAGATACTCTCCATAATCAGCTCTTGGCGACGGATACAACAGGTAAGTTATTTTCTTGCCGTCTATGGTGATGAAGCAGATATGTAACTTCTAAAGTTTGGACAATGTTTACATATATAAATCTATGACACGGTGCAAAACATAAAACAATAAAGTGCATCATGGTCTTATCACGAAAGTCTTCAGATAAGAGAATACCGGTAGGCCTACTGCTTTTTAATTGAAACTTGCAATTTTTTGTGTACTGAACTACCATTATGTTTGAAATCTGAAATTGACTTTAGGTTTTAAAAAGCAAAAGGAGGGACAAAATTTGGCAAGGACAATTTACCACAAAATAATTTCACTTAGTTTTTTAATATGCTCTACAGAAACGTTACAACTGATTTTAGAATATCATGGATTTCAGTTTTCGAGTCAATTACTTTGGAATATGTATGATAAGACTTTCTTGTGTTAAATTCTAACGTACCTTGTTTACATGTTACATCACAGCCATAACAAAATTACAAAACATATCCACATATGCAGAACACATCACAAATGCTAATCACATCCACAGATACATCAACACAGACATGGAAATGCTACACATCCAACCAAAAAGCCAGAAACTAAACACACTAGAACAATATGAAATATACAGACACACGAAAACACATCCCAAAGAAATTCTCAACACACAACTCAATTTCAGAACACACACACACACACACACACACACACACACACACACACAAACACACTCTACATTACACCACACGAACACACCCTCACAGGAAACAAAACAAGAGGCACCAAGACCAACAACGACCAGTTCTGAGGATGACCCATAAAAGGTCGAAACACGTAAACAAGGTACGTTAGAATTTATCACAAGAAAGTCTTATCATACATATTCCGAAGTGATACAGTGTTAAAAGTTGTGTAATCAAGATGTATAATCAATTACTTTGTATATTAGATATTATGTAATTATTTTCATATTTAATTCAAATATCTACAGTCACGTGAAGCCAAATCTTTTGAAATAGTCTATTTAAGATCTGTACAAAAATTCGACCTTTTTGTTATTATACATCTTTTATTTTATTTATTTTTTTTTTACATCTTGATTACACAACTTTTAACACTGTATCACTTCGGAATATGTATGGTAAGACTTTCCTGTGATAAATTTCAACGTACCTCGTTAACATGTTTCGACCTGTTTATGGGTCATCTTCAGAACTGGTCGTTGTTGGTCTTTGACTCTACACTATACCACAGGAACACACTCTCACAGGAAACAGAACAAGTGGCGCCAAGACCAACAACGACCAGTTTTTGTCATTGATAGTTTCTGAGTTATATCAATTTATAACGAGCAGGGTGAAAAAAAAAAACAAAACAAAAAAAAAACAATTTTCTGGGAAAAACACAAATAAAGATTCACTTGACATCAACTTTTATTTGAAGGGACAACCAGTGTTTGTTGTGGGCTTACTATAGTTAACTTTTTACATTTTCTGCCTTAATTTTTAGCGGTTCCTAATACTTTTCGTCCTTGAAGTTTTAAACTGAGTTACAAGTCTATCGTTCTGTTTGTCCCGCGCCGTGGTATCGCGGTGTAAGGCATTATGTCTAGAATTAGCGTTACTGAATGAGCTCTGATTCGAGTCCTCAAGGGGAAAGAAATTTTCGGTAAGTGTATGGGACCTGTGCTCACCCAGCATCGTAATGCATATGGGGAGCTACGCTAGGTAGCAAAATTTGGTTAGGAAAGCCAACTAAAATGGCTGGGGGGATCATCGATACCTTCATTCTAGTTGGATGATTGTCCACTTCTGCTTCGGTATGTGGACATGAGGTCAACAGCAGGTTGGTCGGTCTGGGTCCTTAAAGGGATGTAGCGCCATGATTTATATTTTTCTTCTTCTACATCACGGAATTAGGCCTTAGGCCTGTTTCCACATCAAGAGATCGAGTCTCCCCACCTTGTCATCGGACGCCCAACATTCCTTCTACCTTTAGGTTGGTAGTGGAGTAAAATCAGTGGAAGCCTGTAGGGTGGCATTCTTTCTATGTGTTGTAGCCAATTAGATCTTAGACTTTGAATTCTTTCTGTCAGGTTAAAAATATTTAATTCTGTTCTGATCTCTTCATTATATTTCTTGTCTAATAATGTACAGCCTGCTACTGAACGTAAGAACTTCATTTCAGCTGCCTCTATTCTTCTTTTATTTGATCTGTTAAGTGTCCAATTTTCGCAGGCGTATGTCAGCATTGGTACTGCCATTGTTTTATAAAATGCTAACTGTGTGGATTTTAGTGTTTTATTTTTCAACGTTCTTCTTATTATTCCACACATGTTATAAAATATATTTTATGCTCGACCATGCCGAAATGTAGTAATTATACACCTGGTAGCAGCCCTTTAATGGACTTCATTATAGTACACCTATTCATTAAAGTTCAGGTGTTCCACCAATCAGAAAACACCATTGTAGCAATATGAAAGCGCAAGTATCGATTATTCTCGGATATGCAATCGAAAGACAACTAGCGAAACGTCACGGAGGCTGGAAATCCAATACTGTCGCAGAAGGTTATGTTCTGTTACTATAATAATTAGCGTTAATTGTAAATAATATTCAAATAAATTCAATTTGTCATCTCGTTTTTCAATGTCTAAATCAATTTCAATGTTAAATCAAGATTAATCTTTATTTTACTCTCTAGAATATATCAAGGTCAGTGACATTTGTTTCTAGGAAAAAATCAATCCTTTCTCGTCTGCGCACATCTCACAATTTACGAGTATTGCACAAGGTCAGTTCCGCTCCCCAGTCAGATAAGAATAACATGAATACTTATGATTAATTTCAAGTTAGAAATATGGTCGAGCATAAAAAGTCGTATGAAACTTGCCTATAATGGTAATTAAGACGCTCGTATGAAAATTATGTAATTCGCTTGCGCTCGTTTCATAAATATACTCGCGTCTTAATTACTACCATTATAGGCTCGTTGCATAATGTACTATAATTTTATGTTTATATCGTTCTTTTGACAGTAAGATACGTTGAATCCTAGATAATTGCAGTTATTTACCTATTCTATTAATTTGTTATTAATCATTATTTTACATCTTTTATGATTTGTACCTTCGAAAGCCATTGCTTTGGTTTTCTTCTCAGAAATACTCATATTATATTCACTTGCGAGTTCATTCAATCTATGAGCAGCAACTTGTAATTCGTCCTCAGTGTTACTAAAAATTACTTGATCTTTTGCGAACAGTATAGTGTTCAAGACTTCGTCATCAATTTTAAAATGTGTATTGAGTTGTTCTTGACATTGTCTAATGACATTGTCAATATATATACTAAACAGCGCAGGGGACAGTGGATAGCCCTTGTTTAACTCCTTCGTTAGTTTTTATTTGTTTATTACTGATGTAATCTGTTTTTATTTTTATCTGTGTTCCGAAGTATGGACTCTGAATTACTTTTATTAGGTGATCTGGAAATCCTCTTTTATACATTATTTCCCATAATTTCTTTAGTGACACTTTATCAAAAGCTTTCTTGTAGTCGATGAGAAGCATATACGTTGGAAGATTAAATTCTCGTCTTTTTTTTGGATAATTTGTTTTAATATGAATATGTTATCCGAGCATGAACGACCTTTTCGAAATCCATTTTGTTGTTCTGTCAGCACATATTGATTTATTATGTTTAGGCGGCGAGTTATTATTTTAGCGAATATTTTATATGCTGCGTTCAGCAAGCAAATGCCTCTGTAGTTCTGGCAATCGTTTCTCTCACCTTTTTTAAAGATTGGGCATACTATTCTTCTTCTCCATTCGTCTGGGATTGTACAAGTCTTCCAATAGATATTAATTAATTCTAAAAATCTCATAGTTCAGTGTTTATGCCATCTGATCCTGAGGATTTTTTATTTCAAGTGCATTATCTCATTCGTTCATTTTAATGGGATCAATTTCTGCTAACGTACAGTAGTTAATGTTGTGTTAATGTCTTCTTCACCCACCTTCGTCCTTAGGCTGCGATAAAATGTAATCCAATTTTCCTCTGTAATATTATTTATTTCTGCTGTGTCTCTTTCTGTTGAGTTCAAGTGTTTCATTATTTTATATGCTACGTCTTGCGTTCCATGACAATCTTGCTCGATAGTGTTTATACAGTATAGTTGTCCCAGCTTTCACGTTTCAACTTCCTTGTTTCTCTTTTCACTATAGCAATCTGTGTTTGTATTCTATTTTATCCTCATCAGAATTTGTCTGAAGGTACTTTAAATATGCCTGCTTCTTAAAATTTATAATTTGTTTTATTTCTTCATTCCAGTATTGCAGTCCTCTCCTCTTTCTTTTTATGGATATCTGAAACCTTCCGTATTTAAACACCAGTTCTACTGATTTTCAATAATTGCAGAAAAGTTACGAATTCTTGTCATTAATTAGTTTTCTATTAAGTTTAAAGATGAAGTTCCCAGTGTCAGCGAATAAAGCTGTAACAGCCGTACTACCTTCTTCGTCCACATATTTGTGCTTATTTTCTTCATCTGCCTAACAAAAAAATAAATCTAGAAATAGACTTCGCGCTGAAAGTAATCTGAGACTTCATTTAACTTCTTTGGTTCCTGAGTTTATAGCTTTGTGCCATCGAAAGCAACCACATCCTTCTCATTGGATTTCATATGAGGAGGTGAGTAAATCTATAATGAAAACTCAGGTTAAGAGAGGAGTTTAAAATATTGAAAATACCCTGCAACTTAAACCCATATGAAATTCTGTCATTACACAAAACATTTTAATTATATCGATGAAGTAATTTTCAGTGTATATTTAATATAATTTGACTTTAATGGTAGGAAAATACGCTTTGATATTAACTTAAGTATTTAATTTCATTTTTATGCTTTAAATGTAAAATAAAATGTGTACTAATTTGAACTTATGTAGACTAGTTTTAATATTTGAAGAATTGTTGCGTTATTTTTGGAGGGAAATGCTAAGGTAAGCCTATTAACCTACAGCAATTTTAAGTTAATTTAAGGTTGTTAAATATAATTTATGTTAATATGGGGTTCGCACAATTCAGATCTTTGTGACAGGGTTTGTTAGTCCAAAATGTTTGGGAACCACTGTTTTAGGCTAAGCTCATGTGATAGTTTTTTTAAGTTGGTTATTTAACGACGCTGTGTCAACTACGAGGTTATTTAGCGTCGATGAGATTGGGGATAGCGAGATGGTATTTGGCGAGATGAGGCCGAGGATTCGCCATAGATTACCTGGCATTCACCTACGGTTGGGGAAAACCTCGGAAAAAAGGCAATCAGCAGGGACGACACTTTGTCCCAGTTCGCCACGAGGTTCACTGGTACTGGTGTATAGAGTACCTGTGTTTACTAGTTGATTGCAGCAGTCCAGCGACAGCACGCGACTGTTTGCTGGTATAGATCGGCGGAACGAAAATGCAACTTTTCTACAGGTTACCACTGTCATATAGTATGTATGCGGGTAGCATAGACTATGCCTTGATTAGTTACATGTTTACAATATTATTTTCACATATTTACAACACCATATAAAACAATGAATTACACACAAGTATTTGCAATCGAGTTGCGTACATTATACTGATACAAACTGTAGTCCGTTACAATATATAACAATGTGCTTTTTTAAGTGTGAAAAAGTGAAATTCCTTCTGTTTTCACTAAAAATATGCTTGTACTGCGAGAAAGTTCGCTCAATATAGCGCGATGTTATACATAGGTGCATCTCAAAAAGATTAACAATAGTTGCACTGTTTATTTTTCTAGTATTTCCGATGTCAAAAAATTTTATTTCCTGGTTCACTGGAGAACATCACTACTACAGCAACGTGAGCTACTTACCGTCCCGCAGCATCCGATGTCTCATCTACAGATACAAATACTTTGTTACTACCTATAGCTGTTCGAATGGGTTCAGAGTTTTTTCGTATATGCAGACAATTAATAAGTTGTACCGCATTGATGTTATACTAGGCAGTATTCTAGACGTGTATTTTTCTATAAACCGTTTAAAATGTGGATTTCTGAGCTTGTGTATTGGAATATTCGCCGATACCATCACAACCATCTTGCCATTAAGTGAAAACAGCACCCGAAGTACTGTAGGAACTGTAGGTAAGCCACTACAATGCAAAACAAGCAGGTAGCAGCGGAGAGCATTACAGGTTCGAATCCTAAACAAATCAAACGTACGTTCGTTCTCCGGCGCAGCACACACAGGTTGCCCTTTCCTGTCACACTGCAATACCTTTGAACCCATGGCCTCCGTGACGTCAAAATAGGCAAGCAACAACCAACCTAAAATCCGTTCACTCTGGGACAAAGTGTCGTCCCTGGCAATCAGCCCAAGCGCGGATAGAACCCGCGCCCGAGCGTAATCAGACCGGAAGGCAAGCACCTTAACCGACTGTGCCACGCGGCTATGTGATCGTAAACCGTACACTCACGAAGGAGGAGAAATTAAAGAAATTTTCAGCACGTCATGAAAATTAATTTTAAAATATTATTACTTTAGAAATGTATAGGAAAATTTTTTTCTTTCGATTTTAATAACAATAAGTGAAACACTTTCTCTCCTCCATTGTGAATTTGACTTCCCTGGGTATGGGCCTATGAGTGTAAGTCGTACATGCTCGAACATAAGTAATTAATTTAATTTAGTCTAATAAAGAATCTACGAAAATATCAGTGGTTATGAACTATTTACTTTATAAATCACATTGACTATTTATATACGTAAGAAGCTAACTCAATGGCGGTTTTATCGAATAAGCTGAGTTTTAGTTAATGAAACTGAGTTGGTTATTAATTACTTCCTACACAGGCCAAAATCACATTGACTATTCGTATACACAAAAAAAGCTAACTCAGTAGCGATTCTATCGGATAAACAAAATTATAAAATAATTTAAAGGAACTGGTTAGTAACTGCTTGCAGTATAACACATTGACTGTTAATATACGTGAGATACTAACCCAGTGGAAGTTCTGACGGGTAAGCCGGGAATCCGGACTCAGGGAAAACAGTCTTTTTAACTCAATATTTCTTTAAAATAAACTGTTAGCCTATCTGCACTAAAATATTTCTAGTATGTAGATTACGATATGTTATTTTATTAACAAGAAATAGTCTTCATTACTTAATTTATCTTCCCTTCAGGCATTCGACCTCTGGAAATGGGAATGACTTTGTATAGTAGCATCTGCATCATCACGGATGACCTGTGGTGCACTCTTACGGACGAATCAAATGAACCGTACTCCTACTACTAAACAGTTCTGCTGTATTGATAGCATTTTTGAACATTAATATGAATCCACTTTGAACTTGCATGAATGAGTACGATAAAGGCGTATTATGGGTTAATAATCCCTCATATTACGAGCTGATAATTGTGAATTTTAAGAAATAATTATATCTCTATTACAATAATTAATTCTGTCATTTTATTTCCTTTGATCAGCAAAATGAATGCCATATTTTGACTGACATTTTGAATCTGGTACATTTCTCAAGCTAAAAACTTATTTTCGTCTTCTTGATCTCTATTTTCTATTTCTTTCTACTTTTAATTAAAATTCCGTAAAAAATATGCAACAAACACGTGTCTAAGTAAATCAACATCGAGGGCATGTATACTAAGCTGGAATATTTCTGTCATTTTCGTTTATATAATCAGGTTGCATGAGGCAGTAGAGGAAGTGGACAGCTTCAAAAACTGAGGTGCATTATGAGCAGTAACATGAGCTGTTACCAGGAAGTGAAAAGGAGGATAGCAATGGCAAGGGAAGCTTTTATATATAATTTATTCCAAGAAATAGTCTGCCCAGGCATTCTGGGTTGCCAAAAACACAGAATAACACACATAGAAGAATAATAACGATTACAGTAAATAGATGAGTCAAATTGAAATGTGAACTTAGAGCTTAAATTTAAGAATTAATACATCTGTACATATATTGTAACAATCACACACTAACGGACAGAAAGGGAGGGATTATGATATTCCGTATAAATGAGTCTTCTGCGGACCTCTGGAAAAAGAACTAAGAAAGAGACTAGTGAAGTGCTTTATGTGAGTGTGGCATTGTATGGGGCAGAAACATGGACATTACGGCGAAGTGGAGAGAAACGACTAGAAGCATTTGAAATGTGGATAGGGAGAAGAATGGAACGTGTGAAATGGACAGACAGAATAAAAAACGAAGCTGTGTTGTAAAGAGTGGGTGAAGAAAGAATGACGCTGAAAGTGATCAGGAAGAGGAAATGGAATTGATTGGGTCACTGGCTGAGAAGAAACTACCTATTAAAGGATGCACTGGAAGGAATGGTGAACGGGAGAAAAGTTCGGGGCAGAAGAAGATATCAGATGATAGATGAAATTAAGATATGTAGCTCATATACGGAGACAAAGAGGAAGACAGAAAATAGGAAAGATTGGAAAATGCTGGGTTTGCAGTGAAAAACCTGGTGCACTTCGGTATTTCCGTTTTAAATCGAAACCGAAGTGTGCTGCAATATCTTGTAAATTCAAATTTTAACTTTACTGTTAAATTAACTTACAATTTTTTTCTAGGTTTAATTTGTAATTCAGTAAATATAAAATAATATTCTTTGTTCTTAACTTCCATGATACATTGTCTAGATTTCATTAATCATGTAATCTTATCGTACTTTGATTTTTATTGTAATTGTAGTTGTAAATTTAATATTAATTGTAATTTTATTCTTCATATTGTAGTTGTAATCCCCTGGTAGCGGGACAGAGAAGGTCTGACGGCCTTATCTCTGCCAGGTTAAATAAATAAGTACTAAAATACTAAATACTAAAATTTTGGTGTGCTGTGAGACTCATGATAGCACTTATTATTATTTGTCGTTTAAAAGTGTAACAGTGTTACGGTTAATAGTGATTTAATATTTATAAACAGTGAAATAGTGCATTTAGTAGTGAACAATACTTAACATTTATAACTAGGCCTTAATGCATAGGATGAAGATAAATGGTTCTAAAGGTAAATCTATAACATCTTGTAAAATCCGAGAGGAAACTAGACTAAACTAGGAATTCAATGGTGTTGTAATTCCGCAAGAACAATGTTCTATATACCTAGGAATATATTTGAACTCCAAATTTCTTGGGGAGAGAAGGTTCATAATGTTACAGGTAAAGCATGGAGGGTACTTCACTTTATTATAAGCTTGAAAAAGGCTAGCCCCAAATCGAGGGAAATAGCATATCTAACGTTAGTGCGATCGTTAATGGAATACGGAAATACATGTTGGGATCCCTATAGAATATATCAGATAAATTCTTTAGAAAGAATCCAGTATAGGCCAGCTGAATTTGTTAAAGGTAAAAGAGGACACGGGAATGATAAGAAAAAGAACTTAAATGGGAAACATTGGAAAACAGACGTAGAAAAACTAGAATAATATCATTGTATAGAGCACATCTAGGTCAAAAAGCATGGGTAGACATAACGGCTCGGTTAGAAAAGCCAACGTACTATGGTAGGAACGTTCGTGATTAAAAAATCTAATGTAGAAAACAGAAAACGGATGTAGGTAAATTCTCTTTTTTAAATCGAATAATAAATGATTGGAATGACCTACCTGTAGCGGTCTTTGAGGGCTGTCCTCCCTTTAAAGAGATTAAAAAATAACTTAAGTTGTGTATAAAGTGTACATTAAAAAAAGAAAAAAAGAAAAGAGATACGTTATATTACTTAAGATAACAGGTATTTACTTAGCCTGACGAGTTATTCCCTTGGTTTGAATTATAAATTTATTTAAAATAGCTTGTAAGGAATCTTAGACTAGAATTTTTTAGTTTAATATAGTTCTGTTTATAAGTATGATCCTACGGAACAATAAGGGTGTAATTGTTTTCTTATTTGAACTCTTGGGTTAGTGAAGCGAGGTGATTCAGTGACGTTACGGTTCACAGTAGCAGTGAATAGTTTCGATCAGTGATAATTTATAGCGTCAATGAAATGTGTTCTGTAGTACCAGTGAAATGTGCTCTGTAATGTCAGTGAAATGTGTTCTATAGTGTCATGAAATGTATTCTGTAGTGCCAGTGAAATGTGCACTATAGTGTCAGTGAAATGTGTTCTACAGTATCAGTGAAATGTGTTCTATAATGTCAGTGAAATGTGTTCTAAAGTACCAGTGAAATGTTTCAAAGTGCAAGAGCAGTGAGTGAAGTGAAAGGATATCAGTACTAATGTGAAACTTATATAGGGCCTATACATATATATAGGTTGTAATGAAAAATTCACTTATTAATTACGTTATTTTTTGTATTATTATTAATTGTAATTATTGTGTATTAATTGTATTATGTATTAATTTTTATTGTGTTTAATTAAGTTACCACTGCCACCAGATGTATGCCCACTTGCAGTGTAAAATAAAGACATGCATACAAGTGTAATGGTTAGGATTTATAACGACACACTTAGCGACAATTCGTAACAGCAATGTCTTGTCAGTATGTAAATTCTCCGAACTTGATTTGTTATGTATGTATTTATTTACACTGCAAGTGGGCAAGCACCCGGTGGCAGTGGTATACACAATATAAACAATACACAATAAAATTACAATACACAATACAATTATATACACAATACAATAAGAATACACAATTAATAATAAAACATAAAGTAACCTAATTTTACAGTACAACCTACATATGTATAGGCTCTACATAAGTTTCAATAGTCTTTCACTTTACTCTCATCTCACTCACTGTAGTGGCACTATGACGCATTTCACTGACACTTTAGGACACATTTCACTGACACTATAACACATTTCACTGATGCTATAGAACACTTTTCATTGACACTAGAAATTATCACTGATCGGAACTATTCACTGCACTGTAAAACCATAACTTCACTGACTCACCTCGCTTCACTGATACAACAGTTCAAATAAGGCAAATAATTACACCCTTATGCATACTTATAAACAGAACTACATTTAAGCTAAATATTTCTAGTCTAAGACCCTCTTACACGCTATTTTTTAAATAATTTACAATTCAAACCAAGGGAACTCGTCAGGCTAAATAAATACATGTCACCTTAAAAAAATTAAATGTTAAATGTCACCTTCATTTTAATTTACACTTTATACACAACTTTTCAAGTTATTCTTGAATCTCGTTAAGGAAGGACAGCCAACAAAGACCGGTGCAGGTAGGTCATTCCAATCATTTATAGTTCTATTTAAAAATGAGAATTTACCTACATCCGTTTTCTGTTTCCTACATTTGATTTTAAAATCATGATCGTTCCTACCATAGTACGTTGGCTTTTCTAACCGAGCCGTTATGTCTACTCATGCTTTCTGACCTAGATGTGCTCTTTACAATGATGTTATTCTAGTTTTCCTACGTCTGTTTTCCAATGTTTCCCATTTAAGTTCTTTTTCATATCATTCCCGTGTCCTCTTTTACCTTTAACAAATTCAGCTGGCTTATACTGGATTCTTTCTAAAGAATTTATCTGATATTCTATAGGGATCCCAACATGTAGTTCCGTATTCCATTAACGGTCGCACTAATGTTAGATATGCTATTTCCCTCGATTTGGGGCTAGCCTTTCTCAAGATTCTCATAATAAAGTGAAGTGCCCTCCATGCTTTACCCATAACATTATCAACATGCTCTCCCCAAGAAAGTTTGGAGTTTAAATACACTCCTAGGTATTTACAACATTGTTGTTGCGGAATTACAACATCACTGAATTCGTAATTAAGACTAGTTTCCTCTCTGGTTTTACAAAATGTTATAGATTTACTTTTAGAACCATTTATTTTCATCCTATGCATTAACGCCCAGTTATAAATTTTATTCAAGTCTGTTTGAATAGTATCCACATCTGAATTATTTCTAATCTTTCTATAGATAATGCAGTCGTCTGCAAATAGCCTCACATTTGATGTAATTTTCTGGCAGAAGTCATTTACGTATATTATAAAGAGTAATGGCCCCAGAACGCTGCCCTGTGTCACCCCTGAACTTACATTTCCAATTTCCGATATTTCATGACCTACTCTAACTCTCTGGGTTCTGCCTTTTAAGAATTTTTGGATCCGTAGCACCACTCTTTTATCTATTCCTAGCCTACTTAACTTATCTATTAATATGTCATGTGGCACCAAATCAAGTGCTTTCGGAAAATCAATCACAACTGCATCGATTCTTCCGCATCTATCTACCTCTTCAGCTAGATCTTGAACCAGCGACGTAATTTGACTATCACATGAGAAGCCTTCCCTAAAACCATGCTGGCGGTTGTAAAACCAGTCTTTCGCATTTAGAACACGACGAATATAATCCGATATCAAATGCTCCATCACTTTACATACGACAGATGTAAGGGTAAACGGTCTGTAGTTTCCGACATCTAATTTATTTCCACCTTTATGTATGGGTACCACTATAGCTGATTCCCAGCTGATTATGTGTGCGATGAATATTTACTCCTAAGTCTCTTTCGCCTTTGATTAAAAAAGTGTACGAATTATATTTTGGATGTAAAGTTGGTGATCTGAACAAAAGGTTGGCACCCTGTGTGTGTCGTAGCAGATGTTCCCGATATTTGAGATGTTAGTTAAGTGCTACTCATCCAATTCCGTTTGATGTTCCGGTGGTATGAAGAGAATAGAAGGACAGTGTATCGGACTATTATTTCTGTGATTCTCTTCCGATTCCTAAATATCGTAAACTTCCCCTGGACGAGAGAGTAGGCCACAGTTTGATGCATCTTTGATTTATTTCTCGTTCAGCTAGTGCTTCAATATCCCTTATCCTTTGTAAGATCCGTGTGGATAAATTCATACTGTTAAAAATATCAGATTATTCGAGACAAATAATGTTAGCAACTTTATTCAGAAATTTTTAATGAACTGTCCTTCACTACAGCATTTCAATGATTTTGCGATTTCCAAAGCAAAATCATGACTTGCATAGACTTCCCTTTGATTTGTTTCGTTATATTTTAGTACCGGAACTATTACTTGACTTTAGTTATTTTTTGTTTGTTTTGTTCTAATTGCTTCGCCCCGTCCAGCCCTATGAAAATACAATTATTTTTATCCTTATTTTCTACTGTTTACATTTCCGTATGCAATTACAGTGGATATGTTCATGCTTATCTATGATTTCTTGATAATCTTATGACGTGTCATAATGTTGATTGATGTTTGATTTATAAGTGCCTATTAGAATTTTAGAATACAAGAGGCGTCTACATTGTTACCACGTGCACAACTAATACTGTTCCTCATATTCTTCCTTAAACGCACGATTCCGAACAGATGTTCAAGGTTTTGAGAAAGAAGCAACCTCAATCTAAGCAGGCAACCCGCCACTGATAGATACCTGTGTACTGGAGTTGTAGGGGTGTTGGACGGAAGGGAGGGGGTGAAGCAAAGACAGTGTACTGCGCTGCCTCTGCGACGTCACTGTTGTTAGTGATCACGATGACATTTTTGCCGATCTCTAACATTCAGGAGAGCAGGAATCGAGCGTACTCTGGGTTAGGTGGACAAATACTGGACAGGCGTTACTCTTAATATGAGACAAGAGGAGTTCAATGATGGTCATTTTTGCCGATTCCTGCTTTAGAGGCTTCTGGCCACGGAGTTAAAGTGTTGCGATACGTACATCGTTATTACGAACTTATAGCCTTAATGTTACTAGGTATGATAACTCAAAATTTTTGGGTAGACTATGCCTCAAAAGCCTCTTTAAGAGCTTGGCCACTGTGGCAATAGATCAGGTCTCCACTGATGACGACAACACGTTTTATAGACTGAAGACAATTAGCCTACAGACAGCAAAATACAGTGAAACCTCTCCTTACGGGCACCCCCAAGATACGGACACTCCTCATATACGGACAGATTTTTATGTCCCAAATGAAATAATATAGAAATACTGATAAATTTAACTCTCGTTTATGGACACTCTCAGACACGGACATGGACAGCTGTTTCACAGTCCTAAAGCTTGCTTTACCTCCTGACTGCGGACAGAACTTGGATTTCAAGACCTAATATGTTACAAAAATGGAAAATTTAGCTTTGAGTACTATACAAAAATTCCTTAACATGAAAGAAGACAATAAGGGTCTCGTAAGCTACCACTAGCCCAGCCGGCTACTCCTTCTTAGCTGGAAGCGGTGGATAAACAAAATCATAGAATTTAACCTGTCTGATGGGTCCAAGGTTTCCGCGATCGTGAATTGTATTCGACACATGATAGGTTTAGTAGGATTATTCCCTTCACTTCAATCAGTTGTTCTGTTTCGAGAGACATGGCACCTGAACGTAAAGGTTAAGTTGATAACTGTAGATTACGGTACTGCATAAGCGTAGACCTAGAATAAAACTGCATGGCACTACTGTATTTTCATTTTTCGGTCTTATCTACTGTAGTTAAAAGTTACAAAGAATTTACTGTAGTATACTGGATTTAGAATTAAACTATAGTAATACATATCATTTAAAGCGTGAAGGGATGAAATAATGCATATTATAAATTTACTGTTAGATTGCGGAGCCTCCCTCCCAATAAAGGACACCTCCCAGATGCGGACAGATTGTGACGTCCCTTCGATGTCCGTAAATGAGAGGTTTCACTGTAGCCACTAAGAATTTGTAGGCGTAATAAGGAAACAGTGATACATACGAACTGCACTATGGTCAACATAATCTCTCATTTCACAAAGAACTGCCCTCTTATGGATAATAGCAGTTTTTAAATTACGTTTCTTTGAGGTGTGAGAGTATTGCTGAGATCATCTCTGTAGATATCGTATGCCATAGTGGTTTATTTCATTATATATTTTTTTTATTGGTGTTCATATTAATACAGTGGTTGGTGCAGTGTGAAGCAAAGCTTCCTGTCACGTCGCTTAGAAGCATTTCAGGATAAGTGGACTCTTCCTTAGTCCATGTGTGCAGAGAAGACATACAATATGAAAATATTTGCTGAGATAAACAGTTTCTTAAGGGGTTAGGTACAGCTTACAGCAGTAAAATTTTGGAAACATTCAACATGTTTTTTCCTCCATTACTGTATCATGTATAATAATGAAAATTAGTATGTATAAAACACTGTCCTTCTGCTATATGAGAAAAATATTTTCGTGATTAAAAAAAATTATCTAAGTTTATATATATTTTTTTTAAACTCAAAATGTGGCAGTTCACTGTGCAGTCAGTGATGAAGCGTTTCCCTCGTAACTCATAAACTTGTTAACTTTTTCATGTTCTCTCTCTTTTATTTATTGCTAAAACTCATGTTTACAATATTATGCTCTTTTAACTACATTCCATAATAAATAATATTTTTTTTTACTTCGTGTTAGAAGAAAATACTGATATTTGACCATTTTTAAAATGAATTTATTTTTTTATCAGACAATCTATTAAATGTAGAGAAGTGATTTCTCGTCATATTACAGATATGTCATGCAAAAAATGTACACAAAAATTTTCATCAGAGAATATTGGATAGTTTTTGAGTTGCGAGGGAATCGCTTCATCACTGCGCAGTGAACTGCCACCACTTTTAATTTTGAAAAAAAAAATATATATATATATAATTTTTTTAAATCGTGAAAATATTTTTTTCATATAACAGAAAGATAGTGTTTTACACGTACTAATTTTCATTACTGCACAAGATAAAGTAATGGAGGAAAAAATGTTGAATATTTCCAAAATTTTACTTCTGTAAGCTGTACCTAACCCCATAAGCCATACATTTATGAGTCAATCTTTTCCTACTTCCATTTAATGTGTACTTTCCATCTTATCTCTCTCTAGGAGACCAGATAATTATATAGATTGCAACCAAAGCTTATCTATCCTGTAAACATTACGATAAAATCTTCAAAGAACTTTTGAAATTGATTGAATTTTTTTATCATATTCACTGCTTCACTAGCAATCATTTTGTATTTCTATGAGATTCATGTTATACAATATAGAAAGGATTGGTCGTTTGGATTAAGAGCTTTTGAATGTTTCAAAACAATGACCAAGTAATGTAGACAACATTGTTGTTTGTTTACTGAACTATCCGAAGACAGGTTTCAACCTCACAAGTGACACCAGTAAGGCATCACTCACGAGGCAACTAAACCAAAAGACGATGGGTCAGGGTGACCAGTTAACATTACGATAATGCTGTTCCACCACAGAACGAATGCATATTCCATCAAAAATCAGGAACGATTGAAGCAAATAACACTGGAAAATAGTTTCACTTGCAGTTTTAACTGAATTTAGCAAGTGAAACTATAAAAAAAAATCATCATTTTTTATTCAAAAGTCCAGTGAGTTTCTAGCAAAATGAATTACCGAGATTTGTTTGTCAAGCTGGTGTTATCTTAATTTAAAAGTCTGAACAAAATCGACACAATACTTCTACACACCACTCCCTAACCTTAAATTATACAAATTTAATTTATACAGTTAGTCTTTTTTTCAACAGTGACAAAATTACTACGCTGCACATTCTCGACTTAATGTTAAACGATATATTGTTGTGGCAAAATAAATACTTATTATTATGACAATACAAAAACACATTCAAATAAAAATTATTTATTTATTTATTTATTTATTTATTTATTTATTTATTTATTTATTTATTTATTTATTTATTTATTTATTTATTTATTTATTTATTTATTTATTTTTGTTAAGTTTATTTAAACACGCTTTAACATCTGTGGTCATATCGCATGTGTAGGATCTTTGGGTAAATCAGTAGGCTTTGCTTTTTACTACTGTTGTCTTCCTGAGTAGCGTAGTCGGTATAGGACTGGCCTTCTTCTGTACTCGAGGTTACGGGCTCGATCCCGGCCCAGATCGATGAAATTTAAGTGTGTTTGAATGCAACAGACTCATGTCAGTAGATTTACTGGTATGTAAAAGAACTCCTGCGGGTCAAAATTCCCGCACACCGGTGATTCTGATATAACCTCTGCAGTTCCGAGCGTCGTTAAATAAACCATAATTTAAAACATTTAATTTTTTAATGTTACTACTGTTGAGTTCCTGTTTCTATTGTCGTGTGTTATAGATGGCTGTGTTCATGTAACTGATCTTAGATTTTGATTAATGTTTATGGTATTGGTGACTGAGCCGGTGATGTAAATTTCCAATCCGACATTTGCCTTTGTGATCGAGGGAAATAATGAAAAACCCCAGTCAAATTGGACGGTCATGCAGTTTGAACCCGGAACCTCCCGAATGAAAGTGAAAGGCGGTCGGTCCTGAAATAATATATACCAATATAAAATTCAAGGTAACTTCAAGACATCAAACGCTAAAAAGCTGTAAGTTTATTTCAAATGACTTTTGAATTATCTTACGAGTAATACACATCTATAGCACAAGAAGTAAAGAAATTGCAGTTCCAAAAGAAAAGTTTAAATTGCACCAATAACAGTATTTGAAACTACAGTCGTTTCCAAAAATAGAAATTACTCTTCTGTGCACAAGATTAAGTTTTGTGTGTTTATATATTATGAACAAGTTTCACGTAGTGCAAAATGGAGAAATAAGATGCTATAATAATTAATTTATAATTTTTACTTATAATATTATATTTTATAGTAACTTAGTAGCAGTAGTGGTGGTAGTAGTAGTAGTGGTGGTAGTAGTAGTAGTAGTGGTGGTAGTAGTAGTAGTAGTAGTAGTAGTAGTGGTGCTGGTAGTAGTAGTGGTAGTGGTAGTGGTCGTGGTAGTGGTAGTGGTAGCCTTGTATTTAAGGAAACCTTCAACTGTTGAGGTTCTTCAGGCTGGAAATTGTACGTTGGCAAAAATATCCGATGAATTTTGCCTAGAGCCCAGGGTGTTCGAGAACAAGATGCTTAGGAAAATATTTGGGACTAAGAGGGATGAAGTTACCGGAGAATGGAAAATGTTACACAACGCAGAACTGCACGCATTGTATTCTTCACCTAACATTAAATCCAGACGTTTGAGATGTGCAGGGCATCTAGCACGTATAAGCGAATCCAGAAATGCATAATATAGAGTGTTAGTTGGGAGACCTGAGGGAAAAAGACTTTTAGGGAAACCGAGACGTCGATGGGAGGATAATATTAAAATGGTTTAGAGGGAGATGGGATATGATGGTAGAGACTGGATTAATCTTGCCCAGGATAGGGACTGATGACGGGCCATTTGTAAGTAACCTAAGTAAGCCCTGTATTAGCGATAGAGTTCTTTTGCGTAGCACGGAAACCACAGCTTTACTTCTCTCTCGGAGGAATCCGTGTTAATGATTTAAAATTCATCGCCCTCGGTCATTTTCAACCTTCGAAATTAGGACCCAACGCTTCTACTGTGCTCCAGCCACGAGAAAGTCTTTGCGGAATGAAACGGAACGGGGTAATGCTGTGAATGAATGTTGATGTCATAAGATGTCATAAGGTCACACACGGGGGTACTCGTATCTCAATTGGCTCGCTCTCACAGCATAAACAATAACATTGTTACACACATATTTATACTACCCTAGTTACAAAATTAGATCACTGTTAATCTCCTGGTCTTTTAATCCCTCCATATAGGAAATAACATATGCAGGAGAGCGCATAGTTTTTAAACTGACGTTATAACGATAATATTATCTATCTACTTCGTTCCAATAGATGACGCAATAGTAAGCACATTCCTTTCATGGTTGATCTGGTTGGAGAACAGTAATGGTAAGCCCAAGACGCCGAAGACGACAGCTTTTGGGGAAAAAAGATATGAATTGAGACATTGTATTAATGTTGCAGTATTGTAATAGCGTGTATGCAAAGCACGAAAGACTGAATTCTTAACACAGCTTACTATTCAGAGTTTTTAAATAGTACCGCTAGTGACCTGATATATTAGTACTTACCCTTTCTGAAACTAGATCGTTCAATTCTGTAAATTTGGGCTGTTGTTTGACAAATGTCGGCTTCCTCTCAGCCATTCTCGAAGGTGGAAATAAAACAATATGTTCAGACTGAAAGACACTTACTCCTGCATATCGAGTTTATCAACTAAATATGATCACTTGTAGTAGCTTTAAAAGTGAAGTTTAACACGAACTAAGCTTCGCACACGGTATGAAGCACTGTTTATATAGCGATATGCCGTTTATCTGGCAGCACTTTCTTGACTCAGTGCCAAGTAGTTTGACCTGTTTCTCAACGCTTTCGATATCAGCTGTTAGCTTCCCACTTTTAGTAGTAATGTAATCATGCATAATTATATCGCTTCTCTGTTTGCTATAAATAGTATACATTTTTAAGATATAAATAATGCAAAAAATATTCGTATACCTATGAAAATGAATTACTTTTAGGGTTGAGATAATACAAACGCATCAAAACAATTGCTTTGTATGTTGAGCACAGCTTTAAATTAAATCATTTCAATACACAAGACACGCAAAAAGCAAAATTGCAAGCGAATATTCCTTAGAAGTGTGTTTAAAGTACTGGAAGGTCCATTAATGTTCCAAATTTAATAAGATTCAGAACTGTACTGCCTGAAAAGAGATGTTTTTTAATCAACTGTACAATAGTGGCACAAAAAAAAACCGGATCGACCCTTGTAGTTGATTTCAGAGCCTTCTTCACTCCAGAGCACGATAGACTGGTAACTAAGATTTTCGTGGTTCGAATCCTGCCTGGGAAGGAAACTTTTTCTTGTTCCTTATTCAAATTTATTCCCAATACCTTTCGATTGCTGGTAAAATTCATGTTCTGAGAATAATAAGTTAACTAAATAGTAAAATATCACTGCAATCGAAAAGTATTGGGAATAAATTTGAATGGGGAACAAAAAAAGTTTCCTTCCCAGGCAAGATTCGAACCACGAAAGTCTTAGTTACCAATCTAGCGTGCTCTGGAGTGAACAAGGTTCTGACATCAGCTACAAGGGTCGGTCCGGTTTTTTTTTGCCACGACTGTACAAAGACAGGTCTGGACTTCAGAAGCGACACAAACAAGGCATCACTCGTGAGGGAACTTGGCCAGGAGATAATGATAGAGTGGCCAGTTACTTTCCCTCTCAATTACGTACATCTTGACTAGTAACATATTGCATAATCAGACTTCAGATATACTCGTATAGGCCTACAAACAATTTTTGTTCCTCTGACATATCATCAAGTGAGATGTGCTGCCTAATAATAGCCTAAATGTACATAAGAACTAGAACTTCAGTCAGAGGTGTGGAAAGAGATATGAATACATGATTTTATTAAGTTTTAAACAATGTCTAGCACAGAGATGCGAAACTCGCAAGTAGGGGTAAGATGTACAGTACTGTTACCCATCCCACTGTAGACGATAAAGTGAACATCAATTTGTTGACATCTATCATGGAAACAAAGAGCTGGCTATGGAATACAGAACATTATAATAATAAATAGATACAGTCGCATAAAATTATTATTCGTGTTGGACATGTTCTGATACATTTTAGGTTTCACCAGTTTGTCAATATCGGGCTGAATATCTGAACATAACATCAATTAACACACCAAAATCATTTAATCTGTTGTGTATTTAGCTTTTAGTGATATTCATCTTGGAAAATAACTGTTCGATCGGATAGCTGTATTATTCTGCAAGTCAGTTAATTCTAATTGCAGTTCAGATGGAGCTTCAATAGAAGCAAATGTGAGAGGGCAGGTAAACTGTTGCACCTCTTTGTCAATAGACGTAACTTCTGCAAATTTCTTTTCAAATTCCGTGATAAGAGTTCAAAGTATGGTTTTATAATTTTGTAAGGAATGGGCATGTTATTTTATGAAACTAATAAAAAGAAACAGTGGTTTGATGAAGATTGTTGCATGGTAGAGAAAGAAGGAAACAGGCAAAATTGAAATTCTTACAGGATCCAGTTGAGGTGAATAGAGATAATTATTTCAATATAAGACGGGAAGCAAATCGTACGCTTAGGAATAAAAAGAGAGAATACTTGAAGGAAAAACTGAATGAGGTAGAAACAAATAGTAAGAATAAAAACATTAGAGATTTATATAAGGGCATAAAGGAATTCAAGAATGGATATCAGGCAAGGGTAAACGTGATCAAGGATGAGAATGGTGACTTGCTTGCAGACGCTCATTCAATCCCAATCCTGAACAGATGGAAAAACTATTTTGGACAACTACTAAATATACATAGGCCAAATAGAAATGATCGGGACGAAATTGAAATACAAACTGCTGAACCATTTATACCCGAACCCACACTTTCTGAAGTCGAAATTGCGATAGAAAATCTGAAAAATTATAAGTCTCCAGGTATCGATCAAATTCCAGCAGAATTAATACAAGAGGGTGGAAGCGCATTATCTAACGAAATTTATAAGCTTGTACTTGCTATTTGGGAAAAGGAAATTGTACCAGAACAATGGAAGGAGTCCATTATCGTACCTACTCTATCTTTAAGAAGGGGGACAAGACTAACTGTAGTAACTTTCGAGGAATATCACTTTTGTTGACGTCGTACAAAATTTTGTCCAATATTCTTTTGAGAAGATTAACTCCATATGTAGAGGAAATTATTGGGGATCATCAATGTGGTTTTAGGCGTAATAGGTCAATTATTGATCAGATATTTTGTATTCGACAGATAATGGAGAAAAAATGGGAGTATAAGGATACAGTGCATCAGTTATTCATAGATTTCAAAAAGGCATATGACTCGGTTAAGAGAGAAGTTTTATATGATATTCTTATTGAATTTGGTATTCCCAAGAAACTAGTTCGATTAATTAAAATGTGTTTCAGTAAAACGTACAGCAGAGTTCGTATAGGTCAGTTTCTGTCAGATGCGTTTCCAATTCACTGTGGGCTAAAGCAAGGAGATGCACTATCACCTTTACTTTTTAACTTTGCTCTAGAGTATGCCATTAGGAAAGTCCAGGATAACAGAGAGGGTTTGGAATTGAGCGGGTTACATCAGCTGCTTGTCTATGCGGATGACGTGAATATGTTAGGAGAAAATCCACAAACGATTAGGGAAAACACGGTAATTTTACTATCAGGATGCATGTCTAAAGGAAGGAGTTATGTAAAGAGGTATGTTACAAAACCATTATTTACACTTGAAATTATCACATATTTCTCGATCCCTCTAAGCGGGACACAGTGTATTAATTATGTTTTGTTTATAGCAGTGTAGTAATTTTGTATCATAGTGGTTGAGTGGAAGAGAAAGCCGAATGGCCTTAACTCTGCAAGTTACTATTATTATTATTATTATTATTATTATTATTATTATTATTATTGTTATTATTATTATTGTTATTATTGTTATTATTATTATTATTATTATTATTATTACTAAATCTGTCAAAAATACAAGATCGCAGATCCATTCAGGTGGCCATTTCTTTTATCATCGTTCCCTAAAAAGATGCAAATATGTTAGGAAACACTACACAACAATTTTATTACCAATACCTGAAAGTACGTCATGCTCTCCATAGTTTATATGATGAGATTTGTTAAAATATATTTTTATATTAAAGTGAGAAACATAATTCAATTGCGTCGAGAAGATAAAACACCTCATTTTATCGTTATCAACGGCAAAAATATAGTCGTCCTCCTAATCACTATGAAACATGCGACATCAGTTTGAAGAACTCATATTAACTACCTCCGCCACTGATAGTGTATAGATACGTACTGCGATGTCTTGCATTACATTGGGACGGGCGGCCGTCGAGCGTTATGGAAAGAGTAAAAGAGGGGAAATTATTCGTCTCTGGAGTCACAGTATCGCATCCCTGATCTAGCACAATAAAAAAATATGGAAACAAATAAATAAATTTTATGAAGTGATGGCAATTCTTTGGCGACTCATGGAGGCGAAAATATAATATTAAATGAAATGAATAAAAAATAAATTCAGTCAGCAGAGGTGGAGTTCTTACATTAAAAAGCGTTCAGATGCACGAATAGAACTGGATAGATTAATTTAAATGAAAAAAAAAAACTGAAAAGTGAAATAGCATCTTTTCGGTAATAAATTAACAATGTTGAAGTTGGGTACAAGCCAATAAATCCGAACACACGAATTCGATGTGACAGGTTTAGCCGCGTCTGTGGCTCAGCATTAGAGCGCATTTTAATTTCAATTAACAAGGAAATGTAGGCCTACTTTTATTTACAATACGTAACACTGGACCTGTAAAATTAACACCAATGACATGATGCAAATTATTAAAGAGGAAAAATATTATATTTTGTATGAAATTCAGAAATTGTCCTTTATTGAGTGTACATACATTATAAACACAGTACAGGAGATGCTACGACCAACACAAGAGAAATTTAATGACATAGTCTGGATTTATTCAAGAAGTAAAAATATTACAAAAATTATAGTATTAATCAATCAATCAATTAATCAATTTATATTTAGCCAAATATTCAAAGAGTGCATGGGAACTCAGGATATGCAACTACAGATATACAATAAATATATTTAAATTGGTAAAATAAAGTTAAAAGATACCAATAGAAACATAAACAATTCTTGAATATGTATGTGTATGTATTTTTTATTTTAGTAGGTTATTTTACGACGCCGTATCAACATCTTAGGTTATTTAGCGTCTGAATGAGATGAAGATGGTAATGTCAGTAAAGTGAGTCCGGGGTCCATCACCAGTAGTTATCCATCATTTGCTCATATTGGGTTGAGGAAAAACCCCGGAAAAAACTTCAACCAGGTGACTTGCCCCGACCGGGACTCGAACCCGGACCACCTGGTTTCGCTGCCACACGCGCTAACCGTTACTCCACAGGTGTGGACTGTATGTACGTACGTACGTATGTATGTACGTATGTATGTATGTATGTATGTACGTATGTATGTATGTATGTATGTATGTATGTATGTATGTATGTATGTATGTATGTATGTATGTATGTATTCTACATGCTTTGACCGATATTTGCCGAAGTCTGCACATTAAACCTTCACAGCCAGGAGAAAAACATAGGCTACTGTAAAATTGGACAAATGGATGTTAAATTGTTTAAAAATAAAAATAAATACGATCAAATATGCGTATATAATATTTTATTTTATTGGGTTTTTTACGACGCTGTATCAACATCTAGATTATTTAGCGTCTGAATGATATGAAGGTGATAATGCCGGTGAAATGAGTCCGGGGTCCAGCACCGAAAGTTACCCAGCATTTGCTCGTATTGGTTTGAGGGAAAACTCCGGAATAAACCTCAACCAGGTAACTTGCCCCGACCGGGATTCGAACTCGGCTCACTTGGTTTCGCAGCCCGACGCGCTGACCGTTACTCCACAGGTGTGGACTCTATAATATTGAAACAGCCTCTTCTACTGTCAATAAATTGTTGTTAATTTCTGTTAAATTCAACATAGACTTTCAAGCGGCCGTGGAAAAAATAATTTCAAATTAAATAATTTCGAGGAGTACAAGCAAGGACTGAGAAATTACTCTGAGAAATTTTTGGAACGCATGAATGATTTTGCTGCTGAAAATTATCCTCAATCTTAAAGATCCGCTGTTCTACAGTTGGTTCCCAAACAAAATATCAACAACGTGAGTTGGTTCCCCATGTTCAAATATCATCAACGTGAGTTGGTTCCCCATGTTCAAATATCATCAACGTGAGTTGGTTCCCCATATTCAAATATCCAAAGCTGTGATTTTGTAGCAGGCTGTGTGGGACATGGATGTCAATCGATCATTTAGCAGAGTAGTTGTTATTGCCTATAACGCCACCTATAATCGATCACGACCCGTGACTCCATCTACGCTGTGTGGGACATGGATGTTAATCGATCATGTAGCAGAGTAGTTGTTATTGCCTATAACGCCATCTATAATCGATCATGACCCGTGACTCCATCTACGCTGTGTGGGACATGGATGTTAATCGATCATGTAGCAGAGTAGTTGTTATTGCCTATAACGCCATCTATAATCGATCATGACCCGTGACTCCATGTACGCTGTGTGGGACATGGATGTTAATCGATCATAAGTTACAGTGGCAGTGGAAGTACAGGACAGCTGTATTGCACTTAATTATGGATTTTACTACTATGCTCAGTGAAAAGGGGAAAAAACTCTTAGTGATCAGTGATTACAAGTTCGGTTTTCAGAAAACATTATCTGGTGGTGTGGAAAGATATACTTGTGTTAAAAGAGGGTGTATGTGTTTCGTGAAACTTTCTGATTCAGATATTATAATGGAATTCAACGTAGAACATAACCACGACACGTGTGACACAGCAACTTTAAATCGTCAAAAGTTTAGCAACCAAGTGAAACGAAAAGCTGTGCAGCACTTACACGAACGTCCATGGAAAATTATTTGCCTTAAGCTAATGGAAGAAGATGATTTTCAGACTCTGACTAACAGTGACATGTGTAAGGTAAGGAATAATGTATACCCCATCCGCTTAATTTTAAGACCGAAATTACCCCAATCTTTAGTTGAACTACATTTGACAATGTCTTCGTACGACCTCTGCACTAATAAAAACGAACAGTTTTTGTTTATAAATGATTCCGAAAGAAACATTATTGCTTTTTCCTGTAAACCGAATTTAGAAGCTTTAAAGGGAATGACCACTATTTTCGTTGATGGTACATTCAAGGCGTGTCCTAAATTATTCAAACAACTTTTTACAGTGCATGGTGTGACAGATAATCATTACGTACCTTTGGTGTTCTTGCTACAAGATCAACTTGAGACGTCATATACTTACGCCTTCAATTCAATTAAACAATATGTAAATCCAGTTGTTGTTTATGCCGACTTCGATAAAGCAATCCAAAGTGGAATTTCAAACGTATTCCCTAATGCCAAACTGAAAGGTTGTAGGTTCCATCTTGTACAATCTTGGTGGAGGAAAATTCAGTCCTTAGGTTTGAGTGCAGAATTTAAAAGTAAGGAATCTGAAATTGGTCAGCTTCTAAAAACTATATTCGGACTGCCTTTATTGGCTCCTCAAGAAGTTGAAGATTGTTTTGTTAATGACTTAATGGCTGTCAAACCTATAGACGATCGATTAGACCAGTTCTTTGATTACCTCCTCCATACTTATATTACACCAACAAGTGAGCATCCACCTCCAAGTCCACACCTGTGGAGTAACGGTAACTTTCGGTGCTGGACCCCGGACTCATTTCATTCAGACGCTAAATAACCTAGATGTTGATACAGCGTCGTAAAATAAAATATTAAATAAAAAAATTCCACCTCCAATATGGGCTGAGTTTACTTGTTCCTTAGAGCAAACAACCAACTGTTGTGAATCTTTTCACAGTAAAATTAATGCGTATTTTTGTGCTCCACACCCAAATATATTTGCACTTGCAGATGCTTTGAAGGAGGTTCAGTGCGATACTTACATTAAGCTTAGGAGTAAAAGTAAATGTAGGCCTAAGATAATGCAACAAAAGGAAACTTTTGTGAAAGATTGGATGGAAAAGCTTTCTGATGGCAGTGTAAGTAGATATGCATTCCTGCGACACGTTTGTTTCAAATTTTTACCAGTACAGAAATAAAATTGTGAAGTTATTCGACGCAGCGTGTCCGCCAAGCACAAAACATTTTTAACCTACCTACTACTGTAGACAGTAGTTGACAGTCCTAAGTCTGTATAAAATGGGAAGGGAAATGTTTTGTCTCTTGATCTAGCGCGGGAACCAATTGCAGTACACAGGAGAAATCAACCTGGAACCAACTAGAGTATAGCTCTGGGACGAACTGGGAACTAATTCACAGATTTGGGAACCAATTCCAGTACAGCCAAGTATAACGACAAGGTCATTTAACTCCTCCATTGTATACACAGACTAATGCATCATGATTATATTGGATCGTGAATACTTTCGATACCTCGATATTCTTAATACTCGGAAATATCGACAGCGATCGATATTTTCGGGGGAAGGTCTCGATACATGTTCGATAATAAATTTTAGATAGTTTTTTCGCCTGTTTCAGCAAAGGATTACACTTTCATCGTGGGATAATGTGGTATAGGCTATCCATTTCTGTTTCGAGTTTTATAGAAATGTTTATTTTCTACAATTCAAAAATAATTTGTAACAAGTTTTAAAATAATTCTCACCCTGGTAAACCAAAAATTTCAGTAGGCCTAACTCAAGTCGTCGTAAATTCCTTAGTAGCATGCGTAAGATAATTTCTAAGAAAATAAATTTATTATAAATATGTTCTAATATTGCCACCGTCCATCTAGAATGACTCTGGTGAAGTACAAAATCTGTGAATGAATTACTGATGTCTAATTAAATTGACAAGGTTCTGTATTAATGTCGTGCAAAGTTCGAACATAAGAGTGGATATCAAGATATTACAAACTTTGTCCTATTCCATAATCATCGAACAATACGTAGAAGTAAAGCATGTAAACTAAAATAACCGAATTTATTAAAAACCGATAAGAGGCCTTATGTTCGATGTTTGCTGCATCTCTGTAAGATAGAAACTCGCTTTGCGTTTGTTCAATCTTTGCTCTTATGTTCGGTGCCTTTCTCCTTGTTTCTCCTTTCCTGCTCCTTTATGCTTTATGGTAGGCCTACGTACACGTTGGAGCAACGATAAATGATGAGAGAAATGATCTAGCGACGCTTTGGTATTATCAAAGAATCAAGTGTTCATATCGGAGCAATGAGGTCGCGGGAAGCGACCATTTTGTTTTATCAGTAGAAGATATTCTATGCATCCACTTAATGAAAGAAGATATATAGGAAATATCAGCTGCTAAGTTCAAGGTTAATGTAACTTAAATACGTACAAAATTCAACCAGTTTCTCATCCCGAAGATAGTATAAATTCGTTGTGTTGTGATTGATTCTTGTGATCACATAACATATGACGAATGATCAATTTGTCAATATCCACAATAATTAATTTAATAAGCCGAAATAATAATAAATCGATTAATATTCGGATATATTGATAACCACCGCTATTTATACAGGTTAATATTATCTTAATCAGAGATCATATAAACGACAACAGCGAAGAAAATGGAACTTTGGTTTCTCGTCGCTTTTATCGTGCATCTTCGCTTTTATCGTTACTCCAATATGCACACTTCAATGACAATGCACGCTTCAATTCTCTGTGATATAGCATCGCTGCTGCTTTTATCGTTTATCGTCGCTCCAACGTGTACGTACCCTTAGCTGCATAAGGGCGTCAGAGACATACTGTATCTTGCGAAGTTACGCATAGTAATGAGTACAGGTAATGTATGTTGTTATGGATATGATTGAACATTCTCAAGAGTATACGTATAAGTAAATCAAAATATCTCTTTAAAAACGCATGTGTTCATAGTACCGTCAACTATTCTGCAATATTCAAACATGAGAGAGGAAACGTTACAAATGTCGTCTTATTCCATATAAAAAAACTGATTGCAAGATATGTGCTCAAATTGAAACATGAAAGGATTGGAGAGGAGGGCAGCAAATATTTTCATAACGTCGTCGAACAAACAATCTATGTATATCGATCTTCGCCACACACTACAAAATGAACAGAACATAGTGTCTGTCATGCACGACTATAATGTGCAGTTTATTTATTAACATGTTGAATATTGTTGTTTGCTGTTTAGTCAACTGTCCGAAGATAGGTTTGAACCTCATAAGTAACGTATGATGAAGGATGGGTAGAACGAAGGAAATAATAATAATAATAATAATAATAATAATAATACTAATAATAATGTAGATGACATTATTGAGGATCATCAGTGTGGTTTTAGGCGTAATAGATCAACTACTGATCAGATATTTTGTATTCGACAGATAATGGAGCAAACATGGGAGTATAAGGGTACAGTGCATCAGTTATTCATAATGGTTCTCTGACTGGAGATTACTATTCAACATTACCAAGACAGAAGCTAAAATCTTCTCTTTAAGGCCTATTCATAATCCACTCCTTTGGTTCTTCTAAATGAACAAGTTACATGGCTCTCTAGTCAAGAAGCTGTCAAATATTTGGGAATATTATTAGACACGAAACTTACATGGAATGCCCATATAACTCGCACTGTTACACTAACCTCTTCTAGAATTCGAAAATTATACCCTTTGGTTAATAGACGTTCACAAATTGGATTGGACTGTTCAATGCTACTCTACACCTCGCTTGTACGACCTCTTTTAACTTATGCAGCGCCATTGTGGGGGACAGCAAATAAGACACACATGCATCGCCTACAAGTTCTCCAGAACAAGTTCCTGCGTGTTGCAACAAATGCCCCCTGGTTTGTAAGAAATCAACAACTGCATCAAGAATTGGGAATTCTTCCACTAGAACAGTACATCCATTCAATGTCAAAATCTTTCTTCAACAAACTTCCTGGTGTTCCTGGAGCTGTGACATATAACATTGGAGCAAGATCTTGTCAGCCATCTAGACTTAAAAGGAAACTCCCTCAAGACATCCTTCTTAGTGATACTGACGACTCTTCATAAATTTAACACAGAAAATCATCATATTTTTATTCACATAATTTACAAAAATGTTTAATTAATTAATTAATTAAAATTAATTAGAGGAGCCTTTAGATCCAACCTCTGCATGATATTCTGCATGTGATATTCCATAATTTAACACTGGTCTGTATAGCAAGTTTGCTGGTCGAACAATATTAAACATAAAAAAAAATAAAAAATAAAGTTATTCATAGATTTAAAAAAGGCATATGACTCGGTTAAGAGAGAAGTTTTATGATATTCTTATTGAATTTGGTATTCCCAAGAAACTAGTTCGATTAATTAAATTGTGTCTCAGTGAAACGTACGTACGTACAGATCAGTTTCTGTCAGATGCGTTTCCAATTCACTGTAGGCTAAAGCAAGGAGATGCACTATCACCTTTACTTTTTAACTTTCCTCTAAAGTATGCCATTAGGAAAGTCCAGGGTAGCACAGTGGTTTGGAATTGAACGGGTTACATCAGCTTCTTGTCTATGCAGATGACGTGAATATGTTAGGACAGTGGTCCTCAACTCAGAGCACTGTGTTGTCATCAAGTCTTGCTCGCTCGCCCGCGGAAAGTCGTAACAGGGCAAGTAAGACGTTCAGCGTCGGGACCACAATATGAATTTACTGCATAGGTTTATGATTGTTTTCTGATGAAAAAAGATACGGGCTGAATAGAAATAACTAAATAAACTATCTTAAGCAATTTGAAAAAAAAAAAAAAAAACATTGCACCTATTTTCAACAAAGTTAGAAGTTAATACATTTATAATTATTTTTAGAAAAGTAAAACACATTTCATGTTAATTATTCGGGTAATGCATGACAATTACTGTAAATGTGTAAACTGCTTCTGTTAAGGAAAATGTTGAACAAAACACATAAAAACCCTAGGAATAGTAATACAGAAATTAACGCCATTCAGTCCACTCAACACTGGCAATAGCACTGATTTTTCGGGATTTGTTTAATTCTCTTTTCCCTCAGAAATTTCTCAACGTTTGGAACTATTGTTTGTATAGTGCATCATAATATGACAGCACATTTTAAGTTGTTATCCGATACTTGGCTTCCATGACATGGCTTGTTCATCTTCATCATAGGAAAAAATTTACTGTTCGCACAGATATGTGAATCCGAAAATGGATGTCTGTACAATCGGGGAAATTTAAGACATGGAAATTTCATATAAAAGTCAGATAACTTCTTTTGTTTTGGTATTTGTCCTTCAATTCACTATCGTAAAGTAAATCAATAAGTTCTAATTACAAATAATAATTGAAAATCAAATTGAAAATTTTCCTAATCTTTAAATCTCGAATCAAATTCCTGGCGCAGATCGTCATGGTTTGTGAATGTATTCTTCGAAATCCAAAGTCTTAAGAAACTAGTGTGCCTATATCGTTATTAATTTTGAAAACTGTGCTGTAACTTATCCTTTCAGTTAAGCTAACGTTCCATAATTAGAGGTGGTTTCATATTAAACGCCTTCACTCTGTCATATAACTGTGTAATAATATTGTTGTTACCTTGTAGAAAACAATTTAAAGCATTCAGATAATTCCATTAAGAAGGCAAGTTCACAAATCCATTTTTTTTTTCATTTTTCACTTATGATACAGACTTTTCTTCTTCCTCCGTGAACGATGATGTTTCCTCCCTCAGTTCAAAGAACCTATTCAATAATTTGCCACGACTTAGTTACCATACTTTACTATAATATGACAGATCGCCATACTCGCTATTGCATTCATCAAGAAAGACTTAAATTGACAATGAGCGAGACTTTTCGATATAATTGTGTTGGTGGTTTTTCCAACTGGGCTACTTCTATAACACCATTTTGATTTGTTTTGCACATGAATTCTGTTGGTGTATAATGCATTGAATAGAAATAACTTCATGGGATACATTAACGCTTTTCACTTCATCCCTTAGATTCCTTATTACACCCGTTTTACTTCCAACTATGGAAGGAGCAACATTGGTTGCCAAGGATATAAGTTTATTCCAAGGAAGTCCGAAATAATTTCTACAGCCTCTACATGAAAATTTCGGAACCAGTAGTAGTAGTATCCTCTATGAGAACAATATATAAGAGCTCTCCTTAATCTGAAGGTTTTCAATAGCGCCTCTTACAAATATCACCAGTTGGGGATTATCGCTTACATAAGTATTTTCATCTACCGCCAAAGAACAACAAATGACAGACCGACAAATAATTACTAGTTGCACCTGAACGTCCTCGGCTAGACCTCGGATGGGATGCATCACGGTGGAAGGAGACAAACTGATAGATTCAAACTCCTGCACTTGAGAAACGTTCTTCAGTTGTAATAAAACATTGTTCAAATTTTCAATCTTTAGAAGGTTTATAATATCGTACTATTACAAGTGAAATTTTATAACTGAGTCGCACAGCCGATTTACTAACATTGTGATCTTAAACAACTTCTAGCTCACTTTCCTTCAATTGTTGAATTAACACGCTCTTCTCTTCGTATCTGCCATATTCGTTACTGTGAGTTGTATAATGCATCTGTAAATTGTATTTCTTCACTGAGGCCTACGTTTTGAAGTGTTTTCTGCTCATCACATCTCTTATTTGAATGGATGGCAAGAACCGCCTCTGTTCACTACAACGCAACGTCACAAACCGGTCCTCTGCCCGGTACAGTAAGCACGCATCAGCCAAGCATTGCCCGTGCCCGTTCATACGCGAGTTGATGATCACTGTGTTAGGAGAAAATCCACAAACGATTAGGGAAAATACGGGAATTTTACTTGAAGCAAGTAAAGAGATAGGTTTGGAAGTAAATCCCGAAAAGACAAAGTATATGATTATGTCTCGGGACGAGAATATTGTACGAAATGGAAATATAAAAATTGGAAATTTATCCTTTGAAGAGGTGCAAAAATTCAAGTACCTGGGAGCAACAGTAACATATAAAAATGATACTCGGGAGGAAATTAAAAACATAAAATATGGGAAATGCCTGTTATTATTCGGTTGAGAAGCTTTTATCGTACAGTCTGCTGTCAAAAAATCTAAAAGTTAGAATTTATAAAACAGTTATATTACCGGTTGTTCTTTATGGTTGTGAAACTTGGACTCTCACTTTGAGAGAGGAACATAAGTTAAGGGTGTTTGAGAATAAGGTGCTTAGAAAATATATGGGGCTAAGAGGGATGAAGTTACAGGAGAATGGAGAAAGTTACACAACACAGAACTGCAGGCATTGTATTCTTCACCTGACATAATTAGGAACATTAAATGCAGACGTTTGAGATGGGCAGGGCATGTAGCACGTATGGGCGAATCCAGAAATGCATATAGTGTGTTAGTTGGGAGGCCGGAGGGAAAAAGACCTTTGGGGAGGCCGAGACGTAGATGGGAAGACAATATTAAAAGGATCTGAGGGAGGTGGGATATGATGATAGAGAGTGGATTAATTTTGCTCAGGATAGGAACCAATGGCGGGCTAATGTGAGGGCAGCAATGAACCTCCGGGTTCCTTAAAACCAGTAAGTAATAATAATAATAATAATAATAATAATAACAATAATAATAACAATAATAATAATAATAATAATAATAATAATAATAATAATCTCATAAGTAACAACAGTAACGCATCACGAGATAACTAGGCCAGGAGATAATAGGGTAGAATGGCCAGTTTCTTTCCCCCTCCAATACATACATCGCCGATTAGCTATATATTCCACTAATCAGACTTCAGATGCATACAAACAGTTATTCTTCCTCTGACACATATCGTCAAGTGAGATTAATTGCCTGATAATAGATCAGCCAGAACCTCAATCAGAGACAATGTTGGATATTATAAACTCAAATAATGTGTAGTATGGAAATAGATATTTCGTTTATAAACTGGTTAGATGTACGAGTATAGTGATGTGTAGACTAATGTGAAAATGAAACTATTATTTTTATGCAATTATGGAATTTATTTTAGATTTTTTCATATTTTTCAACTTTCATCATCTGTATACAGTAGCTACACATTTATTGATTGTCATTTATTAGAATATTATGTGAAGCATGTATTAATATTTTCTGTCGGTAGTACGCGTAGTAAACACTGTCATTTATTTAAAAGTGTTATTGTGATTTACTTATGCGTACATTCCTGTTGACGTTTAATCATAATTTTGCGTAATAAAAATTATTTGTAGCCTACTTACAACTATATAAAAGTTCACAAGATTTTTTCCAAATCCTTACGCAGCTAAAGCCTGCAGGTTTAAGCGAACGTGACATACCTCCTTCCGCAAAGGGAATTTCGGCATATTTGAACAGAATATAGCGCCTATAATGCACGGCGCTATTCCGTATAATAAAAAAAAAAAGACTTCTCTGAACATAGGAATTTCTTTTCTCCTTCTTAAATAACATGAGACAAGTGAAAATATTTTAGTGAAGTGTAAAAAATTGTAATGCTCTGGATTATATTAATTTTTTGCTTTGTTATGTTTTCAATTTTCAGTTTTAAAGTTGTATTGAGTATTAGGGATGGGATAAACTGTTCTTTTTAAGAAACAGTTTCGATTGTAACTGTTTCATGAACGAAACTGTTCCAAAATAACGGTTTCAAAGAAACAGTTTCATGTTTACAGCATCAATGCCAACTGTTCCAAGTATTCCAACTGTTTCAACCTCTCATCTGCTTCGAGAACATGTTTCAAACCCCTTGAATAGTCTATAAATCAGCTGTTCAGTGTATTATGACGACGAAAGTCATTTTTCGTAGGTTACTGTTAAGGGCACAATAAATAACTACAATCAAAATGAATCGATTTTAGTAAAAATAACGCATATAACCCTAGGAGAGTTTAATAACGATGACATTAGCCAATGATATTTTTCGCGGTATATTAATAATTAACACTTTGTTAGGGCACCTGAACATATTCTCCATCAATGGACAGCTAATAATTAGGAGATTTATTAGGGAATTTGATTCGTACAATTTAATTTCGCGATCCTACATAGGCTACTGTTGCACGGAGGCCGTGTGGAACATGGATAATATTATATCTACTTTCGATTGAAGGTCAAAATAGCGCTACACGTGGCCTTTGCAGACAACAAAGAAGAGGAAAACGGTTTAGAAATTGAATTGTTTATCTCTTGGAACCATGTGGAACGTTCAAGTGATCACTGTTGCAGTGTAACTCTCTTTGGAACAGTTGGAATAGGTTATATCATGAAACTGTTTCATATCGAAACAGTTTCAATTGTGAAACAGTTTCAAATAAACCACAGTCTACTATATACAGTCGCGAAGCTCAATATGTACTAAAAATGCAAACATGGGTAGTTGCCCACCACTAGGATCGCTACTATCGCCTCATCATCGCAGATCTCTCTCTCCTAGTAGACGACAAAATATGTTACACTTTAGTTGTGTTCTTTTGGAAAAATTAACACCTTCCTTCCATTATTGAAATATTAAATGCATAAAGTTAATTTATTATTTTAATGAGGTATATTAAATTCCACCATAAACTCGAAGATACCTGCAAGAAATAGGTTAATATTATTTTTGTTTGTGCAAAACGAACTGAAATTTACTATAAACGCTTCTCATTCAAGATTATAGCAATAATTAACTATGAAACCAATAAATATTAATTTGCATTTCCCTTTACAACAATAATAATGGAAATATGAATTAATGGAGTAACTTACTTGTACCGGTACTTGTAGTGTAGGCTTACGTAGTTAAAGTGGGATGAGGTTAAGCAATAATAATCACACCAGAATTGGAAATAAAGCGTGATCAATAAATTTTATTGTAACAGACTTTTTCTACGTCTCTAGTAAAGTAACAAATAAAAATAACAACAAAATTAACAGCTATAATTAAAAGCATATCCTTTGAAAAAAAAAGTAGGTCTAAGCAATAATAATCCCACCAGAATTGAAAATAAAACGTGATCAATAAATTTCGTTAAAACAAACTTAATTTTTCTACGTCTCTAGTAAAATATTATTATTCCAATTGTTGTATTTTAGCCATTAACATTTTCATTACAACCAATAACGAACATTTCACAAGCATCAATGTGAAATACGCAACGAGCTAGCACTCGATGGAAATACGACACAGTCCAAAGTCGACCGTGGACAGTCTATTGTTTCTAGTTGCTAACCGCTTGGAGCGCTTTATCACGAGATTTGCAAAAAATCACCTCAAGCTTCGCGACTGTGTATAGTAGACTGTGAATAAACTGTTCCAGCTATTTTTACCCATCTCTATTGAGTATCGAGAAATTGTGGTATCGACCCATCTCTAATAAAGATGATTATGATAATGATGATGATAATAATAATAATAATATACATTTAATGATACATATGTAGGGCTTTGTATGTTTTAGAACTATTAAATTAAATTACGATTGATATCAAATATAATCTTTGTTAAGAAACATTTAGTTGTCGTGAAATGAGAATAACTGTAACGTAGTTCTGTAACCTCTAATAAAATGTAAATTCAACTGCACGAGATTGTGTGAAATGAAAAGCAGGAACTATCCTCAGATTGATATGCACTCATTCTATGAAATGCGGAAAATAGAAACTATATATCACACATCCTCATCACAGTGAACTCAGCTTCCGGTCTCATTATTTAAGAATGAATCATTATTTGAGAGAACAAACCGAGAGAAATGTGAGTGACCTGATGATTTATTCTGCTCATTTGCCTTGATTTTCTGTGTTTTAAAAGTCTCTATTGTCTCATTATGCCAAGAATAAATAAGTAATGTAATGCTGCCAAGGCCTTCTGTGCCCGAGGTTGCGGGTTCGATCCCGGCCCAGGTCGATGGCATTTAAGTGTGCTTAAATGCGGCAGGCTCAAGTCAGTACATTTACTGACATGTAAAAGAACTCCTGCGGAACAAAATTCCGGCACACTGGCGACTCGGCAGTTCCGAGCGTCGTTAAATAAGCCATAACTTAATTTAATGCTGCAAAAAATCCAGTTGGATTACTCTACAAAAATATACAGAATGCTTCTTTTTCCATACATGACCATTTTTTTAACTTTAATGTACGCTGAATTTGAGTGAAATTTTAGACAAAATATACACTCTTGTTAGAAATATCAGTAGACAACAAACCAGAAGTAATACGCACACTTGGTTCAGTGCCATCCCTATGTTTCTTGTCTCTCTTAACTACATATCTCTGAAACGAACTAATATTAAACTCTTTTAATGCTAATGCAATTATTTTATCACTTATTAGTAGTGTTGTGGGATTTAATCATTTAATCTAAGGAGATTATTCTGTCAACATCTTGACGACACATATTTTTATGTTGAGCAGCAGGATTTGAAGGAAACAATAATAAAAACAGCTGATGAAGTGCATGGAAAACGACCGAAATTAAAAAGAAATATAGATTAAGAATAGGGGTTTATGGAATGAACATATAGCAAATATTATGAAAGATAAAAAAGAAGCTTCTCTAAAGCATCTTAATTCCGGAGATATAGTAGATAAAATAGAATACATTAGAAGAAGGGCTATCACGAAAAGGGAAGTTAAAAAATTAAAGCAAGAAAGCTGGGATAAATAGTAATATTGAATACGATATACATGGTGCACAAACTAATCCATATAAGATCATGAAATTCTTGAATAAAGGAGAAAAGAATGCATCGCAAATAAACATCATATCTGAAGAACTTGGATCGATTACTATAAAAACTGTGTTGTAATAATAATGACATTTTACACTATACAGCAAAAAAGAATGTATTGAACATTAAGATCATGTAACGTGGGAAGAATTTACTGAGGCCCTAAACAGTGTCAAAATCTTAGGACACCAGGATCAGATGGGATAAATTTGGAATTATTGAAATATTCATCAACTAAATTGAAACTTAGATTATTGGACATCTTGAATATATGTTGGTTACAGGCAAAAATTCCAGAAGAATGGAAAAAGACTATAGCAATCCACATATTTAAGACAGGACAAAGACAAGGCTGTGATAATTATAGAGGCATAAGTCTCCTCAATTCAGCTTACAGTGTATGTAAAGATAATAACTACAAGGTTCAACGTCATTTCAGAAGCATTGCTTCAGGAAGAGCAGCTTGGCTTTAGAAGGGGCCGTTCATGTGCAAACTGTGTGTTTATAGTGCAACAAATTATTGAGAAAAGAAGAGAGTTCAATTTGAAAACTCACATCTTATTTATTGATTTTATTAAAGCACTAGCCGTACCCGTGCGCTCCGCTGCACCCATTAGAAATAAATATAAAGTAATTACATAATTAAAATAGGACATTGATCCAGAGAACATTCGTGTTTGATAGAAGGATAACTCGTTTATTATGTTACTTAATTTAAATTGTATTAAAAATTAAAATGCGATCATTTTGAAGCTATTTTAATCTTACCTGTCCTCGATTCACTCAGAAGTTACTGTAATAACCAGGGAACGGATTTATATGGACTAAAAATATATGAAATATGTAAATATATATGTAGTTATTTTTACCAAAATATGGAATTAAATATGGATTTTTACCAAAATATGGAATTAAATATGGACTTAAAATTATAAAAAAATGACTATGTACGTTAAATATTGGTACATTTTAATCAAACTAAACAAAAAATATAATGGACGTACCTTATCTTCCAATGTAGTTTCAACAAAACACAATTTTTATTGTCTGTTACCATAACAATAGGTTACAAACATTTCTTTCAAGTGCTGAAAAGTGAATCTTCTTCTATTGTCTCTGAGGATAGATTTATACTGACTAAAAGAGCGTTCGACGTCACAAGAAGTAACTGGTACATAATTCAATTTCACAATGTCTGCTGGGGATAAGTCCAAGTTAATCTTCACTGTTGATTCACCACTCATCACAGCAACAACCTTTTGTAGTTCTTCATATCCAGGGTTTTTTGAAAGTACAGTGTCCACCTTAGCTTTTACTGCATCTGCAACTTTACCTCTACCACGATTCAGTTGTTCCACAGTACTATTTATAATTTCAAAACTTTCAGATAGTGAAAGGTGCCTATTTTGGAGACTTTTGAGCGTTTTTATGATGCATGAAAATGTATGCTGAATGTGAGCTAAGTCATTCTTCACACTTATGTCACAGGTAACTGTTTTCGCAGTATCAATTGAGACTGCATCTTCAGAGTCCAATGCAAGGAGAACATTGTTAATAGAGTCTATATGTTCGGCATAATATTCAACTGCTTCTAGCCATGTACCCCATCTAGTTAAAATTGGCTTTGGTGGCAATGGAATTTCAGGGTACATTTCTTTCAACACGTTAACTCTACTGGGAGCTTTGAGAAATACTTTTTTCACTGATGAAATCAACAAATCTACTTTAGGGAAATTGTCTCTGACCACTTCTGCCACACGATGAAATGCATGCGCCACACAAGTAAAATGAGTCAATTTAGGATATACAACAGATAATGCTTGTCCAGCTTTGACCATATAAGGGGCAGCATCGCTAATAAAGAATAACACATTATCGTACATAATACCCTTTGGCCACAGGATACCCATAGCTTCGTTGAACAGTTTAACTATAGTTTTGTTATTGCACTTTTCTAGAACATCACAATGTAAAAGAATTCGTTCAGAATATTGTTCACTTAACAAACCGATAACTACATTACCAACAAGTCTACCTTCTTTGTCGGGAGTCTCATCAATGGAAACCCAAATTGAACTATCTTTAATTTCATCTCTTATCTTCTGTATTGTCTCATCGTAGATGGATGGAGCATACGTCTTCCTAAGTGTTGACTCATCCGGGATTGTATGTTGAGTATATTTTTCAAGGAATTCCCTGAAGACCTTATTCTTTAGTTTGTAGAGAGGAATATCAGCAGAGATGAGAGAACGGCACAGGTCGATGTTAAACTCAGATCTTACATTCGATGTTGTTGGTTGTGTTAAAAGCAATTGTCTCTGCTTGGAATTTAGTTGTTTGTTGGCCTGATGTTTACTAGTTGTAATGTGTTGTTGCACCAGGAACTTTTGTGTAGATGATACTGCACACTGACACAAATTACAAAATAATATTTTATTGTCAGTTGATAAACCATCTTCTTTAAATTCTGAAATGTAACTTGTTAGTTTTGATTTTAAATTGACTGAATGACGTACTTTTGGCATATTTACCGTCTTTATAGTATGATTTACAAAACTGAACCTATGTGTACTCTGACTGGCATTTAACTGTTGAGCTGCACAACTGAAGTCTGTTAAAAATTTTAAATTAAATTAATACAGTTTTGTAACTTACTTTCCCATTGTTGATAGGACTGCTAATTTTCAAATAACTCTGATGTTAAAGGGATTACTGAACATGTGTTTAAATCTCTATTGTTGAAATGCATTTTTAAAAGTTAATGGAATTTTGTTTTGTTTTATTGTTAAACCTAATATAATATGGACTGTTTTATATGAAATATGGAAAATATATGGAAATTAACGAAAATATGTACTAAACTCTAAAATATGGAAAAATATGGAAAATAAAAGTAGGATTTTTCAACCCTACACATTGTGAAACATAAAGATAATGCAAAATATAAATTATATTAGCTTTATAAGTAAATATGTATTTACATATAAATCCTTTCCCTGGACTAATAACATTATAGCATTATGTCCATCTAGAGAATCTACACTTTCCAATGGTGAAGTAATAATTAATTATAATAATAGGAAATGCGCACAAGTGTGCAGAGTAGTTAGTCTATACTGAGTTCAGTCACGGTTTTGGCATTCTTCTTGCAGTTCAGAACGTGGTAATAATTAATTATACAAATCGGTTAATTAGCTTCCGATATTACTTCATACAAACACAGAAACATTCTCTGTAGGCTACCATATGTTTCATAGCTTTCGAGTGTTGTTGTACAAGGCCCCTTATAGACGAAGTTATTTGTTTTTTATTTTATTACACTGCCTTAGATGGCGTTGTTATTGTAATTTTGAAACTCATTTATCTCATTAAATATCAGTCCTATCAAAATTTTGCATGGAATAAAACTTGTCGGAAATTATTTTTAAAGAAACTTTTGTTATGTAATATTTTTCATGAAAATTAATAATAAATGATATATTTCGATTTATTTAATTCAGGCCCCCTTATAACCCCCCTTTTAAATAAAATATTTTGAATACCATATAGCCTAAATACTAAGTTACAACGAACTTAATTTATATTCCAATTTTCATATAAATCGGTTCAGCCATTATCGCGTGAAAAAGTAACAAACATCCAGACAGACAGACAGACAGACAGACAGACAGACAGACAGACAGACAGACATACAAACAAAAATTAAAAAAAGCGATTTTTGGCTTCAGGGCGGTTAATTATATATGTTAGGACCAATTATTTTTGGAAAATCGAAAATTACCAGAACAATTTCGGCTACAGATTTATTATTAATATAGATTTGATAAGGTACTTAGAAGTAAATTGTGGTCTATACTGGAAAACAGTGTATATCCTGGTCATCTTATTAGAGTTATTCAGAGGTTTTATGATGATATTAGTATTAGCATTAACAAAGACAATGTGGTAAGTTCTAAGTCCCTTCTCATAAATCAAGGAGTGAGACATGGCTGTCCACTGTTCCCTGCTCATTTTAATATATACGTTGACGCAGCTATACGAAAATAGCAGGAAATTTTAAATACGCATTTTAAATTATGTGCCACAATATTGAATACTATATTATTCGCTGATGATCAGGTTTTATTTGCTCAAACGGAGAATAAACTTCAAATGGCTTCTCAACAGTTATACAGGGACATCATTTTATTTTTAATTCAATTTTCATTGTACCTGAGTTTTTGAATGTACTTCACTCCCACCCCTTCTACTAATGAAGTTCCAACTGTCCTCCACACAGAATCAAGGCCGCATATAGTAAACAGCACTGAGTTAGTGAGTATAGTACGTTCCAGAAATATGTTCGCATTTTACAGTGACGAAAGAGCTTTCAATATTGAATAATATTTTCGCACAGGTACTGTCCGTTTGCCTACGTCGCATCCCGGTTTCCTCCACCTGCTTCTGTTCGCCCCTCTGTAAAAGCTAGGTTGTCTTAGCTCTTTTCTGAAAACATTAATTTCTGTTAGGAATTGGACGTTTACGTAATATTATATAACTGTTTAAAATAACTTAAATAAAAGGGCCTCGTTAAGTAATTAACTGTCACGTGATTCCCCCCCCCCCTTTCTACGATCCTGCGGCATAACCACTTGGACGGACAGTAGATAGCATGTCTGAGTAATTTTATCTATGCGGGCTGGGCAGAAGTGAAGATTAAATTTACAGTACGTAAGGTACTCTTTTATAGAGTAGGTACAGAATTATTTCAACATGAGTTACTAGTACGAAGGACGAAACTGGTAATGGGATAGATACAATAGTCTATAGTGCGATAATATACACAAAAGAACTGAATCCTGTATTGAAATGAACGGCCACCATTTTCAAAACTGTGTTTAAATAGCCATATTATGATTATTTTTCAATTGAACTTCATTATTCTCTATATTGTACGCTAATGTGCTGTAGATAGTATAATATACACTGCATAATGAATACGTTCGCATGAATAACTCAGTTCGTGAGTAAAAGCACTTATTCTTAATACAGTACCGTATTTTGATTAAACAAAAACCTAACGAAAATTACCGAACTAAAAGTCGCGATATTTCCTAGTTTATGTAAATGGATGAACTACTTTTCTTCCCTCCTATACCTAGTAAAGTGATTTGTTTGTGTTTTACGCCAGTAACATCGAACTACAATAGTGGAAGGGGATAGCAAACTGTGTTTCCGGTTCTTTAAAGGTATAGCCAGGTTAATATTAAAAATGTTAGTAAAAATAAAATGATGTCTCTGTATAAAATTGCATAATTTGTTCATATCAAGCAATACAAGTAAAGAAGGTAAGCAACCAGTCAGATCAAAAATAATTATAAATAATGAACCTATAGAACAAGTTTCTAATTTTAATTACCTTATATGTGTACAATATACAGAACTGTGAGAAACGAAACCCGAATCGACACACAGCTCAAGTTTTATAAAGTGATGGTTGTCCCAATGCTAATGTATGTTTTGAGAGAATTAGGCACTAAATAGTTCTGACAGAAGGAAAATTGAAACAAGTGAAAATGAAGAAGCGTTGCTGGTCTTACTTTGCTTGATCAAGTGAAAAATGATGGAATTAGGAATAGCCTTAATTTATTTAACCTAATGAAAATTTATTTAAAATAAATTAACTGGTATGATCACATAATGCGAATGAATTCTAATAGAATAAGTAAAAAGATTCTACATTATAAACCAGAAGGTCATAGAGATGTTGGTCATCATAAAACCAGACGGAGAGAGTCTCTCTGAGCCCGGATAGGTCTTCGGGCCTACTATGTAGAAGACGATGATATTCTCCAGGCGCTTCTTGACTTTCCGCCAGACATTTCGCTTATTCCTGTAGCTCTCGATTATAAATCTCATGCCTATTTCCTCCAACCCTCTGCGTGATCTACCTCCTTTGTTAATTTTACTTAGCTTGCACTTTTGTATATTTTTTTAAACATTCATTTGTACTGCAAATTATTGTTACGCTTGTAATTTAAGTATCATACTCAGTCTCTATACATTATTTACCAACTTTTATATTACTCGAAGACTGTTCGTAAATATCTAAAAACCCGACTGTAACCTTATTTATTATGTTTGTAACTTCGATTTATCAATTAGTTGTTGTTTAGTCAACTGTCCGAATACATGTCTGAACCTCACAAGTGATACCAACAAGGAACCACTTATGAGGCATCTAGACCAGGATATAATGGGATAGGGTGGCCAGTTTCTTTCTCCCTCCATTGCACACCTTGCCGATTAGCTACATATTACACCAGTCATGTCCATTGATGCCCACAGGAGCAAGCGTGCGCTTTAGGTCCCAGAAGAGCCTGAGCGCTTTACAGCGGAAAGGAAAGAGACAGACGAAAGAGGTGGTATATGCCGCTTGGTCGAGCTATATTCGGTGATGGCCAGCACAGAATAGATAAAGGGAAGAGAACTTATTAAAACTGTATCCATGTTAATTTTTAGATTTGCCTGAGAAGTATAAGTGCATTATAAGAATGTAAGATTTAATTTTAATGCCCATTTTTCACAAGTTTGATTTTTTTAATCAAAAGAAATATTTTCTCAACTTTTCGTATAGAAAAGTGAAATTTTCAGGTATAGGCCTATTTATTTAGTAGCCTTACAGAATGTTTTCGTAAATATAATATACCGTATATTCGTATTACTGAAGATAGTGTATTGAAAATTTTGAAAATATTCGCATGGGAATTGTTTGTAAGGAAATTAATTTTAACAAAGCAACTACTATTACATCATAAACAAAAGATACGTGCCCATGTGTTGTAAAAATGTCAGCTGTATAGCTTCAGCAGATTTCGAGAAAATAATTTAATATTCTGATGATAGGAAGTTGCTCACAAATATCACCTTAAAAGCATAATGCGATAAGAGTTTTGTTATGTAATATAGTTACACATAAAACAGATACAGTACCTAGATAACTTTGCTTTGTACTGTAATATTGTTTTGATTAGCTTATTGATTACTTTTGTAAGGCTAAAGATACCATCAATATAAATTCCAACTTATCATGTCATACTCAATCTCTTTCTTTGGAATATCACTTTATTCATGAATGATGAGTTTCATACACTTAATACAGTATAATATTATAGGCACTACTATGGAATTTAAGTGAATATTCCTTCTTAACTCTCTATTATGTTATTAAGATTTAAAACACAAGTGCAATATTAAGAAATCAGTGTTAGTACTTTTGTTTTACAGACAATGTAGATAATATTAAACAGAAAGAAAAATAACGACATAAAATTTCACGTTCCGTTTGAAGTTTGTGCACCACTGTTTTCTTAATCCAACAGGTTGCTTATTCATATACACAACCCTTCCTCTTTCCATACTTAGCGCTTGCTGCCCGCGCACGACGTCAAGGTCAGAAAAATGCGCTTGCTTTGACATCACTGTATTACACTGTATCAATTAGTATATTGTATTTAATTTACATTCCATGACCAAACACTGTATCTTTGTAATGACAATTTTATTAAACTACTTACTCTTAAAAAAAGTTCTTCCCAAAGAAAATTAGAAACTATCTGGCAAGGACACCGTCTAATCGTCTAATCTGCGACTCCTCTCATTGAAGGATAGATGACATTCAAAAATCGATCAGGCAGCTGAAAGCTATTAACATTATTACAAGGATTTACAATTGACTGTATAGCGAATATTAACTCCCATTACACAACTACATGAAATTATAACGACCTTCACCACGATATCAGCCTAATACAATAGCAAACGGAAATGTACAGAATAAACAATTGAAATGGATAAAAAAAAGTTTTCATAAAATAATGCTGACATATCGCGTGTAACAGAATCATATTATTGTGTGTTATAACAATATAGAAAAAGCTTGGAATGTGAAATGTATGACGTTCAGCTGGCTGTGATGGGGAGAGGGAGAATTTGTTCAAATGTATTCTTATTACTTCTTATATTTAGTATTTTGTTCGCATTGGTGTGATAGAACATTAGAAATCATTCCAATTCATTATTTCAAAGTGATCTCTTTCCTTACGAATACTGTCCTTCTCGTTTTGAATACCGTTGCGCTCTATTACACGTGTGTGTTCGACCCGTCGGTGAGCTTCGATCGGTATAATTGTTTTTACACAACTATCATCTAATTAACACAAAAATTATATTTTGTGAAATTCGTATACCTACAAACATAATTTAATTACGCGGCTCATATTAATATAGTCTATCACAGTACCTTAATTTGATGCCAATAATTCAGTGGTGTAAGAAAGTATTCACATTTCATCAACATTTTAATTACTTTGAGTGGAACAAACAGCTATGAAGACTACTGGTAGTTACACAGGAGTTTTAGTGTCGTAAATATTTTGTAATACAACAGGTAAGAACACTTTACATGTGTATTATTACATAAATATAGGACAATTTCTATATTACGGATATAGATATGTCTTGTAAGTACTGTATCACTTTCCTCACTAAATTCTGTTTTTTGTTTTTTTTACGTAACCAATTTTGAGGTATTATCTAGAAGTTGTTCACCGCTGTGGAGTAACGGTTATAATGCCTGACTATGAAACGAGTAGGGTCCTGGTTGAGACAAGTTACCTGGTTGACGTTTTTTCCGGGGCTTTCCCTCAAACCATTAAGAACAAAATCTGGGTAACTTTCGGTGCTGGATCTTGGATTCATTTCGCTGACATTATCACCTTCATTTTATTCAGATGCTACTTAAATATAGCGGTTCCCGTACAATTTCCCGAATCCACATTCCCGATATCCATTGTACCTAAAAATCGTTTTCCTGAAATCAGAATTCCTGAATCCGAATTCCCACCTGACATTTTCCCGATATCTTTCATTTATATTTTCCCAAAGGGCAATGTCCCGAATGGTACTGAAAATAACATACAAATTAAATGATGAGCAGAAATGTATTGCCAGATAGGATATTTTAATCTGTGGAAGTGGTATATTTGCTGTATTGAGATTTACAAAGCGAAATTATAACCAAGTGTCCTCAGGTAGTGAAGACGTTTATTGCTGACATTGTAGTTTGGGTAGTTCTGAACTTTAAGTATAATTTTGCTCGTCTTTGAAGATGGGACCAGTTTCTCTTCGGCTGTAGGCCTACCCGTACGCGTCTAACTATTTCGAATTCTAGAATCATGGTACGAGTGTCGCTCTTCAGGCAGTGCGGTGTGAAAGCTTGATCGCGTTTTCCGAAAACTACTTGCAGGCGACTGTGATTGATAACCTTCCGACAGATTGCTTGTACCATGTTCGTTGTTTATAGTAATATCATACTGATTCCACAAATTGCATCTCATATTGTAGGGGCGCAGCTTGCCTTCTGCCACGAGCTCGCATCCCAGAGATGTGTGTAACATCGAAGTAATCAAATATAGGAAGTAAATGGCCACAGAGGCTAGTGCCAGAAGCATATGGGTTTAGTTTTCAAATTACGGTATCATAAGCTCCTCCCGAGCTTTTTCTGCACCAGGCGCGTGTGTATGACGAGATTCAACAAGCTCTTTCAACACTGTCACATTGTGAGGGGGACAGACGTTATTCCTCTTCCAGGCCCTTGTTTGGAATGTACCTTATTAGATTAAAATACCAGTGAATTTTATCTCCTGCATCATTTTATCTCCATCTACAAATAAACCTAAACACCGAACAGAATTTCTTTGCAACTCGACCTGATATAATAATAGCTCTGTCATGCTGAATTTAAAAAGATTCAATTGTCAACGAATGCCATAACATATTTCAGGAATTTTTAGACATAATGGGGAAAGTGAATACGAAATGAATTTCGGGTACGTGGCTTCGGGAACTTGCATACGGGAAAATGAGGGGGAACGAAACATAGCACTTGGTAAAGAGTCGTAAAATTAACCAAGAATATCTAGAAGTATTAACTTAGTTATAAAACGAAAAAAAATTCCTAATCATATTTTACGAACACAGACTTACGCACACACACACACACACTCTGAAATGTTACTGCTTGCTATGTGTTTTACGACTGCTAACTCAGATGTCGAAGGCGCACCGGATGGTTTGTTAGTGCTGTGAAAGCAGTAAATGACAAGTATCAAGATTATAATAACATAACAATAAGTATAATTGACTGAACGATTGACAACATAACAACGTACAAATTAATTTATGTGTGATTAACAAGATGCGTGTGATACAATGAAAATATTAAAGGACTATAATAAAGATTCAAATCTGTAAGTAATGGCTGCCACTCCTACCAATGGTCTTCATATAATATGATTCTACCAATAATGTTCTCTTCCAATAGAATGACATATAATACGATCGCGGAAACTAATCTTTTAAATTAACCTAAACACATTACGCTAGCTTGGTTTGACAAGTTTCTAACTGCAAAAACCATTAATCTGAGAAAATTGAGTTTAAAGTTTCATTATACTATAACCTTTTTATTTATGAATATTTTTTAAATAATTTTATATAGGTTCTTAGATATCAATGGAAAGTAGTTTTAATTAGTTCTCTTTAAAAAAATTCTTTTTAAATCATAGAATCTGAGGTAGCGAAAATGCAGTTAGAACCTTGTCACTTTAAATTTGACGCTTCAGGAAAGTTACAAAGGTGTAAGTGCACATAGAACCTTCTCAAACTAACTTTTTAATCACTATTCAAAAAATGTGTTAGTTACAACTCCAGATTATAGGGACAAAAAATTAAAACACCGTAAATCTATGATGAAAAAAGAACATTATGGTATCAACTATAAAATAATATTGGATTGTGACGACTATTTAAAAAAAAAATGTATTTAGTCTATACTGAGTGGGTCGCTGAGTAGTAACTTGTCTTGCAGAGCCATGAAAGGGATAGCTGCTTTGATGTCCTTTTTCAAATCTGAGAGTTCAATCTTCTTATTTTGGATTTTTGGTTTGATATTCAAAATACGTATTGATGCTGTGGAACAGGCTTGAACACTCCTCTGTGTTCATTAAGATTGATATTAGCAACTTCTTTTGTTCATCTATCTCATGGGTTAATTTGTATTTGATTTCATGATAAGGCCTATGTTTTTGTGAACTTCACAGTAGCTAGTTGGGAGAATAGAACAGTCTTGTAGGCCCTAATTTAATAGCTTTACAGTTGGTGAAAATTCCTTGATATCTTCTGCTCTCATTTGTATTACCCGATAAGAGTTACGACGGTTCACCTGCTTTAATAGTCTAATTAGATCTATTGGAGAGTAGCAGACTGCAGAAAATAATAGGTTCTATGAAACTCTGCTTGTTTTTTGTGAGTATCTTTTGGCTACGTTTATATTTCCATATTTCCTGACATTTTTGGTATATTTACAGTTTCTTATGAAACAGATTTTCCTCTCCTCTACGATTCACATAGTCTACACCTTACCTTCCTGATGTGCTTTCTTCCGCATATTACATTTCCACGATACTGGTTTGGCCATAACCTTCCGTACATTCTTTTTCTTTGGTATATTTTGAAATGGTTCACGATTTGTATTAGTTTCAATTCCAACCGTACTCCTTTTTTCTAATTCATTTTCATCAACATCCGTTTTAAAACTGTTTGTTGTAATGATACTTTTATATTCTGCTGTTGCTGTCGCACAATAAATATTCACGTTCGATGGTTGAGGAATAGATCTTCACATAATGTAGGATATTTTAGTTTTTTACGTCATGATGTCTTTTTTACTTTCTTCCTGTAATGTTTAAAACAACATTATAAGTTACTTACTTTATAGGCCCACAGACTTTCTGAATTTTATGTTCCTGTCAGTCAAGAAGTAACACATTTATAACCGTAACAGAAAATAGTAATAAAAATAATTTATTGAGCTCACTGTGTATACAAAATTTTAAATAACACCATTATAATATTATGTGATATGGTAAAAAGGGCTCAAATTTTATTAAGGTTACTCTAAAAGGAAACTAATTCCGGAATGTGATATATATGACAACAATGTCTAATGGATAACTATGACACTCATACAAATTTAATTCTTGCGAATATTGTTAACTGGTTCGATTTTTTGGACATACTGTAGTTACAGAAATAATTCAATTTATTACTTAGCAGTATTTTCATCACTACTGGTTGGTCTCTGTAGAAGTAGGTGGGACGAAATCATCTGAATCACTGTTCGAGAAAATATCTTGCTCGGATTTATTTTCACTCATGACTGTATTATAAGATTCAATTTAACAGAACATAAATAAAGTCACTTCAGTAAATTACTTATACGAGTATCCAACAATGAGTAGATAGCCAAGAATGTTTCAGTAACAGGAATGCGCTTTTAAACCGCCAACACTGCAGAACAAAAGCATGAGCTACGGTTTTGTAGTTACAATCTTGTCAAATTAAAAAAAAATAACCAATTTCATTGCAGATAGAACTATGGCATAGTACTAATTTCTTTGTTTGACAACAGATAACAATAAAAGTCAGTTTCCTATAAAGATCTGATTGAATGAAAGGTTATGAATACACAATCTCAATTTCACCGATTTTGTCAGTTAGAACCTTGTCAAACCAAGCTCGCGATTAGTCATGCATATTAGCCTTTATTATGTTTCATCGATCTTGACTTCTCGGCGTAGAATGCCATAACCTGTAAATACAGCTGTGGCGGAACGGAGTACAAGTAGAACTCGTCCAATCCTGGTTCGAGTCTTGGAAGTCACGCCCCTACGGTTTCATTGAATGTTTGCCATTCCCTGTAGTGTCTCATAGGACAAGTTAAATAATTGGAAATTTAACATTTTGACATATTAAATTATTCTTAATATAGGCCTATGTCACATCACTCCATTGACGAATATCATGATATCATACATTATACGTTTTTAAAACAATGCAAAATGTTGTGTTGTGTCGCATTACAATTAAATCTTCTCTCAGCGTGTTGTCAACTGGACGGAAATTCCGTCGAAACTAACGGAATTTCAACATAGCAGACGGGAAAAGAATGGCTTTGACGGGTGACGGATTTTCTGGCGTAAATTACGATTTACATCACCTTTTGACTTTTTTTGCTGCTGTAATTTTTATTGTTTAATTTTTGGGGCATTTTACTTTTTCTTTGAACAGCCATGCCCGTTCCGTACCATGTTATTTCTATTTGAATCAAGATTATTAAGTAAACTGCGTTAAAATTTGCTTTGCATATAGATAGACTAAAGGGGTCTTGTTAATTTTATTTATTTTTGGCGGATTTTGACGGATTTCCAGGTGTTAGACTGACGGGGATACAATTAATGTGTTGGCAACACTGTTTGAGTCTCTTCTTATTAGTGACAACTTCATTCCTCTTGCGGTATAGCACGAACCTAGCAATAATAGACCGTGGTCTATTGTTGCTATTGTCACGCCTGCCCACTCGATGGCTTCTGACGATGTCGTGAGGTTGGACGTCCTCACCGATCCCTTGTGCCACAACCATAACGATCTTGTTTGTGTCCTCTGTCGCTTCCTCCGCCACGCCAAATATTCGCAAGCACTGTCGACGTTGATACTGCTCGAGATCGTCAATTTTATACTGAAGCGCCTCAGTTTTCTTGTCACGAGTCTCTAGTGTTGACTTGAGATCACTAATAACTTTGTTGTTGTCCTCAATCGTCTTTTTCAGCTTCGCTACATCTGCGTTGGTGACACTTTCCCTGATGAGGTTGGTAAGGACTTGCAGGGTTGCGGCATCTTGTACAAAGATTGTTTCACTGCACGCTTAACACTTTCCTCCAAATCATCGATTTTTATACTTTTTTTCTGCGACATTATGATTCAGATAGTACCATAACAGCAAAACACAAAATAATGAATGAGTATACAGGGTGTTTAAAAAATACGGGGCATAATTTCAGGTATGTATTTCCCACATGTAGACAATCAAAATAGTTCATTACAACATGTGTCCGGAAATGCTTTATTTCTGAGTTATGGCCTTCACAACATTGAAATTCACCGGAACATTTTTCTTTCCGCAGGTCGTTGCCGTCAAAGGAGACATTAAGAGGGCACTCTGACAGTTCATTCCGAGGCGAAGGTTACATTCAGTGTTGTACAGTTCACACGAGATGGCATAACAAGTTTCCACAATCAGCATGTATGGGCGTATGAAAACCCACGTGCAACTGTTCCATCTCATCACCAGGTGCGGTTCTCCCTCAGCATGTGGGCCGGTATCATTGGTGATCGATTAGTTGGACCCCATGTACTTGTAAACAGACTTACGGTGCAGGCGTACACAAACTTCCTGGAAAACACCATACCTCATGTTTTAGAAGACACTCCACTGATCAATCGTCAACACATTCACTTCTTGCATGAAGGCGCTCCTGCACACTTCAGTCGTACGGCTCGCCGGTACTTGGATCGAAGGTTTCCTGATCGATGGATAGGTAGAGGTGGCCCAATTGCTTGGCCTCCACGCTCACCTGATCTGAACCCTCTCGATTTCTACTTGTGGGGCCATTTAAAATCATTGATTTATTCGTCTCTGCCTGATTTGGAATCCCTTCGGAATCGAATTGTGGCATGTTCTGAGGACATACGCAATACTCCTGGAGTTTGGGATCGTGTTCGCAGGTCAATGAGACATCGACGTGAGGTCTGTATTCAAGCAGGAGGAGGACATTTTGAACATCTTCTGTAATGACAACGACCTGCGGAAAGAAAAACGTTCCGGTGAATTTCAATGTTGCGAAGGCCACAACTCGGGAATGAAGCATTTCCGGACACATGTTGTAATGAACTATTTTGATTGTCTACATGTGGGAAATACATACCTGAAATTATGCCCCGTATTTTGAAACACTCTGTATAACACTACTGACATTCAGAACACCTACGGTCTTACTAATAAAAACTCTATATACAGACGTTTGACTGTCTTATGCTTATACAATGAGTAGCTCGTTTATAAGTCGTGTGTAAATTCCTTACTAATAATCACTACATACGTCGTGTATAACAGTATAACTGTTACACAGCAACGTCATAGTTTCGTCATTACTTCGTTACGAAAGGTAATAGAATATCTGAGGTTCTCTACTGGATCCGGTAGAGCGCTCTAGTGTGGCGTGTTAAATATCGATTGTACAACTGGCTCTAATCGATTACCACACTACATTTTGGTCAAAGAGTACAAGCTACAGCAATATTATTCTAATAATTCAATGATCTTTGGTTTGTTCTTCTGTGGTTACAAGGTAAACATCATCATAAAATGACAGTTGATACGAACAGCTGTTAAAGGGGCGGCCATTTTTTCGCTATATACAACGCTTAAACAAGGGGTTTCGTGTATATAACTACTGCAAAGCAATTCCCATTGTATAGTTACAGCCTGTTTATACGTCCATAGCTTATTCACGGTTTATTAGTAACGTTTTCTGTCTCAACTCTGCATAAGTCTCGTATAAAAACTATACACGGTTTATTAGTAAGACTGCTAGTGTAGAGTTGTAAACCGGGAGTGTTCGTGATGCGTCTATACACTATCCGCCATGACAGTACATACTGCTAATCGCGATTAACGACTGTAGTTTGTCATTAGTATAACGAAGATAATAGAACGAGTAAATGGTATAAAAACTTGCCTCCTGAATGCTCTGCATAGCTGTAACTGTACAAGCAGAAGAAAAAACAGAGAGGATGGATCATATTCCAGGTAAATTTTGTTGAGTTAAATGCACAGTTTTGTTGATAAAGACTGTGTGATGTATCTTGTCTCACTGTGACAAGAGAGAGAAAGATGATTTGTCTTACTTCGTCTGTGTTGTTATGGCGATGGTGGGAGTGGAGCGATGCCGTCCATCCATCCAGTGGCGGAAGGGACTAGTTGATACATTCTGTAGCGCAAAATAAAATTACAAAATATCTCTCTTCGTACTGTGTAGTTCCGTCATTGAGCTTGTCTTTCAAGAAATTGAGTTCCGGTAGCCTGTACAATAACAAGGTTTTGAAAGGAATCCTGAAAATTTACAACCCTCCTATAATCTCCACCCTCATTATAGTATAGACTAGTAGCATTTGTTGCCTGCGATAACTTGTAACAAAATTCAGCATAGCCTACAATATGTACGGTATTTTTTTTTTCTTGTAGGTTCGCTTCGGTAAATGAAGATAAATAAATAGTGAAGAATATTTAATGTTAAATATATATTCTTCCGAGTGCTTTCGGAATGAACAAAATTGTGTCCTACTCTTTCTTTCTGCTCCTTATGTCTTTTCTGCTTAGAAAAAAGGATGAGCTATGTCTTACAAAAAGAATTTCGGAGAGAAATGATAAAGTAAATAAATGGTTCACAAGAAATTGACTTAAAACCAAATACGAGTAAAGCCAATATAATTTCATTTAAGACTTTGCTAAGGCCTAATAATTTATTTATTTACTTATTTATTTATTTATTTATTTATTTATTTATTTATTTATTTATTTACTTATATTTGATGTGCTGTACAACAGCCAGTGGCCAATTACAGTTCAGCACAAAGAATATAACAAAAACATCAGTAATGATATAAATTACAATAAAAGTACAATGAAGTGATTAAATAATGGCAATTAAATAAATGATAATTACAAATGAAATAATGGAATCATATAATGACATTGGATGGACGGAATAAAATGGATGACTAAAATACTTAAATAATGACAATTAAAAGTAATCGTAATTGAAAATGAATGGAATCATGTAAGTGAATAAACAACAAAATAATATAAACGGTAACGAAAATAATAATAATAATAATAATAATAATAATAATAATAATAATAATAATACAGTATTAGAACAGTTTTTCGATACTGGCATCCAAAATTCTGCAAAATTCTTGCGTGTTTTTGTTGACAGCACATTGAACTCGAAATAACATAAAATACATTGTATTGTAAAAAAAATGACTGTCTTTGCTCAAATTACAAGCTTACAGGTAAAAAGGACTGTTTAATTCAGTTGCTTCCATTCTACAATATCTTACGGAATAATAATTTGAAAAATTGCAGAAACTATAAAAAAAAAAAATCTGAATTATAATGTGTTCATTTTATAGGCAGTCTTGCTGGTCGAATTAAAAAAAACTTATGAATATTAACATTTCCTTCAATATTAGACATAAAAATATCAAAACTCCCCTCATATAGGCTATTCCTGCTGGAATGGTGTCCACAATACATAGGAATAAAAGTGTACAGTAAACTGTCTCCTGAAACAAAACAATTAAACGAGAAACAATTTAAAACAAAAGTTAAAAAAAAAACTGGAGAACAACTGGATAATACGCATGGTAGAGGAAAGCCGATTACGCTGGCCACTAGTCACCGGGCCGTACAGAGCCGTGTGAAACAAAAGACAATCGAAATGGTGGTAGTGAAAATTGCGACTATAATCTTAAATATTTGACTCCACTAGTGAAGTCCAAGGTTTACGGAGTATAACGGCGGTCTTTTGAAAACACTGAAAGAAAATGCAAATGTAGTAAGATCTTATAGTAGGTTATCAGAAAGAAATAAAGGGAAGAAAACGTGTTGTTCAAGGGTTCAAGGAATATAATTGAAATGAACGAAAATAAACTTGCGGTTAATTTTCGCTAAAGCGTTAAGGACGTAAGTATGACCGCGTTGCCGTTTTATTTTTGCTCCAGAGAAAATATCTCGTCATATAAATTTTCGTATTACATACGAGTAATAAGTAAATGAAACAGTTCATGTGTAAAGTTAGATTGGCTGTGAGATGATAACTGCGCATGCAGAAACTTGGTTAATAAGAACGTAAACCTTCGTATATGCAAGATCTATAACCGGAGAAAGTAGGAAATAAGAAAAATAACAGTATCCTATGCTAACTTCAATATATTTTAAAATATTGATAACGAACAACATAATCATTCTAATGAGAATATATTTCAAAACACTTTTAAAGAACAACATAATCATAACGAGAATCTATTTCAAAATATTAATCGGCCTTGTCACTGTCGGTGTGTCTAATTTAAACTAATACTGTATATGCATCTGCTCATCAAACCCTACCTAAACTTGTCGCTAACAGTCAGTAATGTTCAGAACGAAGGAAGTAGAGAGAGAGAGAAAAAATGTCTCCTCCTAACGACGCCACAGGTCAACGTCATGCCCTTATGTTGGCGACAATGTGCATTTAGTTCTATTGGGTCGTAATCGTAATGGCACAGTTGAAAGCTACGGTAGCTACTTCTCCAGTTCAGCGAAAACTGGTTATAATTATTGGACAGAGTATATTACTCACTGATTAAACATCTTGAAGGTGAAAATAATAATATTGAAACGTTGCTTTGTGTTAACTTTATAGCCATATGTTTGCTTGTGTCTCATTTACTAGTTACTAAATAAGTATTCTTAAGTCTTCCTTTTAGAATAGCTCAAGTGTTTTAAATTCAGCGTTAGCCTTAGATTAAATCTAGTATGTATGTTCTGTATATGAGTTACTGGCACGTAAATTCACCAGAATTCTTCCAGTTTACCTGAACTGATTTATATAAATGAAAGACAATCATTCGCTGCGACTTTTACTTACCACCACCTTTGTTTTGGTTCCTTAAAATATGGCTGATGCGCTTTCAATTACCTTCAAATATGGCTGTGCAACAGCCGATCTATAGACTCTATTCTAGCTGGTTGTGGAGCCAGAACTTTCACTCGCTACGAATGAGGATTTGCTTTATCAGAAGAATGTGTGTCAGCCAAGCTTCATCGCGCACTTAGACGATTCTGCGTGCCAGATGCTACACAGAGGCAGATACATTACTTGCGCTTACAACAGATTTTTGTCTCATCCCTCGAGAACTGCCACATTGACACGGGCATGTTGTATCACTCATGCTGCCTGTACCTTAAACTCTGGCGGTTGGGGAGTCACTTTCTCCGCCACGCCTCCTCGAACCGCAATACAAGCCTGTTCCTGTATTACAGGGATGCAGAAGTCACTGAATTCCTTGCGCCACTACTGTTATCATCGTTTGAGAATTGGTTTCTTCTATGGCCACAAAAGTTAATTTTAAAATAGAAGCAAGTAAAAGTTTAAAAAGTTTTCTGACTTGCAATTTCATAGAAGTTGTATTGTTTTTTCTTTGTAATGACGAAAGTGTAGAAGAACAGTGTCTTAAAGAGACTTTAACTTAAGTAATGACATATATCAAAATATAATTAATTATTTATTCCGTCTTATGGCTTAAGCATTAAATTACATATGAAAGAAAAACATATAAAAGAAAAGCATTGATGTGTTACATCTTATTTAGTCTTAATACTAACGTTTTCGCCCTTTGTAGGACATCTTCAGGTACGAGTTATAACAAATATCATCTAAAATCAATTACAAAAACTTGCTTTACTTTTGGAAATAACATAAATAAAGTAAAAATATTACATAGTGACAATATTAATCATAGACAATAACATTAAAAGATCATGTCAAAATGTTAAAAACAAATTTAAAACGACGTGAGTTTGCATAGCTATGAAATAAAACTGAATACGTGATGTTGGCATACAAAGTAGATCTCAATACATACTTTCAACAAGTTATAGGCAACAGTACAATATATTTAGGACCACCATGTATTGAGATCTATTTTGTATGCCAACATCACGTATTCAGTTTTATTTCATAGCTATGCAAACTCACGTCGTTTTAAATTTGTTTTTAACATTTTAACATGATCTTTTAATGTTATTGTGGATGATTAATATTGTCACTATGTCATATTTTTACTTTAGTTATGTCATTTCCAAATGTAAAGCAAGTTTTTGTAATTGATTTTAGATGATATTTGTTATAACTCGTACCTAAAGATGCCCTACAATGGGCGAAAACGTTAGTATTAAGACTAAATAAGATGTAACACATCAATGTTTTTCTTTCATGTGTAAATTAATGCTTAAGCCATAAGACGGAATAAATCATTAATTATATTTTGATACTAGCCGTACCCGTGCGCTCCGCTGCACCCGTTAGAAATAAATATAAAGTAATTACATAATTAAAATAGGACATTTGATCCAGGGAACATTCGTGTTTGATAGAAGGATAAATCGTTTAATATGTTACTTAATTTAAATTGCATCCAAATAATTAAAATGCGATCATTTTGGTCCAGAGACCACTCATTGGTGCAATGACAATTCCTTTAACATGTTTCTAATTTTTATTACATGCAACCATAGTTTAATGAACATTGACATCATTTAGATTTAATGTGTATACTTTATTTTACTTGTTATAGGTTTCCATTGAATTATGGTAATAACTTAATTTTAACCCTTGTTTTCTACGAATTCAGTAAATGGCGTTTGTCCCACTATGGTTCTAAACTCTTCAAATAACTTAAATTATATTATATAATATTACATTACATATATTATTATATTATATTATATTATATTATATTATATTATATTATATTATATCAGAAGTTACTGTAATAACATTATAGCATTATGTCCATCTAGAGAAACTACACTTTCCAATGGTGAAATAATAATTAATTATACAAATCGGTTAATTTAGCTTCCGATATTACTTCATACAAACACAGAAACATTCTCTGTAGGCTATCTTTCATAACTTTCGATTGTTGCTGTCCAAGGCCACTTATAGACGAAGTAATTTGTTTTTTATTTCATTATACGGCCTTAGATGACAGTTATTTTAATTTTAAAACTCATTTATCTCATTAAATATCAGTCCTATCAAACTTTTTCAAGGAATTAAACTTATTGCAAATTATTTTTAAAGAAACTTTTGTTATGTAACATTTTTCACAAAAATGAATAATAATAATAAGCGAGATATTTCGATTTATTTAATTCAGGCCCCCTTATAACCCGCCTTTTAAATAATGTATTTTGAATGCCATATAGCCTAAAATCTAAGTTACAACGAACTTAATTTATATTCCAATTTTCATCGAAATCCGTTCATCTATTATCGCGTGAAAAGGTAACAAACATACAGACAGATATACAAACAAACATTTCAAAAAAGCGATTTTCGGTTTCAGGGTGGTTAATTATATATGTTAGGACCAATTATTTTTTGAAAATCGAAAATTACCAGAAAAATTTCGGCTACAGATTTATTATTAGCAGGGAAAGGATTTATATGTAAATACATATTTACTTATAAAGCTAATATAATTTATATTTTGCATTATCTTTATGTTTCACAATGTGTAGGGTTGAAAAATCCTACTTTTATTTTCCATATTTTTCCATATTTTAGAGTTTAGTACATATTTTCGTTAATTTCCATATATTTTCCATATGTCATATAAAACAGTCCATATTATATTAGGTTTAACAATAAAACAAAACAAAATTCCATTAACTTTTAAAAATACATTTCAACAATAGAGATTTAAACACATGTTCAGTAATCCCTTTAACATCAGAGTTATTTGAAAATTAGCAGTCCTATCAACAATGGGAAAGTAAGTTACAAAACTGTATTAATTTAATTTAAAATTTTTAACAGACTTCAGTTGTGCAGCTCAACAGTTAAATGCCAGTCAGAGTACACATAGGTTCAGTTTTGTAAATCATACTATAAAGACGGTAAATATGCCAAAAGTACGTCATTCAGTCAATTTAAAATCAAAACTAACAAGTTACATTTCAGAATTTAAAGAAGATGGTTTATCAACTGACAATAAAATATTATTTTGTAATTTGTGTCAGTGTGCAGTATCATCTACACAAAAGTTCCTGGTGCAACAACACATTACAACTAGTAAACATCAGGCCAACAAACAACTAAATTCCAAGCAGAGACAATTGTTTTTAACACAACCAACAACATCGAATGTAAGATCTGAGTTTAACATCGACCTGTGCCGTTCTCTCATCTCTGCTGATATTCCTCTCTACAAACTAAAGAATAAGGTCTTCAGGGAATTCCTTGAAAAATATACTCAACATACAATCCCGGATGAGTCAACACTTAGGAAGACGTATGCTCCATCCATCTACGATGAGACAATACAGAAGATAAGAGATGAAATTAAAGATAGTTCAATTTGGGTTTCCATTGATGAGACTCCCGACAAAGAAGGTAGACTTGTTGGTAATGTAGTTATCGGTTTGTTAAGTGAACAATATTCTGAACGAATTCTTTTACATTGTGATGTTCTAGAAAAGTGCAATAACAAAACTATAGTTAAACTGTTCAACGAAGCTATGGGTATCCTGTGGCCAAAGGGTATTATGTACGATAATGTGTTATTCTTTATTAGCGATGCTGCCCCTTATATGGTCAAAGCTGGACAAGCATTATCTGTTGTATATCCTAAATTGACTCATTTTACTTGTGTGGCGCATGCATTTCATCGTGTGGCAGAAGTGGTCAGAGACAATTTCCCTAAAGTAGATTTGTTGATTTCATCAGTGAAAAAAGTATTTCTCAAAGCTCCCAGTAGAGTTAACGTGTTGAAAGAAATGTACCCTGAAATTCCATTGCCACCAAAGCCAATTTTAACTAGATGGGGTACATGGCTAGAAGCAGTTGAATATTATGCCGAACATATAGACTCTATTAACAATGTTCTCCTTGCATTGGACTCTGAAGATGCAGTCTCAATTGATACTGCGAAAACAGTTACCTGTGACATAAGTGTGAAGAATGACTTAGCTCACATTCAGCATACATTTTCATGCATCATAAAAACGCTCAAAAGTCTCCAAAATAGGCACCTTTCACTATCTGAAAGTTTTGAAATTATAAATAGTACTGTGGAACAACTGAATCGTGGTAGAGGTAAAGTTGCAGATGCAGTAAGAGCTAAGGTGGACACTGTACTTTCAAAAAACCCTGGATATGAAGAACTACAAAAGGTTGTTGCTGTGATGAGTGGTGAATCAACAGTGAAGATTAACTTGGACTTATCCCCAGCAGACATTGTGAAATTGAATTATGTACCAGTTACTTCTTGTGACGTCGAACGCTCTTTTAGTCAGTATAAATCTATCCTCAGAGACAATAGAAGAAGATTCACTTTTCAGCACTTGAAAGAAATGTTTGTAACCTATTGTTATGGTAACAGACAATAAAAATTGTGTTTTGTTGAAACTACATTGGAAGATAAGGTACGTCCATTATATTTTTTGTTTAGTTTGATTAAAATGTACCAATATTTAACGTACATAGTCATTTTTTTTATAATTTTAAGTCCATATTTAATTCCATATTTTGGTAAAAATCCATATTTAATTCCATATTTTGGTAAAAATAACTACATATATATTTACATATTTCATATATTTTTAGTCCATATAAATCCGTTCCCTGATTATTAGTATAGATATAGATATAGATATGTCATTAACACGAGGCTTAGCTATTTCCCAACATGAATTGTAAATTAACTAAAGTAATTGTAAATTAAACGGAGATAGAACAAACTCGACTATCTGATGCACAGATGTTGAGAATTGGTTTGTACTATCTCCATCTAAACGAGATTTTTTATTGCTGAAAATTATCAAAAGTATATTTTTGTCACATATTCAGTTTTCTTTATATGCCCATAACAGATTTATAATAATCACTGTAGGCTGCGGATTTATATACTCTAAAAATCGAGAAGATATGCATGCAAATATGCTAAAAAAATAAGAAATTATGCATTAAAACTTGAAAATATGCAGTCACAAGTATTTTATTTTACAAAAATAAAGTAATGACTCAATAAGTTTGCATTAACATTAAACTTCATTGCTTATTGATATTACAACAAATTACAATATATTTCTCCAAGTTTCAGTTGTAAATCTCTTTCGGTTATCAGCAAGTATGTTCTTATGAACAGAGAATGTTCTTTCAACTTCTCATGAATTTAGGGGACAATACTTAAAAGCTGCTATTTCTTTAGGTGTGTAATTCTGAACAGTCTGGGGCTCACCTTGTAGAATTCCACTAATCTTTTTCACTATTTCCAAACCTGAATTTCGTACTTCAGTTTTCTTCATCTTCTCTGTCAGAATTCTCCCCAGTGACCCTGGTAATTTATTGAAAGATGTTGTGACAGTGTTCAACAAACTCACTGCAGCAGTCAGGTGAAGACCACGTTCCTCAAGTTTGGTCGTTGTTTCAGAAAGTGTCTTCATGTGTGCACCTATGTACGAAAGTTCACTTTGAATTCCTGCATCATCTGCTGCCAATATTGCTGAATTAATACAGGCCGCATCTTCTGGATTCCGTAAATGAAGCACCTAAGAACAAACATATAATAAATTAATTATGAAGAAAGTAAGGACCATTGTAGGCCTGCCTCCTAGTATTAAAATCTAGTATTTCAATATATTCAAGAAATTTATTATTGAAATTCAATAAAAATAAAATCTAGTAAACAAGGAAAATGTAAACTAAATAAAGTGTAGTGCATAAAAACCCTCACTATTTAGTTTATTTATACAATTTATCTATTTAAATTATAGAAATGTATTTACAGTGAAACTTGGATCTATGTATCAATGAAAAACACAAATATTTAAACTTAAGTTAGATAACTGGAAGACCCGAAAATAGGTGGCACGAGACCGTAACAGATCCACAAGGGTCTAGTACATGATGGCGAATGATGATGATGATGATGATGATGATGAAATTAGATAACTCAGAATACCAACCTTCTTAATATCTTCAATATGCAAACAGTAGTAGAATGCAGCATTGATCCAGATTCCCCATCTAATTAATATAGGCTCTGGTGGAAGGAGAATTTCTGGTAGTTCTTCTTTGAATAGTGCAGTCCTTGCCGGAGCCTTTACAAACACCTTTTTAACCGAAGAAATCAAATTTTTAGCCTTAGGATGCTGTGAACGAATCTCTTAACAGCATGATTTAGGTCGTGGACAATGCAAGTAATGTGGATCATTTTGGGGTAGAAAACTTGAAGTGCCCCCGCTGCTTTCAGCATATATGCTGCACTGTCCGTTAAGAATGCCAAGAATCACTCTTCATGTTCTTTGGTTGGCCAGAGTAAACCTAAAAACAAATTAAAATTTACACTCAAGTCATTCTTTGATATCTGTATTTTCTTCAGTCATTTTCAGGATAATATACTTACGCAATGCATCTCTCACTGTCCTTGCAATGATAGTATAATTGTTTTTTTTTTCTAAAACAGTGCAGATAATCAGATGAGGAGATCCAGCGTCTATGCAGTCCATTTTCCCCACAACTACATTAGCTACATACCTCCCACAGGAGTCTGTAGTTTTATCCAGGAAACCCAAATAAGTGAATCTCCTATGTCGTTTCTAATTTCTTGGAGGACCTAAAATATAATTTACTTTTAATAGTTATGAAAACAACTATTTTAAAGTACACATCAATTACATAAATGTTTTAAGCAATTAACTTTAATAAACATTATTAAATGACTGAACTTACTTTTTCATACAGTGGATCCAAGTAATTCTTTCTCAATGTGGACTCGCCAGGAATTTACCTTTTAGTGTATTTCTGCAAAAATCCGCGAAATAATGGATTGTCCAGTTTCCTCCAATGAAGCCATCCACAGGACTCAATCTAAGGGAATAGATCTTGATACTATAATCCGGTTTGAGAGGGATGCCCTGCAGGCACAGCACGCTGATGAGAAGAGATCCATTTATGAGTCCTGCATTCCGTACCTAAGTAAGAAATATAACATTTCCACTAGTCAGTGGAGTGTTTCTGGTCTTTTGTTTGGTGCATGTGGCACAGTTCCTAAATTCACATAGAATATTTTAAAAGCACTCGGACTCCGATTTTTTTAAATTAAAACATTTTATTGAATATTCAATCTAAATATTACATTACCATTTATATTTGGACCATTAATGGTTCTGTTGGGTTTGCCTTTCTCTGGATTTTTTTACTTAACAATTCCTGTATTTAGGCCTAATCTTTTTTTTTGTCTTTCTAATCAGTAGTGCTTTTATTCTGGACCTTTATGGTCACCCTCATTAAGAACAGAATATTTTGTTAAAAAATAAAACCCCTGATCCAATTTAAATCCTGTCCAAATCAAACGTCGTAAATTTTATTTGGATATTTAACGACGCTGTATCAACTACTAGATTATTTAGCGTCGATGAGATTGGTGATATCGAGATGATGTCGAGGATTTGCTATAGATTACCTTGCATTTACGTTACAATTGGAGAAACCTCGGAAAAAACCCAATCAGGTAATCAGCCCAAGCGGGGATCGAACCCGCGCCCGAACGCAACTTCAGACCGGCAGGCAAGCGCCTTAACCGACTGAGCCACGCCGGTGGCTTAAACGTCGTAAATTTCAAGCGCAATAATTAATAATAAGTCCCTAATAGAAACAACAACAAGAACCAAATTTCTTGGCTAACAAATAGGCCTAGATTATTGTGTTAAATTGGAAAAATCATATGAAATAAATTACCCCTAAACTAAATTCAGCATGTTTTGCTATTAGATCTATGAAAGAGATAGTTAATATCAATATCTTAGAACAATATACTTTGCATACTCTCACTCGGTACTGAGTTTTGAAATAATATTCTAAGATAGTAACAGTATATTCCTACTACAGAAAAGAGTAGTTAGAATAATAGTAGGTGCCAAAATCTAGGGAATCGTGTAGGACTACTTTCAAAAAACTACAATAATAATAATCGTGGCTTGTCAGTATATTTTTTCATTAATAAACTTCTTGGTATATAATTGTAATTGTGAACACTTTGTAACTAATTCAAGAGTTCACAGCATAAATACTGGTAAAAATGACTTTCTTACTCCATGGGCAAGTCTATCGTGCTATCAAAAAGGAGTGCGCTATATTGCAGTAACGATTTTTAATGGCGCCCCTAAGGATATAAAAAAAAATTAACTCAAACCATAAGATTATTTAGGACTAAATTAAAGAAGTTCGTAAATTTCTCACGCCTTTTTATTTTATAGGTGGAATTATGAAATTCAACAACGCTACATGGATATGTCTGTCATATTAGTATCGATACTATTGCCTTGTATTATACTAGTATATTGTACAACACTTATACATATATTTCAACTAGACTGTGACTATAATTAAGACTTCCCCCCCCCCTCGTTGTTGGTAACGCTTTATGATTGTGCTGACTGATGGAGTTACTTGTCAACATTATGACGCTCAAATTTACGTTCAGATTACTACCCAGCGACAGTCCTGATATATTGTATTTTATAGTTTTTGAAGATTGGCTAATTAATATTTACCATCATACAAATTTCTAGACTCTAAAAATCCAGGCAATTTTCCTTCTTCAAGAAAAATTCACCGAAAGCTGATCCCGGGAATCGAACTCGGGATCTCCAGATCTAGAAGCCTAAAACTAGAGGCCTAGAATCCAGCACGCTGACCAACAGACCACGGAGGCAGTCCTTTGTAATACTACAAAGATTTTTTTCCAAAATTATAGTGTGTACGTAATGCTTAACCAATATAAGCCTAACGTCATACAAGGACAGCTATAGGATATAAATATATTGCAAATAGGAATTTAAGTAATTTTACATTTAATGCACATTGTAATATTGTGCTTCACCATTTACATGTTCTAGATCAATAAACTGTATTTGATCTATAAGTTGAAATAAATAAATAAATAAATAAATAAATAAACAAACAAACAAATAAATAAACAAAAATCAGACAAACAAATTTATATATATATATATATATATATATATATATATATATATAAAACGGGCTCTTGTTCTTGACCCTACTATCCGTTTCGAAAGAAACCTAAATCAGGCCACCGAAGTTGATATTGAGAAGAAGTCTATATATGAACCTTGTCTGCCGTATCTTTCTCAAAAGTACAACGTCCCTCTTAAACAATGGTCTGTCATTGGTTTGCTGTTTGGCAGTAGAGGTTCTATTACAAAATTCACATGGAATTATCTTAAGAAACTTCACATTCCTTTTGATTATGTAATGTCTATTCTTATAAATATTATCAAGGATTCTCTTCAAATCTCTATTTCAATTAATCAACTTATATTTGCCTTCACCAATTAACTTTCTTTTTTCTTTAATATATCACATCACATTATATTGTACATGTTTGTTGTATTCAGGACCCTTATGGTCACTCAAATTCTTTGAGCTGATGTCTATAAATTTAGAAATTTATTATATATATATATATATATATATATATATATAGACACACACATAAATTGAGGTGAAGTTTTCAATGCATTGGCCATCAGTTTCATGCCAGATGGCTATTTTATTATTTAATGTACTCATTCGTAATGTTTACAGAAAGCACCAGGATAACATCCTGGCATACATTGAAGAAAACAAAATTATTTGTTTTACCTTGGCCCTCCAACGTTACTTAGCCCGATTAGCACATACATCACGTTCTGTAATTAGCAGGGAACGGATTTATATGGACTAAAAATATATGAAATATGTAAATATATATGTAGTTATTTTTACCAAAATATGGAATTAAATATGGATTTTTACCAAAATATGGAATTAAATATGGACTTAAAATTATAAAAAAATGACTATGTACGTTAAATATTGGTACATTTTAATCAAACTAAACAAAAAATATAATGGACGTACCTTATCTTCCAATGTAGTTTCAACAAAACACAATTTTTATTGTCTGTTACCATAACAATAGGTTACAAACATTTCTTTCAAGTGCTGAAAAGTGAATCTTCTTCTATTGTCTCTGAGGATAGATTTATACTGACTAAAAGAGCGTTCGACGTCACAAGAAGTAACTGGTACATAATTCAATTTCACAATGTCTGCTGGGGATAAGTCCAAGTTAATCTTCACTGTTGATTCACCACTCATCACAGCAACAACCTTTTGTAGTTCTTCATATCCAGGGTTTTTTGAAAGTACAGTGTCCACCTTAGCTCTTACTGCATCTGCAACTTTACCTCTACCACGATTCAGTTGTTCCACAGTACTATTTATAATTTCAAAACTTTCAGATAGTGAAAGGTGCCTATTTTGGAGACTTTTGAGCGTTTTTATGATGCATGAAAATGTATGCTGAATGTGAGCTAAGTCATTCTTCACACTTATGTCACAGGTAACTGTTTTCGCAGTATCAATTGAGACTGCATCTTCAGAGTCCAATGCAAGGAGAACATTGTTAATAGAGTCTATATGTTCGGCATAATATTCAACTGCTTCTAGCCATGTACCCCATCTAGTTAAAATTGGCTTTGGTGGCAATGGAATTTCAGGGTACATTTCTTTCAACACGTTAACTCTACTGGGAGCTTTGAGAAATACTTTTTTCACTGATGAAATCAACAAATCTACTTTAGGGAAATTGTCTCTGACCACTTCTGCCACACGATGAAATGCATGCGCCACACAAGTAAAATGAGTCAATTTAGGATATACAACAGATAATGCTTGTCCAGCTTTGACCATATAAGGGGCAGCATCGCTAATAAAGAATAACACATTATCGTACATAATACCCTTTGGCCACAGGATACCCATAGCTTCGTTGAACAGTTTAACTATAGTTTTGTTATTGCACTTTTCTAGAACATCACAATGTAAAAGAATTCGTTCAGAATATTGTTCACTTAACAAACCGATAACTACATTACCAACAAGTCTACCTTCTTTGTCGGGAGTCTCATCAATGGAAACCCAAATTGAACTATCTTTAATTTCATCTCTTATCTTCTGTATTGTCTCATCGTAGATGGATGGAGCATACGTCTTCCTAAGTGTTGACTCATCCGGGATTGTATGTTGAGTATATTTTTCAAGGAATTCCCTGAAGACCTTATTCTTTAGTTTGTAGAGAGGAATATCAGCAGAGATGAGAGAACGGCACAGGTCGATGTTAAACTCAGATCTTACATTCGATGTTGTTGGTTGTGTTAAAAGCAATTGTCTCTGCTTGGAATTTAGTTGTTTGTTGGCCTGATGTTTACTAGTTGTAATGTGTTGTTGCACCAGGAACTTTTGTGTAGATGATACTGCACACTGACACAAATTACAAAATAATATTTTATTGTCAGTTGATAAACCATCTTCTTTAAATTCTGAAATGTAACTTGTTAGTTTTGATTTTAAATTGACTGAATGACGTACTTTTGGCATATTTACCGTCTTTATAGTATGATTTACAAAACTGAACCTATGTGTACTCTGACTGGCATTTAACTGTTGAGCTGCACAACTGAAGTCTGTTAAAAATTTTAAATTAAATTAATACAGTTTTGTAACTTACTTTCCCATTGTTGATAGGACTGCTAATTTTCAAATAACTCTGATGTTAAAGGGATTACTGAACATGTGTTTAAATCTCTATTGTTGAAATGCATTTTTAAAAGTTAATGGAATTTTGTTTTGTTTTATTGTTAAACCTAATATAATATGGACTGTTTTATATGAAATATGGAAAATATATGGAAATTAACGAAAATATGTACTAAACTCTAAAATATGGAAAAATATGGAAAATAAAAGTAGGATTTTTCAACCCTACACATTGTGAAACATAAAGATAATGCAAAATATAAATTATATTAGCTTTATAAGTAAATATGTATTTACATATAAATCCTTTCCCTGGTAATTAGTAACGACAAATCGAAACGTTTCTGGACATGGGATCCTATATCAGAGTTGATAATGATCCTTATCATACCAGAAACTTTCTCACAAAGTCACAGAATTAACCCAAAAATTTGAAAAGTTATCATTTTATGAATAGACCTAATACATTATTATTTTTCTCTTGTAAATCACGTTAGAAGGTTTACTTGCGATTAAATTTTATGATAATGATGACGATGATAATAATACTAGTTATTATTATTATTATTATTATTATTATTATTATTATTATTATTATTCAGCTCGTTAGTGCAATTAATATTATTTCTATCTTTCATTTGGGAGATCAGGGTTCGATGCCAGGAGTCGGAAATCCTGACTTGAGACTTTCGTGGTTTGCCAAATTTCTCCAGGCATATCCCAGAATAATACGAATTTCAAGGGCCACGACCCGACTTCCTTCCAATTCTCATTACCTCTTCATTATCACTTCTCGTGTATCACCTTCCCGCCTCCCAGCGATAGGCCTGCCAAATGTCCGACGTGATATCGAATTGGTATGAACAGGCAATAATAATAATAATAATAATAATAATAATAATAATAATAATAATAATAATAATATATTATAAACATAATATAAATATTATTATAAACATAATATAAATATTATTATTATTATTATTTTTTATCACTGATTGAGGTTCTAGATTACGTATCTAGGTTGATGCATAAGGTCGTAGAGTCTTTGTTAGCCATGACAACACTGGTTTGTCTGGAGATTGTTTATAGTTTGTCATTTGTTATTTCTTATTCGGAGTGTTGTGCTTATAATACGTCTTGAATTTTGTGGATTTAAGGAAAATTTGTGCTACTTGTGGGCTGAAGAAGATGGAGTGTCGAGTAGAAAGAAACAAACTTTCAACATATTTTCTGTTTGAGTTTAATATAGGAGCAAAGGCAGAGGAGGCAATTCGAAACATTTGTGCATTGTACGGGGAGAATGCCTCGGTGATAGTACTGCAAGAAAATGGTTTTGTCGTTTCAACACACAACACCCCATACAAAAGTTAGTGTAAAAAGAGAGAGAGAGCCTTGTGCACAGTGACAGCACGATAGACTGGTAACTAAGACTTTCGTGGTTCGAATCCTGCCTGGGAAGGAAACTTTTTTTTGTTCCTTATTCAAATTTATTCCCAATACTTTTCGATTGCAGCGATATTTTACTACTTAATTAAATTATTATTCCCAGAACATGAATTTTACCAGCTTATTTCCTAATGGCTTTCGAAATGGGCTACGTCAGCAGTCAAAACTATAATTTCAATAGATTACTCGCTATCTTGTGAATGCGGGCGTGGCATGCGCAGTGGCTCATTTCGGGGACTTTGAATATTCCGTCGGTCCGGTTTTTTTTGTCACTACTGTACATCTACAGAAGATGATATGCATCTGGTGGGATAAAGAAGGCTTCGTGTACTACGAAGTGTTTCCCAGGAATGTAACCACAATTGCTGACATTTATTGCCGACAATTCAGACGAGTTGCGGCCGCAAACGAAGAAAAACTACCAGAAAGACTGCATCAAGTACTTCTGCAATACACAATGCACGTTCACACTCTGCTAATATGACGAAAACAGCTATCCAGGAGCATAGTTAGATGATGATTCCATATTCCCTATATTCTCCTGATCTTGCGTCCTCAGATTTCCACCTTTTCCGTTCCCTATCCAACAATCTTCTAGGGAATAGCTTTGATAGAAAAGGTGCTTTACAAACTTGGCTTGACGATTTCTTTAACTGCAAACCAGCAGATTTCTTGCAAAAACTACTCCAGCGTTAGAAGAGAGTGATGGGATCCGGCGTTTTCGTCATATATTTTTTGACACGCAGAATTTTCGTCACACATTACATTTTCGACACAGGCTTCATCGTCCAACATTACATTTTCGACACAGGCCTCATCGTCAAACATTACATTTTCGACACAGGTCTCATCGTCAAACATTACATTTTTGACACAGGTCTCATCGTCAAACATTACATTTTTGACACAGGCCTCATCGTCACACATTACATTTTAGACACAGGCTTCATCGTCACACATTACATTTTAGACGCAGGCCTCATCGTCACACATTAAATTTTAGACACAGGCTTCATCGTCCAACATTACATTTTAGACACGGGCTTCATCGTCCAACATTACATTTTAGACACACGCCCTATCCGTTAGAATGCAGAGAAGTTATTAATTTTGTCTAAAACCAACCTCTGTAAAGGGGCAGTTTCCCTTACACAAACTTAATCAGAGTTTGTACACAAAAAATATGTACTACCTGTATGTTCTATACAAAGTTTCATAACAATCCATTAGAATGCAGAGAAGTTATTTATTTTGTCTAAAACCACCCTCTGTAAAGGGACAGTTCTCCTTATACAAACATAGACGCAGTTTGTACACAAAATATATGTGCTACCTGTATGCTCTGTACAAAGTTTTATAATAATCCGTTAGAATGCAGAGAAATTATTAATTTTGTCTAAAACAACCCTCTGTAAAGAGGCAGTTTCCCTTACACAAACATAATCAGAGTTTGTACACAAAAAATGTGTGCTACCTGTATGCTCTGTACAAAGTTTCATAATAATCCGTTAGAATGCAGAGAAGTCATTAATTTTGTCTAGAACAACCCTCTGTAAAGAGGCAGTTTCCCTTATACAAACATAATCAGAGTTTGAACACAAAAAATGTGTGCTACCTGTATGCTCTGTACAAAGTTTCGTAATAATCCGTTAGAATGCTGAGAAGTTATTAATTTTGTCTAAAACCAACCTCTGTAAAGGAGCACTTTCCCTTATACAAAAATAGACGCAGTTTGTACACAAAATATATGTGCTACCTGTATGCTCTGTACAAAGTTTCATAACAATCCGTTAGAATGCAGAGAAGTTATTAACTTTGTCTAAAACCACCCTCTGTAAAGGGGCAGTTCCCCTTACACAAACATAATAATTTGTACACAAAAAAATGTGCTACCTATAAGCTCTGTACAATGTTTCATAACAATCCGTTAGAATGCAGAGAAGTTATTAATTTTGTCTAAAACCACCCTCTGTAAAGGGGCAGTTCCCCTTACAGAAACATAATAAGAATTTGTACACACAAAAAAAAATGTGCTACCTATGAGCTCTGTACAATGTTTCATAACAATCCGTTAGAATGCAGAGATATTAATTGTGTCCAGCTAGATTTGTGTTTTCGCACACTGTGTATCGTAACGGTACTTGACTACAGTCGAAAAATATAAGTACCTGTAAAATCGAAATGAACGATAATTTTACTGAAAATGAGTGAATACCACCAAACTCTAATGTACCGGTATCTGCAAGACGAGAAATCGGATTAAGCAAACCTATTTTCTAAATTCTATTTAGCTTCTTAGACTGAGCTATCTTGCTGATATAGTTTTCGAACACTTTGAATAGTAGCTTGTATGGCCAAAATCTTAACATAATAACTGCCAGATATAAAATCGACGCATTTATAAGGAAACCTGATTTCTTGAAGACATCGCTTGAAAAGAAATTGATTCATTCCAGTGCGTTAAAACTCGTTGAAAATTTTGGTATGTACTCGTACTCTGTGATATGACAAATTCTGAGTGTGTTTTTGTGAACGTGCAATTAAGTTTGCACTGCTTTAAATAAAAGCTTTTTCAATATTTGCAGGAAAGAAAGAGAAATAATTATGACAATCACAGATGGATAGGCAATCTGTTTTTAGACAGTTACGTTCAATTGGCTTTAAGTCCAAAAAATGTTAAGGAAGGACTCACTGAAATATGTATGAACTGACGGAATGTTGAAATTGTACTTTTTCGCAGAGCAAAAACCAGTTTTGGCTCTAAAGACTGCAAGAATACTTCAAACTTGCAGAAGATAGTATTCGCAAATTCCTGTTCATGCAAAATAAGTTTATAGTCTATCACTGCCATCAAAACAAAAGAGAGAAATTGAAAATAACAGTTTGTGAATATAGAGTTCAGATTTGTTTAACGTTGTTTATATTTCTAAATGCAACATAAATTCATGATAATAAGGCATATTTTGTCTTATTTTGTAAATCATCTCGTGACCTCTCAACTCTTTGCATGATCCCCACTTTGGGAACCACTAAGGTAGAGCAATGAACTGAGGCTCACATTTGAATATTAAATTCCATCTTTTTTGTCTTATTAGTAGAGTCCGGATTTTCATGCACTATCAATATATTAAAATATGCATGCATTCATCCACTATTAAATGACAAAAATGAAGTGAAAAAAAAATTTAAAATATGCACTATCAAAATTTAGTTCTACATTACGTTTCATTTTTTTTAACAACGTACTGCAACTAATTTCTCAAAATTATGTTCACTTAAGCTCGTGTGTTTGTCTGAAGCACGTTCTTGAGCGCAGAAAATGATCTTTTTAAGTTATTAGAAGTGAAAGGTGCATATTTAAGCGAAGAAATTTGTGACAAAACGAGATCGAATTTGTAAGTCTTCTGCATTTCCGCATGATCATGATCCCATCGGGAATAGAACCCGTAACCTTCCGAGTTTGCATAACGCCTTAACCGCGACGCTATAGCGCTCCAATATACAAACGTATTTACGTCTTTATTACAACAAACACATTAAATTACATCACAGTTCGTCTTTAAAAATTTCTTCCCCTATGTTCCTTTAAATCTTTTCTTGCTGTTTTAACAGGAGCTATAGCAACACTACACAATTCGACACAAAAGTATACTAAATCGCAATTTGCAAGCTTCTTTCTTTCTTTCTTTCTTTCTTTCTTTCTTTTAATATTTCGACTTCCGGCTTGTAACGAGCGGGAGTTGGGGATTGGAAATTCCAGTGTAACAAAGGGAGTTTTAATGGAAAGTCCAAAGATTAGTTGTTAAGTAGAATGCCATAAACTATATTATTACCAATAGCTTTTTAATTGATTTTTTTTCTTAATAGACAGATAATGTCGAAATACAAGATTCTACGAAGCAACACTCATAATAGTTATTTATGCAACAAGTGGATAATCTTGATGATCATGGCATGAGTGAATGTTGACTATTTTCACGAGTATTATATAAGATTATCCACAAGTTGGTTACAGAACTTTATGGCATCTTAGCATTATAAATTGTAGGAAAGAATTTATGAAGGAAATTCAATTCGGGGTCACATAGCTGACAAATTGTGTTGTTCATATGTTCGTATCGATTAGTTACGCCTGGCCTTGAGTAAAGAGTAATGGATGACCTTGCAGGTTGTGTTACAAATGCTTCTTTATTTTTGTGAATATAGTTTCTCTGAACAACATAACTGTTTTATGTGATATTACAAATTGTTAAAGATTGGAAATAAATGATGTTTTACCTTCTGCCCTGGATTTCATTTCTTGTTACACGGCGCGTAGAAGATATTCAGACGAGATGCACGCATCGCGATTCAAGCGTTCCGGTATTACGTCATAATAGTGAATACGTCATTGTTTTTATACGCACTCGTGCGGGAAATATCAAGCTCCGCAACAAAAATTTAAACCAAGCTCCGTAACAAAAAAAAAACCCCTGTCAACCTTGTATCAAAGTGCGCAACTATCTCCCCTCATCAGTTCCCCCACTCTTTCACATCAATACTAAGCAAATTCCTTTCACACTTCAGAGTGAACAAATTAGTAATGTCAATATTGTGTACTCTTTTCTAGACTTAGGACTGGCAGCATATGGCTTTATGTCGATCAATGCTGGCGGTTTAAAAATTACTTATTGCTGATGTTAAAAACAATCAGAACAAAACCATCGTAAGTCTATGAAAATGTCCTTCCTTACTTTTTGTAATGATATAAAGCTGTAAGTAATGTAGCCTTGTTATGTGCTTGCTATGGTAGATCTGTTGTAGTTCTTTAGTTCTTGTAGATATTGTTTTCTATTTCCATATTTAAGGTTACAATTTGGTTTGTAAGTGCTATTGCCTTTCATTTTAACACCAACATCTACCTGTACAGCTCGAAGAGCTTGAATACATAGACTCTACAAATGTATTCAGATGTGGACTAATAAAATGCTTCTTGAAATGTGTATGGAAAGATTCACATGTATTTGTGATGCTGTCACTATTGAAAGATTCTGATGCCCATAATGAGGGAGGAAAAGCTGAATTTGTGTGGCTGAAAAGATTTCTGTCCTGAATAATTTTGAAGGTCTGTCGAACAAATCTTCTTCGCCGGCTTTGCGTTTCGCGGCATTTGTAATCATCTGACGGCGTACAGTTACATGTTTTTCATGGTTGTGGTTTCCTTCTGTATTTAAGAGAATGTCGCCTTCAACAGTTATCACTATTTTGGCATTACACATTTTCATTACGCACTATACAAAATGAACAGTCGCCAGCTGTGGAGTGACTGTGCCATAACTTGATCAGTGCTGCGCGCGCACACGGAAAATAGTACTAGAGCTAGCACAGTAGGGGAGGGAAAAATGATGGGGGTAGTTGTGACCGCGAAGCATATTTGCGGAGTTTGAATTTATATTATCGGAGCTGGATAACACCGACTCGTGCCATAATAAGGCGATTATGAACGATATTCGATGTAGTAACAACCTGTTTATAATGTAGTAGTAGTAGTAGTAGTAGTAGTAGTAGTAGTAGTAGTAGTAGTAGTAGTAGTAGTATTTATTTATTTATTAATTTAACCTGGTAGAGATAAGGCCGTCAGGCCTTCTCTGCCCCTCTACCAGGAGATTCCAACTATAATATGAACAATAAAATTACAATTAGTATTAAATTTACAATTACAATTACAAATAAAATTACAATTAGTATTAAATTTACAATTACTATTACAATAAAAATCAAAGAACGAAAAGATTACCTCACTAATTAAAGCCAGATAATTTGTCATAGAAAAACAAAGAATATTTTATATTTTCTGAATTACAAATTAAACCTAGAATAACAAAATTGTATAAATGCTAGGATGACATAAAATACATTACTATGCGAGTTAACATAAAAGGTCAAAAATGTAATATAAAAGTCTAAATGTGCTATTAAATCCAAAAACTTCGAAACATGAATCATGCATGAATTTACTCCCCCCTCCAAACATGTACATATGCATGGAAAATGAATGCTGATTTGAAATCGGTGTCATAAAAGCAATATACAGGGTGTTTAAAAATACGGGGCATAATTTCAGGTATGTATTTCCCACATGTTGACAATCAAAATAGTTCATTACAACATGTGTCCGGAAATGCTTCATTTCCGAGTTATGGCCTTCACAACATTGAAATTCACCGGAACGTTTTTCTTTCCGCAGGTCGTTGTTATTACAGAAGATGTTCAAAATGTTCACCTCCTGCTTGAATACAGACCTCACATCGATGTCTCATTGACCTGCGAACACGATCCCAAACTCCAGGAGTATTGCGTATGTCTCAGAACATGCCACAATTCGATTCCGAAGGGATTCCAAATCAGGCACCGGAGACGAATAAACCAATGATTTTAAATGGCCCACAAGTAGAAATCGAGAGGGTTCAGATCAGGTGAGCATGGAGGCCAAGCAATTGGGCCACCTCTACCTATCCATCGATCAGGAAACCTTCGATCCAAGTACCGGCGAGCCATACGACTGAAGTGTGCAGGAGCGCCATCATGCAAGAAGTGAATGTGTTGACGATTGATCAGTGGAGTGTCTTCTAAAACATGAGGTATGGTGTTTTCCAGGAAGTTTGTGTACGCCTGCCCCGTAAGTCTGTTTACAAGTACATGGGGTCCAACTAATCGATCACCAATGATACCGGCCCATATGTTGAGGGAGAACCGCACCTGGTGATGAGATGGAAGAGTTCCACGTGGGTTTTCATACGCCCATACATGCTGATTGTGGAAACTTGTTATGCTATCTCGTGTGAACTGTGCTTCATCTGTAAATAATACTAAGGCAGGAAAGTTCGGATTTACACCACACTGCTGCAAGAACCACTGACAGAACCTAACTCGTGCAGGGTAATCTGCTGGTGACAGGGCCTGTACACGTTGCAAATGATAAGGATACAATTGATACTCTTTCAACAGTCTCCAGACAGTCGTATGAGGAACATTGACTTGCAACGCTACCCTTCGTGTGCTGATAGAAGGGCTCATGTTCACAGCCTCCAGGATCTCCTCCTGTACTTCTGGAGTTGTAGATCTTAGTCTTCCCCTTCCCAAACCAGGAGAGTTAAATTTTCCATACTCGCACAGACGGTAATAGAGACGTACAAATGTCTTCCGATCTGGACATTGTCGCTGTGGGTACCTCTCTTGGTACAAACGACGAGCCAGCGCAGCATTTCCGTCCGCCTTACCGTACATGAAGTCTATCTCTGTCAGCTCTTGATTTGAATACATGTCGCACATTCTAACGCCTACACAACACTGAATGTAACCTTCGCCTCGGAATGAACTGTCAGAGTGCCCTCTTAATGTCTCCTTTGACGGCAACGACCTGCGGAAAGAAAAACGTTCCGGTGAATTTCAATGTTGTGAAGGCCATAACTCGGAAATAAAGCATTTCCGGACACATGTTGTAATGAACTATTTTGATTGTCTACATGTGGGAAATACATACCTGAAATTATGCCCGCATTTTTGAAACACCCTGTATATGCAAAGTTTGAGAAGCGTAACAAGCTTGTATAAAAACATACATTAGTCCTAACCTCCTCCTTACCAACTTACAATCAAATGCAATGTAGAAATAAGTCTGTCACAAACATGGGACTTTCTCTCACAATGCGGGCCTCTCTGACCGTATACTAAACAGGACAGAGGCCAACCGCGATATGACTGGACAAGTACAAAAGTAGGGACAAGCACCCATTCCGTGGAAAGAAGATAAATTTATTCCATTGCCCACGACGAAAATCGAGCCACAGGCCGCTTGGCTGGGAAGCACATGTGCTGTCCACAGACTCAAACCGGCGGATACCAATTATAATGACTGTAATTTTTAACAAATAAACCTTACTAACTTGTTTGTGTAAGTATAAATAGTTTGAGGTTTAACGAAATTGTTAATATTAACTTATGTTAAGATACTCATAGGGTGCTATTCATAGACATTTCGCTAGCCCCGCTACGAGCGTGCTAAACTAGCCCCGACTTGAATAATTTCAAGGGAAAAATTGTTCCGGGGCCGGGTATCGATCCCGGGACCTCTGGTTGAACGTACCAGCGCTCTTTCCAAATGAGCTACCCGGGAACTCCACCCGACTCCGTCTCAACTTTTCCCTTTATATCCACTCAACTCGCGTGGGCTGACGAAACGCCAGAGACCCACATCGAGTGCACACAAGCTCTGTGTGACTTTGCCAGAGTAGGGACGAATTATTCATATCGCTAACATTGGTTTATGAATAGGCCTATGAAAAACGTTAGTTTCGCTGATCATCCACCGGAAGCCCGCGCTAAAAATGTCTATGAATACGCCCCTTATTGTAAAAAAAAAAAAAAAAAAAAAAAAAAAACCTGTATCTAAGAAAGTATATGAAATGTAAACGTATCGTTTATAATATAAACCCTACTTGTTTGAGGCTTAACGAAATTAATGGTATCTAAAAATCCTCTCATTTATTTTAAATCCCTTTTCTAGAAAAGTGTGCAATGTAAACGTAAGGCTTATGATTCTTTTTAGAAAATTCGGACGCACGAATCTCTGCGAGTGTTTGTTTCGTACAACCATGACATGGAGAAAGATGGGATTCCGGCCCTGCGTGAAAGTGACCTGCATGCAGTGTAGAGCAGTATCACAGTGCTTGAATGGCTGACGCTGTACTGAATGAGGTAGAAACAATAGTGCAAGTAATGCTCTAACGAACTCATTCAATGATGAACTATATAGTCGGGAATCCCGTCTCCATTGTTGTTCGTTTCTCACCGTGAGTCAACACCGGCATAGATAATAGCCCCTTTACTTGTCTGGTTTACATCTCTTACGCTGTGAGTTTGCGTCATGTTAACACGTGACCGCGGAGTTCCAAACGTTTCTTTATTGGAACGACACGGTATCTTTGTGTTTACCTTCATAAAAAGATATTGTTTCATTCTGCCTTTTACATGTTTTTCGCGTTTATATTAGTCTTTATTAAACACAAAATCGTGTACAATTTTTTTTAGCCATTTCTTATTTGTTCTGGAGGCCTGGCTCGGGACCTCGCAGAGTGAAGATGATTGTGGAGTATTGGTGGAATGATGATGATAATGGTGAGGGAAAAAGGGAGAACCCCGAGAGAAACCCCTCGCGTCTGTTTTGTCTACCACAAATTCCTTCGCCACTCAGGTTGGGATCAAACCCGGACCGCCATGGTGGAAAGCAGAGAGGCTATCCACTCCGTCATTGTCTTAGCGTTTATTACATACTGTAGCCTAAATGGCAGATGCCTCCGAGTGGAAGAAACGATTTCACTCCTTCCAGTCAACAAGCAAAGCAAGCAGATGAGTACAAACACTACCCCTACCAGGATCATAGCCAGAATTTATATTCGAGGAGGGGGGCAGGGGGTCCGAAATTTTGTGTGTTAAAATAGAATATATAGGCTAAATTTTCTATTATTAATATATATGTCAGTATGAAACGAGTGAAAGCCACCGGCGTAGCTCAGTCGGCAGAGACGTTTTCCTTCTGATCCGGAGCTGCGCTCCGGCGTTGGTTCCATTCCCGCTTGGGCTGATTATCTCGTTGGGTTTTTCCGAGGTTTACCTCAACCGTAAGGTGAACATCAGGTAATCTATGGCGAATCAGCCTCATATCGCCAAATACTATTTCGCTAACAATGACGTAATAGTTACTTACATAGACGCACAGTCAAGCTGCTGTGCTGTACAACATTGAATCAGTTCGTGCATCGTCATCATTGTGGAAGTTGTGGCATTTAACACGTGGTTATCATAGTGATTGTGAGTGTATCCAGTGTATAATACACACTGTATATTTGATGAATCTATCATAATGGTGCATTCTTGTGCGGCTTATAACTGCACACATCGCTCCAAGAGAGGTCACAGCATCACTTTTCATGCATAAATACCTATATTTACCGTATCTAATAGTTTGACGTTCAATTGACGAAGGAAATAAATAGCATTTCCATGTAGATTGAATTAAACGGATAGTTGCACAAATAACATGAGTCCTGTTTTTATGAAAATTGAGTTAGTGCTGTACAGCATGCGGGTGTAGTAGATGCATATCTTGATGCATAAATAACACGAGTCCTTGTATTTCAAACGGGTAAGCTTGCACATTCATTTTCATTTCTTTGCATAAGCAACAGTCCTCGAATCACGTTATTTATGCAACAAATGGGAGATGACACAAAGTACCTTTGTTTATGGCGCTGGCATCACTTCACACTTTCTTTTTTTTATATTATCAAATGTTAGTGTTACAGCCTTGCTTGATGTGTCCAAATGATTAACAAAATACAAAATGTCAAAGAAGAGACCTGTTCATATTTAGAGCAAGGTTTTCAACTTCAATATTCAGTTTCATACACCCATATCTGGAGCATTTGTGAAAAACATGGGCCAAACAGTTGCCTTTCACTAGGTTTCTTCTCCTTCAGCTTTTCAAAGACACTGTAGTGTTTGTCATTATTAACTGAGGCATTGTCTACTAAGTATGAAGACATTTTTGCAGCATTCAACTTATTGTCTTTTTTTCATTATATCATGAGTTATTACTTCAGAAAACTCGTCATAAATATTTAAATGGCCTGTTTTCATCCCTCCTTCTAAACTGAAGTTCTTCAGTAAAATAGGGACACATTATGTTACCTTTGTCACTTGCATCAGTTGCCACTGAGAAATAATGTCTTATTAACAGATTCAGTTGCTTGGTTGAAAACTGAACCTGGGCTAAGACATTCTGAAAAATTGCTGCAATCTTGCTCCTTCCTAGGGTCATTTCTGTAGCTATCTTAGAATTGTGAAAAACCTTATTTAGTTTGACTATGCAATCCAAGCTCCGGAAAGACTGGTGGTGCTTAACAGAGTGATACACCAATGTTAATTCTGATGCTACTGTTTCATCAGCAAGAGTTGAAGTAGTTGACTTCAAATACGAATCAATGCATCAACTAGAAACTACGGAACGTCTGTTCAGTTTATGTTTTTGGCTCTGCAAGTAATGGGTTATGTCATTTTTACTTTTGCCTGAACAATCAACATCACTTACTTACTTATTTACTTACTTACTGGCTTTTAAGGAACCCGAAGGTTCATTGCCGCCCTCACATAAGCGCGCCATTGGTCCCTATCCTGAGCAAGATCAATCCAGTTTCTATCATCATATCCCACTTCCCTCAAATCCATTTTTTATATTATCTTCACATCTACGTCTCGGCCTCCCTAAAGGTCTTTTTCCCTCCGGCCTCCCAACTAACACTCTATATGCATTTCTGGATTCCCCCATACGTGCTACATGCCCTGCCCATCTCAAACGTCTGGATTTAATGTTCCTAATTATGTCAGGTGAAGAATACAATGCGTGCAGTTCTATGTTGTGCAACTTTCTCCATTCTCCTGTAACTTCACCCCTCTTAGCCCCTAATATTTTCCTAAGCACATTATTCTCAAACACCGTTAATCTCTGTTCCTCTCTCAAAGTGAGAGTCCAAGTTTTACAACCATACAGAACAACCAGCAATATAACTGTTTTATAAATTCTAACTTTCAGATTTTTCGACAGCAGACTGGATGATAAAAGTTTCTCAACCGAATAATAACAGGCATTTCCCATATTTATTGTGTTTAATTTCCTCCCGAGTATCATTTATATTTGTTACTGTTGCTCCCATATATTTGAACTTCTCCACCTCTTCAAAAGATAAATTTCCAATTTTTATAGTTCCATTTCGTACAATATTCTGGTCGTGAGACATAATCATATACCGTAAGTTATTTTGTCTTTTCGGGATTTACTTCCAAACCTCTCTCTTTACTTGCTTCAAGTAAAATTCCCGTGTTTTCCCTAATCGTTTGTGGATTTTCTCCTAACATATTCACGTCATCCGCATAGACAAGCAGCTGATGTAAGCCGTTCAATTCCAAACTTTCTGTGTTATCCTAGACTTTCCTAATGGCATATTCTAGAGCAAAGTTAAAAAGTAAAGGTGATAGTGCATCTCCTTGCTTTAGCCCACAGTGAATTAGAAACTTTGACGCAAGCGATTTTCACATCATGTTATTAAAAAAACACTTTCTTATAAATGTTATAAATATAACGTTATCGATCAATTAATTTCTCATTAAAGTTCAATTTCAATCAAATCCGGACAAAAGTGCGCCCGAACAGAGCCCAGTCTGGACACCCGGACAAAGCTAATAAAAAGTAACCTGTCCGGGTTAAATCCGGACGTCTCTCACCGTATTAATATGAATTTATATTAATTTTAGGTTTAAAAATCCTATCTTGTAATAACAATATGAGTCCACAAAATTAAAAAAAAATGCTTAAAAATAGCAATAAGAAATATCATCCTGAATTTTATGTTTAATCTAGCCCAACATGGAAGGTTAATATTACACCAATTGAAGACACACATGCATTCACAATTAAGGTGAAAATTTGTTTTATGTCTCTCCTGTACTTTTTTGGACTAATGTTGTTTACGCAACTATCGATTCAATTATTCTGTCAGCGTATGGCAAGACAATTTTACACTAAAACTATTTCGATTAACACATTGGTGATATGTTTAGATATAATAGTTAGGGGCTTTATAATGATAAAAAACGTATTATTTCCAGCTTTCCCATAAGAAGAAGAACTACTATCGCAATGCCTGTCTGTCATTAAAAGAGATAATTGTATTCCAACAAATCTGTGATCTGAACATTTCACAGAAGACTGATTCTGGAAATGACATGCAAAAAAAAAAAAATAAATAAATATTGAAAGATGATGCAGTTCTCTTTTTAATTTTCTGAAACACCATATATTATGAAAGTCCATTGTTGAAACGAGTTAAATTTACAAAGGCCGAATTACCGTTGACTTAAGTTTATTCTTTAGAAGTATATTTGGTAACATTCCTTTCTTCATGGCATAATATTATTTTCTAGATAGAAAAAACCCAACTGGATTCTGAATAGAAATACTGAAACCTCAGAACCAGATAATGTATCTGTTATTACCAACTGTTCACACATCACTGATACTATTATTTAGGAACACAATTATATGCTTAGTCCTAAGGAATGATTGAGATTAATAAGAGACGAATTGTAGAAAAAGAATGAACGGATTAGGAGTTTGAAAAAAAAGGAATCCAGCTTGTAAAATAAAATGTGACAGACGCGGAGTTGTAATATCTAATTTAAAAGCTTGACGAAAGAACTGAAGGAAAAAAAATCCGATTAAAGAAAATTTCCATGACAATGTAAACAACAATTTTTCAGATCTGATGCTTGATTTAATAGAGAGAGCAACAATATCCCACAATAACAATAATAATAATAATAATAATAATAATAATAATAATAATAATAGAATACATTATTATTAGTATTATTATCATCTTCATTATTATTAAATTATTAGTATTAATTATTAAATTATTAGTATTAATAAAACCTTTGGGGAGACCGAGACGTAGATGGGAAGATAATATTAAAATGGATTTGAGGGAGGTGGGATATAATAATAGAGACTAGCTTAATCTTGCTCAGGATAGGGACCAATGGCGGGCTTATGTAGGGCGGCAATGTACCTCCGGGTTCCTTAAAAGCCAGTAAGTGAGTAAGTATTAATAAAATTCCAATTTAATAAATTTTGAAGAAATATTTTGTGGATTCAATAGAGCACCCAACAAAATACAGTTTTTACTTTTTAAAGGATAAATAGTAATCCAATAGGCCTAATTTTTTCCCAGAACGCTGACTCCTGTCCGTGTATGCAATCACTTTGTTCGTCACAATAACAGTATTTCATGAATATCAAGAGACTTGCTAGTTTCGACGAAAATAATACAATGTACAGTTACAGAGTATGTACTGTTCTTCATTCCCAGTGACGGCATCAGGAGCAGAGCAGGAGGGTAAGCATGGGCTGCGAACTGTAAAAATGTGCGGCATAAATAATCTCAAATTTTCTCTCTCATGCACATGCGCGCGCACTATACATCTGTTTATTATTATTATTATTATTATTATTATTATTATTATTATTGTCATCCAGTCTGCTCTCAAAAAACCTGAAAATTAGAATTTATAAAACAGTAATTATATTACCGGTTGATCTGTATGGTTGTGAATCTTGGACTCTCACTCTGAGAGAGGAACAGAGATTAAGAGTGTTCGACAATAAGGTGCGTAGGAAAATATTTGGGGCTTAGGGGAATGAAGTTACAGGGGAATGGAAGTTGCACAACGTAGAACTACACGCATCTTATTCCTCACCTGACATAATTGGGAATATTAAATCCAGACGTTTGAGATGGGCAGGGCATGTAGCACGTATGGCCGACCTGGGTGGCGCAAGTGGCAGAGGTACGGCGTATCTCTGTCGCTTGGTCCGAAGGTTGTGGGTTCGAGTACTGCCTCTGGCATGAGTGTTGTGTATGTACTAGCTTAAGAAAACGGACAACAGGAAAAAGAGAACCAAAAAAAAAAAAAAAAAAAAATCCAGAAATTCATAGCTATAGAGTATTAATTGGAAGCCCGTAAGGAAAAAGACCTTCGGGGAGGCTGAGACGTAGATGGGAAGATAATATAAATATGGATTAGAGGGAGGTGGGATATGACTGTAGAGACTGGATTAATCTTGCTCAGGATATGGACCTATGACGGTCATATGTGAGGGCGTCAATGAACCTCCGGATTCCTTAACAGCCATTATTATTACTACTATGACTATTACTTACCTGGGAATGTCTGTTGAGTTTCTGAATGTCAATTACCATGGGCAGCGTCAAATTTGTCGATCAGGTCCTCAGTGTCTTTACGATATCCTGCCATACAGCAAGGACTGCGAGATCGCTGAGACGTTCATGGCCCATTTTGCTCCGCAAGTAAGTTTTAATGCGAAGTAAACACGAAAATGCACATTCAAAGCCAGCACTAGATGTTGATATTTCGATAGATATTATAGAACGTTGGTGAATTTCATAAACTGCCAATTTATATTCCCGAAGGAAATTAACAAATTGAATATATTGTTTCTAGTGACATGTTCATTGTCATGACGTTCAATTGTTTCAGGGATTAGATTCACTTCCGCTTGCATACTTTGTTCATTACATCTTTAATGATGTACTAAGGGACGCACGGAGTAGTTGTCTCACATTCAACAAATTCTCAAATCCGGCTTGGAAACACATAATACCTTTAATGATTGAGCTATGTTCAGAAAATCTATGTTCCAATTCATTTACCATTCTATCAAGAATTAGAAGCAAGGCATGCGCATAGTAACCATCTTCTGACTCGAGTTTCTGTTTATGACAACGTTGTATACAGGGTGCACAAAAATGCCGTCCAATAATCACAGGCCGTGATAAAGGTGATCAAGACAATTAAAATAAGGATAGGAACCAACCCTCTAACTCACAATTTTTACCCCATGCCAAATGGGGTAGGCCCTAATGAACGTAATGTATCTGAAAAGTAGAATGGTAGAAGCTATGCCCTGTTTGTGAGGGAAAATCTGTCCGTCCTTCTGGAAGATATCCCTTACGCGACACGATGTAACATGTGATTTCAGCACGATAATGCATCTCCCCACTATTCTAATGATTCCCACCAGGAGTTGAATAGACTATATCCAAGTCGATGGATAGGTCAAGGAGGGCCTTATTTTGGGCCCCCGAAGTCGCCATACCTGAATCTACTGGACTACTTCCTTTGGCCCTCAAGGAGCTCGTGTACAGGGTGATCTCGGAGGACGAGGAAGATCGCATCGCTCGCCTGCATGCGGCCGTTACTACCGTCATAGGAGATGAGGTGCGCAGGGCAACCCAGGGGGTTGTGCGTCGAGACAGGAGATGCCTTGAGATAGATGTGGGCATTTTGAGTATATTTTGATGAAGAGTCCAGTTGTACATACTGTATTATCGTATATATCATACTGTAGAACTAAAAATCACTATTAAACTGCTTGCATTGATTTCGATAGTTTTGGTAATGTGCCCCATTTGACCGACAGATTCTTTGCGTTATCTCCGAAAGTATGGATCGCGGAACGTTGCTTCCTACACTTAAATTAATCAATATAATGTACTCTATCCTACAGTGCTGTTATTGGACGGCATTTTTCGTACACCCTGTATAAACAAATTTTTCCAAGTGCTCAGGCAGACGGCGTGACCTTCCACGTCTCTGCTGTCTTGAATTCTATTTTCTTCTTTCAGTGAACAAGCTTCTAGCCAATTTTTCTCAAAATCCTACCTACAATTTTGTAGGATCTTAAAGGTGCATCTACACGGTTCAACTTTTCTTTCAACTTTACGCATTCAAGCAAAGAATGCAAAATTGATATTTAATATTAATTAATATATGGTATGTACAAATACCCATACTGTTGCATGGGTTGATAATCGAGAAATGTGTGCCCATGTGTGCATAGGATTTGAGGTCATTTGGGGCAGTTGACGGCTAACATTTCCTGGTTCTCGTACAGGCGTTACTTAATACGGAGCTACGTATGGAAAAGTGAGTGCCAAACATGCCATCCCCATCCGACAACAGTGTCTTGACACATGGTGCAAAATGTCGATTTAATTATTTACACTTTCTGGAAATAAATGTTATTTGTCAGATCGTTATTTGAGAACTCAAATAGTGTTCAATTTGATTTAACTCTCGTTACCACATTTCCAATGAATATTGGAATGGAATGCACTTTCGGAAGGGGGACACTATGACCCAACATTGCGACCTTTCAAGATCTATTGCGCTAACCTTCAAGCTAGGCGCATTTCCAAGCCACACCGGCTGACTACATTAATGTTCGCTGCGTACCTAGGTTTCGAACAGACACTTATCCCTAGGTCAGTCCTCTCCGTGGGTCGCAAGCCGGCGTTCTTGGAATGTTATGGAATAATGACGGAATAGAGAAAAGCTGACTGAATGTAGATACACAATATGGGGAAACGGGAGAACCCCGAGAAAAACCTCTAACTGCGACCTTTTCCGCCATTAAGTGTGATTTTTCAATGAAGAATGCCAGGTCTGACCGGAACTCGAACACGGACAGCCTGCGTGACAGGCTGAAGGTCTGACTACTCAGCCTTCGCAAGGGTTTCCAATGGATATTGCAATAGACGTGAATCAGTGAAGGCTACAGGAAATACAACACGAAGAGAGATACAGTCCGCACTTCAGGAGAAGATCCGAGCAAGGAATGAGAGTTTTTCCCCTTTTCTTACAACCAACTCACCAACATGGAACCGGCCGGCCAATGACTGAACCTTGTTTGTCCCAGGCGGCCAATGACTCCATCCCCATCCACCTGCTCCTTCAGAGGAGCTGAGTTACTAGTTGACCCTCTCCTCTTACCCCGCAAGGAGCATACCCCCTGGCAGCTATCTTCTCGTGAAATTTGGACAGTACGTTTAGTTGATCTCTGGCCCACTGGCCATGCGCCAAGCCAAAGCACAACCACAATACGCGCAAGCAGAAAAACAATAGAAATGCAACGAACTGGCGAATTGATGTCAATGCAGTGCTGAGCAGTGGGGTGGGCTATGGTGGGCTTCGAAGCCCAGTGCGATGGGCTAGGAAGCGGCCGCATCAGGCAATGTTGATTGGTCTTGGGTGTTCTGGGCTGCTGACGTGCGAGGACTGGCAGTGCTATACTGTGGGCTATTCTTTTTTTTTTAATAATACGTTATTTTACGACGCTTTATCAACATCTTAGGTTATTTAGCGTCTGAATGAGATGAAGGTGATAATGCCGGTGAAATGAGTCCGGGGTCCATCACCGAAAGTTTCCTAGCTTTTGCTCATATTGGGCTGAGGGAAGACCCCGGAAAAAACCACAACCAGGTAACTTGTCCCGACCAGGAATCGAACCCGAGCCACCTGGCTTCGCGCCAGATGCGCTAACCGTTGCTCCACAGGTGCGGACTGGACTATTCTGTCGTAGCCTACTCTGTTTTGAACTTCTGTACCTGAACGTACGTGTTCGTGCTGCGCTCTTATTGCACAGTTTAAGCATTAAATTGTTTCATAATCACGAATAAAAACCCCGACGCGACTACAATTTTAATGACCAGCAGCTTAAATACGCGGAATTTCCGGAGTGGTTTTCCAAACACGACGAAACAGACTGGATTTTTGTAGGTTAAATCACTTAAGTTTTACTGTAAAAAATTACTCGATGAAAGCAGTGAAGCATCATGCTAAATTCAAACTCTCTCGTAAAAAAATACACGCTGCTTACTCGCAGCCGTGGCGGAAAATGCGACTCACGAGCACATTGTGGGTCGCAGTGCATTACTCTCGCTTCCTACCTACAACCCCCACCCTCTTACTCACTGGAGTCAAACTCCGTTCCATTTGTATTTGTCTCGGACCTGCGAGGGGCGTATCGTCGCAATATCTCTCTCGAAACCATGTATCTCTATAAAAAACGAAAGTTTCAAGTAGGATGGGAGGATGCATTCTTTTGCTTACAATATGATGAAAATATTAAATGTATGATTTGTTCACAAATATTACTAGGAAAACGGTTGTATAACATAAAAGGGCATTATAAGTTACTACATGTTACTGATGACCATTAAAAGGTTAAGTGTTATTATTATTATTATTATCATCTCTGTACGTCGATTCTTTTACAGCAGATGTACGAATAATGCGGTTAGATTTTCAATTTAAACTCACAGATTTACAATGTGATGTTAAATGAAAGCTAGATGTAAGGACTTGACAGATATTGAACTTTTCAAATCTTTGGAAAAAAATAAATATTTGAAGCTTCGTTCTTTCGCTTGCTCTGTTGAAGTCATGTTCGCTGTAACTTACGTTTGTGAAAAATTATTTTCAACAATGAAAATAGTGAAAATCAAATTTAGATCACGACTGACAGACAAATACCTTCGTGATCAACTACGAATGGCAGTAAGTGACATAATTCCTGATTTTGAAACTTTGTCGCAGAGACATTCTGAAGACAGTTAATTTTAGGTTGTGATAATGTGTCCTATGTTTTCTTGTTCATTTCTTTCTTCGTTACACGTCCTAAACATTAACTTCCCCTTCGGTTGTCCGCTTCCCTCCATAGGTGCTATGCACGTTGCAGCTTACACAGTGGCTCGGCGCACCATGGCCTTTTCGCCACGGCTGCTCTACATTATTAAAATATTTTGTGCCATCGGGAACCAGCCAAGAAGAAAAAGTGTCTTAACAGAATTGATACGTACCACGAAGTAAGTCATCATCAAAGTTGTCTCTCTCAAAATTTCGGAAATTCACAATTCACTTCTTTCTCAGTACTTATTTCAATATTTTAAATTATTACCCAAAATTCACTGTGGATGTACTAAAACTGAAGCACTGGTTGAAAATATTCTGGCCACTCACTCACTTCAAGAAGTTCTAAAAACTGTCTACACCACTCCTATTTCAGTAGCATGTGATGGATCAAATAAACGGAATTTAAAGTTATTCCAGATCGCTATTTGGAACTTCGATATAGAAATGGGAACTGTATCAACCATTTTTGGATTTTGATGAAGACGCCGGTGAAACTTCAAGTGAGATAGCCAGTAGACTCAACGAATCCATCGATAATGTTGGTCTCACGAGATCGCAAGTAGTCTTTTTGTGCGGAAAACTGCTGTGTTAATTATTATGGGGAAAACCAGCCAGTATTGGTAAAGTAATGAAGAAAATGTTTAAGGTGCTAAATCTGATTGCCGATTTTTGTCACATGTACGTACATGTACATTGTTCTTAACTGTAACAAGGCTAGATAGGATACATATTATTACTCATTTTATTATTCTTACATGTATGATTAAATTATTTTATATTAAAAATTACGAAGAATATAATTGCCAATTACTGTTTTTTTACATAATATTAATTGTTCGATCCCAGGTGGTGACAGGATTTTTTCTCGTTGCCAAACTTTCAGAACGGTCCCAAGGTTCACTCAGCCTTCTATAAAATTGAGTACCGGGTCTTTCCCGGGGGTAAAAGGCGGTTAGAGCGTGGTGCCGACCACACCACCTCATTCTAGTGCCGAGGCCATGGAAAGCATGGGGCTCTACCTCCATGCCCCCCAAGTGCCTTCATGGCATGTTACGGGGATACCTTTTACCTTTTTTTTTATTAATTGTTCATTTTGTTTCTTATTCTAAGGTCATGGATCATTGGCAGAAAGATAAGTTTGGTTATTACCCGACTGTACATGTTTGTTTGTTTTGCTGGTTTGTTGACGTTGAGAGCTGCGTCACTACTGTTCATTCGGTGTATATATAGTCCAAGCTCACACAACTTAAGAGTTTCGGTACGAACTTCTTATCTCTACTAATCACTTTTAAGAAATTATTTTCTGCATTTACAGATGATTTTATGATTTGTGATAGTTACATTTTTCGTGGCATTTAAATTTTACTACACTATTTTTCCCTTTTCTAAATTATAATACTGGATATTAAATAATATAACATATAATTAATTAAATATGTAAAAGAACACAAGTATAATGGGATTAACTGAATGAAAGAACAAAGAGATAATAGAAAATATACAACAATGTTAAATTAAATTAAATAATAAAAATGAGAATTAATGGCCGATAATAATCAGTACAATATACTCTAATGCAGCGTTTCTCAAACTATGGTCCGCGGACCACCGAAAGTTACCCAGCATTTCCTCATATTGGGTTGAGAGAAAACCACGGAAAAAACCTCAATTAGGTAACTTGTCCCGACCGGGAATCAAACCCGGTCCACAAGTGTGGACATGATTGTGATTGAGCCGGGATAAAATCACACCATATATTAAGTATACAGAGAAATAATTTATTACAGTTGTATGAACACTTTTTAATTATTAAAATTAATATAATCAGTTAAAAACCAGACATGTTTCGGAGGAATGCTCCTCCATCTTCAGTGGCAATACCACGACGCTGGATCTGATGTTCGACCGCGTATCGTGGCTTAAAGGAGACTTATGAACATTGTTGAATTTGTCCTTACTTGTGTATATTCAAATCACACCATATTTTTGGCATGTTTTTCAAATACCCTTTACTTTTTATTGTATTCAAGAATTTTAACAGGAAAAATCTATTAAAAATTCAACTGTTACCACTTGGATGACACTGAATTTCTACCATCAAACTCTCTAACAAAATGTTCCATCCCAAAATACTACTAAATACTCAATTTTAACATTAAAAGTGGTATAAAATGCTATTGAAGTGCCTAATTTTAAATTTTAAATTTGCTAAATCTGTCATGTCTAGCAATGATTGTCATAGTCGGATAGGTGTTCTGCATGGAATTTATGAATTTGATGCCGGTCACTCTATCTCAGCCCTGACAGCTAGGTTCCATTCTCAGACACAGGCTATCAGCATCGGAAACCCGTACTACCCCCAAGATTTCACCATAGCCAATTTTTAACTTAGGTACAGTGACATCATTCGTGAGTCAGCTTTCCTCGCGTCTGTCATTGGGCGTGAACGTGTCGCCGCCAGCCGGTACCTACGGTCATTCGAGTATCTTGCCTGTTCAGCGGTATTCAATCAGTTACACTGAATGGATAAGCTTACAGTTACATGATTATAGCGTCTTCCCCCTTTGTGAGATAATAGGTAATGTTTCTCTACAGTCAGTGTGATTAATTCAGCAGTGTATAGGCCTACAGTCTTTGTGACGAGGACATCAAAATGCCGCGTAAAAAATATTCTTGACAATTGTTCCTGTACGATACCTTTATCAAAACTGAATCAGATGGTAGAACAATAAGACTATTTCGAGGGGTGAATTCCCTGGCGCTAATGTTCCGAATACAGAAACTGGTAAAAGATATGCGAAAAATATGACAGAGTCAGGAACATTACTTGAAATTAAGCGAAACGTGAAACTCCGGGCTTTAACTTAGCAGAAACTAAAGGACTTAAATGAACGATTAGAACACACACCAAAAAGTCACTTATTGTCCATGAGACTGGAGTGCCGAAATCGCCAGCGTGAAGTGCCACAACATAACTTAAATTAAAGCCGTATAGATAAAACCAACTCAGTATACCAGCTTTTTGTTAGAAAAAAAAGGGCAGTAGAGTACATATTTGTCGCTGATTTTGCGACCAGTAAACGGCAGTGTAGTTGTGGTCAGCGATTAAAGTGGAAACGGGCAAACGAACAGATAATCTCACTGTATTACAGATAGATGAATGAATTGAATTGAATTTCTGGAGGAAAGCACTACGACCTTTTAAGATATATTGCGCTAACACTCACGTTAGATGCATTCTCAAACCCACACTGGCTGACTACATGAGTGTACCAGTCTCGGTTAGAATGCGTGCTTAGATACAAGATCAACTAATAAGAATATAAACCGATGCACCATCAACTTCCCTTGGCTACGAAACCGCAGTTAGTTGCCGCGTGTTTATTTTGCCATTATTCCTCTTCGGAGCAATTCGTCATACTATTCAGGAGGCAGGACTAGTTGATTTTTCGAAGCTGTATTATAAAATATTGTATAAATAGTTGCAATTTGTATTTATTCGTATACATATAAACGTAGGCCTCTTTACTAGTTATAATTTCTTGAAATAAGTAGTTATAGAAAGGAAAGAAATAAAAAAAAAAGAGAAAGAGAGCACCAAATTTCAGCTGGAAGAAAACGTCGCTTGAATTTTTCGGGGTGCCGGATAAGTTAATTCTTAATACGTGCAATTTTTTCCTGTGGTTTATACGTGCTGTAGTAACATTTTTTATCCTATTACCTGTATTTGTTTATTCCTCAGGTGTTAAATACAGGAAAACCTTATAATATTGTTTGAAAACAGACTGTTAATGTTTAAAGTCGCCAAACCGTACGTAGTTCAAAGGTCGTTAGATTTCTTATTATTAATGGATGAAGTTTTATTTTTGTCGCTAGAGGATCCTGAAAAATCGCTAAATCGCTATTTAAGCAATATAAAATTTCCTCAATAATCCTTTTTGTGTCAACATTATTTAATGTCATATCCTCTAATAAATCACCTTCCATGCCTCCAAATGCTACGATCTGGAGCAGTTATTATTATTTTTTGTCTTTACCGAATCCAGTCACTCATAAGTGGGCAAAACTCTCTCGTACTACATGCCGTTATTGTAGTCACGGTATTCCGTCATATAGCATTAGAGCATACCGTATCAAGAAACACTCTATTATACTCCATTTGGATCCACTGTCACGGTTAGCTACTGAGCCGCTAGCACTCATCGGTTATAATAGTAAATTCTCATGGTTAGCGTGGGTTAATTAGTAACCAGCTTGGTGTCACAGGGAAACAACATAATGCTTGGTTAACTAATATCTATTACTTATCCTAACCGAGATTGGTGCACTCGGCCATTAGATTCGCTGCGTACTCAGGTTTCGATCAGACAACAGGCCAGCCCTCTCTGTGTGTCGCCAGCCTGATTTCGGGGAATGTTATGGAATTATGCCCTAATGGAGAAATGATGACGAAAAGATCTAGATGCCTAATATGGGGAAACGGGAAAACTTCGAGAAAAAACTCAACTACCACCTTCTCTGCCACAAGACAGTGTCACCAGCACATAGATTATTATACAGTATGGACACTTCGCGTCGGTACCTTCGAAGTAGCAGGACTGATTTCAATGACCTTCAAACCAATTTAAGCGTGAGATTCTGTTTTCTCCCTGGAGTTGGCACTGATATCACACCAGCTAGCAGTCGACACAGCGGAAATATAACACATACAATTAATATATCTAGGTACATTATGTATTCAAATAAAATAAATTTGACCGATGAAATAGTAAATCCGTTATTATCTGCAAGTCTAGACTCTAGAGTTCTAAATAATGAGAGTTGAGACGTTGACCCCATCAAAAATTAAAATATGTAATGATTTGATAGCCAGAGAGGGTTTGGAATTGAACGGGTTACATCAGCTGCTTGTCTATGCGGATGACGTGAATATATAAGGAGAAAATCCACAAACGATTAGGAAAAACACGGGAATTTTACTTGAAGCAAGTAAGGAGGTAGGTTTGGAAGTCAATCCCGAAAAGGCAAAGTCTATGATTATGTCTCCTGACCAGAATATTATACGGAATGGAAATATAAAAATTGGAAATTTATTCTTTGAAGAGGTGGAACAATTAAAATACTTGGGAACAACAGTAACAAATATAAATGATACTCGGGAGGATATTAAACACAGAATAAATATGCGAAATGCCTGTTATTATTCGGTTGAGAAGCTTTTATCTTCCAGTCTGCTGTCGAAAAATCTGAAAGTTAGAATTTATAAAACAGTTATATTACCGGTTGTTCTTTATGGTTGTGAAACTTGGACTCTCACTTTGAGAGAGGAACATAGGTTAAGGGTATTTGAGAATAAGGTGCTTAGGAAAATATTTGGGGCTAAGAGGGATGAAGTTACAGGAGAATAGAGAAGTTACACAACACAGAACTGCACGCGTTGTATTCTTCACCTGACATAATTAGGAACATTAAAGTCAGACGTTTGAGATGGGCAGGGCATGTAGCACGTATGGGTGAATTCAGAAATGCATATAGATTGTTAGTTGGGAGGCCGGAGGGAAAGAGACCTTTAGGGAGGCCGAGACGTAGATGGGAAGATAATATTAAAATGGATTTGAGGGAGGTGGGATATGATGATAGAAACTGGATTAATCTTGCTCAGGATAGGGACATACGGCGGGCTTATGTGAGAGCGGCAATGAACCTCCCGGTTCTTTAAAAGCCAGTAAGTAAGTAAGTAATGATTTGATAGCGCTGAAAATGAGAAAACAAAACTCCTATGAGAAGGAAAACCATATGCCTATACATTGTATACATATATTAAACGAATCTGATACATAATTTTGTAATGTATTATATTATTTCATAATGTAATTTATTCTTTTCTTTTTCTTTTTCATTCTTTTATTTTATTCCATAGATCTTACATGAGCAATGAAGCTTTAAGATGTGGAACATGTCAACATTTTACAATATTACAATTACAATTTTTACAAATTTTTATAGTTTTACAATTTAGTAATTTTCTACAATTTTTACAATGTTGTACAATTTTTTTTTTTTTTTTTTTTTTTTTTTTTTTTTTTTTTTTTTTTTTTTTTTTACATTTTGGCGAGATGTAGTGAGATGAAATGAGGTCCGAGGATTCGCCAAAATATTACCCGACATTTGCCTTTTCGGTGGGGGAAACCTCGGAAAAACCCAACCAGGTAATCAAATCAAAGGGGGTAATCAATCAAAGGTGTTGATGCCAAGGACTCGCCATAGACCATCCGGCTTCAGTCCCACGGCTGTGGAAAACCTCGGAAGAAACCAAAGTCCAAAGGGGGATCCAACCCAAGCCCGAACGCAGCTCCGGAACAGCAGCCCAGCGAGTCTGCCGACTGAGCTACATCGATGGCTCTACTAAAAGTATACAATACATAGCCAATCAGATTATTAAATTTACAAACGCAAACGATCATTCATAAGTTGAGCTATATTATAATACAAAACAATTTAATTAAATTTAAGGTATAAACAATTCAACCAGTTGTGATATACAGAAATTGATAATACATATCATGCAATACTTCAAATTACAAACACAAACAATTTATCAGTAGAGCTATATAGATTACTATTCAATTTAAAGCATATACAATTCATCGGCCAAAACTATACAAATATATACAATACAAAGTAGCATACTTTCATTAAGCTATACAAATTTGTGCAATTAATATCAAGTAGATTAATTCAATTTATAATCATAAACAATTCATCAGTTGAGCTATACATATTACCATTCAATTTACAGTAGGTCTATATACAATTCATCAGTACAGCTACACTGACTAGTAATCATTTTAAGAACATATACAATTCATCAGCCAAACTATACAAACATATACAATCAAATTAGTTCAATTTACAAACTTATTTTCGTTAAGCTATACAATTCATATGAAGTAGATTAATTCAATTTATAAGCTTAAACAATTCATCAGTTGACGTATACAGTACATACAATTCATCAGTTATGCTAAACAAAAAATACAATACATAGTAAACAGATTAAGTCAATATAAAAACATATTTTAGTTGAGCTATATAAAATTGTACATGTCATTTAAGTAGAATAATTCAATTCACAAGCATAAACAATTCATCAATTGTGTAGAAGGTATGAGTATGTAGAAATTTGGTTAATTCTTTTCTGAACCTTTTCTCGTTGTTCTTCAAATCTTTAAGATTATTAGGCAGTGCATTGAAGACTGTTATACATGAATAGCGAACTCCTTTTTTATAACAGCTTAGACTAACAGAGGGTAGATGAAGATCTGATTTATGTCTTGTATTAAAATGATGAATGTCTTGATTAGTACTGAATTTATCTTGGTTCTTAATATACAGCATCATTAGGGAAAGAATGTATTCACAAGGTAAAGTCAAGATTTCTAAGTTTCGGAAAATATTTTTACATGAGGTCCTTTTATGCACACCGGCCATTATTCTTATAGCTTTCTTTTGTAAAACAAAAACGTGTTTAGCTTCAGACGAGTTACCCCAGAATATTAATCCATATTTCATTACAGAGTGAAAATATGCAAAGTATGACATTTTAAGTAAGTTTATATCACCAATAGTAGATAAGGATCTTAATGCATAACAGGCAGAGCTCAATTTACGAGTAATACATTCTATATGCGTTTTCCAGTTCAAGTGATTATCCAATTCTAAACCAAGAAACTTTGTGCTTATAGATTCTTTGAGATGAGTTCCATTTAATCGAATACTGTAGGAAACCTGAGCACTATTGTGTGTACTAAATTTGACTGCACTGGTTTTATCAACATTAAGTGCTAGTTTATTTGCATGGAACCATTCATTCATTAGATTCAGCACTGTATTAGAAGTGTTTATAAAATGATCGTATTGTTTGCTTGAAATAATTACACTTGTATCATCTGCAAATAAAATTACTTTAGATAAATTGTTTATGGTCAAGGCTAAATCATTAATATAAACTAGAAACAACAATGGACCTAAAATTGACCCCTGCGGAACACCATGTTTAATATTTCTAAATTCTGAATAAGCAACTTTATGACTATTTGGTACATTTATTTCTACTTTTTGTTTTCTATTTGATAAGTACGATGTAAACCAACCCAACATCTCATCTTTAATACCATAAAACTTCAATTTTTTTACTAATATACTATGGTCTACACAATCAAATGCTTTAGCCAAGTCACAAAAAATCCCACCTACATGTAGTTTCGAATTTAATGAATTTAGTATTTCATCCACCAAACTAAAAGCAGCATTCTCTGTCGATTTTTGTTTTCTAAATCCAAACTGTTCTAAAACTAATATATTGTTGGACTCCAGGTAATGATATAATCTATTATACATAACTTTCTCAAACACTTTTGAAAATGTTGTTAATAATGATATGGGTCTGTAATTAGCAATAGTACATTTATCTCCCTTTTTGTATATTGGTTTTACTATTGAATATTTGAGTCTTTCTGGAAAAATACCACATTGCATTGACAAATTGCATAGATAGCTTAACGGATGGGATAATATTTCAGAACAAGCTTTCAGAACTTTACTTGGAATTTCATCATATCCAGAGGAATATTTTGTTTTTAGTTGTTTTATCACATGCATGATTTCTGCTGCGGTAGTGGGAATAAATTTGAGACCTAAAAACTCAGTGTTAAATGCATCAGTTAGGTAACCAAGTGCAGCATCTTCTGGACAATCTTGAATGTTTAAGTTCTGAATAATATTTATATAGAAGTCATTAAAATGATTTGCAATTGATTTTGGGTTATCTATTTTACTATCATTGATTTTAATGCAAGTAATATTTTCACTCTTTGAATATCGATTAGTTTCATTTTTAATAATATCCCAAATAGTTTTAATCTTATTATCTGAATTTTGTATTTTTTCATTCAGATACATTTTCTTTGCATCTTTTATAACTTTTGTCAAAGTTTTACAGTAATTCTTGTAGTAATTAAGAACATGAGGATCATCACTATTCCTACTCATTAAATATAGATTCCTTTTTCTAGCACATGATATTTTAATTCCTTGAGTTATCCACATGTTTTTACTTTTACATTTTTTCACCACCTTGACTGGAAAACATTCATTGAAATAATTCGTAAATGTAGTGAAAAATGCATTAAATTTAGTATTAATATCAATGGTATCGGTACTATATACATTTTCCCAAGATTCATTTTGTAGACATGTATTTAAATGATGAAGAGATTCAGCATTTATAATCCTTTTTTTTATTTTTAGATTATGGTACATAAGATCATTAAAAATTATTATTACAACTAGTTTATCACTGAGAAATAAGGAAAAGCTGTTAATTTGAATTTATTTGAAGCAAAGCGTTAGTGGGTTATGCAATAAGGCAGGCAATGTTTGGATCCTGTGTCTCAACTCTTACATTCATCATTATTATCTTAGCGTGTGCTCGATTACACTAACCTCTAGCGCTCGAAAGTGGAACTAAACGCCGGCGCACAGAGAAACAAAACAGGAAAATTCGCTCAGTGTCCATTCTTAGGTAATCCCTATTCGCTGGTGTCACTATGGTAAAAAATTCCAGGCCTGACCGGATCTCGAATCTAGACCGCCTGCGTGATAGGCTGGAAGTCTGATCACTCAGCAACAGGAGAACAGATAAATGAAATGAGGTGATTAGTAGAATGCTGATGAATGATAGAGGGAACGGGACTACCCTCTGCAAATGGATGACCAGCTTCCTAGCGTCTGAGCCCCAGGCGCGGAACTATCAAACTTTTATTATAAAAATAATATCACTGCTGTGTATCGTGGAAACATTATGGACCCTTAATCTAATGTAACAGCTTGTCTCTTAAACTTCAATTCAAGTTGGGCGTTAGACTAAAGTCAGCGTTTCTCAAACTTTTTTGAAGTGCGGACCACTTTTTAAGAGCAGTTCTGCGGACCACCTTACTCTTGTTCCCTTCGAAAGCAAATTTATAATTTTTGTAGCATATTTTAATACCATATACTTATATTTTTAAAAAATAATTAATTAATTAAAATTAATTTAATTCAATTAATTTTATATTAGTATTAACTAATTAAGTTAATGTTAATAGAAGAAAATTCATTTTGTTTTCTTTATAATTTAAGGTATTAGAGTTTGGATAATCTTTAACTAATTAACTAAAAAAATAAATAAATATTGGTACTCGCATTAATGAGATGGATGAGCCTTCCGATTCTTGCACAGTTGTTCTTTGTATGGATGTATGTTGGTACGCTTAAGTCGGAGATCGTCACATACTCGAGTCGATTTGTTTTTATTAGAGTTAGTGATGAAAACTCTTTCTCACACAGATACGTAGAAGCAAACTAAATTATAATCTCTAAAGCACCATTGTACAGTTCACTGTATTCTCTTTTCACTTGTGATGAGGTCCAGAAATTAACCATACCTTCCGCTTGGAATTTCATTTTAAGTCCGGTCTCATTCGGAGTTCAATTAACTGTTCTCTTTCACTCAATGAAAGTTTATTTTCAATATCGCAATGAAAGTGATCAGGAACCCATGAAAATTCGTCATATTTACTTCGAAAATAAGTTTAAAATTGTGACTTCAGAGTTGTACACGGATATCATTTTATTTTTACTTCAATTTTTATTGTAGCTGAGTTTTTGAATGTATTTCACTCCCACCCCTTCTACTAATGAAGTTCAACCGTCCTCCACACAGATACAAGACCGCATATACAATCATAGTAGCCTTACGGTCGTAGTAAACAGTACGTTCCAAAAATATGTTCGCGTTTTCCAGTGACGAAAGAGCTTTCAATATTGTATCATTTTCCATTTGCCTACGTCGCATCCCGATTTCCCGCGCCTGCTTCTATTCGCCTCTCTGTAAATGCTAGTGGCTGGGCTGTCTTAGCTCTTTTCTGAGAACATTAATTTCTGTTAGGAATTGGACGTCTGCTTAATATTATACCCATACAATTATTTAAAATAACTTAAATAAAAGGGCCTCGTTAAGTAATTAACTGTCACGTGATTTCCTCCCTTTCTAAGACGCTGCGACGTAACCACTTAGATGGACAGTAGATAGCATGTCTGAGTAATTTTATCTTTTCGGATCGGGCAGAAGTGAAGATTGAATTTACAGTACATGATGTCTCTTTTATAGAGTAGGTACAGAATTATTTCAACATGAGTTACTGATACGAAGTACGAACCTGGTAATTGGAATTACGTACAATAGTCTATAGTGCGATAATATGCACATTAGAACTGAAGCCTGTATCGAAATGAACGGCCATCATTTTCCAAAATGTGTTTAAATATCCATATTATGATTATTTTTCAATTTAACTTCATTCTCTATAGTGTACGCTAATGTGATGTAGACAGTATAATATACACTGCATAATGACTACGTCCGCATGGAAAGCTCAGTTCGTGAGTAAAAACACACATTGTTAATACTGTACTGTATTTTGATTAAACAAACTCCTAATGAAAATTATATGATGAAAGCGTAATGGAACGGAGAAAAATTCTCTCCGGCGCCGGGACTTGAACCCGGGTTTTCAGCTCTACGTGCTGATGCTTTATCCACTAAGCCACACCGGATACAACCCCGGCGTCGAACAGAATTGTCTCTGATTGAGTTCCAACTCTTGGGTTCCCTCTAGTGGCCGCCCTCTACACTACGTCGTAGATGTCTATGAACATAGGACCGAAGTCCACACATGTGCTGAGGTGCACTCGTTATGAGTGACTAGTTGGCCGGGATCCGACGGAATAAGCGCCATCTTAAATCACTTCGTGATTTACGCATATCATATATTATTTCAATGTACCGAAGTACATATGATATTTCCATGCAGATATTCTGCGTCATCATACGATGAAAGAGTAATGGAACGGAGAAAAATTCTCTCCGGCGCCGGGACTTGAACCCGGGTTTTCAGCTCTACGGCGCTTATTCCGTCGGATCCCGGCCAACTAGTCACTCATAACGAGTGCACCTCAGCACATGTGTGGACTTCGGTCCTATGTTCATAGACATCTATGACGTAGTGCAGAGGGCGGCCACTAGAGGGGACCCAAGAGTTGGAACTCAATCAGAGACAATTCTGTTCGACGCCGGGGTTGTATCCGGTGTGGCTTAGTGGATAAAGCATCAGCACGTAGAGCTGAAAACCCGTGTTCAAGTCCCGGCGCCGGAGAGAATTTTTCTCCGTTCCATTACTCTTTCATCGTATGATGACGCAGAATATCTGCATGGAAATATCATATGTACTTCGGTACATTGAAATAATATATAACTAATGAAAATGATCAAACTCAAAATCGCGATATTTCCTAGTTAACGTAAATGGATGAACTACTTTTCTTCCCTCCTATACATAGTAAAGTGATTTGTTTGTTTATTACGCCAGTATCATCGAACTCCAGTCGTGGAAGGAAGTAGCAAACGGTGTTTCCTGTTCTTAATCGTTGACCCAAAGGTATAGCCAGGTTAATATTAGAAATGTTAGTAAAAATAAAATGATGTCTCTGTATTATTGGTGTACGACATATAGTACGGTACGTGACCATTTCAATGTGCAGACTGGGTGTCGGCAAAACTATTAAGAAAGTCATAAATACATGAAAAGATTCGGTACTTTGGTCCTCTGTTATGAATTCGGGTGGTCCCAGGCTGGGTTACAGGCGCCAGATGAGCTATAGTGTGATGCGCAATTTGTTTGAATTATATTTTTTCTTCTGTCTTTTTTGAAGGACCACAAGGGCAGACTTCCGCGGACCATAGTTTTAGAAACGCTGGACTAAAGTATTGAAATTTAGGTCATAGCCTAGCGCCATAGGATTATGAACTTGACTTTCAATTGTAACAGGAACAGATTTCATCCTTTGAGTGACTGTACTATCCCGGAATAACACCTACATAATGTGTAAACAAGTCGAGGTTCATTAGCGTGCAGAACAGATACTGTACCTCTACGCAGCAAGGACGTTCCTGAATACAAACCTACTAACAACTAGCTTTATTGAAAATTCCACGGTTCCTCGCAGGCAATAAGTCAGCAGCACCAAGGCCAGTATTCACACAATGGGTAGTACAGCGCCGCGAGCGAGCCAGCGACCAACCACGCAGAGCCACTTTCATTTCTTGTAGCTTCTTCTCCTCTACCTTCACCTCCTTCCAAACCTTCGCTGCCGATACAGGGTCACACTCACTCTTACCGGTCTCCTAGCATCGCAAGTTTGTTTTTCATTTGTTTGTTACGAGAAAAAAAACTTTCTGTCGTATCAGAGGTCAGGGGTTGTGAATTGTGAAGTGTGCTTTACTTTTTGCGACTGTTGTGAAAAAGATAAACAAGTGTTCGTGGAAGTTAGACGTTGTGGTGACCTGTCTAATGCTTCAGTGATCTTGGAATACCTAATTGAGATGACGACGTCCATGACGGAGAGGCAGCGAGCGATGTTCAGCTGGAGCGCGAGTATCACGTGAGTACTCGACCCCCGGGGAAACCAATACGTAGCCGACAGCAAATACGTATATCGAAAATCAGAATACCTTAACGCCCGTGTTCTAATTGATAAGAGTTCACAAATGTGTATCACTAAATTTTATGGTGTGTTTGTAAACGAGCTATAGTAGGCCTAATCCAGTGTCCTGTCCACTGAAGTTAATAGATGTAAAAATCCTTTATAAGAAACAATAGGTTATTTTTACTAAAGATTATTATTTTATTGGTCCTACAGAATATATCTGTTATGGTAACAATTAATATTAGAGGAGAAAAATTCGCTCCGGCACCGGGGATCGAACCCGGGTCCTTGGTTCTACGTACCAAACACGCTCACCCTTGAGCTACGCCGAAGGACTCGAGTTTGATCACCGGCGCCGGAGCGAATTTTTCTCCTCTAATATTAATAGAGTTATGGCCAGGGTTGTAGTAGTCCCAAACTTTACAGTGCCGGAGCTCTTTATGTTTTTTTTTTAATTTTTGGGGAAGGGGAAGGTTTGGATGCAAAACAAAAATAAGACAAAGAAAGAAATGCTATAAAGTAAGACTCTAAGGAGAATGCAAGGTAACACCAATCAATATCTACTCCATATAGCTTCTGAAGCTCAAGTAAACCGAAATGGTTACTGTAAGGGTGATCATTCTGCGCAATGTAATAAGCTGATCTAAGTTTCGCTTTTGTTGCTTCACGGTGGGCTGCACTCGTTTATTCGCCAACATTTTCAATTGATTGCTTTTCAGATATACGAATAATTTTTTGTGCTATATTATGGGCACGGTATTTCTTGTGTTCAGTGATTTTTTCCGTAGTGACTTAAGCTGATCTGATCTCTTCGATCCGTAGTAATTTACTGAATATGAGCGCCATTCATTAGATACAGAAATACACTCTTTTTTTTTTTTTTTAATGCACCTGATGTAGTCACTTCATGACACACTTTACAGCCTAGCTTACATTGCTTACATTCAATCAACGGATAAACTTCTTTTCTTTCTTGACCACGTCATATTTTCTTCATTCCATACATTCGGCCACTCACTTTGCAGGCCCCGACTGTTTGGCTTTCGCTATTTTGAACATTATGACGTTGAATATTCTTCGCAGTCATACTGGAACTGTATTTTCTATAACAGTAGACTATCTCTGGTTGAATTACTAGGTTCATCAAGTAGAAGCGACAGGTTTGAGATATCAACAATATCAGGAGAGGAAGCACTTGTAACTCCACTAGTAACAGCAATGACACGAGAAAAGAAAGAAGTATTTTTTTTGTCTATGTTTATTTTGTACCATATTTACTGAAGAGCAATAGAAAAAAACAAAAGTTTCAAGCAGTCTTTAGTCACATTATAGGCAGTAAATTAATTGTTTAAAATTCACTTCGTAAAATAACTGGGAAATAAACACAACACATTTCGGTAAGTAACACCATAGACAATCTCCTGTATCGTACAGACGCGAAAACTAACGAAATACGATACGAAACGAAACGAAAGTGAATTAGGAATGTGATCATTTCGCGCAGGCGCACTAAAGTTTAGTTTGGTGGTTGTCCTGTCACTGATTCTTCCCCCATTTCTCACCACACACCCCGTCTACGCTCCTAGCGGTCTCACGACCCTCTACTTCCGAACTTGTTCCGATTTTCTAAAGGAAGCACAGAAAATATAATCATTAAATATTCTGACTTTAACTAAGATATCGTTAGCTGGGAAAGTATTGTGATATCAAAATAGAGATTTTAAAATTCCAAATCAGTGCCGGAGCGGCGCTCCGCTCCGCTCCACCTCCACTACATCCCTGGTTATGGCTGAAGATAAGTGATTGCTGCCGTCACTATATATTTAATGTGTCAAGACTGGTAGATTTCAATAATAATAATAATAATAATAATAATAATAATAATAATAATAATAATAATCCCTCTGACTGAGGTTCTGGCTGATATGTAGGCCTACATCTATTATCAGGCAGTACAACTCACTTGACAATATGTGTCAGAGAAAGAACAATTGTTTGTATGAATCTGTAGTTTGCCTAGTGTAATATGTAGCTAGCCGCGATGTATGCAATGGAAGGGGAAAGGAACTAGCCAACCTAGCCATTATCTCCTGGCGTAGTGGCCTCATAAGTGGTGTCTTCTTGGTATCACTTGCGAGGTTCAGAGCTGTCTTCGTAGAGTTGACTAAATAATAATAATAATAATAATAATAATAATAATAATAATAATAATTAGTACTGAAATCTCCCTCGATAGTGTCTAAAGTCAGAATGATGATTGTCACAACAACAAATTTAAAGAAAGCAGGTTTTAATAGATGTAAAGATAAAAGAAGTTAGCAATAATACGAGTATATTGGTAATAAATATGTGAACACTTGTTATGCCAAAATCTAGATGAGGTCACTTGCTCATCTGCGATCCGTGCAGTGAAGTCTGTTTCAGAATCCATATGATTTTTCATTCTGTTATTTAACGACGCCGCTTTAAATAGGGCCACTAGGCTATTTAGCGTCGATGAATTGCTGATAGTGATATGATATTTGGTGAAATGAGGCCGAGGATTCGTCAGGGATTACCTTACATTAGCTTTACCGTTGGGGAGAACTTCGGAAGAAAATCAACCGGATAATCAGCCCAAGCGGGAATCGAACCCACGCCCGAGCGCATTGCTATATAAGGAAGCTAACGCGCTACAGCCTGACTTACACCGGCAGCTTCAGATGATGATGGTCATAATAATACAGGGACATCATTTTATTTTTACTAACATTTTTAATATTAACCTGGCTATACCTTTGGATTAATGGTTCAGAGCCGGAAACACCGTTTGCTACCCCCTTCCACGATTGAAGTTCGATGATTCTGGCGTAAAATACAAACAAATCACTTTACTAAGTATAGGAGGGAAGAAAAGTAGTTCATCCATTTACGTAAACTAGGAGATATCGCAATTTTGAGTTTGATAATCTTCATTAGGTTTTTGTTTAATCAAAATACAGTACAGTTTTAACAATACGTGTTTTTACTCACGAACTGAGTTATCCATGCGAACGTATTCATTATGCAGTGTATATTATACTGTCTATAGCATATTAGCGTACAATATAGAGAATGAAGTTAAATTGGAAAATAATCATAATATGGATATTTAAACACATTTTTGTAAATGGTGGCCGTTCAATTAGATACAGGCTTCAGTTCTTTTGTGCATATTATCGCACTATAGACTATTGCATCTAATTCCAATTACCAGTTTCGTCCTTCGTACTAGTAACTCATGTTGAAATAATTCTATATAAAAGAATACCTTACGTACTGTAAATTCAATCTTCACCTCTGTCCGACCCGCACAGATAACATTACTCAGACATGCTATTTACTGTCCGTCCAAGTGGTTATGTCGCAGGATCGTAGAAAGGGGGGAAATCACGTGACAGTTAATTACTTTTATTCAAGTTATTTTAAACAGTTGCGGGTGAGGGAAATCGGGATGCGACGTAGGCAAACGGACGACAGTACCTGTGCGAAAATATGATTCAATATTGAAAGCTCTTTCGTCAATGGAAAACGCGAACATATTTCTGGAACGTACTATGCTGACTAACTCAATACTGTTTGTGTTTACTACGACTTTAAGGCGACTTTGACTGTATACACTTGGTTCTGTGAGGAGAACAGTTGGAAGTTTACTAGCAGAAAGGGTGGAAGTGAAGTACATTAAAAAACTCAGGAACCATAAAAATTTAAGTAAAACTAAAATGATGTCCCTGTAGAAGTAATTAGTGTTTTAGCCTATTTAACGAAACTTTTAAATGCAGAGATTACTTAGCGTCGAAATTCAATGCAGGGGAGAAAAGGCCGACAAGTTTTGCGTGAGACGGGATTCCTTTACGTTCCATAGATCTAGGACACGGGATTGGCAGCTGAATTCCCTCCTGAAAGAAGTTATGCTTAGGATTTATTGCCTTTTAAAATCCCTTTCTTCTGCGGTTTGATCCAGCGGACCTCGGATCCAACAGCCCACATTGTAGCCGCTAAACCACCAGTATAGTGCAGGGCTATAGAAGGATAGCCCTGAGTATAGTGAGGGTCACATAAGAACAGTTCCTAAACAGCAAATATTGCCGTCTTGTCAGTGTTGCCAACTGTTACCAGATATCACACGATCCTACGTACTAAATTACTTATGTACTTACCGTACTTTATGTTGGAAGGTTATTCTAAACAATTCAATATTTTGTAACATATTTTCATAGGCAAACTATACGAGAAAGGGATCAACATGTCAAGTATTTTGTCTGGCAAATACGAAATTCATTGGTTTGACTAAACAATTGGCTCAGGAAACCTAACCTAAAAATGTATTTTGTTTGACCACATGAAATTATTAGTACTAACTTCGAAAACTTACCTGACTATAGTCTTGAATTATAACCATAACGCAACACATAAAATAACTAATATGTATTAATATTAATAGCCTACTGATATTAATTAATTATTAGTATGTTCAAATTTCACTGGCGGCCGGGTAGCTCAGTTGATAGAGCAGCTGGCTACGGACTGGAAGGTCCGGGGATCGATCCCAGGTGGTGACAGGATTTTTTCTCGTTGCCAAACTTTCAGAACGGTTCACTCAGCCTCCTATAAAACTGAGTACCGGGTCTTTCCCGGGGGTAAAAGGCGGTCAGAGCGTGGTGCCGACCATACCACCTCATTCTAGTGCCGAGGTCATGGAAAGCATGGGGCTCTACCTCCATGCCCCCCAAGTGCCTTCATGGCATGTTACGGGGATACCTTTACCATTTTTACCTTCTTCAAATTTCACTAGCTTCCAGTTACCGGCTCAGAAATATAGTACAATTTTAATTTCATGGAACTCCAGTAGCGAGAAATATTGTCGATATTTGTCTCAGCTGCCAACATACCAGTTACAAAATCACTACCATTTGTAGTAGACTATTTATTAGTATCGAAATTGGAAACGAAGTTGGCAAAAGAAAATTCAACCTGCAAACTAGAAAATCACCACAATCCCACAATCCACTAGCATATGTAATAATAGGGGAAAATGGTTAGGTTTCACCCTTAGGGTTTGAAGTAAGCTGATCCGGACTATACGACACGATAATAATACACAGTGAGATAGGTAGCTTTGAACCTAGATCACATCCTTTAATCTGTATTCACAAGATCATTACATTGATGTACATGTAGAATAAAAAATTGAGTTGATATAAGTTCTTACAGTATGTATTGGGGCACGGGGTAGCGTCGCGGTCACGGTGTAACGCTCCAAAGCGGAATGTCAGGGGTTCGATTTCCGATGGTAACATGGATTTTTCCCGTGGATCCAATTCTTCAGACCGCTCTACAGCCATTGGACTTCACTCACTCTCTAACAGAAATGAGTACCAGAGTGATTCCTTGGGGTTAAAGACACCACCATGTTCGGCTGACATCCCTACTGATACGCAATGGCGATAGTCTCATTAGGTGTGGTGGGAGCCTTAACATCCCGCCACCCTAAAGGCCTTTCGGGATAGGTGGCTATATTCGTCTGTATTATGTTTAAAATGATGGTACTGAAAAATAACTGTCAGAATATTAGAGATAGCGAAGTATAATTAATGAAATAACACTTCGTTTGATAACATTATTATTATTATTATTATTATTATTATCACTATTATCATTATTATTACAAAAAAAATCGCGCATTTTTTGCAAGCAGTTTGGTCTAGGACAAACTCTTGTTATTGAAGTATCTCTGTCTGCAGTGAAGGGATCCATAAAAATTCTAAGAAGCCATCTTTACGCTTAAATAGACTGACCTCTTTCCTATGGCGATCTGCTCACTTAAGTTGGGTACTGCAACTAGTGCTGAATAGATGACAGCGATCATCTCATAACAAATAGATACTATGAAGATTTGCTGTTTCTTCTCTAATTAATGACGATTTGTTTAACCGTTTTCAATTATTTATACTGTATTATTCTGTTATTTCTTTTTCTTCTTCACTGTTTTCTTTTTTTTTTAATTATAATTGTTTACCTACCATTTATTTATTAAAAAATACAATTTTATGGTAAGCTTTGTCTTGTAGCAGTCTCCACTTTGAAAAAACTGAGTAAATAAGGGTCGTATTCATATACATTCTTAGCGCGGGCTTCCGGTGGATGATCAGCGAACTAACGTTTTTCGTATTCATAAACCAGTGTTAGCGATATGATATGATATGAATCCCGTACAAGTCGATAGCCGGGGCTAGTTTAGCACGCTCGTAGCGCGGGCTAGCGAAATGTTTATGAATAGCACCCTAAAAGCTTATTCAAAACAATACCATACACTATTGTAATCGCTATTTCTACAGCTTAATTCAATACGATTACAGTTAATGCTAACAAGGAATCATCATTATTATGGACCGTACTTTGTCCCATGACGCTACAAGATTAAGTACTACTGCAGTTTCAGTATTGTGGATGGTGCGCGTGCATCTAGCAAGCGAAGTACTTGACTGACGGCTCACGCGACTCTTGTTTCGTAAAGTTAAGTGGAACAACACATGGATCACTTTAACAATAATATTATACCTATTTACAATTTATATTATTTACACTATGTACATTAATGATTAATCTTGCACAGGATAGGGACCGATGGCGGGCTTATGTGAGGGTGGCAATGAACTTCCGGGTTCTTTAAAAGCCATTTGTAAGTAATAATTATAGACTGCAATAAATGGGCCTGATACAGTATATATGTGAATGTAGGATTTAGGTCTTCTTTTTAACTAACTTCTTTGCTGATTATTTTAACTACGTTGTGCAGGTGTCCAGTAATAGGAGTATACTATTTTGGAGCTTAATTGAGGGGTTGGGTGCAAGAAAGGCACTTCTCTCAAATGCAAGTTATGAGGAAATTGATGTTGAAAATTCAAACCGTAATAATGTTATCTATGCACGCCTTTACATTTTGGGTACTCCTCATCTCTATGATCACAGTATTGAACTACAACTTGGTGATAATATGCATAACAGATCAGAGAACACACTAAAGCGTTTTACTCAAAAAGGCCACATCCTCTAAAATGCCCTCAATTATGGAAGTGCTGAACATTCTTTCGATGACTTCCTGTAGTGTTTTGAAATAGGTGTCGTTCCTGTAGCTGGTGTTATGACTGGCGTGACGCGTTTCACTTATTATTATTATTATTATTATTATTATTATTATTATTATTATTCCACAATAGATTCTCGTACAAAAATACATCTTCATTTGAAGGAGTTTTAACTTTGTATGTATTGACATAGCTGCTGTTGAAAGTGAAATTTGATCACGTTAGTCATCCATGTCTAGCCGGTCATAACAATCCCAATGACTTACTTATACATGCTCTGACTGCTGTTGTGGAATGACGGAGTTGATGCACAAGCCAAAATTGGCTAGAGAGAGTAAATGGTACAATTTCTATCTGCTATGTTTTCACTACGCAATGTCTCATAAGCATTTATTCGAATTAAATACGTAAAAACTATTTGTTATCCCTAAAGCTCATTTAATATAAATATTTTGATTTAAAAATGACAGTACGAAGCTAAAATATCGCTGAACCCAAGTGGAATTTGTGTTGGAAGTACAAAGCAGATGATAATTGGACAGACTTTCTTAGTGTCTTTTTCTCCCAATCATTATATCACCAATTTTATTATTTTCCTTCATGGTCTCGTTCTCGCTGTCCTTTAAGAACGTGTCCGGCCTTACCAGACAGGTACAGCACGTAGTGAGAGAGACAGATGGAAGATAGATACATACAGTAGGTGGGTAGGTTAACAACAGTTAAACACAATGAGAATAAAAAATGAGCTAAGAAATGATGTTGCAGAGTCATTATGTTTTTGTTATATATTTCCTACTTCCTCCTACTCGTGAATAGTAAAGCCAGGGCCGTCGTAGAGGCCGCTCAAGACTTTATATAGAGACTATAATGAAACAGTCGTATTCGTAATTCGTGTTACAATTTCACTTCGTAACAAAATTTAACTTTTTTTTTTCTTTTTTTTTTTTTTTGCGCTGGGCATGTGATACATGTTTTCTATATAATTTGAGCCTCTTGAATACGAATATGACAATAAAAACAGTTGTTGGTTACGGTTTACGGTTTTACGGTTTTTGACAAATTTTCGAATTTATATCTATTCGGAATATGTATGGTAAGACTTTCCTGTGTTAAATTTCAACGTACCTCGTTTACATGTTTCGATCTATTTATGGGTCATCTTCAGAACTGGTCGTTGTTGGTCTTGGCGCCACTTGTTCTGTTTCCTGTGAGGGTGTGTTCCTGTGGTATAGTGTAGAGTCAAAGAGCGTGTGTGTTTTGAAGTTGAGTTGTGTGTTGAGAATTTCGTTGGGGTGTGTTTTTGTGTGTCTGTATATTTCATATTGTTCTAGTGTGTTTAGTTTCTGGCTTTTTGGTTGGATGTGTAGTATTTCCATGTCTGTGTTGATGTCTCTGTGGGTGTGGTTAGCATTTGTGATGTGTTTTGCATATGTGGAGGTGTTTTGTAATTTTGCTATGGCTGTTGTGTGTTCTTTGTAACGTGTTTGAAACGATCTGCCTGTCTATCCTATGTAGAAGTTGTTGCAGGTGTTACATTTGAGTTTGTATACGCCTGTGTGGTTGTATTTGTTTGTTTGTTTGTGTTGTTTGTGTGTTGAGATGTTTTTTTAGAGTGTTATTTGTTCTGTATGCGATGTTGTAATTTAATTTCTTGAATGAGGTTGCAATTTTGTGTGTTTTTGTTTTCGTATGTTAGTGTGATGTATTTTTTGTGTTCTTGTGTTTGTGTTGTATTCTTATGTTTTTGTGATTATGTTTTGCGCCAAGACCAACAACGACCAGTTCTGAAGATGACCCATAAATAGGTCGAAACATGTAAACGAGGTACGTTGAAATTTAACACAGGAAAGTCTTACCATACATATTCCGAAGTGATGCAGTGTTAAAAGTTGTGTAATCAAGATGCATTATATCTATTCATAATACTGCTTTATATAATGACAATAAGGTTAAATATTCACTGTTCAGAAGATTACAGCTTTCTTTTTCTGCATTTTCTTTTACACTGGGCGTCAGCTACATCACGAGCTAAAGTCCAACAATCGCCTGCTAGTATATTAGTACTCCACTGTCCTTGGTATCTTTTTTCCTTAGTTGAAATTTCTTGATGAAAGCGCTCAAGATGAGAATGAAGGAAGTGAATTTTACAACCCATAGTTTCATATGCCAACAGTAAATTTTTCACTAGGTCTTCTTAGCTCTCACTCCTGCGGTTACCCGGAAAATTTAATATAACCTCCTTGATTGCAATCCAGGCGGCTCTCTCTTTTCCTTTCAACAAAGATTCAAAGTTCTTCATTATTTGTCTAATTTCTGGTCCGTTGAAAACTCCCTCTTTTATTTTCGAGTCACTAATAGCAGGAAATTTTTCCTGGATATGTTTAAATGCTTCAGTTTTATGATTCATACCTTTAACAAAATTCTTTATTAACCCTAGCTTAATGTGCGAAGGGAGTAAAATTACTTTACTTCGAAGTACAAGGAGTTGATGTATAATATTTTTCTTCCCTGGCTCTAGTGATTATCGTTTTATTTTATAATGCTTATCTCGAGCGCGACTGTCCCATTCGCACAGAAAGCAGCGAAATTTTGTTTAGCCTAATTGCATTCCAAGAAGCAATGCTACAACCTTCAAATCCGCACATATAAACCATTCGTACTATGTATATTACCATTACAGCACACTTTAAAGAAATACATGCCTTACACAGAATACTAACACCACGGAAATTTCCTGGTAAACTGAAGCGATTTCATCGGCGAACCTGTTTCTTCCTCTCCAAATGGAACTAAAAAGGGCAATAAAATAATTTTCGCTTTTAGAAGTGGTTTTGACAGGGTGGTCTGTTGCAAAATATAAACTACAGTAATGTAATTAAAACCCACAGTGAAAAAATACACATCTCAAGTAAAATCAGGTATTCTCGAGCGAATACATACCCTGAATCTGTTTCACTCCCTCCAAATAGACTCGTAAAAGAGCAATAAAATAATTTCCGTTTCTACAAGTGGTTCTAACATGGTGGCCTACTTGTACTAATATTGTTTTCACATAATGGGTCGCCATATTTGTAAAACACACGAAATACGGTGATTTTTTAAATAAAATGCATAGAAAATTAATTATATTGTGCATCTCGAAAACCCGAACTGATGAAACATTTTGCTTGTTATTTTTTAATTCAGAAGGTCGAAATTAGTAAGAATTTGTTAGTTTTTTGTCTGACGCAAAATGACTGTTGATCAATGTTTCTTTGCCCTATTATATAAATTCATCGTACTGTTAAATTTCATTCATGGAAATCACTATTAAATTCAATCGACTCTTTTATTGTAAGTAACATTGCAGTAAAGTATTTTATCTTATTTTTTACCTGATGTAAGATAAATTCCAGATGAAAATTAGTACGTAAAGTTATGTTTAAAAATAGGCCGCCTAAGTTTGTTCAGCCCTTCGGCGCTTTTGACGAGGTTCAATACTGAAATTAATAAACAGCGCATGAATTCAACAATTAATGCACGAAGAAAGAAAAATTGGCGAACTTTCTATAGCGCCGGTACTAACTGCCTTCGGGGTAGTAAATGGTAATGATTTTCTGCAGAGATGCAGGAACAAAGAAAACATTGGGAGGCTCAGTAACTGAAAATTGAAATTTAAAAAAATTATAAGAGTTATCCGTCAAAACACATTACATTTTATATAGAGTGCACTGCATATGGTGACTTCGGCAACGAAGAATGTGCTTTAAAACTCCATCAATATCTCTATACCGCAGAAATAAAATTACATAAATGTAATGAAAATGTGCTGAAAAGGATTGCACTGGTTATTCACTGAATGACCTGGATCGATTTCCATAGTACAGATAGCCCATCCGTATGTTAAAATCGGCAGCACTTTGAAGACAACAACCGCCAGGATCGCCACCCGTCCGCCGTAAACGAACACGAGATGGCAGTACAGTCACTAATGCAACTCAAATGGGAATTATGACGCGACTCCTTATGTAACAACTAGATGGCAGCATAGTAAACCTGACAAAACTTGTTAACTTCAAAGCTTATAAGGCAGAGCTGTCTGGGTATATATGATCTAGGCCATAGTACAGTTGCTCTGGAGGAACATATTGTATATAGAAAATCAGAAACAAACAGTGAGAAGGTAAACTGCTTATAAGGTAGAGAAACAGAACAAAGAAAAACAAGCCTCATAACATAGGCCTATTCTTCAAAACTCAGTTTGATGAAGAACAAGCTATTGAAATAAACATCAAGAAATCTACAGTTAATCGTCTGCTTCAAATTGAAAACGCATCAGTTCTACATTATGATCTGCTTACTTCCTTTAAGACGATGTAGGAAACTTATTTCAGAAGCGAATGTTTGCCTGCGGATTTCCTTGTGCATTATGAATTCGTCAGCCACATCATCAAGATTCATTTCATTAGCAAGATGTTGATATATCCCCCTTCAGGATAATGCAAAAACGTAACATGGACGCACTTAAGATACATCTAAGTTTAAGCCTACACGTAACAAAATAGTGTTAAATGTTCACTGTAAAACATTCAAAATTGCAATCTTTGAACAGAAAGTAATGCTTAATTACCTTATTTATTGAATTATCATATGTTGATGACAAGTTAAAGTTGCTACGGCATTGAGACGTGTTTGTTCCATTGTTCAGGTACATTGCTGGTATAACTTCAGACACCTTAGCGAGGAAAATGATCTCTCTGCCCTACATGTAGTGGTTGGTATTGTCGAAAATAATCGAATGAACTTGACGAGTTCCGGTAACATAGAAGATGGTCTGTGGATAAGCTTCGGGGTTTCTACCGCGTTGTCTTGGTGTTGGTGGCTGACGTTTCGACCGCTGTGTTGTAGTCATCTTCAGAGCAGTTGGATAAGGAAATAGTCTGCGAGCTCATGTCGTAGCTCCTATGATAATAAATCAAACGCACTGTAATTCAGCAAATAATTGAGCGGCAAATAACGTCCTCGTGTGCTTTCTGCGAACGCCAACGAAAGAGTCAAAATGGCGGGTGATTATATTAAGTATTTATCGAGCCTTAAGTAATGAAAAACGTCTTCATCAGCAAATCACAAGACGCACGTTTAAATGTAGCCAACCTGCAACGCGATTGGCTGCCGGAAATTAGAGCGACGGGACTATAGTATCAGTGCTGATGCTGCTACAATACTGATGATGATGATGATGATGATGATGATGATGATGCCTCTACTGTTATTGTTGTTGATGTAAATGAAGACGTTCTTGTAGACATAATATTGTTAATTCACAAAAATTTTTTGTGCTACAGAAAAAATGCAATGTTCATGTAATTTATTATTACTATAAACCCATCAGTTTTCATAGCTTGGATATTACTTTTCAACTGGTAAAGATCACAAATCACGTCATCTGCCAACCGCTTGATAAATGCTCTTCATCTTTCACCTCTACTTATTTTCGTCTTTATTCTGGTTCTTTACGTTTATATTTACATTCGGAGGACAAATATGATGACTGAGCTGTGAGTTTAGGTGTTTTCCTAGACACTACAAGAAATCTACCGTCACTTCGAAGCTGCTCCATCTTCTCGCATAATGTTGTACCCAAGTGATTGGTGCACATGACAGTGGTAGCACTGCACAGTGGGCCAGAATTCAAATCTAGCAGGAAAATATTGAATTTTTTTTATGTTTTAAATGACGTTTTCTCGCTATATAGTCTCGAAGTACTAAAACTGATCTTCATAAATCTGTATGCCATCAATTTATACCGAGCGAAATGGCAACAGGGCTGGCTGCTAAAAGTCGCTAAGTGTAAGAACCCGAGCGCCAGACGGTTTATGGCGGTAGTGATGTGAGGGTGATCTGTGTGTTGTTGATGTGGAGAAAAGTGTCTTTCTCTGATGGAAGTTTTAACAGAAGGTTCGTACTTCCTATTTCCATTATTCATACTTTAATTGTATACGTGAAATATTACCAGGGATGGGTTAAACATAGCTTTAAAATATTGCGGAATTATGTCTTTACTTCATTTTAAATTAGAGATACAAAAAATGTTGCACCAGGTGTCACCTTAAAATCTACATCAGATTATAAAGCAATCCTTACAGTTTATTACAAAAGTTAAGATTTGCTTGCGTTTGCTTGCCTTTTCCTTATATTTGCGTTTGCTTGCCTTTTCCTTATATTTGCGTTTTTATTTCAGAGGTAGATCCCCATATCCAGTCCACTGTGACTCGGATGGACTTAAACGAGGTGTTGACTACTAAAAAAGGGTCTACTCAAACTCTCACTGATTTCGTAGTGACAAAATTAGAAATACAACATTGTTCCAAGGATATTATACGGTGTGTCGAAAAAGTTGTGCGCACATTTAGAAGTAATTCAGAAAAACGCTTGAAACAGTGCTCCAGGAAAAAGGACAGGTTTTTGCGTAAAGATTCGGAATGGTTAGTGAAATCAATGGACCACAGACATCCTCCTCCCTTCCCTCTACTTTTCCCACATGCCTGGCCGATTACTCCAGTCTCTTTCTTCTCTCCATTAATAAATTATTGTCAATATTTTAGTAAAACCTGAAACTTTTAAAAGGGGAATTAAATACACTGTAAATTCACAGGACTAACGGCTTCAAAACTGGATACCTGGTTCAAATAAAGTGCACTGGTACAAAATTTAATTGGAGGCATGAGATAATTACTCTGCTTGCCATTAAAATTTCACTTTAATTTATGTGTCCCCAATTTAAAAAAAAGGACATCAAATTTCCCCAAAGAGTTCTACAGTAAGTAAAAACTCGCCAAATGTCCAAGGATTTAATTCTATCCGTTTCAGGAGTAGGTAGACCTCAAAAATTGTTTGAAGAAGGTGGCATGAAAACAAGAGTTAAACATGTAGGGTACGGTCTCTGAAAGATAAGCGTTCTCAAAGTGAATTAGTTCTAGCTACTCAATTGTCTTTGCGGGGTTCAGGGAAAAGAGATGCAACATACGTTCTACAACAAATCACCACAAATTACTCCAAAAAGAGCATCAAAGTATACGATAGCCTATAATAAGTCTCCAACTTTACCAAGACCATATACACCAGAGAAAGCATTACAATTTTTAATATATAACGTCACCAAACGTAAATACAATGTGCAGTGTTACCTATAGGTTTGCCCAAGCCCAAGAAGCTAACATTAAAGTATTAGAAAGTACTGTGAAGATTATTCAAGAAAATTTTCACGAATTCAAACAATGTAGGATATCTTAAATCATCTTCTTGTAACTCCTGATCCTATCATATCAAGTATTTATCCGTTTTAAGAAAATAAGAATTCCTTTCCCGTTGAAGTGCGACAAATATTGAAGGAACCCCATACTTACAGTACAAGTGAAGACGTGCGTGTGACAAGAGGGAAGGATGATGAAGCGGACGAAGAGCAGCTGCAGCTGGAAGAGGAGGAGAAAGAGAAAGAGGAAGGAAGATAAGGAGGACGATAATGCAGACGATGACTCCTCCTATTAGAGAATATTGGAAACTATAAGTTCACGAAAAGAACAAGTGATATAATTAAGTACCTAGTAGGCTCCATGAAAATAATTATTCAAACTCGCACTCATAGCTCATTACTACGGATAACAATTCCATACTGGCTTATTATTATTCCATAAGCTCTTAGAAATCATTATTTAGTAAAACAGAATCCTTCAAAATTATATTCCATACTTATTTAATTTTTCCCGCTAGATTTGAATTCTGGCCCACTGTGCACTGGGCTGAACATTGTCCCTGTGATTGGAACGTAACCATTGTTGCCTTCTTCTGTGGGAGTCTTTTGGATAAGAAAACACATAACCGTCGGTTGCAGTGTTATAGTTTGACCTATAGCAAGGAACACAGCACTTTCGAGGAATGGTCATAATTTAATGAAAATAACTACGGTAGTGTTCACATAGCACATTTTCTTAAGAACTAATTAACACTACAAAGTATCAACATTCATAAATTTTGCGACCGTTTACTGTTAAATCAGTAATCACTAATCTTAACGCATTGGTTTCATTCAAACTGAAGTCGCCCTGGGTGGCGCAGGCGGTATAGCGCTAGCCTTCTGTGCCCGAGGTTGCGGGTTCGATCCCGACCTAAGTCGATGGCATTTAAGTGTGCTTAATAAAACATGGTTTAATTAAAATTTAAATTTCAAACTGAATCAGCGCAACGTAACTGCCTAAGAAGATGACGTCATTCTATGTTTACAACGCTGCTTCTCCCCGTCTTCGACTAATGCAACAACTCTTGCTGCATCAGTGACACTTAATAACATTTACACGAAGCACAATGCAGTTACAGTTTATCAAGCTTTAAATTCTGTGCAAGATGCTTCTCTTGCTTGTGAAACTTTCAAAAGATATCACTAAGATAATCTGCGGTTTACACTCTGAAACCGTAGTATTTTGTTTTCTCCTTTGAACATTGTTGTCAGAACATCCATTGTTGAATTAAGATATGACAAATTAATTACTACAATGTGATATGAAGATAAATTCATGCTTCATAAACAATCTTAAAGCCTCGTTCACACTTTTCAAGTAACTTGAATTCAAGTCACTTGAAAAGACGAACTTGAAAAGTTTGAACTATGTTTCAAGTTGACTTGAAATCAATTAACGGCTTGGATTCAAGTTTCAAGTGAAGTTGGATCCCTTTCTACTTTTTACTTGACTTGAAAGGACACTTGAAAAGCGTGAACGTCACTTGATAATTTGAATTCAAAGAGAAAAGAGCGGGAATTTAAATTAACAGCTGTTTTAAGAGCGTTAAATTAACAGCTGATTGTTTTTCAGTGCTACTGGGAACGTAAAAATAATAGGAAACAGCAGTAAGTGAAATAATGACCAAATATTTCAGTTTCTGAAGTTGTATAAAATTCACGAAGGTCTGGGGATTATAGAAACTGCAAAGTTTCGTAATAGAAATGCAAAGGAAGCTGCAAAGAAAGGAAGAGTTCATTTAAGAATTGAACAGCAGAGATTTTAACGTGGACACAGATGAGATAACCTATGAAAAATAATAAAAAACCATTAAACTGTTGATAGAAAAGAAGTGAGGTAGATATGAGGGATTAAGAAGAGAAGAGCGTTGCTTGAAGGGATGACATTTATCGCCGAAACTGGCATGGTTCAATGTGGTTGATAGATTTTTGTGGGGGAACTGTAACAGCTTCAAGATAATCATTTTCAATTATGGTAAATCAGACTCGCTTATATTATATTACATTTGCGATAAGAATTATTAAATCTACTTGAAGATTTCACTCATTCTATTTGTAATGGTCAATGGTCGTGTATTTCTCTTACTAATCTAATTCCTAACCCATACTGAACAACGCGTTTTCCATTTCTTCAATGTATTTATCATTTCCCTGGCACGGAGACTTGCTACTACAGAAATTCCTAATTGCACAACATCCATGGACGCCATTTTATCCTACTTGAAAACAAAATAACTTGAATGTGTCTGAACGGCGACTTGAATTCAGGTACTTGAAATCACGTGACTTGAATTCAAGTTACTTGAAAAATGTGAACGACGCTTAAGGATAATGTAGAATTTTCAAGTGTCTCGTTTATTTTACCTCTCAGTGTAGGTGAAATATGAAAAATAATGAATTTCTAAACTGAAATTAATAAATGTGATTCTGGTACCCTATACAGGAATATGAAGGCCATCATTACATAAATATGAAACAAGTTGATGACAATAAATTTCATATTCGTATTCATATTACGTTTTTGTAATCGGTTTAAGATAAAAAAACTGCATTTCAGTAGATTATCAAAATGCTAACGTATGAAAAGTTAGGGTATGTACAATCACATAAGAATTCCTCTATTTCACGCTTTGACTTCGCAGCTCGTCGTCGTGTTGATTCTGTTGTCCGTCCCACCACATTTTAGCAGCAACGCACACACATCACGGAACTTCAAACAGGGCACAATCCTCAGAGGAATGGAAGTCCTTGTAGTTCCGATTTAAAGACCGTATGTCCACACCTGTGGAGTAACGGTCAGCGCGTCTGGCCGCGAAACCAGGTGGCCCGGGTTCGATTCCCGGTCGGGACAAGTTACCTGGTTGAGGTTTTCCCTCAACCCAATATGAGCAAATGCTGGGTAGCTTTCGGTGTTGGACCCCGGACTCATTTCACCGGAATTATCACCTTCATTTCATTCAGACGCTAAATAACCTAAGATGTTGATAAAGCGTCGTAAAATAACCTACTAAAATAAAAAAGACCGTAGTTTATTATTGAAAGTGTGAGTTTTCCTAAATAATTTTTGGAGAACTCAAATTTATTATTAATATCGTTTCTCGGTTCTAAGATTTAAATCTTTTCGAATGTAAAATTCACTGAGTTTTTCTGTTTGATAGGCTATATCAATCCTATGTAGCAAAGGACTACTGACTAGCCTAAGTAGAGGATAGCATAGTTGTTAATTGTTACAGTATTTAGACTCGAAAATAACTGAATACACAGCCTGAACAAAAACATTTGCAGTAAACAACATGAGACATGCATATTAATAACCTGACATCCACTAAGAAATATGTATTCATGACGTCATTTCATGGACGTTATGATGGTTTCGAAAAAATATATGTTGCAATCTGCTAGTGATGACAAACTGCTTTTCTCGATATTTAGAAACACGTTGAAGAGCGTGAATATGAGAACGAAAGGACGATGCCATTATATATGCTTGACTTTCTTCAAGGCACAATCTCCTGACGCGGTCACGGCTACATGGATACTTAATACTGCTTAAGTTTTAAGCAAATTCATACAAAGAATAATTACAATGTGTAATATTACTTCTGTTGAATTTTTCAGCTAACCCTACAGTTGATTTTGACACTGTGCCTAAGATCGTTCTTTGAGCAATAGACGAGACTCGTACATAATAAAATCCACCCGATATTTATCGAAGTCGTCGAGCTGGGTCTTAGCTGTCCTAGGAGTTTCAGTATTAGGAGAGCTGAAAATGACGGTGAAATGTACTCTTCAGGGTGTATGTATTATTCTTCGCATCGTACTAACTTGAACGTTTGCTGTTTACTTTACATGTTTCTGGATTGTACTATGCTTGATATTTCTCACTTCCCTCTTTCCCTTTGCTCTATAAATGTGTATTTGTATATACCAAGTCGCTTCTTTTGTTTGACTACTCTTGTCTCAGAGGAATGTGGAATTATTTCTCCACTAGCCGTACCCGTGCGCTCCGCTGCACCCGTTAGAAATAAATATAAAGTAATTATATGATTAAAATAGGACATTTGATCCAGGGAACATTCGTGTTTGATACAAGGATAAATCGTTTAATATGTTACTTAATTTAAATTGTATTTAAATAATTAAAATGCGATCATTTTGGTCCAGAGACCACTCATTTGGTGCAATGACAATTCCTTTAACATGTTTCTTAACTTTTATTACACGCAACCATAGTTTAATGAACATTGACATAATTTAGATTTAATGTGTATACTTTATTTTACTTGCTATATGTTTCCATTGAATTATGGTAATAACTTAATTTTAACCCTTGTTTTCTACATATTCAGTAAATGGCGCTTGGCCCACTAAGGTTCTCAACCCTTCAAATAACTTAAATTATATTATATTATATTATATTATATTATATTATATTATATTATATTATATTATATTAAACTTTTACAATAGCGCAACATAATCTGCTTGAGTCATTACCCAATTTTTTTGCATTGCATTTAATGCATATGTATTTTATGTATTTTAACACGATTCAATTGAGCATAGTTAAAATGTGGATTATAAAATAATGGAATGCTAAGCTAACATATTATTACTGCATACTAAATCAATACACTCTCGTTATTCGTTAATTCTCTGAGATAAACATTATTTTAAGAAATATAGGAAACGAATATACAGAATAGCCTATTAAGTTTTCTGTGCATAAGAAGCTATTTTAATCTTACCTGTTCTCAATTCACTCAGACGTTACTGTAATAACATTATAGCATTATGTCCATCTAGAGAAACTTCACTTTTCAATGGTGAAATAATAATTAATTATACAAATCGGTTAATTTAGCTTCCGATATTACTTCATACAAACACAGAAACATTCTCTGTAGGCTATGTTTCATAGCTTTCGATTGTTGTTGTCCAAGGCCTCTTATAGACGAAGTCATTTGTTTTTTATTTCATTACACCGCCTTAGATGGCAGTTATTTTAATTTTAAAACTCATTTATTTCATTAAATATCAGTCCTATCAAAATTTTTCAAATAATAAAACTTATCGGAAATAATGTTTAAAGAAACTTTTGTTATGTAACATTTTTCACAAAAATCAATAATAAGCGAGATATTTCGATTTACTTAATTCAGGCCCCCTTATAACCCCCCTTTTAAATAATGTATTTTGAATGCCATATAGCCTAAAATCTAAGTTACAACGAACTTAATTGATATTCCAATTTTCATCGAAATCCGTTCAGGTAACAAACATCTAGACAGACAGACATACAAACAAAAATTAAAAAAAAAAGCTATGTTCTGTTTCAGGGTGGTTAATTATATATGTTAGGACCAATTATTTTTAAAAATCGAAAATTACCAGAAAAATTTCGGCTACAGATTTATTATTAGTATAGATATAAATAGTTTATTTGTAGCTAATTAATAAAGCACAAAAACACTACAGTGAAGCTCCACAAATAGACACTCACTCTCGTATACTTCACGATACAAGGTAAGTCAACACACCCTGTCCAGCGCTGCACAGGGCTAACCGGTTGAACCAGTGCAGTAGTGTGCAGATACTCGTACACGTTGGCAGCAAGGCAGGGAACAGAAAATGTGTACCTATATTGAAGCAGAAGTTACAAATATTGGAAAGGTTTTAAAAAGGTGAATCAATCAGAGCCATCGCTCAAGAATTTGACATTTCGATCAGAACAGTGATAAAACAAAATTCATCTAAATACGAGCCATTTTGTAGTGATTATAAGAAGCTTTGTTATTATCAGTTAATTGTATGATGAAAACACAGCTTATTTTGTGTAATTTCCTAAATTTAATCAATAAGGATGATTTATGTTCTCTCTTGAAGGGTATACACCATTTTAAAATAATTTAATACGCAAACACAACTATTACAAGAAATGCTCAATAAGTTTTTGTAGCTTTATTCTTTTCAGCTCTAAGCAACAATAATAATCCAGGTTGGCAGGCGACGATAGAAAAGATAAGATGCGAAAACAAATGAATGAGGTGTATAAACAATTGAATACTCTTTCATATTTAAGTATAAGAATATAGGGGTGCCGTTTGAAACTTCAAAGGGGGAGGGGTGGGTGGGAAGTGAAATCTAAAATGCAATTAAGCCTGGTTTAAGACTTCCCCTTCAATATCTAAATTTACGTGTTTTTTGTAAAAAAATTGAATTTAATTTAATTAACTAGTTATGTAGAGTGGGAAGTTTTGAAATGAAAACCCTGTATGTAGATACATTTAGAGAGTATTTCCTCCGGATGTTTGTTTTATGTTTCAGATGTATCACGTACAGTATATATTATACTTAATCACGGATTTGTTTTGTTATATATTTTGCATATACTTCAATATATTATTTAAAATTATGTACGTTAATTATTTATGTTTCGGTCCGCACGCCATAAAAACATTGTACAGCCCTTACGTTTACCAATGTCCGCAGTACCCTGTAGAAAGACAAAGTTCGAACCTCGTCTCGCACATGGACCATTGCTGTGTCTATTTGTGGAGTTCCACTGTATATCCAATTAATCTTCATAAAGCAATGACAGAATGAGCAGAAATCGGTGTCACAAGGAAGACTAACACTTTCTCCTTATAGCTACGCTGTGTCTTGCGCAATGCAGTTCATTATGTTGTTTCTATTGACATACTTGCTTATAGCTTATTTTCTACAACTATCATTTATTCTCCATTGAAGTAAGATATTTCATTTTCTGTATTACACACTTAAGGTGCACTTAATAGCCTATATATATTTCACCTAGGAGTTTAAAAGGACAATAGAGATGCCTTCAGCAGAATTAATATGGTTTCTTGTGCCCTAACGGTAGCCATGTTTATTAGCACCAGTCAGGAGGCAGTTGCATCAGAACAGATTGAGTGATGAGTAAAGAAGCTTGAGTTGGTTACGAATTGGAGTGTTTCAAAAGGAAATAATGAGTATCTGTTGTGTAGGTGTAATAATAATAGAATATTACCGGAATTGAAAGAGGGGAGTTGCCTTTCGCACAATAGCGTAACTAAGAAAGCAAGGACTCCTCCCACACCGCAAAAATTTCCATTGGGCCTCTTATCATATCCATCCAAGCCCAAAGTTGTCGTATTGCTGTGTTAACAGTGTATCTTTCGCAATTACACTCATGCCAAATTATTTCGGTGGTCAATTTGAACTCACCAAATAGTAATAACGGTCTGGTGTCACAATTTTCCAAAGCACCGTTGCTTCGTCGACAGGAAATAACTCGCGACTTGTCTAACGTCAAATTTCCTGATTCTTCACTTTCAATAGCGAGAACAGAAATGAACCCAGTCTCATCTGCAACGTTGTACTACGCAGGTTAAGTCTTTACGAGTTTCAGCTTACTGAATGAGCGCTCGCCAGTTGCTGTAGTGACTGGTAAAGTAAGGAAAAGTTGTAGAACTTTATACGGATAAGAACACTGCTGACAATAAAGTTTTATTTTTGCCTATTTTGCCTTTTTCCTCTTTGCTGCCTTACTTACTTACGGACTTTTAAGGAACCCGGAGGTTCATTGCCGCCCTCACATAAGCCCACCATTGGTCCCTATCCTGAGCAAGACCAATCCAGTTTCTATCATCATATCCCACCTCCCTCAAATCCAATTTAATATTATCTTCCCATCTACGTCTCGGCCTTCCCAAAGGTCTTTTTCCCTCCGGCCTCCCAACTAATACTCTATATGTATTTCTGGATTCACCCATACGTGCTACATGCCCTGCCCATCTCAAACATCTGGATTTAATGTTCCTAATTATGTCAGGTGAAGAATACAATGCGTGCAGTTCTGTGTTGTGTAACTTTCTCCATTCTCCTGTAACTTCATCCCTTTTAGCTCCAAATATTTTCTTAAGAATTTTATTCTCAAACACCCTTAATCTGTGTTCCTCTCTCAAAGTGAGAGTCCAAGTTTCACAACCATAAAGAACAACCGGTAATATAACTGTTTTATAAATTCTAACTTTCAGATTTTTTGACAGCAGACTGGATGATAGAAGCTTCTCAACCGAATAATAACAGGCATTCCCCATATTTATTCAGTGTTTAATTTCCTCCCGAGTATCATTTATATTTGTTACTGTTGCTCCCAGATATTTGAACTTCTCCACCTCTTCAAAAGATAAATTTCCAATTTTTATATTTCTATTTCGTACAATATTCTTGTCACGAGACATAATCATATAGCCTACTTTGTCTTTTCGGGATTTACTTCCAAACCTATCGCTTTACTTTCTTCAAGTGAAATTCTCGTATTTTTCCTAATCGTTTGTGGATTTTCTCCTAACATATACACGTCATCCGCATAGACAAGCAGCTGACGTAACCCTCTCTGTTATCCTGGACTTTCCTAATGGCATATTCTAGAGCAAAGTTAAAAAGTAAAGGTGATAGTGCATCTCCTTGCTTTAGCCCACAGTGAATTCGAAACGCATCTGACAGAAACTGACCCATACGGACTCTGCTGTTCGTTTCATTGAGACACATTTTAATTAATCGAACTAGTTTCTTGGGAATACCAAATTCAATAAGAATATTATATAAAACTTCTCTCTTAACCGAGTCATATGTCTATTTCGTATTATTATGCCTTTTCTGCTTTTTTTTTTGTAACTATTTTCTTTTGCATTTTTTCTGCAATAAAATTGTAGTGTAGTGCTTGTTTGGCAGGAATTATAAGTAATTGCTTGTTTCAACGCAGCTGTTGTAAATATGGTTTAATGGATTTAATTTTATAAAGGAAATGTACTAACACTGTGTTCATGTTTAAGTAGGTCGCTATCTGACCGTCGTAAATTTTTATTGAGATGCCGATTTAAAACATTATTGAGGAAGAATCTGGTGGCATCCTTTGTTACACTTAAGAAATGGATAGGCTCTCCTTTCACAATATGTTCATTGTTAATACGAGTACAAAAATATTGAGAAGAAAAGCCAGTTGTTAATAAATGTCTTGCAGTTATTCAGTTCACTATTTGAAACCATGTCGAAGACAAGTGAGCATTTGTATACCAAAGTGACGACGTTTGTTGAAGAGTTTGGAAGTCAGCAGATGGAACAATATTTTACTGTGCATAGTGTGTGAAAAGTCTGTAACCACGAGAAGTATTTTGTGACATAACATACTATTGCAACAGCTAAAGATGTTTCTGCTGTAGTGAAGAGCCTAACTAGAAGAAAGTGTGTACTCTAACTTCGGCTTTAACGAATAAGCAAACAGTTTTTTCAATAGATTAAAATTTGTGTAAAACATTTCTAGAAGCAGGGATCCCTTTTTGGAAATTGGAAAACAAATCTTTGAGCACATTTTTGGAGAAAAGCACTGAACCCATACTTACAAAAAATTATGTGCTTGATTGTTATAAAGACGTGATTGAAAACATTTGACATCGTGTTGGGGGAAGAAAATATGGGTCTCCATCGACGAGACAACGGATGTAGTTGACAGGCATATAGCCAACATAAACATCGGAACCATGGACTGTACAGATGATGAAGAGGGCTGTACTTCATTCCTTATAATTTCTGAGGAACTGAAAAATACCAATAACATAATAACTCAGTCATTTATTACAGCCTTGAATATGCTTTTCCGGAGGAAATTCGATATAATGATGTTCTCCTACTTCTTACAGACGGCGTATCATACATGGAAAAACTGCTAGAAATAAAAAAAAATGTTTTTCCAACAATTGGCTTGTACATTGCTTTCATCGTGTTGCTGAGGAGGTGCGCAGTTTCGTCTCTAATACCAAGAAGATTTTCCTTTAAGCTCCATACCGTGTCCAGACATTCAAAGAGCTCGACCAGATCTACACAACCAATCCTAACGGAATGGGGAACGTGGATTATTGCTGTTTCGGATTATGCAACGAACTTCAAGACAGTGGACGAAGTTATCAATTCATTTTCTCAAGATAATTCTGTTTCTATTCGTCATGCCAAAGACTTTTCAGTGCAGCGGAAATTCAAAACGACCTCGCCTTTATCGCTGCCCTTTATGCAAAGTTAGCTGTTATTATCAGTCTTGAAGAAAGAAAACTACCGTTGAGTACATCTCGAAGATTGTGGAAGAGGCAGTAAAATTGATCCAGGCAGTTTTAGGCAAGATAGGAAATGCAATGAGTGACGACTGCAATAGAGTAATGTTTGCCGATCCAGACATAAAAACAATAAAAAGGATAGCCAAGATTCTCATTGGTCAAAATGGAGATGGATCCTTTGATCATTGCTTGTTTCAAGTATGTTCCAATTACCACAGTGGACGTTGAACGTTCTTTTTCTGTTCTGAAAACTGAATTATCTGACAAACGACAGAATATCAATTTGATAATTTGAAAAAAAAAAAAAAGCCTTGTGGTTATATGCAACAAATGATAAACGGCATTAAAAGAGTGAATCCAGTATTCTTGTGATTTTTGGTTGCTAATAATATTGTTGTTAAAAAATGTAAATGGTTGTTTTCACTGCCTATATTATATTAGCATTTTATAGCAATATATATTTAGGTACATGATTATACATTTAATCAATGGTATCGTGAAAACGAAATAATTTGAGATAAAGTGTAACAGTATTCTAGGACGGAAATTCACGTGTCCCTAATACGAACGATCTTCAGAACTCATTCAACATCATTATACACATAAGGATACAATTTGAAGATTTGTGTGCGGATAAATTATATTAAAAAAGAAAGTAAAAGTTTAAAATATGACCTGTCAATAATAGGTTTAAAATGCAAAATTAAGTTTCAAATATAGCGATAAATATTCCTATTCCACAACTTGATAACCTTCCAGTTTGTCGCTAAGGGACACAAACTAGATGGATCACAACAGCAGAGGCAGATTACTACGTTGTAAGTCAATATTTACCTGCCTCTGCGGTGGCTGAGTGGTCAGAAATTCAGCTGTCACGCAGGCGGTCCGAGTTGGAGTCCCGGTCAGACCTAGAATTTTTTATTGAAAAATCCATAGTGGCATTTGTGGCGGACAAGGTCGCAGTTGGAGTTTTTCTCGGAGTTCTTCCTTTTCCCCATATTAGTTAGGCATCTACATCATTCGGTCAACATTTCTCCATTTCGTCATCATTCCATAGCATTCCCCGAACGCCGTCTGGCGACGTAAGGAGAGGACTAGCCTATGGACGAGTGGAGTTGCCTGCTCGAAACTTGAGTACCCAACGAACCTTTGTGTAGTCAGCCGGTGTGGGTTTGGAAATGTGCCTAGTTTAAGGGTTAGTCCAATAGATCATGAAAGGTCGCAGTGCTGGATTGTGGTGCTCCCTCAAGAAATTCCATTCCATTTCAAGTCAATATTTAATTAGATCAATGTACTGTATATCTACTATGACCTATGTATTGTACTGTTTGTCAATAGTGATTCAATACAGTAACGACCTCAGAAGGTTTATATAAGATGTGCAGATTTCTATGTGAGGACGTGAAGGGATCGTTGAGAGTTAGGCCAACCACGTGTGCAGTAATTGCGTGAGATAAATACCACTCAAATGCACGTAAATCCTACGATTGTGCCTTACAGTTCGGATTAGCAGTTAACTTTTTGTATGTAAGCTTTCCTTCATAATGAGTACGAATTTCAAAGGGAGATGTCATCACAGCGACAGAAATGCGCTTCAAAGAATGAACAACTGAATATATAATCCATCCTTATATACCTAAAAATGCAGAGAAAAAACTCGCAGAATCACGTTAATATAATGAATCGAACAAGAATCCCTAGACAAATCCTGCATTATTACACTTCATGGCAGAATATCTATAGGACGACCGGCTAAACGATGGATTGAGCTCGCAACAGAGCATATGGTCTAAACCAATAGTGGGCATTCCTGCGGCATTGCCGCAGTGACGTCAGACCTCAGCGAAGCATCAAACTTATCCCCTATCTTCCCCTTCCCCCACTCCATGAAAATACTGCGCGTGTATGTGGCGGATTATACTGGACTGCTGTACTTCGGAGCTTCATTAGTGACACAATGTCTTTCGCAGAATCATATGAATCGAGAGGATATCACACGTACAAGAAAGGCGGTTCTTTCATTTCTCATATTTAGGATTAGTTACAAAGAATAAATATGGGAAATGCGTGTTATTATTCGGTTGAGAAGCTTTTATCATCCAGTCTGCTGTCAAAAAATCTGAAAGTTAGAATTTATAAAACAGTTATAGGCTATTACCGGTTCTTCTGTATGGTTGTGAAACTTGGACTCTCACTCTGAGAGAGAAACATAGGTTAAGGGTGTTTGAGAATAAGGTGCTTAGGAAAATATTTGGGGCTAAGCGGGATGAAGTTACAGGAGAATGGAGAAAGTTACACAACGCAGAACTGCATGCACTGTATTCTTCACCTGACATAATTAGGAACATTAAATCCAGACGTTTGAGATGGGCAGGGCATGTAGCACGTATGGGCGAATCCAGAAATGCATATAGAGTGTTAGTTGCGAGACCGGAGGGGAAAAGACGTTTAGGGAGGCCGAGACGTAGATGGGAGGATAATATTAAAATGGATTTGAGGGAGGTGGGATATGATGATAGAGACTGGATTAATCTTGCACAGGATAGGGACCGATGGCGGGCTTATGTGAGGGCGGCAATGAACCTTCGGGTTCCTTAAAAGCCATTTGTAAGTAAGTAAGTAAGGATTAGTTACTAATATTCAGGACGCGAACTTAAATATGTACATTCTTAAAATAGATCACCTGTTATACGAGTTCAAAGAACACAGATTCAGTGATTTTCAAAGGATGGAGAAGGATTTCAACATTTTTGCCACCCCTTTTCATGTTTAAATTGAAAATGTTATCTTAGTATTGCAGTTAGAGGTACTGGATTTGCAGAATGATGGCTTCTTGAAAGCAGAATGTGAAGGTCAACTGGGTGCTAAAATTTTTTAAAAGATGTCCAGTACTACATATCCACTGCTTAGACAGTTTGCTTAAAAATAATGAGTACCGTCATTTCCCATAACTATGGTCCTGGAACATAATTATTGTCCACGATACAACTATTCAAATTTTATACTACATAACGTAGTACCTCGTTTATCTATAGGTATTCTGGCTGTACTGTAGTTTGAAGTCAAGTCACTGCAGCTATCTACGAACGGTCTATGTTACTTCTACAATGATTTTTGAATGGTTGTATCGTGTACCATAGTTGTGTTCCAGGACCATAGTTATGGGAAATGACGGTATGTATTCATCAACCTACCAGTGCGAACAGCTATTTTCTAAAATGAAATTTATAAAGTCCAGCCACAGATCCCGCTTAAGCGATGCTCATCTCCTTGCGCAACTGAAAATAGCATGCACAGATATAAATCCCAATTTCCAAGTAATTGCATTGATAAATGATTAATTAAATATCACGTGAATGGACTATTCTAATTGCATATATTAGGTAGGAGTGTAGTGGCGCAACTGTCTGTAAATCCGTCACTGCACTGTAGAGTGCAACCCCTCCCACAGTATGTAGTTGCCATTTAAATCCTGTCTTGTGTGTTGCGTTCATTTTGCTCGCCACTGGTCTAAACAAAGCCTACATAGCACCGCGTGATGGTGATGATGATGTTGGTGATGATGATGAAGGTTATTATTATTATTATTATTATTATTATTATTATTATTATTATTATTATTATTACCGAAGGAATGGTGAACTGTCAGAAAAGAAAACGGGAGTACGCAGAAACCTTTGGCCAAGCAAAGTTTTTTTTTTCATTAGAAATTTGATTCTCCTGGATTCGGATCTGAGTTATCAGAATGCAAAGCCGAGCACTAACCGTTAGGCTAACAGCGCGCCCAGATTTGCAACGATTAACGACTGTTAATAACTTAAGCGTTTAGCTTAGAATAATCACCGCTCAATCACTTCACATTCCAAACTCTGTACCCCAGTATTTGCAGTCTATCTGCCAAAAAAAATGATCCTCAAACACCATAAATAGATTAATTATAATTGCTAAACTGAGTGGTCGGAAATATATATCTGTTACTAGTTGAGAGCCTGCAACGATCACTATTAGGGCATTTAGAGGGCATATTTCTCAGGGAATTCTTTGTTTGCTATTCGTCCTCTTCATCCTTATGGTGACCTACTTCTGTTGCTTTGTAATTCGCTGCACTGTTAGATGAGCAATATGAGGTCAGCACAACTCCAGCCGGGCTACACCGGACGTCACACTGACGTGCATTGAAGTGCCGAACGTGCTTTCCATGAAACGTCAAAGCTTCGCGTCTTGTTATTCCGTACCACGCCTAGGAAATACCATGTCCGGAGCTTTCAGATTACTTGTGCAGAAGTTCTTTAAGTATTCTCAGAACGAATTGCTGAGCCAAATGCATTGTGATAAGTATTCTTTTTACTGCCTTATCGTACAAGGAGAAAGCATTCAGAGGCTTCACGTCATACTTTTATCGGCATTCTTATACCTAGAAACATAATTGTTTCCAGCAGCCCTGATACCGAAAAATTTGTTTCGAGCAATGCGGTCTGTCTGCTTGTGTAGGGACAATGATTCCTCTTAAATTATTGGACAGACTTTCATCGCATTCAGTATCCACGAATCAATTCAACGGGAATAGTGCACTCTCAATATAATCATTTTTACATAAAAATTAATGCATGTTCGTTGGAATGGAAAACACATATAATTAATTTACTTGAAATCGACTCTAACGATTTGCGATTATATGAGTAATTTAATTTGCTACATACTAGTAAGATGAAGCAATAAGGATAATGGGTAATAAGAGTAAAGCTTAAGTACTTTCTCAAGGTTTATACTTATGAGTATGAGCACTTCCTGTGATTATATACTCGTAACCACTAGAACATACCTACTCATTTTCGTAAGGATAAAGACATTCTACCTAACGTGAATATATACTAATCTCTACAGCCTTCTTGTTTAAAAGTTAGTATATACTCGTGTTACCTATCCTCTTTGACCACATTGCACTGTGATGCTCAGTTTTTTTTATAGACTTTCACATGCTATCGGCTGTAGTGGTTTGTGTTTTGCTTTTTGTAAATTTTGATGATGGATAAATAAATAAATGAAATATATTTAATTAATTAATTAAATAAATAAATAATTAACAATTAAATAAATTAAATTAATGAATAAATTAAATAATTAAATAAATAAAATATGTAAATTAATTAAATAAGTAAATAAATAAAATATGTAAATTAATTAAATAAGTAAATAAATAAAAGAAATTTAATAATTAATTTAATTAATTAATTAAATAAATAAGTTAATAAATAAATACATTAAATAAATAGATATACTAAATAAATAATTAAATAAATGAATAAATAAATTAATTAAATAAATAAGTAAATAAAATAAATAAATGAAATAAGTAAATTAAATAAATAAATTAATTGAATAAATTAAATAAGTAAATAAATAAATGAATAAATAAATAAATAAACATGAAAGAGAGAGTGAATCAGATAAGTGACGTTAATAAAACAGGAAACAAGAAAATAGTACTGGGAAATAGTCATTACGGGATGTTGGATAGAGGTTACAATCCATTTCTAGAATTCCAGTTATGCTAATTCTATTATTGCATTCTGCAATTCAAATTTTACAAAATAAATTGTAATTGCTAATTATATTTAACAATACAATTTAACCTTATAATTTGATAGCCATTCATATTTTTATAGGTTATGTTTTTTATTAATAACAAATACGTGTTTAACCTTTTCCACATTTACTTTTGTGAAGCGTTAAAGGGTTCTGAAGTTCACGTCTTTTTCTATATTTTTCCATGAGGCACTACATCGTTCATAAATTCTGCCATTTCCTTTATTCAACTTTAAACTGAACACAAATCAACAAATACTCAGAATTGAGCCTGCTACAAACCATACTCAGAATAACATGAGAATGAACTTATAAATATGAGAATATACTAGCTTTTATTCTTATCAATCATGAGTATATATTCTGTACAAGATGGATGCTTGAGTGTATTCTACTATGCTTCCATGTTATAAGTATGTAATCAAAAATGAGTAGGTACTCAAATGTTTTTATTCTTATTAACAAGAGTATTTACTAAAAAAAAACCCAGTATATACTATATACTCATGTTTATTCTTACCACGGATAGTCTTTCATTTTGTTAAGTTTACTTATACACCCTTTAACATCTGTAGTCATATCGCGTGTGTAGGATATTTGGGTAGCTATATCAGTAGACCGTTTTTACAATTTGTTTAGTTCCTGTTTCTATTACTGTGTGTTATAGATGGCTTATGTTCGTGTAGGCTACCTAACTGATTTGAGATTTTTTAAATATTTATGATATTACTGATTCAGGCTGTGATGAAATTTACAATCCGGAATTTGTATTTGTGATTGAAGGAAACCATGAAAAACTCAATTCAGATTGACAGACCATGGAGTTTTAAACCGAGGTCTCCCTCGGTATAATTTGTAGCCATCATGTTCCCAAAAAATCTTATATCAGAAGAATTAATTATATTATTTATATTACTGTGCCTCCTATCTAAAACTCTTCAGATAAAAAACTTTAGACTAAAGGATTTTTATCCTAATTTCTTTCTAAAATTTACGTAATTCTGTTACGCAAATATAATTATCAAAACATACTTTAGTTTCCTCTAAAGTATTAATTACTCGTTATATCTACATAATTATAACCGCAACTGAGAACTTCTTCATATATATATTTTTTTCAGAACTATATGAACGCTAGTCGTCATAAATATAACAAGGAAAAGACACCAAAATGCAATAATTAAATTTGCATCCGAAAGGTCGGGAAAAGAAACATTTAGGCCTAAGTACCAAGCATACAGTCAGAATTCGTTCCCTGCCGAAAAGCTAGGCAAATGGAATTTGAGTCACCTTTGCATTGGAGGAATAGCGACCTGCACATCTCAGTCTTTTGTAAACGTCTATTCTACTTTGTATCAGACTTGGAATCCACAAATTATTTTGAAACGAGTAATTTATTCCCGAGTAACGCAATCAGAATCACATTGCGAAAGAGTAGCCTAATGCATTTTCATATGTTTATCTATTTAATGCCGTCTTTCGTTAAAGCAAACTAATAATAGGAGCGATTGTGGAATCATCCATTCATCTATTTAAGCCGTAAAATTTATAAAGTAAGGCACATTTATTTTTTGAATTATGAAGATTGCAGTGCGCCGTTGCGGCTTCCCAACCAACTTATGCGTGGTTCGATTCCCGGCGTGGACAATAGAAGATATATCTTCCGTCCACGAGACTAGGTGTTTGTTCCTTGCCATGTGCTGTCCTGTGTTGTCTCAACGGTGGCCCTTCGTTATGCTGACCACACAAGGATGTTCCGCAATGTGAGTCTATCAAATGTTGGTCCATAGCTATATACCCTGCCCTACACCGAACACTGCTTGTGACATCACAGGAAAAATAATAAAAGAAAGGAGACACACAAACATTTATATCAAAAGTGAACTTGCAATTTGCCTGCAATTAATCCAATCTAGGTCCGCTAGAAATGCCACCGAATAGCTAGCTGTGCCTGCACGTGATGCTAATGGTCGTCTGAACAAAACCTGCATATTAATTCAATACATGCATATTTTCTTTAAATGGATTACGGTATAGATTGTATATTCTATTGTCATTAATATTATATACAAAAAGTATTTTTGAAAGAGAAAAAAGCTTTTAATCACAGTACCGGTGTCATACTTGGTAAGACTTCGTTTCTTCGTTTCACAGTTATTTTACCAATATTTCTCAATGGCGAAATAATCCTTAAAAAATTGAAATAATTTTGTGATTGAAAACAACTATAGATGAAGAGGCGAGACCTGGCGTGTGAGCTGTGCGACAAGGAAAAAAATTAACAGTCAGAAGGAGAATTTGTTTCATGATGATTAATATTATACAAGTCTTCAGTCATGGAAGCTGATCTCTGATTAAAGCCTATCTTCCGCCTCCATATCCATTGGTGATACAGCAACGGTACGTGGTAAGGTCACAGGATAGGTCTTGCTTCCTCTACTGTACTTGGAAAGAAGTTTCGAGAGATGTTTGCAATTCATGATTTTTCTCATGAACATAGCCATGAATGTATTTTTTTTTATGTAGATTTGTTTTAGTAGTTAACAGTTTGAACAGTAAAGTAAGCTCAAACAGAGAGCGAAACTCGTTATCCTTGGAATTTACTTCGTTTGTAGGTGAGAAGGTTGTCTTTTTAGGTGGGTAACAAACAGGCCTTTGAAAGTGCTTGAAAGAACGACCTACGTTAGACGGGGAGTTCAAGGGTACCTGAAGACAAAAACTTCATAACATTCAGTAGATTGATTTCTGGAGTTTAGAGTTGAAACACTCTGAATGACACTTAATAAATCTCTGACAATCCAAAGATGCAAGCTCCTCGTCCCTGCCTCTAATGAATCTGTGTGTTGTGGACTAGTGGCAGTGCTTAGCGATTGGCTATAGCACTCTTCATGAATTGTGTTCCTTTCGACTTTCCTTTCAGATTATTAATGGAGAAAAATTCGCTCTGGCGCAGGGGATCGAACCTGGGTCCTCGGTTCTACGCACCGAGCGCTCTAACCACTGAGCTACGCCAAAGCTCAATCCACAGCACCGGATCGAATCTTTCTCCTTTGGTGTTTTCCCTCAGTGGTCTTACTCCATGTTCGATATATAGGCTACTAGTGGCTTGTGCAGCAATTGCTGCAAACTAAGTCCATAAAAAGTTCAAATAAAAATTGTTCAGATTTATTTTCAATGAAGAATACCAGACATTTTTGTTTCCATAATAGTGAAAGATACTCTCTCTGAATGTTTTTTTTTTTTTTTTTTGCCAAATACTTTTCCTTGAACCTATCCGTCTTCAGTTCTTGAGTTTCAATGCGAAATCGCTAGTAACAATGTCAGGATGATCAGTGGGTTTTTCATGTGGGAGTAATGCAGCAGCTATTTCGGGTCATTGCGGATTGTATGTGAAAGTTAATAAAATGTAAGGTTTGTCATGCTTTGAACAAAAGACTTAGCATCTAGGTATAGCTGCTGCATGTTTCGTGAACTACCCTGAAATGTAGAGGGCAGAATCACTTTTTCCCCACTAAGAGATCTTGCTGAGGTGATCAAGAGACTACAAAATCTTGTAGGCCTCTTATTTTATCAATAAGTAATACCTTTTGATCTTTTCTTATGAATTGTAATTTTTGCGCTTCTTCCAGACAATACTGATCTATCAAATACTGCTGGATTAATTTGTGTAACAATGAATGTTATTTCGTATATTTTCTGTAATATAGGCTGCTGTGAGGAATTTATTGCTGAGCTGTGGAAAATGAGGCGAATGATATGTCAAGAGTTGTAGAATGTTATATGCGCCCTAAATAAAATTGTCCGTCGTAAATCGTTAGCAGTTTCAGTGTTTCATTTGTTGCTGGTTGCGGGAAATAAACTTATTCATCACGGTAGCAAGAAGTGAAATGGCATGCTATTTTCCCTACAACAAAATATGCTTGGCCTAATCAATTAAACCAAAGAAATATGAAATTAATTTTGATGTAGTTTAAAGACGCAGCTAAAATAGGAAGCATGACTCAATTACTACCAAGGAAAGTTAGAGAATCAGACATATAAATATCTATATCACACTGCCATTACATATATGAAAAGGACCCACACCACTTGATTAATAATTGTAAAAGTTTTTCATTTTAATAACAATATTGTTGCCTTACGTAAGTTTGATAGTTTTCAATAACATAAGTTTATATAGGCCTATAGCCGTTACTCAGTAAATTATAGAAATGAAGATCTAATATAAAATATTCATTCTCTGCGTCTACTTACATAAAGCCCCAAAAGGTTTCACTTTCATATATCAGTATAGCATTAAGTGTTGCATTAACTATAATAATATTTCATTTTTAATAGTAATAATGTCATCAAACATTCTTAAGTTTTGTAGTTCTTAATATCCAATACACAGCTGTACTCGGAAAACTACAGACCAGAGAAATAGCCTTCGTGTAATAGCCTATTGTTTATTGTAGTGTGTTTTGTTTTATTCTGAAATGCAACACGGCCGACTTGATGCTCGCTTCGCTTAAGGAAGCGAACATCAAGTCGGCCGTGAATGCAATTAATTAGTTCTCAAAACTGACGAAAGATGGATTTTGGAAAAAAGGAAAATGATGTAGGAAAATTGACATTTCACTGAAAACTACTATTTTTCCGAAAAACTTTGGGTTCCAAGCTTCAAAATGAGGGGTCATTTATTAAAATCCGTTCAACCGTTTTCCCGTAATTTCCATTACCAGTATGTTGACACATATGAAGTGACATCAACAACTTTTTCCTTGCATTTTTTTCTATGTCCTGATTGTACCTATGCAGTGTAAAATATTCCCATGGCAACTAAACTTACCATTAAGCAAAGTCAGCATGGCATAGTCAAAAAACAAGGTACAATGAAAATGTAAGGAAAAAGTTTTTGATATCACTGTATTAAGTCAAATGTCATCAGTCATACAAGGACCGCACTCATTTGAGTGACTTAGTGACTGGGATTCCTCAGTATACATATGCACTATTGACAAATAATCTATGTAAATATTATTTTTTTTGGTCCTACAGAATTATCTGTTACGGTTACCACAGTAGGTCTATATGTCAACAGTGCATATACTGTGACATCCCGGCCACCAAATCACACAAATTAGTGTGCACCTTGTATGATGATACCAAAGGAGAAAGATTCGATCCGGTGTTGTGGATTGAGCCTCGGCGTAGCTCAGTGGTTAGAACGCTCGGCGCGTAAAATAGAGGACCAGGGTTCGCTCCCCGGTGTCGGAGCGAATTTTTCTCCATTGATAATCAATGATAGCTATAACAGATAATTCTGTAGAACCAAAAAATTAATCTTGACTATCCCGAAATTCAGTGTTATCTAAGTCCTTTCAGCGTAGGTGGGTGACGAATAGCCAACAAGTCTGGAGTTCACATCCATGTTCCATCATTCCAAGAGGCAAGAGCTCCTTCCAGGACTTAGAGATCGCGATACATTTATTTATAGATTTCTTTTCCTTTTCTTTCTGTCCTGTCACTGTCATAAGTTAATATTGTGCAGTTATGAATCTCTTTATCAAGTAATTTTTTTTTTTTTTCGTTTTCCATTTTCATTTACTGCAATTAAAAACTTCATACAGTTTGTTTATGTTCGTTTAGAAAAAGAAAATCGTGTCAAATGATTATGCGTCCTATGTTCCTAATTCGTACAAATAATTTTATAATCATGAACCGATCTCAAAAAAACCAACTGTGCATGATTATGAGGAGTTTAGTTGCAAAATCAGATACATCACTAAAACATAATTTTTCAATATGAAGGAAAAACGTTTACAAAGAACCAAGGATTTGCAACCAATACTATTCTTTCATCACACAAATCCATGTGATGTGTCTGGCTTTGGCGCATAACAGTGCTATAGCAGTTGTAGAATCATATGAACATCAACTCATTTTCGAAAAAAAGTGATGTATCTGAGTTTGCAACTACACGCCTCATATATCAGTCAGTGGTGCCTCAAAATCTTGATGTATTTCCTTGTACATAAAAAGAGATGTTGCGAGAGATTATTTAACTTGGCTGACGACTAAGAAATACATACATTTTTTATTTTACTGCATTACACTGAACAGTATTTAATTTTATATTAAAGAACAAAAAATTGTCTACTGGATTGGTTAGGTATCGTAATACATAAATATCGATATTTTATAAGTGTATTTGTTACTAACGATATCAGTTAAAATGTTGGACGTTTTGTCTATTCTTTTACTTTACTTAGGATATACTTGTATACTCTAACAATGTAGGCTAAACTGTTTATTATTAAATTTGTATATCATTTAAGCTATAATTGATAGGTCATTAGTGTAAACTGACGTTCTTGTCTTCTTGCTTTAGAAAGCTAATTGCAATAATACTGTAAGTATACAACTGCGTACAAGTTCCTCCTTATAGTTTTTTCTTTTAAAACGCGGCGTAGGTGACCATTTACTTGCACAAACTATAGAAACGACGTACCGTATATTGTATTTTACTTACGGACCAAGTGTGCTAGGTCAAAATAAATACCCGAAGGTAGGTGGAAGTTTACAACTGAAAGACGGTTAATGATGCGAGTAATGTTATTTCTTGGAATTGAATACTTTTCTTAATCCACATGCACCTGACATTGCCCATTAAATGTTTGTGAAACTGTCAAAGAACAGCTTTCAGTGGCTTATCAGTTCACTTTCAAAGATTGTGTGTGATATTTGGTTATTTAGTGTATTCAGTGTTGAATATTTGTGAACTTCAGTTGCAAGTATGGCTTATGAACCGTTGCGTGGGAAACTTAGTGAAAGTTTCTAATTTCAATTAAACAATTGTGAAAAGGTGACGGAGAGGAAAACAGTTTTTTTAAGAAATGCGTAAAATCGTTTGGTTATAGTGAAAGTAGTCTTCAATATCATCTTAAACATGTCCATCCCTTCCACGTGGATCTACGTCTACTATGTTGCTAATGCCAGTTCATTTTGTCAGTCAACTTTGGAGTATCTAATAATGAAGCCTGTATGCGATATAGGCCTACATAAATGAAATTAAATTTTTTATAAATACGTGTCCTTTTGTTAATAGGATATGGCATTACTATAAAATCATAGGCCTATTAGATTTTTAAAATCTATAAACACTGTTCAAAATCGATTAAAACGCGATTAGCCGTTCGATTAATCGATTAAATGCATCCGATCACATTTTTAGTCGATCGACAGCTCTACTGTTTATCGCTGCGCCCCTTTCGTAATATATTGTCCATGTCGTAGATTACCGCATCACAACTTCAGGCAGAATGTCGACCATCTCTTGACCGTCCCGAATTTCGACGCTGAATTTCTTCTGCACTTGGAAGTGTCGTAAAATTAAATACAGTGAAACTTCCCTTAACAGACACTTCCCAATAGCGGACTCCTCTCAATAGCGGACATTTTAAAATTCCCCTGCAAAATAACATTGGCTCTTATGATAAAATTCTTCCAAATAGCGGATATTCTCAATAACGGACGCGGACACTGAAATGTATCTCCCAACAACAATTAAAACTTCCAAATAACGGACAGCGTGAAAGAAAAAAAGAAAAATACGGTTGTAAATTAAGCGAAATTCTAACGGAATTCTTTGTAACAATCATTATGGTCCATTTGAACGTTCTTGTACTTATTGAAGGTAAGCAGCACAGTTGTTAGTTGTGATACTGTACGTGAGCAGTCCGTACTTTCTTAGTTTGTCAAGTTGAGTGTTCGGAAGTACAGTCACATTAAATGTGTCACAAAAACGTAAACGTTTGTCACCAAATGAGAAAGTGGATATTGTAAAGCATAATGAGAAGGAGAAATTATGTGTTCGTGAGCTGGCCACAAAGTTTAATGTGAGAAAAACTCAGGTTAGTGAAATTTTGAAAAACAAGGATGTTATTTTAAAATCATACACTGAGAATGCAATTCTAGATTTCTTTGTGTAAGGTGAAGTGGTACAGTGACTGTTGTTGATTTCATTTACAAAATATTTACTGGTACGATTTCTCTCTGGATGAATACTGTAAACAATCTCACTGTCTACTGTACTATACTGTAAAATATAGTGTTGAATATGTATGAGAAATTTTAATATAGACCTACTGTATACATACTAACGATTTTCTAATTAGCGGACACTTCTCAATAGCGGACATTTAATTTTTCCCCGGCAGTGTCCGCTATTGGGAAGTTTCACTGTACTATTATTATTACCACCCCATACTACTACTATAATCACTAATAAAACTATGAGTACTAATATTACTATTACTGCTACTAGTACATTACGGAAATAATTTTTACATGAAAACTTTCAAGCGGCTCTATAAAACAGATGTAAAAAAAAACATCAAGATGGAGCTGTTAGGTTGAGATAGTACGTATAATATCCTCATTAAGATTTAATTCATGGAATAGACGTACAGTATTTCATACGTCGTATTTAAAAGTCTTTGAAAGTCCCTAATTCTCTATTAATGACACGTTACCTAAGTCCTCAAGTATTTCTGGGAAAGTGTAATATTGAAATGTATTTATTTTTTCTTGTAACACCTACAACGGATGAAAGTAGCCACAACAGGCACCAGTATGTGGTAACTCAATAACGATGCTTTATTTGTTCCTTGAGCAAACTCTGTGAAATATTTCAGTATTTGTTATTTTGATTTGACTCACACTTTGTACTTGAAATAATTAGTTGTAATTAGCTATGATTTGACGAACACAGACGAAGTACGCCTAAAGCATCGTTTATAAATATTTACCTACCTAAGGACATATATTGCGTTTCCACTGATGAAAGGCGGTAGGTAATGTTTAATTTAATATTTTAAATGCAAATTAATTTTTTAAGCTTTCCATTGTGCTTGTAATTCGCAGTTGCTAAGTGAACGATGTGTGCCAAGTGAACAAACACGAAGCGTTTCTGATGGGTTTTTCTGCCAACAAATCGGTGTTAAACTCTCTGCGTCACACTCGACTCAACTTTTTCTTTCAGCTGAAGTAATAATGTGATAATGTATACTTTTGTCAATATCATATGCAGCTCAAGCTTTCCAAGTTCGCCGCAGGGCTACCTATAGGGATATCCTGAACTAGCACCAATAGATAGCGCGCGTGTACTTTGAGGGATGCGCTTTGCGTGTGCATTTGTTTTCCGGTATGTAAACATTGAGGATTTACTTAGTGTATTAGTACATTAAATACTCTTAAAAAAAACCTCAAAATGTCAAATTTTTGTCGTATTTCTATATGTAAAAACCAGGGAAAGCCTTTTGTCTTCATTCAGGTCCCGAAATATTCTGAATATATGCTTTAAACCTTAAAAATTTAACTAATTAAATTGCGCCTCGAAAGTGCTAGCTATTAAATAAAAGTAACTACTTCAAGTAAGGAATTGCTGGCTACAGTTTCATTTTGGAAGAGGGAAAAGAAAAATTAATGAAAACATACGCAACCTCGACAGCAAGCTATGTGAGCTTAGATTATATTCAGTACTTCTTGGAGTCTCCGAAGTTTACGCCAGCATTTTACGCCTGCAGTATACTCTCGATTAACTGGGATGTTTATTATCCAAGACGATCCATAGTGAAATCTATTTCGTGAATAATATTTTAATGTGCTGTAGACTAATTATTAAAACTATGTTTTACTTCAAATTTTCAAAATCGTCCTCCATAATATTCAAAACTGCATGTTCTTAACCTACAAAACACAGGAATAATCGTGATACTACTGCGATCATATTATATTATCTTATCAAACATTGCATTTGATCTTTCTGCAACTAGAGAAAAAAATAGGAGGAATTCAATCTCGATAGTCCCTTCCCTATAAAAAAACACATTGGTGGCTGCAAATCCTGTTTTTAGCGTACGGTACTTACAATACTAATGATTGAAGAGGTAATATTCACCTTCGACAAAGTTCCTGCATTATTTATTTATTTTTTATTCGTGCACCTCGTTCTCAAAGTTCTCATTTAGGTTCATGAATATTCAATTTACTCGTAACTATATTCTGCATATTGCAGATTTCCCCATCCGTCTCTTAAGGAGAATCGCCCAGTATTATACAAGTTCACGCTATTATTTATTGTAAATTAAATTAAATTATGAGGTAAGAAATTACTGAATTACATTAAATTATACTAGGTTATACAAAATAATTATAAATATAATTTTGACACGCACAGAAAACCAACAAATGGGAGAACTATAGCATATGACATAATATAGCCCTACAACATGTTGTGCCGCATGGAACGCTCCTGCCATCTAACGGTAAAACTTCGCATAAGATATCCCTATTGAACGTGTATTGTGCAAGGTCTTCAACAGAATATATAAAATTTTACGTTTTTGAGCAATAGGCTTATTTACATGCGTTTTGGAGATAATGAGATTATGTTTGAGGTGTGGCTCAGTAAGAACAGGGATTCTTGTGCACCTTGTTGCCATAAATTACTCATGCTCAGTCCTTAAAACGCCTCTTTATTACGTTTCCGTTTCTTGTAGGAATGTAGAACTTGCAAATACGTTACTTCCCTTGAAACAGGAAGTTTAATGTGAGTTGTCCCTTTTTATCACAGTTCTAATATTTGGTCGTGGTTATATAATACGCAGGCTTGACAATTAATAGAGAATTTAGTTGCGAGTTCAAATTCCGCCTCTGAGCGTTAAATTGTTACTGTGTTACTTCAGACGAAGACCTCCCTAAGTGCTGATTTCACATCGAGAAATTCCAGTTATGCGGGTGTCCACTGTAAAAGATGAAGTTGCCTGAAAGAAGAGAAGTCGTTTCTCGTGTTTTATCGGTGAAATTTTATTTTCAATAATACAGTACCGATAGTTTTTTTTTAATAAATTAAGTAATGAATATGTATTTCATCATCATCATCATCATCATCATCATCATCATCATCATCATCATCATCATCATCATCATCATCATTACAACCTCGGCAGGTAACAGAGTGATTTGTATAAAACTAACACATTGCTTTCTTTATTTATTTCAACAAGGATGATGCTAACCACAATTTGTTATACTAAAGTATAGAATGTATTTGGAGATTATTAACCTCTCTATAAAATGCTGAAAATATTCTCCCTCCTGCTCAAGGCACAAGTCAACACGTAAAGATAAACCAATAAGGATAAATGAGTGACCTCTTGCCGTTTGTTTCGGGCATTCAGTGTGCAAAATCCTGGCATATTGTCCATCACACGTTCAGATCTTCACAGAAGAATAATGGTTCCATTTTTTATGTAATAAATTACGCAAAATTATATATATATATATATGTTATACTTCGTTTTTATCGTCGGCCTGGTTGGCGCAGTTGGTATAGCGCTGGTCTTCTATGCCCGAGGTTGCGGGTTCGATTCCGGGCCAGGTCTATGCCATTTAAGTGTGCTTAAATGCGACAGGCTCGTGTCAGTAGATTTACTGCCATGTAAAAGAACTCCTGCGGGACAAATTTCCGGTACTTCCGGCGACGCTAATATAACCTCGGCAGTTGCGAGCGTCGTTAAATAAAACGTAACATTAACATTATCATTTTTACCTCCCTGTTAATATTCTAAGATTAATTTATTTATCCTTTTGTAATCTGTATTACGTTATGGCGTTGTTGGTTGGGACAGTGTTTCTAAATCGGTAAGAAAGCCGCTGGATTTACTACAAAAGAGAATAATCAAAATTTGTCTGAAAAAGTCTATTGATTACCCTACTAAACTTCTTTATTTGGATTCTAACGTTTCTAAATTGGGGCAGATATATAAATATATATTATTAACTTTCTTGCATAAGAACAAGAAAAATTTCAACACATATTGACATAATTATAACATGAGAAGAAACATATTATTTCATTTTACAGAATCCGAAAGTTCTACGGCTGTTGGTATGAAACATGGCTTCAACTATGGCTTAAAACTATACAACAAATCAATTTCTCAGTACCCTGTTTTAGCTAATATAAGTCCGATTAAATTTAAACTTAAAATTAAAGAAATTATTGAGGGAACTTAACATAGAGTTAGATTGCTAAATATTAGTGTTATTTACTCGTGAATATTTGTTATAAACTTTTTCGCAATTGTTATTCTTCTTTATCATATAATCTCTTGTTTTTATAATCTGTGCTACTTTATTGCTTATATTAATTGTTGATTTTGTCTTCTTCTTCTTTCTGCTTATCTGCAGTGCGGTTTTGAACTCCCGACCACGGGCGTTTGCTCATACGGGGGCAAATTCTTTAATTTATATTTTTGTTTTTTGTATATAATAGATTTTTAATGTATCTTTGTTTCTATTTCATTTAATATGTATTTTTGTGGTTTTCCTATTGTAATAAATGTATATTTAAATACAATATTTAAAATAAAAAATTAATTTTAAATTTTCGCGGCTAAGTCAACTCACAGAATACACACTTTTGAGCCGAGCACCTGTGCACCCAGCGAAAATCGGAGTTTGGTGCACAATCTCCGCACAGAGAACGGTGGGACCAATTTTTTTTTCGACCAGACTGTGAGCATTGCAGAATACCGTCAAATTTTCATGCAGTTTGTTGAGCAACTGAACGATGTAGAGCTGGGTCAAGGATATTAGGCGCCACATTCCATACATCAAACGAATGGAGCTAATTGAAAGTTTCTTTCACGACCGGATAATTTCCATCGACATCTCCGCATTTGACAACATTGGACTTCTTCCTATAGGGTTACTTAAAGGACAGAATTTATGTCACATGCTCCCAGGCATTGGACCATTTGAAACAGAGAATTATACACGACGAGTTTTTTTAGTAGGTCATTTAACGACGCTGTATCAACTACTCAGTTATTTAGAATCAATGGGATTGGTGATAGTGAGATGTTATTTGGCGAAATGAGGCCGAGAATTTGCCATAGATAATCTGACATCCGCCTCACAGTTGGGAAAAACCTCGGAAGAAACCCAACCAGGTAATCAGCCCAAGCGGGAATTGAATCGACGCCCGAGCGCAACTCCGTACTGACAGGCAAGTGCCTCAGCCGACTTAGCTACGCCAGTGGCTCCGTGTTTTCTTCATCGTATACAAGTCTAAATATTTTTCTAGAAACTCCTCAGATGGAATCTTAAGTCCCTCATACAATGCATTAAGGTTCCTGGTAGTATTATATTTCTTATCTTTCTCACTATTACGTTCACCATACTGGAAGCTCTTTACATCGAGGCTGTCGTTACGAGAATTTTTTCCAATAGTTGGGTACGTTGAAAAAATTATCATTGTCCCATTTGTCTTCTGGTTTCCCAATATCGAACCAATTCAGAAATGTTGCATAACAATGGGTAAAGACTACGGTGACTTCTGTACATTTCCTCCTGTTTATCACACACTGTGCAGTAGGATTCGGGTAAGATGCCGATCCGATGGAGGTGCTTCGCCAAACAGTCGTGACCAACATTCAGGCGAAAGGCTGCTACAGCATTCTTTCTGGGCTGATCGGGTACACTGGAGAGTTCTCGTTACGAGAATGACAAGAAGTATTTCACAGAGATTTTGTAACTCGCAGTACCCCACGTCAGCTTACACGTTTTTTGTCAATGGACTTTCATCTGCTTTGGGTGTTCCTTTATCAAGCATGGACTTGATAAAAATATTGAAGGAATTTATTTCTGCGAGTACATCTTTCACACTAAGTTGCCACAACTATTTCTCACTTCGGTGTCTTGTAAGTCTAGAATGTGTGAAAATGCCTTGCAGATATCGTGATGCCAATTGATTTGCCTTTTCGAATCTCTCTTCGATTTCTTTGATTACACTCTCACGTTATTCCTTCATTCTTTTGAATGTTTTCTTCGCTTCTTAACCAGCAATTAGTTACACTTCAGGTCCGAACTTCTCTATTACTTCGCACCGAACTATTCGCAGGTCACTATTGAGGTATCTACACTGTTTTCCAATATCCTTCAAGTGCAATTTTGTTGTAAATAATTACGGGAATGACTTTTGGCCAGTCCTTTTTCAAAGCATTGCTAAGGTATGAGAATGTTCTAAAGTATGAGAATCACATGCCAGATGATTAGGAAAGTCACTTTTTTTTTATTTCCAGGGAGATGCAAGATCTGTCCCTTCCTTGTGAATGTGCTCAGAAGTCATTAAATTGATTTCAAGTTTCTCAAGATAGCATTCACTATTATGTAGTGGCACAAATATCTCACTTCAATACATTCTGGAATCTTGATAATTGAATCGTTCATTACTGCTTGAATTTCACGCAAAATATTTTCCTTCTTAGGTGGTCTGCTAAACAGTTTGTAAATTTCTTTCAAAACAGAGAAAACCTTTTGACATTTTGGTGCTTATTCCTGCAGGAAGTTGATCACAGGGACAAGATGTGTGCTTTTCAGTGTATGCAGAGAACTTCTTTGTTTGCCTTTTCTGAAAGCTTCTATCTCATGCCTCCGATATTCCCAGCCATATTGGAAGCATCATCAAATCTAAAGCAATGAAATTGTCATCATATAAATCAAGATTAATCAGTTCGTTGCCAATAACGTCTGGAATAGTTTTTGCCTTTCCATTAGGGATTTTGATTATTGCTAAGCACCTACTTTTATACTTGGGCTATATCTTCCAGCGACATAAAGTAGTTTCCTGTCTAAATTTATTTGAAATTTGATCTAACCTCAAAGCAAGGAGGATAATATGAACACATTATTTCATAAAGTGATATTTCCATTTTGTTTCATTGCGACTCGGTGTTTCTGACGTATTTGTATAATATGAAACATCCTGTTGTCAAGGGCACACGTAGAAGAGTGCAGATTTTTATCATATATTTATAATTTCACAGGGACTTTGACAGTATCCAAGTTAATTAAGGAAATACGTAAATGTAAATGAGAGCTTGAAAATGTTTCTACTGTATGTAAAGCAATCATAAGTAACTGCTTGATAACAAGATAGAGAGGCTTGGCAGAGCCGTGGTGAGGTCAGTATCTCATAATAATGAGCTAACTCAGTGTTTTTCAAACAATTTGAAAGTAAGAAGTAAATTAAAGAATTCTGCAGAGAAACATAAACTACTAAGCTGCCATGACATGCACTTCCATAAAAATTGATAGCCTACTGATAAAGTCTCAAGTAGGGGAAAGTAGCCATCGATGCACGACCTAACGATTTCTTATTTTATCTAACAAAGGCAGTGCCTTGAAATTCCGCTCATAGGCTTGAAGTATTACATAACTGATAAAGTAGGATAAAATAAAGTTTCAGGGCTGTATCCTATTTATATCTGTTTACGGATTAGCTCATTTAAAATTCGGCTATTGGTTCAATGAAGGCGACAGGGTTCTATGCATGGACCACCATGTTCCCATGAATGGACCAAAAGAAAAATTTTAAGAATATCTAAAAATAATATTAACAAAAGAAAAATAATAACAATGAAGAAACATAGAATTGATTAATGAATGTTGAACTTACTTTTAATCCAATTGTAATCGTATTTTGAAACTGAAAATCATGAAAAATATAGTCCTTGTCATTTCAATATTTTAAAGTTTTAGGCTATTTCAAATTAGCTAATATAGTAGTTAAAAATATTAGCATACAACCTTAAATATTATAATGATGTGATTTTACATATAAAATTATTTTCTGGAGTCTGAGATTATTCTTATATATACCTACATACAAATGGCTTTTAAGGAACCCGAAGGTTCATTGCCGCCCTCACATAAGCCCGCCATCGGTCCCTATCCTGTGCAAGATTAATCCAGTCCCTATCATCATATCCCACCTCCCTCAAATCCATTTTAATATTATCCTCCCATCTACGTCTCGACCTCCCCAAAAGTCTTTTTCTCTCCGGTCTCCCAACTAACACTCTATATGCATTCCTGGATTCGCCCATACGTGCTACATTCTTATACTGTAGATAAAATAGTCTTCCTTTTCCAGACACACACGGCACACAAAGTATTTCTTTTGACTTCGCCTAACATTTGTACAAGCTTCATGTACCCATTTCCTGCAAGACATAATATATGTACACTGAATCATATTTTCCTCGATGGTTTCTTCACATATGAAACAAAACCAGGAGTCCTGGTTTTGATTAGTTTCCATGAATGATCCATTTTAAAATGCAGTCCATTCATGGGAACTCCAGCTGGTCCATCCATAGCGACTTCGCCATTTTATAATGACACTTCAAGAGGCTGAAGAGGTTATATAACATTTATGAATATACAACTAAAAAAGAAGCAGGCAGAACACTGCTTCCAGCTATATATGTCATTTCATTACTTAATGCCATTAAGCCAATCTACTCTGTGCTTAAAGTTACTTTAAAATTATAGTGAAAATAACAAAAACGTATCTGAGCTTCTTGTTCAGCCCACATGATTGCTGCCGCCACCAAAGACAACTCAGGAGTGACATACACAGGGGAGAACTTTGAGGTGACGTTTCACGCATACGCAGTCAATATAACCAATAATATGGCAACGGCCCATTGAAAGCAACGGTTCATCGATGGCTACTCTACCCTACATGACTTGATTTAATTGATGTATTCAAAGTCATTCAGTTAACATGACTTGCTATGTATTCACGAATAAAATTGATACTGACTATAAGAATGTCACATTGCGTCCCACAACAGCACATTTCAGCAACCACTAGTAGTCCGTAGAACATACGAGGAACTCGAGAATATTTGATCGAAGGAGCCAGATTGCAGGTGAAGGTGGAATAAGCTGTCCCGCATTTAGGCCATTGATATGGCCCATTGTACTACCTGCAAATTTTTATGTAAATTTTCGCAGCAGCTCTCTAATTCGGGAATGGGGGAAAAGTTATTTTAGGTAGCGTAACTCTTCGACTTCCTTTCTGAATGAAGCCATGCTGTAGTATATTCTATAGATTTGTATCGGCCTTAGAAGCCATTGCGCTCAATTGGGATGCAACCCGCAAAACTTGGATCCAAATGGCAAGCGTCGCAATGGAGGACGACTGAGTACTGAAATAATAGACTATTTTGTTCTTCATTCTGTCAGAGCATTATGAACTTCGTATGTAATAATGAATTGCATTGTCGCGAATAACGCATAATGAGAAAAAATTAATGTAAGATATGGCTTTTGAAGTACCTACTTTAATGGTTCTGTGAAGATAAGGACATGGACGTGATCAACTTAAATATGTTTTTTACACAAAACAAAATCAAACTCGTGCAATATACAGTAGCCTATATCCTTTTCTGAATCTAAGTTATTGTGTGATATTTTTTCATGTATGTGTTACGCATACAATTTGTGGTTTTTCGCATTAGCAATAAATACGAACTGTCACTAATACATGTCACATTTAGTATTTTCATTTTCCGCAAGTTATAGGTAAATAACTAAATTTAGTACATTTCAATTTGCAACAAAATGCAAATTTGCTTGAAAATGCGATGTAAATTTTTGCGAAATAAACGATAAATTGTAAAGGAAAAGGTTTATTTGAATAAATTTGTGATTTTCTACCCAAAAATATGTAGTTTTTAATTTTTGCAATGATAATAATTCTATGAAAAATTTTATTTTAAATTATGGTTTATTGAACGACGCTCGCAACTGCTGAGGTTATATCAGCGTCGCTGGTGTGCCGGAATTTTGTCCCGCACGAGTTCTTTTACATGCCAGTAAATCTACTGACATGAGCCTGTCGCATTTAAGCACACTTAAATGTCATCGACTGGGCCGCGATCGAACCACCCGCAGCCTCAAGTATTCAAGCATAGAAGGCTAGCGCTGTACCGATGACGCTACCCAGCCCGACTAATAATTCTATGAATAGCAGTTGTGTGTGGAAAGATAGGTACATGTTTAGTTTGCTGAAACTTCAAGTCAATTATTTCAGTAAAATTTGGTAAATTGATTACTATGTTAGAGGTATCGTCTTATCCAATCATGCCCAGTGCTGGCAATTCTAGCTTTTAAACGGGGTGCAAGAATGACGTAGAATATCTTATAAGCGTGTGCCTGCCAGTGGCGTAGCATGAAATTTTGAGCAGGGGAAGCTAACTCAAGTTGTCTTTCATGCAATATGAGAAAACGTATTACAAAAATATAGTCTTAAAATAAATAGTAGTCAATTTCAGGTCAGCAGTCGAAGATTGGTTGGAACATCGTAAGTAACACCAATAAGGCATGACCTCAAATGATACGTAGTAAAATATGATTTTACGGTTCACACATATCTCTTAACAAATAGACACGTATACGTGTAACATTAGCTCACTCCTTGTCATACTTAGAGAAATCACAATATTAGTATCATTACGTAAGTATGCGTCTGTCTTTTGGTTGTGTCCTTCATTGACAGCAAGGGAGTCGGTAATTTGTTTTTTAGATCACACTTTTGTTCGTAAGTCAGTCTTGATAATAGAATTGTCCTAACAATTCAAGTAAATTGGTGTCAGGAACTGTTATTTCAATCATTATTTATTATATCAACCACAGTGCACACTAACACTTCAACTGAACACAACTGAAGAAAAGGGATAACTCGGAAACTACTTATTTTAAATGTTAAAGCTAGCTTCTTGCGAGCCTTGCGACTAGGGTAGTTTAGTTAGAAAGGGATGTAAAATTTGCGGGGTGGATTACACAGAAGAAACCAGTCTGCTTGGAAGCTGGTGTGTGTAGGCTTCTTGTTTACTGCTGCATCACAAATCATCCTGAGCTGCCGCATCACAATATTTAACGCGTAAATATAAATTCTATTAAAATTAATAAATAATTTTCTCCATAAACTGCAGGTTTATTATGAAATTATTATTAACTGGGGAAGCTAAGCTTTTTAGCTTACATTGACGCTACGCCACTGATGCCTGCATGCGATTCTGAGATGCTATGTCACTGTCGCACCTCGTTTAAAGGTTAGAATTTCTCGCTCTGGTCATGACTTTTATCCATATGGATTGACTTTTAGTATTACGTTCAGATTTGAAAAGGGTGTCAATGGACTGCTTCCAGCACATATAGACGATATTATGGATGAATGTGTTAAAGAAAATACTAAAGCTGAGGTTATGTTACAGTCTAAGTCTTGCATGCAAAACTGTCTAGCAAAACTTTACTTACACACTGTACTATGAACAAGACAAGCGTTTACTTCAAGAAAATGAGCAAGCCCTTTAATCTGAAATTGCAGGGCAAAATATTACGTTTGTTAACAGTCACTTCTAAGCGTTAAATATTTATTATTATAGTTTGACACCAGGTGAATTTCTGGAGAGGGAATTGAACCCTCTCATATGAAGCTGTGTTTAAACATAAAAAATGACAAAAACATTGACTGAGTTCAAATGTTAATGGCTAAATTTCTCCATAATACTCCGGTAATACCTTAGTTACATACTAGATGGCGTTTGAGGCAATGAGCTTACCACTTGTTCCTCTGCCCCTGTAGGAAAATAAGTGTAACATCTTTATTTGTTAAGTTTATTTATACATGCTTTAACATAATTATGTGGTCAAATCGCGTGTGCAGAATGTTTGGGAGTATCAGAAGGCCGTTATTATATATATATATATATATATATATATATATATATATATATATATATATATTTTTACTATAGTTGAGTTCCTGTTTTTATTGTCGTGTTTTATATATGGCTTGTATTCATGTAACTAATTTTAGATTTACATTAATTTTGAAGTGATAATGAATCATGATATGGAAACTTCCAATGCGACATTTGCCTTTGTGACTAAAGGAAACCATAAAAAACAGTCAGGTTTACCGAACACTGGGTTTGAACGCGGTATCTCCCGAATGCGACTCTAAAATGTTATCGTCTCAGTTACTCGGTAACTTCCTTTCTCGCAAACTTACGTATAAACTGTCCTCGATTGCGCTGCTTGTACCTCAGTAGGCAATGTGTGCTACATTTTGATCAGAAAGGAAAAACAGCAAACGAAGAACAATAAGTAAAACAGAAGACTGTAGCGATTTACATTTGTCTGTTCCATTTGGTAATATGAACAATAGCCAATGGCATAACTCAGGCGTTTGCCTGCTGATCCGGAGATTGTGTTCGAGCATGGGTTAGATTCCTTCTTGGATTTACTCGTGTTGTGTTTTTTTTTTCCGAGGTTTACCCCAACCATAAAGCGAATGTCAAGTAATCCATGAGGAATGTTTTTAGACAATATGACTGAAATATAAAGTATTTTGAATGTACTTTGCGTAAAGTTTCCTTAACATGTAATATGAAATCTCGCTCAAGGTAGTGACATTGTTATAAATACGTAATTCGTCCGCTCTTAGTGAACTAGTTATATCATACATCAATATGTTCTTACTCATTTTCATGGTAGAATTTCATGTAAATACCGTTTGTAGATAAATAGACGTGACTATGTTCAGGCACTAAAAGGAATGAAGTAACGGTTTTCTTATGGTTTAAAATTACGTTATTATCATATATCTGAATGTAAATGAAGAGACAGAACTAACTAGTCATCTTAATTCTTTCATTGCGTCGGTTACAGCCGGGATTCGAATTAATATAATATATTATTCAGATACAGAAATGTGTTCTGTAAATTACTATTTCTGGAAAAATGTGATAATATGGAAATACGTTTTTAAACTCAAGTTGTACACAATAGTTCAGTGACCCTAGGGATCAGCTGGGAATTTTACGTAATAATTATGATTTGATTTTTGTGCAATCTTCTACGTTCGCAACACAGTTTAATAATTAATCCGTCATTTAACAGCCACTCATTAAACTAGAGTCTGACCAGCTTGCTCTGTGAGCTGTGCAATGGACCATAAGTATGCTAACTTTCGTTTTCTCCGCTTTCCCATAAATTGCATCTGACTGTTGTTACAATCATATTTTCGATTTTCAATATTTTTTTTTTTTTAGTATAAAGCACCGTATATACAATTTTGTTACTGTGATTCCAATGTCACGTAATCGGAGCTTCCGCCATTTAACCATGCATGAGTGATTACATTTGACGAAAGCATCAAACTGTATCTTCAAATATCATAGACCACTGACGTGTCCTAGGGTAGATAACCAACGGCATTTTTGCTCCGACGCGTGGGTCCGAATCGCGCCAATGCTCATTACTTGTATGTATGTATTTATTCATACTGCAATGGGTATATACCCGGTGGGAGTGGTAACTAATTACACTCAATAATGACAATAATAAACTTATTAATTAAAATACAATAATAATAATACTAATAATTAATACTAACAATAATTTATAATAATAATAATAATAATAATAATAATAATAATAATAGCGAAAATCCTAAATTAAATGAAACGATCACTTAAAATAACATTTGAAATAAATCTAATTTGTATCTTAAAACTAAGATGGAACTAAAACCCACGAGTATGATATGTTCATATCTGCACAAGTACCTTTCAACATTACACTCATTTCGCTGTCAACTCACTCACTGCACTGGAACTACGACACATTTAACTGATTCTATCCTGATTTCACTAACACTTCAAAAACATTTCACTGTTCAAATACTTTGCACTGCCACTATAAACTATAAAGCTTCACTGACAAGAATACGTTTCATTACACTACACACTTCACTGACACAACACACTTCACTGACACAACATAATTCTTCACTGATACAACACTTCAATAACAACATATCATTTATACCCTTTAAATACTGTGTATAATTGCTGTCTATTAGTAAAGTCCTTAAGCCTATTTTTAAATACATTTTTGGTTGTTGGTAAAGCCTTTAGTAAGTCTGCAGGTAAAGCATTCCAGTCCCTGATAGTACGATTGAGAAAAGAAAACTTTCCAGTGTCCGTTCTCTGCCTTCTTTCCCTCAATTTATAAGAGTGGTCGTTCCTTGAAGAGTAATTTGGCGGCTGCAACCTATTTTTATTTCTCTCCAGGCAGGCTCACCTATGTATGTTTTGAACAGTCCGCATAATCGAATTCGCGTTCTCCTGTCCGTGAGTGTGTCCCATTTTAATGGTGAATTTTTCCGACAACATTTGAGAGCCCGTTTTTTAATCTTTTCCAGTGTCTTAATATGTTCTAATCCCAACATGCAGCACCATATTCCAATACTGGACGTACTAGTGATGTATATGCAATCTCTTTGGATTTATCAGAGCCTTTTCTTAGTACCCTCATCACAAAGTGTAACGCTCTCCATGCTTTTCCCGCTGTGTCTGTAACGTGTTCCCCCCAGCCGAGATCGCTGCTAAATGTTATTCCGAGGTATTTACATTGCTTGGTTTGATTTATTTCGGCTTTTTCCCCAACTGTAAAACAAATATTTGAACTCATCTCTCCAAATATCATTTCGCCATCATCAATTCCATCAGCGCTAGATAACGGCTCAGTTGATAAAGTACTGTTAAATAACCGGTTAAATCATCATCATCATCATCATCATCAGCAGCAGCAGCAGCAACAGACTTTAAAATATTGGGATCTTTTGCACTTATCAGCTTCTCTTTCTTTAGGATTATGAATCAATATTTAATGTGCACAAATTGCGAGACTTTCTTAGCATGTGGTCAGCATGACGTTTAAGATAGAATAAGCTAAACATAAGAAATTGGACACACATCCAGTGGTATATAACTTCACTTTTTAACTGGGATTCGAAGCCGGATATATGAGATTGTGTACCAGCGGTGCCCACTTGGAACCCGTGGGTGAATTTCCCCTTAAACCAGTAGTGTCAGAGTTGTAAGCTCCGAAACCGGTTGTGGTGCTAGAGACGTCCAGTCGGAGCGTGAACTTGCTTATGTCTGTGGAAGCACCGGAGCACGCAACGAGTTATAGTGGAGCGCTCCGCTCCGTTTAGGCTGTGTTTGACAACGCTGCCTTAAACCGTAGTTTCGTCCGTCCCACCGCACAAGACAACTAGTGAGCTGCACTCATGATCGTATTTCTAAATGAAAAAAAAGTGATGAACGTAAATGAGTGGCAGTCTCGTCTTCAGCATCAAGACATAACTTTTATATTGAATGGGAAGAAGAATACTTCTGCATTGTAGATTACAATAGCAGGCCTATTAAGTGTCTTATATGCAATAAACATTTATTACGTGTCTCCCGTTATAACATTGCAGAAGTCCGCCGGTATGGATTAATGGTTATCACGCCTGACAGCGAAACTCTCGAGCCCGGGTTCAAATCCTGGTTAAGACAAGTTACCTGGTTGAGGTTTTTTTCCGGGATTTTCCCTCAGTCCATTAAGAGCAAATGCTGGGTGACCTTCGGTACTGGACCCTGGACTCATCTCGCTAGTATTATCACCTTCATCTCACTCAGACGCTAGATAACCATAGCAGGTGATAAAGCGTAGTAGGAAAACTAGAATAACATCATCGTATAGCTAGAGCACATCTAGGTCAGAAAGCATAACGGCTCGGTTAGAGAAGCCAATGTACTATGGTAGGAACGATCATGACTTTAAAATCAAATGTAGGAAACAGAAAACGGATGTAGGTGATTCCTCATTTTTAAATCGAACTATAAATGATTGGAATTACCTACGTGCAGCGGTCTTTGAGGGCTGTCCTTCCTTAAGGAGATTCAAAAATAACTAAAAAAAGTTGTGTATAAAGTGTAAATTAAAAAAAAAAAGAGATACGTTACATTACTTAAGATGACATGTATTTACTTAGCCTGACGAGTTATTTCCTTGGTTTGAATTGTAAATTAGTTTAAAATAGCATGTAAGGGGGTGTTAGACTAGAAATGTTTAGTTTAATGTAGTTCTGTCTATACGTATGATTCTACGGAACAATAAGGGTGTAACTGTTTGTCTTATTTGAACTGTTGTATCAATGAAGCGAGGTGAGTTAGTGACGTTATGGTTTGCAGTGGCAGTGAATAGTTTCGATCAGTGATAACTTATAATGTGAATTAAATATGTTCTGTAGTGTCAATGAAATGTGTTCTATAGTGTCAGTGAAACGTGTTCTAAAGTGTCAATGAAATGAGTCATAGTGCCAGTGCAGTGAGTGAGATGAGAGTGAAGTGAAAAATTATTATCAGTACCGGTAAAAATGTGAAACTTATGTAGGACCTATACATATGTAGGTTGTAATGGGAAATTAGGTTCACTTATTAATCAGGTTATTTCATGTATGTATGTATGTATGTATGTATGTATGTATGTATGTATGTATGTATGTATGTATGTATGTATGTATGTATGTATGTGTGTGTGTATGTATTCTTTCTTTCTTTACCTTAGTTTAACCTCTCCCTTTTAGGTTCATTTATACGACCCACGCCGCACGGGCCATACAGCCCAGGGACCTGTCGGGAGACGATTTAATGTATTGGATCACATACATACAGTAGAACTTGGTTATAACGACATGCAAGGGACCTTAAAAATTATGTTGTTATAAACGAGTGTCGTAGTAACCGAGATTCACATTATGAATCTAGTGAGGTGGAAAATGAAAAATAACAAACTTAATTAGACTTATTTTGGATTTATTTATTGACTTTTAAGCCTACTATGAACATAATAAAATACACGTAGGCCTACAATTATAAATACTGTATTCTGTATTAAAACAGTTTGTTCAGTACTCACCAAACTACTTTACTCACGAAACTAGTTTACATAGAAGTGAAGTAATCAGTCATTTTACTCTGTTGTCTTCTACTTGCCCAATACACACTTTCTAGGGCTAAATTACGTTCTATGTTCACAATTTCAGTTGCAATTTCACTATTCCCTTCCCTAGCTTCATAGAACATCTTCATAATTCTAATGACTTCTAAAGCGTCACTCACTTCTTTTAGTGGCGATACCGCGTTAAAATGCGTGTACTTAGTGAAAACTTCCTGTCGAAACTGATCTAATACAGCATGAATTCAGGGAGGCTACAATGGGGTGGGGAATCTGTCTGCATTCCAGAGGTCTATGACAGAAGGAGACTGTAAAGAATTTGTCAGGGTCAGATTTCAACAAAATATTTCTTAAAATACTTTGGTTCTTAGAAAATCTTATTCCAACTGAGGTTGAAAATTACGTTATATGCGAGGTAGACGCATATGCGTTTGTCGTATTAAGCAAGATAGGGAAGCATATGTCTTATGGGGAATTAGTTGGGACCACAGAATATTTGACGTTATAGGCGAGGTGTCTCACAAAACGAGGTCGCTATAAGCAAGTTCTACTGTACTTTTTTGACCACAGAAGGACATGGAGGGCCTCCCCGGATGAGGGATCAGCTCAATGCCAGGGCCACCTCCGATAAACATTTTAAGACAGTACACAGCATTCACTCACGCATATGAAAGGATTAAGGGAAGGATCGCCATCCATGGCCGGACTTTCAAGAGGTACAATCCCGGCATTTGCCTGGAAATAACAGAGGAAACCATGAAAAACCCCAGTTAGGACTGCCGGCCCCTGGGATCGAACCCATGTATTATTATTAACTGTAATGATTGTGCATTTTTTAAAATATTGTGTATTAATTGTATTGTGTATTAATTTTTATTGTGTGTAATTAAGTTATCATTGACACCGGGTGTTTGCCCACTTACATTGTAAATAAATACATATATGCAATGTAAAGTATCCAATTAAAGAAAAAGCATTGGAAAGCATTTCAATAAATACCACCATAATGACTATGGTAAAAATATTCTTACAGGTATGTAAACAATAACGTTAAACTGTAAATTGCTAGTGTCTGCATTATGAGGTTAATCTACTTCGTAATAGTTGTATTATTGTTCAGAATTATTTATTTTCAGGCGAAGCCAGATCACAGAAACTTAATTTTAAAACACAAGATTATTATGGTCTTAATATTGAGAGTGTTGTCGAGCTTTCCTACTGAATTGCGAAACTTATTGGAAAACTATATTATGAAGCCATTTAATAAAGGAGTCTGCTTGATATAGGTCGCGCCAGGGATTTTGGCAGATGGATTTTCTTAATGTGAACTGGAGAGCGAGTTCCACACCGCTGCAAGATCGGCTGTTATCTCTGTCGCAGTGGAATGGGTAGGACATAAGAGTAAACATGCACGCCCGAGTATTTATGCATTCTGGACAGTCACCTCCAAAAACTAAACAAATATTACAGTAGTCTATATGTGTCTTTGGTATTCCCAAGAAACTTGTTCGATTAATTAAAATGTGTCTCAATGAAACTTACAGCAGAGTCCGTATAGGCCAGTTTCTATCTGATGCTTTTCCAATTCACTGCGGGCTAAAGCAAGGAGATGCACTATCACCTTTACTTTTTAACTTCGCTCTAGAATATGCCATTAGGAAAGTTCAGGATAACAGAGAGGGTTTGGAATTGAACGGATTACATCAGCTTTTTGTCTATGCGGATGACTTGGATATGTTAGGAAAAACTCCACGAACGATTAGGGAAAACAGGGAAATTTTACTTGAAGCAAATAAAGCGATAGGTATGCCCTAATTTAGTAGATATGTTTAAATGTGCAAGTCTTTCGCGAAACACTATAACAAGCGTATCGAATAATTGGGTGTGATTTGGAAAATCAATTATTATCTTTTCATAAATCAAGAATGACAACTGCAACCCGCAGATCCCCCACTGAAAGAAATTAGTGGAGACGTTTTTAAACATAAAACGTGCATGGACGCGTCGTTCTCTTGCAGTGAGTAGGAGGAGGTGAGTCCACCCTCTCCTCTTCTGACAGTGTTTGTTCGCCCATGTTGTATACTATCATTAAAAGTACAGCTGAGACAAATATATATAGATCATTATTATGTTACTGCTAGTGTGATGAATAGATTATTGTGCATAATCACGGTGCAAGTAGACTGAATTTTAGCGAAGATCCTGGATTGACCTTCTACAAGGAATTACAATCAACGCCAGCAGCTAGGGAAGACCATGATGAACCCAATGCGAACTGTAATTGTGTTGATCTTGAACCTCCTGTAGAGCATGTGTAGAAATTCCCCAAAAGAACAGAATATTGGTTAAAGTCTGGAAAGGACTTTCTTTGTTACTCATTTTAAAAATGTATCCAAAATTAGTTCTGTATTCTTCTGAAAATTTCAGCAGCAGTAATTTTGTATTGTATGAAAATAATATGTATAATTTACAATGATAACAACTATCTGTGTATTTTTATTGGTAATCATAAAATTAGATCTTTATTCATGTAAAAATTTCAGCAGGCAAACTTAAAAAAATTATATTTTTCAGTAATTTTGTAAAATATGAAAATAATAATGTGTATAATTTGAATATAATTTGAACTGATAACCGTATTCTTTGTTCAATATTTTACAATACTAGTAAGTTCAAAATTAATATCTACTCACATCACGATTAAGTGCAAAATAAGTTATAGGCCTACACGCGTTTATTGGTTAGAAAAATATACATGACTTATGCACGTCTTATTATGTGTGAAACTATACCACCGTTTAACATATCTATAAGCACTTTTGTTAATGAAACTCTAAAAGTTTAAAATATAAACGATAAGTGCCTACTTATGGTCCCGCGCCGTGGCGTAGTGGTCTAAGGCATCCTGCCTAGGACTCGCTTTACGGAATGCGCGCTGGTTCGAGTCTTCATGGGGGAAGAAATTTCCTCATGAAATTTCGGCCAGAGTATGGGACTGGTGCCTATCCAGCATCGTGATGCACTTGGGAAGCTACGATAGGTAGCGAAATCCGGTTGCGAAAGCCAGCTATAACGGCTGGGAGGATCATCGTGCTAACCACACGATACCTCCATTCTGGTTGTATGATCGTCCACCTCTGCTTCGGTATGTGGGCGTATGGCCAGCAGCCCGCTGGTCGGTCTAGGCCCTTCATGGGCTGTAGCGCCACTGATTATTATTATTACGTACAGTACTTATGAAGTTACTGCAGGTTCAAAATAAGAAAGAAAATATATGATGCGTTATAGTGTCGAATCAATTGTAGGAGTACTTGCAAACACTTTTGTGCGAGTTCGTGCGTATTTGCTTGGTTTCCGCACAAAACCAATCCGCGGAAAGTCTAAAATTCCACATTCAGTATTCCCAACCTAACACACATAACAATTTCCCTCTTCTTACCGCTTAAGTGACATATTGATTTTACTGCTTTAGGCTTTTAACATATTATTTTTAGAGACGTTCAATATAGTAATAATTATAAATTGGAAACTTACCACTGCAATTTCACCTAAATTGCATTATTAATTATTGTTTTTAAATATTTGCAAAAATTAAGTAAACTCTACAACTTCACTAAAGTTACTGCATTCGTGAAGTAACATTAAGGAAGCCGTGAAAAAATCAACAAGATTCCAGACTCATCATAGACTGGGGGAAAAAAAGACAGACGTATATCACGGCCTGCTGGAGTATAGTATATACAGAAAACATTTTAAAGCAACAATGTTGAAGATATATATTTTTGTTTTGCTAATTTGCCGTCATTGAACAGAAACCAACTAATTAGAAATTCCTCTTTCAGGTATGTAATAAACGATCTTCGCACAAAATAATGTACGATACACGAGCGGTATGTTTTCTTTCAATTCTCGGAAATTAAAAAAGCTCAACTACGTTTCGCTTTTTCAAACTTTTCCTCGAACGTGAAAACTTCAACATACCGCTCTTGTAACGCATATTACTATTTTAAAACAAGACAACGTAAATTTCCTTCAATTGTTAACTCCGTTTGTGTACTAGAAAAATGTCAGTTTCATGTATGATTAAGTGCCTCTGGTGTTCTGTCTAGTACAATACATCAGGCGTGATCGCCCCAAAATCGAATATTCGGTCTGATGTTCAACTTAACCGGTCATATCTAAACCGGTTGTAAGAGGTATTTTGCAACTCTCTGTCTCACACAGCGACAGAGCGGATATTGGTCAACATGTAGAATGCGATTTAATGCGCCTCTGAAAAACTCTCACCTAAATTATTTGTCCTCTGCGGGTTTTCCAAGCCCAAGCAAGGGATTGATGTAACGCTGTGTTGACCTTCCCAGTCGAAGTAGTGGCTCGCTGCTAGGTCACGGCTGAGCTAACAGGCCGCGGAGAGAAATTGAAAGTACACGTTGAATTGCAGGAGGGAGAGAAGCTGTATTCCAGGTCAAGTGTCTGTCTTCTCTTTGTTACCGTCACGGCATTGGGCCTCCCTTTCTCTTTAGGAAATACAGAATGTAATTGCAAAAACTTAGTGCAAGTTATCGCAGGATATAAGATTTAGAATTCAGAATTATGGGAATAAAACCGCATGCTTGTGCAGTGCCATGAAAAACAATGTTGGCATATAATGTGCCTTCATGTAGATAGCGTGAGTTGCAATAAATGCGTACTTTTGCCAAAAAATATGTCTCCTTTCAGACAGCCGGCGAACGTTTGTGCCGACAAGCATCTTCATGCTTTATGTCATCAAGTGGAACCGACAAGCCTGCGGTGTTTGGTCAAAACATGGTAACTTCAAACCTGTATTGAGATATAAGCATTTTTATTTTCACTTTTCCTATACAAATAATAATTCTAGTTTACATACAAATATCAATGAACATAACATAAGATTAGATGGAGATATCAGGGCTATACCAAACGAAACAAACGAAAGAGAACTGTTTCTATAGAGCTGCACTTTCAGCTAAAAAAAGCCAAATATTCTGACCAAACACCACAGAATTAACAGAGCATTTTTTTTTCTTATTTTAAAATCGATTATTTAATGGCGCTGTATCAATTGCGCGATTATTTGGCATCAATCTAATTGGTGATGGTGAATTGGTATTTTGACGAGATAAGTCCAAGAATTCTCCATGCGATTCATTCATTCATTCATTCATTCATTCATTCATTCATTCATTCATTCATTCATTCATTCATTCATTCAGTGTTCTGCCCAAGAACAGGTCTTTCACTGCAAATCCACCTTTCTCCAATCTTTCCTATTTTCTGCCTTCTTCTTTACCTCCTCATTATGATCTATATATCTTAATGTCGTCTATCATCTGATATCTTCTGCCCCTAATTTTTCTTCCGTTCACCATTCCTTTCAGTGCATTTTTCAGTAGGCAGATTCTTCTCAAGTAGTGACCCAACCATTTCCTTTTCCTTTTCCTGATCAGTTTCAGCATCATTCTTTCTTCACCCAATCTTTCCAACACAATTTCATTTCTTATTCTGTCTGTTCATTTTACACGCTCCGTTTTTCTCAATGTCCACATTTCAAATGCTTCTATTCGCTTCTCTTCACTTCGTCGTAATGTCCATGTTTCTGCCTCATACAATGCCACACTCCATACAAAGCACTTCACTAGTCTCTGATTACCAAACACTATCTGCTTACAGTTAGGAAGAATCTAAAAAAAAAAAAAAAAAAAAAAAAAAAAAAAAAAAAAAAAAAAAAAAAACAGGTACCTACTGTTCTCCAACCAGGAGATAAACCGTGAGAGGAATGTGCTTACTATTGTGTCATCTATTGGAGCGAAGTAGTTAGATAATATTAGAGTTATAACGTCAGTTTAAAAATCATGCGCTCTCCTGCATATGTTATTTCCTGTATGGAGGCATTAACAGACCAGGAGATTAACCGCGCTCTAATTTTGTAACTAGGGTAGTATAAAAATGTGTATATCAGTGTTATTGTTTGTGCTGTGAGAGCTAGCCAATAGAGATACAAGTACCCACGTGTGTGACCTTATGGCATCCTATGACATCAACATTCATTCACAGCATCACCCCGCTCCCTCTCATTCCCTGGAGACTTTCTCGTGGTTGGAGTACAGTAGGGCTAATGACCCAATCGGAACTGGAATCCACTCCCGAGCGTAGCTTATAAAGAAGGGCCCAGCTCGCTCCGCGGCCATCCGCTTGTTATTTTTTGCAACTGGCGTCGATGAATTCATTGGAATGAGAGTTTAATTATAAATTGATCTGAGATAATGGTTCATGCTGATGTCTCCAGACGTGCTCATTTCTTTCTGGGCTCTGTGAACTCCAACAATGCACGTCTGACGAGGGAAAACCTTAACAAATTGAGATATACCGATGAAGCGAAGTCTGATTTTGACATGGTGGAGCTACGGTGGTAAATTTTGTCTGGCAGAATTCTTGTATCTGTCCTTAATCTACGAAACCAGATTTGAATTTAGGGCATTCATATTATATATACCCAATATATATATATATATATATATATATATATATATATACACAGTATATACAGTATATATAGGTGGAAAGATAAAAAAGCACGAAAAAATGTTTTTTTATAGACCAGTGTTGTTATTATTATTATTATTATTATTATTATTTTAATCAGCACCACAATCATCGTTGTCATCTAAGTCTGGTCTTAGTAGCAATATTATGTTTCTGAAATAGTCGAACAGAGAGTCTTCCTTTAGGTATTCTGTTTTAAGACCTAGTCTCATTGGTATAATAATTATACAATATTGGTATATAATTATAAAATTATTTTAATTAATAATCAAGTCTGTTATTGAACCAATTGAAAATGCTTAATTTTGACCTCATGTCGTTATTTCAAGAGTGGTCGACATTTCGCTACCAACCAATTTCTCCAAGAAATTTCTATTCGTTTCTGTTGCTGCCTTGTAACAATTTTCTCACAGTTTTCATTTTATAACCAATCTGAGTTCTTGATTTTCCATACAGTATTCCTTTCATCGAGTCATGGACAGAAAAAATTAATAACTTTTTTATCCCATTGTGCGTTCTGTAGGCCTATATGTTTCAAGGCTTTATAACATGATAATAGCTAAATTCCCAAACATACTATTTGCTAATGCTTCTTATTTTAAAAACTCAATTTAAAAATTGCTGTTTAGAGAGAAAATTTAAAGATCAATTCTTGTGATATCTGTGTTTTTCTTCTTCTTTTCCTTTTTTTTTTTACTCTTATTTACTAAAATGTCTTAACATTATGTGGAATGCCCCTGAGCACCAATATGTAACTTACTCTTTCTGGGGGGGGGGTGATAGAGTTTTTATATGAAAAGCAATATGTCTCTCCGCTCTGGCAATAAAGTATTATTATTATTATTATTATTATTATTATTAGTATTATTATTATTATTATTATTATTATTATTATTATTATTATTATTATTATTCTATGTGATGATTCTCCAAGTCAGACAGGTGACATGGGTGACGTTCATTAATCCGATTCTAGTAGGTGGACCATTTTACCTCAGCCCTGACCGAGCCAGGTCCTATCCTCAGGCAAGTACCTGCCTGATAAGAACCAGGGCCCTGAGCCCCAAGCCCTTCTATATCATTATTCGAAACCCTTGTTACCCCCTCCCCAAGATCTGTTTCCAGCCTATGCTTCACAATTGCAGGTTATAAATGAAATTAGGAGATGGACAGTGTTAATAAAATGAAAGGAGGAACGGGAGTACCTCGAGAAAAATATTGCAACGTCGGCTTTATCGACTAGATATTCAATAACGATATAACAGAGGATCGAACCTGGTCTGCCTGGTTGTAAGACCAGCACACTACTGTACTCCAACCACGAGAAAGTCTCTACGGAATGAGACGAAGCGGGGTAATGCTGTGAATGAATGTTGATGTTATAAGGACACACACGTGGGTACTCGTGTCTCTATTGGCTAGCTCTCACAGGACAAACCATAGCATTCATACACACATATTTGTACTACACTGGTTACAAAATTATATCACTGTTAATCTCCTGGTCTTTTAATCACTCCATACAGGAAATAACATATGCAGGAGAGCGCATGGTTTTTAAACTGACGTTATAACGGTAATATTATCTATCTACTTCGCTCCAATAGATGACGCAATAGTAAGCACATTCCTTTCACGGTTAATCTCCTGGTTGGAGAACAGTAGCGTTTGAGCCATAGAGCATAGATATTTAAAGAATGCTTCCTCATTTGATGCATCAATAATATATTTTTTGCACGATAGTGTGTTTTCTCGTCGTTACAGCAAACGGCCGTCACGACTGAAAGTTGATTTTACTAAATTCAGAGTTGCCAATCTTGTTAAGTATGGTGAAATATTACAAATAACTGCTCTAGAGTTGTAGTGAAAACCACTGCCTTCTATGTATGCTACAATCCTACAATGCATGTAAAATTCATACTCAAAAGGCAGTGTTAATTAATATACATTAACTTATACGAAACAAATCACTGCATTTGAAATGTAGCCTACTGAACTTTATTTAAACAATTCAAACTTCACTTAACAAAAAAAAATAATAATAATAATAATAAAATAAAAAGTAATAATTATTCCAATTGGACAGGAAATATTACAAGTACCTGAATCATTTTTACTTCTTCAGATTGAAATTGATGGTGAAGTTTGTACGTTGACCAGACTGCTAAACTTCAGTCAGCTGTTCATAGTGTAATGTGCGTACTGTTTATTAAGATTTTTTAAAGTATTATTTTCAAAATATATAGTATCGTGCAAAAAAATCTGTACAATACACGTTTGTGAAGTGCATTACAAAATCTCGGAAGTTGAAAAACTCTCTCTGTTCGTTTTTCAAACTTTTCCTCGATTTTGTTAAAAGTACTTTCCAACCTTGTATCGTAATATACTATTATAATGCAATTTAATTAAATTTCCGGTACAGAGAATAATATAAAGACGTTAATGAGAGGAAATTTTAAACAAATACACTTTTGCGTAATATTTAACATGCCACCCAAGGTCTCCGCAAAAAAAATAAAGTAAACTCATTTCTTTCCTAACACATCGCATACTGCAATAAAGTATGGATATTATTTGTTGATACAATATCAGCACACATCTTACAAAAGAACTGTTACAAACTGTCTCCGTTTATATAACAACAAACCACTTTCACATGATGTGAAAATACCAAAAGTATGTCAAGGCTCTTGGCAGTTCCTTTAAAATTTGTGGTAGAGAAAGCCTTGCTGAGTAAGATTATCTTGATTACTCCATTTTGTGTCCCTAATTCACTATTGCTTTATTATTTGTATATCTTCTTGTTGACGTCGAATAACATTTATTATAGTAATTGGTCATTAAATACGAAACAATTTCAGACTCAAGTAGCAAGCATGAATGTATATACTGAATACCGTGGATGAGGTCACTGTCCCGGGACGTTATTCCTTGTGGTATTATAAGCCTGCTTCGACAATAAATTTAATATAGCACTGATTTCTATTAATGGTCATAGCACGCAACGATTAACCGACACAGTACGGCACGGATGTCAAAGCAGCTGCATTGCGTGCTCTCAAGAATCAGCACATAAGGCATATGTACACCTTTACATACAAAAAAGTTTGTTTTGCATAATTTTGCTCTGTAAAATTTTTTATACAATTGAGAATGATACCAGAAAGAGAATAAAGTGAACAGATCCCTTGAAATTATACGATAAAAGAGTAATGGGAGAAAAATTCTCTCCGGCGCCGGGATTTGAATCCGGGTTTTCAGCTCTACGTGCTGATGCTTTATCCACTAAGCCACACCGGATACAACTCTGACGCCGGTTAGAATCGTCTCAGATTAAGCTCCAACTCTTGGGTTCCCTCTAGCCGCCCTCTGCACTACGTCATAGATGTCTATGAACGCAGGACCGAAGTCCACACATGTGCTGAGGTGCACTCGATATGAGTGACTAGTTAGCCGGGATCCGACGGAATGAGCGCCGTCTTAAATCACGAAGTGATTTACGCACGTAGAGCTGAAAACTCGGGTTCAAATCCCGGCGCCGGAGAGAATTTTTCTCCGTTCCATTACTCTTTCATCGTATGATGACGCAAAATATCTGCATGGAAATATCATATGTACTTCGGTACATTAAAATAATATACCTTAAAATTATGTCTAAATTGTTATAAAAATTATTTTGTTTATAATTTTGACATACAGTAGAACCCCGATTATGAGATACCATATTAACCGATTGACGGATTATCCGACTGACTTTCGCTCACTCTTTTTTCTTCTATAGAAACATATGAAGTACTACTGCACGTTATATTAGTACGTATTTTTTCTATAGAGTGTTATTACAAGGCTTTACACTTCCAGTTTGGTCTACTGTTCCAGTTGCCGTACTATACAACTTCTATATAAAATGTATTCCATGAGTGTCAAAAGAAAACTTTTGTGATAAGTATCGAAAAATGCATATAAATGAGTGGTTTGAGGAAAGAGAAACTGTGGCTCATCTAGCATCAGAATACGGAACTGATGTTACAACTGTGTGCGATTTAATAAAAATCAAGGATAAAGTGTCTAGAGTATGTAAACCTACATGAGACCTCTACTATTCTTATCTTTCTACTTACAGCCATTACAAGATGTTTCCTTGCCCCTTAAAAACACGTCCTTGACAATCGAACTTAAATTAGTGAACTTCTGATCCACTCCCTAACGTGTTAAACACAAGACTACGGAGGAAATTAGGATACTTAAAGAATTATTCACTTCATTTTACGAAAATATTTTATGGTGCGGATTATCCGATTTTTTCGATTAATCGTTCAGTCCACCCCCTTCATTATCACGGATAATAGAGGTTCTACTGTACAACTTGAAACATGATATCTCATGCAGTTTTTAAGATAGAGCCATATTTTTTTGACTGTGTTATAGCTAAAACTATTCTTTAGTGCCTGACATAGAGCTATTCTTTATTTTCATTTACATTAATTAAATATTAGCATATATATAACTTATACTAATATTTTATGTTGCATAAATCATGTAAACATCCAAAGATAATTTTAATTATTAACTATATTAATGTTATTTTACACATTGTCAGGCACTAGGGGACATTTCAAGCTTCAAAATGACACCAATATCTTCTTGATATCACCATATTTGGCTGAGATATCATGTTTAAAAGAATTAAATATTCTAAAATTACTACTTACAGGAAATGAGCCACAAACTTTTAGAGCCTAGAAGACTCAATCATCACATGTCACCCCTTAAGCAGCTTCATGTCTGTCCAGTTTCAGCTTCTTTCTGCCTCTCAAATACCTCCTCCTTGTTTTAACTTCAGGTGTTGAATGTTTTTTTTTTTGGCATGTTTGTCCTTATTTTCCATTGATGCAACAAATCCTGCGATGGTTCGGGTTAGCACAACATCTTGATTGATGGATATGAGTGCTCTCCGTTCGGATTATCCTGTTGTGAAAACCTACCCTTCAATGTAGAATTATAGAGAGAACTTACTGTATGATACACTCTTAAAGAGAGGTAGGAAATGGTGGACTCTTCATCGACCTTAGTTTAGTATTTCTTTATAGAACCTCCATAAGAACTTCCTGTAGTCATTAGTGCTGCAATGCTTGATTGTAGTAGTAGTAGTAGTAGTAGTAGCAGTAGCAGTAGCAGTAGCAGAAGGTCCTTTCACTACCTGGTGGTGGAGCATAGGACACCAATGAGAGATCTCCATCGGACACGAATGGCAGCAATAGCCTTGACCTCATTCCACACTCTTCCGGTGTTCTCAACCTCTTCTCCCACAGATCAGTTTCTTTAATCATCTTTAATTTAAGAGAATGTAGGTGATTGGCCCTAATTCCCCGAGTATTCTGGCAGGGTTTGGATACCTGCACGCTTGCTTCGTTGGTCTGCAAGCAGTGTTTAGGCATTTCCTCCTAAATACAGTTAAGTGTTATGGTTATACCGCCAATACTCGGTCGCCAGAACCTCGTTAGTCGTAAAAAGGGCCCAGAAGGTGAGGTTGGCAATTGGGAAAGAGAGGCTATAACTTGCGCTTCATTCCTCCTTGGGCCCAAATGCTTGATTGTGCATTTCGGTATTCTTCCATCCGTCGTTTAGTTCATTCCACTGTAATATCTGCAATGCTTGGGAAAAGTGGCATAAGTCAATTTTCACAATATTTCTTTTATTAGTTTATTGACAACTTAAGGAACATCTGCACGCTTGGGAAAAGATAGTAAATATTTCTCCCGTTAGAATAATGCACACAGGAAAAAATCAAATTGACATAAACCAGTGTGATCTAATAGTGCTTGAGAAAAGTGCTTCAAGTCTACGTTAATCATTTTTCTCATGTTTCTTTTGATTCAATTGCTCACCTGAGTGTTCCATGGTGACATAATTACCCAGCAGTCTCGTAATTGTTTTTGAATAGTCTGGTGATTAGAAAGAGAATTGTACATATATTAGAGAGCTACAGAATAGAGCTTACAACCAATCAGAGAGCATTCGACAAGGTACAGCATCCAACCGAATGTTCGAATTTTAACCGGCTGCAACTAATGTTTTGCAGGCTAGACAGAACACTGACATTTTATGAGTACACAAACGGAGTAACAATTGAAGAAAATTTACCACGTGTAATTTAAAAAATGTATTTCTTAATATAGGCCTACAATTGATTGCATACTTTATTACACTTAAGGCCCATTCACAATGAAAATGAAACATAACGTAAGCAATAACTTAAGAATGTAAACGTTACGGTAAAATCACATCATTCATGATGGGGACATTACCATAACCGCAAAGATACTTGGTAACCATGGAAACATAACAACGACGCCATTTCCTCATATTCTTTCGTATACTTCAGCGCTCCACGACTGTGTACTGTTTGCAAATCACATAAGCATAAGCATGAAAGTTTGGAGTTCGCAAACTTTCATGTTAACGTCTAACGGCAATGTTAATATCATTGTGAATGATCCCACTTGATATCCTGGCCGCAATGTTCTGTGTTTATGTTAGGTTATGTTTAATTTTCATTGTGAATGGGCCTTTATCTTCGTAACAGATGAACAAATGGACACCAGTAACAACAAAGAAATAAGTGTAATGCATAATATGGAATCTGGTGCGTAAAGAAATGCAAGAATGGAACAAAATACATAGAAGAGAAAATACGAGTAAGTACATATGTACATTCTATTGTAACGTTTACACTTTAAACTCAAAATGCAAACCTCTAAAACAGTAGTTGTTAATGCCTTTTATGCTCGACCATGCCGAAATGTAGTAATTATACACCTGGTAGCAGTCCTTTAATGCATGTCATTAAAGTACAGGTGTTTTCAGCCAATGACAACTCAGCTTACAGGTGTTCAGCCAATGGCAAGTCAGCTTTGTACCGTTATAAAACCGCAAGTATCGATTATTCTCGGATATGCAATCGAAAGAGAATTAGCGAAAAGTCACGGAGGCTGGAAATCCAATACTGTCGCAGAAGGTTATGTTCTGTTACTATAATAATAAGCGTTAATTTTAAATAATATTCAAATAAATTCAATTTGTCATCTCGTTTTTCAATGTCGAATTCAATAATCAAGGTTATATTAAGTTTAACGGGATTACATCAAGGTCAGTGACATTATTGTTTCTCGGAAAAAATCAATACTTTCGCGTCTGCGCACATCTCACAATTCACGACCTAGAACAAGGTCACTTTCGATCTTGTCAGATACAAATAAAATGTATACATCTGAATAATTTCAAGTTAGAAATATGGTCGAGCACAAAAAAGTCGTATGAAACTCGCCTATAATGGTAATTAAGAAGCTCATATGAAAATTATGAAACTCGCTTGCGCTCGTTTCATAAACATCCATACTCGCTTCTTAATTATTATCATTATAGGCTCGTTGCATAATGTGCTATTAATTATCTAAGCAGATGCATTATTTCATTAATAAACCATAATTAAGAAGATATGTTTTGCTTTTGACGATACCAACTGTAATACCTGAATGAATGAATGAATGAATTAATTAATTAATTAATAGATTAATGAATGATTAAACCGATCAGTGAATCAATGAATCATTCAATGAATCCATGGATGAATCAACCAAGGAGTCGATGGATGGATGGATGGATGGATTGATTGATTGATTGATGATTGATTGATTGTGGTGACAGCAGAAGAATTATTAATTAAATGGTAGGCATACACAATGATAATCGCGTCCTTGCAAGGGCTCTTGGAACTACTACATGGCGCAATGTGGTCTGCCTTTGTCGTCCACCCACAAAGAGAGAAACATCTCGAATATTTGATAAACCGTACATGAGACATTCCGCGAAACGGAAGAGTTTTGCATACTGACTACAGCACCAGGTGTTCAATAGCAATATATAATTTATATTTTTCGTAACCGGTTGTGGACAACTCTAGTGTATACATTTCTTTAATTATATAAGAGTCCAGAGTTCGTGTGCTATAATTCCATGTTATATTAAATACTTAAATCAAATGTTGAGTTCTTGATCGATAACATTGTTTCTGTTCAGTTGTTGTTAAAAATTCTGTATTAATAGTAATGTAAACTCCAGTAAGAAGACTACTGTAATGTTATTGGACTAGTCAAAGAGACATATGTCTGTGCTCCAAATGACGTAAGACATGTATTTTGACATTAACAATATTAATTTTCAGATTTTTATTATTATAATGTAAGTACACTCATGATCAAAATAAACAGTGAAGAGAAATAAAAGAAATAAGCCTTTATGTATTCTTAGGACAGTTTTTGCCATCTTCTGTAAAATTAACATTTTTGACTTGTGCCACTTTTCCCGAGCACTACAGATATTTGCTTCAACTTCAGCCCCGAAGCCGAGACGAGTGTAATCTCTCACTACGCGTTGCACATCGAGCATTACATATTTCTCTTTTTCGCAGCGTGAATAGCTATTATTACCATTACTATTGTGTGAATGAAAATTCTATGTAAAAAACATTTTTTTCAAAATGAGTTTTCTCCATCTCAGTATTGTTTTCTTGAAGTGGAAATATCCGGTCTGCTCGGACCAACGCTTCCTTTTTAACATCATATTAAGATGGGAGAGTCGACCTGGTTGGAGAGTTGGTATAGCGCTGGCCTTCTATGCCTAAGGTTGCGAGTTCGATCCCGGGCGAGGTCGATGGCATTTAAGTGTGCTTAAATGCGACAGGCTCATGTCAGTATGTTTACTGGAATGTAAAAGAACTCCTGCGGGACAAAATTCCGGCACATCCGGCGACGCTGATATGACCTCTGCAGTTGCGAGCGTCGTTAAATAAAACATAACATTTAACATTTAAGATGGGAGAAAATTTGTTTTGTTACATTATCGTTGCAGAATTGAATTTAGCTTTCATATAATGTAGAAAAAAATGCTACACGTTCAAATCTTCGAGAATGGAAAATTCACGTTCCCGAAACGTGCTCCTTTATATTGTTGTTGTTGTTGTTGTTGTTGGCTAGCCTGTCCTGCCCTCTGGCAGTTCTTATCCTAGGCTATATGCTATATATAATTTAATATTCCATTGTAGGTTATAGATCAGGTCTGGGCGTACGTAACTCGATTGAGTTACTGCAGACCACTCGTTAACTTCCCACACCTTCCCCGGCTGAGACAGTGTTTTGTGCAGTACGAGTAGACAGGAAAGTCAGTGACGGATTTATGAGGCGGGCATAATACCTTTTACGAACTTTCGGCTCTTGCTGGTCGCATAAATTTCATCACTGATGCACAGAGCCTTTCTCTGCGTTTGTTTATAAGGCAGTGTAAGAAAAACGGACATGGGCGGGGATTTCGCCGTCCCTTTCACTTCCCCTCTTATGCCCATGGCTGAAATAGATATTTCCCTGGGCACGAAATTACAATTAAACTATGAAAGAAAGATCATTTTCCATAACAACATTTTATCAAATTTCATATTAACAGGAATTATCCACCGAAACTGAACGAAATAGAGACAAAATATTTGAGTGGTCTAATAGCAAACTGATCAATCTCCAATTTTGTATGTTTTGAGATACTAGCCAAAAACTGTGTTGAGTATAGTGGATACTTTTTCTGATCCTTGGAAATGTTATTTTTGCTTGTTAAAAGATATTTTAAACCTAAATACAGAGCTACAGGCAAATGTATTGCTCACTTGAAAATTAAGTTTAAATTTTGAGGATTGCCGTTTTTGCTGCTTAATAATGGAGATTTCCACTTTGCTGTGACAATGAGAACTTCAAAAATGTTTTACTACAATATCCGTTACAATTTTCAATTATTGAATATGTTTAACTCATTCCTAACACTTCGATATGTTTTTTTTCTTCACACCACTACGTCGTCAATTTTTCCATTTGCTCTGTCGAACAGTAATCTGCATTAGGAAGTCTATCTTCGGCTTCAGTTTCTGAGAACAGATTATTGTAGTACTGGAGGCAGTTAATACTGGACCAGTTTTCTCCGTAATGCTTAATCAATAAATTTGTTATATCTTTCTTTTTTTTTTTTTTTTTGCACCTTTAATAATTTTTATTACCTGAGATACAAGTGCATTCACTCCTTTGTTTTTCTCATTAACTGAGACGAAAGTTCCTATATCAATTTTGTATTGTGGTTCACCTCTTACCAAGGCACTAATATCTATTTTAGTTTTCTTTATGGAAAATTTGGAAATGACATGATGCAGTTCCTGGAGACACTGATACTTCCATCTTTGATAATGTTCAAAATGTTTATTATAGGCCTAATATTTATCACAGTCCTGATTTATTATAATATTTATTATAATTCACAAAAAAGCAGAAACATAAATATCATGCATCTACCAATTGGCGCCATAAATCAATTGACTCCTATAACAAGGTACTGATACCACTCCATGGTAGATTGTGTTAGGGAATGCCGTCCTTGCTTCATAATACTACTGGAGACTGCCACGTTTGCCATGTAAATTTTAAAGGTTAATTCTGCAGTGCTTGAAAAAAGTGACACAAGTCAGTTTCCACAAACCTTTTTTGATAATTTATTGACAACTTACGGAACATCTGCTCGCTTGGAAAAAATACCTACGTATTCCTCCCATTACAATAATTCATACAGAAAAAAATCAAATCGACATAAACCAGTGTAAGTTGTCAATAAATTATCAAAAAAGGTTTGTGGAAACTGACTTATGTCACTTTTCCCAAGCACTGCAGAATTAAAAGGGGAGAAAATCAGATTGGCACATAACCACTCAAGATTTTAATAGAAAACGCATTCAACTTTCATTGTGTACTATTAGCTCAATTTTCATCAAAAGTGGAGATTGCCGGGTTTGCTATTAGATCCCTCATTTAATGGATATGAAAAGTAATGAACAGAAAGGGGAGAGACGAGAGATTATGAAGTACAGTACCTATATGTGGATTTTTATTTATTTTAGTAGGTTATTTTACGACGCTTTATCAACAGCTTAAGTTATATTGCGTCTGAATGAGATGAAGGTGATAATGCCGGTGAAATGTGTCCGGGGTCCAGCACCGATAGTTACCCAGCATTTGCGCGTAATGAGTTTAGGGAAAACCCCAGAAAAGCCTCAACCAGATAACTTGCCCCGACCGGGAATCGAACCCGGGCCACCTGGTTTCGTGGCCAGACATGCTAACCGTTACTCCACAGGACCTATATGTGGGTAAAAGCGAAGCTATGGACATATATTTTGTGGACGAAATACTTATTATGAGTTTATTTCATTAAACGGAATGACCGTGGATGTGAAGAACTGGTCAAATTGTCTGCTGAACGTATTGCTTTTCCGTATCGTGCTGACATAGACAATTTATTCCATATAGATCTACTGTACAGTAAAACCTTGGATTACAAGCATAATTCGTTTCGAAAACGTGCGATTTTCTCCATAAAAAATGCAAACTCAGGTTAATTCTTTTCACAGTCTTTTATTCATACAAAATACAGTATAATTTTGGTGAAATTCAATACAATAGTGCAACACAAATCATTTTAATGTATTTTGTTTTTTGAGTGTCTTTCACCTGTTTTACTACTTACTAAACTTCTTGAACATTAAAAAAAAAATATTTTCACTATCACTAACGGAATCACTTGTGACTGCTTGACTGACTGGAATCTTTTGCTTTGACTAAGAATCTATCCAATGACACCTGCTTTTGCCTCGTTTTGAGGATTTTGCGGAAATGTGACATTGCGTTGTCGTTAAACAGATTTATCACACGCACTGCTACATCCTTATCAGGGTGGTGAATTTGAACAAAATTTTGTACTGCTTCTCACTTTGTACACACCTCTTTAATTCATTTGAAGCGAGGAATTCGTCCTCTCTTTTCTCCTCTTCCTCCTCAGACGTGATCTTCGCAGCTTCTCCGTGCTTCACAACACTGTGGATGCCACTCCTCTTCTTAAAGTTATCAAACCACCCCCTACTCGCCTTGAAGGTTAGGTCTTCTGTCGACGTATCTGGCAGTTTACTTACGAGGTCGTTGTACAGGGCTTTTGCCTTCTCGCAGATGAAGTTCTCGGTCACAGTATCACCCGCTAGTTGTTTCTCATTTATCCACTCGAGAAGCATCTTTTCTACATCTTCCAAAACAGGTGGCCGTTGCTTGGATATCCTCGTCACCCCTCTTGCCGTATCTAGTTTCTTTATTTCTTCTTTCTTCTTTAATATTGTGCAAATCGTCGAAGTAGATTTGTTGTAATACTTCGCAAGGGCGACCACTCGCATTCCCCGTTCGTACTTCTCGATGATTTCCTTCTTAACTTCCACTCTAATGGTATTTTTCATACCATACTTCTTTTCAATTTTTCTCTTTGGCGGAGCCATTCTATAAGTAGAGGAGTATGGGTACAGTGAGACACAAAATATTAAGACATATGTATGCAAGTGATAATTGAAGTATTTTTAAAATCAAGTGCAATAGAAATAGACATTAAAACATAGAGAATAATAATACGTAAACAAAAATGTTAATAGATAAAGAACATAATATACAATAAGTGTTTGTCAAAAAATGCAAATGTCTCACTGTTCCCATTCAGGAGGGTACAGTGAGACACCACAGTGTCTATTAACAGACATTGAAATGATTTACAGTTATTTCAAAAGAAAACAAAAACTTGCTGTCTCTTTATCTTGACATGTTCTGTAGGCTTATTTAGAATCATTTTGATGTCTGACTTCGAAACCATTGACACATCTGGAACATTTGGAAAAGTGAATTTTCCATGACATTCCAAACTTTTGTGAAAAAATGAAATGAATTTTTGGTGACAACAAAGCTTATGATATAAGAATTTAATGTAATTCTTTATTATTTTTTAGCATTTTCTTAAATTTTGTGAATAATTTTTTATTTATGAAACTATTAAAATGTAATGTATCCATTATTTTAAGCTACAGTTCCTAAATTGGTTACTGGTATGTTCATTTTTAATGTTAGTTACTGGTAAATGTAATATAATTACAGTTTGATTTTGCAAATCATTGGTAAATGGGAAGAGTGAGACGTCTCAGTGTACTCTTCAATGGCATGTCTCACTGTTCCCTTTACGCATAGTTAGTTAAAAAATGACGCCATCACTTCAAAATTAAAACAAGAAAGACGAAACTTTGCCAAAAAGTCCCCATTAACACAACTTTCCATAATTGAAGCGTCGGCTGGAACAACGTTGTAAGTTACAAAATTTTCATTCGGCGTGTTTCCGTGTAATAATGTTGTATGTCATGTTACCTTGCCATACTCTTTGGCTTGCAAAACATAATCTCAAATACCATAGTATTAAGTAACAAAACATTCATATTTATATCTCATTTGTATATTCAATATAACCTTCATTAAACAGAAGCCAAAATTTTACTTCTAGAGTGAAAAATTACGAATTATTTTTTCATCACTCACCTTTATATCTAGAATCAAATCGAGTATGAAAATACTGTTACTTTACTCATGCAACATACAACTCCACTGTTACCAACATCTCAACATCAAAATTTAGCATCTAATAAAAAATGTCTCACTGTTCTCCCTGTCTCACTGTACCCACTTCTCCCCTACGGATACTTAACAATGTCACTACAAATGAACACAGTGCACAGATTATAAAAAAAAGACACTTCAAGCAAATTCAGTACACGCAGTTACAAAAAGCAGTGACAGCAAACGTGCCGACTTTGTATCCGAATGAAGCAGGTTCGCTCCTCATTGACTGAGACAGAGAACGCGACGATATCCCACGGTCCCGCTGAGCTGTGCGGTTGAATGAAAGTCGTGATCACGTGACGCACGGCAAGCGAAGCAAGTTACAGTACTACGTATACAAATCGTGCTGCTCGTATTACATGACGTCGCTCGTTTATCAAACAAAAATCTCCTCATTGTTCGCTCGTTTTGCAAAACACTCGCAAACCAAGTTACTCGTAGGGCCTATATATGGGTTATAATAGAAAATCAGATTAACTTATTAATAGAGACGAGAATTCCATGCAAATGCATGTTGTATAGGAACATAGAACATAGCTCAAACTTAGTACTTATCCATTTCATTACTTTCCGGTTACAAATATGTGTACTTTTTCCGTGCATATTTGCATGTTTTGGCCTTCTTGGGGATAAAAAATATGCATAATGCATATTTAAGCAATTGTTAGCTTAATAATGCATATAATATACATTATATTCGTTTAAATGCATGTTTTAAGGGTTTTGAGTGGACATCTCAGTTTCTCGATTTTTATGTCCCTTATTTTAGCTTCAGAAATCAGGAATGAAGAAGAAAAAAGCTAAATAACAGAAAAATGAAATAAAATGTTAAGATTTTCACAATAAGATATTAGAGGACCTTTTCCTGGACGGAAGTTCACTTTTACAATACTTTACCGAGGACCCTTTATACATTGCGTGTCATAAATGGATTTATTACGGTGGATATTTTGAGAATAGAAGAGAGGAAACATAGGGGGTTCAAGGAAAATGCCAATAAATAATCTAGGTCAAAAGCACCGTCTTTAAGGGAGGTTGTAAATTTTCTCCCTTTTCCAGTACTAATAGCAATTTACATTCTTTTAAAATTGGAATCATTCGCTAAACTGTGTTTGCAATGTGTGAACCTCGTAAGTGGTTAATGTGTTTGTTTATTCTATTTGCGTTTGTTAATGTGGTTCTAATATACTCCCAATTAAAGATTCCAAAAGTGTACTCTTTGCACAGGGGATTAAAGGAAAGGATTTTTTTTAGATCAGATGGGGATGTTGTATATCGCGATTGTTGCAGTAAAGAGTTTAAGCAATGCTATTCTGTTTCCGAATATTTTATATGACAGTTGTTCTTTGTAAAAAATTACAAAACTTATTTAAAATAATTAATTAAATTACGATGTCCGTTTTCAAATCGTATCTAGGTAACCATAAGGTCTATTATAATTTCAGATGAAATGTAGTAAAAAATTCAATTCCACCAGCTTGTCGCATCTGCTTCACATATTGCAAGAATGCAAGAAAGGAAAGAGTCTGCAAAGAATTCCATAGATCCCTCAGTTATGCCCGTGGGAAAGTGGATGTATTGGCGAAAACTAACTGGACAGGGTCATAAATGCTAACCCGGACGACGGATTATTTTGTTGAGTGAAGGTTATTTGTGGCAAATAATTGAATGAAAAATTTGACCTGACACTGTCATAAATATGTTGATTCAAGTTTAAACCCATAGAGGTCACATTCTCTATCTACAAAAACACATTAACTTACAAGCGCAGGAACATCGCAGAAACCAATTTAGAAATGTTGTTAGGTCGTTAACTATTAAAAGAAAATTGAAGTGAAATAACATTTGGGACAAACATGAAAGTGCATATGTCTTCATAAACCTATTGATTTTCCATCTCAAGAATTGTTTTTAGACTTTAATGTACTTAACGCAAGGCAAGTTCATTATATTGTATTAATAAAATTCATACATAAAAATCGAAATAATTTTGAATTGTATTCTCATAGTTATGGAACAAAAAGTATGAATTCTTTAAGATTGTTTGAACCAAATTCCAACACTGTTACAGTATTTAATCATAGTAGTAATTTAGGCCCAAGAATATATAACAAATTTATATTTAAATATCCTAATCTTGTCAATTTTAATAGTTCTAATATTAAATTTAAAAACTCATGTATTGATTTTATAAAAATTGAAAATTTTTAAATTTAAATTTATATATTCTAATTGCATAGTAGACATAAGACAAATTATATTGTATACTTATTAATTTCAATTCAGGAATCCGCCCCTGAGCACGAGTTCTACTCTTTCAGGGGCGAGCTAAAGTTTTTCTGTATATATTATATTTTATGTTACAATTGTTAGCAAAATAAATAAATAATAAATAATAAAAATAATAATATTTTAATATATTTTTCGCTTGATCGTGCATATTTCATAGTTTGATAGTGCATGAATGCATGCATATTTTGGGATTTTATAGTGCATGAAACTCTCGTCTTTACTTACTAATTAGGTTATTTTATATATTTATTATTAATGTAATTATTGTGTATTATTTGTATTTTTGTATTATTTTTATTGTGTTTAATTAAGTTACCACTGCCACCGGGTGTTTGCCCACATGCAGTGTAAATAAACACATACAATCCAAGGTTTTACTATACCTGAAAGATTAATTAACTTAATTATTTATCAAATATTGTTACTAAATTCTACATAAGATCAATACTAATGATGACAAAATGAAATACAGCTGGAAAGATTAGCTCTTAATAATATTTGGAGGGGACGCCACAGAAACAATTCCCTACTTTATATTCCCCACAAGAACCGATGTCAGTCATTATCCATGGATTTTTTTAACGGGTGAATAGTGTGGTTAAAATTTTTCATAATGAAGAGCTGAGTTCTTGGAATATACGAGGCGCATCCAGAAAGTAAGTTTCCCTATTTTTTTTTTAAAGAACACACACTTTCAGGAAAACATTTATTGACAACAGGTACAGCAATGTTTCAGCTATTTTTCAACATAGCCACCATCAGAATTGAGACACTTGTCGTATCGTGGGATCAACTTTTGTATCCCTCTGTCGTAGAACTCTGCCGGCTGTGAATGGAACCAGCGTGTGACAGACGTCTTCAACTCTTCGTCGTTGCTAAAACGCTCACCGGAGGACAGGAATTTCTTGAAGTGCAAGAAAACGTGAAACTCGCTGGGAACAAGTCAGTACTGTAGGGTGGATGATGAAACAACTCCCAGTGACAATCTCATGCAACAAGGATCGCGATATCTGCGGAAAATGGCTGCTCAGCTCCGTAATCGTAAAACGACGGTTCTCCATGATGTACTGCCGCACCAGCTCAACACGATCATCATTGATAAGGGACGGTCGCCCACTGCGCTCTTCATCATGGACACTTTGACGACCTTCGGAAAACTGCCTACACCAGCGACGCACCATCTGCTTACTCATGATGTTCGGCCCATAGACCTGACAGAGCTGCCGATGAATTTCAATTGGCGCAATGCATTGTGCATTAAAGAACTTTATCACCGACCGAACCTCGCAGGCGGCGGGAGAAGGAATAAGAGCTTCCATTTCGGACCACTGCTGCCACGCTACTGGCACCAGGCGGGACCTGTCCGGCTGGTATATGACTGATACGTCATAGACCTGTTACGCATGCGCAATTGACACGGCTAATTACGTGTACTTTCAAGGGAGAAAAATCGGGAAACTTACTTTCTGGATACGCCTCGTATGATGCTAATCATTATGATATTGCGTTTTAAATTATTTCACTCGATTCAAAGTAGAGTCCTTCTTTTGAAGCACGAATTTTTTAAAATAATATTCTATGCCAATGATGTCAAAGCAAGCGCATTTTTCTGACCTTGACGTCGTGCGCGGGCAGCAAGCGCTAAGTATGGAAGGAGGAAGGGTTGTGTATATAAATAACCAACCTATTGGATTAAGAAAACAGTGGTGCACAAACTTCAAACGGAACGTGAAATTTTATGTCGTTATTTTTATATAGCTTCTTTCTGTTTGATATTATCTATATTGTTTGTAAAATAAAAGTACTAACACTGATTTCTTAATATTGCACTTGTGTTTTAAATCTTAATAATATAATAGAGAGTTAAGAAGGAATATTCACTTAAATTCCATAGTAGTTTAATATTATACTGTATTAAGTGGATGAAACACATCATTCATAAAGAAAGTGATATTCCAAAGAAAGAGATTGAGTATGACATGATAAGTTGGAATTTATATTTATGGTATCTTTAGCCTTACAAAAGTAATCAATAAACTAATCAAAACAGTATTACAGTACAAAGCAAAGTTACCCAGGTACTGTATCTGTTTTAAGTGCAACTAATATTACATAACAAAACTCTTATCGCATTATGCTTTTAAGGTGATATTTGTGAGCAACTTCCTATCATCAGAATATTAAATTATTTTCTCGAAATCTGCTGAAGCTATACAGCTGACATTTTTACAACACATGGGCACGTATCTTTTGCTTATGATGTAACAGTAGTTGCTTTGTTAATTCATTTCCTTACAAACAATTTCCATGCGAATATTTTCAAAATTTTCAATACACTATCTTCAGTAATACGTATATACGGTAGACTATATTAGATTTACGAAAACATTCTGTAAGGCTACTAAATAAATAGGCCTATATCTGAAAATTTCACTTTTCTATACGAAAAGATGAGAAAATATTTCTTTTGAATAAAAAAATCAAACTTGTGAAAAATGGGCATTAAAATTAAAATTTACATTCTTATAATGCACTTATACTTCGCAGGCAAATCTAAAAATTAACATGGATACAGTTTTAATAAGTTCTCTTCCCCTTATCTATTGAATCAGCGCTGGCCATCCCTGAATATAGCTCGACCAAGCAGCATATACTACCTCTTTCGTCTGTCTCTTTCCTTTCCGCTGTAAAGCGCTCAGGCTCTCCTGGGCTCTAAAGCGCGCGCTTGCTGCTGTGGGCATCAATTGACATGCCTGTTCTATGGAGATGCAATAGTGAAAAATATTTTTATACTCGTATTTAGCTCCTCGATGGGATTTGATGTAGGCTGCACCATTATGCAGAGCCTGCCTCCTGACTTCACAGCGTCCTCGTTGCCAAAAACCGATGCGACGTTAGCCGATGAACTTTTTCCGTCTTGAAGTCGCATACTATCTTAACTTGCAGTAGAATCTCGAAGCCTATTCTTGGGTGTATGCCTCGCATCATGTAAAAATGTTCATACAGCACAGAAAAGCACTTGTCTGATTTCGAAATTTTAACACGTTCGTCATATGTAAACACATTCTTCGAAATAAAAAAAAAAGTAAACTGCCTCAGCTCACAATAAAAGTGAGGGGAAATAAGGAGTGGTCGGCGGCAGATGGCTTCGCTGTGCAGAAACCACAATGAACAGGTTTACATGCGCAGGAACTATTCCGGGTAGCCGAAGATCGTGACGTTTAAACATCGTGATCGCCAACTTTCATTAAGAATACGGCATTATCAGAAGAAAAAGAAGCTGCATTTACTCGTAAATTCATCAGACGTGTAAACATTGCTCGCATGCATCTTATCTTTAATTTTTCCGCGGAAATATAGATTGAATGAATTTTAATCTTGAGACCAAGGAGGCCGTAATACTCGACCAATCACAGGATAATAGAATTTTCCCTTAACTTGTGTATAAAAAAACATTCATTGATTCTAGTTCACGTTAACACTTTGTTTAAAACTTAAAATTGTATTAGTCGACACGTTAAAAGTGTTAAAATTTAAAATGGGATATGTACCTTAGACAGGCGGCCCGCTTCGACTCCGGTACTGCGTCATCTTCACTGTCCTACGAACTACTACAGTAGGACACTGAAGATGACGCAGCACCGGCGTCGAAACGGACCGTCTGTCGAAGGTACATAGCCTATTTTAAATTTTAACACTTTTAACGTATCGACTAATACAATTTTAAGTTAAAAAAACATTAACTGTGTGAGACTGAGTTGACCTGCACTGACTAGATCTGATTTCTCTTTTACACTTTGGAGAACGAAATCAATATATCATTAACAAATTTTTGATAATTCACAGCATTCTTATACAGGGACATCATTTTATTTTTACTTCAATTTTTTTTGTACCTGCGTTTTTTTAATGTACTTCACTCCCACCCCCTCTACTAGTAAACTTCCAACCCTCCACCACACAGAACCGAGGCCGCGTATGCAGTGCTGAGTTAGTGAGTATAGTACGTTCCAGAAATATGTTCGCGTTTTCCAGTGACGAAAGATCTTTCAATATTGAATCATATTTTCGCACAGGTACTGTCGTCCGTTTGCCTACGTCGCATCTCGGTTTCCCCCACCTGCTTCTGTTCGCCCCTCTGTAAAGTCCAGTAGCTGGGCTGTCTTAGCTCTTTTCTGAAAACATTAATTTCTGTTAGGAATTGGACGTCTTCTTAATATTATACAACTGTAATAAATAAAAGGGCCTCGTTGAGTAATTAACTGTCACGTGATTTCCCACCTCCCCTTTCTACGACCCTGCGACAAAACCATTTGAACGGACAGTAGATAGCATTTCTGAGTAATTCTATCTTTTCGGATCGGGCAGAAGTGAAGATTAAATTTACAGTACGTAAGGTACTCTTTTATAGAGCAGGTATAGAATTATTTCAATATGAGTTACTCGTACGAAGGACGAAACTGGTAATTGGAATTAGGTACAATAGTCTGTAGTGCGATAATATGCACAAAATAACTGAAGCCTGTATCGAAATGAACGGCCACCATTTTCTAAAATGTGTTTAAATATCCATATTATGATTATTTTTTTCTATTTAACTTCATTCTCTATATTGTACGCTAATGTGCTGTAACAGTACAATATACACTTCATGATTAATACGTCCGAATGGATAGCTCAATTCGTGAGTAAAAACACTAAGTGTTAATACAGTACTATACTTTGATTAAACAAAAACCTAATGAAAATTATCAAACTTAAAATTGCGATATTTCCTAGTTTACATAAATGGATGAACTACTTTTCTTCCCTCCTATACTTAGTAACGTGATTTGTATTTTACGCCAGCATCAACGAACTCCAGTCTTGGAATGGGGAGCAAGCGGTGTTTCCGGTTCTAGACCTTTAATCCAAAGATATAGGCAGGTCAATATTAAAAATGTTAGTAAAAATAAAATGATGTCCCTGTACAATACCTGTCCGATTGTTCTGCGCGCACTGATTACATACACAGGATTCCGATTTCGACATGTAGAAGGGAATATCGTGTTGTTAATAGGTTTATTTGAGGTTATCTGTCATTATTTTCAAAGATTTGCCTTTTTAAGAGTAAAAGTAGGTTTTTAATATATTATTTTGTTAGCTATAATGTTTATATATATTCTTAAACCGTGGTGTCTCGAATTATTTTTGTATTTTTCAAATTTGTCATTGTAGTTTCACAACACTTCTAAAGCGTCCTGTAAGATTTCATTTCAATTGATTCCATTTTGACAGATCATTTGAAGGTAAACATCACAAGGAAACCTGACTCACTACATTAGGGGATCAACGTATCTCGCCGCACAAACAGAGGAGCAGAGCCGTATAATTCATGCAGTGCAGGCGTGATATATGAAGGACTACTTGCGAAACAATTAGAAAGTGTAAGTGAAAGGGGTGTTCGACTCTGGAATGCAGTTGATAGTGTCTCCACTCTTTGGCTTGCAAGTCAGATAATGCAATGTTCCTCATCCTTTTCTGTAAGGTACCCCTTAAAGGCTGGTTCACAATAAACCGGGAACGGGAACGACAACGAGAACGAGAACGGAAAGAATGTTAAAATAAATGTATTCAAATGTGAGCATTCACCGAAAAAGTGAACTTTCGCGAAAATGTGATAATATAGTATTTAGTAAAACTTCGTGTACCCTCGCAATGCCATCTTCAACGGAAAACATAAACGCAAAAACATTTTACTGGGCAATGATATGTATGCAAAACTATTCTTACTTTTCGTGGGAATTTTCTAGCTTTTAAAAGCCCCCATGTACAGTACAGTATAGCAGGGCACTTAATGATGGAGAATAGGAGAGGCCGGCTCATTGTTCAAGGATTTATTGTAAACACATGCTACGCGTGATTTAAATCTTTGAAGCAAGTTCTCAGATTCAAGTATTTCCGTCATTCCTTTTGTTTTCCTTTCTTGTCTGCTGTGTCGAAAGATATTTCTGTGTGCCTCTTTCGGTTATTTAACGCTTCCGAAATCTGACATATCGAAGAATCCTTTGCTGCCGCAACTCGTTCTTGTGCGTCCTGAATGTTTGTTATGAATCTTTGGGAACATAATTCGACACAATTCATACCTAATACGTGAAATTGTCTGGCGTTGTGGAGTGAAGGTTAGCACGCGTGACCTACAACAAGCGGACCCGGGTTCAAATCTTGGTTGGGGCAAATTACCTGGTTGAGGTTTTTTTCCGCAGTTTTCCTAGCAAATGTTGGGTAACTTTCGGCGTTGGACCCTGGACTCATTTTGCTGTCATTATCATCTTCATTTCATTCAGATGCTATATAACTATAGCAGTTGAAAAAGCGTCGTAAAATAACCAATAAAAGAAACAAAGTGTTTTTTTATTTAATTATAAATAGGAAAAGTGCTTCAATAATAATTATTGTTATGTAAAAACAACCCAAATTAAGTTTAGATTTTTGCTGAAACACTGTACAGTGTTAAAAATGGAGGTCTTACGAAAATGTAAGGATAGTTATGAAGATAAAAGTTTGCTTAATGGGAAACGTGACGCTTTTTCGTGAAATAATGTTATTCAATCTTAGTCTAACTGCACTTACAGCAACAATTAAGGTATATTCTGGGTGTAAACGATTTCGTACCTTACGTTTAATATCAGTCATATGTGAAGCCTGCACTTCCGCAAATATATTGAGACAAAGAGGATAAGGTCCGTCAAAATGTTGCACTGGCAACACACAGTCTTAATCTCTAATCAGTATAATGCATTATCAACGTCATGGACAAAAATTGTATCGCTTCAGTCTCTCCACGTACTCTCGGGGGTACGCCTACCACTGGTTGAGAAACATCTAGATCAGAGGTCTCCAAAAAGCGTATCGTCATTTGTGCTCTCGATTCTGCCCGCCGAACACAGTGTGCTGTAAGGCTAGAGAAGGGGAGAGACTCGTACCTCAACAGACGGGAGCGATCAATGGGGGATCGCGGCAACGGTCTGCTTATGTTTACAAATAATATCATCAAAAGAATAAGAAATATCATACGTTTGTATATTATTTTGACAGACTATGAAGCTGGAGCCCCGTCTGTTGCTATAGACACAAACCATTGCAAATTCAACCTCTTCTGTTCTATGGTGCCTTTCAGTGCCTGGAAAAGATCTTCTCCAGTTGTATTTTGTAATTTCATCTAGAAGACATTCGGACACAGTAAAATGTTCATTAACTCCTCGGATGAAAATGGCTAGGTGAGCTTTGTCATTTCTATCTGTGCTTTCGTCCAATGCAAGTGAGTAAGCTACAAACTGGTTAATTGTGGTTTCGACTTCAGATTCAATTACATTCACAATCTTGAAATCCCTTCTCTGAACTGTAATTATTGGAAACAATTTAATTTTCTTAAACTTTGACTTTGTTCTGGACACAGTATTTTAGTAACGTCCTGTATGCATTATTTTACAAATGATGCTTCTGTAAAGGGCTTCATTGGTTTTCCAATGTTCCAAGCTAGAACATAGCTAGCAAGAAGCTTTTTCTGTTTAAGACTGAGGACACGTGTGTGATTTGTTTTTGTATTTTCTTGTTTTATATTTATCAAAATATTTGTGGGCCTACGCATTTCACCCAAAATGAAATGAAAAACATATGTTTGTCATGCGGAACTGAGTGTAAACGTATTGTAATATACTGATTATTGCGTATAACCAGTTATACAGATAGACCCAAAATAGGTTATTTTCACATGTCCAACATGCCTGTAATTGTATGATATTCTTTCTGGAGAGTCTAGTATTGTCGTCGCATGTTGAATTTTAACACACCCTTAAGAATGTTTGAACAAATTAAGCATTTCACATTCTCCCCACTAACACAAAAAAATTTCTCTTCCTATTCATCCTTGAATGTACTACGTCCATGATTAGAAGACATTGTGAAACGGTGGAACACTCCGATCAACACAATGATAATAGCAGTCCGCCACTGCTCTTCGTTTGTGCATAAACATTGAGTACAGTACAGGTGGGGATGGGTGAGGCGGAGCGCGCTCATTACGTACCGGCTTCGGTTCCGTTCAGGGGCTTACTCGCGAGTAGGCTTTTGGAGACGTCTGATCTAGATAGTGCACCAGCATTGATGCCGGCGTGAGAGCTCTGTGGACGGATACTTTGATAAGGCTTCTGTTCCGTACCTGCAAGCAGAATTCTTTAGTCGATGATAAAAGAAACTTGAGATAAGACTCTGGGAGTTAAAGAGTTCTGATTTTACATTCCTATCATGGAAGGATACGTACGACGTACGTACGTAGATTAATTCGAAAAATCTCTCTCGTAACGCGTGTGCACTGATATGTTGCAATTGACTGATCTACAAAATTCTCGACTTCCTGTATGATGAAACAAATACAAACAAAAGCTGAAAATATTCATTTCAAGGTCAGGCAGTTAGGGGTGCCCCTGGAAAATAATATTCTTCAATGTTGCAAGCGGTTAAAAATGGATATCCTACACTGACTGTACAGACAAAACTGATTGAATGGAATTTAATCTGATTCATATACCCACGATACTCTTTAAGTATAGCAGCAGCAGCAGTTTAATTTACAAAACTTACCACAAGAGTGGCCTGCCTAAAATGACAAAGTACACTTACTTACTTACTTACTGGTTTTTAAGGAACCCGGAGGTTCATTGCCGCCCTCACATAAGCCCGCCATTGGTCCCTATCCTGAGCAAGATTAATCCAGTCTCTACCATCATATCCCGCCTCCCTCAAATCCATTTTAATATCATCTTCCCATCTACTTCTCGACCTACCTAAAGGTCTTTTTCCCACCGGCCTCCCAACTAACACTGTATATGCATTTCTGGATTCGTCCGTACGTGCTACATGGCCTGCCCATCTCAAACGTCTGGATGTAATGTTCCTAATTATGTCAGGTGAAGAATACAATGCGTGCAGCTCTGCGTTGTGTAACTTTCTCCATTCTCCTGTAACTTCATCCGTCTTCGCCCCAAATATTTTCCTAAGAACCTTATTCTCAAACACCCTTAATCTCTGTTCCGCTCTCAAAATGAGAGTCCAACTTTCACAGTCATACAGAACAACCGGTAATATAACTGTTTTATAAATTCTAACTTTCAGATTTTTTGACAGCAGACTAGATAACAAAAGCTTCTGAACCGAATAATAACAGACATTTCCCATATTTATTCTGCGTTTAATTTCCTCCCGAGTGCCATTTATATTTTTTACTGTTGCTCCAAGATATTTGAATTTTTTCACCTATTCGAAGGATAAATCTCCAATTTTTTAATAGTTCCATTTCGTACAATATTCTCGTCACGAGATATAATCATATACTTAGTCTTTTCGGGATTTACTTCCAACACTATTGCTTTACTTGCTTCAAGCAGAATTTCCGCGTTTTCCCTAATTGTTTGAGGATTTTCTCCTAACATATTCACGACATCCGCATAGACAAGATGCTGAAGTAACCCGTTCAATTCCAAACCCTCTGTGTTATTCTGAACTTTCCTGATGGCATATTCTAGAGCGAAGTTAAATAGTAATGGTGATAGTGCATCTCCCTGCTTTAGCCTACAGTGAATTGGAAAAGCATCAGATAGAAACTGGCCTATACGAACTCTGCTGTAAGTTTCACTAAGACACATTTTAATTAATCGAACTAGTTTACCTAACAAAATGTAATAATATTAAATAATTAAAAATGAGCATAAACATGAATTTATATATATATATATATATATATATATATATATATATATATATAACTGCAATTATGTGCTCTTCCTCTGTAGTTAAATACTGTCAGCCATGGGCATCGGTATCTCATTTGAGGATGGTGTGAACGGATCTTAACAGCATTTATCGTTCTGTGTTCTTATTCCCCTTTCCTCCCTAACCATAGTTCTTTACCAACTTTTAGGCGTGGGCAGATGATATATTCGATATCAGTGGTGGAATCGTTGTTTATCGAATAGTGTGTACGAGTTAAAAACTACTGTAACATGTATAATGGAAGAAGGACTTCTTTGGAAGTTTAGAACATGTTATACATTTTATGTTATAATAAAAAGTCCTATTGGACACTAGTATATTTAATATATGATATTACTACTTATGGCATAAAAAGAACATGCTTAATTAAAACGTACGAGAAATTAAAATATTGTTTGTACGCAACCTAATACCTTCGAAGGAAATTTATCAACATGACATTTGTGTAGAATGCTAAATATGATTATTTGAAGTTATTTTTGAGTCCAGAATGTGCAAATCTATTAAATGACCTTAAGGAACCCCATAATATTCCAGGGAATAAATGTAGACAACATGATGGAATATTATTGGTTAGTTATGTAATAATTTCTCCTGAACTCACTCGTGATCTAAAACAGTTCAGAGATGGAGAAAGAGTAAGAAGCTGTACGATTAAAGCTGCCAAATTAATCTGTCCAAGCAAAATAAAAAACTTCGAGAGTAGGCCTATTACGTTTTCAGATCCGTTCCTAACAATCCGCCACTGACCGCCTAAGCGATTACGATTATAGTGACGCAGTTACATTTTATACTTCCCATAATGTCCATGGCTGTTATATATGTTCACAATTACTGCCTGTTCTTCTCTCTGAACTCTTTTCAACTTGTCTCTTTTTCTTGCCATTTTTAAAATGCAGTTCTTACTTCTTCAGACGGAGTTAGGCCTTGGTTGTTTTGAACCGATGCACAGTGGGGTATTTGCATAACAAAATTGGCCAAAATTATTATTGTGTTCCAATCACATTTAACTGGGATAATATATGAAATTATGGTGTAATAAGGGGATTATGGCACTTGTAGAGAAATACAATATGTATTTTATGCTATTTATTGGTTTATCCAAATTCTTTATTTATTACTTGAGTCGCAGAAACTTCGAGGTTATATTGCGGCTAATGTGATTCCATATACAAACAGATCACAATCACAGAAAGAGTAACCCAATGTAATGATGTCGGGTGACCTCGGTGGCCAATAAATGACTCCACCGCGACCGATCCAACGTCCAGGATGCGTTCCATTGATATTACTACAACCTAATGTCGTTTTGGTTGGGTTTGCATATGAGTGCTGATGAAGGAATGAGATTGACGCCCGTGATTTTCAAACAGGTGTATGTCAGATTATGTTAAGGACAAGGCATTTGTTCTTAGAAACTCGTTTGTTTAGAATCACCAATATTATCATCCCTCACACAATATACTTTTCCTCCTGACTCACCCTGTATAATTAATATGCTAATATAATTTGCAAATAAGTTAACACTGATTATTTAATGTATGTAATTATGCAAGTATTTAAGATACTGATATAAAAACATGCAGGTGGTTTTTATGTCATATATATTTTAAACTTATTTTTGTAGCTGAGAATTTAGATCACTTTCACTTTATCAGATACTTTATTAATGATATTATTCTCATGATTTCTCATCAGAAGGCTCTTCAGCTTCACTTGCAGTTACTTCTTCATTTTGATCAGCAGAAATCATATAGAAGGTAGTAGAATTTTTGTGACTTACATTAAAATGGTTTCGTTCTCTTCCTCGGGGTTAGTATCATACTTGTGAGCAGAGAATCTGAGTTAAGCAGCAGCCTGTTAATTATATCTAGGTTACATGATTCTCTAGAAAACTTCCTGGCATAATATTCTGGTGGTAGGAACGGAAGTGCTTATTCCTTGCTTCAGCTGCTACTTCCTCTGACAGTTGCCCAATTCTTGAAAGAGCATTTTCAATTATAGTTGGGCCGTGAATTAAAATCTTGTGCATTGGGGGGTCATTGGATATCACGAATAGGCCTACAGCTAAACGTACAGTTTTGTTGTATCCGTGGTGTAAGCAGCGAATTTTTAATATCAACTTTATGACCCAATATATTTTGTAATACTTTTTTTTTTGTTGGCGATATAGTGACAACGTAGAATCTCAAAGGAAATTTTAATCTGTTTGAAAGAGTTTTTGCGTATTTATCGTGACTGACTGACCGTATCTTATAGTACAAATAATTATAATGTTTTAAATTACTGTATTTAGAACCTTAGGATACTCCAACTATTTTCATATTTACTTCAAGGAAAGACCAAAATAAGGTATACTTCCTCGTAAAGTCAGCGAGCCACATATAAATCGGGAAGAAACCTTTCACGTCTTACAATTTTTTTCACAATTCGATGGGGAACCTACACTTCCGTAAGTAATGCTGTTGTGTTGCACTCCAGGGGAGAGGGTGTCTGGATATGCAGTGCGGTCTGTGGTAATTTGTAATAGGTTCTCGGATAGCTCAACATAAAGAATATCTTTAATATCCGCGGAAACATCTATACAGATAGAAGGAAACTTGAGGAGCGACAAATAGCTGAATATTAATTTTGACTCTAGATTTCTCAGTTAGGAGAGGGTGCTTTCATGTGCAGTTAATCTACAAGGAAAGCTTCTCGTATGAATGAAGCCGCTTAGCAAAATGACTGAGTGTATAGTTCAATAGTTGTTCGACTTCGGTCAGGTTTGAACCCCCAAACTTCGGATCTTATAACAAGCATTGTGTGCTTTGTAACCACGCGAAAACATGTGATAATTATGCTATTTTAGTGAGAAGAATTTTTCTATGAAGATCAAAGCAACCACAGAAAACTGAACCCCGAATAACTTCATTGACAATCTAGTAATCTAGAATTACTGTCACGTATCTACTTCGTAGTCTATGTTTCCTTAAGGTGACAGCTGATGTAAGCACCATTATCGAAAAATATGCCTACTGTCTGATCTCTATAGAAACATTCGCTGATTAATGATCAGTAATTTCCTCATGCTTAACTTGAAGTACATTTAACTATGGGAAATTGTGTTTCTTTGTAAGTTAATGGTAGAATGAATTCAAAATACTTGTGGGAAATCACCCAACTCGATTCTCCGTGCAGCTGACTCTGATTAATGAAGAAAGGCAGTATGGTTATGTAATGTCGTTAAGAGAGTTTTTTTTTTTTTTCCTATTTTATGAAAATTATTCTAAGCACCATTGTACATCACTTACATAATAACGCTAATATTTAGTTCGGAAGGAAATACAATTATTAAAATTCCGTCGGAAGTATAGTTACATTTATTAGAGAGAAGTTATCCTGTTCCTATTTAACAAGAAGTCACTTCTCTTTATTCAATATTGAAGGTGAATTACGCAATTTTATTATTCTTTTAAAACAAATATTCAGTAAACTGCGCCAGGAAAAGAAAAGAAAAAAAAAAAAGCAATACTGTCAATCTTTTCGTTTGTCCTCATTTTCAATCCGTAAGTCATTTTTCACATAGTTTTAGCTTCTAGTACTAAATATTTCTGCCACATAATTACGGAGCAAAACTTTCTTTCCTCTTTTAAAACACAAAATGGTAGTTTAAGTAAAACAGTATGTTAGCTTCCTTGTACCTCCGAAAGTAAGATATGAATCTTTTACTGATTTTATATAACTGGTCTTTCGTTGTGCCTAGGATGGTGGCGTAGGTGGCTATAAGTCTAGCGGAGTGGATCGATTCCCGCAAGGGTATGTATGTATGTATGTATGTATGTATGTATGTATGTATGTATGTATGTATGTATGCGTATGTATGTATATATGTATGTATGTAGTCCACCGTTGTGGCTGAGGGGTTAGCGAGTCTAAATCCGAACCCAGCGGTCCCGGGTTCGATTCCCGGTGAGGACGAGTTGCCTGGGTGAGGTTCTTTCGGCGTTTTTCCCTCACTCCTATGGATGAATATCAGGTAACTTTATCAGGCGATTGGAACCCCATTCCTCCCCCATCATCCTTTCCTCATCATCCCGTTTCTGATTTTCAGATCACTGTACCAGCGGCCTCCCGAAGCTGCTGATTCTCTCGACCGGCCTCCGTGGAATGTAGTTCAGCGATGTTGGATGGCTTCTGCAATGGCACCCGAGACGGACCCCCTGGGGGAGAAGTTTCGCCTCGGATCGTGGGGGAATTTGCCGAAGCAGGAATGATATATGGATTCTGTCGGCTGTAGGGACCGGTCGTTAAGGGAGTCATGTGGTTAGGGCGGTGTGCGTAGGGGATCTGTGGATGCAACTCACTCCATGTCGAGGGTTAGCGCAATAGATCTCAATAGGTCGCAATGCTGGACCGTCCGTGCCCCCCTCAGTTAAATTCCATTCCATTCCATGTATGTATGTGTCGGTATGTATGTATGCATGTAATGTTATAATTATTAGCTAAATAAATAAATAAATAAATAAATAAATAAATAAATAAATAAATAAATGTATGTTGGATTCTTTATTTATTGATATTTGTGTCTCATATATCAGTATGGTCCATTACATTGAAGTAATAGTACATAGTGGTTACATAAATTTATAGTACTGTACTTTACATGAGATTTACAATTTGATTAAGGGCTTCAATGGTTGTAGAATCAGTTATTGCTTAAATACACTTTTTATTTGTAATATCTGCCTAGTTTAGGTTACGATGATTGTTTAGCAATATCGTTTTATTTATTTTGAGTATTATTAGAGTTTGCTAAATCTATAGATTTTACATATTTTGTGAAGCTTTTTAAATACTTTCTTTGTGAACTGATCAAATGCTGGAGGCCAGGTTTGACTTGTGCACATTACATCAGCTCGTAGGATTCTTCTTTCATTTTCTAGTTACATTTTAATATATTGTGATTGATTATCTGTTATTCTCGTAATCTGCAAGTGCACATTGGAGCTGGAATAATCTTGAATCTGTGGAGGTGCGACTTGGTCAAACCAAGACCTTCACCATACAAGTAAATTCGACCCCGATAGGCAACTTTAATCTTTCTTTTAACTGACGGGAAGAGTCGTTTGGTTATTAGCCTACTCTTTTTGTTGAGTTAGTCCACTGTCTTTACCATTTTATTGAGCTCTTCTCCTCTTAATATTGTATCTCTCGGTATTTTATAACAAACTATTTCCTCTTCTACTTCTTTGGCGGCTTGCTTAGCAGGACGGTCAGCCATTTCATTCCCCAGTATTCCGACATGGGTCTTCACCCACCTAAAGTGCACTATCCATTGCTGTCCCTCCAGTTCCTTTAATTCTTCCCTTATATAGACTGTTCTATGATTGGTGTTTATTCCTGTTCTGCAAACCATCCAATATTATTTTGCTATCGGTGTTAACCACTGCCATCTTTTCTGCTTCTTTTGTTATTTCCAGACTTTGAATGTACTCTAATACCTCTAGGATCGCTATCTGTTGTGTCTGATTGTTAGAACTTCTTCATGCAGTTTGTATTCAGATCAACGGATGACCATGTTATTCTTGATTATTACCGGAGCAGCTCCAATCTTCCTCCGATTTTGCTTTCATGCGTAAATATATCTATTATGTTAGCCATTTCCTTTGTAGGCGCTCTTGTGAGTGATTCTTCAGCTGGGTGTGACCAGTGAATCACCTCCAGAGGTGCATCATATTTGATGTTATTGTGGATGATTCTATAAGTTATTACATTTTCTTCTATGATTAGGCCAATTGGAAGAATTCCTATCATTACACATGAGGCGTCATATGCCAGTGTTCTGAATGCCTTGGCTGTTTGTATGTTAATTAGTCTCTGAACACGTTGATATTTCCTTAAGTTGTGTTGTTAATGTCTTGTCCCATATCGGTGCACCACATTGGTTCAATTTCACCCTCGTAGATGGTCTTTAATAATCGATGTTCTAGATCCCATTTCAACATACATCCATATCCAAAATTATTTACTTTTTATTATTTTGTTTACATTTTCCGAATATACAAAATAAACTTTAATTCAATTTTGAAATTAAATTAAACAATTGAGTAAGGGACAAACTAGAAATTAGCAACAAAACTAAAGGATGCGAAATACTCCCTACAGCTCTACACGAAATAAAATATTTCTTCCAACGATTTAGATTCTGGAAAAGTCCCCGTAACACTTATAGCGTTCCCTCGTTGAATGACAATACTAATTCTTTGGTGGAGGAAAGCCGTAGAGCGAGAGTCACCGTTAAGTGCTGATAAATACTTGCCGATATCAGAAGTTAACAACTTCGCCTCGGAACACCATGGGCCCATAGATTCTACGGCGAAAACGACAAAATTATATCTATCCAGAAGATCGAGATACTTATTGCGTTTAATTGTAACAGCAGATGCAGCGGCTGACCCAGCGAGTTTGGAAGTTTTGGGCAAATAAGAAGAAGCGAAGGTGTTATAACAAGTGGCATCCCATAAAAGTGATTTGCCTTTGGACCATGGTGTTAAAGTTAAGCCATCTGGACGTTTGCCATCGGAACGATTTATGCCAATGGGTTCTAGAATGGTAGGAAAACCAGCGGAAATTAGGGCCCTTTTAATGATGTTGTTAATCATGACATGAATTTCATGTTGAAGGTATACCGATAAGCTATCACAATTTGACTATAATTTTTGCTTATCATACAATTAAATGATTAAATTAATTAGTCATATTTTTCATTAACGTTTTCGGTACGTAAATTGTACCATCTTCAGATGTATGTATGCACAAAAACACTGATCATTTAAGTCTACGATACATGTACCCATAGGCTTGGTTAACAATTAGCATCATATACATACATCTGAAGATGGTACAATTTACGTACCGAAAACGTTAATGAAAAATATAACTAATTAATTTAATCATTTAATTGTATGATAAGCAAAGGCGGAATACACACACATAATTATAGTCAAAATAATCATGACATGTTTCAACATGTTTGTTATGGGAGTGCATTTCTCTGTGATGTAGCCTACATGCTTACCAAAATTTAATCTGCTATCGAAATAGATTTACCTAGGTATTTTAGTTCGGACACTTTCTCCAGATCAGGCCTGGGCGCTATTAACTCGATTGAGTCAGTGCAGATCACCCCTTAACTCCCCACTCCACATTCCTCGGCCGAGACAGTTATGATTTGGTACGGTACCAGCGGGCAGGAAGATGAGTGATGGATTGTATCAGCCTTTTAAGAACTTTCGGCTCTCGCTAGGCGCCTAAAAATTCATCACTGATGCACGAAGCCTTACTCTGCATTTGTTTATAAGGCGATGTAAGCGAAAAGGACATGGGCGAGGGTTTCGCAGACCATTTCACTTCCCCTCTTACGTCCAGGGCTGCTCCAGATGTTTATTGTTTAGGTAGAAGTTTAGTGTTCTGTGATCTCATGATCTTTTCTTTGACATCAATCATATTTTGGACTTGTTTTCATTGAATAGCGTTTTGTTCTCGCTTGCCCATTTTTCAGTTTCCTACAAGTCTGCGTTGGCATAATTATTTACATCCACCGTAGTTTTTCTTAGGTTAGGACCATTGAGTCGTCCGCGAAAACAATGACTGTTGTACAATAAGTGAAGTCCAAATTGAGCAGCGAATTATACAGTATATTCCAGAATCCTGGACCGCTGCAAGAAACTTGTGAACACTTCGTTGTCATAGGTCTGTGTATTTTAAAAGTGTTAGTTCCTAGAGCAGCAATTCTATTGCTAAAGTAGCTTTGTGCGAAATTAAAAAGTTCTTAGGACATTTCAGTTCTTTAAGATTCTGTAGAATGTCTGGCCACCAAGCCTCATCAAATGCTCCTCGGACGTTAAAGCTAAAGTCTGCAATAGTTATATTTTCACTAAGTTTTCTTGAATGATCTCCTAAGCCGCCATCACTGTTCTCTTTCTCAGATATGAAACAGTATTGATTTCTTTTCAAAACCAGCAGTACTAGTATGCACATGATGCAGGATTTTGTTAGTCATTCATTTGTCTAGTACTTTACTCGCCACATTCAGGAAGCTGACAGGTCGATATTTTGACTCGTCTTTAATCTCTTCTTTGTCATGCTATGTTGGATTTCTTCCATTGATGTGGAAAACATCCTTCTTTGAAGCATAGGCTCTATATTGTAGAGCTATACCTCAGTCAGAAATGATGAAAAAGCTTTGAAAACTTGAAGGAGTATCTCGCTTGTCAGTCCATCTTCCCTGGGTGCCTTTTTAATTAAATTGTTTTAAGGTAGGTACATAATATTTCTTCACAAGTGAAGAGTTTATCATTTCCAGTATCTAAGGACTCCTTTGTTAACTCTCTACTTATTCGTTTGTGACTTCACTGTTGTTTATCTTCTCGTCTTCGGGAGCGAGAGCATTTAACATGTGACTTATCGTGTTTTCTACATTCTCGGTGAAGATTCCGTATTATGTTTCGAGATATGTCGGCCAAGTCGTGCTTCTTGGTTTCCCAGACGCGATTTAATAAAATTGTATCTCGTGGATTGGCCCTTCAATTGAGGAGCAGTATTTTTGCCAGGATTTAAATTCTTCTTTTTCCATTCTGATTAGTATAATCGATTTCCTTCCATGTATTGATTTTGGCTCGCTCCTTACTTCCTTATTGTTCCGAATTCGTTGGTATCTTCGTCGTAGGGCATTTTGTTTCCCGTAGTAGGCCTATTTGTAGTTCTGTGGACCACTTGAAGCGGTTCTATATGTCATTTGTTTTTTACCTCTTGAGTTTCTAAAAGCTATATTGCATGCGGTTGTTATAAACTAGAAACAATCCTGTATTAATGTTTCAGTTTTGTATTGTTTACTTTTTTCTTATAATCTCGTCCACGCCTGAAATACGCCTGAAAATGTCTGAGAATCACACGCGCTGACCACTGAGCCACAGCTGTGAAACAGAAGTCTTAAGATAAGTAAATTATGCAGAACTAAATAAATTACATGCAATATTCCGCAGACAAAGATTACTTTTGAATAAAAGGAATTCTCACTCTCTACCACGCTTTAATTCTATTACGCAACAGTGAACGCATTCCACCTATCATATCGACCCACTACCCTGTCAAATATTAAACTGCACCGGACCGTGACATTCAATACTTCGTTGTATCTCACTGACCTTGAATTTCCAGACGGCGTTTTTTACAGCAATAACAAACATGTCTCAAACTCTGTGTTCATTTTACTCCCATGGAGCATTACTAGCTGAAAAGGTTGTGTCCATTCCGTAGAACCGGGTTCAGGTCCGGAATATCAAAGTGGAATTTGTGATGGACAAGAAAGGTTAGAAGTCAGGCTTTTTAAGGGCTAGATTCTTTTTTTTCGGCATTTCTCCATTATTCATTGTGATCAATATGATGTAATCATGCAATATTGACCCATATGCAGCGTGCATCATATGATGGAAAAATATTCACAATCTCAGTGCGGATTTTAATTGTAATTCATTTTGGTTAGTTTTATAATTTGGGTTTCATTTATTAATGTTTATTAACATTAATATAATTATAATTCTTAAAAATATGTTTTATTGGTATGTCATTATGAACTAAAATTATACAACTTATTTTGCATAGTATCTTTGAACATAAGTAACGAGAAAACAAATCTTCAACGACTGAATTTACATTTTCGGAGGTATTACAGACATGGCGCAGGAAGTTTCTTAATGGTCACCAGATCTACGACAATGTTGGCCTATACTCTCTACCATTCACCCTTGTGCTACCCTTGATTTCGATTTCCCTCACGTTCATCCCGGTCTGCTCGAACCCCAGTTATTCTTTCTAACCTTTTTGCTGCCGAAAATTCGCGAATTAATTAGGTTGGTCCCGCATCGCTAGAGATTACCCGTTTCCCCGCTCTCTTCGCCGAAAAGTCGCGAAACTCTGCTTTGATGATTCCTCGCCTCACGAGACCTAACCTAAGAAAATGTATTTTGTTTGACTACATGAAATTATTAGTACTAACTCCGAAAACTTACCTGACTATAGTCTTGAATTATAACCACAACGCAACACATAAAATAACTATTACGTATTAATATTAATACTGATATTAATTAATTATTAGTATGTTCATATTTCACTAGCTTCCAGTAACCGGCTCAGAAATCTAGTACAATTTTAATTTCATGGAATTCAAGTACCAAGAAATATTGTTGATATTTGTCTCAGCTGCCAATATACCAGTTACAAAATCACTACCATTTGTAATATTTGTTAATATCGAAATTGGAAACGAAGTTGGCAAAAGAAAATTCAACCTGCAAACTATAAAATCACCACAATCCACTAGCATATGTAGTAATGGGGGAAAAATGGTTAGGTTACGGCAGGCATGCCAATTGATGCCCACAGGAGCAAGCGCGCGCTTTAGAGCCCAGGAGAGCCTGAGCGCTTTACAGCGGAAAGGAAAGAGACAGACGAAAGAGGTGGTATATGCCGCTTGGTCGAGCTGTATTCAGGGATGGCCAGCACTGATTCAATAGATAAAGGGAAGAGGATGTATTAAAACTGTATCCATGTTAATTTTTAGATTTGCCTGAGAAGTATAAGTGCATTATAAGAATGTAAGTTTTAATTTTAATGCCCATTTTTCACAAGTTTGATTTTTTTATTCAAAAGAATTCTCATCTTTTCGTATAGAAAAGTGAAATTTTCAGATATAGGCCTATTTATTTAATAGCCTTACAGAATGTTTTCGTAAATCTAATATACCGTGCATACGTATTACTGAAGATAATGTATTGAAAATTTCGAAAATATTCGCTTGGAAATTGTTTGTAAGGAAATGAATTAACAAAGCAACTACTGTTACATCATAAGCAAAAGATACGTGCCCATGTGTTGTAAAAATGTCAGCTGTATAGCTTCAGCAGATTTCGAGAAAATAATTTAATATTCTGATGATAGGAAGTTGCTCACAAATATCACCTTAAAAGCATAATGCGATAAGAGTTTTGTTATGTAATATTAGTTACACTTAAAACAGATACAGTACCTGGGTAACTTTGCTTTGTACTGTAATATTGTTTTGATTAGTTTATTGATTACTTTTGTAAGGCTAAAGATACCATCAGTATAAATTCCAACTTATCATGTCATACTCAATCTCTTTCTTTGGAATACCACTTTCTTTATGAATGATGTGTTTCGTCCACTTAATACAGTATAATATTATACTACTATGGAATTTAGGTGAATATTCCTCCTTAACTCTCTATTATGTTATTAAGATTTAAAATACAAGTGCAATATTAAGAAATCAGTGTTAGTACTTTTGTTTTACAGATAATATAGATAATATTAAACAGAAAGAAGCCATATAAAAATAACGATATAAAATTTCACATTACGTTTGAAGTTTGTGCACCACTGTTTTCTTAATCCAACAGGTTGCTTATTCATACACACAGCCCTTCCTCTTTCCATACTTAGCGCTTGCTGCCCGCGCACGACGTCAAGGTCAGGAAAATGCTCTTGCTTTGACATCACTGGGTTACGGTATGAAGTAAGGTGACCTGGACTATAGCCTGTTCTCGCTGTCGAAAAGTCGCGAAACTAGCATCTTTAGTTCTCTCGATTGCGAGAACTAACCTCTAACCCAGATTCCATCTCTCTGACGATTTCCTCTTCAGGCACCACCTTTACCTCTGTCTTCTTTCGCAGGAATCCTACCACACTGCCGTTGTAACTTCCCACATCGAAGTGTCAGGACGAAGTTCAAAATTAAACATTTCTGTTGTTATATCTGTTTCAATAAATATTTCCATGAAATTGTGCTTTTTTCTATAAACGGCCCCAGGGAAAATCACTTTCTGGACGGCCTCGTAATTTTGGTCGAGTGGCCAAAATTTGTATAAGCACTTCTTTTGACATTATTAACATGATGGAAGAAAAAAATTTAACTGCCGTATCTGCCCCCATCAGAACGTTTGCTTGTAAGACTATTGTGTGTCCATCCCTAGTCACGTTGTGCGTGATGCCTAAAACAATTTATAAATGGCTGAGTCAGACACTCTGTATGTTAGTGAAGTGCTGCCAGCATTATCTTTAGAAAAACACTGAGGTTATGAAACTCAAACTGAGAAATATTAAATGTACTGACTTCAACAGTGACCATGTTACAAACATTTGGCTGGTACACGTGTCCAGATACAGCAATGTGGGAATAGAAATGTCTCGTTACCCGTTATTGTTCGTAATAGTTGACAATAAATATGGGGAATCGAATCAGCTTCTCTCACATGCAGGTACATTGGTATTTCTGTTGCATAGAAGGACTTCAATACTAGGTCGTTAATATTTTCCCGAAAATTCAACGGATTGCACTGGTAACAGATTGATATCTACAAGACGTGTTTGTACATTCTCTGTCTAGTAGTTAATGGTCAGTGTAATATAGCGTATTTAGTATTAATTGCTACTGATTTGTTGAGAAGATTTACTATACAATAGACCAGCCTGTGACTCACGAGCACATTGTGGCTCGCAATGATAGCTGTGCATTGCTCTTGCTTCCTACCTCCCACAACCCCCACCCTCTCACTCACTGGAGTCAAATTCCGTTCCATTTGTATTTGTCTTTGACCTGCGAGTGGCGTATCGTCGCAATGTCTCTCTCGAAACCATGTACCTCTACAAAAACGAAAGTTTCAAGTAGGATGGAAGGACGCATTTTTTTGCTGCCAATATGATGCGAATATTAAATGTATGATTTGTTCACAAGTATTACGAGGAAAACGGCTGTATAACATAGAACGGCATTATACTACATGTCACTGATGAAATATTAAAAGGTTGTGTTGTTATTATTATTATTATTATTATTATTATTATTATTATTATTATCTCCGTACTTCGTACGTCAATCCTTTTTCAGCAGATGTACGAATAATACGGTTAGATCTTCAATTTAAACTCACAGATTTACAGTATGATGTTAAATGAAAGCTAAATGTAAGAACTTGATAAATGTTGAACTTTTCAAATCTTTGCAAATAAATAAATAAATAAATAAATAAATAAATAAATAAATAAATAAATAAATAAATAAATAAATAAATAAATAAATATCCGAAGCTTCTTTCTTTCGCTTGCTCTGTTGAATCCATGTTCGCTACAACTTACGTTTGTGGAAAAATTATTTTCAACAATGAAAATAGTAAAAACCAAATTTAGATCACGACTGACAGACGAATATCTTCGTGATCAACTACGACTGGCAGTAAGTGACATAATTCCTGATTTTGAAACTCTGTCGCAGAGACATTCCGAAGACAGTTAATTTTAGGTTGTGATAATGTATCCTATGTTTCTTCATTACACGTACTAAACATTAGTTTGTAGCCTTGTACTATATAAAATTATATTTAAGTGCTTGAGATAAGGAAGATGAAAATTCGTTACTAATTCAGACAGTTGCTTCACTTCCCCTCCGGGTGTCCGTCTCCCTCTATAGGTGCTATGCACGTTGCAGGTTACACAGTGGCTCGGCGCACGATCACATTTTCGCCACGACTGCAATAGACACACAAAATATGCGTTCGCCTGGTGTCATTATGAATTATAACTTTCTTAGACACGCCCCTGAAAGTGTGTAGCACTCAAACTGAAATATCCTGCATATCCTGAGGTGATTCAAGTCATCGCCCTCAAACTCCCTCTCCTTCATAATGTTGCACCCCTCTTGCGTGACTTTGGAGTTGTTCATATCTCATTCTTAAAACGCGGAAGTCTTGAGTAGCTGCGCATTACGAGGACCGAGATCCGCGCAGGCAACTTTATCCTCAGTAGCGCGCCGTCCCGCCCCTGGCACCGTCGCGTAGTAGTCTTTCAGTGCGCCTCATGTGTAGTAAATTAGACCCACAACTTTATATATCGAATACGTAGTGTAGATACTGACTCTTATGAATATCATTTATCCTTATTGTCGTTTGCCTAAATAACTTCGCTGGACGTAGTGACTTCAGAAATTGTTCTACAGTTTACAGCTCTTCAAAAGAAATTGTGCCTATTTTGAGCGCTCGTTTGTACATCAACTGGAGTGTGTTGCTTCCAATTGCCTTGTCTTTATTACTAAGAATCTTAAATTAGTTGAGTGGATATGTGAGTATTATATTGCAGTGTAGGCCTGCATACTAGCTTTACCTGATCTATACTTTCAACAGGCTTTTATGCGTGCAGTTTTATTTCACTCGTTAGAAATGAAGAGGATCTGATACGTCTCAGTGACTCCAGAACGTGAGGGCAACGCGGCGTTCTATTATTATTAGACACATACCATATTGAACTACGTTTGAATAGGTTCTCTAATTTTTTATTCAAGTGTGTACAGTAGTGGCAAAAAAATCGGACCGACCCTTGTAGCTGATTTCAGAGCCTTGTTCACTCCAGAGCCACGATATACTGGTACAGGCCAGTTACTTTATGGTGACAGTTCTGGCCTGGCGACGCAGTGATTTGGGCGAGTTCACTGCTTGTTCGAAGGGGTGTTCATTTTAGTCTTCCCCTGGCTGCGTTAGCGGTCACATCTCTGGAGCATTAGTGTGGACGTACTACACCACCACCTCTTGTTTATTGCAATTTAGTGTGTTTGTTACGTACATTTCATTTAGTTACTTAAATAATTGTAGTGCTTCTGTTTTGTGTTGTTTAGTGTGTAGTATTTATTGTCTAGATTCACTGCTATTTTCTGTTTGTGAAAATGCTGCCTGTTAGAAGCAAACTGAAAGGTCGGGTATTGCATTCGCAGTCGCGAGAAGTCGTGAGCAACGTGTGGCGCTTTATGAAGATAGCGTCGGAAGAAAAACCGTAACAAATGTTGAAAAACTTCTAGCAGAGGTTACCGCCGTGTCTGAGAGCAGTGTTAGCCAAATAATAAGGGAGACTAAAGACATTGATTCCTAGGTTTCAGCTTCCTTTAGTGCTCCAAGTAAAGAAAGATATCAATCGGCTCCAAAATCAACTGTGGACATCTTTAATGAAGCTGTCGTAAGACGAACCATAGCTTGAGTTCTATATTTCACAGAAACAGCGGCCCACACTTAAAAAAAAAATATGTATTATTGAAATTGAGAGACTATCGACTTTGAGGAAAGTTATTTTAAAATTAGGATTTCACTGGGAAATAAAAACACAAAATAATCGACAAATTCTGGTGGAGCATCACAGCATTAGGGCCAAAATGTGCAGAATTTGGGGAAAATAAAAAAGTACAGAGAAGAAGGCCGCCCCATCATTTACATGGACTATGATGATGATGATGATGATGTTGATGATGATGATGATGATAAAGGTAACAGTGAAGCACTTACGAACATTACCGGTATTTCCGTATGAGTATATTTCATTGTTATTTAGTGATTAACTGTTAAATATAATGATTCGATTGCTGCTCATTGTATTTCCACATTAGTTTACTTCTTTTGTGTTTATTAGTGACTATTGTTCCGGAATATGAAGTGAACACAGTGACAGGAGCTCAAAATTATGCAGACGCCGCAACGTGCGAGAGAGCAACGTGAGACTTCATTTCTAATATGACTGTATTTCCCTCCCTCCATCCACAAATCGCTCGCTTCGGCTCGGATCGGTCTCCCTCCCACATTCGAACCTTCTCCTCTCTCGCGTCGACGAGCTGTCACCATAAAGTAACTGGGCTGTAACTAAGACTTTCCAATCCTGCCTGGGAAGGAAACTGTTTTTGTTCCTTATTCAAATTTATTCCCAGTACTTTTCGATTGCAGTGATATTTTACTACTTAATTAACTTATTATTCCCAGAACATAAATTTTACCAGCTTATTTTCTAACGGCTTTCGAAATGGTCTACGTCAGCAGTCGAAACTACAACAATTTCAATAGATTACTCGCTATCTTGTGAATGCGGGCGTGGCATGCGCAGTGGCTCATTTCGGGGACTTTGATTATTCCGTCGGTCCGGTTTTATTTGCCACTACTCTACATATATAGCTACTTTCGTGTCATTGGAGGCATTGTGTTAATAGAACGTAATAGAATATATATTTTTTACTTGGTAATTTAACGACAATGTATCAACTACGGTACTGAGTTATTTTGCATCGATGGAATTGGTGATAACTACATGAGGCCGAGGATTCGCTATAGACTACCTGACATTCGCCTCACTCTTGGAGAAAATCTCGAGAAAAACCCAGCCAGGTAATAAGCCCAAACGGGAATCGAACTCAAGCTCGACCGCAGCTCCGGTTCAGCAAGCAAACGCGCTAAAGCCTGAGCTACGCCAGTGGCTAATATAAATTTGCATACTATTCATATACAAGTAACACAGGTACTGATAAATCTCGACTGAACCTAGCAAGAGTGAACACTACCAAATCGTGCAGTTACAGCAAACGGTGGTCTGCTTATGACGCGTGTATTTTTAATTGGCTTATTTTACGACGTTTTATCAATTGTAATGGTTATCTATCATCTGAGTGAGATGAAGGTGGTAATGGCAGCGAAATGAGTCCAAGGTCCAGCGCCGAAAGTTACCTAGCATTTGCTCTTAATGGGTCGAGGGGAAACCTCGGAAAAAACCTCAACCAGGTAACTTGTCTCAAGCAGGATTTCAACCCAGGCCCTCTCGTTTAACAATTGGGCATGCCAAACGTTAACTAACCGTTATTCTACGGCGTTGGACATGACGCGTGTTTTCGCAGGAACAAATAATAATGGTCGTTATTAAACATGAATGTGTATCTCTTTAATTCAATTTTTAATTGTTGTAGAGACCTAGCCAGGGACCTCGTAGAATGAGGGTGTTTGTTGGGTATTTGTAGAACGATTATGATAATGGCGAGGAAAAACGGGAGAATCCAGAGAAAATCCCCTCCAGTAGCCTTGTTCACCACAAATTTCTTCGTGACCCATATGGGGATCGAACTCAGATCGCCACGAGGCCTATACGAGATTTCGCAGGAACTAGGAGGCCACCATATTTTCATTCTTCAAAAGATTCTCGCAAATTATGAACATATTCTAGAGAGAGTTATTTATGTTTAAAAAATTAATTTTGTAACATTTAGAATAATATTTGCACAAAAAATTTCTAAAATTTACACAGTTTATGATGAACTATTAAACTATTAGAGTACCGGTAGTAGGCTAAGTCTATGAAGATACATGCCCTAATCATATTATTATATTTAATATTCATATGTAATTGAATTTCACCAGCACCGGAATAAATAAGAGATTGCAAATGATTATTGCACAAATAATTTATTTTAAAAGACTATATGCGACAAGGTCTCGCGCCGTGGCGTTGTGGTCTAAGGCATCCTGCCTAGGATTCGCGTTACGGGATGCGCGCTGGTTCGAGTCCTCATGGGGGAAGAAATTTTCTCATGAAATTTCGACCAGTGCATGGGACCAGTGCCCACCCAGCATCATGATGCACTTGGGGAGCTACGATAGGTAGCGAAATCCGGTTGCGAAAGCCAGCTATAACGGCTGGGGGGATCATCGTGCTAACCACACGATACCTCCATTCTGGTTGGATGATCGTCCACCTCTGCTTCGGCATGTGGGCGTGAGGCCAGCAGCCGGCTGGTCGGTATGGGTCCTTCACGGACTGGAGCGACACGGATTATTATTTTTTATGCGACAAGGTAAATAATACTTCCATTTTATCGTAGGCAGTTCGTGCGATATGGCCATTAAGATAAAGAATTCACACTGAAAAGCAGGCAAGTGAGAATGCTGGTTAGAGTTCCTACTGAAACATAGCAAACGCTGAGGAGGTAAATTAGCTTTTGTTTTACAAAACAAACTTCACCATTTTATTCGCTTCTGGCCAGTCCCACTTAGGGAATGAAAATTGGATGTAGTTCATTACATGTGATAGTTTTTTCTGAATTTTAACTTTCGTCAATTAATACTTTCCATCAGTTATGTAATATATACATATATACAGTATATATATATATATATATATATATATATATATATATATATATATACTTTTTACAGCACTTATGTATTATTAAATCAAAATAACCGTAAGAGCGATAAAATTGGCACAAATGACCATTCTGCTATACACTTTTTGTCATAGAAGACTTCATATTCAATTTTATTAGCACACATGATAGAATAGAACCAGTCGCGTACCAACAATTACACCCCTGATCCCAAAATCATTTTTTGGTTGCCTTGCCTCTTTAACAAAGAGACACATCAAGCTGCCCTTTTTATAACAGAGTTGTAAGACGAGGAAGAAAGGGAACTAAAAAAATTGCTTTAAAATAAAAGTCAGAATGTAAGGCCCCCCCCCTAATAAGGCATGTCTCACTTTGCTACTCAGCATAATTCATTGCAACGAATATAGCCATAGTTTATGTGCCCTAGGTTGCGGGTTCGATCCCGGCCCAGATCGATGGCTATATTCAATTCCGGAATTTTGTCCTGCAGGACTTCTTTTTCATGCCAGTAAATCTACTGTCATGAGCCTGTCGCATTTAAGCACATTTAAATGTCATCGACCTGGGCCAGGATTGAACCCGGAACTCGAGCACAGAAGACCTCTCATTACATTTCTCGGCATTATTTTCCTTTGATATTGGCAGCAACACTGTGTCCGTAAAATGTTCAGGCCATTCACCTTCCTCATACATTTCGTTGCATAATGACAGAATTTTCCCATTTGTATACATATATTCACTATATATTAGCTGTCGTCAGCAAGTCAAAAGAAGGATAGCAATGGCGAAGAAGTTTTTAATAGAAAATGATGATTTTCTGCGGACCTTTGGAAAAATAACTTTGTATTGAAAATTTCATTGAATGCTGCTGAAACATGACATTGGGACGAAGTGAAAATAAAGGAGAATTTGAAACGAGGTTATGGAGATAAAGGAAGCGTATGAAATAGAGAGACGGGATAAGAAATTAAGGTGTCCTACAAAGAGTGGATGAAGAAAGAATAATGCTGAAAATGATCAGGAAGGGAAAAGAAAGTTGGCTGGGTCACTGGCTGAGAAGAAACTATCTACTGAAGGATGCACTGGAAGGAATGGTGAACGAGATAAAAATTTGGGGCAGAAGAAGATATCAGATGATTGGAGGTTTATGGGTTTGCAGTGAAGGACTTGCCATTTGGTTGGAAAACAATTAATGAATTACTACATACATACATACATAAATATACAGAATGTCCCATTTACCTTGTGCATCTGAAATAACTTTCAAGTATGGACTGTACTTGAATATATATATATATATATATATATATATATATATATATATATATAATAAATTTCTAAATTTATAGACATCAGCTCAAAGAATTTGAGTGACCACAAGGGCCCTGAATACAATAAACATGTACAATATAATGTGATGTTATACATTAAAGAAAAAAGAAAGATAGTTGGTGAAGGCAAATATAAGTTCATTAATTAAATAGAGATGATGATGTAATATTTGAAGAGAATCCTTGATAATATTTATAAGAATAGACATTGCATAATCAAAAGGAATGTGAAGTTCCTTAAGATAATTCCATGTGAATTTTGTAATAGAACCTCTACTGCCAAACAGCAAACCAATGACGGACCATTGTTTAAGAGGGACGTTGTACTTTTGAGAAAGATAAGGCAGACAAGGTTCATATATAGACTTTTTCTCTATATCAACTTCGGTGGCCTGATTTAGGTTTCTTTCGAAACGGATAGTAGGGTCAAGAACAAGAGCCCGTTTTAAACGTCCGTTGATAGCAATAATGTCTGCCCGTCTAAAAGAACCATCTGATGATACACAATGCACTTCCTCATGAATCTCCCAATTTAAAGTTTTTAACGATGTCGCCAAAGCATGTCGTACACGATGATGTCTAGCATTGATCAGCAGCTCGCCTTTGGGGCATTGTCCAAGCACGTGTCCAAGTGTTTCAAGTGATGACGGCAGCGGGTTGTGCTTAGAGTTCTGCCCGGTATTGCGCGAACCGCCGAAATACACAATTCCCGCCGACTGCGTCATGTTGTCCACAGAATATATTCTGGTCGGTGGCTTGATCGTTTTGGACCGGAACAGTGGCCTGCGCGTTCTCTGAACCTTTCGCCACGACCTCTCCTTTGGGGAACGATAAAGAACATTGTATACCAGAACATCTCCACAACATGAGAAGATATGCAGCCACCGGCGTATCTCGGTTGGCTAAGGCTCTTACCTGCCGATCCGAAGTTGCGCTCGGGCGCGGGTTCGATTTCCGCTTGGGCTGATTACCTGGTTGGATTTTCCCGAGGACTTCCCCAAACATAAAGCAAATGTCAGGTAATCTATGGCGAACCCTCGGCCTCATCTTGCCAAATATCTTCTCGCTGTCACCAATCCCATCGACGCTAAATAACCTCGTAGTTGATACAGCGTCGTTAAATAACGGAGTAAAAAATGAGAAGACATGCAGGAACATATAATACAGACTTGTGCGTCTATTCAGCCGACAACAATTCAGTTAGCAATACAGTCTTCCAGGAAACGCCTTCGATTGTGTCTTGATGTGAATGGTCACCACTTGGAACATCTTCTGTGACTGTAAAGCAGGTACTATGTTGATAAAGTGTCAGGTTTCAGTTCTGTTATTTGGACGGACATTATAGGTACGATTTCTTAGTATTAATCTGGAACAATTAAACGGAAAGGAAGGTCATTACGGTAGTTTTATTGTTGCTTAGAGCGACATTTGATTTGATATCATTTATGGTTGGCAATTTACAGTACAGAATGCTGTGTACAAGCCTTCCTGCTCATTTAGAATTATTACTTTCGAAGTACGTTATTTCTTGACACAGAAAGATCTAAAGATATATTTTTGAATTCGTCTGAAAGAGTGTAATTAATGTAAAATGAAAGAAATTATGTGATGTTTTCTGAAAAAAAAAAAATGATAATGTCACTTTTATCTTATGCAAAGAAGCAGTTACATGAAAATAATCTTCATACTTATTTTAGCCCCTTGTTGTAAAATAACTTCCAAACAAATATTTTCACTACCAGATAAATGGCACACTCTGTATATACCCATACATATGTATATATATGTACACTTAACAATGAAATATTTCCATACAAACCACTTAATATAAACGTTTTGGAAACATGCCGTCGGAAATTTTCATCTCTTTATCAAACTTATACAGGCGGAAATCACGAACGGCAGTCACTTCATTAATAAATTGCTCACATCCTGAGTAATTGGCTTTGATGCTCTTCTCAAAATAATCTTAAACTATGCGAGTAAAAATATTGTGATTTAGTTATTTTGTATAATGATTAACGATTTTTGTATGAGCAAATTTTAGAATAATCCGAAATGTTTGTTTTTGTTTCTCACTTAATGCTTTTTTTTAGAATTTAGGATTGTTAATACTCACGTTAAAACTGCATCTGCACTCCGGGAAGATGGTGGTAGTCGGTGATCCTATAGAAGTGGCCACAATAAATTAATTATTGTTGCTGGTGGACATTTTCTCCTCTCCCTCTTCCGGCTTGCATTCTTTTCAGCCGAATGGTGGCTGTTGGAAATCAAGACCTGACATTGTGGAGGGACGACACAATTTATGAATACAAGTGCTAATGCAATTTCCATGTTTAAGGATGCAGGCAGTGGTAAAACGATTTCGTTCATAGCACTGACATTTCTCTCACAGTCGCTTGTTGAGATGGAAATTGCAGCAGCGACTTTGAAAAGAGGATTTAGGTCTTCAGGAACTTTCTTGCCTTCATCAAATTTATAAACACGTGAACCACGAGTGCCAGTCATTTCATCCAATCGAAACAACTCGCATAACCAAATAATTTGATTGTCTCCATATTGTATGTCTGCTTTACCAAATTTCCCTATTGGCAAGTTGTGAGTGTTGAGAACTCTGATATTTTCAATTAAATCTCATTGACTGCGTGGTTTTTTTTCAACGTGACGTGTATTTTAAGAGCTAGATGTTATCATGCGATATTCCAAATTATTTGCTAGATTCCTGAATTTCTGGAAAGCACTGAAGGCTTTCATTGCAGAATGACTGTCAGAAATTAGTACTCCTTGATACTGTTTTTAATCAATCACGTCGAATGTACTTGTTATTTAGCTTCTGGATCAGAAGCCGTAAGATCCTGCAATTACTCTAATTGTAATTTTTGTGGCTTTGTGAACTTGTATGAGTGATATGTCACTGTTTTGCAATGCCATTGGCAGCTGTCCGATTTCATCCAAACATCCGATCCATTGCGTTTAAGCTCTTGATGAAATACACTTTTTAAAGCCTCAGTATTTTGCTCTCTCTGGTCACTTGTGGAATCATTTGAGCATCTATTGAGGTGTTAATAGATTGCGGGTTAGTTATTTATAGCCGCAGTATTAATGTACTACTAGTATTTGATGCCACTCATCGTACTGATAACATTCTTCCAATATTAAGTTTCCAGTGAAATTGCTGCCTGCTCAAACCCATTTGATTTTTTGCTAACCGGTGATACAAGGGAGTATGCCTGTAGTTTATATAAAAATATGTACAAATGCCTGAAAACTCTTAAGAACACTCCAGACACTTGCCGACAATATAATTTTATTACACATGCCCCATCAGATGCAGATTTCTGCGTTGGACCTCGGGCTCATTTCGCCATCATAATTACATTTTCCCTCTTTCATCATCGTCTCCGTTCATTTCCCATATTCGGGCTTGCGTCCGATATAGAGTCGGACTCCGTGGTATGTGGTCATTAGGTGCTGGAGATAGTGCTATATAGCCTTGACTCTCCCCTGGACTCATGGTAATCCGTAGGACCAGGATTGAGGGACCGCGCGGAAAGGCAAAAAATTCTCTAGACCATAGGGAAGTTCGGAGGAGGCCCGCAAGGGGGAATCTGTAGCGCAGGAGGCCTTACCGCATGCAAATCATTCCGTTTCAGGTAGTATAATGGGCCCTCCAAGCGGCAGTCTCCATTCCGTGCCCCTACCCTCAAAGTGGGACTAATAGAATAGATACCGTAATCTATATTATAATAAATATAAACATATGCTTACATTTTCTTACACATAAATCAGTGTCCTCGTATTCTGGAGTTCTGAGTTGCTTTCACGCGGATATTTTAACTAGTAATTGATTTTTCACTGCACGAAGTCAAAATGTCTCACATCTCCGCTACGCTCTTCGGTGCATTACTTTCTAATTTAAAACTCTCTGGTGTTGTGTTCTCTTTCTACAGCGAGAAATGTGGTATCTTGCACTAGAATATAAGTGAATAATTCAAGATTTCGTTTTCAATTTCCGTTTTATCAGCGCCTGGAACAGTTAAGTGTTTCATTGGAGAGTCCGGCTGCATTATAGAATCGCTTGCCGTGATCATGGATAACAAAGCTGCCTACGAAATTTCGAAAGGGGAAGAGAATGTTGCATATGAAATTTCGGAAGAGGAAGGGAATGTTGCCTATGAAATTTCGGAAGAGGAAGGGAATGTTGCGTATGAAATTTCCGAGGAGAAAAACGAAATCGAATCATTTCGCAACAATAACTCTCCTGTCCAGTCTCATCCGGAGCCCCTGTTGGTCAGGTACGTTGCATGCCAAAATCTTACACTACCTTCTTAAATTCTATTAGGAAGAGGATAAGTGAATGCTTAAGTTCAACGGCGAGATGAACATAATATTAAATTGAAAATTCGTCATTACTTCATTAGAACCTTCATACAATTGTTAGTTTTCTTAAAAGAAGCAGAATAGTAAGCCTACTCGTGAAATACCAAGCCAGATTAGAACATTCGTGAACAAAAATTATGTCATGTTTGTCCGAAATATATATATATATATATACATATACATACATACATAATATGTTCAATTTTTATATCTCACAGATATGGTATCAAAATTTGGAGCGAGTCTTGATGGGAGTCCACCTGTATATAGGCAACAATTTCGCACGACTCGACTGTCCACAAGTAGCATATTGCAGGTCTTTTCTTTTACTGCATATGCGCAGTGTGTTGTAAGCGGAACTCAGCCTATAGGGTAAACGTTGGTAATTTCATGGCAGTGGTTATTTCGTGACGCTTTTTCTTTGCTCTGTCGTGAACTAGCCAATGGTGTTACGAAATTCAAATTTCCGCCAAGGGATTGCATATGTTGTCCGGTTTTTCAGAAACATACAGCTACGTTTTGTGTGACTATTGTAGCTGCTTCAGTGAGCTTTTATGTTTGGAGAGAGCAAGTTAACGTCGACTTCTCAGTCGTACAAATTTTGTGGATGTTTGTAATTACATTACAGGCTTATTACTAAAGGTAAGCATATGATATTTGGTACAACGATTTATTATATCTTAATGAAATTTTAGGAAATGTTTTTGAAATTTTAGATACAGCTGTAGTCGCCATATAGGCTTAGCTTTACTGATAGAAATCTTAGCTGTTTGAGGCGAAATTTTGTTGAGCATTAAGCGTTACATTTTATACTATTTTAAAAACTGTATTACAATACGAATTGTAGAAATCTGAAGATAAGATGTGATAACGAAAAAGAAAAGAGGGACGCAATGGGTTCAGTGTAGCTTCTGTTTGATTTGTTATCATGCTAAGTGCCAATGATAAGTGCTAGTTGATTTACTTGCAAGAATTGTGACAGAAGATGAAATATGGCTCCACCATTTTGGACTGGAGTCAGAGGCAGACAATGGAGTGGCATCATGCAAATTCACCAAAGAAATAGAAATTCAAAAGTGCACCTTCGGCAGGAAAAGTTATGGCTACTGTGTTTTTCGATTCAGAAGGACTCTTGCTTATGGACATCATGCCACACGGAACAACCATTAATTCTGACGCGTATGTGGCAACTCTCAAGAAACTTCAAGCTCGACTGAGTCGTGTTCGACAACATCGGGAGAAGCAGGATGTTCTGCTATTGCACGACAACGTACAGCCATAATATGTAAGTCACAAGAGCACAGACCAGATCAGAAAATTCGGATAGACAACACTGAAACATCCGCCTTACAGTCCTGAACTGGAACTGTGCGATTACCATCTCTTTGGTAACGCGGAACGAGGTTACAAGATGACTCCCTTATGCACGCTGCTAAAGAGTGGCTGAGACGTGTTGGTCCAGACTTTTACCGTGCTGGTCTACAGGCCCTCGTTCCTAGGTTACCTAAGGCAGTTGAAAGGGACGGGGATTATGTGGAAAAGTGACATTTTGTTCCCGAAGAATGTATCTACATTCCATGAAAATAGCAAAGCTGTAGGATAAAAATATAATTTTTAAACAAATGTTATGCATTACTTTTGGAGTTACCCTAGTAATATAGGCTATAGTACAGTCTGTAATAAAAGTGTTCATCCTTTCAGGCCAAAGAAGATCCATTTTCGATTTCAATGTTTACTTTGATTTAATTCTTATTATGTGTTGATATGTATTTCTATGTTTTCTTGCTATGAATATTAGACGGAATTACTATGTTTGAAGTCTTGTAACAATAAATGAGAATTTCATTTGACTTTAATGAATTTTTCCACATTTCTTCTACCTCTTACGAAATTATCAATGTAATATCACGCAATTACCAAGGTTACCACGAAATAACCAACCTTTTAGCTTAAGTTGTAAAAGTGATTTTTGGCACTTGTTCAAGAACGTGTCCAATCTTTTATGTCTTCAGATTTGTACAGAAAATTATCGTCTTTTAGATGAAAAAATCGGAATAAGGATAAATTTACACATTTGCATTTTAAATTAATTTTCATGAAATTATCAGAAAATTACCAATGTTTACCCTACAATAAGAGAGCTCCAAAATTTATTTCCGTATCTGTACGTCTTTTCTCATTTTATATAAAGTGTGTTCCTGAATCGACGTTCACTTCTTGAAGTTATATCTTGTAGTTATGTATAGCACGCCTGTAATGTTGGTTGCATGTTACAAGGGTTTAATGGGTGATATTCAGTTACGATTTGTGGCTCTTTCAGTGTAGTGTTATGTGTTCGTCAAAATAAGTTGTGAAAAATACGACTAATGACATGTTGTTAAATTTTGTCGAATTTAATGAATGCGGTGCTTGCAACAGGCAATGCAAATGGTTTCTTACTATATTGACAGTCCATAGAATTACTAATGTCACATCCCTAATGTTTAATCTTTATTCTAATTCTATCTCGTAAAAATTAATTAATTTGAAAAGTTGCACCCGCCTCGGTTTTCCGCTTATTTCCAGTATGTTGCGATGAGACTGGTTACCGATTGAAGAGCCAGTGTCATGGGGTCTGAATGTGGAGGTATCTGTGGTGGTTTAATTTGGAGTTCTAGTAAACCGGGTATGTGTCGTGTGTGTTCTCTGTTTGCGTAGTTTAGTACGGTAAGATTTTTCCTGATTGTCCTGATAAAAAGTAAAATAGTAGGGATGTGACAATACCATGTAAAGCCCCTATACGCGATAAAAATTAAAAGTGGGTTTCACAGTAACTTGACACTGTATTAATGTTTTGACAAAACAAAGTCATATTTTATTGTCTTAATAAGCTTACTGTACTATTGCCGATACATTATATTAGTAAATTAATATGCATTTTTCGTTGGACCTTCCGTCTCTCGCTCTACTTTCACTTTACATTCAGGTTAGTAAACAATGGCGTACCATTACGTATAACACAGACCTCAATATTTTCGTTATTTTTCCCTCGAGTTCGGTTTACTTTCCCTCGGTGCGTATGCAGTGGTAAAGACGCCGCTCTGTATCCAGGTGTACCCGCCATAGATTCTGTGGTGTCACAATACGACAAGCAGCGATGATTCGTCTTCGGAGGACCGCAATGTTTTGTGGCCTGTTGCTGTAGACCTGTACTTTTACATGTCCCCATAGATAAAATATACGGGTATGAGTTCCGGTGAACGAGAGGGCCAGCATACAGGCCCTCCGCGGCCAATCCACCTTCGCGGATAGGTAAGATGGCGAAAAGCTTGTACCACGAGATATTACGATGTACCGAAGTACATATGATATTTCAGTACAGAAATTCTGCGTCATATATGATGATGGAAGAGTGGAACAGATAAAAAGTCTCTCCGGTACCGGGATTTGAACCCGGGTTTTAGCTCTACGTGCTGACGCTCTATCCACTAAGCCACTGTTACACTCCTCCATTATCATATGATGACGCAGAATTTCTGCACTGAAATATCATATGTACTTCGGTACCTCATAATATGATATGCGGAAAATAATCACTTTGTGATTTAGACGGCGCTTATTCCGTCGGATCCCGGCCATTTAGTCACTCATAACGAGTGCACCTCTGCACATGTATGGACATTGTGCCAACTGTCACACATCTATGACGTAGTGCATGAGGGTAGGCCACTAGAGGGAACCCAAGAGGTGGAACTTTAACTGAGAATATTCGATCCGATATCGAGATGGGAATCCGGTGTGGCTTAGTGGATAGAGCGTCACACGTAGAGCTGAAAACCCTGGTTCAAATCCCGGTGCCGGAGAGAATTTTTCTCTGTTTCACTCTTCCATCATCATATGTTGATGCAGAATTTCTTCACTGAAATATGATATGTACTTCGTAATATATGATATTCGGAAAATAATCACTTTGTGATTTAGACGACCTTTATTCCGTTGTGTGGACATTGTGTCAACTGTCATATATCTATGACGCAGTGTATGAGGGTAGGCCACTAGAGGGAACCCAAGAGGTGGAACTTAAACTGAGAGTATTCGATGCGACATCGAGCTGGGAATTCGGTGTGGCTTAGTGGATAGAGCGTTAGCACGTAGATCTGAAAAGCCGGGTTCAAATTCCGGTGCCGGAGAGAATTTTTCTCTGTTCCACTCTTCCATCATTATCTGTACTATGAGGTCATAATATGCCAGTGCGCCATCCATCTGTAGCCAGTGATGTGTTGCCAGCTGCAGCGGAACATCCTCTGAAAGATCACCGCCCATTAGACGAATGTGCAGGAAATCCAAGAAACGTTCTCCATTGAGATCGCCTTCCAGAAAGTCTGATCCAATAATATTGTACTGTATGATTCCCTGAAATACCACACCATAAATTCATTTTACATAGAATCTGAGTAAGATGCTCACGGAACCATCGAGGATTGCGATCTGCCCAGTACACCATGTTGTGCCGGTTTACGGCGCCAGTATTGGTGAAGATACTTTCACCTGACCAAAGAACTTGTGCGGATGAAAGACAGCGTATCATCGCATTGCAGTAGGTAATTCTGGTTTGAAAGTCATTTTCTGCTAACGTTTGAACCAAATTAACTTTGTGTGAGTGCCACTTCTGTCTTTGGAGTATTCGGTGAATGGAAGTCTTGCTGATTCCTAAATGGACTGCCGCTTGTCTGATGCTCACGTGGGAGTTTTCGTGAAATTCAGGTAGAATATTTTCCTGGCGCCCATCACCAATCCTAGGCGGATTGGTGCACGGACTGGTCGTAGAGTTCCGTACATCTTCAGTCTCACAATAGTGCAAACGACGTCAAGGCAAACGACCAACGTCGCGGAAACCGTTGTCGAGATATAGGTTCGTGCAGTAGAAAGATTTCCTCCGACCTCACCAACTATTTCTACCGTCGCTGTGTATTCTTCGTCTGTGTACGTCTTCATTACGTTATTGTTATAAGACGCTCTCGTACTAGAGTACCATCGCTTTTAAACCGGACGGGAATTTTCTTGGAACGTATTCTTCTAGACTGGTGGTTCCCAAATTGGGGGTCGTATAAAGAACTGAGTAGTGTCGCGAGGTTATTTATAAAATGAAACAAAAAACGCCTTATTAACACATACTTATTGCGTGTTCAAAAAAAAATGAACAATATTCAACATAATAAAAAAGTTTCATTATTTATAAGGCAAATTCAGCTAATTTCACAGTACGTCTAATTTCGCAGTATCTCATATATTAATTAATTGTGCAGTTGTCCGCGTTTGTTTGAGCTTACAAAAATACGGATAAATGCCAGAACCTGTCGGGGATGTTTCATGAAGGAAGATCCTATTGCAACGCATTCTCGCGAAAGTTATACAACTATCTGCTTTAATAGGTGTGTGTTTGCTCAGATAGAGTGAGTAAATTTGCAGTGTTGTGTTTCTGGACGTTTTATCGTCGAGATATTCAGAACTGTAAGTATGAAACAGTGATTAATGAATTGTCCACATTCTTATGATTAATTTGAACCCTTGCTTGTTGTTTTATCTGAAATAGTTTGTTCGTAATGTGCTTTTCCCGGTAGATTCGAACTTCTTTTAAGAAGCGTTATGGGCTAAGTATGCGCCAGGCAGAAAATCTGTCCTACCATAGAGTAACAGCCTCAACTCGCTCGAATTTGAACGATTTTTATGATGTGCTATGGAGTGTGTATGAGAAGGCAGAACTGAGTAACAAGCCTAATCTCATTTGGAATTTAGATGAAACAGAGTTTTTATTGGTGACCAAACCTAACAAAATTGTGTCCCCAAAAGGAGCAAAGTCTCTCTACCTTCAAACAATGGCAGAGAAAGGAGAAACAACAATAATTGTCTTAACAGCGGAAACGGATTCGGATTAGGCCTAATTAGTTCTCATAATATTTTTTTCTATCTGTAGCATAATTAAATGTTTAATGCAGATATGTGTTAGATACATTTATTAATTTACAATTGATATGCAAGCTTTTTCCTGTTACTAATGTTAATAATTCAAGCCTAGTTGTTCTATATTTATTGCCTAGTTTGCTAATGTGTGTTCAGTTCATGTGTGTAAACATGTACTGATGTTTAGATTACATTAAAACATGTTTTGAGCTAAAAAGAGTATTCTTGAAAATTTCACAAGTATTACTGCGAAATTACCCGAGCAGTGCTGCGAAGTTACAAGAGTTCCTGAAACACACATATGATCTCATGTTTTAGATGGAGCTATTTCCCTGTTGGAATACACTTAAAAAATAAATTTTTTATACTAACCAATACAATTATATCTAGTGATTGACTGCTGCATGAAGGAAATTTTTTCAAGCATTTTTGGTTATAATCATAGACAGAAAACCTTAATCCTGCGAAATTAGCCGAGTTTGCCTTACCTACACTAAAGTAAAAAATAATTTTATTAATACGATGAATGTGCCTCTTGTTCCGAGAGTATCTTTCCAATTTGGACTCTGTATTCGATACACACATAATGATATCACTTTCAAGTTCAATGAGATTTCTCGCTTTTGTTTTGATAGTAATCATAGACGAAGGTTTGTGGGGTTAAGCACCCTACCAGTTCCGTAGGGAAGATCGCATACAGAAGACTCGCCCAAAGTCGGTCGCACATTAAAAAAGTTTGGGAACCACTGTTCTAGAATAATACGACAATGTTACTCGAAACTCCTAGAAATAGGACATAATTAAGTAGGTATATACGACTGGATCACTGGCTGAGAAGAAACTGCCTACTGAAGAATGCACTGGAAGGAATAGCAAACAGGAGAAGAGACAGAACAGAAGAAATACCATATGTCTATCACCTGGTTTCTTTTTCCGTCCCGAACTCTCCTCCCGTTCACCATTCCTTCTAGTGCATCCGTCAGTATTAAATTCCATTAATTTGAAAGTTACTATACATTAATATAAGAAGTTTGAAATTGTAACGTTCAATTTATCACTTGGCAAACGCTCGGAAGCACAGTAATTTAATTAATTATTCATTGAGTGTTCTTGTATTTCCCGGTTTAATGCAAGAAAATGTGTGTAATTGAAGCGGTAGTGCCAATACAAGTTTTTTTCAACATATCATGAAATACTTTAATCTTTGAATCGTAAGATACATGCCGCTTTTAATTTAGTGAATTTAAAATAAATTAAAAGGAAGTACAACCATCTTGTTTATTTTTTTTTATTTTATTGGGTTATTTTACGACGCTGTATCAACATCTAGGTTATTTAGCGTCTGAATGAAATGAAGGTGATAATGCCGGTGAAATGAGTCCGGGTTCCAACACCGAAATTACCCAGCATTTGTTCATATTGGGTTGAGGGAAAACCCCGAAAAAACCTCAACCAGGTAACTTGCCCCGACCGGGATTCGAACCCGGGCTACCTGGTTTCGCGCCCAGACGCACTGACCATTACTCCACAGGTGTGGACACCATCTTATCAGATAACGTTGTATGTGAACATTCTTACTAGCTCACTGCTTCTGATCATGAAATGTATTGCAGCTGGAGATGTGATACTTGAAACCGCAAAAGTTATATTAAATTTTTCCTCGCGCAACCTGCGTTGACTATTGGGTAGGTACACGTCCAGGTATGTTGAATTGTATCAGGTTTGGGGTGAATTGAGAAACACGTCCTTTAAACTCTATGTGTTTACGAGTATATACAGCGACTCTTTCAATTGCAGTCTCGTCCATCAGTGACTGTGTGGTGTGGTATTCGAGATGATACTCTTCTTGGTTCGTACATTCTTCGTGAAACAATGAATTCGGTGAAGTACGTGCACATGCAAGAAAATTTTGTTCATCTCATTCTTACAACCTGGGATGATGTGAACAATGTCCATTTTATGCAAGATGACGCGTCACCCCATTTTGCATTGCTTTCACGAGAATGGCTTGGCAATACTTTTCCAGGCCGCGTCATCGGACGTAGCGGAAATGTTGAGTGGCCACCAAGAAACCCAGACTTGACCCCCTTGGATTTCTTTCTCTGAGGGTACTTGAAAGAGAAAGTGTATGCCAGAAAACCATGTGATTTGGACACTTTGAAAACAGTAATTAGGGAGGAGTGTGTGCGCGTGCCAAGAGATATGTTCCAACGTGTTGTCGGGGACATTGGACCCCGTCTGCAACAGTGTGTTACTAACGCTGGTGCCTACGTTGGAATATGAAATGGCAACGTCCATAGTACATTATATAATTGAAAACAACCGTATAACTTCATTATTGACAGGTCTATAGTGTAAAGAAAATAGGACATAATTGTGGATCACTCTGTAAATAGAATATTAATAAAACTATATATATAAAATTATGTATATAGGCTATATAGATATATAGAATAATTAATAAAACAATCAATAAATCATCATATGACTGTGAGATAAGATACCCGCCGTAATCTGAAATAGTTAATATTGAAGTAGTCTTACTTATTTACGATAACAAAAATAAATGCTTAGGGATTTAACATTTTCCATGACATTTGTACATGAGTTCGTTCATCAACTCATATTTTGAAACGAATATGTACTTCCATGTTAAAATATAAAAGTAAATGTAGCAATATTTCCTGAGACTGTAAGAAATAAGTGAATTTTTTAGGCTGTTTTCAATTATAGTATTATTATAGTTGGTTTCATTGTACAGTTGAATAATATACATTTTATGTTGTTTTTTTTATTTTCTTACGACTTATTAAACAATCATACGCAGAATTAACGGTCATATTTGTTAGTGATATATGATTTTGTTACATAGTTACATAGTACTGAATTTTTGTTGCTCAAATTTATGTAAGCTTATAAGGAATACAACATACAATGAGTGAAAGAAGTATTTTGAGATACAAATTTCACTGGCCCATTTTCTGCTCTTCTTTCCATATGGATGTTACATTTATATTTTTTTTATGTTCACTTAGACAATACCTTGTAGCCTATATTTTCTGTCTTCTTAACTCGCAATACTTTTACTTCATCACGCAAGATTTTGCATTCAAATTTCCGTAGAGTTTTCACCTCAGATGTTTGAAGAATTTATGTACATACTTGTTTATGGCGACGCGACGATAGGCCTAATGTAGCAATGATAGAAAAAAATAATTTAAGAGTTTGAAGTAGCCAGTAGCACCATCTCTTATCTGCAATTTTCAAGAGAAATCTAACAGGATCCGTAGGATGTTGAACCCGAACTCCTTTCATGAGAACCTATCAGCCAACTGTGCTCGGCATACTTGATAGAGGGATATTAAGATTAAACAATGTTATGCTGTTTAATGTGATATTGCAGTAACAACACGCGAAAGATTATAATGTATAAGATTATTCACTTTCAGAAACTGTGACGACTGATGTGCAGTACATGCACTTCAACTTAAAATTGAAACTTCTGCTGATTTCTTCATAACGTACACAGAATTGAATAGGTTAAGTTGTATTTTCTTTTATTTCTTCATTATGCGAGCTACTTAAGCAGAAAATATAATCATGTTGCAAAAAACTGACTTCGAGATTTTCAAGAAAATGCTTTTAATATCTATGGAAAAAGTAAACAAAAATCTTTCGACTTGCTTCCCCACTCTATCCGTTGATGTACAATCTTTCCTTACATGTTACTGAACAGATTGATTACATACACAACACACTCCAGTTGGCGCCGGCATAGTACAGGCGATAGCGCATTTGCCTGCTGATCAGGAGGTGCGCCTGAGCATGGATTCGAATCCCTCTTAGCCCCATTACCTACTTGGATTTTTTCCGATGTTTTCGCAACTCTAAGGCGAATGTCTACGTGATTCATGTCGAATCATCGGCCTCATCTCTCTATCATCAAATTACTTTCACGTTAAATAATCTAGTAGTTTATTCAACGTTGTTAAATAACTGGCCAAAAGTCTTTTCTGCAGCAACACTAACAACGGCTATATTAATTTTCTTTATCTTTTGTTCTATCCTGAGCTCAGTACCTGTTCGGATACGAAACATCTACCATGTATTGGTCGGGAAGGCTCTCATCCTAATGTGGGAGTGATGAGTAAAAATGCGCAGATATTAGAAACAATAGGTCTTTAAAACTGTCAGGTTCAAAGCTATAGGCCTACTTGTCATTAGCAGAATCATTATTATTCAGTGGGAAGTTAAATTTACTTGCAACGAAATAAGGCAAATCTACCTCAGTTTTATTTGAGCAGACATGTGCTTCCGGTATCCATATTGGCTGAAGACATTATTATACCATAATGGATAAGCAGTGAGATAAAAGTACAGTGTAATTGGAAACTAATACAATGACAGAACAATTTATTCCAACTTTTCACGGAAGCAAAAGTAGGCTACGTAATGAACAATCCTGTCATTGAAAAAACAGATTTTGGAAATTCCTGAATCTGTACTCGTATGTACATTTTTAAACATTTTTGTTCCTAAAATTTATTAAACAGAATTTTTTGTATTGAATGTAATGTTGTTGATCGATTAATATATTTATATTTATATTTTAATATATTTAACCGATTAACTATTTGAATTTATCGATTAATCGAGTTTTGATCGATTTGAAAAAGTGTTTTAATATACTGTAATACACTTATTGTTAAATTTAACTTGTGTTCGGTAACAAGCATAAGTATTAAATGTTATATATCTGTATATATTGTATCGTTATATTACAAAACAACTATTTTAATTAGGCTACTTACGAAAATATTTATTATGAGGCTTATAATTTATTGTGTCAATTTCTCCGGGAAGTTTTGAGACAAACATAAATAACAAAAAGTATGAAGACTCACCCAGTTAATACTGCTTCATCTATGATTTTAAAGATGTGAGTGCATTCACATGCTCCGAATTAAGTGCCTCTCTACGTTTAATAACAATGTTTCCTGCATCGCTAAACACGAAAAAAAAAAACTTTTTTTTCTGTCAAATACTTCTCCAAGATCGTGCACTTTAAATCCAAGCGTTTCACCGAGTTTACCTCTCAATTTCTCATATGACATAATAGAGTTTACACTTTTCACAAACCACAGAAAACTGATTTTTTTTCTTTATCAAACCAAACACACAACCTTCATATACAAACTCAGTACAGAAACTGCAACTGCAAAATTGCAGCTGTCGAAACAGAAGACTGGCCCCTATTGTAATCGAATTACCAGATTTTAGAAAGAGAAGAAGGTAGTTACACTCTCACTTGCACACAGTGTAGATATGGCTATTTTATAAGGGATGAGGGGGACGAATCCCAGAAGTATGTATTTCATATGCAAGGAAGATGAGCTGACAACAAGGTGGAAGTTTTCTTGGAAAACCATGAAACTTAATAAGAGATTCGCATTGTGTTTCAACTTTCAATACAGGTAGACTAGGTCACTGTCCTCATATCTCCATCTGTTTCTGAAATGTCTGTGCAAAACTTTTCCCTGAGCTACCTGGTTTACAGTTAGAAAATAACAGTAATTTTGTGCCTTTAAGTAAGCAATTTCCGAGAGAGAAATATTGTCGGAATTTTTAGTATGAGTTTGTATTAACAAAATAATAATTAATATCAACTACAACCGATTCATTTTAATCGACTCGATTATTCGATTAAATATTTTTGCTCGATTAATCTTACAACAGAAATTCATCGATTAATCGGTTAAATCCCACAACACTAATTAAATGTGTACGAAGAGCGAGATTGTTTGCGCCAGATCATGTATTCAACCTTTCGCAGTTACTTATCAGCTCCATCGCAAGGAGAAGCGACTCTACGTCTGTCGGTCAGCGTCTTTACGAGAGTCTTTCTACCTATTTTTCCTGATGATGGAACAGAAACGTTGTATATTTCCGTACATGGAAAACTGTGTAAAGACACTAATAATCTTGAACTATATTAAAGTCAATGAAATTCTTAAATCGTACATTCTATAACACTATTTATTTACAAAATATGCGCATAATAATAACAATAACAATGTAACTTAGTAATATAACAATAAAAGTAATACAGTAATACCCCCCAACCCAAACCGGATAAACTCGTAGCCTATATCGTTCAACCCGGGCAGGTGTTCTTAAGAAATGAAATTTTATACAGACAATTTTAAACTACTCGTAATTTCTATATTCACGCTAGGCAAGGTTTATCTTACGTTTTGCATATGAGTATTGTAGTTTTTATTTTACAGCTGCGATGAACGACATCGCACCCTCTACATTGGTAAAACTATCAAGATAATTTTCTGCGACAGCAAAAAGTTGTGGATGGTATAAATGAGGCTGGATACTCTGATGTTGCATCTCAAGACGACAGTGTGATAGGCTATCCGATTACCGAAAATGAATTTAATTGAAATTAAACAGTGCTTGAATTGTGTGATAAATTTTGTTCAACAAAGTAAATTTCTGTAAACTACTACAACATCGGGCATTTGAAGGAGATGTGTGACAAATCACAAGAGAAAATAGAGAGTTCTCTAACCACAGAAAGAAAAGATTTATAACTCGTAATGTCAACACAAATATTGTACACTTAGCGGCAAAAAGAATGGGCCGGCCGACAATTTCTAAGTTCCAGAGACATAACATTGCGCATGCTCGTCTCGTCAAAGCCATACATAATTATGAGCAGACAGCGGATTTTCGGTCCCGATACTGAACGTTAGATGTACAGTTGTCAAAAGAAAAAGTGGCCGCTCTCTAGACATAAAGTTCCCTTCGGGTATCTCCACTACAATTCGGAGACAGGCGATGTTACATGTTGTTGGACCTCGTGGCCTGATATCTACAGTCAGAATGAAAGTTCTTGCGTGTTAATGTGTAGCGTAGTGGTAGCGTTTCGGGCAAGTGTTCGTAAGGTCGTACGTTCGAACACAACTTCATGCTTTTTATGTTTTTTTTTCTTTTTTTTTTTTTTAGGAGATAGAGACAATATAATTGCTCATGTTCATTTCATGACTGTTCTAGTAATTAACATCAGGCTCATGAATGTATTATGCCATTACTTTGTCATTATTTATTATGACATTATGGCTGCAAATGGAAAGAAAGATTATATTCTCAACAAAAATATCTTTCGTGGCATAAACTAAACAAACTTACAGGCGTCTGCCTTAAAAAATTAAATCAATCAAAAGTTAAAAAAAAAAACAAAAACAGGCAAAAAACAAAAAGCCACGATTCAATATTTAGTCCATCTTCCTCCCATCTCTATCACATCTTGCAGTCGAGTGGGCATGGAATCGACTAGTGTTTTCAAATACCGACTGTTCTCAGCCATGGCATCCCAGGCATCCTGGACGAGCTTCCACAAATCATCAGGGCGTCTTGGAGGGAGATTGGGCAAATTTTTTCACATATGCTTCTTTACTTGTGCCCACATATTCTCCAAAGGGTTCAAGTCCGGAGAGCGACGAGGCCAGTCTATCATTTCGATGTCTCCTCGCAAACCAGTCCCGAATCAATTGAGATGTGTGAACTGGATCATTATCCTGCTGAAACTGAAGAATTCCAGCAGGATATAAAAACCTAGCATGAAGAACCTTATAGCTTTCCAGCAACCGTTGACATTTGTGCTGGTTAAATTTCCCGCGAATATAATGGATTGTGCCCACTCCACGATGAGAAATCCACCCCCAACATGACACAGATACTCTAACACTGCGGGTACGAATGGCAGCGTATCTGTGGTCGAATTGGGTACGAAATACAAGAGTGGGTCCTTCCTTTGTAGTATAAAAGGTGACTTCTTCAGAAAAGATTACTCTTTTCCAATCCCGATCACCATTTCCCACTGCAAAGACTAAACGCTCCTCTATATGCCCTTCCTTATGAACGTCCCTAGGAATAGCAAGTCGAGATCTCGAATTGGCGGCCCTTAAACGATTTCTCACGGTCTGATCCTGGCAAGGGAAATTAACAACTGCCTTCAAAGTAGAAGCGGTATGAAAGGGATTGCTTTCAAGCCCTGTCACTAATCTGGCGTCCTGTTGTGGTGTTGAAATTTTCCTTCTCCCACTCCAGCTTTTCGGCAAAAAATTGCCGAGCGTTGATAATTTTGCACCCATCTCCGGGCTATCCTTTCTGAAACGTTGAAATGCCTACTTATCTCGGATGCCGAAAAATCAAGATGAATCACAGCCCGTATTATACTTTCTTTCGTTCCTGCACCTCTTTGTGGAGTCATGTCAGTCAAAGTCGCAGGCAGAAATGGCGTCGTGGTTTCCTCAGACAATTAGCCTCTACCTAGGTCTTAAAATAACAGCAAAACATTCATTATATTAAAAATATATATTCTTCAATTAGGAAATAATATTATAAATACTTGTTAGAGTCTTATTAATAACTATATCATTTTCAAACATAAAGTCCACAAAGTTAAGAAGAATATAATTATTTTATAATCTCAACCTCATTTTCATAATTTGTTTTCGAAAGATCTGCCGAGAAATACCATACGATTATCAAATACTGAACTGATGTCCTTTGAATCTCTACTGCTCTCTGACATGAAAGAGAAGAACACCTTCTCCGATAGGGTTACATAACATTTTGTGTCATCGGAGCTGCGCAGTATTTCACATTCAAATAACTCATCAACTTTAAGAAATCCTATAGGATTTAATAATTTATGATAAAGCAGTATACCTATAGCACCCTACTTTTTAGGATTTAAACGTTATGGTTTGCATATTTTAACGAATTCGACAATAATCCTGGGAACAAATGGCTTAATCACGTAACGACAATATAGTGAACTACGTATTAGTATTTGTCAAAGTCTTTTCATTTTAGGAGTACTTGCAATAACATGAAACCAGAATCTATTAAACTGATAAGCTATATAAGGACAAAGTAAACTGAGTAAAATGTATTCGTCAGTTAAATGTTATCAGATTATTAATTGTTTTTCTTTTTTTCTTTACAGGTAAGTGTCCGTTTAATCAACATCTCGATCCGGTACGACTTCGACGTAGAATTGACTGCGTGCAGGTAGAGAATATATGGTTGACCTTCCTCATGAATGTATGTACACAAAGGTCGGCATTTCGTGACTCGCGAGTCAACCGCTTAATACACAAGCAGGGCGGAGGGCAAGGCATGATCTCCCTCCCCTTAGCCATCACTTGTTCATTCAACGGTAATCAGTCTGAGTATCCTCCCCTCCTATCTTCCTCTTTGCTGTGTATTGCAAGCTGCATTTTATATGACACAATCTTTGCCAGTCACTGACGTACAGTAATGTATTGCAGGAATTTCTGCTAAATACTTGTGCACTAGTTTACCACTTTTTCATCATTAGCCTATTTATTCGAATCAGTGAGGAAAAACGGAGGGAAATAAAAGTTGCACGAGTGCGTATTCTTCCAGGTATTCTTCCTGTATTGGAGGGTTAATCATAATACCGTCGTTTACAAGCAAAACACATTAAGTTAAAAAAAAAAATTTACTTCTTAGAAAAATACATATATAGGCTAATGTACACTTAGCGGCAAAAAGAATGGGCCGGCCGACAATTTCTGAGTTCCAGAGACATAACATTGCGCATGCTCGTCTCGTCAAAGCCGTAGTTCACCAGGTAACACATAATTAAACCATTTAAATTTGCTGTATTTTGTTTAAGAGTCTAAAATATGTAATAAAATCGAATGGCGGGTTGATCAGGGCCCTTGAAGAGTGAAATAATAATAAAATGGATAAATACAAAATCAACCGGAGCGAATGTGAACAGGAAAACCACGTATTATGCCGAAGCGATATTAACAGTCACAGTAGCGTAAGTCGTTACGGCATTAGTCTATTGAACAAATTGGTAGTAGTAACTCAAGGTTCGAATCTCCGCCAATATTACTTTTTTATTACAAATTTGCCATCATATGTGTCTCGCAAAGCTATAATTATGTGGCGATATCTCCTAGAATGTGCCCAAACTCTAACAAATAATAAACCTCCCTCTCTCTTTCAAGCAATACTGCTATCTGTTAATACAACGTTCTGTCTCATCATTACGCTTGAAGATGGCACAGAAACAATAACTCATTGCCCTGGTTCGTATAGGTTATTCTGCGTATGCTACTCTCCGACAGGACTTTGATTGGAGAAATGTCATTTTCTCCGACGAGGTAATTGTCTCCAATAGCAATGATAGTACTGCCCTAGTTTATTGTATGAATGACCACCGATACGCTTCGCGTGAGGGTCGCGTGTTGGGGGTGGATGTCATACGATGGGGCAGGACTTCTGGAACGCATCCACGGGCGGTTTACGGCAGAAGTCTACGAACACATTTTGGCAAATGTAATGATCCCTTCCGCCCGAAAACGATTTTCAGAAGGAGCACTTTTCTTCCAGCAGGATAATCATCCGATACACACCGCAAACCGGATTCAAAGATGGTTTACGAGGAGACGTGATGTCGACTCCGTCGACTGGCCTCCAAATTCACCAGATATCAATCCGATTCAAAATTTGTGGGCTGCAGTCAAAAGGATCCTACGCTCTAATTGGGCAGAAGAACCACCCGTTCGGACAGATGAGGAATTGTGGGAGAGAATTCTTAATGCGTGGGAGGAGACGGCCAAGAATTTAGATCTGTTCCATAATGTTGTGGACTCCATGCCGCGCAGAATGAGGGCAGTTGTTGACGCAGGTGGTTTGTGGACGAGATACTAGTCCCCACCACAGGCCTTGTTTTGTTAATATATTAAAATTTGTTTTTTTTTGTTAATTTAATTATTTATGTGTGTTTGATATGCGTCCGGTTTTTTAGGGCGTGAAACAAGTATTTTTGTTTATACAGACCAGGTCTCACCTATTAATAGCCCACAGGTGATGGGTAATAATATTTTTACAAGGCAGGCATAACGAAGTTTGTTAACAAATGCCATTTCACATTTAAACTAATAAATTAAGTAAAAGTTAAAATAAAAAATAATAATTTACCTTACCGGGAGGTGAACTCACAACCCCTGGTACAGATATCAAACTTCTTACCACTGGGCCACACACTGTTCGTAAGGTTTATTACATTATAGACGGACGACTTTCAATGAAGAGACACCACAGCAATGCCTTGCAGTGGGTTACGTTTACACGAGTGAACCGCGCGATAGAACTTGGCATTTCTATCGACCAAGAGTCGGCCCATTCTTTTTGCCGCTAAGTGTAAGTCAGTTGCAGAGAGGTCATTGAATTCATTGCTACGCTCCCCCCGTAAGCCAAGGGACAAGACGTCTGTAGGGACCAAAATCCGCTGTCTGCTTATAAGGCGATCTAATATTTTATTATATTGTAATTGTTTTTATTTACGAATTTTCCTCTCTTTTATCTATATTATGAAGCGGGCTTTGGCTAATCCGAACAATTCTGAGCTCCAATTTTTCCAAATTAACGGGACTTTACCGTAATAATGATAGTAAGATAATGATATTCATTCATTCATTCATTCATTCATAGCGTCCTGCCCAAGGACAAGTCTTTTACTGCAAACCAACATTATTCATTCTTTCCTATTTTCTGCCTTCCTCTTAGTCTCCACATATGATCCATATATTTTAATGTCGTCTATCATCATCATCATTATCATCATCATCATCTTCTTCTTCTTCTTCTTCTTCTTCTTCTTCTTCTTCTTCTTCAGTATTTTGCGTTTTAAAAATATTAATATTAATATTAATATTAAATATTTAATCTAGAAACGCATATGGCATTCATTGACTTTAAAAAGGCTTTTGATAAAGTTAATCGGAATAAATTACTTCAGATTTTGGCAGATGATCAAGTGCCTCAACAGATTATACAAAATATTTACAATATTTATATAAAACAACCATCATAGCAATTCGAAGCAACAATAGACTTTCACAGTGGCGACCCATTTATAGTGGAGTACGACAAGGCTGTGGCCTTTCACCACTTCTGTTTATTATATATATAAATAAAATCATTCAAGATTGGCGACAGACACGCCATGGATTTATTCCAATTAATCGAAATTTGAAGCTTGATGCTTTACTTTTCGCTGATGATTTAGTTCTCATGGCATCAACTGAAGATGATTTACAATATTCAGTACACAATTTAAATATGGTCAGTGAAAAATATAACATGGAAATTAATATTGAAAAATCGAAAATCATGTCATTTTGTGGGAAATTCCCAGTACCAAATAAAATCTGTTTGAATAATAAAATAATAGAAAGAGTAAATACCTTCACTTACCTTATCTATACACTATAACCTTATGATGAAGTAGATATTGCTGAAAAAATATGTAAATATAATAAAACAATGGGGATCATTAATAAAATCATGAAACCTTCACTAGTACAAAGACACACAAGAATAGGCTTGTATAAAACCTTAGCACAGCCAGTATTAAGCTATGGTAGTGAAGCGTGGACTGTGAAGAATAAAGATGTCAGTAGAATAACAGCAAGTGAGATGAGGTTCACGAGAGCAACAGCTGGATATACTCGCTGGGATCATAAAAAAAATCAGGACATAATGCAATAACTTCAAGTACAACCCATTATACAGTTCATCAGCAAATATCAACTTCAGTGGAAGGGTCATCTCGAACGAATGAATCGCTGCAGAATTCCAAAAGCACTGTTTCATTACCATCCGCATGGAAAAAGATCTCTGGGTCGTCCGAAGAAGAGATGGACTGAAAATTCTAGTTTGAGACCGTAACAGGCCACTTGGCCTAATACTTGTTAGGAAGATGATGATGATGATGATGATGATGATGATGAAAAATATTAGGCCTATGTGAAAGCACGAAGCTCCGTCATAGTATTAATCAAGCATAAATAGTGGTGAGATTATTGTAAACTGATGAGAATTTGTTGTTCATGTTGAGAATTTGCAAATCCTTGGGTGAATGGTTTGTTCGTTTATTTTTGAGGTTTGAGGCAAAAAATTGAATTATTTAGTTGTATTAGTTCAGGTTTACGAATCTATTATTGTCGTTATTGTGACATTCTGATAGGCCTTGTTTGATGTTAGCTTTCAATTTGTGCAGCTCGGAAATCTATTTCGTTCGGTATTGAACAGGAAGATTTTTACATGCAGAATAACCTTTACATGGAGTCAATGACTTCACATTTTCATTAGTTGGATGTCGCTCTCAGAATTTTTTCCGTCTATAGTCCATCGTCCTTGTCCCGAGGTAAGTATGATAATGTCCAAAGTAGGCCCTACCCATTCCGACACCCAGAATTTGTTAATTACAGAGAAAGTGAAAATAATAATAGGAGAATTACGTGTTAATTTACTACATGGTAATATCCAAGTTTGATACAAGATTGAGGTTCCGTCAATGTATTGATCTTCCAACTAAATTCGTGCCAATCGTTTAAATAGCCTACTATGTTAATATTTCACCATGTCATTTCCACACTAAAATAGGACAGAAGAATATTAAATTACATCTACAACTTGAGGAAGTTAACCGAAATTAGTAGGTATGGGATAGTGAACTCTGTCCTATGAAAATTTAACGATCAAGCATCGTTAGACAGGGAATTGTGAGATCGGACATGGGCGAAGTCGTGTCAATTGAGAGCTAGGTTAACAACTAACATTACGATTTTGAAGTTATTGCACTAATTCAAGAGTAGTGCCTTCAAAATGAACATCTTAGAAGACAACTGCTTTATTGCAGAAGTGTAATGTGTTTTTATTAATACATTGGAGATGAGTCCTAAATCCGATGTAACTTTGTTCATTCCTGTAATAAACGGTCGATACTTGTATAATGACAGTTGATTTAATATAAAATGTCAACATACATGTCGAACTTGGAGTCAGGCCACAAAGGGAAAAACACTGGAGGAGAGGGATTCGATCCGGTGTTGTGGATTGAACTTCGGCGTAGCTCAATGGTTAGCGCTTGGTACGTAGAGCTAAAGACCCGGGTTCGATCCCCGTCGCCGGAGCGAATTTTTCTCTTCTAATGAGCGTATTCCGAATCTCACCGGTGAGCAATCCGATGGCATCACGATGTTCCGAATTCCACCGATGACGTCATTGATGCTCCACCGGTGTCGCACCGGTGCCATCAACTTGCAGAGGTGGTGGCAGTCTCCATCAGCCGCCATCAGTGAATCTGATTGGTTCTTGTATAGGGCGGGAATTAGCAGACGAATGACATCGTGCACTGTTGTGTCATGGCGGTGTGTTCTGCTTTAGTTCTGCTGTATTGTTTGTAATGAGCACAACGTAAAAACAATATGTTAATGGCTTATGAGCGAACATGTCAGCGGACCAGTTATTACTATCGGTTCAAGAAATAAGTTGTTTATGATCTCTTTTCTTTGAACGAGATTGCAGTACGGAAATTTCGCAAAATTTTGCTAGCGTAGCACAGATAACCACTTACACAGTTGCCATGACAGCATCGATTCTTCCAGCAGTTTTGTTCCTTATTTTCGTTGCAACGTGACGTCATTGATGCCACCGGACCGGTGAGATTCGGAATACGCTGAATGTCAGTTGTCACCATAAGAGATGTATTCTGTAGGACCAAAAAATTAATCTTTACGTAGATGGAAGTTATCTAAGCACAGTTTATACTTCCCTTATTAGACTTCTTTACCCACACACATTCAATTCTAATTATGCCATCTAAACTAAATAACTCCACTGTTGAAAATTGAAATTAGCAGTTTATCTGTTCTAATCTTATCTAATCTAACCTGACTGCAATGTTCTGCAGTGTACTCTATCTGCTCTCTCATGACCTTGACCATTGTGGTCCATGGTTATCAGGTTTGACATTAGGTCCCGGATTTAAATCTGGTCGAGGAAGATGGATTTTCAAAGGTTATAAAAGTTGTTAAATCGTTTTCTTGGGATAGGGAGTAAATATGGAGGTCATATGTCGTATATTTATGGCACTTAAAAAAACTCTGTCCCTCACTGAGAGTGCTCCAAGAGAAATTTACTGCTCATTTCTCTCCCACGTTAAAATGTTGAGAGGCCCATATGAATGGCATGCGTGGGGTTCTCCCACTCTCCACCTGCAAACCAAATAGCATCAGATAACTACCAATGTCACACCAGTACAGTCAATAACCTTGAATATGGTCGACAAACAGGAAATAGTTTACGATTTACAAAGGACTCCAATTCCGAGTACAGAAATATTTTTCTGTACTGATATCACAGAAACCGAAGTAAGTCCGGCAAGAAAGCGTATTACCTCTAAAGCTGAAGGTGTGGATAATATTAGTATTACATTTTTGAAGAAAATATTGGGCGTAATACTGTCGACATTAACACATAGGCCTATATATATATTCAATGCCTCGCTCATAAACTCTACCTACCCGAACCTCTGAAACAAGCCTTTATCCGTCCTATCACCAAAATTAAAACCTCGTTATGGGCAAATAATTTCCGTCCTATTAGTATCTTACTTGCTCTATCAAAAGCTCTGGAACGTATTGTTTGCAAACAACTAATGAACTACTAACCGAACATGCCTTACTTGACGAATATCAATCCGGACTCAGAAATGGATATAGTATTACTACAGCACTATTACAAATTAATGCGGATATGCGTGAAGCAACAGATGAACCTAAATTAACACTACTGACATTACTCGACTTCAATAAAGCATTTGATATAATAGACACAGAACTACTGTTATTTAAATTAAGACTTCAGAATCTTTCTGAAACTTCCGTTGCTTGGTTTGAATCCCACCTTCACGAACGTCAACAATGTGTCATTCCAAGCAATTATTATCCTTCGAAATTACCTGTCGTGAAGTCTGGAATTCCCCAAGGATTGGTGCTCGGTGTTTTACCCTTCATGATTTATATTAATAACATAACTGAAATAATAGACCTAAAGCACTGCAGTTACCATATAAAGAGTACAGGGGAAAAACAATCAGTCACAATTATTCTCTTAAGGGTGATGTCGTCTTCTAATTCAGTGTATTACTGCAAAATTTATTGCTATTCCAAATGAAAGAGTAGGAAATTATAACTCTGACCGTGGTGATAATTCTCCTTTACCAGTTTTTATAAGAAAAAAATTAAAGTTTGCACTAATATACTGGATTAGATGATGATCAGCGATAAGAAGTTCGTACCGAAACTGTTTTAAGGTGTGTAATCTTGGACTATATATCTACCGAATGAACAGTAGTGACATAACTCTCAACGTCAACAAACCAGCAAAACAAACATGTACAGTCGAATAGTAACCAAACTTATCTTTGTGCCAATGATCCATGGCCTTAGAATAAGAAAGAAAATAGACAATTAACAATGTATAGAAAAGAAAAACAATAATTGACAATTTCATTCTTCGTAATTTTCAATATAAAATAATTTACCCATACCCACATATAAAAATAACAAACAAATACGTAATAATATATATTGAGTCTTGTTACCATTAATAATAATAATAATAATAATAATAATAATAATAATAATAATAGTAATGCATACTTTCCAACACTAGTTCGATTAATTAAAATGTGTCTCAGTGAAACGTACAGCAGAGTTCGTATAGGTCAGTTTCTGTCAGATGCGTTTCCAATTCACTGTGGGCTAAAACAAGGAGATGCAGTATCACCTTTACTTTTTAATTTTGCTCTAGAGTGTGCCATTAGGAAAGTCCAGGATAACAGAGAGTGTTTGGAATTGAACGGGTTACATCAGCTGCTTGTCTATGCGGATGACGTGACTGTGTTAGGAGAAAATCCACAAACGATTAGGGAAAACACGGAAATTTCACTGGAAGCAAGTAAAGAGATAGGTTTGGAAGTAAATCCCGAAAAGACAAAGTATATGATTATGTCTCCTGACGGGAATATTGTACCAAATGGAAATATGAAAATTAGAAATTTATCTTTTGAAGAGGTGCAGAAGTTCAAATATCTTGGAGCAACAGTAACAAATATAAATGATACTCGGGAGGAAATTAAACACAGAATAAATATGGGAAATGCCTGTTATTATACGGTTGAGAAGCTTTTATCATTCAGTCTGCTGTCAAAGAATCTGAAAGTTAGAATTTATAAAACAGTTATATTACCGGTTGTTCTTTATGATTGTGAATCTTGGACTCTCACTTTGAGAGAGGAACATAGGTTAAGAGTGTTTGAGAATAAGGTGCTTAGTAAAATATTTGGGGCTAAGAGGGATGAAGTTACAGGAGAATGGAGAAAGTTACACAACACAGAACTGCACGCATTGTATTCTTTACCTGACATAATTAGGAACATTAAATCCAGACGTTTGAGATGGGCAGGGCATGTAGCACGTATGGGCGAATCTAGAAATGCATATAGAGTGTTAGTTGGGAGGCCGGAGAGAAAAGGACCTTTAGGGAGGCCGAGACGTAGATGGGAAAATAATATTAAAATGGGTTTGAGGGAGGTGGGATATGATGATAGAGAATGGATTAATCTTGCTCAGGATAAGAACCAATGGCGGGCTTAGGCTATGTGAGAGCGGCAGTGAAACTCCGGGTTCCTTAAAAGCCCGTAAGTAAGTAAGTAATGCATACTTTCAGTTTATCAAAATTATAATTTTATTTGTTCAGAAAAATTATATTTGTACTCTGAAAATGTTCGTTCTACGTCACACGGCGTTAACTGGAGCAAATATGAAGTATGACATAGTAATCTTTACTGTATCACCAAGTGAACAACAGATTTGTGAATCTGATAGTGCATTTCGAATGTTACATCGCATTAATCCCATAATTCGTACCAAGAACACTTTTCAGTTTTGCTTTAATGACTGTTGGGACTTCGGCGGATTTATATATATATATATATATATATATATATAGATTTGAAGCGTCCAATTCCAAATCTGTCTAAATCCATTTAAGAAAAAAATTGAGATAATGGCAGTTTCGTCATCTACCTAAATGTCTCTAGCAATTTTCTAATGAATGTTGTGCCTAAATTCCCTCTTTCCTTCCATAAATAAGCTTCAAATCTGACGAACACTGCAAACAATTATCAGTTTTTGGCATTTCCTGAAAATTGTTAAGAATGGATGTAGACAATTTTGGAATTGGAGGCTTCATATATATATTTGAACAATAATTAATTATTCTTCCACATCTCTCGGCTTCAGTCATTTCTGTATATTATGTATATTTTTAGTCAAATTTTGAAGTAGAATGTTTCTCTTGATTGATGTAGTCCCCATACAAAGTAAAATATTCATATAAATATTTCGTACCACAGTGTCCCTGACATAATATTCGTTATTTACATTACGTATAGGTCCTACACATTACATAATTTTCAGGTAATATACAGGGTGTATCAAAATGTAAGGTCAATCCTTAAGGAGGTGATTCAGGACCTTATTTGCAATAAAAAATCTTAATGTACTTTTTCAATATTCATCCCCGTTTCCGAGTTACACGAATATCACGTACCGTATCTGTCCCCATTTGATTCCACATCTAATGGACCTGTCTGCTTGAGAGAAGGTAGGCTAATTGTCAGTTGTCTAGAGCAGATGCTCAAAATGTCTCCCTTTCGCACGAACATATGCTTCAGCACGCCGTGTGACCTCTCGCTGCACATTGTGGTGTATCTCCATTACAGCCATGTTAATCTTTGCAACGAGCTCCTCCCTGCTTGCTACCTCCGTTTGGTACACTTTCTCCTTCATGCAGCCCCAGAGAATGAAGTCCAATGGTATTAGGTCTGGGAACCGGGCTGGCCAGGCAATGGGAGCACCCCTTCCAATCCATCTACCTCGAAAATGGTGATCTAATCATTGGCATACTGCAAGTCTGAAATGTGCTGGAGCATCGTCTAGTTGATACCATAGTTGCCTGACCATACGGAGATAGCAAGCAGGGAAGATCTCGTTGCAAAGATTAACACGGCTGCAATGGAGATACATCGGCACGGATTGGATAATGGATAATGTGCAGCGAGAGGTCAGACGACGTACTGAAGCGTGTGTTAGTGCAAGAGGGGGACATTTTGATTATCTGCTCTAGACAACTGACAATTAGCCTACCTTCTCTCAAGCAGACAGGTCTATTAGGTGTGGAATCAAATGGGGATAGATACGGTACGTGATATTCGTGTAACTCGGAAACGGGGATGAATTTTGAAAAAGTGTATTAGGATTCTTTTTGTTGCAAATAAAGTCCTTAATCAACCCCGTAAGACTTGACCTGACCTTTTGATACACCCTGTATTTCTGCACTTGCTGATAGGCTTGTATGATTACCAGTAAATCTTGAAGTATTGCATTCAACTTCGTATGATTGGAAAATTTAAATTCTGTCATGTTAAAAACCGCTCACTAAACTGCACAATTACACTGCAAATGTTAGCACGTGTTAAAACTGCTTCTCCAGAGTGCATATTGCTGTAATGTAGTTACGAAAGTCATCCATCTACGTATACTTGAAGATCTATTGTGAGTTGTTTATGTCATCAGAGTATAGTATACACAGAAAACAACTAGCGTAATGGAGCCGAGATTATCTATATGCGTGGCTGCACACAACCTAAAATCTTTGTTTTGGTACGAACTTCCTACCTTTAATGATGACATCATCCTTATGAGAATTGTGACTTTCATTGTTTTTCTGCTATACTCTTCATATGTATGCTGACGGTTTCCAGATTTATTTGTATTCTCATCTGACGAAACTAGTGACGCAGTAAATAAAGTAAACGAAGACTGGAATTCGATTTCACTATGGGTACACATATTTGGACTAAGGTTAAATTCAGATTAATCGCATGCAATCGTAATGAGACATAATCCTCTATTAATATTTGATGAGAAACATTCGCTCCGGCGCCGGGGATCGAACCCGGGTCCTTGCCATTATATTAGGAGCGCACTCAGTTGAGTGACTTGTTTGGCCGGGATTCCGCAGTTCACATTGGACATATACGTCAACATATATGCCTAACTTGGAGTCAGGCCAAAAGGGAAACATTCAAGGAGGAAGGTTCGGTCCGGTGCTGTGGACTGAATTCGGCGTAGCTCAGTGGTCAGAGCGCTTGGTACGTAGAACCAAGGACCCGGGTTCGATCCCCGGCGCTGGAGCGAATTTTTCTCCTCAAATATAAATTGTCAATATTACAGATATTATTCTGTAGGACAAATTAATAAAAATATCTTTAATATTCTCATAGCTGCAGTGCATATTTCTGTACAGATGACTGTGCACTTAACTGCGGAATCCCGGCCAAACAAGTCACTCAACTGAGTGCGCTCCTAATATAATGGCAGCTGGCATTGGACATATACGTCAACATATATGCCTAACTTGGAGTCAGGCCAAAAGGGAAACATTCAAGGAGGAAGGTTCGGTCCGGTGCTGTGGATTGAATTCGGCGTAGCTCAGTTGTCAGAGCGCTTGGTACGTAGAATCAAGGACCGGATTCGATCCCCGGCGCCGGAGCGAATTTTTCTCCTCAAATATTAATTGTCAATATTACAGATATTATTCTGTAGGACAAATTAATAAACATATCTTTAATATAATCCTCTATGTATCACTCTTGATAGTAGTAGGCCTACTATACCACATAAAATTAAATGAGATTTTTATTACAAAAAATGAAAGAGTTAAAAACCTGATATTTTTATGGATAGCAATCTGAATTGAAACACTAAGGTAACACACGCTTCCAAAAAGTATTTTCCCTACTTCACTCCTTGTATCATATGAAAGACTTTCCACCATTTAGTCTAAAAATAATCTTATTCAGACGCTTGTAATGATGCCCCATTTCGATTATATTATTGTGAGTGCTTACTAACTAACTTCTCACTCTCAGTTGAGAGACTACAACGTGTTCATAATGTGTGCATACGATTCATCTGGAATACTCGTAAATTTAACCATATAACGCCTTCCCTCCAATTACTTTGATTTGTGCAAAGGAACGAAGAACAATACATTCACTGTCTCTTCTATTTTAGAATCATGCATACTTCTACTCCAAATTATCTGATTTCGCGCTTTCAATTTCTTACAGATCTTCGAAACCAGCATCAAGCACTTCTTTCTCTCCCTCTTAACAGAACTTCTTTATAGGCCTACTCATCCTCCTACACTGTAGAAATACTTCGCCTCTGGAATTCGTTACCCAGTGACGTCAGGGATTGCCGGATACTATGACAATTCAAAATTAAATTGGAAACAATTTGTCTTGCTCCATAGTTTTTAAGTATTTCTAGATGTGTTTTAAGTTCGTTAATTAACTAAGATATAGGCCTAGCTAATTACGATAATTAATCATTCATTTAAAGTTTGTGTCACTGTAACCCTATATAGGCCTATATTTTTGTGTGGCTTTACTTTGTTTATAGAGTGATTTTTTTCTATTATTGTATTTGTATTTCTGGTGGTGTGGGAAGAAAGGCCTAATGACCTTAACTACACCAGAATAAATAAATAAATAAATGAATAAATAAATAAATAAATGAATAAATAAATAAATAATGTCTATCCTATGTCCATATTTGGACTTCTTTCAACCCGACGTTAGACGAACGCATCCATCTAAGACAATATGGAATATCACATAGGCAAAGGAAGAACATTCATAGACTATTCTGGGGGAGACTCGAATCGACAGCCATGTCTTCCATGGTAAGGTAAACGTTAAAACAGCGCTGCTTAGCCGTTTCGTGCACATCGGTAGTCAAATACAAATCAGCACTCGAAGGGGGCAAATACGTCACACACCCAGTAAAATACTGCTGTAAGTCGAAAATCACGTATAACTTTTGTAAATTATAAATTATATCCAATGCTGTTTTACTAGTTGAAAGTATGAAATTATAATAATAAAATAATAAATTATGAAAGATTTTGGTAGCTATTCATTAAAATATTTTGTGCGAGATCGTGCGTATTTGCTTGTTTTCCGCACAGAACCAATACGTGGTAAGTGTGAAATACCACATTCAGTATTCCCAACGTAACACACATAACAATTTCCCCTCTTCTTACCGCTTAAGCGCGACATTCATTTTACTGCTTTAGGCTTTTAACATATTATTTTTAGAGACGTTTAACATAGTAATAATTATAAATTGGAAACTTACCACTGCAATTTCACCTAAATTGCAATGTTAATTATTGTTTTTAAATATTTGCAAAAATTAAGTAAAGTCTACTACTCCACGAAACTTATTGCATTCCTGATACAAGTAACATTAAGGAAGCCGTGAAAAAATCAACAAGATTCCAGATGTCGATGTTATTACTGCAATATGTTATATAAATAATATTGTTAAAATATTAAGATGAAAAATAAATCATTACATAACCTTGCCGTTTGTTTTAAGTTCGCATTTATAGACTGGGGGGAAAAAAAAAGACAGACGTATATCACGGCCTGCTGGAGTATAGTAAACACAGAAAACATTTTATAGCAACAATGTTGAAGAAAGATATTTTGGTTTTCCGAAGTTGGCGTCATTAAACAGAAACCAAGATGGAGATTTCATTGCAACTAATTAGAAATTCATCTTTCAGGTATGTAATAAACGATCTTCGCACAAAATAATGTACGATACACGAGCGGTATGTTTGTTTTCATGTTTTCGGAAATTAAAAAAGCTCAACTGCGTTTCGCTTTTCCAATCTTTTCCTCGACCATGAAAACGTCAACATACCGCTCTTGTAATGTATATTACTATTACAGCAGTGTTTTACTAGGAAATAGCATAATATCTTTACAAATCACAATTTACGAGTTGCGACACTATTTTACTGGGAGTGCGACATATTAAGTGCCATTCGGTCCTTGTTCGTGTTTACAATAGAAATCCTTTGACTAGGTACTTCTAATGTTTGAACACAGAAGTACATACGTACGATTAAATTATGCTCAATGCTCCTGCCAGTTCAGTAAGGTTGAATCAATGTTTGTGATGTTGGACACTAATGATTTTATCTTCAGAGTCATCGAGACTTGTTCCAGCGGAATAACGCTTGAAGAAGCCGTAAGAGTACGTTTCCTCGCTTGAGAGAGTTGGTTCATCACTTCGATACTAGATGGCAGAAGACATATCGTCTCGACTATGTAATGTAGGAACGCACCGCTTGACGTCACATGTAACAACCTACATAAAATTAGTGTATCTGTTAGCAATCAGTTCTCTATGTAAAAATAATTTTTAAATTAAGAAAACATTTTTATGTCCACTCATAAAACATTGATTTCTATTTATATCTGTACAGTATAACCTCTGATTGAGGATCTGGCTGGCAGTATATCTCACTAACTTGTCGATTATGTTCCAGAAAAGGAACAATATTGCTGGATATATGTCAAGTCTGATTATTAGCCAGAGATGAAAACGAGGTGGGTGTCACTTTTGAGATTTCAAACAGTCTTCGGACTGTTAACTAAATATACATAGGCCCACACATATAAATTATGAACATTATTGTAAAACTAATTATTTATAAATATTAACGGAAATTCAGGTTTCAGTCATCCTTGATATCTTTCGAACTTCCCTGCTTAATCCTCGGAAGGACTTTCTGGGCAAACAGTTTTTACGAGAAAACAGTTGCGGGAAAACTGAAAAGACAAAACATGTAGGCCTACACAGCAACTAACGCTTCATTGAGTGGAGATGCGAAGTAAGGACAGCAATAGATAGAGTTTTTTTTCAAGCATTTTATAACAATTTTCATTTCAACTTTTTAATTTACAACTAATACCGAATAAAGAGTATGTATCACAATCCAAAAAGTATTATATATTGTACCTTTCAAATTTCATGGACGGAAGGTTTTGACCGTAAGATAAGTATGCCCATCGCTTGGCACTACTTCATTTATTAAAAGAGAGAGAGTAGGAACGATTAAAGAGGTACACGCCTGACAAAATATCTACCTGCCATTCTATGTAAATATATTTCAAAAAACTATTTTAAAAATAATTGTACAATCATAAACGTTAACACTACATATTTTATGTTCCGATTTGTTGAATACAGCAAAGCCATGTGAAGCAGTTGTCCTTGTGGTCAAACGGGTTCTCTGAGGTAAATGCTAAGATATTCCAAAGTTTTTGTAGCATCTACTTTACTGAGGCCCTCTGAATGCTAGTTTAGGTTCTCAAGAATGTTAAGATGTAGTCTTGAAGCCGTGAAGACTTTATCTTTCACGATATTATATGTTGTTATGTTTGAGATGAGAGCAGACTTGTTATCGCTAGAGGGAATAGTTTGTTAGATTCAAAATCCCAGGGAAGAAAATGCTATTTCAATACCTAGAACGAACATTTTTAATAGAAGAATTATTTTACGACTAATAACGGAAAATGTTGCTGTTATTTCAAGAGAATTTCCCATGGCAATATAATTATTGTAATAATAGTGCACATATTCTTCGATAATGAAAATGTAAGTTATGACCTTGTGTACAGAAGCTGTGCAGAAGCAATGACGAGAAACGAGCTACGTGCATTTCTTCAAGGCGGTTACGCACATCTATTAAGTTTTATATGTGTATATAAACAATTAGGGATGCGTCCATATAATGCAATAGTGGCAAAAAAAGAAAAAAAAAAACCGGACCGACCCTTGTAGTTGATTTCAGAGTCTTGTTCACTCACAGTACGATAGACTGGTAACTAAGACTTTCGTGGTTCGAATTCTGCCTGGGAAGGAAACTTTTTTTTTTTGTTCCTTATTGAAATTTATTCCCACTGCTTTTCGATTGCAGCGATATTTTACTACTTAATTAACTTATTATTCCCAGAACATGAATTTTACCAGAAATCGAAAAGTATTGGGAATAAATTTGAATAAGGAACAAAAAAAAGTTTCCTTCCCAGGCAGGATTCGAAACACTAAAGTCTTAGTTACAAACTCTATTGTGCTCTGGAGTGAACAAGGCTCTGAAATCACCTACAAGGGTCGGTCCGGTTTTTTTTGCCACTACTATACATGTTCTATTATGACTTATCTCAGATGCTTCCATATCCACACTGATTAACCATAGAAACTTAAACTTGTTAGATGTTTAATTTCGATAATGCTCGTTTTTAAGTTTCACGATCTAGGCCTCAAGTCGTTTCACATAGGTATTCACCGAAATATGTTTCATCGTCCCTAATAATTATGAAATATTTTTTTATCATACTATCTGCTTCTTGATCTAATTTACTGTGCAAAAATTAATAAATAGAATTTGACAGTCTATTAACCGAAAACATACTAATCTGTAAGAGAAAGCATACTCAGACAAGCAGTGACCAGAGCATCGGTATGAAGGCAACCAGATATCTTTTGTTTTGATTTTTAGTACTCTGACGCTCGGGATTAAGTTAAGTCACTTGAAATTTAACGGTCAGTCACCGGCAGATATCTGCACATTAGGGTTAAGGCATGAATGAACAGTTTATCATTGGCGTTGCAAATGCTATACTGTAATCAAAATATTCTTTGGCTGTTTTTTCGGACAATGTCACAATTCGACAAATTCATTAATATGCTATCAAGATCATGTAACACAAGACGCTTGGGAGTATTCCCTATCAACATCTGCCTAATCGCTGTATATTTTTGTAATATAAGATGACGATATGACAGACCCCAAATCTTTCCTAAGAAATGTGTGATATGTTGTTCAGTGCTGGTGCCGTGAAGTGATTCTTCACATTTTTATCAAAACAGGTAACACAGGGGCTTTCTCCGGGAAGCTCCGGTTCCCCTGTGGCATCCCAACAAATCTTTATAATCATCCCATCGCGGGTGTAGTGTAGACCAGCCTCCTATTGCCCACACCGGGGAATAACTCTATCCGCAAATTGGTCTACATAACTAGCTTCATATGGGTGAATAATTCAAGTACCCGCCATTGGTTAACAAATGTTTTTTCTTACTAATTTGTTTAACAATAAAGCCAGCAAAGTATACAATCACATTTTCAAAATATTCTGACATTGAGAATAATGTAAGAATGAGGGATTTGTAAATATTGCCTACAGCTGAAAGTTCAAAAGAGCCATATCTTCTCTGATTCTCAAAAGACTGAGGATCATTATTAGAAATAATCGTTTGTGTTCCCAAAACATGGTGTAGTGCTAACCTCCGCGAGAGTGTTCAAATTTGTACAGCACACTAGCGAAAATTTTGTGTCTAGATATACAGAGTGTTTCAGAAATAAATACCGAATTTTTTAGGGATGATAAGTTAGGTCTGGTTATTCATTTTAAGAATAGGAACCTGGTGTCCCTGATGAGTCGCTTTTATTCTACGGCAGCCGTGTCGAAAATGTGACTCACGAGCACATTGTGGCTGGCAATGATAGTTATGCGCTTCCTACCTCCCACAACCCCCATCCTCTTACTCACTGGATTCAAACTCCGTTCCATTTGTATTTGTCTCTGACCTGCGAGTGGCGTATCGTCGCAATGTCTCCCTCGAAACCATGAACCTCTACAAAAACGAAAGTTTTAAGTAGGATGGAAGGACGCATTTTTTTGCTGCCAATATGAGGAGAATATTAAGTGTATGATTTGTTCACAAGTATTACGAGGAAAACGGTTGTATAACATAAAACGGCATTATGCTACATGTTACTGATGAAACATTAAAAGGTTAAATATTATTATTATTATTATTATTATTATTATTATTATTATTATTATCATCAATCATCATCTCTGTACGTCGATTATTTTCAGCAGATGTACGTATAATGCGGTTAGATCTTCAATTTAAACTCACAGATTTACAATGTGATATCAAATGAAAGCTAGATGTAAGGACTTGACAAATGTTGAACTTTTCAAATCTTTGCCAAAAAATAAATATCCGAAGCTTCGTTCTTTCGCTTGCTCTTTTGAAGCCATGTTCGCTACAACTTACGTTTGTGAAAAATTATTTTCAAGAATGAAAATAGTAAAAACCAAATTTAGATCACGACTGACAGACAAATACCTTCGTGATCAACTATGACTGGCAGTAAGTGACATAATTCCTGATTTTGAAACTCTGTCGCAGATACATTCTGAAGACAGTTAATTTTAGGTTGTGATAATTTGTCCTATGTTTTATTGTTCATTTCTTTCTTTGTTACACGTATTAAACATTAGTTTGTAGCCTTGTACTGTATAAAATTATATTTAAGTGGTTGACGTAAGGAAAATGAAAATCCGTTAATACATCGGACAGTTGCTTGACTTCCCCTTCGGGTGTCCGCCCCCCTCCATAGATGCTATGCACGTTACACGTTACACAGTGGCTCGGCGCACGATCGCATTTTCGCCACGGCTGTTCTACGGGATACCGAAGTTGGCATAACGTACCCTGGGGGATAGGCAGCCAGAGGCGCTTTGGAATGAAAAAGAGAACAATACGTACAGAGTTGGCTACTTTTTAACATCCCACAATGGTATGGGGTTCGAAGCACAGGATGTCTGCTTTGGTTAAGAAGAGAACACATGAGAGGTGAAGCTCAGTTTTATTCAGTTTACATGAATGTTTCCGTTTTCGTGAACAAAGTCAGTATCATGAACGCTCCAGTACAACAGCGGAATACTTTTTATCCCTGTTGTTGTTTAGTCAACTGTCCGAAGACAGGTCTGAACCTCACAAGTGATACCAAGAAGCAGTGGCGGCTGATTGACAGAGGAACTGAGGCCGGGCCTCAGTCACTTGGCTTAACTGAAATCAAATTTTGTGTTTTTATATAATATATTAGTTATTTGAATGAAGCATATATCGCTGTAGAAGTATTTGAAAACTTTGTAGTGTATATAGACCTGTTTTGCAGTAACATTTGTTCCTGAGGCCAGGATCGCTCGTGCCGAGTCTGGCTTCTGCATTTCGTATGTTTTCGGAGGCTTTGAGGTTGGGCTTGAAAAGCTGTAGCTGAGACACAATTCGTCTGGCCTCGTGACCTGGTCAACTTTCACTCCTACCATCCATGGACCGGTCTTAAGGGTAAAAGGGTGGGGATAGCGGTTGTGACTTGTCTTCCTAAATAGGCCATAAATAACATAAAAATTCCCGCTCTTTGGCAGGCAGAGACCCACACTGTTCTCTCTCCTTATGTCTCAGTTTATGACTTAAGCGAGGGTGTTGTACTGTTGTACTTCGTAGTACAGTAGTGAGTGTGGTTCATTGTTGTTATGCGTTTCGGGAAAATATAAACACAAATGCGAGAAATAATGATTATATAGTTAATTCATTGTTAGAGTGTCCTTTTTCGAGAAGCAATAATATTGACAGAAAGGAAGTTTTAAAATAATGAGATAGCTTACCGAGATACCTACGATATCGCTGACAATTTTTCTGACAGATAATCTTAAACGCGAGTTTCTATTGCATCATTGTATGGGAAACATAAATGGTTAAGTGGTAATGTAGTGCAAAATAAAGGAGAATTTCAACATATACTTCTTCAGCTGAGGATAATATGTGTTGTTTCATCACACTCAAACAATCACTGAAACGAACTCACAGCTTAACTTATTTGGTGAGTGACATTATTACTTACTTACTTACTGGCTTTTAAGGAACCCGGAGGTTCATTGCCGCCCTCACATAAGCCCGCCATTGGTCCCTATCCTGAGCAAGATCAATCCAGTCTCTACCATCATATCCCACCTCCCTCAAATCCATTTTAATATTATCTTCCCATCTACGTCTCGACCTCCCTAAAGGTCTTTTTCCCTCCGGCCTCCCAGCTAACACTCTATACGCATTTCTGGATTCGCCCATACGTGCTACATGCCCTGCCCATCTCAGACGTCTGGATTTAATGTTCCTAATTATGTCAGTTGAAGAATACAATGCATGCAGTTCTGTGTTGTGTAACTTTTTCCATTCTCCTGTAACTTCATCCCTCTTAGTCCCAAATATTTTCCTAAGCACCTTATTCTCAAACACCCTTAACCTATGTTCTTCTCTCAAAGTGAGAGTCCAAGTTTCACAACCATACAGAACAACCGGTATTATAACTGTTTTATAAATTCTAACTTTCAGATTTTTCGACAGCAGACTGGATGATAAAAGTTTCTCAACCGAATAATAACAGGCATTTCCCATATTTATTCTGTGTTTAATTTCCTCCCGAGTATCATTTATATTTGTTACTGTTGCTCCCAGATATTTGAACTTCTCCACCACTTCAAAAGATAAATTTCCAATTTTTATATTTCCATTTCGTACAATATTCTCGTCACGAGACATAATCATATACTTTGTCTTTTGGGGATTTACTTCCAAACCTATCTCTTTACTTGCTTCCAGTAAAATTCCCGTGTTTTCCCTAATCGTTTGTGGATTTTCTCCTAACATATTCACGTCATCCGCATAGACAAGAAGCTGATGTAACCCGTTCAATTCCAAACCCTCTCTGTTATCCTGGACTTTCCTAATGGCATACTCTAGAGTGACATTATTATTTTTCATTAATAATAATAATAATAATAATAATAATACAGTAATAATGATATTAATAATACAGCAATAATAATTAATATCATGAATAAACATTTCCTATCGGAGGCACTTAAACTATGTAGTTGCATCTGGCCTCATCCAGAATTTCGATCACCGGCCGCTACTGCCAAGAAGGCACCACTTATGAAGCAACTAGGCCAGGAGGTAATGGAATAGGGTGGCCAGTTCCTTTCCCCCTCCATTGCATACATCGCCAACTAGCTACATATTACACTAGTCAGACTTCAGTTCCATATAAACAATTATTTTTCCTCTGGCATATATCATCAAGTGAGATGTACAACCTGACAATTTAGTTATCAGCCAGAACCTCAGAGGATATTTATCCTTGTGTAGTCATAAGATTCCGAATGTTATGGAAAATGTCAACAGCTTGAACTAGAGGCAAGTGTTACAGAACAGACAACAACTAATTCAATGAAGTAAACGGTAATATTTTGTGGGCGTCAAAATATTCGTCGTTAGACGACATTTGGCATACGTTCATTTTATATAAAATATGTAATTATCCTAAAATATGTAGTAATGTGCGAAAATGTCAAAATATATAGTATTAAAATTAAATATAATGATCTTTATAGCCTAATTCGCCAACATTTTCAGTTTTTAGACATACATATGAAGCTAAAAATTTCTAATCACATAAAAATCCGGACCTTAGTTATGACTTAAATAACCTGCATCCTTTACCTGGAGTATCTTATTTAATTGCGAGCTGTGATAGCTTAGAAATCTTTTAAGTATAGTTTTCCTTTTTGAATTTTCGCGATGTACAGTACTTAAAGCCAATGAACGTTCTCTACAGACTAAATGAAATTTCTTTCTTCATCGTTTTCCTGTACACTTACTCGTACACATATACAGTATAAGTTACATACAATATTTATATAACTTTCTACAAGGAAATATTTCTTTTTCCTTTCTTCTTCTTCAAAACACATATAAAGTCAGTTGACCCATTCCGGAACCAAGAGATACATTTATTGGAACTGCTCGAGGGGGCCATGATAGGTTTCCCTGCCGTGGTAGACAATAAAACCGCATCCTTTTTACATAATCATGTAATTACTGTTATTACTATTGGATTTCTTTCAGAATTCATTCAGTTTCTTAATCGGAGTAATATATATTCACTTCTTAATCTGTCTTATAATGAGACTTCCGATAGAAATACGAAAAACCTCGTCTCTCATGTCTCAACTCCCCTTACAGCTAGATTTCGTAATATCCAGATTTCACTACCGGAATGCAGAGCAGTTTGTGAAATAGCATTATGCTTATTAGTACTAAGGCCATTAACGTATAATACCATTACACTTGTAACAAAATAACTAATTCATATGCTTATAATAGTAGCTTTCATTTGCAGACTGTTGTTAATGGCCAATGATAACTACAGGTTACAAATTAAAACTATGATTTACGGCAAATATTATTCTGCGCATATTTAGAAATTAGTCAGTCCTAATCTCTCAATGTTTTTATTGTTTGATTTCACATTTTATAGCCTTTAATATCAATGATTAACTGGAATTGAACTTCAGTAAAAGCTATGATAAAATAATGACGGGGCTTATTGATACAGGTGCAGAAGATCTCGTAATGAGATTTATGTCTAGAACATCAGGTTGTTACGGTCTGTGGAATCTGAATCATTGTGGGTGATTACACTTTTTTACTTCACCGTAACAATTTTCGAGTTTCAGGAATTCGATTTGATACCTTAAGTACAAAATTATAGAAAAGACACTTCTGCGAATTAATTTACAGAAAGTGACAAAACTATTTCGTAAGACTTGTTGCAATTGCTATTTCTGAGGTAGTAGGAGGAAAATGGTTGTTTGAAAGTTTACTATTGACTTTATAGGCTACTGTTGCTCTCTCTGGGCTTCGACAAAGTCAAGCGTTCTTCTTTTTTACGTAGAAGCATTTTAGTTCTGTCTGTTTTTTTTTTAATTTCAAGATAATTAATTCATCATTCTACTTAGAGTGCGTATGACATCTCGTCGTTCTCTGGGATTGTAGTTCATTGTTAACGTAGGGAGTATCTTTGTTGGCATTCTTAAAATGTTTGAATAACATCCCTCGTTTGTTTTATATTCTCTGTATTAAGTGTTGCTTATTAATACATTCAGTTATATTAGTTATTAATCAGGGAAAGGATTTATATGTAAATACATATTTACTTATAAAGCTAATATAATTTATATTTTGCATTATCTTTATGTTTCACAATGTGTAGGGTTGAAAAATCCTACTTTTATTTTCCATATTTTTCCATATTTTAGAGTTTAGTACATATTTTCGTTAATTTCCATATATTTTCCATATTTCATATAAAACAGTCCATATTATATTAGGTTTAACAATAAAACAAAACAAAATTCCATTAACTTTTAAAAATACATTTCAACAATAGAGATTTAAACACATGTTCAGTAATCCCTTTAACATCAGAGTTATTTGAAAATTAGCAGTCCTATCAACAATGGGAAAGTAAGTTACAAAACTGTATTAATTTAATTTAAAATTTTTAACAGACTTCAGTTGTGCAGCTCAACAGTTAAATGCCAGTCAGAGTACACATAGGTTCAGTTTTGTAAATCATACTATAAAGACGGTAAATATGCCAAAAGTACGTCATTCAGTCAATTTAAAATCAAAACTAACAAGTTACATTTCAGAATTTAAAGAAGATGGTTTATCAACTGACAATAAAATATTATTTTGTAATTTGTGTCAGTGTGCAGTATCATCTACACAAAAGTTCCTGGTGCAACAACACATTACAACTAGTAAACATCAGGCCAACAAACAACTAAATTCCAAGCAGAGACAATTGTTTTTAACACAACCAACAACATCGAATGTAAGATCTGAGTTTAACATCGACCTGTGCCGTTCTCTCATCTCTGCTGATATTCCTCTCTACAAACTAAAGAATAAGGTCTTCAGGGAATTCCTTGAAAAATATACTCAACATACAATCCCGGATGAGTCAACACTTAGGAAGACGTATGCTCCATCCATCTACGATGAGACAATACAGAAGATAAGAGATGAAATTAAAGATAGTTCAATTTGGGTTTCCATTGATGAGACTCCCGACAAAGAAGGTAGACTTGTTGGTAATGTAGTTATCGGTTTGTTAAGTGAACAATATTCTGAACGAATTCTTTTACATTGTGATGTTCTAGAAAAGTGCAATAACAAAACTATAGTTAAACTGTTCAACGAAGCTATGGGTATCCTGTGGCCAAAGGGTATTATGTACGATAATGTGTTATTCTTTATTAGCGATGCTGCCCCTTATATGGTCAAAGCTGGACAAGCATTATCTGTTGTATATCCTAAATTGACTCATTTTACTTGTGTGGCGCATGCATTTCATCGTGTGGCAGAAGTGGTCAGAGACAATTTCCCTAAAGTAGATTTGTTGATTTCATCAGTGAAAAAAGTATTTCTCAAAGCTCCCAGTAGAGTTAACGTGTTGAAAGAAATGTACCCTGAAATTCCATTGCCACCAAAGCCAATTTTAACTAGATGGGGTACATGGCTAGAAGCAGTTGAATATTATGCCGAACATATAGACTCTATTAACAATGTTCTCCTTGCATTGGACTCTGAAGATGCAGTCTCAATTGATACTGCGAAAACAGTTACCTGTGACATAAGTGTGAAGAATGACTTAGCTCACATTCAGCATACATTTTCATGCATCATAAAAACGCTCAAAAGTCTCCAAAATAGGCACCTTTCACTATCTGAAAGTTTTGAAATTATAAATAGTACTGTGGAACAACTGAATCGTGGTAGAGGTAAAGTTGCAGATGCAGTAAGAGCTAAGGTGGACACTGTACTTTCAAAAAACCCTGGATATGAAGAACTACAAAAGGTTGTTGCTGTGATGAGTGGTGAATCAACAGTGAAGATTAACTTGGACTTATCCCCAGCAGACATTGTGAAATTGAATTATGTACCAGTTACTTCTTGTGACGTCGAACGCTCTTTTAGTCAGTATAAATCTATCCTCAGAGACAATAGAAGAAGATTCACTTTTCAGCACTTGAAAGAAATGTTTGTAACCTATTGTTATGGTAACAGACAATAAAAATTGTGTTTTGTTGAAACTACATTGGAAGATAAGGTACGTCCATTATATTTTTTGTTTAGTTTGATTAAAATGTACCAATATTTAACGTACATAGTCATTTTTTTATAATTTTAAGTCCATATTTAATTCCATATTTTGGTAAAAATCCATATTTAATTCCATATTTTGGTAAAAATAACTACATATATATTTACATATTTCATATATTTTTAGTCCATATAAATCCGTTCCCTGGTTATTATATTATATTACTTATTATATTATTTGATCTAGAAGAGTGTATCCAAACTCACCTATGCTGGTTTTATTTAATTTTATTTTATATGTTCGATTCAATTTGTAACTGAAGTTACTTAGGCCAGATTGTTATAGTTATCATCTTTGAGAATTGTTACGCGTGCTTTTCAAGTAATTTATATCTTCCTATGTATTTTCAAACATAGATGCACTATACTGAGGTGCAATATACGTAGGGGAGAGTGGGGCAAGACGGGGGATTTAGTGTTTGGAGGCTTATAATTAAAAGAAAAACACGTTGAATTAACCTCAGAAAGATATATGTGTATTGTTAGACTTTTAAGTACAAAATTAAGAACAACTTAACGGTACATTTTGCTTAGATAATTTAAAAAAATATTTTTCTAAGGAGTGGTAAAATTTCATCTTTCCCCACCAGATGGAGTAAGGTGGGGTTATTCTTGGCACAGTGCACAAAGATGAACGATCTCATCGTCTTCATCCATCTCGCCTACACAAGAACTGTGAGCCCATTTGTGACACTTCCAACATTGGCTCCATCCTTCAGCCGACTCGGAGTACAAATATCAGCAATATAGGCATTCAGCATCAGAAGTATCAGATGAAGAAGAAGATGAATGTGATCTTTGGCTCTTGCGTTTAGTTCCCAGGCTCAGATCAACTGATTTCTTAAGTGTACTTTTGCGATTAATTTGCTTTTCTTTTGTGGCTAGGCCTACAGTGGGCGTAGGAGTAAAAATAGTGTTTTTCTGCACCTTGTCCTTCTTTCGTCATTCTCTCTGAGCCTTTATGTCGATTTCTATTTGCAATTCATTTTTATATGTTGAGCTTACATCCACAGGCTGTAACACACCTCTTCAACCAAGAAAAAATATTTCGGTCTGCATCCATCCAATTCGGCGGTATTCAGCCTTTGCTCCGGGTAGGAAGTCTTTCATCAGTTGATTATTTGAACGGACTCGAGGGAATTTAAAATTAGGTGGCATGCATGTCCCCACGGCATTAAAACATAGGCTACTTCAATAGTGAACGTGTTCCTTCTCTCTGCGGTTGTCACGACTCCAGCTTGCTTCCTACCCTTTAAAAAAAGTGTTTTAACTACGGTATGTTTTGGCACAATCGTAACTCCTTTTAATCACAGTTGTATATTCTGTGAGACTTTAAAGAAGTCTGCTGTTTTTTTTGATAACCCATTTCTCCCGCACAACTGAATCAACGAAAAAGTTCATTGATTCTGGTGACCATTTCTCTCTATTTGTCTTCTGTTTGTAGGTTCTAACCACCCCAATCTATCTGTAAAGAAAAGTAATCGCCTTTGAGAAATATATTGTAAACATGGAGCAAGATGAGGTATTGCCCCAACATGCCCCTTCGCAAAAACTCGTCTTACCTTATCCTCGCCATTTTAAATCAACCCTGCCGATACTAAGTTAAGGTTTAGTAAATATTAATTGTTACACTGGTGAACACATCTATAAAATCTACAATTTCAAGTACTACATGACTTTAAAAAAGAAATGAAAAATAATTACCTCAGCACCACTTGAATATCCACGTAAATATATAATACCCAGACGTAAAACCACAGAACTTCGAATTCATATCATCTGACTGCATTCAAGTAGCTGAAAATGGCTGCTAATCAGGGGCGGCCGGTACTTATGTGCTCATGTGCTACAGCATATAATAGAAGTAAGAGAGAAAAATATGTTTTGTTTTAAAAACCTCAAAAATATTTCTTTAATTGAAATAGTCACAGTATGTTTCCATTCCATATTATTAAAGCATTGGAATCGTCCTCCTTGACACGTTTCATCATTCACCCTCCATTGTAGTGCGAGATGTGCTAAGCACAGGAAAGATGTCGACATGGAGAAATGCGCGTGGTTTAGTTATCCTTTTCACTTCCCCGCAAGCACCGAAAACCTCTTCAAACTGCTGTCCCTTCTGTGCTCACCAAAGATAGCCAGAACAGAATAGCCAACTTATGTATTTAGTACCTAAAACTTCATTTATTAAAAATGTATTGAAATATGAAACATTTATTTTTCTATTAGAAATGTCATTTTTACCCATCCTTTTCAATTCTTCCAGTTCATAAACTTAGACATATATCCAGGTCGATGGCATTAAGTGTGCTTAAATGCGACAGGCTCATGTGAGTAGATTTACTGGTATGTAAAAGAACTCCTGCGAGACAAAATTCCGGCACACGGGCGACGCTGATATAAGCTCGGCAGTTGCGAGCGTCGTTAAATAAAACATAGCATTTTTCAATACTAAGGTGATAGAAAAGTTGGCTAACAGGAAGGAGAATGGACTTTAATTCTGGTTATTAGGATGAGTGCTGTTATTATTATTATTATTATTATTATTATTATTGTTGTTGTTGTTGTTGTAGCACATACGTTTAAAAAGTCACGAACCGCCACTGCTGCTAATGCTGTCAACTTCGTTATCTTTGTCAACTCTAATCTGTCCCAACAGGTAGCACTACCAATTGGGCCTATGGCTTGAATACCTCATCTTTCCCCGCTACCCCGACATGCTCCACCCTCCCCTACTTTTTTTTATTGGTTTTGAACATCACTTCGTCACAATTCCAACTCATCATGTCTCCATACAGTTCCAATAGCTGACAACTAAATTCTATATCTCTAAGAAGAAACGAATATCCGTACTTTTTAGACCGTTGCTCCAGTCGAGATGCCATTTTAACTGGTAGCTACTACCGGATTGATAGTGGAAAGTATCACTGACAGTAACGGTGTTGCCAATTGATTGAAATGACTACTTTCTAAACATATTCCACCAGTGTGGTTTCAATTTTTAGTGTCACTAGAGCCATGTAAACTTATTTTTGGATCGTTCATCGTACCTTTTCGAAGTTCACGGCACTGATAATCTTCAAAATAAATCACCTTCGACATTGATAGACTCGGGGATGAAGTGATGTTACACAAATGAAGTACCTATTTTGTAACAAATTGCGTAGGCAGGGTCATACTCATAAAATAATAGCTCACGTCAGATTGGAAGAATCGCATTCAAATGAACTAGAAGGAAACGGCGTAGCTCAATCTCCGGGATGTCCCGGGCGGCCGAGGCTCTCGTTGACTTCCTCTCGTTACGTAAGACGCGGCAACTGGCCCATTCCTCACTTTCACTAACCTCGAAGAAAGCGCTCGGCCTGCTCGTAATTGCATGCCCTTGCAGCCGGCAGCTCTCGTGCATCAGCGGCAGACGAAGGAGTAACGTACTGCGTCTGTCTCGGAAGAATGATTATTATTTATTCTGTGGTTCCGTTGTGTAACACGAGCGCAGTTCTGTGGAAATGTTCTATAATTTCACTCTTCAGCAGTTACAGCATGGCATAGCAAATTATTTCCATAATCCCTCTTACTGAAGTAATCCGTCACGACATGAAATGTAAATTATAGTGCATATAACATCATCATCATCATCATCATCATCATCATCATTGCCGTCGTCGTTATTGTCGTCGTCATCTTCCTCTTTGTCGTCTTCCGTCTTTCGTTTCTTTTTCGTAAGATATTTTGCGAGACAGAATCAAATGAAGTACCTATTTACAGCAGTATTCTACCGTCACAATAAATGGCAATATTAGGCAAAGTACTGGTAATATAAGAATTTATTTTTCCTTCTTATGAGCTCATCGGCGGCTTCGTTGTGGTATACGGAAACTCTGGATCTCATGATTAAGACAACTGTAAGTTTATTAGGTAAACTAAGAAGAAGAAAGCAACATAAGTAAATAAATCAGTAAATAAAGTAATAAAAGAAGTAAATTTATTAAAAAGGAATAAAAATAAATCTAGATATTACATGAGACACAAAATAAAAGGGAGACAATACCATTTGTTGTACACTGCCATGGAGTAGCCATTATCACATCTGATCGTAAAATGAGCGGGCCCGTGTTCAAATCCTAGTTAGGATAGTTTACCTGGTTGAGGTTTTCTCTGAGGTTTTCCCTCAACCAATTGAAGCAGAATTGCACAATAATTTTCGGCGTTGGACCTCGGGCTCATTTCGCCACCATTAATTACAATTCGCCTCTTTCATCATCATCATCATCATCATCATCATCATCATCATCATCATCATCATCATCATCATCTCCGTTTCTTTCCTAGATTTCGGGCTTGTTCCGATGTAGAATCGGCTGCCACCGAACTTGGACCCCGTGGATGCGTGGTCATTCGTTGCTGGTGGTAGTGCTCGTGGGACAGTGGTGAGGCTACGTGGAAAGGTAAAGGGATCGTGTATAGTCTTAGAAAAAATTTTTGTCGCACAGATACTTTATAAGTCCCAGAAATGAGGCAGTGCATATGATCAAACATACAACGGAACAAAACTAATTTTGTTTCCTCAACTAGCCTTTCTCTTGTGAATCAGGTCGCTCGTCCTCTGATCATGCGCACTGCCTCCTTTCTGACACTTATAAAGTATATCTGTGCGACAAAACTTTATCCTAAGACTGTACGAGTAGGCTGTAGGGGAGTAGGGAAGTTCGGAAGCAGCCCGCAGGGGGATCTATAGCGCGCGGGCCCTTGGAGCATGCCGACCATTCCATACCGGGTAGCACAATGGGTCCACTGGAGCGGCCTGCGTGCGAAACAGAGATAATTACTATAAATGAATATTCAAATGTCTCATTTTGTTTTCACAGAATATTTTCTCAAATAATTTTCCATTCAATGACGAAGAAAAGTGCTGGACAAGGATGTGGACTATTACGAATTTTATATGCCTTATACACAGGATGTAACTGCACTGTACTGACAAACTTTAAGGACGAGTTTGGATGAAATATCTTAATGTTTTACATACGAAACTGATGGGCAGTGAAGCTTCATTACCATATTATTGGAAAGAGTAATGGGTCGTATTAATGGCCAATAGAACAATGTAACTTCACTATTGTGTATTTAATTATCACAAGGCACGTTATTTCCAGTAGATGTTGAAAATTCTGACCACGAACATAGCGATAAAATAGGCCTATACAGTGTCACAACGTGACTGTCGTACTAGCTCTAGTGTCCCAATTGTGACTAGCACCTCTCCTTAAGTTGCAGTTTTACGAGCAGCAAGGTGAACCTAGCTTTTAATAGGCAACTGTTGTAGTCTTACGTCAAACTTTTGTTATATTCCCATAAAAGAAATCCTCCACCACCGATCCATTGACATTAAAAATGTTCATTGATGTGATTCCTAAACATAAAGCTATAAGGCATGTGGTAATCATAACGTTGTTGTAAGACAAGTGTGTATACATTAAGAGGTACTGTATACTATTTAACAAATCCTATTCACCTCCCCAGGATATTTTGTTGTCGCACCAGAAATAAATTTCAACAAAATCCTAAGATCAGTATGCCCTCTAGCTTTAAATTCTAAACACTGATATAATTAGTACATCTGTTTCCTCCCATACAATGGAAATACAACTTTCTGCCCCACTTGCGGACTGACATACGTAAGTTCAAGCTAATATTCATCGTATTAACTTGTACGCATAGTGTGGTTAAAATTGTACTGCCACATACGTAATTATGTCCTTATGGAGTTGTTAAAATTTGTATTGTCACATAAGTAATAATGCGTTGTTGAAATATTAACTTCTGAACATGCTAAAACATTCGGAATGGGATAGTTAGCTGTAAATAAATGCATTTGGAGTATTACAATAACCGACTGCAGAGACATACTCTGAGGTAGATGAATATATTAGATAGATCACCTTTCTCGAAGTCATCGATGAAGGACTTCAGTTTACTGACCTTCCTAATAAATCGACAACTTAATTTTTGCGGACTCCTTCGTAGAAGAATGTACAGAGTGATTTATATAGAACTGACACATTTCTTTCTTTAATTATTCTGTTGGAAATTCATTCAATGACCCAATTTTAGCACCAAATTAAGCAGAATGTTCTGGAGTTTCGATTCCTTGTAACTAGATGCGCAGATGTTTATGTTTTATTCCTATTGTTGGCAGCACTGACCCAATTTTAGCACCAAATTAAGCAGAACGTACTAGAGTTTCGATTCCTTGTCACTAGATGCGCAGATGCTTATGGTTTATTCCTATTGTTGGCAGCTGTTTTCGACATTTTGTGTCAACGTGAAAATGCAGAACACATTAAATCAACATCTCTTCCTTGTGAAGCAATACTGGATTACGAATTCAATTACAGCTACTCAAAGGGCATACCAGAGAGAATTTGGTGTTCGCAATCCTCCCAAAAGAAACACAATACTGGGACTGGTAAACAAATTGAAAACAACTGGATCTCTGGTGAGTGAAAAGAGCAAGCCGTTCGTCTAGGCTTCCCACGGTTGTTGTTGACGTAAGAGCACGACTGGAGCAGTCACCCAAAAAATCATTAAGACGTTTGTCGCAGGAGACAGGGTACACCTATTCAATGTGTCAGAGAGCTGCGAAAAGTGCAGGTCTAAAACCATATAGGGTTACGGTTGTTCATCAGCTACAGGAACCAGATAAGGATAAAAGATTGAATTATTGTCGTTGGTTTCAGACGTTCATTATGCAAAATCCTGCCATATTGTCCATCACATGGTTCACAGATGAAGCACGGTTCCATTTATCCGGTTATGTGAACTCACAGAACTCACGCTATTGGGCCATCGAAAATCCACATGTCATCCATGAAGCACCTATGCACCCGGTTAAAATCGGAGTTTGGTGCGCAATATCCGCACAGAGAATAGTGGGGCCAATTTTTTTAACCAGACTGTGAACACTGCAGAGTACCGACTGATTTTCATGGAGTTTGTTGAGCAACTGGACGATGTAGAGCTGAGTCAAGGATATTTTCAGCAAGATGGCGCTATATGCCATACATCAAATGAATCCATGGAACTAATTGCAAGTTTCTTTGACGACCGAATAATTTCCAGGAACCTGTGGCCACCGAGATCTCCGGATTTAACAACGCCGGATTTCTTTCTATGGGGTTACTTAAAAGACAGGGTTTACGCCACACGTCCCCAGACATTGGACGATCTGAAGCACAACATCACACAGGAGATTCAAGCAATTGACAACAGAGTCCTCCAACGAGTGGCCAGTAACATGGAACGACGCGTTGAGTTGTGCCTTATGCAGGATGGAGGACATTTTCAACATTTGCTATAGAGGTAAATAATCTCCCAAAATTCCTCTACATTTTAGGTATAATAAGTTGTCGCTAACACAATTTGTTTTGAAACATTTAATGAAAGAAATGTGTCAGTTCTATATAAATCACTCTGTATATTATTTTTGTCTTTGTGTCCGCCGAAATCTTCTTTAATCATTCTGTAAAACTACAAATATATGTATGGACTACATTAAGGTAATGAATTGATCTTTGCATGAAAACATGTGTAAGCCTTCGTAGTTTTATCCGTAGAAGCACATTTTTTACCCATTAACTGGTGGAAGTATTTTAATCTTGAACTATATAAATTGCATTATTAATTAAAATTAAAAATTAATAATTAAATTATAATTAATAATATAATAATTGAAATTAATAATCAAATTATTATAATAAATTAATAATTAAAATATGCCTTAATAAACCAATTGATTACTCATCCGAGCTTTTGTTCACTGATTTTAATGTTTTGAAAATTAAACAGATTTATTAAACTTCGTACATAAAAATCGTAATAAATTCAAATTGTATCATCATAAATATGGAACTAAAAGATCCGATTTTATACGACTAGAAGAACCGAAGTGTTTCACAAGCACAGCTCTTAGCCATGGTACCTACTTTGGTCCAAGGTTATATAATAAAATAATTGAAAAATACCCAAATTTGGAAAATTTTAGTATCAGAAATTTAAAAAATAGCGTTAGGAATTTAATTGTTAAAGAATATAAGTTGATTTAATATGTGTATGTATTTGTATGATTTAAATTGTTAAAATTGAAATTGTATTTTTAAAGTTAATTTATTCTTATAATTTTTTTTTCTTGACCCACTTTGTATCAAATAATTATCTTTGTTTGTGTTAAGTATGTGTTAGATAACTCCCTGAGCACGAGTTTTTACTCCTTCAGGGAAGAATTAAGACTATTTTTGTAGGCCTACATGTTATTTTACTAACACTAAACAACAACAACAATAAACAATTACAAAATGTAACTAGTTTATGGCAGAAATTAAATGTTTACAATTGAAGCGATGCAACTCACAGAATATCGGTGACACTGTAGTCCACAGGTCGGCGAATGTAGCGCATTTAGAACTTGTAGTACACGACTCCTCAACCCCCACACTCTAGTTCACCTGTACCACCGGTAGGGTTTGTTGATGTGCTTCAATTACTCGCGTAGTTACCAGCGGCGGCTTAATAAGAAATAATGTTTCTTTCAAAGGCAATAAGTGAATAGAAGAAGGTGAGGAAATATTATTTCCGTAGGGATAGGGAAGAACATTTTTGTGAGGGCGATGAAGGAAAGAACATGAGATGCTTGCTGTGCCTAAAAGTGTTACTGGCTTGCTAAATATAAGAAGTGTGCAACTGCATCGTGCGCATAGTTATATTAAATGTAGGCCCGGTTTCTTCAACCTTTGTTATAATGCACCTAACATAGCGTTAATTAACTGTAAGTTAAAAGTATGAATCGCTGTTAAAAATATTGCGTTTCTTCGACTTTACATTTCACATTTTAACATTCTGTTTGTTAACTCTCTGTTAGGACCAGAGATTCTAGAGTTTAACCATAACCTATAACCAAGTATAGGCTCACTTCTGTTTTCTGAACTCTGACAATTGCGATTCTCGCTTGTTTCCGTTGTTTGATTCAAAGAGAATAGAAGTCTTTCTATTCTCTCAGGTTTGATTTCTGCTTCTTTCCTCGTCGTATCACAATAGCGTGGAGCGGCGTATTGGTATTACTATTATGAAATGGAGAACACTGGAACAAAAAGAAATCTTGGGACTAATTTCTCTTCTGTCGAAAGAAACCTTCTGCTGGAAATTATTTCCCAGTATAAACCAATTAATGAGAATAAACAAACAAACGGATCTAAGTTGAAAGCGAAAAGTGAGATTTGGCAGAAAATAGCCTATACCTTTGTATGAACTTCTGGTCTGTCAAATCACAGAAATCATCCGCTCTGTTTATGTATTCATGAATATCATTTTCTAAATAATGCAGCTATATAAGTTCAGCATCTAACGCACCAGCCATATTGGATATTTCTATGCTAACAGAGAATTAAATGATTTAACTGCATGAAATTGGGCAGTTAAATTAACATAGGTTTTAACAGCCTGTTAGTACTAACAGTAGTTAAAGAAATGCTTCAACTGTTAAGTTTACAGTTAAAATGGAATAACACACTGTTATAATTTAACAAAGGTTGAAGAAACCGGGCCTAAGAGTTTTAACTTTTTAAGGTTAAATTAATTAAAATCAATTTCAATAACTTTCTCTTAAACATGCAGCTCTTATATATATATATTACGCACCTATACATACTAATTTCGACATAAATTTGATTATAACGATAATATAAGTTCCAGACTTCCTCTCTTGACAACAACTGAGCAGGAATTCATGAAATACAACATTTATGAAGCGAGATTTGATGTTGTGTGGGAAATTGTTAAAGCAAAAAACCGTAAACGCAAGGAGAACTTATTAAAACTACCTAATTAAAATAGCACAACGTGTATGTAAGCGAGAAAATACGAATTTTTTAATAGATCACCATCATTATTAAAAATTATATGCTACAATTTCTGGTGAGCTCTTTATTTTAAAATATTCTTTGTTTGCATAAATTTGAGTTTTTAATCCCTATTGTTTATAATTTAAATAAACTAGTTCCGTTTTGATTAAGGATATCAATGAGTGCTGTGATCACTGTAGAACGGCTAAATGTAGCCTATAAACTGATTTAAAGTCATACCAGAGGAACTTGAATATGGAAATTGTTTTCTTCAACTGATTGTTCTCTCAAGGACGGATAGATTTATGCCGAGCAAAGGGAAATCTTGACATCGATCATAGCAAAGCTCAATATTATTCCCTAATAGGATTATGATGAAATAGAGATCTTGATACGGGGTTGATCAATTTATAGAATTCTCCAGCCAGAACTTTTTTAAGTCTACGGACTCTATGAATTACTTTCTCTCTTTGTGGAGTTCTTCTCAAACTTATATTCCCATCATCTCTCTTGCTTCCGGCCAGGAAGAGTGGGAATGGTCGCACACGTCATTACAAGGAAAGTAATTACTGATATAATTAAACTGCTTCTGAGGGCATCAATTATGAGGTTTCCTACCTCAATATAAGTAAACACATTTTTGTTTTACATTTTTCCTACCAGAACTTAAATTAATAATTCGATACGTGTTCTGCAAATATTATTGAAATTAGAAATTATGAGTAGTTTACATTGATTATCATGGAAAATATCAGCTCGTTTTAAGAAATATCTTAAAGAAAAGAATGAATTTATTATGACATGTATTCACGAGAATAAACTAGGATGGCTGGAATATACGCTACCCTGTCTTCAAGTTTTTGTCTTATTATAATATTGTATTCGTCACCGTGAAGAACAGAGGTCGTCTTGGTCACTTCAAATTCTGAGTTTTTTTATGATTTGAGACTTTCATGGCGATCAAGGCAGTACAAGTCTTTGCACCATGTCTTAGATTTAGAGACATCCAACGTTTCGGAGCTACATGTCGGATTCATCACCAGGAAAGGTTGGAAGAGCGCAAGTGGGTAAACCATCTGTGGAATCCGTTACTAGGCTACGCTATTCTCCAAGACTATATGTCCAGTGTAATGCGGGATGCTGTTAAATAGCTATAATGTGTACACAGGATCTTGTAACTTATTTTGTTGTTTATTGAGATTCATAAAAAAATGTTCTATTTGCATTTAACGTGAGCTTATTGCCTGTTAATCGTTGTGCAGGTCTTTCATATGTTTTATTATTTTTTTTTGCTGCAGTCAAGGAGTACAATGCTGGTGTCATCAGCAAATAATACTGTTCTGGCTTTGGGAAGATCATTTGTATAAAGAAGAAATAATACTGGACCGAGAATTGACCCCAGTTACTTAGGTATGGTGTAAACCGTTCTCCTGTCGACTCCTTATACAAAAATTCTGTCGTTTCATAATTAATATTTCATAACGAATCACATCAAATGCTTTACTAAGGCATGAACTACACTGGCGACATTTTGCTAGCGAAATGTTCTGCACGTGCTGTTGATTTGCAGCAGCGTCTTAGCTATATTGTTGGGTCGATTCGCGAACGACTAATTATAAAGAATCGTAAGTTTACAAGAATTAGTCCTGTAATAACAGAATTTAAAGGAATAATATTTAAGCAGTGATCTACGAGACGGTTTCGGCTAACTTCAATAAAAAAATACACGAAGGGGAAAGTCAAATCGGTATAAATCTTCATTGCCAACAGAATTCTTTTCATCATACTGTCGTCATTTTATTAAACAAATTAATAATAATAATAATAATAATAATAATAATAATAATAATAATTTATTTTAGCTGGCAGAGTTAAGGCCGTAAGGCCTTCTCTTCCACTCAACCAGCAAAAAGTGTATATACATATGCATGAACTTACAAAGAATCCAACAATTTGATTTAGATGAGAGTTACATGTATACAAAAGTTATTTACAAATTAAACAACAAATTACTATGAACTATTAATTAAACACTGAAATAAACTGTGTAGCAGAATTAAACTAAAATACATAGAATGTTAATATATTTCAAATAATATTAGATAATAGAAAGAGATTATTACGAGACAATTAAAATACAGCACAATCAGGATGATGTCTAAAGAAAAAAGTAACAATGTAGTCAGTGATAGTTTAAATCAGTATGATTGGAGTGAAATACTAATAAGGTTATCTTTTAAGCTGTTCTTAAAGGTGTTTATTGTCTTGCAGCCCCTAATACTTTGTGACAAGGAATTCCATTGACGCGAGGTGGATATTGTAAAAGATGATGAATAACAAGATGTTCTATGAAGAGGTATACTTAGCGTGCCACAGATAAGTGATCTGGTATTTACGTCGTGGTTAGAGTATAGATAAGAGAAACGAGACGAAAGGTAATTTGGTGTTGAAGTGTGCAGAATTCGAAAGAGTAAAGACAAAGAGTGTAAAGTTCTACGTTCTTTAAGTCGGAACCACGAGAGACTTGCGAAGGACGGTGATATGTGATTATACCGTCGGATGTTGCACACGTATCTGACGCACATATTCTGAGCTCGCTGTAACTTGACTGACAATTCAGAACTTAGGTCACTTAACAAAACGTCACAATAATCGAAGTGCGGCGTTACTAGGGTTTGCACTAGGGTAAGTTTTAGTTGCTGGGGCAAGAAGTTTCTCAAGCGACTCAAACAGTGAATGGAGGAACAGATTTTTTTTATCGTTTCTTTAACTTGAAAATTCCAACTTAGATTATTATCAAAAAAGAAGCCAAGATTTTTTTACGACAGATGAATAAGGGATTAGCGTGTTGTTAAGGGTAACAACTGAAAGATTACTGTTATTAAGGGAGTTAACTAAACGCTTATGTCCAATAATTATGGCTTGAGTCTTACTTGGATTAAGTGCGAGTCCGAAATTGGCCGCCCAAGTGGAGACAGTGGCTAGGTCACAATTTAACTTGTCAATCGATTCATTGATCGTATTGGGTCTGGAATGTATGTAAAGTTGTAGGTCGTCGGCATAGAGGTGATATCGGCAATACTGTAAGTTATTTGATACGTCATTAATGTAGACAGAGAAAAGTAGTGGTCCTAATACGGAGCCCTGCGGCACTCCCGCCTTTGTGCATCTCCATTGGGAGAATTGATTATCAAGTAGAGGAATTGCTATTTTTATGTGATATATATGATTTTTTTTTCATTTTGACGCTCCCAAATATTAATAATACAATTAACTAAGTATTAATAATGTGCCGTAAAACTATGCTACTACAGTCCTAGAGCTAAAAAAATAGTCCATATTTTGGACATAATGTGTCAGTCTTTATGATTGTTAGTACACGTTCATTCATAGTCTACCTTAAAAGATCAGAGATTTAATTAATAAGTACTGCAATAAATCTCTTCCATTTATTGTTGAGGAACCGCTTTTTAGGCTATGATTCAGTAGCTTTACGATAATTAAAACTCTATTTTTATGCTTTTGAAGACATTCTGTAAATCAGAAAGGTTATTTTATTTAAATAGGAATCACATAAATATTCTCATAAATTAGCCTATTATTGTATACTTCAGTACAGAATTGAATTATTCTCAAACGATGTGTCTTGGCGTTGAATTTTGTCTCTTAAAATGTTAGCGAGTACATCAAAGGCAGTAACTGATACCCTATTATAATTAAAAATCTGCCTTCTAAGTTCTGAAAGTAAATTATGGAAATGGCCATCTTGATTTCTGTTTTGTAAAATTGGATGTATCCAAAACTTCCTAATTTTTCTACACGTCTTCCTTCTCTTAAAAAGAAGAAACAATAACAAAGCTTCTTCCATTTTTGAATCTTACGTACACCACTTTTAACACTTGAATATAATTAATTGATGAACTAGTGGACTTACTCGTGTTAAATATGTAATATTTGTCCGGCTTACAGCTGTTTCAGTGCATCACGCACCATCATCAGAGCCTACTAGATCGCGGCGTCATCTCGAACTTCTCTGCCTGTTAGGAGGGTGTGTTTTATTGTTATCCAACACATTCCAACAATAAAACACACCCTCCTAACAGGCAGAGAAGTTCGAGATGACGCCGCGATCTAGTAGGCTCTGATGATGGTGCGTGATGCACTGAAACAGCTGTAAGCCGGACGAATATTACATATTTAACACGAGTAAGTCCACTAGTTCATCAATTAAAGCTTCTTCTTCACATTCATACCGATAATTAAATTTTTTGCAGTCGAAATGGACGACACGATGCGGTAAGCACAACTGCAAATGCTGTTGGGTTGGATGGCAGCATACAGTCAAAAATAAGTCGGAAAAATTGCAACCCAACCTCGACTGCAAAATATCGCTAGTGTATTTCAGGCCTAAGGTCTAAAAAATTCCGACTACTTACTCTTTGTTGTCTTTATCGTTTAGAATAGATTCTGGTCCACTGCTGTGAAGTAGGTCTAATGGTTAGTATGCCTGACCGTGTAACGAGCGGGCCCAGGTTCAAATCCTGGTTGGGACAATTTACCTGGCTGAGGTTTTTCCGGGGTTTTCCATCAACCAATTAAGATCAAATTCTGGGTAACTTTCGGCGCTGGACCTGGATTCATTTCGCTATCATCTTCGTCTCACTCAGTTGATTCAGACGCTTGATAACCTTAGCAGTTTATAACCAATTAAAAGAAGAATGGATTTCGTAAACATTTTTAATTGGCTATTTTACAACGCTTTATGAACTGCGAGAGTTATGTAGCATCTGAGTGGAATAAAGTTGATGATGCCGGCGATATGAGTCAGGGTCCACCGCCGAATGTTACCCAGGATTCTGTGAAGTTGAGAATGACATTGTTATTTCCTTTACCTTCATGGAAACCAACTTGTGAAGTACAAATTGCGTCACTACCGTACGTTCAAGGAATGGTACTAATCGGTTATAAATAACTTTTTCAAGTATTTTGGAAAATACCGATGGAAGGACAAATAATTGGTCTATAGTTTGCAGTGCATTGTTTCTTTACATAATTTTTGGAGATTTGACGGACTTTTGATACTTTAAATTTTTTAGGAAATTTATTTGAGGTCAAGGATGAATATATGAGCTAGTGGAGTTATCAGAAGAGAGGCACGACTTTTTATAATTATATCGGGTAATTAATCAATTTCCACAAGCCAAATTATTTTTCTGACTCTTAATAAAATTATTTTCTGTACTTCTTCCTGAGATACTAGGATTAGGAAGATAATGAAGTTTATGTTTTTGATAAATTTGAAAAAAAGATTTATTTAACAATTCAGAAACAATTTAGGAATATTGTTAATTGTGTGATTCTTGTTTAGTAATACAATATTATTGTTTGTGTTGTCTGAGTTTCTCCTTGTCTCTGTTTTTTACCATTTCCCTAACAGCTTTTCCTCGGGCATTTGCGATAGAGTCTCTTTTGAATTTAAATTTTGTCTCATAAATAACATTCTTCATATTATCAATTGTTATGTATGGTTGTGAAATTGGACTCTCAGGTTCAGGGTGTTCGAGAATAAGGTGCTTAGGACAATATTTGGGGCTAAGAGGATGAAATTACAGGACAATGGAGAAAGCTAAGTACACAACGGAGAACTGCACGCATTGCATTTTTCACCTAACACAATGAGGAACATTAAATTCAGATGTTTGAGATGGGCAGAGCATATAGCACGTATGGGTAAATCTAGAAATGCACATAGAGTGTTAGTTGGAAGACTTGAGGGGAAAAGAACTTTGGGGAGGCCGAGATGTAGCTGGGAGGATAATGGATTTGAGGGAGGAGGGATATGATTGTAGACACTGGATTAATGTGCTCAGGATAGGGACCGATGGCGGGCTTATGTGAGGGCGGCAATGAACCTCCGGGTTCCTTAAAAGGCATTTGTAAGTAAGTGAATAACTTTCTTCAGTATATAAGGTCTATGATCTATAGTATTGTTTTAGGTTATCATTGAAATTTGACAGAGTTGATACAGTTATCTTTTCCTTATGCAAGATGTAATTATTTCTCTTGTTATCTATTTTTTTGTGTTCATACATACATTGGATTTTTTTTTACTGGAAATGCTATGTTGAAATAATGTTACGAAGTTTATGAATTCTACGACTATCACGTCAACTTCTGATTTATTTATTACATTAAACAAATTTTCTTCTCCGAATTTTCTTTTAAAATACTGCATATTTTCCGCATTAAATGACCTATTATAGTTTACCATTTTATTAATTCTGAATTCCAGATTTTCATATACTTGTATATGAAAGGAAAACTGCACTGTGGTCTCAGATCCCTATCTTTAATTTCTCTGATGTATACGAAAAGCGGTCTCTGTCAACAAAATTATTTGATCAAAGACATCATTTCTCCCTGTGATATGAAGGGTATTGTCAGTTTGCAGTAAGTATTTAAGTTCGATAACCCTCTGACTTACGCATATTTTTTTCTGTTTAGATCTTGTCTTAGGTATATCTTTAACTTTCTGTTGTACTAACATTATATGATCATGTATTTCCTTTTTATCCTCTCGTAGTCCACACCTGTGGAGTAACGGTCAGCGCGTCTGGCCGCGAAACTAGGTAGCCCGGGTTCGATTCCCGGTCGGGGCAAGTTGCCTGATTGAGGTTTTTTCCGAGGTTTTCCCTCAACCCTATATGAGAAAATGCTGGGTAACTTTCGGTGTTGGACCCCGGACTCATTTCACCGCCATTATCACCATCTCATTCAGACGCTAAATAACCTAGATTTTGATAAAGCGTCGTAAAATAACCTACTAAAATAAAAAAAAACCTCTGGTTGGGTGGAAGAGAAGGCCTCACGGTCTTAACTCTGCCAGGAAAAATAAAGCATTATTATTATTATTATTATTATTATTATTATTATTATTATTATTATTATTACCGTATGAGAACTGAGATCGTTACAGATTACGTCGCACTCGAGGAAGTTTATCCTTTCGAACTATCCTACTGCATATTTACGTTCTCTGTTATAGTTCAGAAGGCTCTACGCATGGCACATTAAAAGAAACGTTTGTTAATAAAGTTCAAAGACAAATACTTCATAAAGCAAAAGTCTGGATACAACAAACAAATAGGACTGAAGTTTCTGAAATACATTCGCTCAGATCAGTACTGTAGTAGGTGATTCATCTGTAGGCCAAGGAAGAAACGAAACATTATCGAAACGGGATAAGCATCAAAGACGTCATGGAAATAATGAATAAAACAAAACAGCTCGGAAGCAGTATGTGTTCAGAATTCCTGAAGACCCTACCAAATGAACTGCTTAAATGACGACCTCATAAGCTCTGAATGAGCAATGAATGATTAATGATAGAAAAGGCATAGTCTACGGCCTCATTAATATGATGAGGATGACAATTTTATCTGGAATTTGGGAGGTAGGAGGAAAAGATCAAGCAATGAATTGTAAATATTTTGAGGAAGAGGGCGAATATTGTCGTTTCACCATCATGTGTTGCTTAACTCCGAGTGCAGAAGTCTTATTCAGTCATGACATAGTGCTTTGTTCGGACCTGATTCGTCATCTACGTCACTGCAGCTTCTCACTGCATCCCCTCTTAACAATAAGAGTTCTGTTCCCATTGTCACATAGAATGCTCTCCGGTGACGTCACTACTGCAGCCTGGACCACAGAACTACTTTCACTATTGCGTTGCTTGGTTTTTATGTGTGTCGGCATTCTTGGCAGTGAAATGGCCAGTGGCAGAGAGATATGGCGCATCTCAACTCATACGGGCTGTTGAATACCACGCTGTTATCTCGTCAGGATATATAAAGTATTAAGAAGACCAGTATTAACATATGGTGCTGAGACTTTGACATTATCGACATCTGATGAAAGGCAACTTGGCATATTTGAAAGGATGATCTTCAGGCAGATATTTTTGGGTCAGTGGAGAAAATGGGGTCTGGAGAAGGCGATATAACCATGAATTATATAAGTTATACAATGAACCAGACAGTGTTAAATGTATGAAAAAAAAAAAAACAGAAGGCTGGAGTGGGCAGGAGATGTACTTCGTGCCAATGACAAAATGATGAAGAGGATATTTAAGGCAATGCCAGAAGGGACCAGGAAAGTTGGAAGACCTAAGTTAAGATGAGAAGAAGGAGTGAGAGAGGATGTAAAGATAATTAGAATTAATAACTGGAGGAGTTCGGCACTAAATAGGGAAGAATGGGCAAAACCTCTTCAGAAAGCCAAGACCCACAAAGGGCTGTCATGCCAGTGATGATCTGTAATATTACTCACAATATTCTACGTTTACGGCAATTACCGAAAAATTCCTATTGAGTTGGCATATGGAACTAAAATATTCGTTAGGTTCAATAAGTTGTGACTCAGGTTTAAATATCTCAAGCTATAAATACAGCAGAGTCAGGGCCGTTTCCGGCAGGAAAATGAACATTTATTTCTCGTCTATGAACTCGATGTATGTTCTTGCTCTTGCTCTTGTATATATAAAAAGTTAGCTTAAGTCGTGCGCAATACTGAACACACGAGTGCAGAGAAAAACAAGAAAAAGAAAATGATGATGTTGATAATGACAGTGATCATGTTTCAGACATCTTGAATTGGCAAATTGATCTGAATTTCAGGACCGAACAGTATTTTCTATTATTATGAAAAGATTAAAATGAAAATAGCTAATGTGAATTAACAGAAAACGTCCTCATTGGGGCAGATAAAAAATTAATTCTTTTTTCTTCCATCATGTTAATAATGTCAAAATAAGTGCTTATATAAATGTTGGTCACTCGAGCGCAATTGTTGATGGACGTCCAGAAAGTAAGTTTCCTTGGGCCTTCGCATTATTAACATGGTGAAATAAAAAAAAATTATCTTGTAAGACGTTTGTGGAGCTGACGTAACTACTGTCCATCCGCGTAGTTATGTTCCAAGGTCGTCGAAACGAGAGAAATCACGTGACAGTTACTTAACGGGGTCCTTATCTTTAAATTATTTCACACAATAATTGTGTTACGTAGACTTCCAATTCCGTACATCAAATATTTTCAGGAAAGAGCCTAACAACCCAGTCACTAGCATTTACAGAGGGGCTAGCAGCAAAGGGTGAGGGAAACCGGAATGCGTCATAACCACTGGGACGGACAGTACTTATTGCATGTGTAGTTTAACAAACCTTTGCCTGTGGTGTTAATAAAGCAGATGTTTTCATAACATATGTATCAGCCCTTGAATTGTCACAATTCTCTGTGTTTTAAATTGGTTATTTTACGACGCTGTATCAACTGCTATGATTATCTAGCGTCGGAGTGAGTTGAAAGTGATAATGCCAGGGAAATGAGTCCAGGTTTCAACGCCGAAAATTACCCAGGATTTACTCCTAATGGGTTGAGGGAAAACCCCGAAAAAAACCTCAACCAGGTAACTTATTCCAGCAAGGATTTGAATCCGGGCTCGCTATTTGCACGGTCAGGCATGCTAACCGTTACTACACAGCGGTAGACAATTCTCTGTGGTCTCTGCTTTGCAAGCCATATGAGGAAAGTAGAGCTATGTGTCCTATGACGTAGATCTGCATTACTGAAAAGAACCCTGTCCTTGAAATAGGACCGTAGGCAAAATTTATCGGCCACTTCTCATACACGTTTAATATCGACGATGAACAACTTCTGCAATTAAAGGCGTTGTTAAACAAAACACTGTTACAGTTGCCTTGTATTATTCGATGAAAACCACACTAGAACCAATGCACAAATATATAGGCCTCTTTATTACTTTTTTTTTGTAGCATTTAGTTACGAATGTGCATAAATAATAACATACTAAAAATATGTCATTATCACAAATTTGAAGATGTGAATAAACATAAAAGATACGATTCATATTTAAGTTATTGGAAAGATTGTATCTGTCCATCTTCCAATGTCTACTCAACTCTAAGAAAATTAGCGTTTAAATAATTATGAGGAATACATAGTGTATAGCAGTGGTCGGCAAAGATGACGTCATATGAAATACAGCCCATAAAACACAGCAACGGGGAAAGTGGAAGGAGGGAGGTATAAGAGGAGAAGTCGCGGAACAACTTTACTATGCAAGTTTTGCGTGCGCAGAAACGAACAGTGAACATGTTCAAACTAATGAAAATCATAATTACGTTTATGCCAATTATATATATATATATATATATACTTTTTTATTGGTTATTTAACGACGCTGTATCAACTACGAGGTTATTTAGCGTCGATGGAATTGGTGATAGCGATATGATATTTGGCGAGATGAGGCCGAGGATTCGCCATAGATTATCTGATATTTACCTTACGATTGGGGAAAATCTCGGAAAAAACCCAACCAGGTAATCAGCCCAAGCGGGAATCGAACCCGCGCCCGACCTCAACTTCGGATCGGCAGGCAAGTGCCTTAACCGACCGAGCTACGTCGATGGCTCTATATATATATATATATATATATATATATATATATATATATATGTGTGTGTGTGTGTGTGTGTGTGTGTGTGTGTGTGTGTGTGTGTGTTCATTTCTAATTAATTTTTGTATAATTTCATTTTTTCTGTTATTTTACACACAATTTAAATAATAAGATGGATGTGTATGCTAATTAACTCATTAAAATTTGGAGTCAAGCTACATGTAGCGAATTGTAACTGAGCAACGAGATGTTCGTGTGTCTAGTTTTTTTTTTTATTTTACAACTTATTTTGTCGTGTTTACTCGAATGTAGCGTAATTTTGAATAATCAAGTGATGACTAAGGGGAGGGAGATCATTGCTTACCTCTCCACCCTGCTTGTGTGCTCGGCGAGACAAGAAATGCGGACCATTGATGTATAGTGTTTGTTTGAATATACTGATTTGGCATAGTATTCTCTCATCTGCAGCGAAACCTTCATGGCTTGTAAGGTTAATAATAATAATAATAATAATAATAATAATAATAATAATAATAATAACAATTATTATTATTATTATTATTATTATTATTATTATTATTATTATTATTATTATTATTATGGCAGATTAATAATACATAGTCTTACTGATAAACCGTGTATAGTTTTTATACGAGACTTATGCAGAGTTGAGACAGAAAACGTTACTAATAAAAGCGTGAATAAGCTATGGACGTATAAACAGGCTGTAACTATACAATGGGAATTGCTTTGCAGTAGTTATATACACGAAACCCCTTGTTTAAGCGTTGTATATAGCAAAAAAGTGGCCGCCCCTCTAACAGCTGTTCGTATCGACTGTCATTTTATGATGATGGTTACCTTGTAACCACAGAAGAACAAACCAAAGATCATAGAATTATTAGAATAATATTGCTGTACCTTGTATTCTTTGACCAAAATGTAGTGTGGTAATCGATTAGAGCCAGTTGTACTATCGATATTTAACACGCCACACTAGAGCGCTCTACCGGATGCAATAGAGAACCTCAGATATTCTATTACCTTGCGTAACGAAGTAATGACGAAACTATGTCGTAGCTTTGTAACAGTTATACTGTTATACACGACGTATGTAGTGATTATTAGTAAGGAATTTACACACGACTTATAAACGAGCTACTCATTGTATAAGTATAAGACAGTTAAACGTCTGTATATAGAGTTGTTATTAGTAAGACCGATAGTGTGTAGTAGCCAGTAATAGGGCCTAGACACAATTCATTTATAAGAAGTTCTGCTTCTGAAAAATATATTTAAAAGACCGTATGATGCAGCCTGATTTAGTCGTATTATACTGCTGAGTTCTCTTCTATTACACTTTTCAGACAAGAGAGATGATAACGATTAACTTACAAATATGAGAGAAAACAATCATTATCCAAAGAAGATTTTTTTTTAAGAATTCGTTTCATTCCGTAACACTAAACAATACGGGAGACTCGGTTAATTCCGCAATATTAAGAAGTAAATATATAATATTTTTATCAAAATGTTTATTGAAAAATATTATCAATTTATGTAGACATGGACGAAACCTTTCATTACCAAATGAGATAAAGAGATCTATTAAGATGCAATTATATTTACTTGTACATACATTAGAGTTGAAAAAGAACAACTCGGGTAATTCCGCAACAGTCCACATTAGGACTTGGCTAATTCCGCAGTAGTAAATAATTATGAAATATATTATGTGAGTAACACAGAAGGAACAAGTTATATGTAACAATGCTCACTTTCTTCACAGCTGTGTAGCAAAACACGAAAAACAGCTAACTTTGGATGTTTCACTGTATTGCCGACAGAGGTGTCGACCAATATCCTTAATTTTTTTCTATAGCACTGCAGAGGACATGCCTCCTGTTGACAGCCTCTCAAAACTTACGTTCACGCTGTTGTAAAGCCGAGGTAAAATCATATATGCACTACTGCGGAATTATCCGTACTGCGGAATTAACCGAGTTTCCCCTACTGCAAAAAAAATACGAAATAAGAAGTGAAGCTATGATAGAGTAACTGAAGAAAGAATAATTCTGAAATTGATCAGGAAGCGAAAAAGAAATTGACTGAGTCACTGGCTAAGAAGAAACTGCCTACTGAAGAATGTACTGGAAAGAATGATGAACGGGAAAAAAATTCGAGAAAGAGGAAGATAACATTTTAGATACATGGATCATATGCGGAGACGAAGAGGAAGAAATAAAATAGGGAAGCTTTAAGAATGCTGGATTTGCAGTGAAGAACGTACCCTTCCGCAGGAAAACTTTGAATACTGCAAACATTTTCTTCAGTCGATTGAAACAATGATATGAATAAATTTTGTTTCTCTTTTCTATTACTTAACCGACGAACTGAAACGTCAAACAATAAGCATGAATTGTTTCTGAGAACTTACATTATCGTTTGCACTAGTCAACTACCTACAATATCCGGGGCTTTGTTAAGTTTCTTATTCTACAGAGTCTACTTGAATTGAGTAAAGTATTGCACAGTAATAATTCTTAGTACTTCATTGACAGATCGTACAAATACACCCGGCTTCCTAGAAATCATTTTGGCTCACCTCCAAGTCGAAGCAGGGCACAACCGACACTTTGGAATTTCTGAATGCAGACGAAGGGGAAACAGCGTGGATTCAGAGTCGTCTGTGATCTGCAAGGTGACTTAAGAAAGTAGAGGAAAAAAATACCAGCTTGATATGAGATTAGAGACTTTTTAACAAAAGAACAAATCATATAAAGCAGAGGTCGGTAATACTCGTATGATGACAGGGGTTGTGACGTCATTGAATGCAACACGCTATACTCAAGGAACAGCAGAGAGTGGCGGAATATAAAAATGTCGCATTCTTTAAGCTTTGCTAAAGTGTTCATAATTTATAATATCTGTCGTCGACATGCGAAAGGGGACACGTCCAAAATAACAAAGTGTTGGGGGGAAAAAAAAAAAAAAAAAATGTTCATGAATCCTGAATGTATGTTTCCATAGTGATCTAATTAGGAAAAATACTACTAGGTTCAAAAAGTTCCCGGAATTTTACTACCATTTTTCGTATTAATATATAACAAGGGATATTATACATTTGTTTTGTTGGTAACATTCATGATGTCATTTTCTTTAAGTGTGTTGATAATGGCGATAGTTGGTTTTGAGTTGTAGGCAATTGTTTATCATAGTGTTTTGTTTGTTCGTCGCATTTTGTAATTATGTCCACAGAGCAACGTACAAACATCAAGTTCTGTGTTTTGATACACAAAACTCCTGCAGAGACATTAAGATTGTTGGAAGAAGCATATGGCGAAGCAGCTCAAGTGTATGCCTGGCATAAACGCTTTTCTGGTGGCCGCGATAGCATCAAAGATGACGTACGCAGCGGCCGACCAACAACTGCAACAAATGAAGCAATCGCTCAGCGTGTGCGTAATGTTGTGAGGGACGACCGACGTAAAACCATAAAAGAGATAGCAGCAAAGGTCGGAATATCAGTCGGAAGTGTACACAATGTTCTTCACAAGCATCTCAACATGCATTACATGTCTCAGAAGTTAGTTCCGAAAATGTTGTCGGCAGAACAGAAAGAAACAAGAATGACTCTTGCTGGGGACATGATCAGTATGGCTGATGAAGATGGTGATTTCTTAAACAAAATTATTGCTGGTGATGAAACTTGGTACTACTTGTACGACCCAGTCCCTAAACGGCAGTCATCTGAGTGGAAATCGAAAACATCTCCTCGGAAGCAAAAATTTCCTAGGGACACTTCCAAAGGCAAAGTTATGTTGGAAGTTTTCTTCGACTCTCAGGGTCTCATCCACCATGAGTTCATTCCAGAAGGTCGTACTGTAACGAAAGAATTGTACGTAGAAATCTTCCGTCGCCTCCTGGACGCAGTGAGAAGGAAACGTCCAGAAAAGTGGGTAGAAAACAACTGGTTCCTTATGCATGACAATGCACCTGCTCATCGCGCAATTATTGTAAAGAATTTTCTTGCCAGGCACAACATAACTGCTTTGGATCACCCACCATACTCTCCTGATCTCTCACCACCTGATTACTTCCTGTTTCCCCGTCTGAAAAGTCATCTGAAAGGACGGAGATTCAATGCTGAAGAGGTTATCGCAAACGCGACGAGAGCACTAAGACGGGTTTCACAAAATGGCTTCCAGCCTGCTTCCAGGAACTCTACACGCGTTGGCAAAAGTGTGTTGTTGCGGAAGGCAACTATTTTGAAGGGAATACTGTGGAATAGTGTTTAAGGTACGTTGTTTCTATGATAATAGCAAATTCCGGGAACTTTTTGAACCTAGTATGTATATGAACAATTTAATTTGTTAACTTAAGTTAGTTATAGTTTTTGCGATTTTTAAACGCTTTGTGATTTTGTACATGTCCCATTTTGCAAATCGGCGACAGATATAATATGAATATTTACGTTGAAGAACAATGTTCTTTAATTTTACCTGAACTTTTATCCTCCCACCTTGTCATTTCTCAAACGGCTACTTATAATGGAACAAGTAAGTTTTCATCTTTTAAGCGGAATCTTTATCTATATTTTACAATTTGAAGTTTTGAATAGGATTGTTCACAAATATATATTGAGGCAAACAGAGCTACTGTGATATCGTCGGGCAATCAATCCACCTGTGAAGTTTTCGTGTAGGAAGTCACGAACATCTGAGTGCGAATTGTGCCGGCACACCATCTTGCTGAAACCATATCCGATCCATAACTCCAGTTCCGGTCAGTTGCGATATTAACCAAGTTCAAAACATTTCCAGTTAGGCCCTTCAAAAAATATCATCCAATTTATAACTTTCAACATCATAACTAGACAGCGGGAAAAAAGTCATTCGGATATGAAGGTAACTACAACGCGACTAATTTGTCTCTTCAGAGAGTTGTTATTTACGTAAGAACAGTAGGTACACTAGGTTATTTTACGACGCTCTATCAACAGCTTAGGTTATTTAGCGTCTGAGTGAGATGAAGGTGATAATGCCGGTGAAATGAGTCCGGGGTCCAGCACCGAAAGTTACCCAACATTTTCTCATATTGGGTTGAGGGAAAACCCCGGAAAAAACCTCAACCAGGTAACTTGCCCCGACCGGGAATCGAACCCGGGCCACCTGGTTTCGCGGCCAGACGCGCTAACCGTTACTCCACAGGTGTGGACCCGGAGGAAATCTAATTGACACACGGAATAATCACTGAATATTGGATGTACGTTGATATATCTATTGTAATGGCATATTTTGTGTACTTTCCTATGAACCCTTTAAAGTGAGATTGTTAAGCGTTTTGAATGGAATATTGCAACTTATCATCATTCGATACAAATCATGGCAAAAGTCATATTTCATATTGAGGCGGAATTTGAACTTGAACCCTTATTTTCTTCTAACATACGAGCAACAGTTTTCTGTGTTTCTGTGTATGACAGTGATGTTCTATCGATTGTTTTGTTATCTTTTTTAATGCACACATACATAACTGACACTTAATTGTTTCATCAGTATCACTACTAAAAATGTGGACACCATATTCGTGTATTAAAGAATATATTCTACATATTTTAACATCTGTCTTCGGCATTATGATCACTTCACTGAACACAAATGAAGAATATGTTTACGTATCTCAATATTCTCTCTTCACGTACGGAAGAGAACGCAGAGTGGCAGTTGTTTTAGGTGTTCGCGTGATGCTCTCTGCGGACGGTACCTGTTGTACCTACTTGGGATGCCTGCACACCTCATGCCATAGTCTATACGAGCTATTCCATCTCAAATCGACCGAAATATAGAGAAAATTGACCTTACATTTCTAAATACAATGAAACTTTTTTTTTACGTAGGGAACTGTGATGCAATGCTTTGTGCAAAGTTTGAGGCATCAGAACTTCATACTGTTTAAATTTAAAATATTTAAATTTATCGTATTTTCATAAAATTTGCAACTTTAAACTGTTGTAGCTCCGAAACCCTTTCACCCAATGATCAAAATCATGGTTTATTTAGATGCTGAGAAATTAAAGTCTATATTGACATATAAACTGATTTTCTTACTTTTTGTGGAAATGGAGAAATTTAGAGTTTTCCTCATTAAGACGTCTTTGCCAAGGAAAAAATATTTTTAAAATATATGGTTAGATTCCGCATTGAAAGTACAAATAAAGAAAATAAATAGTACGCGCGTGAACTAACCAGCTGACTGTGAGACGGGAGCTAGCCGAGACAAGCAAGGTCAGGAGACAAATACGTGATGTTTCGTCTAGTAGCACATAGCTGGGCTAGCTTTATCACAAGTTTTCATAAACAGAGGAGTAAAATGACTCCCAACGCCAGCTTATCTTCAGCTCTCGGACATTGCGTGCGGTACTGCGCCGTTCAAGTCTAAGCGTGTGAAAATAATGTATTTAATACCCTCGAAACTTATTGCCGTACCACTAAGCAAACAATGCCGAATTCCTGTTAATAATGCAAGGTTTTTTCTCTATATTTTTTTTACATTTTTACAAATTAGCAAAAACCCTAAAAGTAAGTAAAATCAGATTATCTGTCTCTCTGTGTACAATAAATTAAGGATTACTTCTTAACATAACCTACCAAATGTCAGCTTCAAAATGAGCTCTCGTTCAATGTTCTGCAGTAAACGGTTCCAGAGTTGTGAGCGCTGAAAGAAGCTTGTTTTTATAAAATACGCTAAATTTGTCGCTCAATAATGCTAAAACCGTATGACTTTCGATAGTATATTTTTGAAAATGCACTCTCCTCAGCACCTTGTATAAATAGGGAAAAAATTAGAGTATAAAAAATGCGAGGTTTTTTACAATCGATTTCATATGGAATAGCCCATACGTACAATATTTGTAAGCCGTAAACATAACTTTTATTTGACTTTTTTTTCCGCTGTCTAATCATAACATAATGTGGATTGTATTCCTACTCCAATGTGGCGTATGACGTCCCTCTGCTCATAAAAGTACAATGTGTTTTGCTGTGCTGCGGTAAATCGCACAATCATCTGTAAATATGACATGTCCTCGAGATAAAGCTGTATGAAACAGCTGAAGCAATGAATCACATTTCGCTACTTTTATTCTGTCAGCGTCGCTTACTCTATTGACAAAATCAGGTCGAAAACAATAACAATAAGCCTTCCTTCATTTGACAACTCATTGTTGAACGTGCTTTCGGCATGCTTTGGCTCATTGTGCGTCCTGTATATGCGATGATTGTCCAAGTCCTAGAGGTGGCCTGGGCACCATTTGTGAATCCGATGCCGACAATCGGGCAATCCTGCCTTAATCCTGATAAAGGCAGGTTGCATCCTCAGACGAGTATTGGTAAGCCGAAATGTCCGGAAATTGCAAGCCTTTCCCATATCAGCATCGTAAATAAGGGTGCGTCAGAAAGAACGGATGGATTTCAAACTATCGATACGCAACGAGGAGAGAGATATAGTGAGGGGGACCACGACTGTTGGGTCAGCCATAGAATGCAGTTTCAGTTGAGAATATGGTGTTGGTCTGTTGTACAACGTGCTTTCATCGTAGAGACATTTTTGAAAAATGAAGAGTCTGTGATCGCCACTCAGCATTTCGACATCGGATGTCACGCTAGGATTCCAACTCGGAATACAATTTTGCGGTGGGTGGCTTCATTTCGTATCACAGGTTCAACATTAAAGAAGAAATCACCTGGACGAAATTCTATTGCACTGAGATTGTCCGAGGCTATGGTAAGATCTCGCGCCTTGCGACTTCTTTCTTTGGGACCATTTGAAGGCGTAAGCTTGTAAACATCGATCACATACACTGGACGAACTGAAGACAGCGATTCGCGAAGAAATCGTGGCAATTGCACCAGCTATGACTGTGAAAGTGATGGCGAACATCAGAAAACGCCTCGATGCCTGTATTGAAAGCCAAGGACATCATATGGATAATGTTGTTTTCCATAAATAAACTGCATGTATTGGTGAATATGTTGATAACAATAAATTTTTGATTTGATGAATCTTTACAATTTTCTTGCCATGTGAAATCCATCCGTTCTTTCTGACGCACCCTGTACAACTGTTCCCAATGCTCCACCCCAGTTTACTTTTAACTATTGAAATTTATAAGCGAAATGGGAGGGAAGTGAAGAGTGTTGGTGGAAACGCATATAGCTACACCGAAAAAACAGTGCAACGTCTGCTTTGTCCACCGGAAATTCGTCTCGACCTGGCCGGAGATCGAACCCAGACCACCTGAATGGAAAGCTAGCGCGCTATTGGATGAGTGGAACAGAGAAAAATTCTCTCCGGCACCGGGATTTGAACCCGGGTTTTCAGCTCTATGTGCTGACGCTCTATCCACTAAGCCACACCGGATTCCCATCCCGATGTCCGATTGAATCCTCTCAGTTTAAGTTCCACCTTTTGGGTTCCCTCTAGTTGCCTACCCTCATGCATTGCGTCATAGATGTATGACAGTGGCACAATGTCCACACATGTGCAGAGGTGCACTCGTTATGAGTGACTAAGTGGCCTGGATCCGACGGAATAAGCGCCGTCTTAAATCACTATGTGATTATTTTTCGCATATCATAATTATTATGATGTACCGAAGTACATTGTGCCACTTTCATACTGTGAGGATTCAATCCTCCGTCGGGATGGGAATCCGGTGTGGCCTAGTGGATAGAGCGTGAGCACATGCTGTAGAGCTGAAAACCCGGGTTCAAATCCCGGTGCCGGAGAGAATTTTTCTCTGTTCCACTCTTCCATCATCATATGATGACGCAGAATTTCTGCACGGAAATATCATATGTACTTCGGGACATCATAATGATACAGCACGCTATTGCTTGAGCTACTCGAATACGACTCAAAATTGTGGTGCTCGCTTCCGTGTTGATTTACGAGGTGATTGCTGGTGGATTCGGGAACTCCAGCACATGAATCTCTTAAATGATTGACCACTTCGAGGTTTGCCTTTGACTCTGTTACAACTAAAGGCCCACTCTCCCTAGCTAACATTTTTTTTCTATTGATGGAACTTCCGGAATCTCAGTTGGAATGTGTCACAATTTGTTGCGTTTTCTACATGGTGTGCGATTTTTCGTGGATCCAAACATTAGCAACTAAGAACTCTATAGTAAAAAAACTGCCGCCTTACGATCGCTGAATGGAATGAAATGGAATTTCGGGAGGTGAGGCACTATGAACCAGCACTGCGACCTTTCGTGATCTGTTGCGCTAACCCTCAAGCTAGGCGCATTCCCAAACCTACATATACCTTGACCAAAACTACTTCCGACTTGACAACTTACAGAGAAGGAGGAGCAGTGTTGTCATGTTGCCCATCTTTCGTGTAAGCGAGCGCGCTGCCGATAGAGTGCAGTAATGAACGGCTGACATGAACACATATTTTTAACCAATTTGTTGAACACTAGGCATTAAAATTGGCGTACATTATTATTTTTATTAGTCTATTATTATAAGTAGTAGTAGTGGTAGTAGTCTTCAATGTAATACCGTTAGAAAAGCGTCGAAAGGACTGTAAACTGTAAAAACTGGTTTAAATTTAATACGAAGCCTTTACTGTTATGAGCGCCGGTATTCTTCAATGTAATATTGTTAGAAAGACGTTGAAAAAATTGTAAACTGTAAAAATATTTATGATTAAAAATCTACACGGCCTTTTTCTTTTCCTATATCGATAACAGCGCTCTTATTAATTTTAACACAAGCAGCAGTTCTCATTACGACTTGCGCCAAAGGTAAATGAGGCCCGCCATTATCTTTTTCCCTCTCAAAATACTCTCTTACATTACACACCATCTCTCGATTGACTCTTTAACGAAGCACCTTGTCCAATATTCTTTGTTCTCCGTCTGTCTTTCCTTCCTTCCGACATTGCACAAGTCACCTGTTTAGAAAATCTCGCAGAAACTAGAAAACGTACACTAGCCACACACTCCACCAATGACAACGAAGATAATACGTGTAATATAATTTAAACACAATAATTATCGAGGCACTAAACAATAATACAACTAAACAGCATTTTTAATTCACACAAAGCACGCGCTAACCAGCCAACTCAAAGTCATTCCGGGCACTGTATTCATCACTAGTCCGTGGTATTCACACCTGAAACTTGTAAACAAAGACACGGCAACACCGTCCCTTTACCGTGGTTACGCGTCTCTCGTGATTGGTTGATTTGAATGGTTGCCATGGCAACATGCTAAAGGCGTCATTTGTCAGGTCGGAAGTAGTTTTGGACCGACCATAGGCTGAGTACATTAAGGTTCGCTGAGTACCCAGGTTTCGTCTCTAGGCCAGCACCTTGCGTGCGTCGCCAGCCGGCGTTCGGGCAATGCTATGGTATGTTGACGAAATAATGTAGATGCCTAAAATATGTGGAAACGGGCGAACTCCGAGTAAACCCTCCACCTTGTCCGCCGCAAGTGTCACTGTGGATTTTTCAATGAAAAATCCCAGGCCTGACCGGGATTCGAACCCGGTCCGTCTGCGTGACAGGCTGAAGGTCTGATCACCGCAAGGGACTCTTAAAGCCTTGATTTTTTTTTTAACCTCGCATGTGTTGGTTCAGAAAATCCAAGGCTTAAGCCTTGCAGCGCCATTCCGAAGACGGTACGCAGCGCCGGTCTCGCACCTCGCATGCGTCTGTTTTTAAAACCCAAGCCTTTAGTTAGGCCTATATTACTGGCACGATGTTACATCATCAGTGACTACTACAAACTGTTTGTTTTGTTCTTATTCTTGTCATAACATGCTGTCACCAGATGGTAATCCAGGTATTTATAAGTTATATTAATGATAACATCTATGCAAGTCATGGTAGTACGTTCATGGCACACTTCGTAGAACACTCACACAATTCATGAAAATACTGTGCAGGTCTAGAAATTTGAAGCTGGTGTCAATAATTATGTTGCATAGAATCGTCGTTGAGTAGAGCCAGTGGACAAGTGTTTGAGGAGGAAGTTACAGCCGGTCTGAAGAAAGTGAAAGTGCAGGAAGTATCGCTGCTACTATCACTGGCATACAGTTCACACGAAAACATAGGACTGCTGCCTATACTTCCAAACGTTTTTAATTCTTACTCTTGTGCTGTAGAATTGGAATGCAATTTGTGTTTGCTAGTAGATGAAAGTAGCCAGTGATTGTAACGTTGATATATCTGCAGATAATACAAAGACAATGATTTTATATATTTATATAAGTAATGTGAGAGAATCCTTCACTCTACAAAAGCTATTAGTTAAGGAGTAACCAAATTATTAATCTGTTAAATAGTTAAGTAAACAAGTGAAACGATAAATTGAATAATAATAGTAAAGTATTTAGGAATAGTAAATATATTGAATAGTGAAATTATTATTATTATTATTATTATTATTATTATTATTCCATGTATTGTGGGGTCCCTATCACCACGGCATGGCGCGTCCTCAGGTTGCGGATCGAGGAGACGGCCTCCAGATATGGAGGGTAGCTGTGAATATATTGAATAAGCAGTCGCGGACAGCCGATGAGGGGTAGTCCTCCAGCTTGAGGGTTGGGCGAAGGGCTAACAACCCATCACCGTAAAAAACAGCTTGTTACGAAACCTCAAAATAAGCCTCGGAATGGGACTGATTCTCTGGCACGACCACAGCAAAGGAATAAGGTTATGAGATTTGCTACTTAGAATGTTACAAGTCCATATAGAACAGGAGGAGTAACATTAGTAGCAAAAGAACTAACTAGATATAGAATAGACTTCGTGGGAGCAGAGGAGGTTAGGTTAGATGGAAATGACATATCACAAATAGGAGATTACTTGTATTATGGGGAAGGAAACGATAATCACCAATTAGGAACAGGATTCTTTATCCATAAAAGAATGAATCAGCAGTAAAAAAGGTCGAATTTATGAGTGATAGGTTATCGTATTTAGTACTTAAGGGTAGATGGTGCGATATCGTAGTCATAAATGTTCACGCCCCTACAAAAGAGAAAGACGACCATATAAAGGATAGCTTCTATGAGAAATTGGAACACTTTTGAGGAGTTACCTAGATATCACATGAAAATTTTATTGGGAGATTTCAATGCTGAAGTAGGACAGGAGGATATTTTTAAACCGACTATTGGAAAAGAGAGCCTACACGTAATTAGTTATGATAATGGAGTTAGGTTAGTCAACTTTGCCACATCAAAAAATTTAATTGTCAAAAGTACAACATTCCCCCATAAGGATACATATAAATATACTTCGACTTCTCCACATGGATTGACACATAACCAGATAGATCACATCTTGATAGATAAAAGAAGACATACTAGTACAGTAGACATTCGAACCTTCAGGGGGGCAGACTGTAATTCTGACCATTCTTTGGTAATTGGAGAACAAACAGAAAGACTATTTATATTTGATATGGGAATGACAAATTTAAACTGGACTGCATCAAATTCGCCATGTCCAGACAAGATTGATGAGAAATAAATAAATAAATAAATAAATAAATAAATAAATAAATTTATATAATTCAAATTGTTCATAAAGGTGGTGTTATATGTAGATTAATTGACCATACAATTTATGGTATAATAATTATGTTTTAATGTCGTTATTTAGTGTACCTATATATTTATTCATGCATTGCGGTTACCTACCATTCTAGCTGTTGGAACCGAGATCCGCGGTCGAGAGCTATGGATTATAAAGGATGGTAAAATCTATAGTAACTGTTTCCGTAAGGAAAGTAAATTTAGGAGGCCCATATCGTAGATTTGCAGCAAGTAAAAGTTTCCTTTTTTAAATAGAAACCAATTTAATGGTCATTTCTTGGTCATGTTGTTAAATAAAATGCGATTACTGTCCTAATCAAACAAACTATTTCTATACTACGATGGCTAATGACAACCACGGACAGAAGTGAGTATTTTTAACCACAGTAATGTGATCGTGGTTTTTGAAGTTATGAACAGAGAATTGACAGCCAATTCAGTTTTTACCGGTTTCGTTTGGATTCAGTATATCATTCTGCATATGAGTCTCAGAAAATTGAAGTGGGATTTGTAGTTGATAAAGATGATGTTTGAGAAAATTTTTTCTCGATACTTCATTTTGTCATTAAAATTTTTCACCAATTCTCCACTATCCCTCATTATCACCGCTCCATAAGAACGCATGTACCTCGGAGTAACCGCTGCACATTATCCCCCAGCACATATATTTATTTCTATTAAGTCACATTAGATGGAACAGATTACGGAATGAATATAACTTACTGTAATTCTAAAGTATAATCGAATTAGACGAAATGAGATTGTTAAGAAACTTTTATGAATGATCACATACGAAGTGATAGAATTAGAGAGCAACTCAATATATTCAACTTAAACAATAGGATCTTATAAAACAAATAAAACTGATTCCATCACTGACGACAAACTAAAAACCAAGTAATACACTATCACCCAAAGGAAGACATAGGAAGACGCAGACGTCGCTGGGACGCTGACCTGTGAGACGAAACAGATCTAAGTGAACTGTCTTGGTAGTTGATGATGGTGATGATTTTTAAAGAATGAATTAGTATGTTTGTGACATAGTGATAGTTCAGCTTCTGGAATCTGCATTATATCGATGTCGATCATCTCAAATAAAAAGTAGGCCTATTTTCCATAGACATAAAGCTCGAAGTTTTACTGTGATTCGTAATGCTATAGAGGTGAGGCAGTGACTCAAGACATATCCATGCGCGGTTTCTGACATTAAGATCAGCTCTACATTTGCTGTTGTGGAACTAATCTTTCAAGAAAAAACATAAAAAGAAAGTAGATGTTGTGTTATATAACGGTTGAGTAAGTGAAGTGAGTGTTAAACTCGTGGTTGGACTGTGCTCCAGTGGGTTTTTCCTGTGCTACTGTGTATGATTAAACACAGAGATGCATTCCAGAAGATGAAAACAGTGACTTATAATAATAAATTATAATTAGGCCGCGGACCTTTAGGAAAAACCTTATTATTCTATTGATTAAGTGTAACTTTGGGATTTGGTATTTATACGTTTCATGAACATTCATGCGCAAAAATGCTATTTGAAAGTACCTACAACATCCTATTTTGACGTATATACCTATTTTTTATCTATTTCAAACTAGAGAGCGAAATTTTAATCCCCATCCGTTTGTGAAATTCCATTTAAAGAAATCTAAGTTCTAGTTGTAAGAACTATAACAATTGACTTCTCTCTCTCTCTTTTATATATATATATATATATATATATATATATATATATATACATAGGCTACACACCCTACAGTTCCAGTACCATTATAAATAAACATTGCTCAGACACGAAATGACATAGAGCAATACAGTTTTTTGCAACATGTTCTACATCTCTCAAAGTTTTGTTTTCACCCTTTTCGCAGATTTTAATTAAACAACAATGACGACACCAATGGAGAAGACCCAATGTATGTGGAGGTATGCTGAATGTAAATCACCAATAACCGTTGAGTGACAATTCCGCCGGCAATGGGAAGAAATCCTTCATCCAAATCCACTATAATGAGAGGGTCACGAACTTTCAACAGACTGGTAGTGTTAAGAAGTTGCCGCGGAGTGGACGCCCAGTTTTGACTCAACTGTCGACAATGTGGGTAGTTTGCAACTTAGGCTCGAAGATGTAGCCGCTTATGGAGGTCCTTATGAATGGTTGATTTGGGTATGTGCAGTTCCCGTGAAGCAGGACGGATCGACTTCTGAGGGCTGCGTTGAAGTGCAATTTGCACATTGTCGACGGTTTGTTGATTCACAACTGATCGTCCATTCCTTATCAAGTCCTTAACACTACCAGTCTGTTGAAAGTTCCTGGCCCCATCTCATTATGGTGGATTTGGATGGAAGATTTGTTCGATATTGCCGGCGGAATTGTTGCTGAACGGTTATTGGTGACTTACACTCAGCGTACCACCACACATGTTGGGCCTTCTCCACTGGTGTCGTCATTGTCGTTTAATTAATATCTGCAAAAAGAATGAAAACAAAACCTTACGAATTTCATCTTATTTTGAATATTCCGATAAGCTAATTATAATATAATGAAATTTCAACTGAACCGTCTATGCTTATCTTGTATTATAAATATAATTTTATTAATTAGTTACATTAACGTTTTCGGTACTGGGGTGTACCATCATCAGATGTATACGTGATACTATATGTAAACCTAGCCAATGGATGCATGTGTTGTAGTCTTGAATAATATGTATGTATGAACATAAAATGTTATACCCATGATCAATTGTAGTAGTTATATAAATACAATAAAACACTTATATGCTATTAATTAGATAAAACAGGCAATTAAAATCAATTATTTAAAACAGTGATCATTGCTGCTATGGCGTTCGACGTTATCTAGAATTACATTATATTATAAATTAATATTTGTTGTTGTGATAGTTCAAATGGGACAATCAGTTTTTAAGATCATCATTACGTTGATTTGTTGCACTATAATGTTAAGTATGTGTAAAATTAAGCCTTGAAATTTCCTTTCGTAATGGGTTATTTAACTTATTGTTCGTTGTTGTACACACACATGATACTGAAGCACTTGTAAAATTAAAACATGGCGTGGAGTGCACTTACAATATGAGTCTCTGCGCGTAAATTAACTATTTTACCTTGCAATGTTTTGAAGTTACAATTTTCTTTGAATGTTGGTTGTCACTTCCCGGATTCCAGTCTAATTGATTTTAATTGCTTGTTTTATCTAATTAATAGCATTTTTATAAGTGTTTTATTGTATTTATATAACTACTACAATTGATCATGGGTAGTCTATAACATTGTATGTTCATACATACATATTATTCAAGACTACAACACTTGCATCCATTGGCTAGGTTTACATATAGTATCACGTATAACTTACATCTGATGATGGTACACTCCAGTACCGAAAACGTTAATGTAACTAATTAATAAAATTATATTTATAATACAAGATAAGCATAGACGGTTCAGTTGAAATGTCATTATATTAAAACCTTAGGAGATAGAGAACATGTTGAAAAAAAATCGTATTGCTCTAGAGCATGTGGTTTATTAGCAATGTTTAATTATAATGGTACTGGAACTTTATGGACACGGTGTATATATACATCTACAGTATATGTGTGGAGGAGGCTTATATTATTGACTGTTTGAACTCTTTACTGACAACAATGGGCGCAACCAACAATAATTTAAATACGCTAAGGACTTACAATTCAGCATCCAACTGTATGTGACAGTCTTTTCTTTAGTTGAGTTCAGTTTTCAAGTCCGTGCAGTGGTGACAATGCCAAAAGTAGCGAATTACAACGCAAGCCGTATGAGGCACTGGCTTAAAGAATTACCGAACTTTTCGACAGATGGAAAAATTATATTCTGCCAAGCATGTAACTAGGAGGTTAGTTGTTATGTTCCATTTTCTTCGTAGTTATTCTTTTACTTTATTTCACAGCTACGATTTTCTTTTCACGACATTATTAGATGAATGCGTTAGGCAAATATCAAGCAGATGATATTACTTTCAAATTATCTTAATTCATTTTTAAAAACGTACTCAACGGATATACTATAAATACATTTGAATATATTTCTAATCAAATTGAGCAGCTATGTATGCAGCATTTAATACGTACAGCTTTAATGGTACGTGGAAATCACGTCGTGAGTTCAAATATCGCCAAGATGTTTATTCGTTGTTAATGTAATATTATAAAATGTGTTGTGTTGTATTAGTGAAGGCCAGGAACCAGGATAAATACAAATAATAGAATTTCACCATGTGCGCGTTTGATATAGGTCGAAAATAGTCTAAAAATGTGGATCAAGGGCATGAAAACCTAAGATATTTACATTGTCGATAGCATACGAGAATGCAACACTTTGTGTAATGTACACCGTGGTTACAAAGTATTGGACAATTTCAGAAGGCTATATTTTCACCAATATTGAACATAAATACATGATCTTATCGCCATTTTAAAGAGGGAAGTTTGAAGTATTATACTCACCTTAGATATACTCTATGTGAGCCCACGTGTAATACGGCAGACGTCCAGGCGGTGATCCAATTCTTGCCAAACCCTCTCAAGTATGTGTTGTGTGACGTTCTTGATTGCTGTGTTAATGCGCCTTCTCAATTCGGCCAACGTCGCTGGAAGTGAAGGTATGGAAACATTGTCCTTGACGAAAGCACACAGAAAGAAATCACAATACTGAAATCCGGTGAGCGGGGTGGCTATGTGCAGAAGGTGCTGTCTGCATCCGTTGCGCGACCAATTCATCGTCCTGATAGATGTTGGCAGATAATAAAAGTTATTTTTTTCTTCCACCATGTTAATAATGTCAAAACATGTGCTTATTGAAATTTTGGCCACTCGAGCGCAATTAGGAGGGCTGAGAAGAAAATACGTTTTCGTGAGGCAGTTTACAGAAAGAAAACAATTAAATGCAACGATTTATTGGAACATATACAGAAATTGTTGAGCTATGTTCCAACATATTCCCCAGCGGAATTGAGACAATTGTCGTACTGTGCCTTGTGTCGTAGAATTCTGCCGCCTGGGATCGGAACCAGTGTGACAATCATCTGCACCTCTCTGTTGATCCCACGGTATAACAAATGTTTCAAACTGGATGGGGAATATGTTGAAAAATAGCTAAAATTGCTCTATATTTATGCCAATAAATCTTTCCATGAAATTGTGTTTTCTTTCTGTAAACAGCCCCATGGAAACTTACTTTCTGGACAGCTCTCGTCATTTAGCTCGAGTGACCAAAATTTGTATAAGCACTTGTGTTGACATTATTAACAACGGTGGAAGGAAAAAATCAAATTTTTTCTTTGCCCCTCATAAGAATGTTTGCTTGTTAGCCAAGCAACTTCAGATCTAGGCTCTTGGGACAGGAATGTAACACATCATTAAAGTGATTCTAATGTGATATTGTTGGCACAAGGGATTTGTTGAAATAACAGAATAGTCTTACCTCTGAAGGCAATTACTGTATCACATACTGTATTACCTTCCTCGAAGAAGCGCACACTCTCAGCAACGGAGAATGGTTCGCTATGTTGTACCAGGATCCAAGCAGGCTCAGAGCGCGGTAACAATGATATTCATATCTTGTGAAGAACCTGAGGTAACGTAAGACGATCTGGAGTAGGCACTTCACGTTCGATACGCATGGCGTAATTTAGATCCTTTTGCAAATCCTAACGTCAAAATTACATGTTTTATTTCAAAGTTCCGCTTAACGTATTCTTTACGAACCGCCGCATTGTCCTTGTACTTACAATACATATAATGAAGTACCTACCATTCTTTCTCGGTGACAAAACGAACAAATAGTCATCTGTCCAATATTTATACTCGAGATTATCATGGTCAATTTTCCTCTTTTTTCTCCCTTTCTTTCTCTCTCTCGTGTAGCCTATGAAGGAGGGACCCGAAGGCTTGCACTGCAGCATAAGACTTATTCTTACTGAGCGACATTCATTATAAATAAGTAAAGAGGGGCATCATACTAACTATTCCGTTTCGCTTTGTGATTACTAATCTTTCAACTGAAATAGGTTTGGAATGAATGGGGCCGTCTATTGCTTATATTATAATGTAGTATTAATGTATTATATTTTATTTGATGATCGTTTTCGGCATATTTATGCCATCTTGAGATCTTAAAAAAGTTGTCTATATACATGCTTAATATTATGCACATTGGTTGAATGCAATACATAACTAACAAACAACGAAAACATAATTACACTATTTTTACGGCGATCTGTTGATTGTACAATGTCACTTCATAATATGTTAAAACACAAACACTGGATGAATGGAACAGATTAAAACAGATCTATAAAACATGAGCATTACACATTAGCAGATAACACTTGATAAAATTCATATAAGACGAATGTCGGTATTGTCATTCACTTTGTTAACATGATCTGATAAAACAAATAAAACAATTAGATATCTGTGCTTGTGGTGAATTATGTTGTGAAGTTTTCTGGCGTTAACAGTCAAATTGGAGTACTATGATGTTAATATTAGATATCAGCTTGCTATGGACGTATAATAACAGTTTTTCAAGTTGTCACTTCTCGAAGTTCAGTTAGCCGGACATGGTGCAATAGTTGGTGTTGCTATGATGGTGTGTTCGGTCCTGTGGCTCGGCTCTCCATCATCTTTATGACAAAACTCTTAAAAATGCTGTTATGTTCTCTGGACTAAAACATTTATTATTCCCATCGCAGAAAACAATTATATCCGAATGAAAATAGTGTTAAATGAATATCTTCTTATTGTTATGTAAGGCTATCTTAAATAGACGTAATCATTTGTTTTCATTTCATTAGACCTATTAGTCTGGGGCGGCGCTGATAAAACACATTGTTATTATGAAACTCGTGTATCTCGTTAAATATAATAATAATAATAATAATAATAATAATAATAATAATAATAATAATAACAATAACAATAATGGTAATAATAATAATACTTCTTTATTTATACTGGCAGAGTTAAGGCCATAGGGCCTTCTCTTACACCCTACCAGGTCACGAAGTATTCAAGCAGTTAAAATTTAACGTTCTCTTACACCCTACCAGGTCACAAAGTATTCAAGCAGTTAAAATTTAACAAAAAAGTTACAGAACAGAATACTAACATAGTACAAAGAGAAATAATAATAGCATAATAAAATCGACACTAAACAACATCAAATTAATACCATAATAGAAAGAAAAAGAAAGTAAAATACATTGGAATATAGCAAAAGCAACTCATTTAGCACGAATGGTTAATATGGAAAACGTAAGGAAGAATATAACAAAATAGAATATAATAAAATAATAAAAAAGAAAAAAAGAAAGAAAATTAAATAAAATTCACAATAAAAGGCTATGATAATAAATTCGTCAGCTGATAAAGGGAACAAAAAGGGGAAGGGAAGGAAAATAAATATATAGCCTATATTTTTACATAACTATCGCAGAGAAAAGGGCTTGTAACTGAAAGGAATCTGAGTTGAAAAAGTGAAATTTTAATTTATTTTTGAAACTAGACAATGTCCGACAGTCTCTGACATGTTGTGGTAGAGAGTTCCAGAGATGAGCTGCAGAGACGGTGAAAGATGAAGAGTAGAAGGATGTTCTGTGTTTAGGAATGGAGAGTGTGATATGGTGTTGTGAGCGAGTATCTATTTCGTGATATGAGGACAAATGTTGAAAACGAATAGCTAAGTAGCTAGGGTTAGAGTTTTGAAGAATATTGAAGAGTAAAGTGAGGAGTGAATACTTCTTCGCTCTTTGAGACGAACCCAGGACAGCATATTTACAGTGAAGGTGTGATACGGTCAGATCTACGGACGTTGCAAATAAATCGAACACATGCATTATGAACACGATGTAGTCTGTCTGTCAATTTCATGTTAAGGTCAGTGTAGAGAGTGTCACATTAATCAAAATGAAGTATCAAGAGCGAATGCACTAAATTCTTCTTGAGAAGCAACGGAAGGAAATTTCGAATTCTTTTTAGTGCGTGAATTTTCATAAAAATTATTTTACATATGTGTGTGATTTGAGTATTCCAACTTAAGTTATTGTCCATATAAATTCCTAGATTTTTTACTCTCTATCACTGTAAGGGATAATAGTTTCATTCATCAATCCTATCAAAATTTTACGTACAATAAAACCCATTGAAAGGTGTTTTAAAGAAGCTTTTATATGTAAAATTTTTCACAAAAAATCAATAATATGCGAGATATTTCGATTTATTTAATTCAGGCCCCCTTATAACCTCCCTTTTAAATGAAGTATTTTGAATGCTATATAGACTAAAATCTAAGTTAGAACGAACTTAATTTATATTCCAATTTTCATAGAAATCGGTTAAGCCATTATCGCGTGAAAAGGTAACAAACATCCAGAGAGACAGACAGACAGACAGACAGAGATACAAATAAAAATTTCAAAAATGCTATTTTTGGTCTCGGGATAGTTAATTATACATGTTAAGATTAATTATTTTTGGAAAAGCGAAAATTACCGGACAATTTCTGGTTACAGATTTATTATTAATAGTCTATAGATTACTTGATATGTCAAACATTTATTGAAAGCATTTGTTTATTTATTTATTTATTTATTTATTTATTTATTTATTTATGTCTATAACAGGGCAAAGCCCCAATTACAATATACAGTACAGATTTGTTAAAAAAAAAACACAGCATTGTTTACACTTATATAATATTTCATTCCATTTGCGAAGATATGTTGTCCTAATAATTTAAATCTGTAGCAATGGATTTTTGTGTACAGTTAACACATCTAGTTTATAAATAAATGTTATAATAGGGTACAGAAGGCGCACATACATTTTTAGAGAAGTCATAGTTATATTAATATAAACATTGAGCTTTTAAGGTTTAAACAGAATTCCTATATTACGTATAAACATTTATGTTCATGTCATAGATTACAATGATATCCATGTAAAAAGAATAAGCAGATAATATCGTCCCTCTTGTGCAAAACTTGGAGGGGATGCAAAACCGCATTAAATAAACACAGAAACATTTTGTTCCCACTTTATTGGATTAGTCTGATCGAGGTGGCACTGTCTTATAAAACACATAAACACATTGTTACTTTATTAGTTATCAATATAGAAAGAATCAAGCGGGTCAACTCATAGCAATGTTTATACACATACAGACTCCAGTAAACCCTAAAATTACAACAAAAGTTTATGAAAACGTAGCTAATTATCTAACCAATGACACCAAGAAACTTCAAACATGCCAGAAATAGAATGCAGGTACAATATAATCTAATGAAAACTTAAAACTATGCAATGTAATGATAATAATCAATTCTACTACAACAAAATATTGATTTCAATTCACCTATATACGTATAAATCACAACAGTTGTTAAACAAACGTATAATTTAGAAATACAAATTGTGTGTGGAGAGTTCCATCTAAAATTAAAAAATGTCTCATTGATAACGTATACCTAAAAAAATTAGTGTTCACGAAAAATATAAAATGGTGTAAGCAATAATCAATCAAACTTCACAAAATAAGGAATGAAGATCAAGACTCACCTTTATGACCGTTTCCTACTTACAATAGTTAGCAGTATCGGCGACTTAATTGAAACCACCTTCTTCATTGCTGACAATGTAATGAAATTCGTGAGCATTACTTACTATATTTATTTGTCTGCAGCCATACCGTGGTGGCATTGAAAATAGTATATAGACAATATGGAATCATAGCCTGAACACGTATCGCTGGCATTCGGCTTTTTGTTTTTTTTTTTTTTGTTTTTTTTTTTTTTTTTTTTTTAATGCAAGTGCAATAAAACTTCACTCTCAGATCCATAGGATATTATGGTGTCAATTATAAAGTTAACAATTTCTCGTGGATAGATTTAAACATTTATATATTTCCATCATAGAATATTATGTGCGTATAAAAATAGTGTTAAATGAATAGCGTCCGTTTGTTGCTGTGTAAGGCCCTTTATAGATGAAGTCATTTGTTTTCATTTCATTACAGCCTGTTTGAGGCGACAATGACATAAAAAGCACTGTTATTTTAAAACTCATTTATCTCATTAAATATCAGTCCTATCAAAATTTTTTGTAGAATAAAACTTATCGGAAATCATTTTTAAAGAAACTTTCGTTATGTAACTTTTTTCACGAAAATCAATAATAACAGAGATATTTCGATTCATTTAATTCAGGCCTCCTTATAACACCTCTTTTAAATAACGCATTTTAAACGCCATATAGCCTAAAATCTAAGATAGAACGAACTTAATTTATATTCCAATTTTAATATAAATCGGTTCAGCCATTACCGCGTGAAAAGATAACAAACATCGAGACAGACAGATAGACAGACATACAAACAAAAATTCCAAAAAAAAGAAGAGATTTTTGGTTTCAGAATGATTAATTATATATGTTAACACCAATTATTTTTGGAAAAGCGAAAATTACCAGAAAAATTTCGGTTACCGATTTATTATTAGTATAGATAAGGAATTATCAGATGAAATGAAATAGAAACAGAATTGAAACTGCCGAAACATCTGAATAATACAAAATGCTTAGAGACTTGCATCTTACAAAAATTAGTAGGCCTGCAGAATTGTTAGGATCGCGATTGAAAAAAGATTACTTTCTCCCGTACTACATTTTCGTGGTACAGACATAGAAGGGGCAGAGATTATACCTTTCTTTTCTAAAACTGGTGAACTTGTTTTCCGCAACAACATAGGGTATAATTAATTGGCCTTGAATACAATCCTGCTGATTGGAGATTTTTTGTAGATAGTTCTATATGAAGTCTTAAACCAGCTCTAGTTAATAATGGTAATTTACTTCCTTCTATGCCGTTTCAATATTCTGTCCGCTTAAAAGAAACAACTTGAACGACAACTTGAAATTAGACAAGCTTAAATGTGAACATCTTGTGGCTAGTAATATATCCAATGACTATAAAATATTTTAAGAAATTCTCCTTGGTCAGCAAAATGGTTTCACTAAGTTCCTCTGTTTCTTTTGTAAATGGAATAGTAGATAACGTTCTCAACACTGGGAAACAAGAGATCGACTTCCAAAATCAGATTTTGTACAAAAGGGAGAAAGTTCCTGTGCATCCATACTATATTTTTTAGTCGGTTATGGAACGACTCTGCATTAACTACTCGGTTATTTTGAGTCGATGGAATTGATGATAGCGAGATGTTATTTGGCGAGATGAGGCCGAGGATTCGCCCCTTTACTGGTAAGACGTTATGTGTGTGTTTTGTTGACCTGACGTGGACTTTTCTATTGTAGATTTTGTCAAAAGATGATGTTTGAAAAAATTCAAGACGCTTACTCACATACTCTGGATGATTGGTTGATAAATGCCTTTCAAGCTTTGATGTTTTCATGCTTGCGTTGGCTAACGCACTGAGGTATTGGATTCTCTTCAGTACCCGAAAACAGAAAGCCATCATAGTCATATTTACGGAAACAAGGTTTTTTTTCGCTTTTTCACGTTGCCTTTACAACCAGAACTTGACTATGGCTCACCAACATTAAATTACTTGGAGCACTGGATATGTAAGGTTCCCCGTCATTATTTGGCTGCTCTCTTTTACGCAACGATTCAGTCTTAAATCACCTTTCCATATTGACACAAAATCACAAGTACAAGAAAGTCAACAAGAGCCTATTGAGGAAAAATTTAATTTTATTAGCAGTAAAGTTTTATTCTCTATTATTAGAATTAAATTTCAAGCTGACTAAAATTTATTGTTGACTTTTGTCAATTAGAATTACATAATATAAATACACTGCTACCGATCTCAATTAAATTAAAAAGCGCGAATGGACCTATACCTTTCACTGTTGCAATTGTGCTGTATTAGTTTTGTTTTCAGTCCCGCAGACAGATTCACTACTCCCATGTTCCCTGCAAGCTGAGAAATTAATTGAATATTGATAATGATACGAATAACTTTTCAAAAAGTTTCTTAAAATGTTTACTAGGCCTAACGGGTCGTTTCGCGACCCACCAAAACATCGCCAGCGAGCCACAAGTGTGTAGCGATCCATAGTTTGGGAACCGCTGAAGTAGTGATATGAGTAAGGCTGATATATGACTCAAGAAAGGAAATCTGATCTACGCTCTTTGCTACAGCGTTTTAACCATGATAAAGGGCAAAATGTACCTCGAAATTGAGGTTTAATTTAGTCTGGTTTCTATTACGCTTCTTAGGACTTGTCTGATCTCTGCTATGGTTTTCATCTAATTTTGTGTTTTTGGAAATTACTTTATTTCATCTAATTTTGTGTTTTTGGAAATTACTTTATTTCGCGTAACTACATCATCTGAATGATTAGGATTTTTTATGTACCGGTACTCTAATTTTTGTTCTCTGAATCATAACTAAACATTTGTCGGGTCATATGTGGCCAATGGCCCTTCTATTGGGTGTCATTCGACAGTATGTCTCTGGAATCGGTCAGTATGGAATTCTTTGGTGAAGTATGGCCTCCCATGATACGCAGGCTATTTCCTGCAGCTAGAAGTTTCCTCCTCAAATTCGGAGAGCCCTGACTGCTTAAGTCTGGTTTATAAAGCAAACATAAAATGCAATACCTTCATTTACTTATAGATATTGTTGTTGCAAATTATGCCTCAAAATTTCGTAAAAGGTTGCAGTCCACGCAGCAAAGATCATCTTTGAAAAATGAGCCTCTCGACCTCGGTATTCTATAGCAAGTACTACGTCCAAACTTTCAAGATTTTTAAAATTTTTTATTGGGTTATTTTACGAAGCTGTATCAACATCTCAGGTTATTTAGAGTCTGAATGAAATGAAAGTGATAATGCCGGTGAAATGAGTCCGGGGTCCATCACCGAAAGTAGTTCCAAGTTGCTGCCAAAGACTTCGCTATTGCGAAAGCATACTTACTACACCTGTAACAAGTTTGGTCAATTTGATCATAGTACTGTACCTATTTCTTGGACGTAAAGCTGCAAGCCATGAGTTCTTTCTGTTGATTCAATCCTTCCGGCATCATTACGGCCCTGGGGTTCACTCTGCCTTTAACAGAAATGAGTACCAATGGTATTTTCCTAAGGGAAAAGTGGTGGGCACATAGGACTGACATCCCTACTGCCATTAGTGCCGATTGTCTAACCTCCCGCCAACCTGTGGACCTAAATAGCTTGTGATGGGCACTATTTTACCTTTCGCTGTATTACAAAACTAGAACTTTCAATAGTAATGTAATTTCAATAAGATTAAAATGAACTTACTTTTTATTTTCTTCTTTGCATACAAAATTATTCTTTCTCATTCAGTGTCAATTTGATATGTTTACTTGAAAGCAAATAACACACTCCTTTTTCGCTCTCTCGATGTTCTTCAGGTTGATGAATGAAATTCATAATAATACTAATGAAGGGTGTGTGGAACCTAATACTGATGAAAGAAAATTTGAGTGAGACTAACCGAGGCCGAAAAAATTTGAGATTCCCTACTGATGGTGTTAGAAAATAGTAATAATTATGTTTCTAATACCATTCTTATTGCTCTAATCTCTAATGTATACTTATTGTTTTTGCATTATTACGAAAGAAATAAACATCTTAAGAAAGGAATACATCATTCTATGGCTTTGGTCACAGTGGATGCGTTTTCTGGCGAACTATCAATTCTGATGAACACTTGAAAACAAACAACAGAATATTTCTGGGAGTTGTTAAACTAAACTTCTTCTGCCCGTATTCTTCTGCGGATGCTTTGTTTCTTCGTCCGAATTCTGCAAATTACTGAAATGAACTTTGAAAAATTAATCAATTTGATATATCTGTCGTCGATTTACAAATGAGGACACGTCCAAAATAACGAAGTGTTGGACAATTGAAAAAACTATAAGTTAACAAATTGAAATGTTCATATATTTTTATGATTACGTCACTATAGGTACATACATTCAGGATCCATGAACATTTTAATTTTTTATGTTTGTGATAGTTTTTTTGCGATTTCTCTGCACTTTGTCATTTTGGACATACCGTATCCCCTTTTGCAAATGGACAACAGATATGATATAATTAATTCATTCATTCATTCATAATGTTCTGCCCAAGGGCAGATTTTTCACTGCAAACTCAGCTTTCTCAAATCTTTCTCTTTTCTGCCTTCCTATAAGTCTCCGCAAGCGATCCATGGATCTTAAGGTTGTCTATCATTTCATATCTTCTTCTGCTTCGAACTTTTCTACCGTTCACCATTCTTCCCGGCGTATCCTTCAGTAGGCAGTTTCTTCTTAGCTAGTGACCCAGCCAATTCCTTTTTCTCTTCCTAATCAGTTGCATCGTTGTTCTTTCACTCATTTCCAACTGGCCAACCTGTGACGAAGCGTTTTTCCTTTCTCGGAGCAGAGCAAATGGAGCACGTGAGTGAGGGCAATGTTGTGTCTCCATCCCTTCCACTGCCACTCCTCCTACTTTGCTCTTTTTTCATTTATTTTTTATTTTATTAGGTTATTTTACGACGCTTTATCAACAGCTTAGGTTATTTAGCGTCTGAATGAGATGAAGGTGATAATGCCGGTGAAATGGGTCCGGGGTCCAACACCGAAAGTTACCCAGCATTTGCTCATATTGGGTTGAGAGAAAACCCCGGAAAAAACCTCAACCAGGTAACTTGCCCCGACCGGGAATCGAACCCGGGCCACCTGGTTTCGCGGCTAGACGCTCTAACCGTTACTCCACAGGTGTGGACTACTTTACTCTTACAGCTATATTTCCCCTCTCAAGAAAATCGAGAGCAGAGACGTGTGACGTCACAGTCAGCAATATAAATGTCTGATATAATATGAGGAAAAAAAAATACCACAACAGAGACGCATTTAAAGCAGTGGGAAAAAAATAGTCAAAAAATGGTTCCTAGTCGACTTCTGTAAATTTTTTGGCCTGCATAAAATTATTTTAAGAGATCTAACAATTGCAAACTCAAAGGATCAATAGCTATTTTCAGCATCATACGGTACATATGGACCATGACTTTAATTCACACCTTCTTGACGTTACTTCGTATATTATTATGTGTTTCAATCTATTTCAATTTGTTGTTTTTCACTCTATAACACAAATATGTTTCATTATTCCTCAAGGCATTTAATCTATATATTTTATTGTATCATGGTACTTTTTGTCAATGGCAACCTGTAGTGGTTACTGGAAGGAATAAATACACATGTACAGTACATTTAAATTATATAATTTAGAATGTCAGATAATGATTTATGTTATAGTGTATGATTCATGTGATACGAAATATCGTTGTAGCATTAATAGGGTAAATGAACAACGCCTAAAACCTGCACATTCCGCATCAGACCACATTATGCGATGGTCTGTGCATTCTTCCCCTACCTGGAGGGAGTAAATCGGCTTGGAGGGGCGCGTGACAGGGTTCTACCTCACAGGACACTTGAATGAATTAAACTTAAAACTGCAAGAGAAAGGATTTCCAACATTAATGACGTGGTGAAAGCATTTGAACTGATCATTTAATTATAGAAAACACAAATAAAATATCTTATTATTATTCATTTTCCCAATTTTCTGTGACTAAATGCAGGAATGGACGTTCAGAAATACATAAACATTTTGAATAGCTTGAAAAATTAGCTCGATAATAGATTCCATGTCGTGGAGGCACTGAAATTAAAATTGGTCTTTTTCACTACGCTATACCCTGCAAAGCCTTTCTCCCGATTTTCAACTGGGATTAATCGCAATGTAATTCATAACTTTAAAAAAACATAAGTAATGATAGGTCTGAATTTTACAAGGCTTTTAACCGAGCACGTTACCAACAATGTTATAGATTTGCAGCAGAAATTATTTCTATATTTTCCAGGACTTATATTTCTGAACAATTTTCTTTCCTGATAAAGCAAATAAATCGGGATCGAAAGCTCGACTTTGAGACAAAAAATCTCTTCTCTACAGTCAGACTTTCTACAGCTAATAAAATTGTGCCACATATTGAGAAAATAATATCTTCGAAAGTATAAACTGTGCCTGATAACGAAGCATCTTCACCCAAATAAATACTGCGTTCTAAATATGTAATGTCTGTTTCCACAATACCTTCAAATTTACAGCAACAAAATTGTTAGACATTAAATTTTACATTTTTCTAAGAAAATAATGTTAATTTTAGTTCAATTAGTAATTAAAAATTTTCTGTTTTGTTCATTGTTATTAAAGTAATGTGTAATTTAAGAAATATGATTCTGCGGTTAATTAATTTTAGACTCCATATTTTCTCAATGTGTACTTTTATAGTACATTTTTATTATGTAAATTTAAATACTAAGCTTAATTTCTATTAATTTTAAAGGCATGATGGGACCGATAAGCTAATATACTATTAGTGACAATTAAAATTTATTTCATGTGCCGTCTATGCTTATCCTTATTTAACAAGTATATTGGTTATACAATATTTTATTACATAATATATCAATTGAACGTTTTCGGCTCTATGGAGCCATCATCAGAAAACAAGTAAGCCCATATGTATGATATAAGTACACAGTATATTGTCGTACAAGTAAACTCAATTAATATTAATTAACATGCTTCTGTGTAAAATCGATGTTTGTATGGCAATAATTACATTATAAATGCAAAGCGGCTATGTAGGCCGTATTAGAGTATATATTTGTATTTATAATGTAATTATTGCCATACAATCATCGATTTTACACAGAAGCATGTTAATTAATATTAATTGAGTTTACTTGTACGGCAATATACTGTGTACTTATATCATACATATGGGCTTACTTGTTTTCTGATGATGGCTCCATAGAGCCGAAAACGTTCAATTGATATATTATGTAATAAAATATTGCATAACCAATATACTTGTTAAATAAGGGTAAGCATAGACGGCACATGAAATAAATTTTAATTGTCACTAATATTAATTTATAATGCCATAGAGCATGAAAATGATTTAAGTATAAATATTTCACAATGTACGTTATGTGAATGGGTGTATATTTCCTTTAAAATTTATGTACTAATGGTCCCAATAATGCTTGACAAACGATGAAAGAGTATTAATTTAAAATAATCTTATTATTAACGCTAAATTAAAATACTGTGTTCAATTTTTGTTTTGAGATCACAGCAATATTAAAGTTTATATTTTTTTCAATTGTTGTATAAATATTTTATATAAATATTGACAATAATTATTTTCTTTGCGTTTGCTAAGTGTTCAATTTATTTCGAAACTTGAAGCGCAGAATAGACTGTTGAACACCCCTGCAGCTAGGAAGTCAGAGAACACCGTGTAAGCAATCTGCACAAACTGGAGTTCCCGCGCACATAGCTGCACATTCAGTGTCTCATTTCTGGCATGACCAGGTTACATGAATTTAACTAATATAATGTTCATTTTAAAATTTTGTACTGAACTTAATTCCAACTATAGGACAGAAAAAATAGCTTTTCCATGTTTCTCTCACTGCACTCGCTGTAACGACTGTCGAGTCTTGACACACATTCATGTTGTTCTGTTTTGTTCAATAAATTATGAAATTGCACAGAATACAGACACGGTGTACTATTGAGTACGTTTGCAGTTCTGTTTCTAAATCTACATTTCACGACTAAGTGAACTCTGGACACGCTAATTGAAAATTCATTTCTTCGTCTGTAAGATCCCGTCTGGAGTCAGTTATGGTTTTAATAAGTATGGCTTCATATCATCTAAGGGAAAGGGAAATCTGTGGAAGGAATGTTTTCCTAGTTGCCATATTAAAAGTATGACCGTTTGAGCATTTATAAACGGAATTAAGGCCTTCAGTCATAGTTAATGTCGTCACAGGTATGACTCGCTACGGATAACTAATCGTACTTGTTGGTTGTGCGATATATATATATATATATATATATATATATATGGTCACAGGTTGTAACTCATCGCACTCTTCTATTCATCACACGTGCTTATTTATCATTACCGAAGCAGAGGAAATCAGGCGAACATACTATTAGAAACAATTAATACCAAACATTAATTTGGTAGTACTGCGGTGATCAAGGATTTTGTGTAATGCATGTTTTTATTAATTTTAGAAGAAATTTCTTGCTAGGTTGTGAGCGGCCGCTCGAAGATTGATCCGAATTTTATGGCCTTCATTGCAATATTTATACCTCTGATTATTCGATATATCCTATTGTCGAAGTTTATGTACTTTTTTCCTTCGTTTGTGAATAGAGTTGCAATTACCGCATCTCAGATCGCTAAATTGTGTCATTTCTTTGTGTTCGATGTTTCGTGAATATAAATGCCTGAAGTATAACTTTTTTAGACCCCATCAGTTGTTATGAACAGCATATTTCCATAACTGTGACTACGTACTACAATAAAGCTACGGGATATAGTTGCTATTGTCCCATTTTCATGAACAACAAATTTCCATATCTGTGACTACGTACTACAATGAAGCCACGGGATATAGTTGCCATTGTACCATTCTCATGAATAACAGATTTTCGTAACTGTAACTATGTACTGCAATGAAGCCACGGGGTATAGTTGCCATCGTACCACTCTCATGAATAGGAGATTTCCATAACTATGGCTACGTACTACAATGAAATCAAGGGATATAGTTGCCATTGTACCATTCTAAGTACTACAATGAAGCCACGGGATATAGCTGCATTGTACCATTCTCATGAACAGGAGATTTCCATAACTATGGCTACGTACTACAATGAAATCACGGGATATAGTTGCCATTGTACCATTCTAAGTACTACAATGAAGCCACGGGATATAGTTGCATTGTACCATTCTCATGAACAGGAGATTTTCTTAACTATGGCTATGTACTACAATAAAGCCACGGGATATAGTTGCCATTGTACCATTCTAAATACTACAATGAAGCCACGGAATATAGTTGCATTGTACCATTCTCATGAACAGGAGACTTTCATAACTATGGCTACGTACTACAATGAAATCAAGGGATATAGTTGCCATTGTACCATTCTATGTACTACAATGAAGCCACGGGATATAGTTGCATTGTACCATTCTCATGAACAGCAGATTTCCATAACTATGGCTACGTACTACAATGAAATCAAGGGATATAGTTGCATTGTACCATTCTCATGAACAGGAGATTTTCATAACTATGGCTACGTACCACAATGAAATCACGGGATATAGTTGCATTGTACCATTCTCATGAATAGGAGATTTTCATAACTATGGCTACGTACTACAATGAAATCACGGGATATAGTTGCATTGTACCATTCTCATGAACAGGATATTTTCATAACTATGGCTCGTACTACAATGAAATCACGGGATATAGTTGCATTGTACCATTCTCATGAACAGGAGATTTCCATAACTATGACTACGTACTACAATGAAATCACGGGATATAGTTGCCATTGTACCATTCTCATGAACAGCAGATTTCTATAACTGTGACTACGTACTACACTGAAATCACGGGATATAGTTGCATTGTACCATTCTCATGAACAGCAGATTTCCATAACTATGACTGCGTACTAAAATGAAATCACGGGATATAGTTGCCATTGTACCATTCTCATGAAAGCAGATTTCCATAACTATGGCTACGTACTACAATGAAATCACGGGATATAGTTGCATTGTACCATTCTCATGAACAGCAGATTTTCATAACTATGACTACGTACTACAATGAAATCACGGGATATAGTTGCCATTGTACCATTCTCATGGACAGCAGATTTATATAACTGTGACTGCGTACTACAATGAAATCACGGGATATAGTTACCATTGTCCCATTGTTATGAACAGCAGATTTCCATAAATGTGATTGCGTACTACAAAATAATAACTTCTCTCTTAGCTAGAAAATTTTCACAAAATGCAGCATATTAGTTATAAGTACCATATTTGTATTGTGTACGAAGTCTGGTTACGTTTGGATAAAACAAAACTACCCCTTTATAGAGGTGGAGCTGTAGAAAATAATAATTTTTCTCCAATCTAGGAAATTTTTACAAAATACAATATATTAGTTACAAGTACCATACTAGTTGTTTTGTTTACAAAGTCTAATTACATTTGGATAAGGAAAACTATTACCCGTTTATAGAGGATGAAGGTATGGAAAAATAACTTGTCTTCTCTCTAGCAAATTTTCACAAAATACAGTACAGTATGTTAGTTGCAAATACCATACTCGTTTTGTGTACTAAGTCTGGTTACGTTTTTATAAGGAAAACTATCCCATTATAGCGGTGAATCTATAGAAAAATAATAATAATATCTCTGCAATTTAACAATTTGTCATGAAACTTTGTAAACTCGTAGCATACTTGTTTTGTGTGCGAAGTGTGGTTACATTTGGATAAGGAAAACTACCCTTTATGGCGGTGATTGATTGGTATGCTTCGGTTACTTTCGTTGTCCTTCGAGGACTTGTGGCAGCCATATATTTTCACAAAAAAAAAAAAAACTTTTTCTCTCTTACTTTTTTTTCAGAGTTTATGAAATTGGTGAACGACATTTCTTACAGTTATGGAGAGAAATTCCTTCCACCTTGAAAACAGTTCTCCAAGTTAAGTTTTTTAATAACGAAAGATAATAACGAGTCATTGGTCTCGATGCTATCACTTAACGCTTCAAAGAGTACTCGTCACGTAAGATAGCGCCTCTGTAAAAATTAAATTTACACTTCATTAGCACCTAGTAGCACGACCTGACTTAAAAACTTAAATTTACAATATGTCCTTAATATGGTGTCCTAAAAATTACAATTCTCACTGTTGCCCTTCATGTTTAAAAGTTTACACAAGCAATTATTAAGTTAAAATTATAACAAAATGAATGTCTACAATAAAATATTTTAAAGCTATATATTTTTTCATTTTATTTTTACTAACATTTCTAATATTAACCTGGCTATACCTTTGGATCAACGGTTGCTACCCCCTTCCACGACTGGATTTCGATGATACTGGCGATCACTTTACTAGGTATATGAGGGAAGAAAAGTACGTAGTTCATCCATTTACGTAAACTAGGAAATATCACGCTTTTGAGTTTGATAATTGTCATTAGGTTTTTGTTTAATCAAAATACAGCACAGTATTAACAATGACTGCTTTTACTCACGAACTGAGCTGTCCATGCGGACGTATTCCTGTTGAAATAATTCTTTACCTACTCTATAAAAGAGTACCTTACGTACTGTAAATTCAATCTTCACTTCTGCTCGATCCGAAAAGATAAAATTACTCAGATGCTATCTACTATCCGTCCAAGTGGTTATGTCGTAGGATCGTAGAAAGGGGGGAAATCAATCACATGATAGTTAATTACTTAACGAGGCCCTTTTATGTAAGTTATTTTAAACAGCTGTATGGATATAATATTACGTAGACGTCCAATTCCTAAAAGAAATTAATGTTCTCAGAAAAGAGCTAAGATAGCCCAGCCACTAGCCTTTACAGAGAGGCGAATAGAAGGTGGTGGGGTAAACCGGAATGCGACGTGGGCAAATGGACGACAGTACCTGTGTGAAAATGATGCAATATTGAAATCTCTTTCGTCATTGGAAAACGCGAACATATTTCTGGAACGTACTGTTTACAATGACCGTAAGGCTACTATGATTGTATATGCGGTCTTGGTTCTGTGTAGAGGACGGTTGAACTTCATTAATATAAGGGGTGGGAGTGAAGTACATTAAAAAAACTCGGGTGCAATAAAAATTGAAGTAAAAATAAAATGATGACTCTGTACATGCCTTCGCATCTCCAACTTTAGTTTCCATTTCAGAAGTCTACCTTCTACTCACAAACAAACAATTTACAACCATTTACTATTTCGCTTTATTACCGACTGGACGAAATCCGACAGAGTCAGTTCCGATACGCTTAACTTCTGGAGCTAGATTAAATATAGACAAGACCTTTCCAGGAGTATCAAACATACTGTGACATACCGTAAGTATTACTTGAGACCTCTGATGTCTGAAATTGTGAGAATATTTATTGTACTTAATGTTTTAAATTTTTTCAGCTAGATTTGCCATCCGTCCCACTGTGGATTGTCATGAACAGCAAATCTTCATGACTGTGTCCATGTACCTACTACATACAATGAAGTCATAGGACATACTTTCCACTGTCCAATTAATTTGTCTTATGGTTTTCTATCATGAACTAGGAGAATAAGTTTAAAAATCAGTTAAATGCTTCACCATTCGGTGTATGTAACTGTTTTCTGCTGCCACTCATAAGTGGATGACACATAAGCCATTGCCAGGAGAGAAGACCAAAATGTTGAAAGAAAATCTAGTGACACTGGAAATATATATGACAGCATCCAGTCCTCTTGAGTGTACATAATAGAGTAATTATCATTGTTGTTGCATGCTAAACCATGTTACACATTTTCGGCTTTAATTCGAAGGTAAGTTAACAAGCTAAATATTTAATCTCTGGAGTTAGTATCGGAGTAGAATTTGATAATTTGTCAAGTAGTCAACACATCTCTTTCACAAACATTTTAAGGAAGGAGTAGATATTTTCGGAACAGTTAATAGCGAGCCACGATACATTCCGTAGGAGACCCAGAAACCCGGAAATTGTTGTCTAATTAGCACACATAGACATGTTCCTGCTTCTCTGTCGTACTGGTAGGGACCTGAAACCGGTCCCCATGACTGCATAAAACACAGTTTCCACATCAACAATCGGAGTAACGATATCTTTTTATGAATATTTTCCTCATGTTATGCACGGAATCCAAAACCTTCCTAACCACACTCAAGGACTGTAATTTTTTTTCAACTTGGATGACGTCTAGATATGTTATGTAAAGGACAGCTCGCTATGTTTCATTTACGAAATTTTATGCACCAACAAAAGGTTTGGGTTTTAAACAACAAGCATAAACACGTGGAAGGTTTAGGACTGTGTATATTTCGGATAAGTGTAGGAAAATTATTCTTGGCCATGAACTAAAACATACTTAGGAAAATTTTGTATGCTTTAATATTTTATCTCTTGTTTTGAATTGTATGTTTACTTAGTGAACTTAAAATCTACTGAAGTACAGTGGTCCACACTGAAAATGGAACGCCTGAAAAGTTAAGTATCTTTATACACATGAACAAGAGAATTGTTAAAAGAAGCAAAGTCAGCGAATGAACATTTAGATCTTTGTAAAGATGCGTTGCAAACAGTCTAGGAATAGCAGTCAACATACCGTGTTGGAATCCATTACACCAGTGGTTCCCAAAGTGGGAGTCGGGAAAAGAGCTGAGGATGTTGCGAGATTATTTAAGAATAAAACCAAAAAAACGATTTATTAACACAAATTTACGTTGCATTTAGAAACATGAATATAAACAACGTAGAACATAAAAATAAAAATAAGGATTTTAAGTAAGTATAAAGTAAAAATAATTAGTGCAATAAATGTGTTGTTTATTTTTTGAGAAAGTAGATTCTGAAGTCTGAGCTCTGTATTCACAAACATTTTCTACTTCTTGTTTTTGTTTTGATGGTAACTATTGACTAGAAACCTATTTTACATGAAAACGAATTTGCAAATACTATAAAAAAATTAAGAACTGCTTTTGCAAGCTCGACGAATTCTTGCATTCTTATGATGCAAAACTGGTCTACGCCTTTTGGAATTACTGCTAGTTGAAGGTAATTGCCACAAGCCCGACTAAGTATCCATCTGTGACTCGTAATTCTTTTGCTTTTTTTTTTTCAGAAAATATTAAAGCAAACCGTTGTTTAAAATTTTTCAAATTTAATTGTATATCCACAAAAACATACCCAGTATTTGTTGTATCGTACGGTACATAGCTAAATTTTCAACCATTTTTATAACGCACTGGAATTAATCAAATTATTTTTGTCAAGTGATGTCTACCAGAAAATCTAGTTTCCTTATAAATTCGTCTATTTTGTCTCTGACTTTTATTGTTAACATTTTGGCCTTGCAAGCTAGTCTTCAAAGTGTGTAAGTTAAGTGTTCACGGAAAATATAAGCAAGGTAGGCTTGTCTAAGAAGCCAAAGAGAATCTTTAAATAAATTAGATTGGCATATTCCGATTTCTTGCCTTGAAAGTGCATTAGATGAGTAAACATATTACGGTTTTCAATTTTAGAGAAATTTGTATTTTTCGATTGGGGTTAAGTGCCGAAATGGTAGTGGAGGATGGTCGCAAACGAATGTCTCGCCCAAAAGTTGGTCGCTTCTTCAAAACGTTTGTGAACCACTGCATTACACTACACTATTACACCTATCATTTTCACAAATTTTCGAATACGCTATTTTTTCTCCGTTGTTCATTGTGTTATATTTTAAGGAATTTATTAAAACACAATTGGCTTCTTTAGAGACATCATTATGTAAAAATAACGGGCTAAACTGAACTTCTCCTTGATTACTTGCATTTCTGCATTAAGGCGAACACATGTGTCTATGCGTTGCCATGTGTGAAAGAGTAATGGTTAAATGGGTTGTCGTCTACACCTGTGGAGTAACGGTCAGTGCGTCTGGCCGCGAAACCAGGTGGCCCGGGTTCGATTCCCGGTCGGGGCAAGTTACCTGGTTGAGGTTTTTCCGGGGTTTTCCCTCAGCCCAAGATGAGCAAATGCTGGGTAACTTTCGGTGCTGGACCCCGGACTCATTTCACCGGCATTATCACCTTCATCTCATTCAGACGCTAAATAACCTAAGCTGTTGATAAAGCGTCGTAAAATAACCTACTAAAATAAAATAAAATGGTTGTCATACAGTAACTAGGCCTCCCACTCCAAACAGATATTGGTTTGTGTACTTTATGACGTCCCTTAATGGTTTCTGCTTTTCACTTGTGGTTTTTATTTTATTGGGTTATTTTACGACGCTGTATCAACATCTTGGTTATTTAGCGTCTGAATGATATGAAGGTGATAATGCCGGTGAAATGAGTCCGGGGTCCAGCACCGAAAGTTACCCAGCATTTGCTCGTATTGGGTTGAGGGAAAACTCCGGAAAAAACCTCAACAAGGTAACTTGCCCCGACCGGGATTCGAACCCGGGCCACCTGGTTTCACAGTCAGACGCACTGACCGTTACTCCACAGGTGTGGACTTCACTTGTGGTAGGGAAGATGATTAACGTTTCATTGCAGAACAAACATGAGGAATGAGAAAGAAAAATAAGGGGATAGCTATAGAAATAACGATAGTTTATCGACTGTATGTTGATTTAAAAAAAAATTAAAATACCCATGTTTTTATTTAATAGGGGATTGTGGATACAGGAGGAGAAACGTAACCAATATTATGAATATAATTAGTAATAAAAGATCTCTACTTTAAAGTCTTAAAATGTGTCATAACTAGACTTCGTGGAATTGCCACGAGAATCGTAAGGTTTACTACGCACGCAGTATAGACTGTATGAGAAGGGGACGTGCAACGGATGGAGTATGCCTCTAATGTAAACACTGAGCAGTATACTGCGGTTACAATAAAACCTGTATCCTGCATTCAAGAAATATAATGAATGATCATTGAAGTAGGAAATGTCTAAACATATAAATATACACAATTATTTTGTAGTGAGATATATTAACTCTTAAAATTTAATGTAGGAATATACTCACATCATCCTTGAATATGTGCATTGCAGTGAAGAGTTACGTACATTTTGAGCGACTGCAAAGTGAACCTCCTCCGATGGTCACTCAAACAGTTTTTATATTGGCAAATGTACGTTCAACATCACACGATGTAATAGGTGCATATTTGAAGAACGGGAAGTCACTACTTTTTAGTACACCAACTTCAGACGTCTTATCGTGACCTGATAGTACATAATTTATAATACGAAGTTGTGAATAGGCAGAATTATTAGCAATAACGTTTCTCAACTTATATTTTACTTTTTCTGAAATTAGTAAATTGTTATTTTGGATAACGGTTTGTGATACTTTTTACAATATATTAAGGGATTCTGAGAGTTGTAATTTAGACGATTCTAACAGGGTGATGCTTTTGGACACAATTTTAAAATTAGAATCAATGAACAGAATATCTTCCAATAGCTGTTCAGAACGCAGCTGCAACAGCGGAACTGTCTGTGCTATACAATGCATCAATTATCTCCATTATTTTGCCGTAATATTCTGCATAATAATTAACAGCATCAACCACGTTTTCCAACGGTTCAAGACTGGCTGCGGGGGTAAGGGTATTCCAGCGGCAATTGTTTGGAACAGCAACACTCTCATTGTAGTATGTTTGATTTAATACTTGTCTGCACTGAACAACCACAGTAATGCAAAAACAAGTGCTTACTTAGGTATACATTAGCTGTAGTTCCTCTATCTATTTGGACCGGTCACAACTCTTAATATGAACTGCTTATAATACGAGACCGGGCGGTCGCTCACCTCTTCTATACTACCGTACATCGGCAACCTGATTGCATGCTGCGTGAGGCAATTCAACGAAGTCTAGTCATAACCCTTCCTTTATACATCTATTTTTATTCAAAGTGTCATACATAACCTAATGCAACAATAAACTATCAATTTTAAAAACTAATTAATGCAAGTGAAACAATATGGATATATTTATGGATCTATCTATTATTCCCCCTTTACGGGAGAGCACAGACGGGATAGTCTTCGCACGCAGGCCGCTTCGGGTGGGCTCATTGTACTGCCCGGAATGGAATGGTATGCATGCCATAAGGCCCTCCGCCTCCCCTATAGCCTACATGACTTTACCTTTCCACGTAGGCATCACCGCGGTTCAACCCCATATTTATGTGTACGATATGTGAAGGGACTGAAAAATAAATACAATTAGACCTATTTCAGTGCAAATAGTAGGATAGTCGGTTTATATATTTTACAATATATGCAATGAAGGAGGAAAGAAACTTGCCACCTTACCACATTATCTCCAGTCTTAGTTGCCTCATGAGCGATGCCTTTTTGGTGTCACTTATGAGGTTCAGACCTATCTTCGGGCAGTTGACTAAAGTTTGTGATATAAAACAAATTAGATGCAGGAGTCAATGCGACGACGTTAATAATTTAATGTAGCTGAAAGTGTTTGAAGTAGATATACAGGCTGGAAGTGAAATAATCCTGCAGATTGAAAGGGATGATAAGGTACACTCAATGAATAGAAAATCTATATTACGTTTTGTGATTAAATGCACGGTTAATCGGAAAATTAAGTTGGAAGTTTCAGCAGTCTGGCAACATCGCGCTAACATAATACAGATGCAAGAAGTCAAGGAATTCAGGTATCTCTCCCTAGGTGAACTACATCCCATCTTCCTCTCGGCCTACAATGTTGCAAGTTGGTCATGCATAATTTTAGTTCTACAGACACTCGTCATCTGTGTTAAAGGATTGGACCCAGGGTTGCCAGATAAAGGAGAAGCAGCTGTCGTACCAACTTATGAAAAAAATAGTACTTGAGCATAAAATCTTCGTACATTCATCATTTTACTATTTTTATAGGTAGCGCGCACAAATGTATTTCACATAACACCCAAGAAAGTAGTTCACAGGCATATATATATATATATATATATATTAGGATATATATATATATATATATATATATATATATATATATTAGACTATATATAATTAGGAATATCACTATTTATTGTTCACATCCACAATGACTTTCAACATTCAAACAAATCAGCATCCATTTCTTCATCCAATAAAAAATAGCCTATTACTAATTTATAGTTTATATCCACAATGACACTTAGCATTCAAATTATCATTTCTTCGTCGACACTGTCATCTCCGTAAAGCATACATGATGACGCTTGATCGGAAACAACATTATTATATTGAAAGCTAGCAGAAACTTTACCTTTGACTGGCGCGACGGCAGATATTTAATATCAAGGAATGCGGCAGCTGATGATTAGGCCTACATCAAATTAATTCACCTGCAATCGACTCAAACCCGATACCGCTAAAATATCGGGGCGTTTAGACATCTTAATTCTACTACGGTACTATTTCAATGATGAAATCCTTCCACTGTTGAACATACAATGAAGTTAGCAGATTTCTGAACTTGTAGGCTATTACTGTATTTTATATAACCGTATCTCGTACAATTAGTCAAAATATTCGTATGCGTACGAGTCTAGGATAACAGAGAGGGTTTGGAATTGAACGGGTTACATCAGCTTCTTGTCTATGCGGATGACGTGAATATGTTAGGAGAAAATCCACAAACGATTAGGGAAAACACGGGAATTTTACTGGAAGCAAGTAAAGAGATAGGTTTGGAAGTAAATCCCGAAAAGACAAAGTATATGATTATGTCTCGTGACCAGAATATTGTACGAAATGGAAATATAAAAATTGGAAATTTATCTTTTGAAGAGGTGGAGAAGTTCAAATATCTGGGAACAACAGTAACAAATATAAATGATACTCGGGAGGAAATTAAACACAGAATAAATGTGGGAAATGCCCGTTATTATTCGGTTGAGAAACTTTTATCATCCAGTCTGCTGTCGAAAAATCTGAAAGTTAGAATTTATAAAACAGTTATATTACCGGTTGTTCTGTATGGTTGTGAAACTTGGACTCTCACTTTCAGAGAGGAACAGAGACTACGGGTTTTTGAGAATAAGATTCTTAGGATAATATCTGGGGCTAAGAGGGATGAAGTTACAGGAGAATGGAGAAAGTTACACAACACAACTGCACGCATTGTATTCTTCACCTGACATAATTAGAAACATTAAATCCAGACGTTTGAGATGGGCAGGGCATGTAGCACGTATGGGCGAATCCAGAAATGCATATAGAGTGTTAGTTGGGAGGCCGGAGGGAAAAAGACCTTTAGGGAGGCCGAGACATAGATGGGAAGATAATATTAAAATGGATTTGAGGGAGGTGGGATATGATGATAGAGAATAGATTAATTTTGCTGAGGATAGGGACCAATGGCGGGCTTATGTGAGGGCGGCAATGAACCTCCGGGTTCCTTAAAAGCCAGTAAGTAAGTAAGTAAGTAAGTAAGTAAGTAAGTAAGTAAGTAAGCAAGTAAGTAAGTATGCGTACGACTATTTTCGTACGTATGGCAACCCTGATTGGATCCTTCATCCCGTTCGGCATAGATTGTATTTGTAAGGATAGTGAGTCATCATTAGACATTTTCAGGCTGTGGGGTTCCCTGTAAGTCAAGTTTTCCCCATGACACAGGGGCATCGCTTCACATAACACAGATTAAACGCATGGCAAGAATCCAAGGACCGTTCTCAATGAAAGGAACATGAATTTCCTTCCTTAACGGAAATCGATGCCTGAAACTCTGTATTTGTACTGGAAAACTACGGACTGAATTGATGTTTTATTGGATAGTTAGTATTGTCTAGATTATATATCAACAATTGACTCGATATTTACCTGTACTTGATATCAAGACACATTATCACTAGTTACAGTAGCATGCATATTATCCCTTTATTTGCGCTCCTGTTGAGTAATTTATAATTACATCCTTGAGAGAAACTACTACAGTCATTGGTAGGTAGATGTGACATTGAAATAAAAACTGTCCTATGAAATTTACATATGTAATTATTTTAATAGGCAAAAACGATGCGGAGTGAGACCTTGAAACTGTTGATACTCCACAACACGTGAAAATCTAAACGACATGATTGATAGGAAGTTGTACTTATTTCTTCATCATACAATGGGGAAATGATTTTCACGAGGACAAAGGCAGACATTACAAACGTTTAAATGATGTCTTCACAACCTATGACTTCTCTATCGCTGTCGCGCAACGGATTTTCTTTGCTTTATTATATTTATATTGTATATCCAATTATGAAAACATGTATTCTTTGTATGGAAGCCGCTAATTGGAAATCGAATTGGCTGAAAGAGCTGGAACGAGAAATAAACAGATTAGGTCTAAATTGGCTATGGAGAGAACTAGGGTCTATAAACACGAAAACGATTGGAAGAATAGTGAAAGAGACGGCAAACGAAATTTCGAGGCAAGATATTTTTAGTAATATTAAAGACCTAGGATCACTGAAATACTATAGGGAGGTTAAACAGTTTTGGGAACAGGAAGAATATATTAGACTAAATTCAAGGGAAGAGAGAACAGGAATGGCATGGTGGAGATTAGGTATCTGGAGGCTCAAGAATAAGAGAGGGAACGTAGAGAAGGATAAATGTGCTTTGTATGGACTAGCGGAAGACGCAATGCATATTGCGTTAAAGTGTCAGGTAACGAATGATTTCAGACACAGTTGGATGGATCAAAAATTTCTACAAATAAACGCTATAGTTGCTTATAAAAAATGAATGGTCCCCATAATGCCAGCAGTCTGCATAAATTAGGAAAATTTCTTTTTAGAGTTAAAATTAGATGGGAAGAGAAAGTCAAAGTTCTAACGGATATGGAATTATAAATGTTGAGTAGTCGGACACGATAGGAAACTACGAAAAGTAGTCAATGAAGTTAACAGAATAATTTTTAAGAGATTGAGTATAGACGTGAAAAAGCTAAAGTAAGAGTTTTAAATATAAGAGCTATACTTATTATTAGTTTATTATTATTATTACTATTATTATTATTATTATTATTATTATTATTATTATTATTATTATTATTAGGGTGTACAGAGGATACTTATAGGTTCAATATGTAGTTGTTCTTGTAATGTTTGTGTAGAGAGTGATGGAGGATTAAGAACTGGAACACATCTAATCCGCCATGACGTGAACAAAGATTGATGAAATAAAAAAAATAAAAAATAAAAATAAATAAAAATATTATATATCAAAGACCAGCTTGGCGTGAAGCTGTGAGAAGTTGGTTTCCAGGACATGCGACGGGTAGGCTGTTCGACCTAATTCGACAGTTTTGACGTTCGAGGTATCGGGAAACAAACTTATTGCTCAGAACTCACAACTGTAGAAACATGATTGTACTGGAGAAAATTCCAACACCGTATTTCATCAGCTGAATATGACGGTGGTGGCACTTCGCTGAATGCAGAAATAATAATGCAGTTTAATGTATTCTGACATATTTTATAGGGTTAAAACATTCTAATTCATTTATTGATTTGTTTCTCCTCATCAAGGAATATGCACAAATTCGATGTGTTCGGGTAAAGGGGGTGAAATCATTTTTTGTGCAAATGGAGTCTTGTTCCCCAGGTGAATACACAGTTAAATTCTAAAAGTGGGTGTGCAAAAACAAAAGAATACTAGTAATTGTTGTTGATGTTTAGTCAGCTGTCCGAAGACAGGTCTGAACCTCATAAGTGACACCAAGAAGACACCACTTACGAGGCAACTAGGCCAGAAGATAATGGGATAGGGTGGCCAGTTCCTTTCCCCCCTCCATTACATACATCGCCGACTAGCTACATATTACACTAGTCAGATGTATACAATCAATTGTTCTTCCTCTGACACATATCGTCAAGTGAGATGTACTGTCTGTTAATAGATGTACTGTACATATCACCCAGAACCTCAGTCAGAGGATATTAGTATTTGATGTGTTTTATTTGTGTAGAAAATTATATGCAATAAGGGTCCTAAGTTTAATTTTCGTTTGAATCGATGATTGCAAAAAGCACATGAGTCGCCAATTCTTAAATTTACAGGAGAAGCAATAAACTAATTTGTATTCATATTGCTGCTTCGAGGATAACCTGCTCAGTCTATGTAGCCTAATACAAATAACCATTCGTATTAGATGAGTTCATTGTAGTTAATGTATTTCACTAATGTAGAGAGAAATTTGAATTAATAAGTTTGTGACTCATGTGGTTTTTGCACTAATCAATTGAACTGAATATTTGCTTTTAAATAAACATTGCCTTTTTAATGCATACTAAAGTATTTGACATAGCAAAACTAAAGTTATATACTTAATGTAATTTGTTAATGTAATTATTATTATATTATAATGAATACAAATCTCAAACATTAAGAAATCTGTGGTTTTTTTAGTCCTTATTGGCAGAAATATGTGTTTTTTTTAGTCCTTATTGGCAGAAATCTGTGTTCAAACTTGATCAGTACCTTCTCATAATATTTTATCACCCTCCTCTTCTTCTTCATCATCTACCGACGGCCATTGTTTTAGGTCGTAATACCATGGCTGGAACTCATGAGGGATGTATGAGACAAGTTTTTCAATATCTTGAAGTTTGGACTTCTTGATGGGTACCTTTCCTAACGGATTTGATTTCCCGACAGCAAAAATGGTATTGGGCTTATTGAACTTTAAAGTATGTGAAGATATGCCATCGATATAGCGTTGTACAACAACAGTGTCCTTGTTCTCTGCTTCATATTTGAAGGTCATAAACTCAGATGGTGCAAATGAAATCTTCGAATGTCTTGGAACTTCTTTTCCATGTGATTAATTGGAAAGACATCTCCGCTTATAATGAATGAGCTGGCCAACAGGCTTTGAAGTCGAATATATCTTCAGCTGCCAGATTTTCAACTGAAAGTTTTGTGCATGTTCCTTCAATGATTGTTTTGTATTCTCCAGGAACGTAGATCCTATCATGCTTCTTCACTTCTTCCTGATGACATCGAAATCTCTGTCATTAGGCAGGAATGAATGTCCACGTTGTGGAAAGTAGTGAATTATTTCATCAATCTTTCAGTATGAGTTAGAGAGAGAAAGAATCTGATGACAGTATGATTCTTGTTCTGCCCTTGGCAACCGTCTGAAAAAAAAAAAAAAACATGCAGAATTCGTACTGTTTCAGGCACACATGTTTCTATGTATTTCAGAACCATTGAACACACCTCATTTGCACCCTTCTTGGCTTCTCCTTCATGGTATTTGAAGAATTTAGAATCATCAGTCTTCAGATTATGAATTCCAAAACAGTAAACTCATAATTGCCTCAAACAGAAGACATCTGGGAGTGGCAGATGCGGAAGAGGCATATTTTGCATGAAGTCGAAAGTTATCGCCGTAGTGTCATCCCTTTCCTTGCAAATGTTTGAAACTTCTGTAAGTACTGGCAACGTGATGGCTGAAAAAGTTTGCTATTAAATCGCTGCAAGTTCATAATACTCGTTGAGTACAAAAACAGCATGAGTAATTGGCTCATGTGCCTTTGGTCTCACTTACCTATATGAGAGCTTGATATTCTAGCAAAGACTAATCAGACTCATGCGCCTTTTACACCATATGTGTAACTACCTTCTACGAGTAGGATTTCGACTTTAACTCAATTTCGTAAAAATGTTGACTCGTGTTGTTTTTGCAATCATCAATTCATTTATCTCAAAACTCATTTTATGACTTATCTCCCTTTACCCAAACACTACGGCATTTTATTACTCGTTAATATTTACAAGCGAATCGCCTAAAATCAAACTGCACTTTATAGAAATATTTGATTTTTCAAGCAAGACGAAAAACTAATGCAGGTTGACTCCAAACGGTAATTTTACTACTAAAGTTAAGTCAGTTAAATTCCATTTGACTCCAAACGAGCAGTTTATCACATTCCCTGCAAAATTCTGCACTGAAACATATATATACACACATACCGGGCTTGACTTCTATGTTCTTCTATAAATCAGAAGGTCACAGAGGACATTCAAATTGTATATCACAATTTGTGTAAAAGAACAAAAAATATGGCGACTAAGCAAATAGGCCTACCAACGGACATAAGGATTCCATTTGTGCGTAAGGGATTTCCATGTCTCCATGTCATCTCCAGTCTTTAACTTATACTTATTAAATATAAATACACTCCTCAGCTATAGGGGATTGGGATTAATCATATGCATGAACTGGGAATGTTACACGTTAATTATCTAAAATGCGTCTAGAATATAGATACTTAAAATTCATAATTACCTTATGTATACATTTTCATGCATTCACATTTTTTCTTATATCCGTATGTATATACACAAGGACATAAATGTGAATTCTATCCCTTCCAGATTTTGTAAGCTTGCTAATGAATAAAATAGCTGTGTATGAGGTTTTATCAACAGTAATGACACTAGAGGATTCGATTTATCTAGAGAAAATCAAAACTCAAGTGGGATTTAATTGACTATAACACGATTAGAAGAAAGTATGTAAAGATTAGAAGAAATAAAGTACTCTAATACAATAAAATATTAATTGACTTACTAAAATTCTATTTCATTAGTGTTAGCTTCACCAAAACGTTTGAACGGAGCCGCCATTTCCAGTTGACTATCTATGCGATAAACAAATGACAATCGCAAAGCATGTTTTGTAGTACCGTAAAGAATTTACAGTTTGAAATATTGAAAAAAAAAAAAAAACAAAACAAAACAAAACAAATAGGTCTAGTAGGTAGATGGTAAAAACAAAGAAAGTGTATAAAGATTAGAAAAAATAAAGAACTATAATACAATAAAATAGATATTAATTGACTTATTAAAATTCTATTTCACTAATGTTAGCTTCACCAAAACGTTTGAACAGAGCCGCCATTTTCAATTGACTATCTATGCGGGAAACAAATGACGATCGCTAGGCATGTTTCATAGTACGGTAAAGCATTTGAAGTTTGAAATGTTGGCAAACAAAAAAACAAATCTAGGGAAGTGATAAAAACAAACAAATGCTAGGAAAAATGATAAAACAGGCAAATGCTAGGGAAGTGATAAAATTGTAGCGATTGACAACCATGATTGGTTGAAACACGTCCTTTCGTATCGTTTTATTGGTCAAAAGTAGTAGGCCTATGACGTAGTTAAAAGTGTAATAATCCGAAAGATTCTATTGTTCCCCGCTATTTTCTTTCCAATTTATTCAATACACCAATATTGACCCTCTGCGGTGGCTGAATGGTCAGATCTTCAGACTGTCACGCAGGCGGTCCGGGTTCGATTCCCGCTCAGATCTGGGAAAAATCCATAGTGACACTTGTGGCGGACAAGGTCGCAGTTGGGGATTTTCCCGTTTTTCCCCAAATTAGACATTTACATCATTCCGTCATCATTTCTCCACTTCGTTATCATTCCGTAGCGTTCTCCGAACGCCGGCCGGCGACGCATGAAGGGTGCTGGCCTGGGGACGAGTGGGGTTGCCTGCTCGAAATGTGAGCACATAGATAACCTTAGTGTGGTCGGCCGGTGTGGGTTTGGGAATGCGTCACCAGAGGGCTAGCGCAATAGATCTGGGCCATAGCGCCTCCCTCCGTCAAATTCAATTCAATTCAATTCAATTCAATACACCAATTCATAAAAATGCAAGTTGCAAGAGGAGAAAAATGCAACTCGGCTGGCATGTTATCTTCTCATTATCCCATAATGGTATCCGCAGTCAAAAACTTAAATAACTTAATAATAATACGAGTAATAATAACAATAATAATAATCATAATAATAATAATAATATTATTATTATTATTATAATTATTATTATTATTATTACAAAAGTTTTCGTTGGTGGAAAAGTCATTTTAAATTATTCTGCTATTTTACAATTCATTTGTACCCAATTTTTTTAATATCTTTTTCAAAATGATCAATGTATCTCAATGATGTCATGATTAACCTCGTGTTCTTTCCGTCTGGTATTCTCGTCACATGTTCAAATCAATTATGGTATCTTTATTAAATTTTAATGCCATATCTCGATTTTACGCAGTCTTTTTTATTCCTTAATTTCTAGTCGATCGAGCTCTTGATGCTTCCAAATAATGTTACCATTTTGAACACTCTTACTTTGTTTTTTTGAAATCTATACTACACGACTTGGGTACTATATCATATAACTCGGTATAAGAATGTATAATACGCCACTTTGACATTTTGAAAGATACTCTGTAGATAAGGAGATCGTCAAAGATTACGTGCTACATTTTAGTACAGTACTAGAAGACTCAATCTACGTGATTTTTAATCTGTAAACCTATATAGAGTATAAACCTGGTGTGATGAAGCTTGTGATTGAATAGCACAGTGATTTCAACTGATGCCCATAGGAGCAAGCTCGCGCTTTAGAGCCCAGGAGAGCCTGAGCGCTTTACATCGGAAAGTAAAGAGACAGACGAAAGAGGTAGTCTATGCCGCTTGGTTGAGCTACATACAGGGATGGCCAGCACTGATTCAATGGATAAAGGGAAGAGAACTTATTAAAACTGTATCTATGTTAATTTTTAGATTTGTCTGAGAAGTATAAGTGCATTATAAGAATGTAAGTTTTAATTTTAATGCTCATTTTTCACAATGTTGCTTTTTTATTCAAAATGAATATTTTCTCAACTTTTTTACAGAAAAGTGAAATCTTCAGATATGTTTGTTTAGTAGCCTTACAGGTACTAAAACAATGTTTTCGTAAATCTAATATATCGTAAATACGTATTACTAAAGATAGTGTATTAAAATGTTTGAAAATATTCGCATGGAAAATGTTTGTAAGGAAATGAATTAACAAACCAAATACTGTTACATCACAAACAAAAGATATGTGCATATATGTTGGTAAAACGTGAGCTCTATAGCTTCAGAACATTTCGAGATAATTTAATATTCTGATGATAGGAAGTTGCTCACCAGTATCACCTAAAAGCATAATGCGATAAGAGTTTTATTATGTAATATTAGTTACAGTTAAAACATATACGTAGGCAACTTTGCTTTGTACTATAATATTGAATTGATTACTTTTATAAGGCTAAAGATACCATCAATATCAATTTCAACTTATGTCATATTCAGTGTCTTTCTTTGGGATAACACTTTTTTTATGAATGATGTGTGTAATTCACTTAGTACAGTATAGTTGTAGTTATTATGGAATTTGTGTGAATATTCCTTATTTACTCTTTATTATGTTATTAACGTTTAAAACACAACTGCAATATTAGGCTAAGAAATAGGTGTTAGTACTTCTGTTTTACACACAATATAGAAAATAACAAATATAAAGAAGCCATGTAAAAATAACGACATAAAATTTCACGTTCCGTTTGAAGTTTGTGCACCACTGTTTTCTTAATCCAACAGGCTGCTTATTCCTCCTAGCATACCTAGCGCTTGATGTCCGCGCACGACGTCAAGGTCAGAAAAATGCGCTTGCTTTGACATCACTGAAATAGGACTTTGATTTGGATGAGAGCGGAGGCACTATTACTGAATGTTATATTTCATAATACTGTATTTTCAGAGTTGTATGTTGTTATCCGAAGTACCTTAAACATTTACTTCAATATGACCACAATGATGAGCAATTTCTTTTTTCTGTCCGGAATTATTTCACGCGAAGTCCAACTCGATTTGACAGATGTTATAGTGTATGTGGATGACTTCCTTCGTCAAGATTGTCAAGAAGATTAATAGCTATTTCCCAATTCCCTCTATAGAATTGAAGGCTGTTTCCCCTTCCCCTCTGCCGCAGCCCTACCTGTCACGTGTCGTGAAGGCCATGCGCGTGTGAGGCAGACAAGCTTCTGGGAGCAAGGTTGATAGCCTTGATCTCTCGATGACTCTACACATGCTCTCGTTTTTATTTGTTCACATATTACCTGTTGCTCTTGTCATTCGATGCTTCGGTACATCATCGATTTATCATAATCTTTAGTAGTAGTAGTAGTAGTAGACAACAGTATTTCCATACTTATTTACTTTACTTACTTACGGCTTTTAAGGAACCCGCAGGTTCATTGTCGCCCTCACATAAGCCCGCAATCGATCCCTATCCTGTGTAAGATTAATCCAGTCTCTCTCATCATATCCCACCTCCCTCAAATCCATTTTAATATTATTCTCAGGGGCGAATCTAGCTACTTGGCGCCTCTATGCAGAGAAAAATATTTCCGCCTCTCATTTCGACATGAATGTACCATCAAGTAACCAATATCATCAATACCATACCTGAATAATAATAATAATAATAATAATAATAATAATAATAAATACATGCATATTGAACTCACCAAAGTCAAGTCAGCGAATGAGCGGTCTAGGTTGAAAATTTGTCGATCACATCTTCATAGTCTAGTTGCTGTGTAATGTCATAATTCATGGAGAGGACGGCAATGCTGCTGACTCGATCTTGCGACATGGATGGTCGTAATTAATTCTTGAGTCTTTTGGGGAGTGAAAAAGAGCGATCCGCCGAACAACTTTATTGGTAGCAGCGGTTGACAAGAATATCCGTAATGCAATTGAATCGGTTGTCTGAAAAACTACACATATCCTTCGCTTTAGCTATGGACATGTGTAGTTTCTCAAACAACCGATTCAATTTATATATTAGGAAAGAGTTCTTGAATGTGATTTTCAAGCAACACTCTATAGGCCAACAATGTACTTAAGGAGGATACTTTTATTTCGTTGCTCTTAATAGGTATATTTGCTTTAAAATGAATAATCTCATCACTAAAAAATTCTTCCAAGTCGTCTTTGTAATGCTCTTGCAATTTTCTAGCACATTTTAATAGTTCAGTGGTCTCGTCCAGCCATATTACTTAAGAACTCAAATCTGCTATAAAACTTTTCCAATGATTTTTTCCTTTTCTCCTATTTATATATATATATATATATATATATATATATCAGTCTGTCTCTAACAGCCAGAAATATAGTCACCCGAAAATCTTCTTTTCCTTCAAAAGTAGTATCAAACTCGGCTGTTTCGTCCACTTTCAGTTTTTTTACAACTGTAAACAAAGTGGCCGCACTCGTGAACAGCGAATATTTTCTAAATCCACTTCAGATCACGATGATATTACATGATGCATGCGCTTGTAGAAGCAGTTTTAGAACTATGGAGTCGATCGATATCTGCGTCTCGTAGAGCAGTGGTATAGTGCTCACTTAGTGATGACAAGGTTGTGAGTTTAAGCAATCTTCAAGTTATAGTTTTATTATATTACCGTTCTTTAGCGATATAAATAATGTTCAAGTTATCATTTGTATTCTGCTATCTTTCTTTAGCGACATAAATAATATTCAAGTTATCATTTGTATTCTGCTATCTTTCTTTAGCGATATAAATAATATTTAAGTTATTCGTTATTTAGCGATATAGGTAAATGATATTCAAGTTATCATTTATGTTCTGTTACCGTTCTTTAACGATACAAATAATACAAATTTAATATTAGATTTGGAACAATACAGTTGCATAATACTAGTGTTAGTTGTTTCTTTTTATATTATTACATTATACTACCCTGAAACACAATAAAATTGAAAGGAATAGCGAGGATTTGAACCCGAGATATTAACATCTAAATTCCGACGTTCTTCCGACTGATCTACGAAGGCACAAATAGAGAAGCATATACGAAAAAAATTGGCCCAATCCCCCTCCAAGACGTCCTGATCATTTGTGGAAGCTCGTCCAGGATGCATGGGATGCCATGGCTGAGAACAGTCGCTATTTGAAAATACTAGTCTATTCCATGCCACTCTACTGCAAGATGTGATCGAGATGGGATGAAAAAAAAATGTAATGTTTTATTTAACGACGCTCGCAACTGCAGAGGTTATATCAGCGACGCCGGATGTGCCGGAATTTTGTCCCGCAGGAGTTCTTTTACATGCCAGTAAATCTACTGACATGAGCTTGTCACATTTAAGCACACTTAAATGCCATCGACCTGGCCCGGGATCGAACCCACAACCTTGGGCATAGAAGGCCAGCGCTATACCAACTTGCCAACCAGGGCGACGAGATGGGATGAAGATGGACAAAATATTGAATCGTGGCTTCTTTTTTTAAAATGTTTAATTGTTTGAATTCTCTAAGGCAGACGCTAGTAAGTTTGTTTTGTTTATGTTACGAAAGATATTTTTGTTGAGAGTAAAATCTTTCTTTCTTTCTTTCTTTCTTTCTTTCTTTCTTTCTTTCTTTCTTTCCATTTGAAGCCATAATGTCATAATAGATTATGATAAAGTCATGGCATAATACATTCATGAGCCTGATGTTAATTACTAAAACAGTCATAAAACAGACATGAGCAATTCTATTTTCTCTGTCTGTTAAAAAACAAAAAAAGAAACCTAAGCACTGGGTTGTTTTCGAACGCAACAATACCAGCCCGGAACGCTGCCATTACACTCTAACAGTAACACGCAGAACATATTAATTATAACCAGGGAAAGGATTTATATGTAAATACATATTTACTTATAAAGCTAATATAATTTATATTTTGCATTATCTTTATGTTTCACAATGTGTAGGGTTGAAAAATCCTACTTTTATTTTCCATATTTTTCCATATTTTAGAGTTTAGTACATATTTTCGTTAATTTCCATATATTTTCCATATTTCATATAAAACAGTCCATATTATATTAGGTTTAACAATAAAACAAAACAAAATTCCATTAACTTTTAAAAATACATTTCAACAATAGAGATTTAAACACATGTTCAGTAATCCCTTTAACATCAGAGTTATTTGAAAATTAGCAGTCCTATCAACAATGGGAAAGTAAGTTACAAAACTGTATTAATTTAATTTAAAATTTTTAACAGACTTCAGTTGTGCAGCTCAACAGTTAAATGCCAGTCAGAGTACACATAGGTTCAGTTTTGTAAATCATACTATAAAGACGGTAAATATGCCAAAAGTACGTCATTCAGTCAATTTAAAATCAAAACTAACAAGTTACATTTCAGAATTTAAAGAAGATGGTTTATCAACTGACAATAAAATATTATTTTGTAATTTGTGTCAGTGTGCAGTATCATCTACACAAAAGTTCCTGGTGCAACAACACATTACAACTAGTAAACATCAGGCCAACAAACAACTAAATTCCAAGCAGAGACAATTGTTTTTAACACAACCAACAACATCGAATGTAAGATCTGAGTTTAACATCGACCTGTGCCGTTCTCTCATCTCTGCTGATATTCCTCTCTACAAACTAAAGAATAAGGTCTTCAGGGAATTCCTTGAAAAATATACTCAACATACAATCCCGGATGAGTCAACACTTAGGAAGACGTATGCTCCATCCATCTACGATGAGACAATACAGAAGATAAGAGATGAAATTAAAGATAGTTCAATTTGGGTTTCCATTGATGAGACTCCCGACAAAGAAGGTAGACTTGTTGGTAATGTAGTTATCGGTTTGTTAAGTGAACAATATTCTGAACGAATTCTTTTACATTGTGATGTTCTAGAAAAGTGCAATAACAAAACTATAGTTAAACTGTTCAACGAAGCTATGGGTATCCTGTGGCCAAAGGGTATTATGTACGATAATGTGTTATTCTTTATTAGCGATGCTGCCCCTTATATGGTCAAAGCTGGACAAGCATTATCTGTTGTATATCCTAAATTGACTCATTTTACTTGTGTGGCGCATGCATTTCATCGTGTGGCAGAAGTGGTCAGAGACAATTTCCCTAAAGTAGATTTGTTGATTTCATCAGTGAAAAAAGTATTTCTCAAAGCTCCCAGTAGAGTTAACGTGTTGAAAGAAATGTACCCTGAAATTCCATTGCCACCAAAGCCAATTTTAACTAGATGGGGTACATGGCTAGAAGCAGTTGAATATTATGCCGAACATATAGACTCTATTAACAATGTTCTCCTTGCATTGGACTCTGAAGATGCAGTCTCAATTGATACTGCGAAAACAGTTACCTGTGACATAAGTGTGAAGAATGACTTAGCTCACATTCAGCATACATTTTCATGCATCATAAAAACGCTCAAAAGTCTCCAAAATAGGCACCTTTCACTATCTGAAAGTTTTGAAATTATAAATAGTACTGTGGAACAACTGAATCGTGGTAGAGGTAAAGTTGCAGATGCAGTAAGAGCTAAGGTGGACACTGTACTTTCAAAAAACCCTGGATATGAAGAACTACAAAAGGTTGTTGCTGTGATGAGTGGTGAATCAACAGTGAAGATTAACTTGGACTTATCCCCAGCAGACATTGTGAAATTGAATTATGTACCAGTTACTTCTTGTGACGTCGAACGCTCTTTTAGTCAGTATAAATCTATCCTCAGAGACAATAGAAGAAGATTCACTTTTCAGCACTTGAAAGAAATGTTTGTAACCTATTGTTATGGTAACAGACAATAAAAATTGTGTTTTGTTGAAACTACATTGGAAGATAAGGTACGTCCATTATATTTTTTGTTTAGTTTGATTAAAATGTACCAATATTTAACGTACATAGTCATTTTTTTATAATTTTAAGTCCATATTTAATTCCATATTTTGGTAAAAATCCATATTTAATTCCATATTTTGGTAAAAATAACTACATATATATTTACATATTTCATATATTTTTAGTCCATATAAATCCGTTCCCTGATTATAACTGTAGATATCAGGCAATGTGGACCAACAACATGTAACATCTCCTGTCTCCGAATTGTAGCGAGATACCCGAAGGGAACTTAGCTTCTAGAGAGCGGCCACTTTTTCTTTCGACAGCTGTACATATTTATCTTGCTCTTTTCGATGTCAGCGTTTTCATAATATGTGTCATACATAGAATAATTCTCTCGAACGTACACGTTTATTACAGTCCCAATATCGATATCAACACTTTGCAACAATTTAATTCTAGCATTAAATCATTCCAAGATCGCTGACCAAATGTTGTCATTACCGCAGTTTCCAGACTTTGTAGACTACTCCACATTCCAGTCGCCTCGCACCTTAGTGAAGTCTTTTGAGATCCGTCATTTAGAATAACTTCCAAATCTGGTAAGCTATTATTTCTGCCCAATTTACATTGAGACTGTAGCAGGCATCATGACGACCTGACCAGCGTGTTTCTGAAGGCCGTTTTACGGAGACTGGACTATTTAATTGTGATTGCAAAACACTACTATCTATATTGAACACCAGACGTCACGGTGAATTCTGATGAATATTATGGAGAGGAAGATACAGGCGGTTTACTTGATAATCTTTTAGGTGAAAGGCAGAAGAATTATCTAACTGTGATGAAGATAGTGATGTGACAAAGAAAGTTAGAAGAAATAAGAAAATTTAAAGAAAAATTTTACTTTGAAGAATCGAAAGAGGTCTGAGTCTAAGAATGAAGATGAGATGAGGACAAATAGTTCAATTTCGTGCTCCCACAAAATACAGAAGGAAAGCGTAACCAAGAAGAAAACAATCAAACTGACACGAAAACCAACTTCATAGGTACATGATCAACATCCCCCTTCTAACAATACAGCAGCATTTTTCCTGAAGCTGACTACACGTTTTAGAGAGGAAAATAGCCTACAGAATTATTTGAAGTATTCTTTGACTGTAACGTTATTGATTTTTTTTTTGTAACAGAAACCCAACGTTATGCTTTATTTCTAAATGTACAAGGTTTGCAAATAACAGCTGAAGAAATGAAGTCCTTAATAGGAATTCTTCTCTTGAATGGCTACAGTTTTGTACCTAGCAGATATTACCAGTAAAGTGCTCTGGACACGCAATGAATTAGTTTACAATTGCATGTGGTGTGATCGATTTGAAAAAATTGTGCTATTTGTCCATTGTGCCGATAATACTAAATTTTAGATCGGCCAAACAAAATGTGTAAGCTCCGACCTCTGGTAAATCTGATAAAGGAGAGATTTATGAAAAATTACATTCTGGCATAATGTATGAATTTTGATGAATGTATGATTCCCTATAGACGTCATCCTGCAAACATTTCATCAGGAGAAAGTTTCGGCTTCAATTATGGTGCCTAAACATTGTTTATGGGTATATCTAATATCTTTTGAAATGTACCAAGGAAGAGGGTAAGTGCAAATGATCACTTTGAATTTGATTATATTAAATGTGCAGCACTTATCGTTGAAATGCTCGACAATTTGCCACATGATATGAAGAGCCTACCCTTCCGACTGTACATACTTTGATAACCTGCGAGGACTGGCTGGCTGGCTGGCTGGCTGTCCTCGTGTACTCAAGCAATGCATTAAGAGTGAAGTGGGACTCTGTAAAATGTTTTGAAAAATGATATATAAATCTTAGGAAGTGCAACTAAACCAAGGAGCATTGAGGTGCGAACCCTTGGTATTTGTAAAAGCTTGCTCCATTGCCCTGTTATTATCATACAAGAAATAAAATAATAAAAGATATTGAATGGTGTAGCCTAGTGATGTTTTTCTGTCATTCCAATGAATAAAACTTAAAATGATGAAATGTGAAGACAAGAAATCTTGCTCCCGTATCTGCCTAGCAGTATCGTATGAAAGTAGATGATTTTAAACAAAACCGAGTTTAATTACATAATAAGGACGTAAGTTTGAACAAATGTTGAAAAAGTTACAAAAATCGCCACATGTCAGAAAACCAGGCAGATTAGGGTTAATTTACTATGCCAATATTCGACGGCATTGTTAAGCCTTTCTTCCTCACTCAAGACTGCTTCCTACACATTCCATAACCATGTTTACGGTGTTGTAATTGTAGATGGGAAACACAAAATGTATGTATTCTAAAATGATCGAAAAGTTATGGACATAAAAGGTGAGGACAAAATGTATGGTTGGACGTAAATTGTATGGACGAATCGGTTGTGGACAAGAAAACATGGACGAAAGTGAGTGGATGAAAGGTAATGGACGAAATAAATTGTGGACAAAAGGTAATGGACGAAAGCCCCGCAAACCTTTTGTTTTCTAGCAAATCTCTTCTATTTAACACACAAATTTTGGAATTATGTGTCTCATCTTCTTTTCTATAATTCTAGTATTTTTACTGCAATCTTCTTACATTTCAAAGAAATCTCTATTTTAAGCGTAGGATCTCACGTGATAGTGAGTTGTAATTTATTTCTCTAGAAGGATTGTTTAAAGTTTTAAGGCTGTGTGATTTGTTTTCTGGCAAACATGATGAGATACGTGATGAGAAGAGTGGGTATAGAGTGAGTTTTCTTGTAACGCATTATTTTTACAATTCGTCATTTTTATTTCATCATTATTTAATTATCTTTTTGTCCCCATCTTAGCTATTCTCTCAGCCTCTGCATAAACGGATCGTTAAATAAAGAATTAGCATTAAATATACGCATGACTATACTTTAGAATTACGAGTTGGTTGCGAAAAACACACACATACACACACAAATACATACATTGCGCAATTCTATCCTTTGCTGCAGTTGAGGCACTAGCTTTCCTAGCTGGAAACCTAGCGGAGCTGGGTTCGGTTCCTGCTATGAAAATAGAATAGGCCACATATATCCCTCCTACAATACAATGGATATGTTTCTTGCCATCTGTTTATTTAAACTGTCGTCGTTCTCGGCGGTTTGGTGGTTGGATCAGAGGTTCGCGGGATCGAATACAGCTCAGGACGCTGCATTATTTAGGAGGATCAAATCCTTGTATGACTCTCTGGGAAGGAAATGAAGTTGAGCAACTATATAGCAGATGCACGGCGCGTAAAAGAATCCTGTCATTGATATACGACTTCAGCTAAATATATCAGCCATTTCTCGCCGGCGCGGCGTTGGATTTCGACGTTGAGTAACCTCTGCAGTTGTACGCTTCTTTAAATAAAATACCAGTCGTACTACTAATTCAAACCGTAGCCTTACATCATGCCCTCTACGTGATCAGAAACTTCTGCTATTTGTAAATATTGCTTGTTTATAGTTCTTACACAAATGAGGACAAAACGAGTCAAAGAACACACTTCTTGAAAACGTGATGATGATGGCGATGATGAGGACGACGACGATGATAATAATAATAATAATAATAATAATTATTATTATTATTATTATTACCTGCAGGTAGAAGAAATGTCGGCAGGCCACGGATGAGATGGTCGGATCAGTTTTCTCGAAGACGGTACGAGCCACAAGGCTTATGCCGTGATGAAGATGATGATGATGGTTATTATTATTATTATTATTATTATTATTACTATTATTCTTATTATTAATATTATAGTGTAGATAATTTTTCCATTTTCTTTATGTTGAATAAATTATTACAAAGGTTTTATCTTTCCATTTTAATAACGGAACTCGAGTACACTAAGCTTGTCTTTTGGGCTTCCGAGACATTTTTAGTGTGACTAAATTTTTTTCATGAAATCTTCGTGAGTTTCAACAGCTCTATATTTCAAATGTAAAGCACAAATAAATGTGCAATATGTCGTGCATTCTAACAAAGATTTTTGCTAGAAGTCAAAATCGACTGGTAATTATGCCTATAAAATACTGTAATTCCAAAGTTAAATGTTTATACAAGTTAATCTTCTTATGTAGGCCTAAGAAGCTTAAAAAATGATTCATAAAATAAAGTAGTGGCTCTTGTATGTAACAGTGATGAAGTTATATTGCTTGGCCTGATCTGCTACTTTATCACTATTAATACAAGTCCTAAAATAGAACTTATTGTATGTAATAGTTTAGGATGTATACTTATTTGACTATTTCGTTTATATGACGTCATTCCATTTTCGACCAATGAAGTGTAATGAAATTTTGAATTCCAACCAATCACACTTTGCGATCATTTTTGCAGCTAGATTTATCGCTATCAATTTATCGCATGGACGTTCTTTTGTTTAGTCGTTGTAGCCAACTGTTTCCCCGTAAATTGATGATCATGAATACATTAAGATGCAACTACACGGTTAAACTGTTCTTTCAACTTTAAAGCAATGAATGCAAGATTGATATTTAATATTAATTAATATATTTACGCAGTGAAGACGACGTTCAAAACTGCGCACCATGTAGACACAAAATCTTCATGCATCTTAATTGAACGTACTTTTTAAACTTGATTCTTTCAATATTCTTCCCAGATTGCACGCATAGCCGATTGGAATATTGAACTGTGTAGATCCAGTTTTAGTTCCGTTACACACTACAGCGAGAATGCGTTTGTCGAGCTATAAAAAATGCTTTCCTGTAGCACGAGTAAAGGTCGATATAAGGCACAGCTGACATTGGTCCTGCTCCCACAGGTAACTTAACCTGTAATTGTAGCCTATAAAATTTGTATTTTGTGAATGAAATTAAACAGTTAATAGAAAGTCAGATGTTCAAATTTATGTAACATCATCGCATATCAAACCCAAAGACCTTGTATAGTAATATATACAAGATCTTTGATCAAACTGCCTTCCGTATGGAGTAATAAAATTCGTGTTTTAATTATCTATACAGAGATGGCTTCACTGTGTAGCAACATGTCTCGCTGTGAATACATAAGTATTGCTATACAATTATTCATTTAATTAATGTATTAATCAGGTTATTTTAATTATATTATAAAATTGTATATTAAACTACGATTTCAGCAAATAACGCAAATGTGTTTATGTTATAATAATAAGAGAAAAGTGCAGTGCATGTAATTAACATTGTTAAACCTGTATTTCGCTTTTCGCAATTGGCATTACTGAATAATAACATCGAATTTCTTTATTGCAGTAATCGATATTCATCTGTTTCAAATTCACAATGCCTGAATAGGTTAAGTATTCGTAAATATATAATTATTAACATTTTGTGATCGAATTTTAGGGATATATTATTCAAATTTTTGTTTTATTCACGAAATAGTCCTAATAAATGTCACTCGAGGTCTGAGATTTCCCAGATAAATCTCAGACCTCTCGTGACATTACTACAGATAACTTTTGCTTGGCTAAAATCATTATTTCAGGATTTTATCAAATGCGGATATTGTCATGCAGGTTGCTAATCAAGCAGATCTACAATGAAACAGGTGGACAGACGAAGTAATTGACTGACTGCAAAAATTACAGTGAAGTAAATGAATTTATGCCAGGATAGAATAATGTACCGGTATGTATGTTTAGTCAACAGTCTGAAGACTGGTAGGAACCTCGTCAGTGACATCAATAAGGAATTACTCATAAGGAAACTAAGCCAGGATATAATGGGTTAGAGTGGCAAGTTCCTTTCTCCTTCCATTGCATAGAACGTTGGCTAGTAACATATAACTAAATTAAATTCTTACTATCACAACTTATAATATTCTTTTGGTATTCATTATTAGCAAACTTCGTACTTTCGACAACTTGGTCACTTAGAGAGCACTATTCATATACTACAAACTACAGCATCTAGTTTATCGAATATGACGTAAGCATTTCCATGACAACCGAATGATGTCAATGTTATTTTCGTTCCACAAAATCCTTTAATTTTTTCCATGCATATTAGGTCAAATATAGACGTTACGCGTTAAAAATGTGAGAAATGAATTTTAGTTAACATTAAAAGAGAATAGCCTATTCTTATAATTTTAGTGGGTCATTACATCACTACATTTTGTTATTTATTTTCTATGGTAAATGAACAAGAACGGGTGACTGCGCAGCAACCCCAGTTGTAATGTGGTACGTGGAAATAAAATAATTAATTTTGGTGTAAATTAATTAAATTACGAATTTAGAAAGGAGATGTACCTACGAGTACTTACTTACTTACTGGCTTTTAAGGAACCCGGAAGTTCATTGTCGCTCTCACATAAGCCCGCCATCGGTCCCTATCCTGAGCAAGTTTAATCCAGTCTCTATCATCATATCCCACCTCCCTCAAATCCATTTTAATATTGTCTTCCCATCTACGTCTCGGTCTCCCCAAAGGTCGTTTTCCCCTCCGGCCTCTCAACTAACACTCTATATGCATTTCTGGATTCGCTCATACGTGCTACATGCCCTGCCCATCTCAAACGTCTGGATTTAATGTTCCTAATTACGTATGTCGGGTGAAGAATACAATGCGTGGAGTTCTGTGTTGTGTAACTTCTACTGTAACTTCATCCTTCTTAGCCCCAAATATTTTCCTAAGCACCTTATTCTCAGACATCCTTAACCTATGTTCCTCTCTCAAAGTGAGAGTCCAAGTTTCACAACCATAAAGAATAACCGGTAATATAACTGTTTTATAAATTCTAACTTTCAGATTATTTGACAACAGACTGGATGATAAAAGCTTCTGAACCGAATAATAACAGGCATTTCCCATATTTATTCTGTGTTTAATTTCCTCCCGAATATCACTCATTCCGAGGCTTATTTGAAGGTTTCGTAACAAGCTGTTTTTTACGATAATGGGTTGTTAGCCCATCGCCCAACCCCCAAGCCGGAGGACCATCCCTCATCGGCAGTCCGCGACTGGTTATTCAATATATTCACAGCTACCCTCCAAATCTGGAGGCCGTCTCCTCGATCCGCAACCTGAGGACGCGCCATGCCGTGGTGATAGGGACCCATGATACATTATGTACCTACCTAGAAAAAACAATTACAGCACGGTTGGAGAAGTTTCTGTAGACAGAAATATTTCTGAAGCAATATAGGGGAATATATGAATGAGTTTCTGAAAACAAAACTAAATAAATTAGGGCGGAATTGTAGAGAAGGCCAGGCAAGTCTCTTTTCCAATCACCAAGATCATTTAAAATACTGCTGCATAATCATTTATTTGTATCTACACAAAATGCGATTTGTCAGAAAACTGCAGTCAGACAACAAATCACGTCGACAGAAATTTCTGCATAAATGTAGTATCTTATCAACATTAAATATTTATTTCTTTCAAACATCTTGTTCTTGGAGAAGCCACATTCCACCTGTGAGGGCCAGTCATCAGTGGTAGTGTTTGGATTTCAACACTCAAAATAGACACTTTAAACTTGAACACATCCGAAATAACCTGAAATTGAACGTCTTGTGTGGTTTGATGGACGAGACTTTCTTCTTCTGGAAAGGAACAGTAGTGGCGCCGCGTACTTTGACGTGCTGGGACAGTTCATTTATCTTCAAATAACGTATCTGTAACCTAACGTATTCTATGAATGAGATGGGACTCCCCATATTGGAGTCTGCCAGTTCGAATCTCTTTAGATCAACTTTCTGGTCAACACCTTCATCCAGTATCACGCACTGGATTTATTTTTGTTGACCGTGTGTACGTGTCCAAAGTGCTTAACCTTCCGACTTTACGAGCTCGCATCTGTTATATTATTGCTATGATAATAATTAACATACTGGAAAGTTCATGGCACGAAATTTATTTAGAATGGATGTTATCAGTGCCGTTAAAAGGTTTTATGTAGAGATATAAGCCAATAAAAACCAATATGAAATATATTATACAATCCGCAGTATTCGATGGCAATAAAGATGTCAGACAAACTGTTACTCCCAATTGAATTAGGACATTTTGTGCAGTTAGCCGGCATGCCATCTGCCGCTAGTTATACATAATATATTTATATTTTTTTCATCCGCGAAATACTGTAGTGTTAACACATTGAACACATTAGTTAAATTCCCACAATTTTACATAATCAAACTGTTACTCCCAATTGAATTAGGACACTTTGTGCAGTTAACCGGCATGCCATCTGCCGCTAGTTATACATAATATATTTATATTTTTTTCCATCCACGAAATACTGTAGTGTTAACACATTGAACACATTAGTTAAATTCCCGCAATTTTACATCATACTATTTGAGTGGTGGGGTGTGATTTGAAGACCCCTGTTTTTTTTTTTTTTTTTTGGTGTAACAGGTTTGTTGCTGGTCCCGACTGTGACCATAATTCTAAATTACAGCTCCGAGAAATCACAATCTCCGTCCGATATGTGACTCATAGCAATGGCGACCGTTGTACGTACGTGTATTTGACAGCTCCTGAGTCCAGACAACTGCAAGTCATAAGATTAACTAGAAGGACAACATAACTGGATCGAATTAATTTTCGTTCCACTCAAAAAGTTAACTTCGACAACACTTTGATGCTCACGCTACAATGCGCTCGCTATACTCTTCCACGAGTGATTCACTTAATCATTCAATAGACATTCTTGGACGAAAATTCGCACCCACACATCGCGATAACACAGCTCAGAGCATGTTTGTTTTATACTCGCCTCCTTAATTAGTAGCCCTGTTGTTGATATACATAGCTACTGTATATAAATTCACAGAAGAGCGATAAACATAAGCAACTGTCGGATCGTAGTGAGAAACATACACAATCGCCTAGAATCATTGAAATACAAAATTCACACTGTGACAAAATCACTGTTATCTGTCACAGTTCGGACCTATAACGGAAAAACGCTATCACACCCCACCTCTATATAATTCTCGAGAAAAATGGTTAACACGACAGAGTTACGTTCGAAGTGCATTTCACGATATTTATAATATTTGTTTTATTTCTTCTCTAAGATGGAAGTGGTTTTCTTAGTTTAATTTTGTTCCCTGTTTCTCTTAAGCAGACACCTGGCAGTATCGTAATCAATATTTTCTTCCTGATATCGGTGAATGTGAATTGGTGTTCAAGCTTGACTGCTCGATTATCTACCGAATGTTTTACGAATTATTGTAGGCTGTGTACTGTTTTTAAGTGCTCGCAGTACTTCACGAAGTAGAACAGATTGTTGCAGCGATGACACTTTTGTAAAACATGAAATAATAGTTCGTGGAGAAGATAGATAATAATTTATAACACATAGTATCTTTCTTAAAAATATATCACCTCCAGAATAACGAGCGGCCGTTGAATTTCCAAGATCCACTTTTGTGCACGCACAGTTTCGAGAATTTGCAAATCAAGTAAGGACTTGTGCAAGATAAAAATGTGCCCTTATTCAGGTCTTTAAAGGTGCTGATGACTGTGATAATTCGTAACGTGCCGTCTTGTTGAAAATGAACACTTTTCGAAAAATTACTACGACAAAGAATTTTCTAATTTATATTGTATTATTGAAGTATCTCAAAGCTAACAAATTTCTTGCACTGTTTACAAACACCATGCTTCATTTTAATCATGATCCAAAATTCATTAATCATTTCGTACAATTTTAAGACGTGAAGGAGACGACGTGAATGATTTAAAACATTGGAGGCCAATTAGGTACTATTTACTCCGTCATCCGAAGAGTCATTGAAAGAGCCCTTGATACTAAGTTTCTAACTTATATTGTTTTAAATGATCATGAAAGAGGTTTTATTAATATACAGTGTCTGGAACTCATACAATGCATCCTTAACAAATGGCTGTCTTCAATCATCTAAGCTTAATAAGAAGGACGTGTTTTTGGACTTGTCTAAAGCCTTTGATTCTGTTGACTACGAACATATTCTTCGATCCCTTCAAATATCTGGCGTGCCACAGAACCTTTTCAGACTTATTGGTTTCCTATTAACTAATAATGCAATTCAAATAGAAACAAACCACACAGAAACCAAACCAAGAGGCGTAAAACCAGGCGTTGCTCAAGGATCTCCGTTGTCTCCAATAATAAAATTTTCAATTTGGCTCTGAATTGCGTTCTAGAAAATGTAACAAATCATGAAATTGGTAAACAATATGGTTTTACACTTTTCAATGATTTGGCTCTCGTTGGAAGAGATGAAGAGTCAATAACAACTCTCATTGATTTGGCTGAAGGTAAATTAGACGAACAAGGCCTTGAAATTAACGCTATTAAAAGCAGGTGTATAATTCTCAAAAATGGTATTTTAACTAAAGAAGCTCTTATTGCACTTCACGGATCAACTACACATAGGCTAGTACAGGAATAATTGGATTCTTGGGAGTTGATTTTCGCGACAAAATTTACTTAGATAAAAAGAAAATTATAACAAATTTAACACGTGATCTTAACGATCTTACGCAAACTCCATTACTAAAACCTGGTCAAAAATTGAAGATTATGAATATGTATGAGTTGGGCTCATCTACCCTTTGCAATGTGCTCCACTTAATCAGCTCCTAACAGCTTCCTTAAAGATCTAGATAAGGTAATTCTAAGTGCTGTCAAAGAAATTATATTTGTACCTGATGATACACCTAACGACATGCTATATGCTTCTAAAAAGTATGTGGCCTAGGCATTTTAACATCTGTAAACGAATCTCACAAGTCAGTGATGATTATTTCCTTTGATCAAGAATCTTGAAGAGGAGAGGAAAACTGCTCTCGAACGCATGAAAATGCCTGAAACAAGCGTAATACCTCGAACTACTGGAAGATATTTACGGGATGAATTGCGAAAGAGAACGTTTGAGTCTTGATGTCAGTTACCTCATAAGGGGAAGGTGTAGTCATCTACGAAGAATGTCCAAGAGCCAATTCATTGGTCAGCATAAAAAGAATTTGCCATCTTCGTAACACATTAAAGCAATCAAGATGTCCTGCTACCTTACTGCAGTACGCCCGTTCCTGGAAGGGCGTTCAACACGACCCGTTACAGTCAACCTGGCTGTAAAGAGACAGAAACCTTCGGCCACGTGTTGGGCTTTTGTCGTAAAGGAGAGTTATTGCGTAACTACAGGCATTATAGCGTCTTCTTGTCTTCTTCGGAAGAAGGGTTGGGAAGTTCATGAAGAGGACCACTGCACTTCTGAAGATGACTCTCACAGAAAAGCGGATATAATAGAATTAAACAGGCAACACCAAAAGGTCCAACTATACGCATGGAGAGAAATCTCAACCAAGCTCATCAGGTTGATCGTGAAAAGAGGAACATTTATGAGTCTTATATTCCGTACCTTAGTGCCAAGTATAATATCTCTCTCTTCAATTGTTCAGTAACAGATTTAATTTTTGGTCATCGTGGTTATTTACGAAAATTTACATAGGCCTATAATTTTTTTAATAACTATCAATACCAACTTTTAAATAAAAAAATCAGCATCCAAATTCTTAAAGATCCCCTGCAGATTATAGACTTTCATTTATACTATTCAGAAGGTCTTAATTAAGAATATGCCATATGCTCATTTTAACTGAAATCTTTCATTTATAGTTAAGTTTAATTTTAATGATTATCTTTTTAGATTTTATTTGATAATTAATATCAACGGTGCTTAATTATTACAATTTATTTTTATAAGAATATTAATCTTTAATTCATTATATTATTGCTCTTAATTTCCGTATCCTCGTCATCCTTAATTAAGACCAGACGATTATTTTTTTTTCTAACTTAAATGTATCATTCATGAAATATTGTTATGAAGTGTACAAAAACTAATAGACCTATAAACAATAATTGAAACGAAAGCATACCAATGTAAATTATACAAGAGAGTAATTTTATTAATATAACAATATGAACCTAAACAGGAGTATTTAATAATATTTACTTAGCGCAAAGTTATAAGAGTCGGTTAGAGTCATAACTAACATGCTCCAAAAAAAAATGAAAATTAAGATACCGTTAAATTCCCATGCGGTTATCTGCGTAGAACACGATTCAGAGGTTAATTTTTCACATTTCTTACATGACGCTTATGTAAACAGGCGACAAACTTCCCGGTTTCTGTCAAAAGTCTCATTATCCACTGGATCTTGTGAGTTCTGTTGTATAGCGCTTCTCGACCAATCATCGATCAGTATTTCCCTCCCGCTTCTCCACTTCTAGTTGTGTAGAATAGGGTTGTGGATGAGTATCTTGCCTGTGTCTTGTCTTGTTTTATAAATATCAGTGAATTTAGCGGCTGTAATTGAGCATTTTGTAAGCGTAATATTATGAAAGAGAACGTATTACCAGTTCGAGAGAGAGGACGAGCACGGAAATGTGTAGCAGCTGCAGAAATAACGAAAAGAAACCAGGCCAAATTAGCAAGGTTAATATTCGTTTCTGATTCTGCTTGGCTCATATTGATGTATTGGTAAATTAAGCAGAGCCTAGTCTTTTATCAAAATTATAATATATTCAAGTTCTACATGTACAGTATATCATTGGTGGTGCCGTGAATAATAATCAACTAGACAATACTGAACATATGTGCGAATTGATGGAAGCAGATTTTAGTCTTGTGATATAAAGGAACGTTGTAACGAAAATTTGAGTTTCAATAAAATTTACAATCAGTATTTCTTTTATAGGTTGTAAATTGAGGGATCAACTCAAATAAGGGGAGAACCAGCTTTTCTAAGAAAATATAGTTTTCTCGTCTCTAGAATGTTGTGTCATAATTCCAATAACTCTGGCAATATCTTAGCCCACTGGAATTTAAATTTTCACAATAAATTCTCAGACTGTTCTAAGAATACTTAATTTCCCTATTCCAAGATTTGTAACTTATCCTTCTCTCTGATTGGACCCCTCAATTTATATTGTACTACTGTATATTATTTTGTAAAATGTACTCAAATGAAAAATTTAATAATTGGACACCTATTCTTTTACGGTGAATTTTAAAATATGCTTGAGTTAGTCTTTTTGTGTAATATTTTAATTTGTTACCGTCAAATCCCACATGATCTCAGCTGGTCCCTTTCTAAACTGAGATGTTCCAAACGGAGGACTCTCAGAACACTCATGATCAAAAGGTTATTGTCAAAACTCGTATGATTCATAATTTAAAGCTAAATAACTTTTACGCCTGTATAAATAAATACGGTTACAAATCTGAATAGTAGTTTTTAATCATTGCTCTTTCATTTATTAACCTTCATTGTGAAGTAGCCTAAATGGACTCCAAGTATTACAAATGTGTTTTCCCTCATTTGTTAAAATTTTCATTTTTGGAACATGTGAATAATGACTCTAACCGACTCATAAGCGGAATGAAATAGGTAACAACTGTCGTCAGATCCTAACCTCGTTCCTTTCTTCATTGAAGTGAAATCAGAAAGCGGTGTTCATGTGTCACAATACTTTGAAAATTGCAGACTTGCAGCCAGATATTAATTCATAACTACTGCGGACTCCGCTCAACACCGAAGGGGATTTGACATATTTGTACTATAAGAGAAAGCTCTTCGTTTTTGTTGGAGGTTGTAACTGCGTAATTATTTCAATAAAGGTTAATTTGTGTTAAAATCATGTCGTAAATAGACACTGATTAAAGTTTCTTGTTATTTTATCACAGAAAATATCACAAGCGTGATATTTAATAAAAGTGGTTCATGAATACAAACAATAAACAAATAATTACTAAAATAAAGGTATAACACATAGTTACTATTTGCTTACAACGTATTATATTTCATTCGTAAATAAAGAATGATAATATTTATTTACAAATACGACTAGAGCCTTCTAGTGTCCACTAGTGTTACTACACATGCATACATAAATAGGTCTTTTCAATGATGAAATTTGTTTAAACAAAAGCCGCCCTAAATAAGAGTTCGATAGATCGGCCTACTAATCAATTCATAAAGAATAATAAGTAAACAAAACAATTTTGTGACATTTGGAAAGAAAAAGAAAAAAAACATTAAGATAAGAAAACGTAGGAAATCATTTACAATAAAAATTTTGTTGGGTACAAATGATTACTAATTATAGCTAAGGATTATTTTAACATGTGAGATCCTATGGCATCAATCGTTGCATCAGAAATTTTATATTGTTTAAGTTGATTTAAAGTTTCACGTGGGATCGTGCCACGGGCACCGAACATGAGCCCAAAAACTGTCCAATGTGTAATGTGGTATTGTGCTCCAAGATGCTGACAACAAGGCTCATATATGACTTGTTTTTCACGACACACCTCTTGTGGCTGTTGCTCATGCATCTCAAAACGGATTGTGGGATCAAGAATGACACCCTTATCCTTCTGCCGATCAATTATGATGATATCAGTCCGTCTAGTAGAGCCATCAGAAGAGACGCAACCAACCTCCTCATAAACATTTAATTTTCAACATAATTAAGTTTCGTCTGCAACTTTTTATGTATCTGTACCTCCTTTCCTCTGATTTTACGGAAGTATGGAAATCCTTAACCCTTAAATTGACAATGTAACCTATAGGATACAACCGGTTAACAGGCCATATATACTATAATTGTAATAGAACAATAGAAAAAAAATTGGTAGGAAAATTAAAATTTCACAATACTATAATATTGTACAACATATAAAAGTATGGACATTGCGATAGTTGTTTTCTTTACGGTCCGATAAGGTTTAATAAACTAGTGTGAGAAATGAAGCTTTGCCAAGTTAAGGGTTAAGAAGAACCATGGTGCACTATTCAAATTGTACATAGGCGAAAGATCATGAGCCTATTATCTCGGTACCAGGTCATACAATGAATGGAAAAGAAGGCCTATGATTAATGCAGAGCGTTCGCTGCGGATCTGGGCCAAATCGCAGTCTGCTGATGCCACGCCACCTCAAGACCGTGCTATGCGCGTGTATGTCGCTCAGTTTAGTTCCGTAGTTGCCTTAGGGATGTCAAAGCGCCTGCACTCTGTGCTCTCAGGAACCCGCATAACATTTTTTTAAGAACGATGATTGCACTTATTCTTGCTGAAAAGTGAATCTTGTTGGATTTGTATTGCTTGTAGTATGAGCACGCAGTGCAGGCGCTTTGACATCCGTGCTTAAGCGAACGGTGTGCAGTGTGCAAGTGTCTTGACGATCAAGACGTGTCGTTGTTTATAGCGTTAGTCTTTCAAATGTAATTTCAGCATGTTTGCATTAATTTAGAGTGTTGCACCATTAAAATGCCACCGAAAAGTTAACACTAGAACAAAAAATTTTTATGTATGACGTCATGTGAAAACCGACTTATATTCAGACGTGAGTTGATAATTTAAAGAGAAATCCCCTTATATTCCAGTTCTAAGTAGAGAAACAGGCAAATTTATTTCTAATTTAAGGGAAATTGGAATAGCTAAGCGCTAGAATTTCTGAGCCAAAACGGAGGGTTCGAAAAAAAAAAACAATAACTCGATGAAATAGGTACGTCATTGAAACGATCTGTAAAGAAGAATAACAATATTTTAATAAACATTCCCCAACAACCAGAACTGTTAATACAATAGTGTTCAAATCTAATAAAACAAACATAAACGAATCGCCGCTCAGTTATGACTCGTACACCCGCAGTGTTGCTCAGGATGGCTTGATCTTGGCTGGGTCTGCCTTCTTCTTGGAGCTCTTCGCTCTCGTCTTGAAGATCGCAGAGTCGAGGTGGTTATACGGCATGTCACACCAGTCCACGCTCTGTGTGAGTGTGTTATTCACATCAGATTGGAGCAGATGCGGTGCGATCAACACGAACATTTGCTCAGCCCACGGTGTTAGGTCCATGGGCGTGAATTTGAACTGCCACTGGGGGAGACCCTGGTGTACCAGCATCATGCGGAAGTACTGCGTGAAGTCTGCAGCCAGGTAGTGCCACTCGAAACTTCATGTCCAGCAGCCAGATCTTGGGGTCCTCTCGTTTTAGATCGGATTCGCACTCGCTCTTGTCCATGTACACCAGACACAGCTTTCCGATGCCTTGGCAAGCGTCCAGTTCGAAGTAAGTACAGCTACCAAAATTTTAACACTGCAACTAGTTCACCGCTGTGAAGTAATGATCAGTACGTTTGGCCGTAAAATGAGCAGGCCCGGTTCGAATACTATTTGGGTTTTTTTCCGGGATTTCCCCTCGACCAAATGAAGCAGAATTGCTGGGTAACTTACAGCGTTGGACGTCGGTCTCATTCCGCCGTCATTAATTCACATATCATCATCATCATCATCATCCATACCATAGTCCGGGTTCAGTTCACGATGCAGCGTGCTGTACTTATATAAGAAGGCGGCCAATCGGCTACCGAATCATTCACGGAATAGGAGTGGTAAACACAATAAGCCTCAAGCTGCTGTGTAAGTAAGAGAAGGAAAACAACTGAAATTTTATAGAATGGCTATAATCCATGAATGTTATTATTACTGACGCACGAACATTTGGGAAAGTCGATAAATTTATGTCGGACCATAGGATCTGTGCCCCTTCAGAGCTGTCGTCGTTCTTGGAAAAGTTAACGTCTGTACTCACTCCATTCCACCCGCTTTCCTCCCACCACGTTAAACAGCAGGCCACGAACCTCGCCGAATAGGGATGTTGCAAAATTTCCGTCAAACGGTGTCATAAATAACTGGTCCTCCATGCTACAATATTATTTCTTTCAATCAAAATACATCTTGTATTTCTATATTTTTAAACCTAAATCCCATGTCTCGAATCACTTTCCGTAATTTTTCTCTCCAACGTTGGAAATTATTACTTCTCACGCAAGCTTCAGTAATTTCTTCAATGTTGAAACTTCTTTCTAAACGGTATAAAATTCTTGTATCTTTCTTCTTAAAATACATAGGTTCATATCATCTACAATAATTGAAAGTTCCCTTGGTCTGTTCTTCTCTGGTGATTCTAGCTTTTCATCTCCTGCACAGACTCCCTCTCTCCTGATTTTCTTTATTAGGAGTTCTGACTTGTTTATATAAATTACATAAAATGTTGTATTATTAGTATTAGTTAAGTAAGTAATTTTAATACATAATCAATTGAAATAAAATAAGCCTCACCTGTGATAGCAGCTGCTCTTTTCGTTGCCTGATTTATAGGAAACAGATATTGACCTGTTTGTTTCTTTTCATCGCAAAATGCTATTACGTACTTGCTTAATAATATTTCTTTCGCCACTTCGTGCTACAGTATTCATGTAGAGTTGACAACACTGGACTGCAAGTGCAAATATTGTAAACTGTCCCGCAAGAAGGCCAAAATTGTGAATAGTGGGGGAGAGAAAGGGAGAGAGATAGGAATGCAGGGAGAGAAATGAATTACCGAGGCTGAGAAGGAATTAGGGTTCAGTTCGCATATCTTACGGGGGCACAGATCCGATGGTCCGACTACAGAACTTCGTTGCCAGTATTGTTGGTTCACATCTAATAGTAACACTAGCGCAACGAGGGGGGTTTTGGGGGTTACCCCCACCCCAGAAAGAAAACAAACGAAATGCTGTTGAAGCTCTACAACATTATGGTAATGACTTACTTCCAGTAATACACAACCCGTTCATAATAATGACAACTCTTCCTGTAACTACTCGTACTTCTGAAAGGTAGGCTAATTCTCATCACTAAGAAGACGTAGACCAATCTTAGGGTTAGCATAGCGGAGGAGCGCCTTATATTATGAGAATATTTCTATGAATGAAAATGATGTGCTCAAGGAACTATCTAAGAAACGTAGAAGATTAAAATACACTGTGATCGGCTTAAAAATATATTAAAATAAATATGGCCATCGGTCATTTCGTCGCACTTCAATTTTTTTGTTTCAACACATAAATATTTTTCATTTCGTCGCTTGGCAACACTGTAATGAAAAATTAAATCTGTGTTCACCTATTTTTGGTATACGATGCTTCTCAAGTACTGTATACAGGATATCTAGAAGTATAACGTTTATACTAATGCAAGATGAAGAGTTTCTTACGTGTTCGAGAATTCGACCGCTCTTATTTCGAGCACCTTATCGACTTTTTCTGGACCGTATTACAAGTTTAAAATGGAAATTCTGTCATAAATAACGCCAGAACTCTATCAAACAACCAGACCTGTGTAAGTTATCTTGATACTTCTTTAGTTGCATAAAATACGATTTCGTCACGTTTCGAAACAAAAGTAACTAGACACACAGCACTTTGGTATGGTTGCTCATGTTTGTTTGTCCACGGTGTTTGTGATCTGAAGATAAACACACAAATATGACATAACACTTGCAGGCAACTTTGATGTAGTAACACAAATAAAACAATCATACGTTTTATTAACATAATATTGCGTTTATATGGTATGAATTCAGTTTAAGTAACATAATGTTATAGACTAGTTCTTGTACTTTTATGGCCGTGAGATACTGTATGTGATGAACTAAATTTCTGTATATAGGCTACTGATTTGTCCATAATGCTTTTCACGCGACTTAGTTCATACGTCTCTTCTTCTTCGTGGCTACAATATTTTATCTGGGTGCATGTAATATTTAAATTACCATAACTAACAGTAACTGAGTCTTAACTTCACAAATAGGCAATGTTGCTTAGGCGCGAATGGCTCCTGCTGTTCTGAACGGGTAAGAAGCTGGAACTCTCACCAACTAAGTCTTATGAAAAGGGATATACTGCTCATGTTCCTTAGCTAATTTCGCTCCGCGATGTTTTTTTTTTCTTTCTTAGCTTCTTCTAATCATCACAATATTCTTCTTCTTAAGATATGTAATTCAGTTCATGTACGTCAAAATCATCATTAACCAAAGCGTAAAAAAAATGTCTCTTTCCTGTGAAACTTCTTTGTGCTTAAAAATAACTAGCTGTTAAATGTTATGCAAAGTAGGAATAAACATGTTAATTTTATTTAAGCATTTGAGTATTTATTTTTTTTGAAACAATAAACAAATTAATGATCAGAGTCAGAACCGTTGGATGACGCGACATTCATGGAACGTCTGTTTATCAGAAGGAGTCACAGAACTTTTTGAATAAACACTTCAATAAAAAAAAAAGTATGTTTAGTCAGAGATGCGAAAACTGGTTAGGACCTCATAAATGACACCAATAAGCCATCACTCTTGAGGCCTCTAAAGAGTAGATAATGGGGTAGAGTGACCCGTTCCCTCTCTCCTCCATTGCATATATCGCTGACTAGTAACATATTACACTAATCAGATTTCAAATGTATACAAAATTGTTCTTCTTTTATACTTATCGTCAAGTGAGATGTAAAAAGTGTTATGTTTTATTTAACGACGCTCGCAACTGCCGAGGTTATATCAGCGTCGCCGGTGTGCCGGAATTTTTGTCCCGCAGGAGTTGTTTTACATACCAGTAAATCTACAGACATGAGCCTGTCGTATTTAAGCATACTTAAATACAATCGAACTGGTCCGGGAACGATCGTAATCTCTGGTATAGAAGGCCAGCGCTATACCAACTGAGCCAATCAGGGTGAGATGTAGGCCTACTGCCTGATAATAGATGCCTTGGTGCCTTGGTGGGGATGCGTTTATGATCGGTAATGTTAAGCTTATGTCAAATATGGTGTGCATTCTGAAATTTAGTTGTGTCTTGAGGATGTGTTGTGTATGGTTTTGTATATAGGATATATAGGCCTGTCGTTTTGTTCTAGTGCGTTCACTTTATGTATCATTGCACTTAATTTTTTTTCGTAATTAATATCATCTATACTTTTGAAATAACTGCTATCCACTAAGTTTATAAAGGTTTATTTATTTTCTCTTTAATTCTGAGTTCATGTCACGACTGTTCTGCTGAAAATGGTATGCACTTTGTTCATACATTGAATAACCATTTCTGCTGCCATTATTGGTCACTCCGCAGACATGTGTACTGTACTTCCGACGTGTTCCTAGAGTGACCAGATTCGCAAAGATAAAAAAGAGAATACAAAGCTTCAAAAAGGAGGAAATTGTTCGAAAAATGAGGGCAGAAAATATACTTAGATTTAGGCGGAGGTCTATATTATACTTTAAATTACGTCAATATTTATTTTATTACAAAATATTTGCAGTACAGATTTAAAGCTTATATCATACTTAAAAGTACATTAATATTTATTTTATTACAAAATAATTATGAAAAAAATCTTAATAATAATGATTTTGCAGTTACGAAGCTACATATGAGGTTTTTCATGGTTTCCTCAGTTATTTCCAGGCAAATGCTGGGATTGTACCTCTTGAAAGTCCGGCCATGGACGGCGTTCCTTCCCTTAATCCTTTCATATGTGTGAGTGAATGCTGTGTAATGTCTTAAATGTTTGTGTTGTATCGGAGGTGGCCCTGGCATTGAGCTGATCCCTCGTCCGGGGAAGCCCTCCATGTACTTGTGTGGTCGAAAAAGTATGTATGTGATCCACAGTTTCATTCGTCTTCCGACAGGTCGCGGCCCTGTAAGGCCGTGTGGCGTGGGTCGTGTAAATGAACCTAAAAGGGAGAGGTTAAACTCAGGGAAAGAAAGAAAGAGAGAGAAAGAAAGAAGCTACATATGAAAGTTAAGGAAATTAATAATAATTATTAATGAGGACAGAAAATATCTATTTACATTCGCACCTCGATTTCTCGATTTACTAGCTACCTCTGAGCAATGACCATAACAAGGAGGAGTAAAGAGAGTTATGATCGTTGGCAAAGAGTATATTCCGTCGATGCTGCTGCCACCTACAGGCAAATTACTTGAAAAATGCGTCGAATCAAAATATCAGGCATACAAGTTACGAAAAGGACATTTCTTGTTTTTTTTTTTAAATCTGCCCGGATCCTGGACAAAGGCCTAAAAAGAAGGGCATGTTCGGACAAAAAGACAACGTCTAGCCACCCTACGTTTTCTCATCTACCAGTCGTCCGACGATATGATCACATATCACCGTCCTTCGCAAGTCTTTCGTGGCTCCGACTTAAAGAACGCAGAACTTTACACTCTTTGTCTTTACTCTTTCGAATTCTGCACACCTCAACACCAAATTGCCTTTCGTGTCGTTTCTCTTATCTATACTCTAACCACGACGTAAATACCAGATCACTTATCTGTGGCACGCTAAGTATACCTCTCCTTAGAACATCTTGTTATTCATCATCTTTTACAGTATCCACCTCGCGTCAATGGAATTCCTTGTCACAAAGTATTAGGGCTGCAAGACAATAAACACCTTTAAAAACAGCTTAAAAGATAACCTTATTAGCATTTCACACCAATCATACTGATTTAAACTATCACTGACTACAATGTAACTTCTTTCTTTAGACATCATCCTGATAGTGCTGTATTTTCAAAATTGTCTCATAATAATCTCTTTCTGTTATCTAATTTTATTTGAAATATATTTTAACATTCTATGTATTTTAGCTTAATTCTGCTACACAGTTTATTTCAGTGTTTAATTAATAGTTCATAGTATTTTGTTGTTTAATTCGTAAATAACTCTTGTATACATGTAACTCTCATCTAAATAAAATTGTTGAATTCTTTGTAAGTTCATGCATATGTATATATACTTTTTGCTGGTTGCGTGGAAGAGAAGGCCTTACGGCCTTAACTCTGCCAGCTAAAATAAATTATTATTATTATTATTATTATTATTATTATTATTATTATTATTATTATTATTATTATTATTATTATATAGTATATATCAGTGTTAGAGCTCATGAGTACCTTTTCATACATCTAGTGTAGTCTGCTGACAAGTTCACCGTGCACAACTATAGATTCGCATCAGTATCTACATCATTGTTTATAGTGGAAGTGAGAAAAAATCCTAATAATTATGATCGAGGACACCACTGTAAAACATAATCATGTTGGCCTCCTCCGAGGTTTTAAACTTGGGACTACCGAAATGCGAGTCTGTTATTCGACCACTGGTATATTTAGCTCAACGATCATTAGGTTTCTTAATGTGCTTGCTATTTTAATTTATAATGTGTGTTGAAACTTAATACGTAAGTTTTTTGAAGTGGATTTGTCAACACTAAGGTGTTGTCAAATACAATTTAAAAAGTGTGTACATTACTGGTGACGAAGGTGAGACTCTCCCTGGCGAGAAAATGACTTTACAGGCGAGGTGTAGAACTCTTGAGAACAGTCAAGGCGTATTGCTTATGACGCAATGATCTTCGAAAAGGAGAAAATTCAGACTATCGAATATTCACACAGAAGCTAATTATTCGGCGGTCTGTTTAAATTGAAATAAAAGTAATGTTTGTACGAAAAGAAGAAAAGGAGAGGAACCCAGGCAACACCCAAACGACGGAAAGTTACTCTTATAATATAATGCAGACGAGGAGAATCATGCATCTTTAGCCGAAGATTGTATGTGTGCGTGTGTGCGCGTTTTTTCCCCCCTTGCTGCAACATTCCCCATTACAAAAGTAATATTACATGTTTTAGTTTTCTTTTAGCTGTATGTTCTATCTTAGCAGGGGTGGTTAAAGTTTATTCACTTTCGAAGTTGGAAGTGATTGATTTATTTAATGTTGGTAGTGTTTTTTTAATCCTTCTCTAATTTATGGATATATATTGTTACTTTGTTACTTTTATATGAAGTTATAAGATATCTTGGCATTACTTTTAATGATGAAATAAAATTTAATGCGGCGCAACTAATTGAAAAACTGACAAAAAATATTAATCAGCTGGTCACTTCACCCTTACTCATGCCTGATCAAAAGATAAATATATTAAATCAATATATCTGGCCTCAGTTGGTTTACCCCTTCCAATGTGCTCCTTTAAAAGATCTTAAAGTGAAATTTCTATCTGATATTGACCAATTAATTCGCAGCGCTGTTAAGGAAATAATTAACATTCCTACTGACACCCCGGATGCTATGTTGTATGCACAAGAAGATTGCGAGGTTTAGGAGTAATTGAAGCCCAGTGGGAAGCTTACCTTCAGCACTTAAATATTTGTCAAAGACTTTTACACGTTGACAACCCTCATGTAGCAGCCACTCGAAATCTTCCAAACGAAATTGAACATTGCATCAAACAATTACCAATTACCTTTGATTGCTCTGAACGTTTTTCTTCTCAAAAACTAAGAAAAGCATTGCGTGAAGATTCTTTTCATCAATGGAGCAAATTGAAAAGTAAAGGTTAGGGAGTTGTTTTCTATTCTCACTGGAAGAAAGGTAATTCGTGGATCTCAACCAAAAAGGGACTTTCGAGCAGTCAGTGGACGCAAGCCATTAAGATGAACTGTAATACAATACCTGTACGTACTCTCCTTGGTAGAACTCTTGACTCAACCCGTTGCAGAAGATGCGACGAGCAAGAAACGCTTCCTCACATCTTGGGTTTCTGCCATCATGGAGAATTGCTCCGAATCAACAGACATAATACGGTTCGTTCTCTCATCGCAGCTTCAATCCGTCAGAATGCTTCCTATGAGGTTTGTGAGGAGGTTGGTTGCGTCCCTTCTGATGGCTCTACTAGACGGGCTATCATCATAATTGATCGGCAGAAGGATAAGGGTGTCATTCTTGATCCCACAATCCGTTTTGAGATGCACGAGCAACAGCCACAAGAGGTGTGTCGTGAAATACAAGTCATCTATGAGCCTTGTTGTCAGCATCTTGGAGCACAATACCACATTACACATTGGACAGTTTTTGGGCTCATGTTCGGTGACCGTGGCACGATCCCACGTGAAACTTTAAATCAACTTAAACAATACAAAATTTCTGATGCAACGATTGATGCCATAGGATCTCACGTGTTAAAATCATCCTTAGCTATAATTAGTAATCATTTGTTCCCAACAAAATTTTTATTGTAAATGATTTCCTACGTTTTCTTATCTTAATGTTTTTTCTTTTTCTTTTCAAGTGTCACAGAATTGTTTTGTTTACTTATTATTCTTTATGAATTGATTAGTAGGCCGATCTATGGAACCCTTATTTAGGGCGGCTTTTGTTTATACGAATTATTATTATATATATGTATGTCTAATCCCCCCCAAAAAATAAAAGTAAAACTAAAACATATTTACATTAGTTATCATTTTATATATATATATATATATATATATATATATATATATATATATATATATATATATATATATACTGTATAATACTTATATGCAAGTGTGATATTGAGTTCTTCTGTATGTATGTATGTATGTATGTATGTATGTATGTATGTATGTATGTATGTACGTACGCACGCACGCACGCACGTATGTATGTATGTGTGTATATTTTTAATTAAATAACATGCTCCATTACAGAGTAATACTAGATGTTTTTAGGATTTTCCCTTTCCTATGATAAATATACATTTGGAATTGTAATTGTGAATACGCCCAATTTAGTCTACTTTGCCTATTTACAATGATCATACCTAAGCAAAATACAGAATTATTATAAATACATACCTAAAAAAATTAATAAAGAAAAGCTATAGATGCATAATATGAATATATTACAATTGTGAGTATTTAAAAGAAAAAAGACAAATGGTTAAGGCGAGGTATAAATATTTACATTTTATAAAAGGTTGAATGATAAGTACGTATATATAACCCAACAATAGATGCATTCCTACAATTGTTCAGTCTATTGAGTTGATGAAAGTGATGTGTGTGTGTGTGTGCGCGCGCGTGTGTGTATGTAGCTATGTGTGAGCACATATGTGCTTGTGAGCATGTTTATTGTTGGCTTATATATGCTACAATATATGTAATACTTAATGTACTCTTTTTACGACTTTTTTCCAATTATATCATTAGGCAGACTTTTTATGAGTATTCACGAAATGATCACCAGGACCTCGAACCGTCGGCTGAAGTATAACAACGTATTATATCGTTAATAAAAAAAAACTGTCCTATAGGCATAATTTGGACATCTTGAAGGTTGTAGTTTAAAAACACAGGAGGTAAATAGTAAGTAATGTGAGAAAAAATGATAAACAGAAGAAGTATGAAGTACTGCAGGATTAGAATTAAGAATGTACCTGACGTTTATGGTACACTACCTCATTAAGTGGAAGTCGGGTGTTATGCAAACAGTACATGACAGAGTTCAGCCGGTTTCACGTGCTCTTATTTCAGATGACGTTGCTAAACGTTGCAATCTATGGCACTTAGTTACACAATTCTGTGCACGGTATTCTTCATCAGTTCTCTCTCTTTTCCGAGCACTGCACGATTCTCAAGTCCAGGTGTTTTCTGTTATGCAATAGAGACAATATCTTCTTGACTTTTATTTCAGATCATTAAATTTCTTTGACTATGTTTTGTAAAATAAATCTAGCCTTACTTCGTATTGATTACGTGCTCACATTCTTGTTATTTGGTGTAGGCCTAATTGATAATAAATTACATTATATAATTAGATAATTGAGATAAATCCTATAACCTATCTAATACTTTGCCCTTTTCTCCTGTGTCGATTTCCGTTGTAATTCACTGACTGGCTCACAGGGAGCGTTTTTATTCGTCTAATCTGAACCATGTCGTCGACGATAATACGATGACTCCAACACAAACGAAATGAAATTGAGAACGAAGATAACCATCATCTGCCATAAAGGATTGAATTCTTTTGGCCCCTTTGACTCTCGCTCTTGTCATATATTTGTTTTGTAAATATGTACGTATTCTTTACGGTTTTACTCGCACTTAATTATGCACATAACTGGACATAAGATTAAAAAATATTTTATGTATAATTTATAATTGCAACAAATAATATTGTAGTGATATATTTTTCCCCTTATAAATTCTATATTCAATTTATTCAAACTTTACTTTTATGTGGTATTAGTTATTATGAGTAAATTGGCTTTTATATTAAACATGAACTTACTATTATACTGTATAGCACTTATTGGGTCGTTGTGCACCTTACGAGTATGTCTGCGGGGATTGTTCTAAGTCCAAAGGGTAGTCTGTGTGCCATTTGTGAATCTGCAACACAATTCAGTCACTGGGAACTTGCTTCGAAGAAATATTTTGTAATTAATTGGTTTTAATTTTTTTAATTAGGTATTTGATTTCTAATTTTGAGCCATTTCTTGTAATACCTCCTTATTGCCAATTGTTGTTACTAAATAATTGATTTAAATCGTAAATTTTAAGTAATCTCTTAGTATAGCAATTTATTGCTTCTCAAATAATGTGTTTAATAGCTATTTTATTTTTATTTGTATATATTTCTTCCTATAACCATTAAAGGTTGCCATTGATAAAGAGTACCATGATACAATAAATATAGAGAAATGTATTGAGGCTTTATGAAACATATTTTTGTTGATACAGTGAAAAATAACAAATTGAAATAGATTGAAACACAAAATAATATACGAAGTAATGTCAAGAAGATGTGAAAAAGTCATGGTCCATGTATATAATGCCTGAAAAGAGCTATTGATCCTTTGCGTGTTTGTTTTTAAAATAATGTGTTTAATCTGTAACTACAGTCAGTGTATTGTTATTAGTATCTCTTTGTTGTTACCTATTGCTTTAAAAAGAATGTGTTTAACATGTAATTTTAAGTCAAATTTTCTACTATTCCTTTACTGTTTACATTTGTTTTTAAATCTTTTGTATTGCCCCTACTATTATATATTCCCCCTTCAAGAATTTCGTTATTCGTTAGTTGTAAGTCATTACTTGTCTTATTATTTGTTCCTGGAAAACGTATGTAACTTGTAACCGTAAATCATTCTTGTAATATCCCTTTATTACTCTTAACTGTATTAATTTGAAAGTGAAAGTCAAACTTTGTTATATTAATGTACTATTAATTATCTTTTTAGTTCGTGTATTTACTCTGAAACGGTTAGACATTCATGTATATCTTTTGCATTGATTATTCCTCAAACATCTCATTAATCTTTAACAGGATCAATTTTTCATTAAGGTGCATTCTTCTACATACGGTAATTCATGTGAATTGTAACTGTGACCACTATTTTATATTATAACTTTACTATTGTTTATTGGTTTTAAAATATGTATTTTGATGCCAACTATAACTCTAATATACCTCAGGGTGAAATAGGGCTTATTAAATTGGATAATAAAAAAAATACAGTCGGGCTACCCGAAACTAGAAGCAGAAGCCATTATCCCTCTTGTGGCTCGAAAAAAAAAATTACGGAAGTTTGTTTTATAAAATTCTGGACAAAGTAGAGCAACAAATGAACACAAGATTTCACAACTACAATAAATTGACATTTTTCATCTCGTTGGACAGAACAAAATACGCCACACATTCAAAACATTTCCAAATGAGGCATTTCAAAATCTGATGCAAGCGTATGGTCACTATTTCGATGAAGTTTGATCGAAAATTGGATTAAGACACTTCCTTCAGAACTAAGTAACAAGTCCCTCATAATACCTACTCCTCTTTACGTCCACAAACATTGGAAACGCCATGCCTCAACTCTTGACATTGATTTCACCTGCCACAACCGTTTCCTTAGAAAGACAGTTTTCTACTTTCAAGAGGATAAAAAATTATTCCAGAAATCGAACAGGACAACTACCACATATCAAATATTGAACTGATCCTTTGAATCTCAACTTCTCTCTGTCATGAAAGAGAAAAACACCTTCTCTGATAGAGTTACATAACATTTTGTGTCACCGGAGCTGCGCAGTATTTCACGTTCAAATAACTCATTAACTTTAAGAAATCCTATAGGATTTAATGATTTATGGTAAAGCAGTATACCTATAGCATCCTACTTTTTAGGATTTATGGTTTGCATATTTTCACGAATTCGACAAGAATCCTGGGAACAAATGGCTTAATCACATAGGGCCGTATTCATAGACATTTTTAGCGCGGGCTTTCGGTGGACTATCAGCGTTTTTCGTTAGCGATAGGATACGATTTGAATTCTGTACTAGTAACCAGTGGATAGCCGGGGCTAGCTTAGTACGCTCGTAGCGCGTGCTGCGAAATGTCTATGAATAGCACCCATAAAGACGATATAGTGGACTACGTATTATTATTTATCAAAGTCTTTTCATTTTAGGAGTACTAGCAATAACATGAAACCAGAATCTATTAAACTGATAAACTACATAAGGACAAAGTAAACTGAGTAAAATGTATTTGTCAGTTAAGGTATGTATTAACGTTTTGGAGGAAAATCTACATTTTTTAACCAACCTTTTTAAGATATTTATCAGACAACATATGAAAGTAGACTAACATAACCATATATCAGAAACTTCAATTTCACTTTTTGATTCCTTAAAAAAATAATTAATTAAAAATTATTCTATTTCTTCAAAATGCCATATATTTTCTAAAAATTACTCAATTTTGAAATTTCTTTCACTGAGTTATTGCTGTTTATGCGTACAATGTTCTGTACTAGGCTTTTGCAGCAAACATTATTACAAAGAAAATTTTAGTCATAAAAACGCCATTTCAAACGTTAATACATACCTTAAATGTTATCCGATTATTAATTGTTTTTCTTTTTTTCTTTACAGGTAAGTGTCCGTTTAATCAACATCACGATCCGGTACGACTTCGACGTAGAATTGACTGCGTGCAGGTAGAGAATAAATGGTTGACCTTCCTCATGAATGTATGTACACAAAGGTCGGCATTTCGTTACTCGCGAGTCAACCCCTTAGTACACAAGCAGGGCAGAGGGTAAGGCATGGTCTCCCTCCCCTTAGCCATCACTTGATCATTCAACGGTAATCAGTCTGAGTATCCTCCCCTCCTATCTTCCTCTTTGCTGTGTATTGCAGGCTGTATTTTATATGACACAATCTTTGCCGATCACTGATGTACAGTAATGTATTGCAGAAATTTCTGCTAAGTACTTGTGCACTAGTTTACCACTTTTTCATCATTAACCTATTTATTCGAATCAGTGAGGAAAAACGGAGGGAAATAAAAGTTGGACGAAAGCGTATTCTTCCAAGTATTGGAGGGTTAATCATAATACCGTCGCTTACAAGCAAAACACATTAAATTAAAAAAAAAATACTTCTGAGAAAAATACATATATAGGCTAATGTACATAATGTATGTGTATAAACTTAGAGTTTGAAAATTAAATACACATAAAGAGAAACAACTTACTAAAAATAATATTTTGAGGGTTCATTTTTGTCAACAAATTTCAAACGCCTTTATCTCAGAAATAATATTTTTTTACTTAATGTGTTTTGCTTGTAAGCTTGTAATAGGCTAAATCATAGCTATGGAATAACGGAGTAAGCAAGACTACTCGCAAGCCTGTATACAGCAGAAATAGTAATATGCGTTACAAGAGCGGTATGTTGAAGTTTTCATGTTCGAGGAAAAGTTTGAAAAAGCGAAACGTAGTTGATCTTTTTTAATTTCCAAGAATTGAAAGAAAACATACCGCTCGTGTATCGTACATTATTTTGTGCGAAGATCGTTTATTACATACCTGAAAGAGGAATTTCTAATTAGTTGCAATGAAATCTCCATCTTGGTTTATGTTCAGTGACGGCAAATTTGCAAAAAAAAAAAAAAAATCTATCTTCAACATTGTTGCTTTAAAATGTTTTCTGTGTTTACTATACTCCAGCAGGCCGTGATATACGTCTGTCTTTTTTTTCCCCCCAGTCTATAAATGCGAACTTAAAACAAACGGTAAGGTTATGTAATGATTTATTTTTCATTTTAATATTTTAACAATACTATTTATATAACATATTGCAGTAATAACATCGGGAAGTTTAATTTTGCCGATCAAAGTAGCCGCCATGATGAGTCTGGAATCTTGTTGATTTCTTCACGGCTTCCTTAATGTTACTTGCATCACGAATGCAGTAACTTTAGTGGAGTTGTAGAGTTTACTTAATTTTTGCAAATATTTAAAAACATTAATTAACAGTGCAATTTAGGTGAAATTGCAGTGGTAAGTTTCCAATTTATAATTATTACTATATTGAACGTCTCTAAAAATAATATGTTAAAAGCCTAAAGCAATAAAATCAATATGTCACTTAATCGGTAAGAAGAGGGAAATTGTTATGTGTGTTAGGTTGGGAATACTGAATGTGGAATTTTAGACTTTCCGCGGATTGGTTTTGTGCGGAAACCAAGCAAATACGCACGATCTCGCACAAAAGTAACCAAACAGTGGTGGTAAGCAAAACTACTAGGAACTCTGGTGTACATATCCTCAAAGATACTGTAGGCCTAATGAAACAGTGACAATACAGTAGATTAATAGTGCGAGCAAGATTACTCGAAAAGCAGACACAGCTTAAAAATAATTAAACGTGGTAGAAATATTACCGGTTCTTCTGTATGGTGGTGAAACTTGGACACTCACTTTGAGCGAGGAACAAAGGTTATGGGTGTTTCAGAATAAGGTGCTTAGGAAAATATTTGGGGCTGAGAGGGGTCAAGTTACAGGAGAATGGAGAAGGTTACATAACGATTAACTGCATGCATTTTATTCTTCACGTGACATAATTAGGAACATTAAATCCAGACGTTTGAGATGGGCAGGGCATGTAGTACATATGGGCGAATCCAGGAATAAATATAGAGTATTAGTTGGGAGGCAGGAGGAATTAAAACCTTTGGAGAGACTGACACGTAGATGGGAGGATAATATTAAAATGGATTTGAGGGAGGTGGGATATGATGATAGAGACTGGATTAATCTTACTCAGACTAGGGTCCGATGTCGGGTTTATGTGAGGGCGGCAATGAACTTCCGGGTTCCTTAAAAGCCACAAGTGTGTATGTATGTATTTATTCACACTGCAAATGGGTATATACCCGGTGGCAGTGGTAACTAATTACACTGAATAATGCCAATTAATAATAAACACAACTAATAAAAAACAATAATAATAATAATAATAATAATAATAATAATAATAATAATAATAACAAGGAGCATCCTAAAATTAAAATGAAGCATGGCCACTTAAAATAACATTTAAAGAAAATCTAATTTGCATCTTAACCCTAAGCTCGAACTAAGACCCACGAGTCTGACAGGTTCATATCTGCACAAGTACCTTTCGGCACTACACTTATTTCGCTGTCAACTCACTCACTGCACTGATTCTACCTGATTTCACTAACACTTCTAACCATTTCACTGTTCGAATACTTTGCACAGCCACTTCACTGACACCAACACACTTCACTTACACAATAGACTTCACTGACACTACACACTTCACTGACACAACACACTTCCTCACTGATAGAACACTTCAAATAACGATATATCAATTACACCCTTTAACTAGTGTGTATAATATACTACCGGCTATTAGTAAAGTCCTTAAGCCTATTTTAAATACATTTTAAGTAAGTAAATAATAGATTAAAAGGGTGCGAAAACATGTACACAGCCGGGAAGGAAATGAAATAGTTGTATAAATATATTAACAGTTCGAACAATATTACTCGAAAACATGTACACAGCTAAAAGAAACACTGAAATAGTCGTAATAGATTAGTAGGAGGAACAATACTACTCGAATACAAGTACACAGCAGCAGAAATTGTGCAACAATATTGGTACTGGTAAGCCTGTACACAATCACAGAAATAATGGAGCAATCTGAACACAGTTCAGAATAATTAAATTGTGGGGGCACTGTAAAGCGGGTCACAGAATTAATGAAATAGTGCTAGTAATTGATTACTAGAGTAAGCAACACTGCCAGAAACGAGTACACAGTCGCGGAGATAAAGAAATAATTGTATTATAGGTCAATAATCTAAGCAAAATTACTTCGAAAATCTGTACACAACCGCTTTTTCACCACAAACTTCACACAGTTCCAAAATCAAATTCTACTCTCTGACAGAGCTGCGTTATCAAGGATTTTATCTTGGCTTGGTTCGGATTCATACAATTCCTTTGTCTCTTGGGTGTCTTATGCTTCATACAGTTTTTGGATTATAGCTAAAAGTGATTTTTATTTAAGATTTTATTATTATTTATTTTAAATTTAAATATACAGAATAAAGAATATATAATCACAAACAAACAAGAGAATACAAATATAATATAAACAATATTAAAAAAAGGAGATAAAGTAGTATTAACAAAATTTGAGACCGAATGAGCAGCGCTCGTGTTCGGTCCCAGTTCAGATATATTAATAGGCCTATAAGAGAATATAAAATAAAATAAAATAGGAAATAGAATGAAATTACAGTTACAGAAATTATATAATACAATATTAATATAAGGGAAATATAGAAAATAAAAAAATAATAATAAAAATAAGTAAGTAAAATAAAATAGGAACTAAAATTTGAATTACAGTTTAAATTACAGCGGCAATGGAATTATATAATATAATATTAACACTAGAGAAGAATAATATCGCACGTGAAAAGTAGGACTATATATATATATATATATATATATATATATATACACATATACATATATTTTTTTTTTTTCAAAATTATAGAATACAAATATAATATAGGTTAATTCATACACATAAGCTATGAATTTATTTAATCAAATTGAAGATATTAACACGTTTCTAATTTTCTTGTTATATGTCAGTGAGTTACATGTAATTTAGTTAAAGCATTGTACAACCGAGGACCAAAATTAATGCTATGCTTTAGACCAGCAGATGTGAGACATTTAGGTTCTACTAATGTTGAATTAATATTTCGTCTTGTGTCATAATTATGTGTCTGTAATACAAACTTATTACGATTTTTATGATAAAATTTTAACAGCGTATACTTATAAATTTGTTCAATATTAAATACATTAAATTCAGAATAAATTAATTTAGTTGGATAATCGAAACGTTTCTTCAAACAAATTTTAATTATTAGTTTTTATAGTAAGTTTAACGGACTAAGATTAATTTTTGTACTTCCACCCCAAACAATTATACCATATTGAATGATAGACTGAATAATGGCCAAATAAACATTTCGTAGAACTTTAATGGGTGAATAGCATCAAAGATTAACGAATTTATAAATTGTTTTACGAAGCCTCTTACAAAGATAAGTAATGTGACGAGGCCATTTTAAATTCTGATCAATAATGATACCCAGATATTTGACATACGTGGCTTCTTTCAATGGTGGATATTTACAACTTTTGGGATCTAAACAATTTTCACTGTGTATATTTTCTATCCATATTTTTAATTACTTGCCTCAATTATACAATAAATATTCAATTCTCACATTACTTCATCATTCATCAATTCGTAGAGTTTAGCGCATCCTGTTACTGATCTAAGATGCGTCATGCTTACGCTTGTAATTTTTCTTGTCGACGACCCACTTTTCATCAACATAATTTAAAGCAAGCACAGCAATTACTTTCTACAACTTCAATTGTACTCACTTTCTTATTCCATTACGTAAATTTTAAGAAAATATACAACATATTTATATACCGTACTTACAGTTTCGTTCGCAGAGTTCATCAGTATTAGCTGTTGGTTTGTTTTTATCTGCATTCACTCAGTAGGGATCAAGACTGTGAAGTTAGATTATACCGCATTATATATATTGCCAACACGGTGAATACTGATGAGTTCCATTTTGCGACAGTAAAAATATTATGTGCAGGAAGCGAGTGCGATAGGTATTGCAGTAAATTTCGTCCACCTTACTTACTTACAAATGGCTTTTAAGGAACCCTCAGATTCATTGTCGCCCTTACATCAGGTCGCCATAGGTCCCTATCCTTTGCAAGATTAATCCAGTCTCTATCATCATATCCTACATACCTCAAATCCATTTTAATATTATCTTCCCATCTACGTCTCGGCCTCCCCAAAAGTCTTTTTCCCTCCGGTTTCTCAACTAACATTCTATATGCATTTCTGGATTCGTCCATAAGTGCTACATGCCCTGCCCATCTCAAACGTCTGCATTTAATATTCCTAATTATGTCAGGTGAAGAATACAATGCGTGCAGTTCTGCGTAGTGTACCTTTCTCCATTCTCCTGTAACTTCATCCCTCTTAGCCCCAAATATTTTCCTAAGAAGAACCTTATTCTCAAACACCCTTAATCTCTGTTCCTCTCTCAAAGTGAGGGTCCAAATTTCACAACCATACAGGAAAATCGGTAATATACAGTAACTGTTTTATAAGTTCTAACTTTCAGATTTGTTGACAACAGACTAGATAATGAAAGCTTTTCAACAGAATAATAACAAGCATTTCCCATATTTATTCTGTGTTTAATTTTCTCCCGAGTGTCATTTGTATTTGTTGCTGTTGCTCCAAGATATTCTAATTTTTCCACCTATTCGAAGGATAAATCTCCAATTTTTATATTTCCATTTCGTACAATATTCTGGTCACGAGATATAACCATATACTTTGTCTTTTCGGGATTTACTTCCAAACCTATCGCTTTACTTGCTTCAAGTGTAATTTCCGTGTTTTCCGTAATCGTTTGTAGATTTTCTTCTAACATATTGACGTCATCCGCATAGACAAGAAGCTGATGTAACCCGTTCAATTCCAAACCCCCTCCGTTATCCTGAAGTTTCCTAATGGCATATTTTAGAGCGAAGTTGAAAAGTAAAGATGATAGTGCATCTCCTTGCTTTAGCTCGCAGTGAATTGGAAAAACATGAGATAGAAACTGGCCTATACGGACTCTGCTGTAAGTTTCACTGAGACACATTTTAATTATTCGAACTAGTTTCTTGGGAATACTAAATTCAATAAGAATATTATATAAAACTTCTCTCTTACCGAGTCATATGCCTTTTTGAAGTCTATGAGTAACTGATGTACTCTAACCTTATACTTCCATATTTTGTCCAATATCTGTTGAATACAAGAAATCTGATCAATAGTCGATCTATTACGCCAAAACTGTTCTGATGATTCCCAATAATTTCATCTATGTACGAAGTAATCTTCTCAAAAGAATATTGGACAGAATTTTGTACGACGTCAACAAAAGTGATATTCCTCGAAAATTACCACAGGTAGTCTTGTCCCCCTCCTTAAAAATAGGTACAATTATGGACTCCTTCCATTGTTCTGGTACAATTTCCTTTTCCCAAATAGCAAGTACAAGTTTATAAATTTCGCTAGATAATGCGCTTCTACCCTCTTGTATTAATCCTGCTGGAAATTTTGTCGTCCAAAGTTGTATAAATATAACTATGCTAGTAACATTATTGTAGCAAGGTCTTTCTCGCACGAATTCCATTATTTCGTACATTGAATCATCAACTGAAGTGTACGAGAATTGTTTCCTTTGTTCTGCAGCACTATTTTTTATTTTCAATCTACGAAGGAAGTGGAACAAGACATGCATTACAATCAGTCCACGTATTGTATATACAATCTCTGAGACTAGTGAAACCTCTAAAAACAGATGTTACATGCAATCTGTAATGGTCACTAGATATTTGTCATTCTCCGTTCACCAACGGATCTCGCCAACTGGATTGATAGTCGCACGAATATTGACCAGAGAAATCATACTTGCGGTTCGTCAACCCTATTTAGTATGAGCTTAGCTCGTATGATATTCTGTGTTAAATTTATGAATGAGATGAAATTATATAAATGGTGGAAAGGAAATATGAATGGAAGAGTATTGATGGAGTAAAATTATTTGAATAGTTGAAGTACCGATAAACGAAAAAACCTTTCAAAAAATCTTCATGCGGCGGATTGTAATTATAGGCATGTATCGTCGTCAGTTAATGCTGAGGATCAAATGAACTTCGTGAAACAATGACTCCCACATATTAGCATTGACCAACCAATTGAAAAAAAATTACAAATCACTCTTAGTTTCATTCGGAGTGGATTTTCAAAATATTTTAAGGCAGATATTTAAGTCATATTACTGTCAATAGAAATAAGGAAGAGAAGCAAATAATAGAAAGTGAGTTACTCTGACTTTTCTATTATCCAATATATGTTTCAGTCTGTTGAGTTAACATCTTAATGAGTCATTCAATTTCTGATGAGTCATGTCGAGGAAGTTACATGATTTATTGTATATTCATGACGCAATTCTTGTGGCATATAATTTACTTCTGGCTTCCTATTTCTTCATGTATAATGAAGACTATAATCCAAAAAAAAAAAAAAAATACTCATAATGATCAACATTATCAGAAGCTCAAATTTTCGTAACAATGCGAGAGGAAAGTAATTTTACGTTATTGTGCGTTATTTTACCGGCATTTATTTAGGTACTTTCATGAATTATTATTGTCACTTTAAATAAATGAACGTTGAAATAAAGGAAAAAAAAAACTGAAATTGTAATCTTCCCGAGCTCACGAGTTAAATAAGTAATGAAATGCGGTAGCTGTTACGTGGCTCAAATGGAAAGGAAAGTATAACTAATTTCGGAAGACTAGGGTCAGAGAGTCTGTTCTCTTCGAGTGGTGCATCAAGACGGTGCTGGAGAAGATATTCTCGCGGTATTCCCGTTTCTTTTACCATCAGTTCACAATATTTCTATTCACTATCAATATACCATGAAACGGATTGGCAGTATCGTAGTAACACTGCGATGTGGTCCAGATCCAGTGATCGGTAGCGTATGGAACGAATAACCTATCCATCGGTAGCACTCATGGACTTGTCCCAATGAATTACTGATAATCACGCATATATATGGAAAGAGCAAAATGTAGCAGCTTATATAAACTTATAATTAGACGGTGGATGCGGGATGACTTATCGTTGAATGTAGGTGCACATTTACTATATGTTCCATTTTTTTTCAATCAGACTATTGGCTCAACAGGTTTTAAACGTAAAAAGACGACGTCAACTTGCTACTGTATCTCTGTACAGTCAGAAGGAAAAGAAAAATAACGTACTGTAGCAGTGTAGCACATACCTTGCAAGTTCATCATTGATGCAATTACCAGCGTTGCAGTAAACGACGATATATTCTCGTAAGTTGTCGAAGCTGAATCGTCTTCGCCTATGGCTTAAACAGTTTTTGTATCGAGAGAATTTCTGAAGAAAAACTCTAAAATGGGGATCATTCAATTTCTTTAGAGGAATATTTGCACTGAGCATCATGTTGCACGTGTCGTTTAGACCCGCACAACTAAATGATGATGATGACGATGATGATGATGATGATGATGATGATGATGGTTCCTCAGATTTCATTTCAACGCATTTCCTGTGCGATGTACTGTTGCAATGATTCTCTATAGCCTGAGTTGTTGTGGTTTATATTTCAATTTTAGATACATTACACACGATATTGTCTTCGTTAATACATAAAATGTCACTCTCATATTTCTTAATTGCATTTCGTATCTCTAAGCGAATTTAACATTTTGACTTCGACATTATGAATGGATCAGCACTACACTATTCAACTCGTACTAAATACTTGAGCAGGATAACACAACTGCACACATTGCGTTGCAATGTCGACCGGGGTTCCTTCGTTACGTATGCTATTGTACTCGCCAGGTACACAAAAGACGGACGGCGCGGCACGTGCCATATATTCCGATAAGAAACAACTTCACTTTTCCATAAATCATCCCGCATCCACTGTCTACTTATAAGGTAAAGGTTCCAAATATGAGACCCATTTTATTAAACTCTGATATCTACGGAACTAAGAGTTCAAAATAATAACTGAAATGTCTTTACAACTAATAAGTTATTAATCTTTCATATATTTTAGTTCAAAATAACACAAACAATTAATTTTGAAAGTTATTTGAATAGAAGTTGAACTTTGCAAATCTTAATATTCTAAAGTGTTGCTTCTAATATGAGACCCTTCAATTTTTCCTCTTCTTTACGCACTGAGGGCACACAAATGTTTTGTCACTAGCTCCACAGTACTCGTGAGCCCAGCGATAACACACAGTGCACTGTACCCACTGTTCCCCATGCACATCAGCTGAAAACATCCTGCCACAAAATAAACACTCTGCGTCGTTGTCTTCACCATCAGAAGAGTCTGAGTATTTTGGGTCAGATTCTTCTTCGCTGGTTTCTTCTTGGTCTGGTCACGTCGCCTTCTTTTTCTTTCTGGCCGCACCGTTTCCCTTTCCATTTACAGCTCCATCTCCTGATTTCTTCTTTCCTCTGATCTTTACCTGACTTTCGAGCAGAGAAGCTTTGTATGGAGAGGAGGTAACCACACTTGCAGAACCTCTTCTACTTGATGATGCTGCTGGTTGGATACGTGGTAGAGGTCTGATGTCAGATGGAGCCACCCCAGCTTGACATACTGTAGATTCTACAGCATCATCTGTATTAGGTGGTGTAGTGCCATTTTCTTCTTGAAGTGGTTCATCTCTATGGGCAGGGAAATCCTGATCTCTAAAAATGTTTTTATTTAAAGGATAGAGACCTGTTTTCTGAAAGCATTAACAGATGTTTCCATGGTTGCAGCTCTGTTGTAGGCTGTACAAAATAGTCCTGCGACCACAAATGGAGTGACACCTCTGTCAGGGTGATTTCGCAACCAAGTTTCAATTTCTGCTGCACAGTAGGTCTTCAGAGGCTTCATAAAGCAAACATTGAGGGATTGCATTCGGTGGGAACTATGCGGTGGCAAGCAAATTATGATTATGTGATTTTCCCTAGCCTTGTTGATCAAATCAATGTTCCTCGTATGGGAGTAATGTCCATCAAGCACAAGGAGGACAGGATCTTCAGCAGTTGGTTTAGTGAAGTTAATAAAATGATCAAACCACATTGTAAACAAATCTGCCTGTATCCACCCGCTAGGATGGCAACCCCAAATGGCCCCAGCTGGTGCACCGTCCATTAATTCCATTTTCATATTCTTCCTAGGCCACACAATAAGCGGAGGCACATAGGTTCCCACTGCATTCGATCGTTGTCAGTGCTCCTCTTTCACCAGAAGTCAACGTCGCTTTCTGCTTCTTACCTTTCAGTGACAAAACTTTTTCTGTTTTGTGTTGGACAACGGTAATGTCAGTTTCAACTACGTTGAATAGACGATGCGGCTGACCACTAATTTTGAGAAATTCAGCCTCGTACAAATTAAAGAATGTAGCTACGCTCTCAGGGTTGAAACCCTTCACTCGAGCTTGGGAAATACCTTGCGGGACCCGAACGCACAATTGCGGGTGACGCCTCAGAAAACCTGCTAGCCACTTTTTCCCTGCTGATCCTGTTTTCTCAGAAAAAGGATGCTTAATTCCATTTCTAATAGTCAGCTGGACTGCCATTATTTTTACATCTGTTCTCCTTAACCCATAAAATCTGTTATCCATCTCCAAACAATATAAATAAAGCTCTCTTTCTAATGTTTCTCCTAATACCGGTTTACGGCCCATTGAGACATTGACCAAATCGTCAATAGGTTTATCCTTCGCTCTAACATATCTTTCAAGCGTGCCCTTAGGGACACCAAATTGTCTAACTGCCAGTTTGTACCCCAGTTCTCCAGCTCGTACACATTTCGCTGCACGGGCCATTTTTTCCTTATCCCACGTTTTCCTTCTCTTAGAGTTAGATTCATTCTGCATCTAAAATGAATATTAAATATGTTGAATTAAAATTAAATTATTAATATTTATAATTAAAATACCTTGTTAAATAATATTAAAAGTATGAGTTTGGAATTTCAACAATGTAATTTACATTTTTATTAGCATTAATGTATTTTATATTATTCATTTGAAACTAAAATTAATATAATAATTATTTCAATTATCATAATTTTAATTGATTGGTGTTAAATTTATATTAATATTTAGTAACTCTGTAAATTTAGTAATGGGATTAATTCTAACTTATTATTTCACCAAACAATAAGTAAATATATTTACCAATTTTAACAGTTTGATTAAAAATGCAATTAACTTACATTTAATTGTTATAACTGTTTAATATTTATTAAACTCCATGATTTTATTAAAAATACTCTACTTTTAGCAACAAACGCAATGCTAATTAAATTTGCAATAATTTTATTAATGTTTCAAAAGCATTTTAAAGACACAAGTTGGCCTGCAAAATTTGCACAAAGGTCTCCTAATATGAGACAGGTCTCATATTTGGGAACCCCTGGTATCTCATAATAGGAGAACCTAGCAGACATTACTAAATAGTCCTCTGGGGATAACGAATATGGTAGAATATTTTTTTTCACTGACTAGTTTGTACAGTATTGTTATATAAATAAAATACCATGCAACAATTAAGAAATAAACATACCTTTTCTTGAAATAATTACTTGCTAAATGATTCTTCTGAAAAATTTTGCACTAGCTATATTACAATAACTTCACTCAACACGTGTCAGCAGTCCAGAACTTAATGGCGGCTTCACAGATACTCATTCGCATAGAGAACACCTATTTTCATCAAATTCCACCAGAATACAGCACATACTGGACGAGAAAATGAAGGGTCTCATATTAGGAGAGGTCTCATAATCGGAGCCTTTACCTTAATGTACGTAGTGCTTTTTGTATCACAGTTTTACTCCTGGTTGAGTGTTAGAGAAGGTCGTATGGCCTTAAATCTGCCAGGATAAATAAACGATTATTATTATTATTATTATTATTATTATTGTTATTATTATTATTATTATTATTATTATTATTATTATATGTTGCAAGTATTTTGAAAAGGAACTTATATTTCTGTAAATGTCTTTATTAGATGTATATATGACTATGTGACCATAGGATTATGTTGTACAGTACCATGCTACGTATGGTACTTCCCTTATTATGCTACACTCTTAATTATACATAATTAACACAAGCTTATTATATCCTTTTTTTTTTTAGTTTGAGTCTGTGAGTGGGTAGGCTTACATGCTGGATAGGAATAGGCGCAGTGCTGTACTGGGTGTTCAGTTCAAAATGTGTCATGGCTCGTTGTATGTCGTCATGTGGCTATCCGATGAGCCTAGAGAATTCAATCTTCCTACACTTCCGCAAAGGCGTATTACCTAAATACGAGAGAAGTTGCCTAGCAAGTACGGCGTTCATTCTGAAGATTACTTACCGATACGTACGGTAACGCCAGTAGTGCCAAGAATGTGAAATGTTTGGAAACACGTACTGAAGAGAGTTTTTTTTCTTACTGTCGGGATATGGGGAGAGGGTTAAGACGATTACTTACGTATTTGTTGACATTAACTTGGACGGTCAACATGGACACAGAGTATTTTGATTTGTGTTGTGTAATGTTGCCGTACGCAATCGATGATAACAAATACCCTGCGTACGACTTTCCCGCGCAAAACACAGTTCGAAAGAGGTTATGGTAGCACACAGACTTTACAGACCGCCATCTGTTGCTACGACATTCAAGTTATACCGTACACGTTCTCAAGTTCAGATTGAACGCCTTGATTAACTTCTCTGACATAAAAGCTGAAACTCGCTTCAAATCGCTGACTCACAACAGTGACGCCATGACACACTTTGAAATGAACACCCAGTAGTTGGATCGGAACGCAGGTGCAGTAAAAATAAAATAAGGATCCCAGTAATTCAATAGACATTGGAAATATTAAAAAATAATTCTGAGGGACTAAGAGCCAAGATGACTCATGGGCTTCCAACTAACCCACACTAGCATAACTACTACTAGTGCCGCTAATACTACTTATACTACTACTATTATTACTAAGTCGAAATATTACAAATACGTCATTTTGAGTCGAGAAATACCGGAACAAATTGAGAGAACTTGACAATATGTCACGATCATGTTAATAATCCATGGATTCTAAATATAAGGACATAATTTTATTTTTACTTCAATTTTTATTGTACCTGAGTTTTTGAATGTACTTCACTCCCACCCCTTCTACTAATGAAGTTCAACCGTCCTCCACACAGATCCAAGAACGCATATACAGTCATAGTAGCCTTACGGCAGTGGTTGCCAAACACCATGAAATTGTGACGTAATGAAATGCAACCCGCACACCACTATCGCAGGGAGGGGGTGGAGTGGGTATCTCCTCAGGTAATGCAGTGAATAACAGTGCAGAGACGGACTATGACCAAAAAACGAAAGGAATATAATATTCTTCTACTTATTAACTATACACACTTTTTTCCATGTTAATTTTTTATCCTCCTATTAATTATTTTTGTATTATTAATAAAATAACATAAATTTATTTTCTTATTTAACATAGAAAGTACGTGTACTTTACATCAGCAGTAATTTGAAATTAAAACGTTGAAGTATTTTACTCCGATTAAGACATAGAAGCCAATACTTTTTATTGTTTGTTTATTAATGAAATATACAAATTACACTACATACGTCGAAAAAGAAAGTGGAAGTATTTTACCCCGATTAAGACATAGAAGCATTACTTTTTATTGTTCGCGTATTATTCAAGTTACAGGTAAGGGCGTGGTAGTCTTCATAACAAGAAAAATAATGACAACGTACATTGTTCTTTTATACTTAATTTAAAATTTTACAACAAATTAATTATCTCATATTTTTGTCATCTGCACAAAATAAATACTTTTCCTTCCATGCTCCTTAAAATTAAGTTTTTACTTACTATCTGTTTTCGAAAAGACATCGAAACATATTATCCTACACACTTGTAACATTACATGCGTACGTCCGCTGCTGATAAATGTCTTACTTATATCGAAGTGATGGCTGTAAACAGAGGGTGGGGATATGATGTCATGGTTACGCTTGAGTGGAGACAGGGGCATGTGTCGCGACACAGCTTTTGGCGATCACTGCCTTATGGTCATAGTGAACAGTATGTTCCAAAAATATGTTCTCGTTTTCCAGTGACGAAAGATCTTTCAATATTGCATCATTTTCCATTTGCCTACGTCGCATCTCGGTTTCCGCCACCTGGTTCTATTCGCCTCTCTGTAAATGCTACTGGCTGGGCTGTCTTAGCTCTTTTCTGAGAACATTAATTTCTGTTAGGAATTGGACGTCTACGTAATATTATACCCATACAATTGTAAAATAACTTAAGTAATTAACTGTCACGTGATTTCGTCCCTTTCTACGACGCTGCGACGTAACCACTTTGACGGACAGTATATAGCATGTCTGAGTAATTTTATCTGTTCGGACCGGGTAGAAGTGAAGATTGAATTTACAGTACGTAAGGTCTCTTTTATAGAGTAGGTACAGAATTATTTCAACATGAATTACTGATACGAAGTACCGAACCTGGTAATTGGAATTACGTACAATAGTCTATAGTGCGATAATGTGCCTGTATCGAAATGAACGGCCACCAGTTTCAAAAATGTGTTTAAATATCCATATTATGATTATTTTTCAATTTAACTTCATTCTCTATAGTGTACGCTAATGTGCTGTAGACAGTATAATGTACACTGTATAATGAATACGTCCGCATGGAAAGCTCAGTTCGTGGATAAAAACACTCATTGTTAATACTGTACTGTATGTATTTTGATTAAACAAAAGCATAAAGAAAATGATCAAACTCAAAATCGCGATATTTCCTACTTTACGTAAATGGATGAACTACTTTTCTTCCCTCCTATACCTAGTAAAGTGATTTGTTTGTATATTACGCCAGTATCATCGAACTCCAGTCGTGGAAGGGGGTAGCAAACTGTGTTTCCGGTTCTTAATCGTTGATCCAAAGGTATTGACAGGTTAATATTAGAAATGTTAGTAAAAATAAAATGATGTCCCTGTTTAAGTTACGGTCACAATTTTTACCAAGGATAGCTGTGTGAGGATATTGGTATCTAATAAAAATTACTAATTTAATGAATATAACAACTAAGCTCTACATGGTCACTAAATTTTACGTAGTAGCCCACACTTCTTCTTCCGTAACTGGTATTGTTTGTGAACGTTCGTTCGTGGTTAGCGTTGTCCAAAACCACATTCATTCATTCATAGTGTTTTGCCTAACGGCAGTCCTTCACTGCAAACCCAGCTTTCTCCAGTCTTTCCTATTTTCTGCCTTCCTCTTTGTTTCCTCGTATGATTCATATAGGCTATCTCAATGTTGTCTATCATCTGATATCTTCTTCTGCCCCGAACTCTTCTCCCGCTCACCATTCCTTCCAGTGCATCCTTCAGTAGACAATTTATTCTCAATTAGTGACCCAGTCAATTCCTTTTCCTCTTTCTGATCAGTTTCAACATCATTCTTTCTTCATTCACTCTTTCCAACACAGCTTCGTTTCTTATTCTGTCTGTCCATTTCACACTCTCCATCATTTTCCATATCCACATTTCAACTACTTCTAGTCACTTCTCTTCATTTCGTCGTAATGTCGCTGTTTTTGCCCCATGTAATGCTACACTCCACCCAAAGCACTTCACTAGTCTCCTTCTCAGTTCTTTTTCCAGAGGTCCGCAGAAGATGCTCCTTTTCTATTAAAAGTTTCCTTTGTCATAGCTATCCTCCTTTTGACTTCCTGGCTGCAGCTCATGTTACTGCTTATAGTACATCCCAAGTATTTGATGCTGTCCACTTGTTCTACTGCATCTTTTCAAATTCGCAAGTTTACCGTCTTTACTTTTTTCCTATGACCATGGTCTTCGTTTTGTTGGCATGTATCTTCATTCCACACTGCTCACAGCTCTCATTTAGCTTCAGTAGCATATCTCTTAGTTAGTAGCATCTCCTCTTCTGCTAACAACACCATATCATCAACAAAACTACATGGTCTCTTAATTTTCATATGTGAATTTGTTAATAAATTGTAGAATTTGATTACGGCATAGTTCCTAATGTATAAAGTTGATTAAAACGTTACTGGCGAAAGAAACTGAAAACATAGCCAATCATAAGCAAAGAAGAAAATATGATCTCTATAGAACAACACTTATCAAATTTATGCAAATCTAGCTTTCAGGTAAAGCTCCCTGTAAAGCAGACTTTAAAAATTTCAAGGGAAAAATTCGTTAGTGTAAATTCCTTTCATTGAGCACAGGAATTTAATTTCAGCTCCTATAGTTTAACTTTTATTCCCCTTCCTTGTGTTTCACCATTTTCACGTGATAGCCTCTCAAAATAGAACGTTTTTGGTCTTTAGACAAGGTTGCCCTTTATCTTCTTCCCTGTTGAACATCTACTTGGAGGATTTGGTGAAAAACTGTTCTCAAAACATGGGAGGAGTAAAAGTAGGAGGAAGAAGAATAAAGTGCATAAGATTTGCTGATGATATAGAATTGTTAGCAGAAGAGGAGATGATACTAACTAAGATATATGTTACTGAAGATACATGACAGCTGTGAGCAGTATGCAATGAAGATATGTGCAAACAAGACAAGAAGGTAAACTTGCGAATTCTAAATGAGGCAGTAGAGCAAGTGAACAGCTTCACATACTTGGGATGTCCTACAAGCAGTATCATGAGCTGCAGCTAGGAAGTCAAAAGGAGGATAGCAATGGCAAAAGAAGTTTTAATAGAAAAAGGAGCATCTTCTGCGGACCTCTGGAAAAAAAAAAAAAAACTAAGGAAGATATTAGTGAAGTGCTTTGTTTGGAGTGTGCCATTGTATAGGGGCAGAAACGTGAAACGAAGTGAAGAGAAACGAACAACCATTTGAAATGTGGATATGGAGAAGAATGGAGTGTGTGAAGTGGACAGACAATAATAAATGGAGTTGTGTTGGAAAGAGTGGGTAAAGAAAGAATGATGCTGAAACTGATCACAAAGAGAAAAAGGAATTGCATGGGTCACTTGCTGAGAAGAAACTGCCTACTGAAGGATGCACTGAAAGGAATGGTGAACGGGAGAAAAGTTCGGAACAGACGAAGATATCAGATGAAAGACGACATTAAGATATGTGGATCATGTGGTAACTAAGAGGAAGGCAGAAAATAGGAAAGATTGGAGAATGCTGGATTTGCAGTAAAAGACCTGCCCATGGGCAAAACTCTTCTGTATGTATGTATGTATGTATGTATGTATGTATGTATGTATGTACGTACGTACGTACGTACATATGTATGTATTTTATTTTAGTAGGTTATTTTACGACGCTTTATCAACATCTTAGGTTATTTAGCGTCTGAATGAGATGAAGGTGATAATGCCGGTGAAATGAGTTCGGGGTCCAGTACCGAAAGTTACCCAGCATTTGCTCCTATTGGGTTGAGGGAAAACCCCGGAAAAAACCTCAACCAGGTATCTTGTCCCGACCAGGAATCGAACCCTGGCCACCTGGTTTCGCGGCAAGACGCGCTAGCCGTTACTGCATAGGTGTGGACTGTATGTATGTATGTATGTATTTTTTATTTTAGTAGGTTATTTTACGACGCTTTATCAACAGCTTAGGTTATTTAGCGTCTGAATGAGATGAAGGTGATAATGCCGGTGAAATGAGTTCGGGGTCCAACACCGGAAGTTACCCAGCATTTGCTCATATTGGTTTGAGGGAAAACCCTGGGAAAAAACCTGAACCAGGTAACTTTCCCCAACTGGGAATCGAATCGAACCCGGGCCACCTGATTTCGCGGCCAGACGTGCTAACCGTTACTCCACAGGCGTGTACTGTATGTATGTATATATGTATGTATATATGTATGTATGTGTGTATGTATGTATGTGTGTATGTATGTATGTATGTATGTATGTATGTATGTATGTATGTATGTATGTATGTATGTACAGTATGTATGATACCAGTGTTCGAAAAAAAAAATTTCAGACATTTAGGATGTGACAGTAAATTTTATTTTATTTTTTTAAATGACACCCTATATTAAAATATACATATACCGAATCTCTATTAAATTTTACATCAGAATGCGTAGAAATTTTACCCATTCACTTGTTTAATGCTTTTTAACTAACGGTATTTATTAAACTTTTTTCGTGAACTTCGAACTTGAGACAAATAAGTATGAAAAATCATGTTGAGTAGGCCATACAACCAAAAAACACTATGACTAACCGAACTTAACCACAGATGCTCATATGAGAATCATTCACAGCCAAACAATGTCCCAGTCTGTCACGAAAATAGTCTATTATAGATATGAGATGGAACAGATCGTTATAAAAGTGTGAGAAAGACAATGGATCGTTTCCGTGATAGACTGGGACATTGTTTGGCTGTCAATGATTCTCATTTTGAGCATCTCTTGTCAGGTTTGGTTAGTGATTACTCACCATAATTTTACATACCCATTTGTCTCAAGTTTGAAGTCCATGAAATACTTTCTACACAGTCATATGTAAAATGTAATGGAGATTCGGAATATATACATTTTAACATAGTCTGCCGAGTTAGCTCTGTGGTAGCGTGTCTGCCTCAGACTAGCCGGCTCTGGTTCGATTCCCGGTGGGGTCAGAAATTTGCATGTAAAATTTCTACCTCGGGACTAGGAGAGACGGCGGTGAGGAACTTTTAATCACTAGATTGTGCATCAATATGCCTGGGTTAAATTCTAAATCTTTCCGCAGTGCATATGAAGACAAGGCATAATTATGTCACTGTTGATAGTGATTCGTCCATCGGACGGGGACGTTAAACCTGGCGGCCTCCTTGGTACTATTCGACAGGAGTAGGCTACGTGCCGGCACCAGGTTTCCTTTTCTCCCTTCCGTCATCATCATCATCACTCATTCCAGACACTACACTTACACTCACCCTAGTACATGATGTAACTCTTCACAAATACACATCACGTACAGTGTGGCCCGCCGAAGTGGTGTACAACTAGAAAATGGGTCAAAGTCCTGCCATCTATCCGGAATATGCGGAACCCGAATGACGTAAAGTGAAGTGGGTAGGCATTGGATACATACATACATTTTAATATTGGGTGCCATTTAAAAATGAAGTTTACTGTCGCACACAGTATGTCTGAATAACGTTTTTCGAACACTGGTATCATATTGAATGATTTTATCTCCAACAGCTTTCATATAAAGTTTTTTTTTTTTGTGAAATTAAAATGTAAGAATTTATTCACAATATTCCATACTTACTGTTCACTCTGTATATAAAGCACTATATTGTAACAAAGTTGACAGTTAATATATCCACACAGAATTTCTGTAAGTGTAAATTCTTGTAGTAAAAAAGGAGTACAGAAGAATACGAAGCCAGGAAGAGGCAAAGAAGAAATTACTCTCTTATAGGGCAAATACATTTCATTACAGTCTATTTTCACAAAAAGGTTCTCTTTAAGCATGTGAAACTTCCTTTATTTCGATATTATGTTATCTGAAGTAACGTAATAATTTTCAGAAATGAAAGAACAAAATTAGGCTATTGTGATTGAGATTGTTGAGAAGAGACAAGCTCTCAGGCATGCCCCATTCTGGGATTCTACACTGTTAGTTCGAAGAGGTTACTAGTGAAATAATGACTGTGGAAGACTATCTCCATGTGAAGTGCACTTTCTGAATGCTGAATGGATGACGGGCAAGCTGGGAGTTGAATTATAAACCTCTGTTACGTAAGAAGTGAGCATCTTGTTCCGGTTTTCTGGTTGTGCGTCCTGTTTTACAGCTTTCATTCTTAATTTCCCTTCCATGCGAGACATTTCCGCACCTCCTACCTGGGGTTCGTTAGATAACGGTCACATCGGGATTCCAGTTCCTTGCATTGAGTGAGTCGTAGAGAGTTGTATTATTGTTATAATTAGACTTCGAAATTGAGGTCCCATTCGGAGCCATAACTGAAAATAGAGTATTTGCTGGAAGTGGGGAAGAGGCTAAGGCTTGTTTACTTTTTCCGTCTTCTATCCACCGTGCTGTCAGTTTAGGTATGCTTGACGTTGAAGGTTTCGTACGTACTAGCACTGAAGCTGGGACATTTGGAACAATGTAAAGTAATTGCGATGTCGAAAAAGAAATGCAATTGTAAATTTTTTTTTAATATACGCCATTAACTTTCTTCTATCATCATCATCATCATCATCATCATCATCATCATCATCATCATCATCATCCAAACAAATATAAGGCTCGAGGCCTGTTACGGCCTCATTGAGTCGTTCTTGGTTCACTATTTTTTTTCGACGGCTCAAAGATCTCTTTCCCTGGGGACGATATTGAATCATGGCGTTTGGAATTCTATTATGATTCATTCGTTGGACATGGTTTTCCTACTGCTAACTTTCTTCCATAAGAAAATAAAATAAAAACTTACAAGGAGAGGCAAAATGCATCACAACTGCTGGCAAAAAAAGTGTGACTTTGATTATGGACTAAAAATTGATAACATGATTTTGATATATATGTAAATTATTAAGAAATTAAACATGTATGAATTGAAATCAAAAATGAAAGAGATACAGTATGCAGGATACGTAATAGAAATTAGGATTAGTATATGCCTAATATTTTAAATAAATATCTTGTGATTTGGTGATACTTCTGTTATTTGTTTGATTTTAGGGGAGAATGGTCCACCTTGAGACAGGAAAATTTGTTAATTTTTTTTACATTAATGTTTGCAGTGGATATTGACATTTATCTTTGAAAATTGTTCGAGCATTATTATATTTTATAATTTATATTAAAAATTTGTGCTAATGATAATGATTTTCAGATTGCAAGCTGATTTGTACAAAGTGGCAAAATGTCTCGTAGTGGACCATGGTGTTCCACCTTGAGACAGTGACAGTTCCACAATGAGACACTATTTTCTGATAGATTAATATAATTATGATATCAAAGAAGTGACATATATATGACTTCTACAAACATTAGATGAGTATATATAGGCTACAGACTCAGTTTATGTGTGAGAGAGTCATTGGATGTTACCAGCAAACTCGATGCTGCCTTTTTGTCTGACCACAAGTTGATGGGTTTGGCAAAATCATTGTAATTTCAGTTTTATTAATAATTGCTTCATCTGGCACTTCTGGAAAAATGAAACTGTTTCCTATTTTAGCACTTCTCCTTGGAAATGAATTATTGTAATTCTTAGTGCTACGAGAGAGCACTTTTCCAATATGAAATAAATTTTTCTCATTAACTTGAAATTTTACAAGAACAAAGTCATTCATATCTGCTTCTTGGGTTGTTGGTCCATTGGTGATAGAGAATGTTCAATTTCGAAGTCACTTCCAGAAGATGAATGGTCAGAATTTGCTACATCTATCTCTTCAGAAGGATCAGATATCTTCTGTACAGCTTTTTTTCTTCTTCATTACATTCTTCTTTTTCTGTTTTAATTCTTTCTCTGTCTCCTTTCCAGCTCTTGTTGTTATGGAAGTTTTCTTAAGATAGCATGCCTGTGTCTGGAATAACGATCACATCTAACTGCTGCCCTATAAATGCTGATGTTTTTTTCTAGAACAAGTTTTACAGCACATTTCACACTTTCGACTGTCAAGGACCTTTATGTATTTTAATTTTACGATTTTTAGCCGTTTCGGAAATATCAAATACGTAATTATACTTACATTTACCGTATTAACGTGGTCCACAATGAGACAGCAATTTAGTAGTGTCTCACTCTGCCCCACATTACTTCCTACAATGTAACAGGTCGTAGTAAATTTCCTAAGACAATTTAGGTGCTTCTAATTACGGTAATTTGTAGTAAATGAATATGTACTTGACCTGAAATAAATGACATTTTTCTTACCTGACTGAACAGACAACTAGACATTTCACTTGCTGAGGCAAAAAATTTACATACATACTGGAAAATGGCGAAATGTTTACTGAGACGAATATGTCGAAGGAGATAGATTTGATATCTTAAAAACTACTGTTTAGTGGTTCATGTAGGCTGCCACAAGTGTGAGGCACTTGTCGGCTAAACCATTCATATTTTATAGGGAATGTCTCATTGTGGACCACTCTCCCCTGCTCTATTTTATTGTCAAGTTAACCTACAAAACTTTCATTTTTATTTCTTACTGATATTAAGTTCTTAATAAATACAATATTTGATTGTTTCATTTTAAATATATAGTAATATTATATTTGTTTCTTCGTAACAATTTATTAAGCTATGGAATCCTACTGTATGCTCAATTTTCCCTCCGACCAAGATTTTTACTCATACGGGACTGAAATTTATAGCAAACAGAACATAATATTGTTTGTAAATGTTTATAAAATTGTTGTGTCTTTTATAGTAATGTTATTATTTTGAAACAAGTTAATTTCTGTGATTTATACTTTACAATTCAAGGGATGAGAGCCATAGTGGGCCAAGCATTATTTTCATAAATCTGAGAAAAATTGAGGTAAAGTTAAATACATAAAATAATTCGTTGAATGCATATTAATAAGTAATTATTAATTTAATATATAAAAAGATATTGATGAAATTATATATATGACATAAAAAGGAAAAACATATATTTTGTCCTAATTATAACATCATGAAATTACACATATTTCAAAGTCTTGGAGTTGGCCCACTATGGCACTACATTTATCTTGTCTAAAAATTTGATAGTGGGCCATCTCCAAAAGCTGTCTCAGTGCTACTTTTCCATTTTAAATAGGTTCGACGTCATATAGATGGGTTCTATTCGCACACTCCATATTTGAAGGGAAGATTTAGTTTATGGAGAGTAAGTAATATATCAGTTCGTAATAATTAAAGTAGGTATTTCAATTAAGAACATTATTTAATAAGACCTCCACAACTGAATATATTGTAACAGTTGACATTGTCTCATATTTAAGAGTACTGTATATGAACGAACACGAAATGTAATAATAATAATATATATTTTATCAAAAGAGTTTCACTAGAACTACTATTTTTCCTGCATAATCTTAATATTTGCATATCACATACAAATTCCCCCAACTAATATTTCATACCTTACGTGTCATTGGACGTCAGCAAAATGAACTAATACATAACTTGTAACAAAAATTATATTTATCTCTGTCACAGGTAAACAACAGGATAGGCACCGTCGCTGAAGAAGCCCCAAATTGCATTCAAATACAGAAAGAGTTTACTGAGATCAGTAATATGAGGTGGTGAAGTTCCTTTGCTTTACGAAATTATGTCAGAAAAAATAACAGAACTGTAGCCTTTATAAACGTATCATGAAGAAACACCGAACACTAAAAAAACAGAAACTAGTCTGATCTCTTCTAAAAAATTACATAATAATTTCTGTGACTAACGCTTACTGCAGGCCTATGTTGAAAATATCTCTTCTGCCTACAGTTATTTTTTTCAGCTCAGATAACTAATAAATTAAGCTCTTGCTCTGTGATAGAAGTTTCGATATCTTATTTTAAATATAATGATCGATAAAACTTGATAGGTATGCAATGAATGCACTTATTTTCCTCTTCGCATAGCTGTATGGTAATTTAGATGATTATTACAGAACCGCGCCTGACTCGCGGATAATTATTATATTCGAAACTAGAGCGGTATTGTACGACAAACGCAATACTCACAATTTAACTCTTACTTTCACCGGTACCGTTTGTAAACTCATTACGTGAATGAACCGCTGACATGAACAGTGTTTTGTCTAGTTTCTATGACTAAAATCTCCGTTGCATTTCAGCTCGAATAAATCCTAACAGCCTGCCATAAAGAAAATAGAAAAAAAAAAAAAAAAAGAAGAGATTAATACATTTGACAGAGTCCATATATTTCAAATAAATACATTTGTCAAAGAGAATCCATGTCATTCACAATAATAGCCCACACTAATTTATTATTATTATTATTATTATTATTATTATTATTATTATTATTATTATTATTATTATTATGATCATCATCATCATCATTCAGACTCCAAAATTTACAACATTTACAAATAACTCTATTGGACCTAATGTATGTTAGGGTTGTATTTAAAATTACTTATAAACTAAGCATAATATATAACAAATCACATAATTTTTACAATCTTTTAAAAATATGACAAGTGTAACTGAGAAAATGTTTACAACAGCAAGGCTTAACAAATATTTTAAAAGAGGAGGACAGTAGAGAAGCAGCTATAGAACTAACACGCATAGCTATGCAGAAATTTAATGAGATAGGCCTCGAAGTAAACCCAAGAAAATGTGTTGGCATTCGTACTGAGAAAGGAGAACTTGTAGAAGAACCCTTGGAACTAGATGTTAATTGTCGGATAAGAGTATTGAAACACGGAGAATCAATTAAGTATCTCGGCATCACGTTTAATGATTCCCTCAATTTTGACTCTGAAGGTACAATTCAGAATCTACACAAAAAACTCGATTTACTGGCTTCTACACCCTTATTGAAATGTGAACAAAAATTTCTGGTTTTAAACACATCTATTTGGACATCGTTGATTTATCCCTTCCAGACCGCGGAGCCGAACAAAATCCCAATTAAGTTTCTTCAAGACAGTAATAAACTTATCAGAAGTGCCCTCAAACAAATTCTACAGCTCCCAACGGATACGCCAGACCATATGATTTATTCAGATATGAAATGTAAAGGTCTTGGTCTCTTCAAAGCAGAGTGGGAAGCCCATCTTCAGCACGCCAATACTTGTCGCGTCCTCGCACTGTCAGCCAATCCCTACGTCTTAGCCACTCGAAAGCTCTTTACTGAAAGCACCGAATGCGTCAAATCTCTGCAGTTAACCGAGACATCCGATGTAATTAAAGACCCACGAACCAGTTTGTATGACGCTCGACGTATGAGGAAAAAAACTGCGAGAAAAGGAATTAGAGTCATTAGCTAACCTACCTCAGAAAGGTCGTGGCGTAGAGCTATACAGCGAGTTTATTCCGGCGAATTCCCGGATACGACATCGTGAAGGCCTAACCTCTAGCGAGTGGCGCGAAGCTATTAAAATGTCTGCACACGTGTCTTCCGTACGTTCCCTTCTGGGCAGGACTCGGGACAACATCCTCTGTCGGCGATGCCACAGAGAGCCAGAAACACCTGCATATGTCCTGGGCTCTTGTCCGCACGGTGAAGTACTCCGTAACTCACGACACCACAGAATTCGTTCGATGATCGCCGAACATTTTAGATCAATAAAATTTCAAGTGTTCGAAGAAGTTCACGGACTGGCAGACAATGGCAGTACAAGAAGAATAGAAATGATTGCCATCCCACCCAATAACAACAATGGCTACATCATCGATCCCACCGTTAGATTTGAAAAACAAAAGAGCCAACCTGAAGATGTAAATAGGGGAAAAAAAACGACATCTATGTACGTACCGTTCCATATTTCATGGACAAATACGGTCTACGACAGATTGAAGTAATAGGCCTTATGGCTGGAGCGCGCGGAACTATTCCCGGTTTCTTCTTCCAGACCTGGCAACGTTTCGGCCTACAGAGGAAGGCAATTGATGATATCGTTCTTGCAGCTCTGAGAGGATCAATATTTATACTCCGAAACCATCTCTACGGTCAACAGTGATCTTCAAATAATTAATTAGTACCTAATTATTTATTCAGTCATTTCTTGTCATTGTTGTAAGACTCCATTAAACTTAAACATATGTATATTATTTATACTTTCAACTGCCTATTGCACAATATGCTCTGTCTTTGTGGCAGCCTGTTAATACAGGGAGCTGTTATCGCTTAGATAAATGAATAAATGTTACATTCATATAAATCATCATCATGATCAAGTATATATTGTAAATTCGAGTACATTTTTTTTGCGCCCAAAGTTTATTACACTTTTATTTTGTTCCTCTATGCTATTCTGTCTTCCCAGTATATATTATCTTCTAAATCTTTTCCTCTCAGCCACCTCCTAATATCACCCATTAAGGTGGTTGTGGCACGATCTCTCTTTCCTCTTCCAAGTGGCAACCAATCTAGAATCTTTCTCGGTAGCCGCTGATCTGACATTCGTCGATCATTCTCATACCATCTAAGTGCTTTTATCTCACGAAATATAAAATTAAATTTCCAACTTTAATTTATTTTCTTAATGCCTCATAATTTCTAATTTTTTCGATTTAGAATATTTTTAGAATGTGATGTTAATTTATATCTTTCTGTCCACAAAATTAGGCACTCAAATAGAAGATGATGAACAGTGTATAATGCTTCGTTACATTTGCACAGATAATCATTTTCGTTGTTATATGAAATCTTTGAAAATAGAAACCAAATTTACCATGACCTGACAGAAATTGATTAACAATGTAGTTTGGTGTCAGTAATTTAAATTATATTTAAACCCAACTGAAAACGTGGGGGAAAACAGTTATTTTGTTAATGACTCCGATGTACTATCTCTCCAATGGTCACCCCACTTCTTTATCATGTTCCTTCTTCGTTGTTGTTTCACGAATGAGAAAGGACACTTGGAATAGGCACAGTCTAACCTAGAGGATACTGCTTCCTTGGCAAGCTGGTCAGCCCTTTCGTTGCCGGTGGTTCCAGTGTGCCCTCGTATCCATGTCAAGACGTGTTCTGAGTGATTCCTAATGGTAGTTCTAATGCTGAGATTGGATTTAAGTTGAATTTGTCATTTTATCGAACTAAGCGCTGCTTGTGAGTCACTTAACACTTTCTCAGATTAATATCCTACACTAATTTATTATTATTGAATCTCCAGTGACTGAATGACTATGTGTGTGACGAAATGCGTGTCTTGTGACTATGACTCACTCTTTGGCGCCAATGTGTTTTATTTATTGGAATACACCACGTTACTGTAGTTTTCTTCTTTGTTTTTGCGACGGTCGTATGTGTATGTCGCTGGATTAATGGAGAAACATTGAAATGAAGACAGGATAAGATGAAAGATGAACTTATAGTCCAATATCGTATTTATCTATAACAAATTAAACCTCTGTTCCCCTGAATTTGAAGTCGGTTCTCCGATAAGGAAAGCAGATATACTGACTATTCTGTTAATGGTGCGCCATGACTCTACATTTTGTTAAGTAAAAGTTGACCTACTGAACACTGTTTACTGTGTTGCGAGTGTTTGTTTCAGTGCCCTGCAGACAAATTACATGAGGTATAAATTTTAATTACTAGGAATAGAGTTTCACATGACCATGGAACTGTCTGTTTTCATATATTATGACAAGTAATTGCTAACACAAAACGTTTCAAGGAAGGATTTTATTACATTTATGCCTTTCCCTTCGAAGATATGAAAACAACATGATCTCGAGAATCCTAGTTAATTCAAAATATAGAATACTTTTATTTTATTTCAGGAAACTGCACAAGTCGTAAGAATACTGATATTTCATTTCAATCAAACGAAATGTTGCAATACCAAGTTAGTTAACATTAAGAAATTAGAAATATGAAGAATGAAAAGTATACTTAATGTCTCTGTTTCATTATGTTATACATATTATGGGTTTTCTGTCTCTAAATTCTCTGATAAAATCTTTACTTAGGTCAAATATTATCTTTGCCACGAGTTGCAAAAAATTACGCGAACTTTGAAATCAGTTTGAAAAGTGACACCCAACGTATCTGTTATAGCATAGCATACGAACAGAAGTTTGTTATTTTAAATGCGGAGTATTATAAGAAAATCCGTGGAAGAAGTGTCGTGTACCTTCAGTCCACTAGTTAACGTTTTGCCCAACATATGGCAGTAAGATGATCGAACTCATGTATATCACTTTGTCCCTCAATATATACAACATTTAGGTATGCTCAGTGCACTTACTTCACCTTTCGTAAATTTGTTACTTAGATCACTGCGGTTCTAAAAGTCTCAATTCTGCCACAAAAATTATCATCACTATTAAAAACATTACCAAATTAGTACTCTATAATTTTCCCTTAAGTATTGCAGAACTTTCGGTTTCGCAGAAAAACCTTTGTTCATTATCAATCGGTCAACCAATCAAGTAATTTTCAGTAATTTGGTAAAATTAAATACAATAGAAAATGACAATGTCCACAATTAACAAAAATTAACACCAAAAATGTCCGCTGTGGAGCAATGGTTAGCTTGCCTGGTTGGGACAAGTTAGCCGGTTGAGGTTTTTTCCGGGTTTTCCCTCCACCCATTAAGACCAAATACTGGGTAACTTTCGGCACTGGACCCTGGACTCACTTCGCTGACAACGACATCGCGTAACAGTGTAATAATGGCGAATATTGAAGAAAATAGTCAAGCAGTAGTAAACCTTGAAGGAAACATTGAAGAGATCTTCAAGAAGTTGGAAACTCTACAGAAGGAAAACGACCTAATGAAAAGTAAGATGAAATATCTAGAAGAAGATCAGAGGCGAAAGAACTTAATACTTTTTGGAATCGAGGAAAAGAAGAAGGAACAGGCATTGAAGACATACGAGACTGTAATGAAAGTGTGCTGAGATTGGTTCAGGATTGATGTGAGTGATGGACAAATAAAAGAAGCGTACAGGCTCGGGAAAAATGTAAATAGATCTATTTTAGTTTTAATTCTCAAGTATATTGGCAAAAGAAAAAAATTTGAACAAACTAAAGTACTTAAAAAACTCAAATATTAGACTGGAACATGATTTAGAATATGAAGTAAGATGCAGGAGAAGAATATTGATTCCTTTTATGAAGGCTGCAAGGAAAAAGGTCATTTCGCTAGATTAGGCTATACGGAGACAAATTAAAGGTAAATGGGGAGATGTTTGACGTGGAAATCGGTTTGGAAAATTTTAACCATACAGAGATAGGGACAATAAAAGAGGAGATAAGGAACATTATAGTAAAACATACAATGGGAGAACTATTTGGAAAACTAGTAAATGGAGAGGTCGTCACATAAGAAAGAATAGCAAGCGATGGAATGAATCACTCAGCGAATCACATGAACAGGAAGAGAGACCAGCGATCAGAGTAATGCATAGCGCAGCAACATCAGCTGACGAGGATGTCAACAAGCGATTAAAGAAGAAACAGACTTGCACTAAAATAATGATGACGGCATCAGGTGTACAGGGGAGAACAGAAGAACGGCATACAGGAACTGAGAACAGCAAAAAGAGTTCAGTGAATCCAGTTGGAAGAACAAATATGGGTCAGCAATTACAAAAGGGATCGAGAGATGAAGAAGAAACTAGATAAGAAGTCAAGATTCTGCAAGAACTGGAAGGGATGGAGTAACATTTGCGACACCGAATAGAGGTAGATCAGTGGGAAGAAGTAAGGGACAGAAAAGTTGTAACTTAAGAGGTTGGTGCATGAGTGACAAAACATAGGAAAGTGATAAAGTGGAAATGGTGATGGTAACAGAAAAGACGGTAAGGCAAGGGAATAACAGTGAAAAAGGAAAAGATACAAATAATAACCAGGGAGTGATAATATGAAAGTAGTGATACAACTACAGTATAATAAAGAAAGTGGGAATAGAAATGTAATGAAACTGTAGAAACTACTTCGCCTGAAAATATACAGATTAGATTAATGGGAATAAGTGGTCAGTGAACGTTAGTGATTCAAGTGAATAGGTAAGTTGACAACTATGGAAGAGTTCAACTTAATATAAACAATGTTGGGAACAATTAATAAGGAATTAAGAGAAGTGATTGTTTAGTTAAATGGGATTAGTAAGAATAAGATAGATAACTGGGAACAGGAGGAGTAAGTAGAAAAAGAAGGGAGGGAACGAGAGGTGAGAGATGTGATAGAAAAGTGATCAGGGTCATTTATATGTAGGCCTAATAGCGGATGTTTAAAAAAGCGTAAGCAGAATATCTATCCAAGGGAATGATGCACTGTATGCAGAAAATATATCATATCATATGATATATCATATCATATCATGTCATATCATATCATATCATGTTATATATTTTTAAGAATTAAGGAGAGACAGTCCTGTTTAATAATTCTGTAAGTGGGTGTGCAATTAAATCTTTAATTTTAATTAACTTTAATTAAATCTTTAATTAAATTAAACATTCTTCAGAAAGTTGGAAGATGAGTGATAGATATCCAAACTATTCGAAGATTTAAATTGTAAAACTAAGTTAACTATGTAATTAGGATTCACAAATTGCCAGTTGAAATTTGCTTTTTGTTTGTTATTCATTTTCGATAACAATTATTCGTTAGCTGTCATTTGACCAATTTTGGAATATCAATCATGGCGTAAGCCATCCTCCAAAAGATTTCTCTTGAATGTAATATAAAAGATGTCCTTACATTGTACTTGGTTTGTTTTAATTTATTTTTATAAATGTTATTGATTTCTAATAGCACTCAGAATAGGATTTAAATTTAGTTTCAGTTTGTTAGACCAAAAATCTCAAGGTCTTAAGTTCATTTGTGAACCATTTTAAATTATCACAGGTCTTCATGTTACTAACTTGAATGCGTTTAGTATCCTTGATAAAACATAAATTAAATAGTGTCGTAAAATATTTAAAAAAATGCTTAAAAACATCATATACGTAGGTTCAAATTCAATAAGTAATTTTCCCAAATTATTATTCCTAGACAACTAAGAAAGACAAAAATAATTAGTAAAATAAAAGCAATAAATAAACCAAAAAGTCCTTAAACGCAATAGTAGTTTACAGTATAGAGGAGTAAAATTAGATTTTAACTGCGAGTGGAAAGTTTAGCGCCCGAGGCGAAGCAACTCTGCATCGGGCTCCCCTCCATTGCATACATCGCCGATTAGCTACATGTTACACTGATCAGACTTCAGATGTATACAAACTCTGACACATATCGTCAAGTGAGATGTAGTTTTCTGCCTGATATTATAGTACTTATCAGCCAGAACCTCAGAGATATATAAGGTAAAAAACAATTAATTTGACTATTGCACTTTCGCTATGTCACACTACTTTTGACCAATAAAACGGTACTAAAGGACGTGTTTCAACCAATCATGGCTGTTTACAGCTACAATTTTATCACTTCCCTAGCATGTTTGTTTTTATCACTTCCCTAGCATTTGTTTGCTTTTACCACTTCCCTAACATTATTTCTTTGTTTGCCAACATTTGAAAATGCAAATTCTTTACCTACTATAAAGCATGCTTTGCGATCGTCATTTGTTTCCCGCATAGTCAACTGAAAGTGGCGGCTCCACTCAAACGTTTTGGTGAAGCTAACATTAGTGAAATAGAATTTTAGTAAGTCAATTGAAAGGCTCAGAGCCAAAGGCGACTAACCCAAAATTACAAAATGAGTAAATAAGAGTTGATATTAAGAGGATCCTGACAAAAATGATTGGTTTCACAATTTATTTTAATTGGTCTACATTGAATAAATACAAAAGAATATCATGAATCTATAACAAAGATGTATAGTTTTGAATAAATAATTAATAATCAACAATACAAAATTGTGGGTTGGTCGCCTTTTGCTCTGATCCCTTCAATTAATACCTATTTTATTGTATTAGACTACTTTACTTTTCTAATCTTTAATCGTGTAATAGTAAATTAAATCCCACTCGAGTTTTGATGATTTCTAGATATATCAAAACCTATATTGAGATTACTGTTGATAATATAATTGTGCCTGTGTCCCCCCCCCCAGAAAGTAGCTTCTCAAATCTGGACTAAATATTTGATATACACAGTGATATCATTTTAAAGTTCAAGGAGATTTGTTGCTTTTGTTTTGATGGCAATCATAGACGAGAGCTTATTTTGCATAATTTTTATTTTTTAAGTTGCTTATTTAACGACGCTGTATCAAATACGAGGTTATTTAGCGTCGATGAGATTGATGATAGCGAGATGGTATTTGGTGAGATGAGGTCGAGAATTCGCCATAGATTACCTGGAATTCACCTTACGGTTGGGGAAAACTTCGGAAAAAACCCAACCAGGTAATCAGCCCAAACGGGAGTCGAACCCGCGCCCGAGCGCAACTTCAGACCGGCAGGCAAGCGCCTTAACCGGCTGAGCCACGCCGGTGTCTTTATTTTGCATAAATACGAGGTTGCAAATGTTATAAAAAAAAACTTCAGAACTTCTTTCGTAAGTTCGATAGATAACTGGCCTATGTTCTTCGTAAACAGAATTCACGCCCGAAGTGTGTCGTGCCTTCAAGAAGTTTGGGAACCACTGCTCTACTCCGATTTTCTATGTGTATTATTTAAGTAGGCCTACCAGTATGGATTAAATTTTTCATCCTGTACCTATGCAAATATAATCAGATAGGCCTGTAAATATCATTGCACATTTTACCTATTTCCACAACAAAATCTTCGCAGCATTTTATGTACTTCCTGTTCAGTTGTCGTCAGTGGACGAAAGCATGAGGCGACCACTTGTAGTCTTTGGATTATTTTACATTCTGTACTCATCGTGTGCTCATCCTTAGTTGGACGGTAGAGCGTCGGCTTTTCACGCCACAATCCCCAGATCAATGCCAGGTAGTATGAGGAAAAACACGGTATATGGCGAATACTTTAATTCAGATATAACTCCAACAGGCTTCCTCATCGATCAATTATTGTGACATTACAAATTGTTCCGATGAATTATTTGGCTAGAGTGCTGAATTCAAGAACGAGTTGAGGAAATAAATGAGCGTAAGGTATATAGATCTACCCACACGTTAACATAGGTAGTACTTTGTTATTGATACTAGGTCCTGATGAAATTTCTGATGGATGATTAGACATCCATAAAGGACGCAGTATCATGCTACTTGAAAGGGCAGGGTGCTAGTTATACGTAGTCTACTAGTGGTGTTTGATAGCGACAAACATTCATAAACGATACAGCATCATATTACTCGTGTTTACACGGTAATTGGAATAGCATTACAACACACATGAAATTTTATTTTATTTTAAATCCACCACCAACAGAAGCAGGCTTCCAATTACAGGTGGCTTACACAGATGTATACACAAAATACATAATAAGAGAGAAAAAAATAACAAAACAAACAACACAAACAAAAGAAAGAAAATACATAATAGTAATAGATGATAGAATATTATAATATTACAGTTAATATAATGCCAAATGTCAATATAATGATGCAAAAATATTTTAAAACTTGAGTAAAAACATTATAATACACTTCTTCATATGTTAAATATCTAAGGAAATACAATGCTTTTTAATATTGTATGAAATTTTTCAATTGTTAAACTGAAATCCAATTGAGAACCACAGTTTAAAGACAGAGAGTTGTAAGTATTACACATAACAAACAATGGAGAGTTCTTCAAGAAAACAGCCTAAAAATGTCCCGTTAAAGGCAAAGTCCTCCTCCTATAGAGGGAGAGCTCTATTTGTCTCACGCGGTGAGCTACTCCGCGTCTAAAACACATCGGGTCATACGAGTATTCATTCAGCACGGCGGTCGACTCACAGCTGCATTACACATTACACGTAACATCACAGTGCGATACTCGTACTATGGATAGGCCTATACGACACGGCGATGAACTCACAAGTGAATTGACATTGTTCTTTGTGCCATAACCACAAGTCACATTGGCATCTAGTGATGCGACTACACATTTTGGGTGCCATACGATACATGACATGCGGCATCTCGTAATACCATCGATTGATTTTGACAAAAAAGAATTTTTGCCAAAACTTACGCCCCAACCCTCGTATATATATTCAGTGTGTCCGCAAAAACATTCCGGGGTTATAAACTGCTATAGCGTCGCTGTCAGTTGTCGGATTTATACGAAACTGATATCATTAGAAAGAGAAACTCACAAATTGTTGTGTGCTCCACGTGTCACGCTGCAGACATCAAGACGATATTCCCATTCATGCCCCACACGTTCCAACATATCTATAGGGATGGACTCGATGGCGGCAGTGATACGAAGTTGGAGCTCTGCAGATTTTGGGGTAGTGGAGGTATATAGACAAGAATATTTATGTGACCCCATAAAAAGAAGTCACAGACGGTCAAGTCAGGCGACCTCGGAGGCCAGCTACAGAAGAATCTTGGTTCCCAGCGCGCCCAATCCTTCTTCCTGCTAGTTGTTGATTTAGAACATTCCATACATCAAGATGCCAATGAGGAGGTGCTCCATCTTGTTGAAAAAGATATTAGTTGCCTTCGGCTTCCAATTGTGGAAACAGCCTCTCAGGAAGCATATCAAGATAACTCATACCGGTGACAGTGCTCTCTTGAAAGAAAAATGGGCCATACACTTTTCGTTTCAAAACGCCACAAAACACAATTAGCTTAGAGGAGTCATGTTCAACCTCCAAAATAAAATTTGGATTCTCACTTCCCCAAATCCTAACATTGTGCTTGTTTACTTTTCCATTGACGTGAAACGTTGCCTCGTCGCTAAAAACGAATTTGGCTGAAAGGTCTTCATCATCTGCCATTAGTTCAATAAATTTTCACCGTGTCATTTTGCATGGTCATCAGGTTTCAACTTATGTACTAATATTGCCGTTTGTAGGGGTGAAATCGCAGACGAAAACATAGGACCTTGGAAATGGTAGATTTAGAAATGTTTAACTGCAAACTAGCTCTACGCACAGACTTCCGAGGACTATGTACAAACGCCTCCCGCACCTGTTCTACAATTTCCGCACTGACAGGCCGTTTCCCTAAATGGCCTTTCCTTTTATCACATACTCATCCATGCTCTACAAAATCTCTACACCATTTCAGAATCGTGTTGTCGCTAGGTGCCTCATGAAGAAAATTCCGTCTGAAAGCACGCTGTATTCTTACTACACTCCGAGTACTATGATATTCCAATACAAACCAACCACGTTCCTGTAGATTCGCCATAACCTAAGTAACCCTCTAAATGCTGCAGAATTCACACAGACTTGAACATTTAACATTCAGATCATTTAACACAATTTGTTTATATCCAACAATGCCTTAATGACAAGCTAAATAGCGGAAACGGCCTTTTTTTTTTCTTTCTTCTTGTGCTGTCATCTGTTGTTTCGGTCAATTATCAATTATGATTTTCCATTCTTTGAGCTGTTCTTTCTAATGACACTGGTATGAATTTCGTAAAACACATAGTGACAGAATTATAGCAGTTTATAACCCCGGAATGTTTTTGCGAACGCACTATATATATATATATAATAATATTTTGGGTATTTGACCAATTATAGAAGCCGCAAATGCATACGTTTAAAAAGATAAACCGATAAACCGTGAACAAAATGAAACATGATGCTGAAAAAAAGACAAAGATTGAAGAAGGTTGAAAATTTCACCTGCGTTTTTATTTGTCGAAATGTTGGCTGTGTAATTTCATAAGAAAGGGCAGTTCCTACACTTCGTGAAATATTAACAGAATTTGAAAAGGTGTATGAAGGTTCTTAATGAGAAACAACCTAAGGGAATTATTGGAAAACATAGGATTCCGTTTCCAGATACTTAACAAGAAACAGATGAATGTAGAGTCAGCGAGGATATTTCCAGACAATGAGTCTAGAAAACCGGCAGGCCATAGAATTAATTATCTTTTAGGACGAGAGTTGGTTATGACACACACGGCGTCCCAAGAAAGATTGGGACAATGGAAGTTGCTCGTGTGCTTTCAATGCACCAGTTTATCGTGGGATACGAATAAAATTACGGTATTACATGCCAGTAGTAGTGAATGTCTGGTTCCAAATTGTTTGGTTCTTGCATCTAGGAATATAGGTGACTCTAAAGCAGATTCACATGACGAAATTAATTCTGTAATTTTCGACGACCCTATAAATTATATTAGAAAGTTCTGTTGACTACTTCGTGTGTAATTTCTCTTGAAAAAAAGTGTCTTTCAATATAAATAAGCTGCATAAATATATAATTTCAGGCGGTTCTTTCTAGAACTTGCCTTATCCACTATTAAGTAATTTTTCAGGAAAAGCGAAAAATGCATAATTCCTGTAAGCTTGAGTCAGACTTCCTGAATATTTTAGTAACAGTTCAAACCAAGATCAAGAGGACTACCAAGCAGGAAAATATAAATATTATCAACAGAACCCTAGTTATTCAACTTTATATTTCAGATAAGACTAGTTTTGAGGCAACACAAGAGGAAATAAGTCGTATTAATTTACATAACTTCATTGAAAATGCCACTAATAAAGCAAAAATTAAAACGTCTTGACCCTTTTTTTTAGCCTTATGAATATTCTACCTTGAAAATCACAAGGTGTAAGTCATATTATTTTACATAAATTTATTCAGAACACAAGAAGAAAAAATTAACACATTTTGGCTTATTTAACCCCAATCAATATTGGGGCTTGCAGACCACAATTTATTTTACGTGGTTTTTTATTTTTCAGAACACTATGTAAACAACATACATTTGAAAAAAAGATAGTAACTTAAGTTATGGTAATACAGTACAAAATATAGGTAATATTCTTCAATTACTCAAATCCATAAAATAATATAAATAATTTTGTGACAATACCATAGAAACACTCTAAAACACAAGTTTGAAAAACAATAAAAAGCATTACTATAACAGAGAATTAATGAAAATTACAAGCATCCAAGTCGAAACGGTTTATGTTATACCCAAATTATCTCCAACCCCCTATACAATTGTTAGGCTCATAATCTGTATATCTGAATTACTCTTTTACATCTGATTCCTCCTCTTCACAATCTAAAAAAAAAAAAAGAAAAAAACAACAACAATTTTCTCTCCTTTAAGGTAAATTTGCAGATTAACGGTTATGAAAAAGTTCCTATGAAAGATAAGCTACTCATTCTTTTCCCTCTGTACCCCAAAATCATTTTCTAGTAAATTATTCACATTTAAATCCTTCACTTTGGCAGATTTTAGAACTACTTCTGGCAATTCTACAGAACGCCTGTTCATGTCTTGCAGACTATTTTTCTTTCATTTTTTTTTTTTTTTTCATTACCGATTTCCCCACACCGATGTCTGTAATACAGTGATGTTATCCCCTAACTATCACACTTTCCTGTGCACCTATACTAATAACTAGACAGTGGATGCGGGATGACTGAAGGAAAAGTGAAGTAGTTTCGTATCAGAGTATATGGCACGTGCCGCGCCGTCCGTCTTTTGTGTACCTGGCAAGTACAGCAGCGTACAAAACGAATGAACCCCGATCTGTTCATAGTAACACTGCAACGCAATGTGTGCAGTTGTGTTATCCTGCTCAAGTATATAGTACGCGTTGAATATGTAGTGCTGATCCATTCATAATGTCGAAGGCAAAACATTCAATTCGCTCAGAGATACTAAATGCAATTACGAAGTATGAGAGTGACATTTTATGTATTAACGAAGACTATATCGTGTGTAATGTATGTAAAATTGAAATAAAAACCAGAACAACTCAGGCTATAGAGAAACATTGCAACAGTACATCGCACAGGAAATGCGTTGAAATGAAATCTGAGGAACCATCATCATCATCATCATCATCATCATCATCATTTAGTTATTCGGGTCTAACGACACGTGCAATATGATGCTCAGTACAAATATTCCTCTAAAGAAATTGAGTGATCTCAATTTTAGAGGTTTTCTTCAGAAATTCTCTCGATACAAAAACTGTTTAAGCGATAGGAGAAGACGATTCAGCTTCGACAACTTTCGTCGTTTACTGCAACGCTGGTAATTGCATCAATGATGACGAGGGCTGAACCTTGCAAGGTATGTACTAAAGTACGTTATTTTTCTTTTCCTTCTTACTGTACGGAGATACAGTAGCATGTTGACGCCGTCTGTTTACGTTTAAAACCTGTTCAGCCAATGGTCTCAATGAAAGAAATGTAACATATAGTAAAAGTGCACTTACATTCAACGATAAGTCATCCCGCATCCACTGTCTACTAATAACTAATAAGGAATCGTTTCGCAGGTGAAAATTTGAAATGCCACGATGCAAGGTTTTATCAGCATATTCTCAGCAGCCAATTTTCATTTATCCTAAATTGAAGATTTTAACATCTTTGAAAAATAATTCCTCATTTGATGTATTGCTTCCTTACCTCCTTTTCCTTCTGATTCATTTTCCAGGAATCTGGATCCCTTGTCCGTGCGTCATCCTCCTTTACCTTTGACATTAGGAGTAATATTCTGTTATCCTCTAAAATAATATTAATTATGAACTGGTAGATATATTACTGATTCAGTTCCCAATCATATTACACGAAAAGGCTTTCAAATAAGAACAATGATTGTGATCCACCGTAGACGTAGACACAAACTGCGAAAAAAATGTGATGTCATATCATGTGCCGAAAAGTCTCTTATTTAGTGGTTGATTGTACCCGCATTAGGCGAGTTATGAAATTACAAATAGGGTAAACATTGGTAATTTCGTGATAATTTCATGAAAACCAATTTAAAATGCAAGTGTGTAAATATATCCTTATTCCGATTTTTTCATCTAAAAGACGATAACTTGCTGTACAAACCTGGAGACATAAAAGATTGGATACGTTCTTGAATATGTGCCAAAAACCACTTTTACAACTTAAGCTGAAAGGTTGGTTATTTCGTGATAACTTTGGTAATTTCGTGATATTGCATTGATAATTTCGTGAGAGGTAGAAGAATTGTGGAAAAATTCATTAAAGTCAAATGAAATTCTCATTTATTGTTACAAGACTTCAAACACGGCAATTCCGTCTAATATTCATACCAAGAAAACACAGAAATACATATCAACACATAATAAGAATGAAATCAAAGTAAAAATTGAAAGTGAAAAGGGATCTTCTTTGCCCTGAAAGGGTGAACACTTTTATTACGGACTTTAATATAGCCTATATTACTAGGGTAACTCCAAAAGTAATGCATAACGTTTGTTTAAAAATTATATTTTTATCCTACAGCTTTGCTATTTTCACAGAATGTAGATGCATCCTTCAGGAACAAAATGTCACTTTTCCACATAATCCCCCTCCCTTTCAACTGTCTTACGTAACCTAGGAACGAAGGCTTGTAGACCAGCACGGTAAAAGTCTGGACCAACACGTTTGAGCCACTCTTTAGCAGCGTGCACAAGGGAGTCATCTTCTAACCTCGTTCCGCGAAGGGATCCTTCGGTTTACCAAAGAGATGGTAATCGCACGGTGCCAGTTCAGGACTGTAAGGCGGATGTTTCAGTGTTGTCTATCCGAATTTTCTGATCTGATCTGTGGTCTTGTGACTGACATATGGCCGTGCGTTGTCGTGAAATATCAGAACATCCTGCTTCTCCCGATGTCGTCGAACACGACTCAGTCGAACTAGAAGTTTCTTGAGATTTGCAACATACCCGTCAGAATTAATGGTGGTTCCGTGTGGTATGATGTCCACAAGCAAGAGTCCTTCTGAATCAAAAAACACAGTAGCCATAACGTTTCCTGCTGAAGGTGTACTTTTGAATTTCTATTTCTTTGGTGAATTTGCATGATGCCACTCCATTGTCTGCCTCTGTCTCCGGTCCAAAATGGTGGAGCCATGTTCCATCTTCTGTCACAATTCTTACAAGTCATCTAGCACTTATCATTGACACTTAGCATGATAACAAATCAAACAGAAGCTATACTGTACCCATTGCGTCTCAGTTTTCTTTTTTGTTATCACATCTTGTCTTCAGATTTCTAAAATTTCTATTGTAATAAATTTTATACTATTTTAAAAATTGTAACACTTAATGCTCAACAAAATTTCGCATCAAACAGCTAAGATTTCTATCAGTAAATTTAAGCCTATATGGCGACTACAGAAGTTTCTAAAATTCCAAAAACATTTCCTAAAATTTCATGAAGATGCAATAAATCTTTGTACCAAATATCATATGCTTTCCTTTAGTAATAAGCCTGTAATGTAATTACAAACATCCACAAAATTTGTACGCCTGAGAAGTCGACGCAAACTTGCTCTCTCCGAACATAAAATCTCACTGAAGCAACTACAATAGTCACACAAAGCTTAGTTGTATGTTTCTGGAAACTGGACAACATATGCAATCCCTTGGCGGAAATTTGAATCTCGTAACAGTCTTGGTTAGTTCACAAAAGAGCAAAGAAAAAGTATCACGAAATAACCACTGCCACGAAATTATCAATGTTTACCCTACGATGGATAAGGTAAGTTACGGAATAACAGTATAATTTTCATTACAGATTCCTAATGGAAAAAAGAAGATTTAACACAATTGCTTACGATAGAATTATTACACATCTAACAAAGAAAACCAGGGTACCACTAATTTGGTTAAGGCAAGTTTTGGAAAGAACCGCCTCGTTTTATCCTTTTATTATGTACTAATTATTTATTCAGCCTTCTCCTTCTTCTTTACTTTCCCGAAGGGCATGACACAGCCTCGAACTGGCGTTATAGACCCTGAAGTGCTGACGTCAATCGCAACTGGTTTCAATCTGTAATTTGTAACTTATTTATTTTTTCCTTGCCAGTGTGTTCACCCTATCGTGACGTCAAACTCGGCATAACAACTCCAACTCTATGCTTTTATTAACTTGTTCTTCAGATGTTTCAACTTTGATGAGCACGATGCCGTTGTTGTTCTGCGGTGTCAACAATGAAGATCTTGACTCTTTCTTCCGAATAATTTAATTGCTTATTTGAGAGACACATATCACATTAATCAACTGTTGTCTCGTCTCGTGCGAATTATATACCAATCAGTACGGACACTGTGTAGATAAAAGCAGGTTTTAACTACCATTCACGCAATGCAATGAGAACCGATTACACGTGTCAACAAATTTAAGCTTTATTTTCATAACATTAATGAAACACGCTGATGTTACATAATTCGCACGTACTGAGACTACAAAATTCGTAATACGTCACGTTTTGTACTGTAAACATGCTCTTTTGTTTGAAAAAAAAAAACAAGCGTTCTTATCCACAAATTATATTGATATCATTTCTTGTATGTAAATCCCCAAAGGCAACTACGGTATGATGAAAACTGTTAAATTAAACAAAACTGGCTATTAAAACGTTTAAAGGTGCAAATAAATTAACATAAAGCCTCTATCACATGCTTCATAAAATAGTAAAAAATATATTAAAACTTACTTAAGTTTTCATCATAAGAACTGGAATCTTCCCCTTTCAAAAACCACGAATAATGGTCCCACTTACTTACAAATAGCTTTTAGAGAACCAGGAGGTTCATTGCGGCCCTCACTTAAGTCCGCCATCGGTCCCTATCCTGAGCAAGATTAATCCAGTCCCTAGCATCATATCCCTCCACCTCAAATACATTTTAATATTATACTCCCATCTACGTCTCTGCCACCTCAAAGGTTTTTATCCCCCCGATCTTCCAACTAACACTCTGTATGCATTTCTGGATTTTTCCCTTGAAATTATTCAAAATCTGCTTCACAGGGAGCTTCACCTGAAAGACTAGATTTGCATACCTTATTCTCAGTTACCCTTAACCTCTGTTCTCCCGACGGGAGAGGGGGCTTACACCTCAGACCGTTGAGGAGACGGGAGAGAGAGGGGCTTATAACTCAGGCTGTTAGAGAGGGGAAATGTGGAAAGGCTGTTGGCGTGGAATGGTACAGGGATTTGGAAGGATGGCGGGACTGGAAGTCAGGGTGTTAGCAGTTAGGTCGGTTCGACGTAGGGAGGTCGGTGGGCTTGCAACTCATCACAGGGGCGCATAATAAACCTTAGGTCGCGGTGCATAGGGATGTTCCTCTCACTCCGTCATAGAGATAGAGAGAAAAAAAGTAAGCAGATATTTAGTTGCTATCTCATTTTCTTAGGATAGGTCAGACTTATTCGAAAGAGTAAAATGTACATGTTTTGTGCACACTCAGTTTCTTTATGGATTTAGATCAGCATTAGCTACTATTTTGAGTAGAAAAGGGCGCTCATGCAGTGACAATATTTTTAGTATAAAAAAAATTAGAGAAACGACGAGAAGTCAATCTAGAAACGCACGTAGCTTTCGTTGACTTCGATAAAGCTTTTGATTGTGTAGAACGATCCAAATTATGAAAAATAATGTACAATAAAGGTTATCCTCTGCATTTGATAGAAATAATAAAATGCCTCTACACAGATACAAAGATAATAATAAACACAGGAACATTGAAAACAGAAGAAATAAGAAAAATCAAGGACTCAGACAAGGTTGTAGCCTATCACCTAGTCTCTTCAACATATATCTAGATGACTTAATTAAAGAATGAAAAATGGAGGTGAATCCAGCTATAAAGATTAGTAAAGATACATTTTTAAATGTTCTAATGTTTGCCGATGATGTAACATTAATACAAGATAGTGAAGAAAAAATTGCAATATGCCATTCACAAACTACACCTACTAGGAAAAGAAAACTATAATTTGAGCATATCAACTCATAAAACTAAAGTAATGGCCCATAGTGGTAAATTTCCAATTCGTACAAAAATAATAGTTGATAATAAGCCCATAGAACAAGTATCTCATTTTGATTATTTAGGTTGTAATATAACTTATGATGTAGATAGAGATATTGACAACAAAATAAGCAAATTCCAGTGGACATGCGGAACAATAAATAGAACACTAACAAATAAAACCAGAAAGGAAACAAAACTAAAGTTCTATAAAACTATGGCGGTGCCCGTGTTGACATATGGAAGCGAATCATGGATAATTAAAGAACGAGATAAAAGTAAATTACAGGCTGCAGAGATGAGGTTTCTTCGCAGAGTAAAGGGATGTACAAGAAGGGATCGGATAAGAAATGAGGATATACTTAAGGAATTAGATATATACAACATAAACGAAAAAGTTGAAGATTATAAAGACAAGTGGAAAGAACACCTGTCTCGAATGGATAATGAAAGAATTCCAGCACTGATACAACAGTACCAACCTAAAGGCAAAAGAGATGTCGGACGTCCTAGGAAGAGGTGGAACTGAATAAAATGTGAATACGGAACAGGCACTAAGCCTAAACCACGAAGTGAAGATGATGATGATGATGATTTTTAAAACTGATTGGATAATAATGCTTAATATCCTGCCTAACCTTATCTTTTTACTAATACCGGGTATTTTACTGTTCGTCATTCACCCAAATGGAGCTAGTTGTGTAAATCAATTTACGGACAGAGTCGTTGCCCAGCGTGCACCATAAGAGGGTGGTCTACACTACATCCACGTTGAGATGAGATGATGATGAAGAACTGTTGGGATGCCACAGGGGAACCCTTGTGTTACCTGGGCCATGGACTTGCCCATCACAAGTTATAAATCGGAGGTACGTCGGGGATCGAACCCAGGACCACGTGATTATAATTCCAACGCTCTAGTCACTAGACTACCGTGGAAGCACTTCTATCTTGCCTAACTAGAAAATTATGTATTCTTACTAATACTGTTCAGTTCATTAAATATTGTAAATATTTAGGTGTAAATTTGTCGCAAATTCTTAGGAAATACAAAATAGAAGAAAATTTGTTTTTCCTAAACAGAAACGAAGACATATGGATTAATTTTAGCGTTGCCACCTTACCTTGAAAAAGAAGTGGGGAGAGATGCATCGAATGGCTTGTGGTAGAAATATGTGATTTGCGGCATGTAAAAGCCCTTGAGGCATGATAGGTGCCTCTCGTCAAAATTAATACTGAATTGTCGCCCAAAGATAAATTTTGACCCAGTTACAAGACAGTTTTGTTAAATAATACGATACCAAATATCACGAGCATTTGTAATTATAATATATTGACTATTCTTAGTGTTGTGTGATTTGTTCCACAGTGATGGATTATTGTATGATACGAGAAGGAAGTCTGGAGGTAGTTACATAAAGAATAAATCATGCACGCACACATACATTTGAACATCATTATATATTCTCACTACATAATTACGTACGTACTCTTATTAAACGCTATATGGTATACAGATGGTGTAAGTATATTTTCTCAAATTTGAATGTTATAAGTGTTTGAAACACATTTAAATCTATTAATTGTTGAGAGAGTGAATATCCATCAGTAATTTGTAATCCGCCTCTGCACAACGCTTTCGCACTGTAAACTGGCAGTAGTACCACAGTCTACTATATACAGTCACGAAGCTTGAGTTTTGAGGGTGCTAGAAACAATAGACTGTGACGGTACTATTTTGCATTGCCTGTAATGAGGCGATGTTAGCGATCCTAGTGGTGAGCAACTATCTAATGTTTGCATATTTACTACGTATTGAGCTTCGTGACTGTATATACTGGACTGTGGTAGTACTGTATTTCGTGAGCGAGGGCCGTTCTCCGCTGTTCCACGAAGCGTTTAGTAGCCCGGCGCTGCTAGTAGATGGTTTTACTGCATATTGAGCCCGGTTCAGACGGTGCGTGTTTCTGTGATGGATTCCCAAGGTGGCTGCGCTGATGGCTAGCCTGCGTGCTCACTTGCTGGAAGTAATGCGCTCTGGTGGCTGCTTTGGTGGCTAGGTTTCTGGATTTCGAGGGTAGGTTCCTTGCTATTTTTCGTGATGGTTTGCAGGCTGGAACCAAAGATGATGATATAGTATCACCACTGAAACCATGTTGCCATGTTCATTGTTTTCCAACTAAACCTGTTTTTTCTATATTCTTTAGTTTCTAAGAAACAGCAATTAAATATCGGACTTTGGCTGTTTTTCACTTATGGCTTAAGTACCTTATTACGACATTTACTACTGTTAATGTAGGACTTCAGTTGTTTTCAACTCACAGTTTAGTTTCTTTTTGACCATGAGTGTTGGCAACAGATGAAACAGTAGATGATTTTCCAATTTGAACTGTGGAAAGAGCCAGCTCCGTGAGAACAACAACCATCACGTAGCCAACACTGGATCCCGCATTGTATCCACCACGGCACCCAACTTGCTAGCCAGCAAGGGAACAGCAAGAAAACAAGCACCGTCTGAACCGGGCTTTATACTGTCCACCAAGATAGATTCTCGAGCAGGTCAGTCTTTTACCACATAACATTATGCTGTTGTTCGACTGTCTCGTAAACTTAAGAAATAATAGAACTTAGTAAACCCCGTCTGCAATCTAAACAACAAAGATATTACAGTTAGTAAAAAGTCACACAGAGTTAGTGTGCACTCAGTGATGGTTGCTTGACGGTTGTCAGCCCACTTTGAAGTCTGTGGATATAGAGGGATATATTGGATCGGTGTGTAGTAGAGTTCCTGGGTAGCTCAGTTGGTAGAGCGTTGGTACGTTTAACCAAAGGTCCCGGGTTCGATACTCGGCGACAAAACAATTTTTCCCTTGAAATTATTCAAATCAAGTTCACAGGGAGTTATACCTGAAAGCCTGATTTGCACAATACACGTCACTGTTCGTTAACAGAAAACCACAATTTAAGTCACACACAGAGTTAAGCCTGGTTCAGACGGTGCTAGTTTCTATGATGGATTCCAAGGTGACTGCTCTGATGGCTGCCCTGCGTGCTCACTTGCTGACTCCCGTGTTGGCTACGGTGACGGTAGTAGTTCACACGGAGCTGGCTCTTTTCACAGTTCAAATTGGAAAATCATCTGCTGTTTCATCTGTTGCCAACACTCATGGTCAAAAAGAAACTATACCGTAAGTGGAAAACAACTAAAATCCTACATTAACAGTAGTAAATGTTGTAATAAAGTAAGTAAGCCATAAGTGCAAAACAGCTAAAGTCCGATAGTTATTTGTTGTTTCTTAGAAACTAAAGAATATAGAAAAAAACAGGTTTAGTTGGAAATCAACGAACATGGCGTCATGGTTTCAGTGGTGATATTATATCATCAGCTTTGGTTCCAGCCTGCGAACCATCACGAAAAATAGCAAGGAACCTACCCTCGAAATCCAGCAAGCTAGCCATCAAAAGAGCCACCAGAGCGCATTACTTCCGGCAAGTGAGCACGCAGGCTACCCATCACCGCAGCCACCTTGGAATCCATCACAGAAACACGCACCGTCTGAACCTGGCTTTAGTGTACACTCAGTATTGGTTGCTTGACGGTTGTTAGCCCACTTTGAGGTCTGTGGATATAGAGGGATAAATTGGATCGGTGTCTGGTAGAGTTCCCGAGTAGCTCAGCTGGTAGAGCGTTGGTACGTTTAATCAAAGTTCCCGGTTGGATACCCGGCCCCGGAACAATATTTTCCACGAAATTATTCAACAAAGATATTACTTTGAAATCACCACAAATGAGCCAACCAGCGTTGTTCCTTATAATTTATTGTTTTAGTAACAATCGTCACATTTTCACCATAGCCACTTCATTTGAATGGAAAGTTTTATATTCGTGTCCCACTTTTGATGTCTCTATCAATAGTCTCCATTCTTCTGGACTGTATTGAATTTATAATTCATCCATCAACTTGTTCCCATTTTCGTAGCACAAACAGAATATTCCATTGAAAAATAACTTATCAGCTTATCGCTTCGTATATGAGCGCCAAAATCTTATATATTTTGCTAATAAGTTCCACTGCTGCAATTTAAAAGCTAATAGTTCCACCTATTGTTTGGAAAGAATTCAATCTCTAAATAGCTTGTTAAGGTCTGAGTGCCGTATCAGATGTGGTTTGTTATCATGTGGGAATAAAGATGTAATCAGCAGATGCTGAAGGATAGCCTGCTGAATAGAAGTTCTAATATAGCCAACCATTATACCATTATTTTATCCATAGTTTTACTTGAACATCCTCCTGTTTTAGTAATGCAGAAGAGTAACCAAAGATTGTTAGGTTTTCGCCAAACCACTGGAATAATAGAAGACTCATTGTCGTTTTCCCCCTCAACTACTCTATTAACACGGTACATAACGTGTGGCGACCAACCTTCATTCTGTTCACCTACACGACAATCGAAGTAGGAAATAAGATATACGCCATTTTTACTTTTTCTGCTATTGATTCGGGTTCTAATATTAAAGTACCGATAGGCTATAAATTGATCATAAACATAACAAAACTATTTACAGAATTTTGAGACAATCGACTTTTCTGATCTATTGTTGCACATTGCAAATTAATAGTAACAAACACGCACCTTACACAATCAATGCTAACTGCTAAAATGTTCATTTCCTGTCTCAAAAGATAATAACAACTTCATTTTCCTTTCCCATTATCGGTGATCTCTGTGCAGCCGCATGATGAGTAGGCCTAATAAAACAAAAAACACCTTGGATGGTAACACTCATCCGACCTATGAAAAGCCGTATTTTAAAATAAGGAAAGTGCTATATAATTGTGTTAAAGAAAGGAGTCGGGTTCGTTGTATGTCGGTTTTAAGACTTTTATGCTATTCACTGTCTATGATATGAGAATACGAGTATTTTCAAGAACGTAAAAGTGGGGAAAGAGAGTTTTAGTTAACCAAGGACCAAAGTGACAACAACTGGTAAAAACTATCCGACGTATTTGGAATATTATGCTCCAAAGTCAAGAATACGCTTAGAAGAAAGTGTGAATTCTCTCCTAGATATGACTGACGTAATGCAAAAGAATACGGTATGTAAAATCCATGAAACCGTAACCAGATACAAACTACATTATGAAGATTCAGACCTGGACATGTCAGATGAATAAAAATAATATTAATGAACTAGAAATTTTCCATATTTGTACTAAAGCTGTACTGATTACACTTCTTAATTTACTTAAAAAATCAGTGTAATAAAAATGGTCTGAGACAAAGGAATTAGTGACAAGATAACATTTTCTTCGCTACGAATTTTACTTGTATTGGCAGAAATTTATCCATATGATATTGTGGCGGCAGGCCGGAATATTCTGGCCGCGTAGGGGAATTGCGCACGGGAAGGAAGGTGCGGGTAGACGAGACTCAAGCTTCGGCGGGCGTTGTGGCGCGGCGCGGAACAAGGAGAAAGAAGACTACGGGACAGCGCGGCGGAGAAACGTCTGGAAACAGATTATTGTGGAAGTTCAGAAATTTCGCGACGCAGAACATTCTAGACGTTCGTGGTAAATAAATAAGACCGTGAGTTGGCGACGGAAGTTAGTTAATTAGTCAGCTGCGACAGAGCTAGTTAGTCTTGAACAGCGGAGACGTATCCAGAGGATCTGAGTTCGAGGTGCAGTGAACTTGAGTGAGTCCGTAACTGTGGCAGCGTCCAGACGAGTGCGGCGCATCCGGAAGTCTTGTGTTCGAAGTGCAGTGAACTGTATCTGGAAGTCTTGGGTTCGAGGTGCAGTGAACTTGAGTAGGTGCGCAACTATGGCAGCGCCCAGGCGAGTGCGACGTATCCGGAAGTCTTGGGTTCGACGTGCAGTGAACTTTAGTGAATGAGCTAGAGGAACTAGTCAAGGCTAACGAACTGTGAACTGAGAACTGACAGTTTTGTTATGTACATAGTGCTTTGTGAACATTAGTTGAAATTCGGAGTACTTTGTTGTTCTTCTCAATAATACACGTGAATTGTCATTGTCGTTCTGTGGAGTGCAATAACGATTACTGTGTTGCAGTGTTGAGTGGAATACCCATTGTTGACGGGTGTGTGGTTAAAGTTAGAAATATTGTTGTATAAAAGTTACAATATGATATAATAGTTATTAGTCAAATAACATCTATCTTGTTATGGTGTACCTTCACATTACTGTATTTAGGAAACACCATAACTCATCATTACATTATCTGCCATCTCATTACGTTTTCTCATCATCTACTTATCTCTCCTCCGTTCTTATTGTTAAAATAATGAATTTTTCTACTTAACAGATCAAACACCACTTTTGTTCTCAACTATCACCTCCTTTACTGAAACTCACTGAAACAAAACACATTACATTAACACTATTGTGCTTGACTCTTTACTACATTCACACTATTTCCCTTAAATCTTTACTATATTAACACTATTTCCCTTAAATCTTTACTATATTAACAATATTTCCCTTTACTCTTGTTACATTTATGGCCAATTGCAGAAACTTTAATCATATATCATATAGGATATATGTCTTACATACAAACTCTGATTACGTTGGTATAGGGGGAAATATCCCTTACAGAGGGCGGTGCAATTAGACAAAGTTAGTAACTTTCTCCTATCTAACTACACAGTAGTTACATTTAGGATATATTCTTATTACCTATGTCGTCACACTCATCCCTTTCTTATCTCATGTACTAGTATACCCATTTTTTTCCCTTAGTTCATCCCTTAACACTTTCCATATCTCTGGATCAATATTTTCAGAACTATTCACTTCTACCATATTTCTGTCTTTATTGTTATTGGTATTATCTTCAACATTGTTACTAATTTTTTCCATTTTGTTTGTACTGTACTCACAATTTCTGGACTTCCTTCTTCACTTATACTTGAGGAATCTTGTCTTCCACTCAACACGCCCTTTTTACCCGCCTTAGTCCCCTCTTTAACGTGTTCCGATTCGTTTATCAGCTTCTGATCTCCACGCATCTCTTTCCTAGCACTCTTGCACCCATGTTCCTTATGTCACTCTTGTTATTCTTCTTCGTGTGTGTCGCTCTTATTGCTGATGTTCTCAACAGAGTCATACGCGTCATACCTCGAGTCTTGTTTCTGCTTGCAAACTTGTTTGCATTTCTTCGTTCAATAACCTTTGGTGTAATTCCAGTCATTCAAGCCTCATCTCCCGTTTCCATAATATGTTCTGAAACAACCTTTTATCTAGCCTCAGAAGCTGTCAATATTTTTTTCATCCATTCTTCTTCCTCTCCACCGATTAAATTTATGTTTCCTTCTATTGATTGCTTAACTAATTCTTTCTTCTGTACCACTGTCTTGTTCTTACTCATCACTCTGGTCTGTTCGCTGTATTCTTGTCTACTTTTCGTGTAGACTGTATTCCGAATTCTGGATGATCTTCATTTTCCAAACAATACTCCAATTGTAAAATTTTCCATTTACTTTCAACTTATTTTCATACTTACTTACTTACTTACTTACTTACTGGCTTTCAAGGAACCCTGAGGTTCATTGCCACCCTCACATAAGTCCGCCATTGGTCCCTATCCTGAGCAAGATTAATCCAGCCTCTATCATCATATCTCACCTTCCTCAAATCCATTTTAATATTATCTTCCCATCTACGTCTCGGCCTCCCTAAAGGTTTTTTTCCCTCCGGCCTCCCAACTAACACTCTATATGCATTTCTGGATTCGCCCATACGTGCTACATGCCCTGCCCATCTCAAACGTCTGGATTTAATGTTCCTAATTATGTCAGGTGAAGAATACAATGCGTGCAGTTCTGCGTTGTGTAACTTTCTCCATTCTCATGTAACTTCATCCCTCTTAGCCACAAATATTTTCCTAAGTACCTTATTCTCAAACACCCTTAACTTATGTTCCTCTCTCAAAGTGAGAGTCCAAGTTTCACAACCATAAAGAACAACCGGTAATATAAATGTTTTATAAATTCCAACTTTCAAATTTTTTGACAGCAGACTGGATGATAAAAGTTTCTCAACCGAATAATAACAGGCATTTCCCATATTTATTCTGTGTTTAATTTCTTCCCGAGTATCATTTATATTTGTTACTGTTGCTCCCAGATATTTGAATTTCTCCACTTCTTCAAAAGATAAATTTCCAATTTTTATATTTCCATTTCGTACAATATTCTCGTCACGAGACATAATCATATACTTTGTCTTTTCGGGATTTACTTCCAAACCTATCGCTTTACTTGCTTCAAGTAAAATTTCCGTGTTTTCCCTAATCGTTTGTGGATTTTCTCCTAACATATTCACGTCATCCGTATAGACAGGCAGCTGATGTAACCCGTTCAATTCCAAACCCTCTCTGTTATCTTGGACTTTCCTAATGGCATACTCTAGAGCAAAGTTAAAAAGTAAAGGAGACAGTGCATCTCTTTGCTTCAGCCCACAGTGAATTGGAAACGCATCTGCCCATGGGCAGATCTTATACTGCAAATCCAGCATTCTCCAATCTTTCCTATTTTCTGCCTTCCTCTTAGTTACCACATATGATCCACATATCTTAATGTCGTCTTTCATCTGATATCTTCGTTTGTTCCGAATTGTAGAATTTGATTACGGCATAGTTCCTAATGTATAAAGTTAAATGAGTATGTTGAAGTGATTAAATAAGAGAGAAGTTCGTATATGTCCAGTGTCCGGTGCTGTGGATTGAATTCACGTAGCTCAGTGGTCAGAGCGCTTGGTACGTAGAACCAAGGACCCGGGTTCGATCCCCGGCGCCGGAGCGAATTTTTCTCCCCAAATATTAATTGTCAATATCACAGATATTATTCTGTAGGACAAATTAATAAAATTAATTTATAATATACTCATAGCTGCAGGGCATATATTTGTACAGATTGCTGTGCACGTAACTGCGGAATCCCGGCCAAACAAGTCACTCAGTTAAGTGCGCTCCTAATATAATGGCAGTTGACACTGGACATATACGTCAACATATATGCCTAACTTGGTGTCAGGCCACAAAGGGAAACATTGAAGGAGGATGATTCGGTCCGGTGCTGTGGATTGAATTCGGCGTAGCTCAATGGTCAGAGGCTTGGTACGTAGAACCAAGGACCCGGGTTCGATCCCCGGCGCCGGAGCGAATTTTTCTCCTCAAATATTAATTGTAAATGATCCCTGGTATAGTCAGTCTCGTCTTCTAAATTGAGACATTCATCCTGCCTGTGTTTGTCCGTACTTTGCTAAGACATTATGAGTATGACAAATATCGGGATGGGCCCTGAGATATCGGCCACGGACCTACTATACAGTCTTAGAAAAAAGTTTTGTCGCACATATATAAGGACTTATAAAGTTAAGTCTCAGAAAGGAGACAGTGGGCATGACCAGAGAAGAAGCGACCTGGTTCACAAGAGAAGGACAAGAGAAATTAGTTTTGTTTCGTTCTATATCTCATCATGAGTACTCCCTCCTTTCTTGGACTTATAAAGTATCTGTACGACAAACTTTTTTCTAAGACTGTACATATTCTCCCATAAAAGAAAGTACCTCCATTTCCCTAATTTTAAAGGTTCACTTTCTGAGAATAATAATAATAATAATAATAATAATAATAGTAATAATTTATTATTATTTATGTATTTGTTTGTTTATTCTAGCGAAGTCAAGGTCATCAGGCATTCTCTTCCACTTAGCCAGAAACAAAAGAAGCAGTAATACAAGTTAATGATTTCAGACTAATATTTAAGGAACACTAAAAAATGATATAGACCCTAGTCATACAAGCACAAATTGAGTAAAATAATGCAAACATACTAAATAATAATTACAAAAGAAGTTACACTCAATGAATATGCAAGTGGTAAGTGAACAAATATTATGAATTACAAGAATTACAAATTCAAATCTAAATTATAACTATACAACACTGAAGAAAATTACATATATACACACATACACACAAAGGAGAATTAAACATGAATGAGGAAGAAAGAAGACATTTTCAGAAAAATGAGTAAAATATGTACTAAAAAATTTGTAGGATTACAATGTATATTTATAATTCAGTGATAAAATACATACTATATCCATGATAAGATAAAGGAACGGGAAAATTAAATCTGAAGCTAGGAGTTACGTGGCTTAGTACTTGTCACGTGTTTAAATAATTTACTTTTAAATTGCAGTATCGTTCGACAGTTCCTGAGGGAGCTGGATAGGGAGTTTCAATGGGGAATGGAGTCTTGGCGTTATCTTCCTTCGCAAGTTTCTTACAGAGCTGTGGTCCAACTTCCAGCCCACGCAGAGTTCTAGTGAGGATTTTCATATTCATCACTGGCTGTTTCCTTCTACGCATTTTAGCTGAAATTATACCTGTGTGCACTGCAGAACGTACAGCGTTATAATTTGATATTTGAAGCAGTGATTTTTCTAATGGAACGGAAACGAACTTGTTCCGTAAAATACCCACGACTTTCAGTTCATCAACTTACTTCCGAGAACGCTTAATGTCACACGCTGTTATGTAACAGTTTCCTGCAAGTTCCTCTATTAGAAAGTTAATTGTTTCGTGTCGTGACGTTTAGGCTACATTTGAATTCTTGTTTCCCACTGCCATCTGTTTTTTATAAACAATTACGTATTTGCTTCGAATGTTTAATATGGTAAGGCAATGGTGTCTATTTTGCATACCTGCACCATAAACCCCATGGTTGTTATGAAAGTGCAGTGTTCGTTCGGCAGAGAGATAATAAATTTATGTTAATAAAAGGGTTACATCTTTTCTAAATCGGGATATAGTTTCCTAAAAATCAGATATTTTTTCAAAGAATTGAGTCATTACCAAATTTAAGAGTTTATTATGTTATGTATCGTAGACTGTCTATTCTAAGTCCTATCAATGCTAGTTTACCGCATTAAGTTACTGGAGTTTCAAGACTTCGAGATGTAATTAGTTAATTCAGGGATTTTTCACTGGCAATGTTAAAATGGTTTTCTACGGGGATGTCATATTCAAAGAATGATCGAAGTATATTTTTATTTCGGTTTTGTTCACAAATGTTTCGAGATTTTTCCGGAAATCCATGTTTACAATATATTTGATATTTTGGCGACTTTCGGCATTGCATTTGTCTGTTTCTCCTATAGCACTGGGCGTATGCCGTCTTTACTTAGAAGGTATCTAAAAATTTTCGTTCGGAAATTATGCTCATGGATTAGGCCTATATCTATTTTACGAAGTAAAAAGATACTTTATTTAAAAGTTTAAAGTGCGAATTAATAAAAATTACTTTAACGATATTCTCATTTGTTGTTTAAATCATTGACAAATTTACAACAAATATATTAGTTTAAGATGTTTTCGGTACGCTCTATTTCCTATTTACTTCTGAAAACAGAAGCTCAACTTTGTGTAACTAGTACGCTAAATATTAGGAGCGCAATGGCGATTAATACCGTGGTTAAAGTACAGGTATTGATCGAATAAAGACTAACTTTATAAATTCTTTCTGGCGTTCAGTGGTGATTAAATAGTTGCTTCCGGAACACTATTCTGTTTTCAGTAACAAAAGGATTTTCACCGAAGCACCATGTGTTTGTGCTCTCCCAGCCACCCCGTCGCTTTTCAGCCTTGTTTCATAACTCTGTACTTTCTTTCCTCACCGATTCTTCTCTTTCTTACGTTTTGAGTACGTAAAGATAACGTCTATAATATGGGGGAAAAAATGCGAAAATTAATAATGATAGTAGGGGAGAGTGGTCCACCTTGAGACAGCAAAAAATTTGTTAATTTTTTTTACATTAACATTTGCAGTGGATATTGACATTTATCTATGAACAATGTTTGATCATTATTACATTTTATAATTTATCTTAAAAATTTGTGCTAATGATAATGATTTTCAGATTACAAGCTAATTTGTACAAAGTGGCAAAATGTCTCGTAGTGGACCATGGTGTTCCACCTTGAGACAGTGACAGTTCCACAATGAGACACTATTTTCTGATGAATTAATATAATTATGATATCAAAGAAGTGACATATATATATATATATATATATATATATATATATATATATAACTTCTACAAACACGAGATGAGTATATATATGCTACATAGTTTATGTGTGAGGGAGTCATTGAATGTTACCAGCAAACTCGATGCTGCCTTTTTGTCTGACCACAAGTTGGTGGCTTTGGCAAAATCATTGTAATTTCAGTTTTATTAACCATTGCTTCATCTGGCACTTCTGAAAAAATGAAACCGTTCCCTATTTTTAGCACTTTTCCTTGGAAATGAAACATTGTAATTCTTAGTGCTACGAGAGAGCACTTTTCCAACATAAAATAAATTTTTCTCATTAACATGAAATTTTAAAAGAACAAAGTCATTCATATCTGCTTATTGGGTTGTTGGTCCTTTGGTGACAGAGAATGTTCAACTTCGAAGTCACTTCCAGAAGATGAATGGTCAGAATTTGCTACATCTATCTCTTCAGAGGGATCAGATATCTTCTGTGAAACTTTTTTTCTTCTTCATTACATTCTTTTTCTGTTTTAATTCTTTCTCTGTCTCTTTTCCAGCTCTTGTTTTTATGGGAGTTTCCTGTGTCTGGAATGACAATCATTTGTAACTGCTGCCCTATAAATGCTGATGTTTTTTCTAGAACAAGTTTTACAGCACATTTCACACTTTCGACTGTCAAGGACCCTTTATGCATTTTAATTTTACGATTTTCAGCTGTTTCTGAAACATCAAATTCGTAATTATACATAGTTTTACCGTATTAACGTGGTCCACAATGAGACAGCAATTTAGTAGTGTCTCACTCTGCCCCACATTACTTCTTGCAATGTAACAGGTCGTAGTAAACTTCCTAAGACAAGTTAGGTGCTTCTAATTACGGTAATTTGTAGTAAATGAATATGTACTTGACCTGAAATAAATCTCATTTGTCTTATCTAACTGAACAGACAACTAGACACTTCAATTGCTGAGGTAAAATATTTACATACACACTGGAAAATGGCGAAGTGTTTGCTAAGACGAGTATGTCGAAGGTGATCGAGTCGATATCTTCAAAACTGCTGCCTAGTAGTTAATGTAGGCTGCCACAAGTTGAGATATTTGTCGGCTAAACCAATCATATTTTATAGGGGATGTCTCATTGTGGAACATGTCTCATTGTGGACCAATCTCCCCTATACCACTGCAACTAAACGACATCTGTGAGTAGTACAGGATGAAGATAAATGCAAACAAAAAGAAGGTAATGGTTATCGGAAGAAAAATAAAGAAGGTAAATTTGTGGTTGGAGCACATGCCAAGAATTTCCGTTTGGTTCAGGAAGAAACATGGCAATATGTTCCGCGCATTCTATTATTTCCACTTTCTTTCCGTGTTGTAGCTGGACCAATGGGCTCATTTAGCTGGACATTCGCGATAGTGAGGCTTTGTGTGTTTTGTTTGTGTTTCTGTGTGTTTATAGTTTCAACGATTCTTAATAAAAATGGCATCTGTAAGTAGTGAGATGTGTGTAACTGAAAGAAGAAAGGGAGTAAAATGTGTTATTTATATACACTTGAGAGAATAAAGGAATGTAGAATGAAAAGTCAAACTTACGTAAATTACGAGGGAGAGTAAAAAATTAATCTTAATAATTGTTTTATTAATTGAATATGTACAATAAGACTACAAGCACTTTATCACTTTTCTACATAGTCCCCACTACGTTCAATGCAAGTGTTCCTGTTATGCTATGTTGAGAAGTGATGAAGTGTTTGTAGTCTTATTGTACATATTCAATTAATAAAACAATTATTAAGGTTATACTTTTTTACTCTCCCTCGTAGAAAGGTGACACAGACCGAAAGAACGAGGTTATGATCGCAGACAAGCAACATGTATTATTGCGTCATTACTGAGCTAACAGTTTTTAATACAATTTTAAATATAATATATGGGTTTATTACTGTCAAAGTTACTTATCAAGAACAATCATTCAAGTCATTAAATTATGACATAAGGTGATACATAGTGAAAGACGAACGTTTTCGTCATAAGTACGGCATCTTCAGGTCTCATGGCGACGGAAACACATGATGAACACTTATATCTCTGGTATGTAAGCAATCATTGGAGAATTTGTCTGGACAAACAAAGTTAAAATGATAACCAATACAAACATATATGGTTATGGACGCATGCGTGACAACAAAATCTAAAATAACCAAGTCCACAGCAGTAAAAATGATAAACAATATGTTGGTGGTTAAAATGTTCAATAATATAAAATAATTAGGCAGTCTTCAAATGCGTGTGGTCATGGATTACAATGTAGTGGAAGATACTGTGCTATACAACTCGCTCGTGTTGCTATGTAATAAGCGGTGTAGGAATTCAAAGTCCTGTAATCACAATATAGGAAAATGTAACTTTAAAAATTGAAAGTTAAAAAGTGAATGTTGACTATGAAATGGTGAATTTTAATATTTACACGAAATTAGATGTGAGAAGTGTTGACCTAGCCGCAATCTCGCAGCAACACGACTGAGCTTTACTGAAGGCGTAGACTTTAAAGAAAACTAAATACCAGGCCTAATGTATCATCAAGAATTTATTTCTTTACAATTTTGTAAAGCGGGTTATTTAAATTAGACAATTGCTCATTAAGTAAATGCGTGTTATTATTATAATGTGTATATAGTACAGTAATCCTCAGTGGTGTTCATGTATTTATTATTATTAACTGTTTTTAAAAATTACAGGGTGTCACCTATATTCGTGAGTTCATGGTTGTGATTAATTAAATGTGTAGCAAACTTAGATTTGTTCCTATTGTGCTTAAAGTCTGCTACATGCTCACTAGGCTATAACGTGTCCGAAAATGTATTTTAGTTTTTCCTATGTACTTACTGGAACAATTTTTACAATGTAATAAATATATTCCATTATTAGAAAATTTGTTATGGTTTTGCAGACTATTAGAAATAATGTTATTAACTTTATTATTTGTCCTGAAAGCTATGTTATTTTTTCTTTTTCAAAGAAATTACTTAATTTGTAAGAAATATTGCCGAAGAATATCATGGGTTTCCAAATATTTCTCTTATTCTTTTGCTCAATTCCTATTAGTGTGGTATTTGCTTTAGTTTCTGTTTTGAGTTTATTTTTTCGTTTTCGAATCAAATTGCTTATAATATTCTTTTCCTAAACAGTTGTTTGTGATAATTGTAAGCTGTACTTATATTCTATTTTATAATCCTTATTATTTAACGATATATTAAGCAAACGGTCAATTAAAAAACAGAAGTTGCAAATTTTATACGTATACGGGTGATTGGAGTTGAACTGAATAGAATGGCTTGTAGTGGTGGGTTTTCTAAAAATGTTGTAACGTAAAGTACAGTCCGTATTTCACGAGAAGATCCGAGCAAGGAATGTGAGCTTTTCCCCCACTCTTATAACCTATCCCTGACACGGTACCGGCCGGCCATTGACTGAGCCTTGTTTGTAACACCCGGCCAATGACATCACTCCCATCCACCTGCTCCTTCAAGAACGCGGAGTTACTGGCTTACTCATTCCTCTTACCCCGCAAGGACTATACCCCCCTCGCAGGGATCCTCTAGTGAAATGTGGACAGTAGAGCCCTTTGAAGTAATGTTTAAGTCTATAAAATGTATTAGCCTATTGTGTCCGGCTTCACAAGTATGCAAGTTATTAAAACTATCCAAGATTTTATCGTGTATTGCATTATTATTGTTATAAAAAAGTCAGAGTATCGTCAACATATCGGGCGTAAAACTATATTAAACTGTGCAATGAAATCAGGTATCGTGTTTACTTTCCAAGTCCTGTAAAAAGACTTCAAGTAAGAGACCAGAGAGTGCGTCACCCGTTGCTAAGCTCTTTGTTTGCTGATATATCTTATCGTGGAAGGAAAAATAATTTTGCTTTAATGTGACCAAAAGTACATTCACAATTTGCTTTATAATGTTATCATCGGTGTTTATTTCTTTCATTTTATCCTTTATGATATGTATAGTTTCACTAATGGGTATGTTGAAATAAAAACTTTCAACTTTGGTGTGCTTGTTTGGCTTTACTGATTTTAGAGCATTGATAAGATGTAGAGAGTTATTTAGGGTATATCTATGTCCAAGTTGTATTGCTTTTTTCAAAAAGGTATGCAAAATTTGTTATTAATTTTATGATTAGAGGCTTTGATACTCTTAACCACAGGTCTCATCGAAAGTTCACTTTCATGAGTTTTAGGGAGAGTTTTCAAAACTGGGATAGGATACAGAGATTTTGTACTATGTATTTATATGTGGTATTATGTGGAATAATTTCCGTAGCTGACTTAATTACATGTTTTATTTGTTTCTGGAAGGTCTCAGTGGGATCATTTTTAAGTTCAGGAATATCGCTTTTCTTCATTAAAACTATAGCATTGTTCTTATCCGCTTTAACTTGTACGATATTATTCACTTTTAACTTTCTTCGCAGTTTTTTAATTTTGTTGAGGTCAGATTTAGCTTGTCGAATTTGTGTTTTAGTCGTAGGGTTATTAATATAATTCTCAATTATCTTGGCTGTTATGTTATCTCAAATATTCTTTACTTTGGTGTGTGCTATTTCGAATTGTAGACTCAGTTTCAATGCTTATATCATCAAGAAATAACCGGTATCTAACATAATAACATTGTTAATCTCACAAACCTTGAGATTACACAAGAAGGAACACAAATTTTGAATAAGGGATACAAACACAATTATGTCATACATGATGTTAGTAGGGTCATTGATGATATAATCAAAAACATTCGTATTTCACTACGTATTCCTTATGTCATAGGCTAATTTAATGACTTGAATGATTATTCTTGATAAGTACTTTGACGGTAATAAACCCATACATATTTAAATTGTATTAATTGATCTTATCGGACCCAACATGCCTTTGAAATTGCTAATAGTTTTTGTTATACGATTCATATTATTAATAGCTCTGCTCCATTGTTGCAGATGCAAAAGAAAATGCTTGACTAGTCAAATTAGCTGTGACATCTAAGTTCCTGAGTTTTGGGACAAATAATGAGCAAAATGGTTATTTGCAGAACCAAATGGAAGTGTGTGCCGACGCAACAAAACGTCCAAGGTTATCGGAAGACAACGCAGGTTTAAAGCGAAAACCTAAAGATCATACATACAAATATTGGTTGTCTGGCTCTGCAGGCAGTATTCAAGTATGTAAGTCTGCATATTTATCTGCCTGGAGTGTATCTGATGACAGAATTCGAAGACTAACAGGCCTGTTAGCTTCCGGTAAATTACCAAAAGTTTGGAAAACTTCAATCTGCCATTGCGGTACCTGCTGTTGTGATAGTATTAGGTGTTAAAGTCTACATGAACTGTTTCTCTGCTAATGAAGTACATTACATACATGAAGAGTACAAATAATTGGCATCGTATCAATGTGAAAAAATTGTGGACATTTTTTTATTCGGAACGGTCACAATTGAAAGTTACATATTAGTTTTATTGGAAATTATTCAATGGAAATTATAATTTAAAATTTGGTCATCCTCAAGTAAATATATGGTGTTTGTATGATCAATTTGTGAACAACTGACAGTGAAAATAGAAAATTATAGCTTAAATGACAACGCAAAACGTGTAGCAGTAATTGAACAGATAGTTCACAAAAGAAGAGCTGACATTTTTTTTTAGACAATGTGAAGATTATGTGCCGAGAACGTGAACATGTTGCTGGAATTTGCATTGATGACATGCAAAACTTGATGCTCCCAGTTATTCATATTCAAGAGACATTTTATTTGCGCCAGCTTATTTTTAATGTCTTCAAGATACATAGTTTAAAATTCAGCAAGGCCATATTCTATTCATACGATGAAAGAATAGCTAAAAAGAACCCCAATCGAGTCTGTCCATTCATCCTCAATTAGATCGGTGAATATGTTACCAGAGACATTTGACATTTCTATATTTTCTCCGATGGCTTCGCTGCAAACAATGAAAATCACTTTGTCATTCGGCTGATGTTCACATTGGTAGCGACAGGAAGATTTGATTCAGTACACCAATATTTTCATATCAGAGAGCACAGCTTCTTGCCTTGCGACAGAGACTTCTGTGTAGTAAAGAAAATTTTGAGGAAAACTGACAAATTATCGTGAAATCACAAGGAAGAAAAGTACCGAGAGAGATGAAACAGAATTTTTTAATATTGGAATTCATGGAGTTTTCCTGTAGTAAACATTCTTCCGGTGCGGTCAAACCTCGAAATTTCGGTGATGGATTGCAGGAACATACTTTCCGACTTGCAGAATTAGACCCCATTCTAGATTTTCCATTAAAACCAACTTTTCCTTCTGAAGTGTCAATGCTTAGTGACAAGAGGATGGCCGATTTGAAAAAAACTTTGAGACTTACCTATCTCACTCAACAGAAATTCAAACATTTCATGGCAATTTGTACTCAAGATCCACTTATGTGAATAAAGGAAAGTAACTGAGACTTCTTTGAACTGAATTTGAAAGTTATACTCGTTTGTTAATAAAATGTGCTGCCTTATACAAATTGTAATTCCATTTGCTGTACAAACACCTTATGTTGAACAGTTTTAATACACAATATCCAAGGGAGAAAAAACTGCAGGATACCTGAAACCTTGCATAAAACATGTGATTTCTATCTAGTTTACCTATATTCAAGAGGGTTCCCTTTTGATATTTCTTGTGAAGACTGACTGGCAATTTTTTTTCTTCTGAAAAATCACAGTGATTGGACGTGAGGAGTCTCTCCATCAAGAGATTCATTTATTTTACGACCTGTCTAATAAATAACTTTAGCAGAAAGATTAAGATGAAGGCCAAACAGAAAGCCTCAATGACTATCAAAGTTTATTATTACAGGTAATTCATATTCGCAACTTTATGTTGCTATGATATATTGCTAATCTGCATATCTAAATTAAAACTAGAAATTTCCGATAATGCAAGTATATTATGAGTAATACAACGTTACAGTTTGTAATAGCTCATCACGCGAACGGCTAGAATGTCAGATTTTAAATCTAAAGGCCATAATTCAAATCGCGGCAAGTGCAAGTGAATGTTGTGGCATTTTTTAGCAAACTTGTACGGGAGTCTCTCGTTTTCCCGCCATCATGCCACATATTATTACCCAATACTCAATAGAATTGTATATACAAGACGCCTGTAAATTGTAGTAGTGCATAATATCGCATCTGTAAAGCCAGGCCTAGTTGCTGCAGAGGCTTACGAAGTAGACCGTAACATGTGACGAGAAAACAGCGTTTTGATGACTATCAGAGTTTGTTTTATGAATCTATAACCCATAGCCACCATCACACTGCTAAAAGTTGTTCTCTCGCGTTAAATGGATGACACGAGGAAAAAATGATAAATGGGGAAACATACATGATTACGCGATTTCGATTTTTTTTTAAGAAATTTCGGTACTAATGAATTATAGTATATAGAATTGTATTAGTGGGTTGTGCAGCTGAAGCTGCAATGTTATACACTGACTTGTCCAATAGGTAAACAATGAGTTTATATTATATTTACTTTTAGGCTTAATAATTCGATCAGGAAGAACCCACTTCACTAATATTCTGTGAATTCATTCTTAGTCTGATAGCATATCGCAATGCGAAATGTTTGATATTATGCAGAGGGCTCTGAATATTTGAATATGGATTGTTATACACTGAAGTAAAGGCGCATTTGAATCTTAATAATCTTAAAAATATCAGTAATTGTTTACTACATATAAAGAAATAACATCATTAGCACCATATTTTGGTGAAGTAGAATCATACTGGGAATAAATTCAACATGTAGCAGTGAATCTGGTCTTGAATTTCGAAATACTGTTACCATTATCGGGAATCTGAGTTCGGCATAATCAGAATAAAGCAAATTAATTCTCTAAGTTCTAAGTTCAAAGGGAACTAAACCATTACGATGTTTTCTCTGCCACTAAATGTTGTACCTGACAATGATCACAAACGTTATCCATTGGGCCTAAGGTATGAGAGAAAATGTCATTTTATCTATTATCACAGTGTACGTATAGCTTAACTGTTCTTTATTGGCACCATCCACTGTAAGTAAAAACATACGACGACGAAAATATTGATTCCTCACAATTACATTACGGTACACTCGTCGCGTCTCAGAGAAATGTTAAATGTTATGTTTTATTTAACGACGCTTGCAACTGCAGAGGTTATATCAGCGTCGCCGGATGTACCGGAATTTTGTCTCGCAGGAGTTCTTTTATATGCCAGTAAATCTACTGACATGAGCCTGTCGCATTCAAGCACACTTAAATGCCATCGACCTGGCCCGGGATCGAACCCGCAACCTTGGGCCGTCTCCGAGATCTGCTTATAGTAAGCATACCTATGCTTTATCAACTTATCAATATAACACAATGTAACAAACTTGTTGTTTTCACTTCATCTATCGATGCTCTACCAGACCTGTTAAACAAAATTTTGTCACGTATACAATCTTGGTAGTCTATTGTAGAATATCATTTTCCGGAGCTGTTGATTTCTATCGTCAAAATCACGTTTCATATGCTTGGAACTGCTATATGGATACTACTTGATGGAAAAACTACATGTAATCGAAATTGATTCGTCAAAGAATATCAGAATTCCAGGTTGAGAGTCAATATGTAATCTTTAAGTTTAGTGGATATATACGCAAAAACATTTAAGAGAATATGTTCATGAAAAAAGTAATATGAAAATATATTAAATTGTTCACATAAACAGAACTCGCCGAACAAATTAATGAGCCACCGGCGTAGCTCAGACGGTACCGTATCTGTTTGCTGGTCCGGGGTTGCATTCGGGCGGTGTTCGTTTCCCGCTTGGGCTCATAACCTGTTTGGGTTTTCCGAGGTTTTCCCCAAACGTAAGACGAATGTCAAGTACGCTACGGCGAATCCTCGATCTCATCTCGCCAAATACCATTTGGCTATTACTAATTCCATCAATGTTAAATAACCCATTAGTTGGTACAGCGTCATTAAATAAGCAAGTAAAAGAAAAGAAAAAAATATTACTGCATGGCTTCCTGCATTAAACATATATATATATATATATATATATATATATATATATATATATATATATAATTCTAGCAGTTAAAAACCCGTGAGCTTATAACGAACAAAGCCCTTAGTTCAGAGACCCGAAGTCAGCACCCTGTCACGGATTACAAAAAAAGAGCTTGTCCAGAATTCTTACCGAAATTGTAGCTGAATGGGGAAGTTGTTTGAAGTTTTATTAATTTTTCCACAATCGAATCATGGGAACGTAAGCTTTCAAATGAGTGGCAAACCATCACAATCGAAGTTTTCATGAGCTCACAATTTCGTTAACCCTTTCTAACCCAAATTAAATTTACAAGCAATCCATGTTGAAACAAATAGCCGTATTAGGACCAATTCAGTGACCAAGTTACGGGAGTGGCAACATTTGAAACAAAACTATATTGATGAAAATGTATTGAAATAGAAGTTATCCAGCAAAATTTACCTTCATATGTAACACACAAGTATATAAATGCTATAAAGTTAATTTTTGCCATATGGTATCTATAGGTAAGAAAGGGTTAACGGGAATCGGGGTTAAAGAATTGAATATATACTTGTATATAGAGTGAACCGTAAGTATCGTCATTACTTTCAGGGGCTATTCTTTGAGATATTACAAACAAAGCAGTTTAATACAATTTTGGTCGTTTTTGCTTCCTTTTTCGAGAAAAATAATTTTTATATGAAACATTTCATAGCGTATTTTGGAAAGCTACTGAATTAATTGTCAATTTGCTTAGACAATTTAAGAGAACCGTGTATTATGATAATAAATGATGGAATAAATTTTAGTTTTATCCTTTAAAATGTGCAGTAATTTGATCTGAACAAATGGAACTTTTCGTTCTGAAAAGAAATGTTAAAATATTACATTTATCTGGATCAGATTTCTGCATATTTAAAGGACAAAACTAAAATTCTTTCAATAATTCATTATCATAATTATCATTATCATAATACCGTGCTCTCCTAAATAGACTGAGCATATTGGGAATTAAATAAATGGCTTTCCCAAAACACGTTATAAAATGCTTCATATAAAAGAATTTTTTATCTCGAAAAGAAAACAAAAAATGAGAAAACTACTTTTGTTCGAAATTATCTCAAATAATAACCCCTTAAATTAATTACATTAGTTACGGTTCACTCTGTATAGGGCCTATACTATACAGGGTCCTTTGAAGCACTCACATCGCCTCTTTTTATTTAAAACTACATGACAGTGAAAAAAAAATCGTTACTAAACCAAAAATGACCGTTTGAATCGATTCCATTTTCCAGGACAAACCGGAAGTAGGAGTTACTGGGGTCAACTTTGAATTTTAAAGTAAGAAATTAGGTCGTGTAAGATATCTTTAGATAGGACTTTTAAAAAGAAACAACTTAAAAAAAATTCTTTCCTAACTTTTATTTTTTATTCACAATAAAAGAACTATAGTAATATATAAATATGAGGAATACTCATTCTCACACAACAGTTTTCATAAGTGCTCAAAATGTCCATCACTCTGTGCTAAACAACGCTGTGATCTCTTTCTTACATCCTGAAAGTCACGCTGTTATATAATGAGAAAAGACCGAGCTGGATTTATTTGAGTCTGTCATCATTCAACATCTGTTCATATGCCGACACTGCTCTATTGGAGATTGTTCAGTGTCAGGATGCAAGAATAGTTCTGGCCCTATTCTACAATAATACATTACAAAATACTGTACATTATAAAGTATGTGTGTGTGTATCCAATGCCCACCCACTTCACTTGCGTGATTCGGGTTCCGCATATTGCGGATAGATGGCAGAACTGTGACCCATTTTCTAGTTGTACACCACTTCGGCGGATCACACTGTACATTATGTATATCTGTGGAGAGTTACGTCGTATACTAGGGTGAGTGTATGTGTAAGTGTAGTGTCTGGAATGAGTGATGATGATGATGAAGATGAAAAGGAGAGAAGGGAAAACCCGGTGCCGGCACGTAGCCCACTCCTGTCGAATAGCACCAAGAGGGCCGCCAGGCTTAACGTCCTCATCCGACGGACGGATCACTATCGACAATGACATATGCCTTCTCTTCATATCCATGCGGAGAGATTTGGAATTTAACCCAGGCATATTGGTGCACAATCTAGTGATTAGAAGTTGTGCACCGCCATCTCTCCTAGTCCCGAGATAGAAATTTTACATGAACATTTCTGGCCCCGCCGGGAATCGAACCCGGGTCGGCATTATAAAGTATGGGGTTGTATCTTTTTGTTTCTCAAAATTAAGTAAAACACCATACATCATTAGTAAATGTGTACAAGTGATGTCATAATAATGATGACTTGTATACAATGTTATGTTTATCTTCCTCAATTTTAATATCGTCTGCTTAGAATGTAAACCTGCTAAGTATCAAAAAGGAAATTTTACAAGGGAAGCAAAACACTGAGTTTAAATTAACTCTGAAACTACGACCAAATCCAAAGTACAGGTGTTATTTGTACATGTACTTCGGATTTGGTAATAAAGTTTCAGAGTTAATTTAAACTCAGTTTTTTGCTCCCCTTGTAAAATGTTCTATTTGGTAGTTAGCAGGTTTACATTCTAAGTCGACAGTATCGTATTTAAGGAACTGTGAAAAAAGCAATGTTACTAAAATATTTTTTCTTAACTTTGTTTTTAATTTTATATTACCTTGTAATTCTGATAGTTTACATCGTGATGTAAGTCATACATCACGGTTTACACCGTATTTTTAATAATGTAATGTGAGAATTTTTTTTGTTTCTCAAAGCAATCCTAGATTTTAGTTCAAAATGAGTTGTAGGTGACGTTTCACAGTAGAGACATGTAGGTTCAGTCCATGGTGCTCCTCTAGATCATCCCTAATTTGTCGAGCCGATTTTCGTGAATCAGCAACCGACTGCTTACAAAGCATTCCGTCCTCACTCACTGTTGTTTTTCGAGGACGACCAGATCTTGGCCGTCGACTCCACACACTTGTGAGTTGTGATATTCCAAAATCTTTAGCAACGCTGGACTGCGATTTTCCCTTCTTCAAAGCGTTTAAAACAGCTTGTCTCACATCCACAGAGCATTCCTTTTGTTTTGGCATTTTTGCAGTTGCCTGTACAAATAAACAAGCACTATCTTAAACACCTATATTTACTGCATACCATGCCACCAAATCAAACCACAATAGTAATATACGTTACAAGAGCGGTATGTTGACGTTTTCATGTTCGAGGAAAAGATTGAAAAAGCGAAACGTAGTTGAGCTTTTTTAATTTCCGAGAACATGAAAACAAACATACCGCTCGTGTATCGTACATTATTTTGTGCGAAGATCGTTTATACATACCTGAAAGACGAATTTCTAATTAGTTGCAATGAAATCTCCATCTTGGTTTCTGTTTAATGACGGCAACTTCGGAAAACCAAAATATCTTTCTTGAACATTGTTGCTATAAAATGTTTTCTGTGTTTACTATACTCCAGCAGGCCGTGATATAAGTCTGTCTTTTTTTCCCCCAGTCTATGAATGCGAACTTAAAACAAACGGTAAGGTTATGCAATGATTTATTTTTCATTTTAATATTTTAACAATATTATTTATATAACATATTGCAGTAATAACATCGGCATCTGGAATCTTGTTGATTTTTTCAAGGCTTCCTTAATGTTACTTGTATCAGGAATGCAATAAGTTTCGTGGAGTAGTAGACTTTACTTAATTTTTGCAAATATTTAAAAACAATAATTAACAGTGCAATTTAGGTGAAATTGCAGTGGTAAGTTTCCAATTTATAATTATTACTATGTTAAACGTCTCTAAAAATAATATGTTAAAAGCCTAAAGCAGTAAAATGAATGTGGCGCTTAAGCGGTAAGAAGAGGGAAATTGTTATGTGTGTTACGTTGGGAATACTGAATGTGGTATTTCACACTTACCGCGTATTGGTTCTGTGCGGAAAACAAGCAAATACGCACGATCTCGCACAAAACACTTATGAGCTAATGGAATATACACTTTATAATGCTATTCTATGAACTTTCCTGTTTCCTAGATACGTAACCACAGCAACTTAACGCTACTCATAGAACGACAAAGCTGTGTGTTTTGCGTTGTTGGATTCAAACAGTACTGACAACATAAAAACCTTAACTACAAATACTTTGCGATATATAGCCTATAGTCGACGTGGTTGGCGAGTTGGTATAGCGCTGGCCTTCTATGCCCAAAGTTGCGGGTTCGATCCCGGGACAGGTCGATGACATTTAAGTGTGCTTAAATGCGACAGGCTCATGTCAGTAGATTTACTGACATGTAAAAGAACTCCTGCGGGACAAAATTCCGGCACATCCGGCGATGCTGATATAACCTTTGCAGTTGCGAGCGTCGTTAAATAAAACAAATTATTAAAAAACAAATTATTATGTGTATGTATGTATGTATATATATATATATATATATATATATATATATATATATATATACTACCGGTCAGAAGTTTTCGATCAACTATGAAAACAACTATATACTTTATTTCAATGTACAAATATATCGGAAAAACTGAATAGATCATCAAAATAAATATTTTATCTCTCTAGCATTATGATATGATAGAATATTCAAAACGAAATACCTGTTTGAACCACAAATCCATCATAGTTGTGATAGTTGATCGAAAACTTTTGACCGGTAAGCTAGTATATACACACTTATTTACAGCCATTTAAACATGTAAATGTAGTAGACATTGTCAAATACAAGATAAATAGGACCTGTATAATTGCAACAATAATTATACATTCTTCATATTGAGGTAAAATAGTCTTCAATATTATATATTTATTTATTCATTAACTTGTTTTTACTTTTTTCCCTAATAAGTTTGAAGCTTAAAAATCTAATAATATTTTGTGAAACATAAAATAATTTTTTAAAAATATCTATAACGCTGCTTACTCCTTTTCTTGAATAATTGTTATGCTTAGTTGAATAGTTTTGCACTGACTAAATGTATTGAACTCATCCATTAAGGAACTTAAAATATACAAAGACGGTTCAGTTAAATTTAAAAAGAAAGTGTTGTCGAAACACTACATAAATGAACCTCTAAACATGTGTCTTTTGCATCTTTATCATATGTAACCGTGTAAAGGAAAAGACATCTAGACATTCCCCGATGTCAGAATCTCTGTACTGCATGAATGGAATTGTAATATCGCAGGATTTCCCCGAATACAAATACAGTAGGCCTACTTGTCTTTTATTTTTCAGAGAAGTAAACTATGAATGGCGGAAAGTAAGTCGCTGAACTTGGCACTCAAGTTTCGAGACATTTCAAACTTTTTTATGACGTGACATTTTACGTTTATCATACCAATAATTATTACAAACATATGTTTGGAGATCCCTTTTATCAGTTTTGTCATCTTTGGCACCATTCACCAACAATAATTACTTAAAATCAGCTAGAATCACACTACTTGTGTAATTTGGCTACGTTTCAGACAAAAAACAAACGCAGAACAAAGCACATAGTTTCCCTGGGAAAAATACAGAATGGACGCATCAAAGATATGATGATATTAGAGGATAAATAAGTAGAAAGTGCAGTTGATCGAAAACCACATTTTTAGTGTCTGACTTAAGTTCATAATACCTGGTGGTTACCACACTCTCCACTGGAGCTGAAGTTCGAGGATTCAAGCTCCTGAGGCTGCCCCAAGTGCTCGCAAATGTCTCGTGTCATCGCCAATAGTTTTTAATTCTGGTGGGATTTTATTAAATTTCGTGTGAAAGTAACGCTATTGAGTTATCATCAATTTTGTGGAATGAAATTCTAACACAAAAACGCTCGTTCAACTCCTGTGGCCATTTCTGTAACTGCAGCTCCTTTGGCAGCAGATGGCAGAGGTACGTCATGCCGCACACTTGGCACTTCAAATGGAGCTTGAAGAGTAGTTTCTGTTATAGCCGGTGCGTTCAATTAATATCCAGACAGGAGGCTTTGTGCTGGTTATATTTCTTTGTACGCATCAGTACTTGTACAGTAATATCCAGAGATGTTGTCACATTTTCGTGCGAAAGATAATTCTTGGTTACAAATTGTTATACCTCCATCCACAATAAATACATTTTAAGTTATAAGATTACCTTTAATTAAAACTGAAACGAAAATTACTAACCTTTTTTTGTTGTTATCAATCAACTCCAGATACAACATTGGTTTTTACTGCACGTGGAGTAGATATGAAAACGTCAATACAATATTACAATTTTGCTAACACATCATTGACAGACATATGTTACAGCTTCTTGTGATTGGAGCGGAATCTGAACAGGACTAATCAATAAACAAACTCTTATATCTTATTCTTCAAAAGAAAGCGCCCTCTGTGACATCGGCTATTAAACGGACATCGATACTATATATGATATCTTGCAATCGTAGCGTGGTTTGATCATAAAATCAATTATGAAATCAGAGAATTCATTTAGATAATACATTGTGTCTTTTTCGCATACAATATCAGTAAATTACTACATTTTTATATACTTCACACTGTACAATTTTCTCTATTCCAATTTCACAGGTGCTTTCATTGTTTCGTGAACATGCCTGAATTACCTTTTGGGGTGAAATAATATCTGAGCTGTTTTGACTAATCTGCAAGTTTCAATTTTTATAGAATTTTTGTCCATTTCTTGCAATATGTCATAACTTTGTCATAAACTAAATTTATTTTCAAATCATTTCTATCATTTCATTTAAATGTTATCCATTTTTTTTTCATTTGAAACACTTAAAATATTTACAGTCATTGATTGTAATGTGTAGGAACTCGTAAAGCAAGTAGGTCTACTCATTTGTTTTAAAGATTTGTAGTGGTACTTACATTTTTTTCATTTTTAATTCCAGACTTCAATTAGATCTAAAGTATCTAAATGCTTTCTACTTAATGTGAAAATCAGAAGTAGATATTCCGGACGTGAGATAGCCATGGCGACTAAAAATTTTTATATGACTCCTGAGTTTTCTTATTGAGTTCAAAATTTTTTTAAGAATTCGATTTCTTTTATGTCACTACGAATAATACATATGTTAACAAAAGTGGTTGTAGGAAGAAATTCGGATGTGATTTTTAAATTAATATCGTTACATTTGGTACGCATCTCAAGATATTGTCCTACATTGTTTCAGAATGTCTCTGAGAGCGTGTGTTTGCATTGCATAGATATTCAATATTGTTTAATATATTTCAATAAATGCATCTTTGTCTTAGCTCGAATGGTTTTTTCATTGCATGTGTGGGCAAAATGTGGTGGCTCCTCAAAATAAAAGGGCTGGCTCCTGATAATTTTTTTATTTTGTCTATCCCTGGTAAAAATTATCTTGTATTGAATGTAAGCTGCCTTTAAATAATACTTTATTATCGTTGTTATTAAATTCAAGTGGTATTTTGTATATGAGTATTATTCCTGTTGTTCACCGACTTAAACACACAAGCACGCGAATAAACACAATGTAAAAACACAATACCGGAGCATGAGGGAACAAAGGAACACAGCTGAATTGTTGACTGGCATCTTGCCCTCCATATCAAGCCAACATAGAATGATCGATGTACACCTAACATGTATTCAAAGTAACCAAACGCAGGAGTCTAGTAATAATGCAGTTTTAAATACTTGCTTTTAACATTTTTTTTCTAAAATGTAACAATTCCTATGATGATTGATCGGTGGAGCGGAGAGAAATTCTTTCTGGCACCGGGATTCGAACCCGGGTTTTCAACTCTACGTGCTGACGCTGTATCCATTAAGCCAAACCGGATTCCAATTCCGATGCCGGATTGAATCCTCTCAGTTTGAGCATATCATAACGCAGAATTTCTGCATGGAAATATCATATGTACTTCGGTACATCGCTATAATAGCCTTTGATATGCGTATATAATCACTTAGTGTTTTAAGACGGCGCTCATTCCGTCGGATCCCGGCCACTTAGTCACTCGTAATGAGTGCACCTCTGGACATTAGTGTGTTGGACATTGTGCCACGGTCACACGTCTGTGACACAGTGCATGAGGGTTGGTCATTAAAGGGAAACTAAGAGGTGGAGCTTAAACTGAGAGGATTCAAGCCGGCATTGGAATTGGAATCCGGTGTGGCTTACAAGGAGAGGACACGCTCTGTAAATCACCGAATTAAATAAGATTGTGTGAGATGAAAGTACAAGACGTACTGTTTAAAGTCATGCCTGGTATGGGTGGCCAATGACCCCTCGTTATGGAAATATTGGCTATTGTTTGTGACATACTTCCGTTAGGTGCGTAATAGGGAAGCATTAGACTGTGTAAAAGCGTAGTTTATATGGTTGGATGTTGAGTTGTTATCCAGGCAACCTGAGTTCGAATCTTAACTGGCCCTATATTTTTTTTCTTTTAATAATGATTAATAGTGTGATCACAGTTATCTATTTACATATATCATATTTCTCAATGTATTGAACGCTTCATCATGTTTTAAACAAATTACTAATTAACTAACATTGTATTGTAAAGGATAAACAAGGAAATATTGCTCACGTAGGCAGGTCACTGGTGTCTGTTCTATTTCTATTCCACTTCATTTTGTACATGATTCATTACGATAAATGTCATAAAAACACAAAAAACATATATATTTCCTGCACCATGCACAGCAAATGAAAGAAGGTTGTACTATGTAGTTGAGACGTCAGCTTTCCTGATGAAGAATGTGTTACACATATATTTCCGAATTTAGAAGTGAGTTTATCTATTTGACGTTGCACTCTTGGGCCAAATTGTCCTTTTGGTTCTAATAATAATAATAATAATAATAATAATAATAATAATAATAATAATAATAATAATAATAATAATAATAATATCAAGTTTAAAAAATGAGAAGACATTAGGATTCGAACTGGGGTTGCCTGGATAACAACAAAAAAAAAAAATCGAAAAAAAATCGAAAGAGAATTGGGAGGACAAATTTAAAAGGTATGCAAAACGCGTCCTTGCAAGGGGTTGGGGGCTGTACAAAACTAAGTATGTGAGCTCCAAGCCTGTTGGCCACTAGTCTCACTCCGGGTTACGCTGCTCCACTGAAGGAGCTCTAGAAAATTTTGAAGGGGGAGCCGAAATTGGACGTAACCTCTTAGGTACCACATACGCGATGGGGACTGAGATTTGATCAAGTGATCACGCAACGGCGCGAGGAGGAGATGGCTGGTGTTTGCCGTTAGGATGGCGAGACGCTGTCATCTGTTGTTCGATGACAAAGCATGTGAAGGCCGTCGGAAGAAGCGCCGTGAAATCTAAATCTGCAATTTGAGAGGTCCCTGTCCTTTCAAATTGCGACTAATTGAGTGACCGCGTATATTTAAAAGACAATTTATAGGTTCTGAACTAGGGCATACGTCGTTTATATTAAAGGGGGATATATATGGGGAAGGGCATATAGGTCCGTGGCCCATTTCTTATAGGGCTCATCCCGACATTTGTCTTACGCCTTAGGAAAACCACGAAATACCTTAGGCAGGATGAGTTGTCTCATATATAAGAGACTAGCCAATTTGGCTATTATGTAGGAGGTGATTGTTGTCATGAGCCTTGTTGAATCGTCTCAATTTTGAGACCAGCCATTTGGCTATATGATGGCTCAATTACGAAGAGGGGGGAGAGATGTAATTGTTAATTAATTTAGAGTAATTAGGGAGATTCATGGGAATATGAGTGCAGGTAACAACTCAGCATCCAACCATATGAGCTACGCTGTTACGTAGTTTAACGCTTCCCTATTAGGTACCTAACGGAAGTATGTTACAAACAATAGCCAATATTTCCAAAACGAAGGGTCATTGGCCACCCATACCAGGTATGACTTTAAACAGTACATCTCACACAATCTTATTTAATTGGGTGATAAACAGAGCGTGTCCTCTCCTTGTTAGTGGATAAAGCGGCAGCATGTAGACCTGAAAACTCGGGTTTGAATCCCGATGCCAGAGAGAATTTTTTCCGCTCTACCGATCCTTCATCATAGGATAAAGCAGAATTCCTGCATGGAAATATCATATGTACTTCGATATAAATTCTTGCCTGTTATTATCTACATGCTTTTTCTTTCTCTAAAATACATATTGAAAGTCTGGTATACTTTACATATTGAGATTATAACAAGGTTTGTGTAATTTATTCCACATTGCCTAGACATAAGTACTGGGTGTTCAGTTCAAAATGTGTCTTGGCTCGCTGTATGCCGTCATGTGGCTAGCTGATGAGCCTAGGGAATTCAATCTTCCTACACTTCCGCAGCTCAGGTGTATAATCTAAGAGGCAGAGAAGTTGGCTAGCAAGTACGGCGTTCATTCTGAAGAGTACGTGCCGATACGTACGGTAACGCCGGTAGTGGCAGGAATGTGAACTGTTTGGAAATACGTACTGTCGGGATATGGGGAGAGGGTTAAGACGATTACTTACGTATTTGTTGACATTAACTTCGACGGTCAACATGGACACGGAGCATTTGATTTGTGTTGTGGAATGTTACCGTACGCAACCGATGATAACAAATACCCTGCGTACGACTTGCCGGCGCAAAACACAGTTCGAAAGAGGTTATGGTAGCACACAGACCGTACAGACCGCCATCTGTTGCTACGACGTTCAAGTTATACCGTACACGTTCTCAAGTTCAGATTGAAGAACGCCTTAAATAATAGGCAAATTCTCTGACATATAAACTGAAACTCGCTTCAAATCGGTGACCCAACAACAGTGACGTCATGACACACTTTGAAATGAACACCCAGTATATTGTTTCGTTATTTACCAGTCAACTCACAGTAGTAATGTAAAATGTAACACGCACACTCATAATAGCGTTATCATCGATTACATGTATTTGTTACACATGGTAATGTAATGTATATTTTGGTTCGCCCTATTATAGAATAAAAACAAGCTGTCGATTGACAACCTATGTCGACATAACAGACTCGCCAAGCAACTCGTCTCATTAACTCTTGGTACAAGGCTGTTGTGTTTCTTTGGCGACGAAATGAGAGATGTAGTAATTGCATTGGAGAATTTTGCACAAGAACTTGTACCCACTTGCGTCATGCGTGCAAGCAGGACCTTGAAAAAGAGACTGCTATTGAGAACATGCCAGTGCTTCTAAAACTTATTAGTTCATGGAAAATATGTCCAGCAATTAAATTTCCTTCTTTGGCTGTAGAACGTAAGGTAAATGCATCAATAGTTAACATCTTAAGGAACAAAAATTAATAAATTACATTGCTGACGAGTCTATTTCTTAATTTAACAAAGTATTATGATTCTTGAGTGTTTTATTGTTGGGTATTGAAATGAGAAATTATGTACTATTATATTCTAGCGCCAATAAAAATGATAACGTGAATTGCAATACTTGTTTACTTCCGGAATATAGTCATTTCACTTAACCTTTGATATTTCACTTAACATTTTATATCTGTACGTTTTTTGTAGTTGGTTATTTAACGACGCTGTCTCAACTACTAGATTATTTAGCGTCGAGAGAATTGGTGATACATGGTATTTGGCCAGATGAGGCTGAGAACTCGCCTTAGATTACTTGAAATCCGCCTTACGGTTGGGGAAAACCTCTGAAAAACCCTACTAGGTAATCAGCCCTAGCGGGAATCGAACTCACGCCCGAACGCAACTCCGGATCAAAAGGTAAGTACCTCTACCAACTGATCTACGCTGATAGCCTATATCTGTATGTTACGAAACACGTTTTCGCTATGCAATCTCTTTTATCTTGCAACGTTCTTATATTCTTCCTGTGTATTGTAGTTTATGTGTCCATTCACAGCCTCCTTCATTTATCAAGCCGTCGAAGTTGTACCAATATACAGAAAAGAATTTCGATCAGATTATAATAACTATCGCCCAATATCTACACTAATGTTTGAGGAATTTGCAACACCAAGAAGGATACATGTGACTGAAATGAAATTGATACCACAGATTAGGTACATGACAATACACAAATGATTAGAATTACAGAACTGGACCTGGTCTGTGACCGTGAGATTTCATTATGGTATGAAGCCTCCATGCGCTGCAATCAGAGCCTCCAAGGCCCGATTGTATAAAACTCCCTGACTAAAGATCGACTTTGATCGAAGATCGAAAAGTGAACCGAGTTCAGACACTTCTTCTATTGTATAAAACTTTTCTGCGATCAAATTACCATGGTTCAAATGCAATCTAAGTTCACGTAAAAAGGATTTGGCAACATCGCATAAACAGGTGAAATACGTGATGCGCGGACCATGTTATACAGGTTTGTTCAGTGTTGCCAATCTAGCGACTTTAACTCTTTTTCAACAATAATTTCTTTTAACTTTTATATTGCTTAAATAGGGATTTAGTGACCTTTTTAGCACCCCATAGTGACAAAATTTAATCTTTCTTTGTCGATAATAAGAAATCTAGCGACTTTACAACTACTTTTTGGCGACTTTCCGTATTACACTCTGTTGGAGACACTGGTTTTTTTGTGCAATGTAAATAATGGCGGACAATAAGAAGAAGGTTGACTGTTCTCCAAGTTGTTATCATGTTATGGTGTTTGATACTGCTAAACATAATAAAGCTTTATAAAACGACAATTTTCGTTTAGTAATACAGTTAATTGAACATTTATGAATGTACCTATCATATCCATTAATAATTAATGGTTGTTATAGACATAATATAATTATAGGTTATGTTATTTGATACTGCTGAATCTGATAGAGCCTTATAAAATATAAGAATGTTTGTGTATTAAGGCAAGAAATTGAAAGAAATATATATAAATGTACCTAACATATCTATTAATATTAATAATAATGGATATTTTATTTGCACAATCTGTCACTCGTATATTTCAAACAGAAAAGAAATAACTGAACTTGGATCATTTAACTTAATCGGAGAAATTTCTTCAGTCAAAGTTGACTTTAGTTTGAGACAAATTAGACTTTATACAACACAAAATTCCAAGTTCAGCTGAAACAAGGATCAATTTAACCTCTGATCTAAGATTAAATGGTTTATACAATCGGCCCTAAGCGTCGTGGCATGGAATCAAAGAGGGCCTGGATATGTTCCTGGGGAATCTCCCTCCACGCAATTTGTGTGCGAGTCCACAAAGCGTCAAGAGTGGTTGCTGGAGGACCATGACGAACAAGTTGCCGAACAACCATATCCCAGACATGTTCGATGGGCGACATGTCTGGCGAACGTGCAGGCCAGGGAAGCAGTAAATACCTGTCGTTCTTCGAAGAAGGCTTTCACTGTCCTCGCCACATGTGGCTGGGCATTCTCCTGCTGAAAAATATGGCATATGGAGTTGCCTGAAGAAGGGGCAGTACCTAGGGCTCTACAACTTTCCTAATGTAGCAGTTGCTGTTCAGATTGCCCTGAATAAGTAGGAGACAAGATCGCCTAATGTATCCAATGGCGTCCCAAATCACCAAAATAGGCGTTTGTCCGCTGTGCCGCTCAACAATGCAGGCTCTCAGATTGAGTTCACCACGGTAGCGTCTAACACGTATGGGGCAATTATTGTAGGGCAAGTTGAAGCGGGACTCGTCCGAAAACATTACATTTTGCCACTCAGCACGTCAGTGACGGCGTTCATGTGCCCATTGCAGTTTGAGGTGTTGGTGGTTTCTGGACAATGGAAGCCGACGCAATGGCATGCGAGCCACTAGACCAGCCCTCAAAAGACGGCGACGAACCGTTGACGCAGACGGTCTGCACCCGTTACAGTACTACAACGTCGACTGAACACTGTACGAGCCGAAATGTCAAGGTATGACAAACCTTCCCGGAGACCAACCATTCTGCACCATTCGCTATATCCACGGCAGAAGTAGTCATCTGTATATCTATGCAGACGACACTGCCCTCTTGGCGATGGGCAAAACCTACACGGGTTTTGAATGTACGGCCTCGGAGGTAGTTAGAAATGAGGCGTACCATTCCATCTGGGACTCCCATGCCCAGTAACTTAACGAGGAGTCCCTCATGCCAAACCTTGTCGAATGCTCGCTCGATGTCCAGGTAAGCTGCAGCTACGACACGCAGCTTACCTGGACAGAAAGTCTGGACATTCTGGATAGAAAGTCGTAGGTTTCAGTAAGAGCGAGGCTTGAAGACATACCACCACCACCACCCACACTTTTCGGACAAGAAATGCAGTGGATGAACCAAATTAAATATTTAGGGATCATTATGAACTCTCATCTCACCTTCCGAGATCACATCCAATCCCTTCTTCGTAAGGCCAACGGGCTGATAGTTAGACACTATCCCATTCTGGCGGCCTTAACTCCTGACAACCTGGGGGTGGGACTTACCATGTATAAGGGCCTCATTCGCTCTGTCATTACCTATGCCGCACCCGCATGGGGGTTTGCGGCAGTGTCCCATCTCCGTAAACTCCAAGTTATCCAAAACCTGGTGATTCGACTCATTACTCATCTCCCCCGAGTCGCCTCGAGAAGGAAGTTCCATGATGAACTAGACTTGCCAACCATTGACGAGTTCATTGCTCGACTGGCTAGGAACCTGTATGCGGAAGCTCGTGCTAACCCCAACCCGCTCATATCTGGCCTCGGCCAGTATGATCCTAGGTTACGGCGTAGACACCAGACAGGTCCATTAGCTATACTCTTGAGACAGGAGGACAGGGAGGCAGGCGTTACTCTCAGGTTTTGGTAGTCACGACTAACTCCATGAGACTCCTTGGATAGTGCAACCGCTTTGAAATGACCTTGTCTTAACTGGGCTAAACAAAATCCCTCCCTGACAATATCTTCATTTGTTGATCGATGGAACTATCATAGAACCAATTGGCTAGCATATATCCATCGATTCATAGAGTCATTCAACCTAAGAGCCAGCTGGCTAGTCTCTGAAATTGAGACAACTCGTCCTGCCTAAGGTTTTTCCGTGGTTTTCCTAAGGCGCTAAGACAAATGTCGGGATGAGCCCTAAAGGAAATGGGCCACGGACCTGCATTCATATCCCCATGACCCCTTACTTACTCTAAATTAATCAGTAATTACATCTATCATAAATACATAAATCAATCGACCTATTACCTAAAAGCTAAATTGGCTAGTCTCTTATATTGAGACAACTCCTCCGGCCTAAGGTATTTCCGTGGTTTTCCTAAGGCGTTAAGACAAATGTCGGGATGAGCCCTAAGAGAAATGGGCCACGGACCTATATGCCCTTCCCCATAAATTCTCCTTTTTTCTAACAAACAATGCCCTAGTTCAGAGTCTATAAAATTACGAAATACATGTGCAACGGCACTCATGTAGTCGCAAAGCGAAATGACAGGGAATCTTTCAATTTGCAGATTCAGAATTCACGGCGTCTCTCCTGGCGGTCTTCACCTGCATTGTCATCGAACAACAGACGACAGAGTCTTCTCGACTCCTCCTGCACTGCGAAATGACATAGTTCATTTCAATGTGCAGATTTACACCAGCCATCTCCTCCTCGTCCCGTCCCGTGATCATATTGATCACATTTCCGTCCCTCTCGCGTATGTGGTACCTAAGAGGTTACGTCCATTTCGGTTTTCCCCTTCAAAATTTTCTAGAGCTCCTTCAGTGGAGAAGCGTAACCCGGAGTGAGACTAGTGGCCAACAGGCTTGGAGCTCACATATTTAGTTTCTTGCAGCCCCGAATCCCTTGCAAGGACGCGTTTTGCGTACCTTTTAAATTTGTCCTCCCAATTCTCCTCTCTTTTTCGATTTCGATTCCAGACACTACTTCCCTGAAGATGGCTGCAGAGATAGCAGTTGAAAGCTTGGTACATTCCAAAATTTTAACTCGGCTGATATCCCGCGAAAACATATTAGCAGATTTTTTGTATTCGATAAATATTGGAGAAAAAAATGGAAGTATAAGAGTACAGTACATCAGTTATTCATAGGTTTGAAAAAGGCATATGACTCATTTAGGATAGACGTTTTATATAACATTCTTATTGAATTTTGTATTCCCAAGAAACTAGTTCGATTAATTAAAATGTGCCTCAGTGAAACTTACAGCAGAGTCCGTACAGGCCAGCTTCTGTCTGATGCGTTTCCAATTCACTGTGGGCTAAAGCAGGGAGATGCATTATCACCTTTACTTTTTAACTTCGCTCTAGAATATGCTATTAGGAAAGTTCAGAATAACAGAGAGGCATTGGAATTGAACGGGTTACATCGGCTTCTTCTCTATGCGAATGACGTGACTATGTTAGGAGAAGATTCACAAACGATGAGGGAAAACACGGAAATTTTAATTGAAGCAAGTAAAGCGATAGGTTTGGAAGTAAAGAGACAAAGTATATGATTATGTCTCGTGACCAGAATATTGTCCGAAATGGAAATATAAAAATTTGTGATTTATCCTTCGAAGAGGTGGAAAAATTCATATATCTTGGAGCAAAGGTAACAAATATAAAATACACTTGGGAGGAAATTAAACGCAGAATAAATATGGGAAATGCGTGTTATTATTTGGTTGAGAAGCTTTTGTCATCTAGTCTGCAGTCAAAATATCTTAAAGTCAGAATTTATAAAACACTTATATTACCTGTTGTTATGTATGATTGTGATACTTGGACTCTCACTTTGAGAAAGGAACAGAGATTAAGGGTGTTTGAGAATAAGGTTCTTAGAAAAATATTTGGGGCTAAGAGGGATGAAGTTACAGGAGAATGGAGAAAGTTACACAACGCAGAACTGCACGCACTGTATTCTTCACCTGACATAATTAGGAACATTAAATCAAGACGTTTGAGATGGGCAGGGCATGTAGCACATATGAGCGAATCCAAAAAATGTATATAGAGTGTTAATTGGGAGGTCGGAGGGAATAAGACCTTTGAGGAGCCCGAGACGTAGATGGGAGGATAATAATAAAATGGATTTGAGGGAGATGGGATATGATGATATAGACTGGATTAATCTTGCACAGGATAGGGACCGATGGCGGGCTTATGTGAGGGCGGCAATGAACCTCCGGGTTCCTTAAAAGCCATTTGTAAGCATGTACATTCAGACATTTCAGATGGACAGGACATGTAGCACGTATGTGTGATTCCAGAAATCCATATACTGTAACTTACGGTGTTAGTTGGAAGACCTGAGGGAAAAATACTTTGGGGAGGCCGAGACGTAGGTGGGAGGATAATATTAAAATGGATTTCAGAGAGGACAGATATGATTATAGGGTCTGGATTAATCTTGCTCAGGATAGAGACGATGGTGGGCTTTTGGATGGCGGCAATGAACTCACGCTTCTCTAAAAGCCATTTGTAAGTAAGTATTCATTGCATTACAAAGGTTGTTTTTTATTTGCACATATTCTTGAAAATGTTCCGTTTTCTCATTTTATATATAACTAGCTTCTAGTTTTAATAAACTTGTTAAACTTTTCGGAAATCTTGGAAACTCAACTTTAGACAATGAAAAGGAATTGTCTTTACTAAGGTTTCCTCCTCCATAAAGATGTATCTTTACATAGCGTCACTTAAATGAATCGATGAACTTCTTAGCCAAATATCTGCCGGGGTTAATTTAAAATACCTGTAGATCAGTCATCGAAAAGAAAAGATTACACCATGTGACTTACGTTCAACTGTTTCTAATTGATATATATATATATATTTTTTTTTTTAAACAAAAATACATTCACAACATTTCATGGCGTGTGTTTCATCAATGTCATTCCATCAGCAGTGGTGGTAATCAGGCTTTGTAGACAAACCTAGAGCAAAACAAGTGACGATAAATTAGTATTTTTTTTATTGTATCATGAGATGTGAATTAACTGTCTGATCTGCCAACTCTGAAATGGTTACAAATAAATAAAACTGACAAAGGACTTTCTTGCTCTAAATGTCGCCCGGAATCAATTTCTCACCGGTTGACCTTACCTTTTGATCATCCTGTGTATATATAAATGTTTAGGTGTGCTCACTGGGAAGCAAGCTACATAGTTGACAATGTGGAAAACACGGAATTTCTAAGTTAATGTCTGCAACTTTTAGTGACTGTCCTTGAGCTTTATTTTAATGCGGTCATTACTAATGCTGGTCGCATGAAATTGCAGTTGCTTAAAATCGAAAGGCATGTTAGTGGGTATAATAGAAATAAGTTGGATAAAACATCTCCTTTCGTTTTGATAGTTAATATTGTCACTTCTATTATGTTTTGCATGATTTTTTTCACACCAATTTCTGTTCCAGTGCATAAGTGTGGTGGGTCAATATTTCACAATAGTATAGTATTGGTGATTCAATATTAATTATTGGACTGCGTAAAGATACTTATTGAAAGAATTTTCTAGATTTTGGTCTTCATTATACATCAACATTATTTAATTTCGTCCACACCTGTGGAGTAACGGTTGGCACGTCTAGCCGCGAAACCAGGTGCCCCGGGTTCGATTCCCGGTTGGGACAAGTTACCTGGTTGAGGGTTTTTCTGGGGTTTTCCTTCAACACAATATGAGCAAATGCTGGGTAACTTTCGGTGTTGGACCCCGGACTCGTTTCACGGGCATTATCACCTTCATCTCATTCAGACACTAAATAACCTTAGATGTTGACAAAGCGTCGTAAAATAACCTACTAAAAAAATAAATAATTATTTAATTTCGTGTTATTTTCTCCACGCCCTCGTTAAAGGCGTTGTTGAATACAACAGACAATAATAAAGAACAATTGACTGTAGAACATTGCATTTTAATATTATACATGAATGTTTTATCGTATTTATTTTTTATCCTTTTAATTAATTTAACGTACTTTTGTCCGATTTTAATGTAACCTACGTTCTTCTCCTGGTTATGAGGGTTAAATGTGCAAACTTCGGCAAATATCGGTCAAAACATATGGATTTGTATACAGTACATACATACATACATACATGCATGCATGCATACATGCATACATACATACATACATACATACATACATACATACATACATACATACATACATACATACATACATACATACATACATACATACATACATACATACATACATACATACAAAGTCACTTTGACTTTTATATATAAGGAGATATGTAGTACCATATATATAATGTTTAGAATATTTAAAATACATTAAAATGAATTGTATAGACATGAAAATGTCTCATTGACAACTCAGAACTATATCAGCATGTGGGTCACCATGTAAAGCAACGTCTTGGTCGTGCCGGAAAGACCTCAGTGATCTTGGTCGGAGACAACGTCACAAGGAATAGCCTGCGCAATAGAGGACGAGTTTTTGCAACCAAAGGGTTCCACATGTAAATATTCCCGCACTCATTGTTATGTGCAGCGTGAGACATGATGCATGTCCATGAATAAACAATAACCGAGACATTTATGGTGACGTATAAAACAGAGGCTTGCAGGCAGGTTGGCTTTGAGAACCGGAGCGCGATGAATCCTTGCACATCGGCCCTATGCACATCTTATACAGCATATTATGCTACTAATCTTCCAGTACGACAGGTGGAATGGGTGGCATTCGTGAACCCGATACTAATAGGAGGACCATCCTTACTCTGCCCTGAGAGAGACAGGTCCCATCTCCAGAAGATTACCTGATAAACCCTAGGGCCCGAGCCAGGTTCCATTCCGAAACGAGTGGCCTACCTGACAAATTCCAGAGTTTAGAGCCCCATGTCCTTAAATCCTATATCAGGACTTCAGACTAATTTTAACAATTGAACGTGAAGTGTGGGAAGATGGAGTCTTAGTGGAATGAAATAGGGAAACGGAGTACTCCGAGAGAAACATCTACAACATCATTAACAATTCATAGTTTTTTGCCCAATGGCAGGTCTTTCACTGGAAACAAAGCATTCTCCAAACTTTCCCATTATCTGTCTTCTTCTTAATCTCCACATACGACCTCTAGAAAAAAGAACTAAGGAAAAGGCTAGTGAAGAGCTTTTGTGCTGAGTGTGACACTGTATGTGACAAAAACATGGACATTACGACGAAATGAAGAGAAATGACCAGAAGCACTTGTAATGTGGATATGGAGAAGACTGAAATGTGTGGAATGGACAGACAGAATAAGAAATGAAGCTGTCCTAGAAAAAGTGGGTGAAGAAAGAGTAATGATGAAATTGCTCAGAAAAAGAAAAAGACATTAACTGGCTAATAAGAAACTGCCTACTGAAGGATGCACTGGAAGGAATGGTGAACTGGAAAAAGTTCGGGCAGAAGAATATATCAAATGACAGAGAACATTAATAGAAGCGAAGATTGGAGAAAAATTGTGATTGAGGCCAAAAACCTTCGCTACAGTGATTGATTGGTTGATTAATACAGGTGCGAAGAAGAAGTTGGAAAATAGGAAGGATTGGAGAATGCTGGTTCGCAGTGAAAGATCTCTCCTTGGGCGGAAAAGTATGAATAGGTGAATATATGTAGTCTAATTTACTCATTGGTTTGCAATTTATTATTTTTGGAATGAAAGCTAATATAATTTTATCTGTATTGAAAATTCTCAGGCTGATTGTTTTTATTGCTCTGTCTCTCTACTTTTACTATTAAAGAGAAGAGATAATTTTATTATACGCTGGTGGTCAATGCTTCAGTTTTTTTTTTCGAAGCTCAGTGGGCAGAGCGCTGGCTTACAACGAATTCGGACTCGAGTTTAAATCACTTCGATGAAGCTGCATTTGTGGTGGACTATGCCGAGATTGTGAGGGTTTCTTTTCGAGGTGCTTTCGTCTTCCCTTTTCATTCCACAATTGGACCGCATGCTACAGAAAAGAACCAACCCACATATATAATGAGGAATATCATTATAGAATTGGTTCTCCTTCAACTCAAACCAATCTGCTGTCGCCAAAAGTCACTCCATAGCAATTTTCTCTGCATGCTCCGTCAAACCCCATCCAACCAACATTCTTCTGGTCTATCTCTTCCTCTTGTTCCTTCCGCTGTTCAATTCAGTATCTTCTCAGTATATTCCAACAACCAAGACTCTATATCGTTTTAAAGTATTCTTTCCGGCTTCGTAAGTTTGAGTCTCTTAGCAATTAAACATTTGAACGCAGAATGAGGAGCTGGTCCATCCCTACAACCTCCAACCTGGAGGACCGGATAATTTTTGATGAAGAATTTCTTCCTCTAGCCTTTAGTGGTCCAACAATGAGCTACAAGGCAGCAGTTGCTAGTTTTGGTCCGTCCTGGGTATTTCATTTCCCCGGTACCACCCATATTTGGGAGCCACTCTCCTATTCGCCAACTGGAGAGGCGCCCGATGGGAGACTAGCAACCTCACATGGGGAGGAAAGTATATACCTAATATATAATATCGCAATAGTGAAATAATTCCAAGGATCCATATTTCAGTCATTCATCTATCACGTCCTATACATTATGCTTTTGGTTTAATATGGAGTTATATTAGGCTAATTGTGAATTTATTACCTACGTTTGACTTTAAAATTCATTCATTCATTCATTCATTCATTCATTCATTCATTCATTCATTCATTCATTCATTCATTCATTCATTCATTCATTTAAGCTGGTGGAGTTGAGGCCATCAGGCCTTCTCTACCATACCACTAGAATGCAAATATACATATAAAAACATAAATAGAGAGAGAATAAGGAAATAAGAAATAGAAATAAAGTGGATTTTTCTTAATTTAGTTATCATGTAGGTAGGTTCCTTTCTGCAAAACGTGGTCCAATTGCACTTTTAATATCATATTCGTTTCGAAAAACGTGGTCACTAATGTTTGTGCGGCGCTAAAGCAGCCGTCCGTCATAGTGGATTTTCTTTGGGGTTTGTCCAAAAATCAATCAGATGGCGGTAGTGCTGGATTGTAGACGACTCACAGAGGAACCGGGCCCCATGACTAAATGAATCTTTGAGGTACGGCAGGTCCTGAACAAAGGTATGCTATTTAGGACTTTTCAGTTGGAAAGGAATGTGTGCTGCAGCGGAGTGTGCAGCTGGCTTAGTTGGATGCACAAAAATCCTACCTGGGCTGAAGTGCTTAGGAACGCTCTGTAATTTTCAATTACAGTACTCGCTTCCTCTTCCACCGCGCCGATGAAGAGGTTTTACCAAGAGAATGACACTGGATTCTATCTAAAACTAACTTCCTCGCTTGTTCCCAGTTCACACCACAGTCATGGAGGGAGGTTCTGATGTATAATTATCAATAACAAGCAAATAAATAATAAAACTTTCGCTTTATACTTAATAGTCCCACGCCATAGCCACTCAGTCTAATGCCTTACACTAGTGAAATGGAATGAGCACTGGTTTAAGTCCACAACAGGGAAGGCATTTTCTCATGAAATTTTGGCCGATTTATTGGATGCGTCCACTCAGCATCGTGATCAATTTTGGGACGTACTGTGAGTAGCGAAAATCAGTACCAGACTTGGCAATTAACGTTCCACAAACAACTCGCATTATGAGTTCGAAGGGGCTATTATAAATACTGCCGTGTTGCCCACACCAACAGTATCTTGCAGTTTTATGCATTGAGGCTAATTTCATTATTATGCCGAAACATTTCAGGTAGATGGGCTACAGGAATAGTATAATGATAATGAAGTTCGTTGAGTAAAAAATGATTTACTTGTATTACTGGCTTTAGCTTTTGTCTCCGTCGCTGACGTCGATTCGACGATTTGAAGGAAGAAGCCTGCCATGGAATGTTAAGCGTTTTTGATTGCTTCAACTTAAATTATGTTTCAGGCAGAAGAGCTCAGGGAATGAACAGTGCAAAGTCTCCCAGCTAACCACTTATCCTCTGGATCTAAATGACTTCACAATACCTAGTCAACATCATACCATTAACCCATTTCAGCAGGTAGTTGGCAGGCACCATCCCAGTTTCTATTCAGCTTTAAAAACAGATTCTGAAACAATGGTATGAAAGTTCAGAATGTGTAGGAACGTAGGCCTGTGAAAGCAATGCAAAAAAGAAATGTACAGCTGTTTAGGAGAGGATTAAACCATAGTATTATAATATCAAACGCACAAAATAAGAGGAGTGTCGATAGATTACCTTCGCCACTTTTGACAGAATTTCACTTTGTAGAGCCTCATTGTGCAAACTTGAAACTCCATTGATTATTATAAAGCCCATTTACTTATATACGATTTTTATTGATATTTAAAATTATTTGCAATTCGGAATCATTGAGCTTCGAATGAAATGTTTTCGTAATTTGGTTTTTGGAACATTTAAATTAGGATTACCACTATTTTGGGAAAAATAGATTCGTCAAAACGTACAGCAATCGATTACTATTCCTATTTCTTCATTATTTAGTGTTATTTTCGTCTTGCGTTGAATTAGTTGTGCGTTGACTGTAGGAAAAATATTTCCCCAGAGAAGATATAGCTGTCCGTGACCCGGAGGTTGGATCATTTGCCTAAATGTTATTAATAACAATGGCGAATGTTTAATATAATTTGTCAACACAACTCTTTGATTATTGCTTTTGCGAGGTACTCGAAAATTCTACAGTTTTTGTGGTTCCATTTTCAAGATATTTTTCTCCTTCATTTCCTAACACAAAGTATCTGGTTTTCTACATTATAAAATCCCTTCTCATTACTTTTCAGTTTTCTTGATATATACCTGATATCAGATTCATTTCAACCATAAGAATCTCATCGATAGCGAATGTTACCGTATATAGTACGTCATCACCAATCAATACAATCAATATACTCATCTTGTAGCATTTTTCTTTTCCAGGGATTTATTATCGCTTTAGATAGATTTTAAACAAAGCCGGAGGGAGTGAACGTTCGTGACGAAGATGTTTTGTCTCTGTCAATTCTTCTGAGATATTTTCACAAAACCTATTCTACTTTTTCAATTTTCGTACAGCATTATTGGATACTATTTATATTTACTCTCTGTGGATACTGCTTCGTTCTATACTAATCCATTACTTATTTAGTGGGATGGTGTTTCCACCTATTAGAATAATGAACTGTCCTCCACATTTCATCTTCTTTTCGACTGGTAGTTTCATTATGAAGACCCCATATATGCGGTATCTTCTCGTTTTATACCATTTTGTTTTTATTCTGTTACATAATTTTTCAGTCTAAATTGTATTATTCTCCCGTAAAGTCTGACATATATTAATGACAATAATGCCTCGATAGTTTTGACACTCAGACCTTTTTACTCATTTGTAAATGGAAGTAGTAAATGCGTATTTTCATTCACGGGAAACTGTATCTACTTTCAGGCACTTATTAAATACCTATGTCGTTCTTTATTTCAAGTCACTTGGCTCCTCTTTGTTAGGTACTGGAAAATTCCAAGGACCGAGTGATTCAGTACTTCTCTTGGTTTGAGAACTTTCACTTCTTTGGCGTCAAGTTCTCCTATGAACTACTGTATTTTTATTTTAGTAGGTTATTTTACGACGCTTTATCAACAGCTTAGGTTATTTAGCGTCTGAATGAGATGAAGGTGATAATGCCAGTGAAATGAGTCCAGGGTCCAGCACCGAAAGTTACCCAGCATTTGCTCATATTGGGTTGAGGGAAAACCCCGGAAAAAACCTCAACCAGGTAACTTGCCCCTACCGGGAATCGAACCCGGGCCACCTGGTTGAACTACTGTATGAAGAGATTTTTAATAAAATAGCTTTGGGGGGGGGCAATCTATTAAAATTGTGAACACCGTCCTTTGAAAAGGCAAGATCACTAAGAAGGCTAAAACCATGATCTTCAAAACATCAAAAGTATCGTCCAGAGTATGTGTACATATGGATCGGAAACATAGGTGCTCACCAAAACATTATATTTGAAATGACTCCCTTTGGAAATAGAATTCTGAAGTAAGAGTAATGCATGGCGTAGTACAGTACAGCACGGCGTAGTATAGTACTGAAAGGCGTAATACTGTAGTGTACAGCATAGTACAGTATTGCACAGCATAGTACAGTACTGTACAGTTGTCAAAAAAAAAAAAAGTGGCCGCACTCGTGAACAGCGAATATTTTCAAAGTCCACTTCGGGTCGCGGCGATGTTACACGATGCATGTGCTTGTACAAGCAGTTCCGGAACTATGAAACTCTTCCATATCTGCGCCTCGTAGACCAGCGGTAGAGTGCTTGTTTAATGATTCAAAGGTCGTGGGTTCGGGTCTTCTTCAAGTTTTCATTTTATTTTTTAATCGTTCTTTAGCGATGTAAATGATATTCAAATTATCATTTATATCCAGTTATCGTTCTTTATGGATATCACGTTATTTATATTTTGTTATCGTTCTTTAGAGATATGAATAAAATTCAAGTCATCATTTGTATTCTGTTATCGTTTTATAACGATATGAATAATAATTATTATTGTATCTCCAATGGGAGTTAGCCCTATTTTGCATATGTATGTTAGGGCTATAGTTTTATACACAAAAAACATAAGCATAAAGAGAAATGGAAAAGAAAATTAAATTAGCTTACGCGATGTAAACAAAACATAAACAATCCGTAAATTAGGCATTGCGATTGCAAAACAAATATCAGGTATCAATTTGAAACATACAAAAACATTAACAACACACATACGTAACACTTCTATAACACAAATATGCAGCTTTCCGTACCATACAACATAAATTAATACACAATAGTCACACAAACACAATCAAACTATAATTACGACATTGCGACGACATCAAGCATCCCATAACTGACTCACATACATAACAAATCAAGCATCCGTTGCAACAGATACACTTCAACATAGTAACCACACTTTTAAAAGTTACAAATTTGGCTCCTAGAAGAATAAATAGGACACTGTTACTAATTACTATTCTTCTACAATTTCTTAAATACATCTGTAATAAATCTGTGAAATTCCGATATGAATAATAATAATATTCACGATTTTTATATTGTTATCGTTCTTTAGCGATATAAATAATATTCAAGTTATCATTTATATTCTGTTTTCCTTCATTAGCATTATAAAATAATATTAAAGTTATTTATATTGTTATTGTTCTTTCGCAATATAAATAATCTGTATTTTATGTAAGTAATTATTATAACACAAATAACCATCTTTCTTTGTAAAACAGGTTATTTTATTTAGATAATTAAGTACGTATTATATAATATCTTATATTAATTAAACAAACCGATATTTATCATTTATATTCTGTTATCGTTCTTTAGTGATACTGTATAAATAATATTCAAGTTATTTATATTGTAATCGTTCTTTAGCGATATAAATAACATAAATTTAATATTAGGTTTGGAAAAATCCAGTTGCATAATACTGGTATTAGTTTTTCTTTTTGTATTATTACATTATACTATCTTGAACCACAATAAAATGAAAAGGAGTAACGTGGAATTGAACCTGAGACGTTGACATCTAAATTCCGACATTCGTCCGCTGAGCTACGAGGGCAAAAGTGTGGAAACATTTTCGGAAAAATCAGCCCAGTCACACTCTAAGATTTTCTGATGATTCGTAGAAGCTAGTCCAGGATGCGGGGGGCAAAGGCTAATTGAGATTTCCCGGTCTCTGATCGGGTCAAACATCCTGATAGAATTAATATTTAACCCTTGCCGTGACTTTCGGTGAAGTCCGGAGGGCAAAATTAGTCAAATCCACTCTCCTCATCTCCACGCTTGGGCCCCCTGGAGTTTAATAAGATGCGAAAGAGATAATGGTGTGCGGAAAGCAACGGGATGTTACCGCATTTAGGCCTATCCTTCCCAAGAAAAACTGCAAACATGAACAAAGGAAGCTTTTAATAGAAGAAGAAGGATCTTCTGCGGACCTCTGGAAAAAGAACTAAGGAAGAGACTAGTGAAGTGCTTTGTGTGGAGTGTGTGAAAGAACATGGACATTACGACGAATTTAAGATAAACGAATTGAAGCATTTGAAATGTGGATGTGGAGAAGAACGGTGCGTGTGAAGTGGACAGACAGAATAAGAAATAAAATTGTGTTTGAAAAAGTGAGTGAAGAAAGAATGATGCTGAAACTGATTAGAAAGAGAAAAAGGAATTGGTTGGGTCTCTGGTTGAAAAGAATAATAGACGACATTAGGATATGTGTATCATATGCGGAGACTAAGAGGAAGGCAGAAAATAGGAAAGATTGGAGATTGCTGGGTTTGCAATGAAAGACGTGCCCATGGACAGAACACTTATGTATATTCAGAATGCCTGGAATATATTGTCTAAGAACAGTCGCTATTTGCAAAGACTAGTCAATTCATGCCCACTCGACTGCAAGATGATCGAGATAAGAGGAAGATAGACTAAATATTGAATTGTGGCTTTTTGTTTTGTTTTTTGAACGCTTAATTGTTTGAATGTTTTAAGGCCGACGCCAGTAAATTTGGTTTGTTTATGCCACGAAAGATATTTTATTGAGAATAAAATCTTTTTTCTTTCCATTTGCAGCCACAATATCATAATGATAAAGTCATGGCATAATATATTAATGAACCTGATGTTAATTACTAAAATAATCGTAAAAGAGAAAGGAGCCATTATGTATAGTTTGTCTCTCTCAAAAACAGAACAAAAAAGAACATAAAAAGCACGAGTTTGTAGTCGAACGCAGGACCTCATGAATAAGAGGCCTGAACGCTACCATTATGCTATCGAATAACACACAGTATACTTCAATTATAACTGTAGATATCAGGCAACGTGGTCCAACAACATGTAACATCGCCTGTCTCCGAATTGTAGCGAAGATACCCGAAGGGAACTTTGTTTCAGGAGAGCGGCCACTTTTTCTTTTGACAGCTGTACAGCGTAGTACAGTACTGCAACAGGTACAGCAATGTGTCATCTATTTTTAAACATAGCCACCATCAGAATTGAGACACTTGTCGTATCGTGGGATAAACTTTTGTATCCCTCTGTCGTAGAACTCTGTCGCCTGTGAATGGAACCGGTGTGTGACAGACATCTTCAGCTCTTCGTCGTTGCCAAAACGCTTACCGGAGGACAGGAATTTCTTGAGGTGCAAGAAAACAACTCCCAGCCAAATTCCGTCAAAACAGCTGCTGTGCGCGGAGCCGTATGTGGACGAGCATTGTCATGGAGGAGCACAAGACCTGCAGTAAGCATTCCACGCCTCTTGTTTTGAATGGCACGTCGCAATTTTCGCAGTGTTTCACAGTAACGGCCAGCGTTCACTGTTTCACCTCTTGGAAGGAAGTCAATGAGCAGAGTGCCCTTCCTGTCCCAGAACACCTTGCACATTACTTTCCGTACCGACAGCGTCTGTCTGAATTTCGTCCTGACCGGAGATCCACTATGCCGCCAATGCATTGACTACTGCTTGGTTTCCGGGATGTGAAGTGCGAAATCCAAGTCTCATCGCCCGTGACGATCCTGTCGAGGAACTCGTCGCCGTTATCGTGATACCGTTGCAGAAATGTCAGTGCTGCTCGTAAACGTTGCATTTTGTGTTCGGGTGTCAGGTTTTCGGCACCCACCTGGCACACACTTTTTTTAACAGCAGGTGCTTAGTGACAATCTCATGCAACAAGGATCGCGATATCTGCGGAAAATGGCTGCTCAGCTCCGTAATCGTGAAGCGACGGTTCTCCATGATGCACTGCCGGACCAGCTCAACACAATCATCATTGATGAGGGACGGTCGCCTACTGCGCTCTTCATCATGGACACTTTGACGACCTTCGGAAAACTGCTGCCTACACCAGCGACGCACCATCTGCTTATTTATGATGTTCGGCCCATAGACCTGACAGAGCTGCCGATTAATTTCAATTGGCGCAATGCTTTGTGCATTAAAGAACTTTATCACCGACCGAACCTCGCAGGCGGCGGGAGAAGGAATAAGAGCTTCCATTTCGGACCACTGCTGCCACGCTACTGGCACCAGGCGGGACCTGTCCGGCTGGCATATGATTGATACGTCATAGATCTGTTACGCATGCGCAATTGACACGGCTAATTACGTTTACTTTCAAGGGGAAAAAATCGGGAAACTTACTTTCTGGATGCGCCTCGTACATACGTACGTACATACATACATAGGTACATACATATATACGTTACTCTTGTTCATCCATTTATTCAGTTACTTTTAGTAGGTTATTTTACGATGGTATATCAACATCTTGGGTTATTTAGCGTCTGAATGAGATGAAGGTGATATTGCCGGTGAAATGAGTCCGGGGTTTACCACCGAAAGTTACCCAGCATTTGCTCATATTTGGTTGAGAGAAAACCCCGCAAAAAATCTCAACCAGGTAACTTACCCGACCGGGAATCGAACCCGGGCCACCTGATTTCGCGGCCAGACGCGCTAACCGTTACTTTACAGGTGTGCACTTATTTCAGTTATCAACTTGCGTGTATTTGTATTAGTTTCTTCTTTTCTTTCTTCCTATTTCTATTTGACCTTTCGTCCTGCACCTCAGTCTTTCAGCATACAAATACAATTCACTATCTCAATTTACCAATCACAGTGTCACAAACTGACTCTCTTCTTTCAGCGACCACAATAACAAAGTCTTTGCATATCGAGTCTCAGTGCAGTCGCACTCACACGTCGAAGTCAAGAACATATAATTAAATTAATATTTGACGAGGAGAAAGTGTATCGCTCAACTTGCCATACTTATGCTGTCCTGTCGAGGCTCGCTGAGAAAATTTCGTTGTCTGTTCTTTGCTATAGGATGCTGCAACACTTTGTTAATATCTGTATGCGTTATATATACAAGTGAAACTGCCCATTGCAGATTTGGAAAAATATTTAGACGTTATTATGTAACAAAATGTCGGCTGACAGAGTTGGTGGGTATGTGTTAAATGAAAATACCTTATGTTGTTGTTTTACAGAATCTTCTTAATTTAATAATTGAAGAGCGAGAATGATATACCCTAAGTGACACAGACAAGATATAGCAGGAAAGCATATTGAAAGTTGAGAGTCCAATGCTATTAGGTGCATTTTCATACTTTCTTCAGCATTTTTTCAGTAAATGTTATAATATTTTACTAGTATCTTCCCCATATGTATAAGAAATGAATGCGCACAAGAAACTATTTTTGTTAAAAGTATGGGCGAATCCAGAAATGCATATAGAGTGTTAGTTGGGAGCCCGGAGGGAAAAAGACCTTTAGGGAGACCGAGACGTAGATGGGAGGATAATATTAAAATGGATTTGAAGAAAGTGGGATATGATGAATAGAGAATGGATTAATCTTGCTCAGGATAGGGACCAATGGCGGGCTTATGTGAGGGCGGCAATGAACCTCCGAGTTGCTTAAATGCCAGTAAGTAAGTGTCTTTGACTATCTCATTCTCACCCCTTCATATCATTATTAAAAGGAAACTTGTTTTTCAAATTTAACAGACGAATTTTTATGGAAGGTACTAGTTTCAGCATAGAAAGTTATGTGCATTAGGGAGGACCTTAAATATGTGGCCGAAAAACATTCTGAACTCCCTATACTTGTTCATTTAGTGAGATAATAATTTCTTTAAAATACTGCGTTAATCTGACAATAGCAAGACGTGCCACAATCGCCCTCAAATATTGTTTTTTTTTTCATTCGTTTGTACCATTCCATGTTTTATTGACTATACTTTCTTTGGTTTTCATTCATGCCTTCTCATTCAGTCTAGACAACTTCAATAGAGGGAGCTCGAACATATACGCACACATTCATACAAAGTGGCGTAATGAAAAAAACAGTATAAGCTAAAAGCGAAAAGGTTTTTTGAGTGAATCAGCTTTTTATTATAGGGAAATAAAAGTGGGACTAATTTATTTATTTATTTACTTACAGTGGAACCTCTATTATCCGTGGTAATGAAGGGGGTGGGCTGAACGGTTAATCGAAAATATCGGATAATCCGTACCATAAAAGTTTATCGTAAATTTAGTGAACAATATTTACACTTTCGTAATTCCTTTCGTAGTTTTGCAGGTGTTGCGTTTAATATGCTAGATAGTGGATCAGAAGTTCACTAATTGAAGTCTGATTATCAACGACGGGTTTTTAAGGGGCAAGGAAACTCTTTGTAATGGCTGTCTGTGAAAAGATTTCAGCATTGGAGATCTCGTGTTATAGATTTACGTACTTTCTACACTCCAATCTCGTATGCTGATGCGAGATGAGCCACGGTTTATCTTTCCCCAACCACTCAATTATTTACACTTTTTTTTTTCGATTCTTAGCACAATAAGTGTTCGTTTGATACCCGTAGAAAATATTTCATATAGAAGTTATACAATACGCCAATTCGAACAATAGACCATACTGTGTAAGGGAAAAGGCTTGTAATAACCCTGTCTAGAAAGAAAAATAACGTGCTAATACAATGTGCAATACTTCATATATTTCTGCAGCAAAAAAAGCGAGAGAAACACAGACGGTTAATCCAGCAATCGGTTAATAGGGTGACGGAAAATCGAGATTCTACTGTATTTATTTATTTATCTATCTATCTATTCATTTATTTATTTATTTACATTAAGATCTTTGATAAAGTATATTATTACAATGTACCGAAGTACATATGATATTTCCGTGCGTCCACGCCTGTGGAGTAACGGTCAGCGCGTCTGGCCGCGAAACCAGGTGGCCCGGGTTCGAATCCTGGTCGGGGCAAGTTACCTGGTTGACGTTTTTCCGGGGTTTTCCCTCAACCCAATACGAGCAAATGCTGGGTAACTTTCGGTTCTGGACCCCGGATTCATTTCACCGGCATTACCACCTTCATTTCACTCAGACGCTAAATAACCTGAGATGTTGATACAGCGTCGTAAAACAACCCAATAAAATAGTAGAGTTGAAAACCCGGGTTCGAATTCCGGTGCCGGAGAGAATTTTTCTCCGCTCCACCCCATCCTTCATCATTTGATAAAGTAGAGTTCTTTACGTCTAAATATCGACATCTATATTTGGAAACTACTGAAGAATTAGCTGCTTTTCCTCTTTATTTTAGTCTATATTCGATTGTATTCTTGCATGTTTAACTTTACGTTCTGCAACATAATTAAATACATCCAGTCTGTTTACTTTTTCTAAACCTTCCTTGAAATTGTCATCGCTTTCGCAGAGTGAAAGATTATTTTCAGTGAATGATATTAAAATTGAAAATCTTTCGAAAAATGTCTTTGTCTCCTTAGGTACAAATATTTCAAACGCTCTGTCAAGAAAAGTATTCACTTATTTTGGATGGGAGATTACCTACTTAGAAGGTTCGTCCGGACTTTCAGTAGCATTCGGGTTTCTACCATCAGTTTTATAGTCTCTGTTGGAATGTTAGTATCAAAAAAAAAAAAAGCGAATGTTGTATTTCAGATGCTCATGATGTTCATGATGAAATTGCATCTTTTTTCTAGTAAGCCAGAAACATAGCTGCTTTAGTATTTATGTGTTATGTGATAAACTGAGTGTTTTAAGACATAGTTGTTAAGGCATTTTTTTTTTGCATTTTTTGCCTGAGTTGAAACATTTTTAGGCATTTTCATTTAATTTTGACCATAAATCCCCATTATTAATGTAAAATGATGTCTATTACCTTTTATATTTTCTTTACATATTTTGTCCATTAATACTCCTTAATTTGTATAATATTTTAATGGTTTTTCTACACAAATATTGTCATTTTAACGTAGTACACCCCACGTAATGGATCAGTCCAACCACCCCTTCAATATAGACTCCTCTATACCTGCTAATTCCAGATAAGAGTGGGCTTGTGGTAGACTACACGAAAACTAAAAGTAAAGTAAATCCATGGTGCTACAGCCCATGAAGGGCCAAGATCGACCAGCCGACTGCTGACCTCACGTCCACATGCCGACGCAGAGGTGAACGATCATACATGGAAACTATATCAGATAAAATAATTAATTAAAGTGTACTACTTAGAAAAAAAAATTATGTAAAATTTAATTTAATTACTAGTCTAAATATTAAATAGTACAACCTCTTTTCTTACTAAGGCAATTATTGCGACATTTTTAAGGGCATTTTTTAAAGATTTTTAGGTCATAAATGCATTGTTTTTAGGACATTTCTTCATGATTTATGGGTCAGCAAAATCCTAGCCCTATTCATTACCATAGATGAGTACAACATTTCTGCATATCCACATCGCTAATAGTTTCGTTCATAGTTCTGTATGCATATAGGTAGGCTATAGCTCACGAACAAATTCCAAATTTTGGCAAGAAGCTTCTGCAGCAACTGGTGATCGAATCCATGCCTTAATGCACAGACAACAAAGAAATATACACACGTCACGAATGCCTATAGCTTCAGCAGGCGATAAAGGGACCTCATGAGGAACAAACTTACTGTATTTTTCCTTCCCCATTCATCTAGCATCATAAAATGCTCGGGGAGATCTGAATGATATTCCTCGTGGAAGAATTCTGTCGAGGAAAAATCATAAGCTCTAGAACAGTGGTCGTCAGCACTCGCTGAAATGTGCAATGGGTACGCGGTGCCGTCCCGTGTGCAATGTCGTGCAACAGGGAGAGATAGAGAGCACACCCGCTAGCAGCTACGAGAGCACTATAGTGCACTGCGTTTTCCGCGGGTAAGAGAGGCTAGCCCCAGCGTGCTCTGTGCTGACGACCCCTGCTCTAGAAGTTCTAGATAATTCTCTCTCAGTTGCTGCTCTTGCAGACATTATGTTGCGAACTGAATTAGCTCATTATTCGGTACCTAATCCTTCTTCTATAAATGCATCGCTGATGTCAGGACTGAAATTTTATTTAATTAATTTAGATCAGGACTTCTGTAATTTTTAAATAGAGTAATATCTGAACCGATTGATTTTGTAATCGAAGCGAATACGTCTCTCAAAACTATTTCATGAATGTGATGTCTACAAGGTAAATATAAGATATCTCTGTCTAACCTTTCTTAAAGAATAACGCAAGCGTCTTGTAAACGTCCAAATTTCGAGGGTGTTGTGTCGCAAAAAATGCTTGCATTTTAGCCACATATTCTTCTAATATCTTGAACACTGCATCAACCTGCTCTTTTTCCACTACTATACCTGAAAAAATACTGTGTATCCCCAGAAGTTGCTCCACGTTCCCTCTGGTTATTATTACTACCAGTCTCTCTCAAGTACATGTATTTATGTCATTTTTATATTTGCTATTGTTCTTATATTGGTTGAGTGCAAGAGAAGGCTTTATGGCCCTCTGCCAGTAGAAATAAATAAATACATAAATAAATAAATAAATAAATAAATAAATAAATAAATAAATAAATAAATAAATAAGTAAATAAATAGATAAATAAATAAATAAATAAGTAAATAAATAGATAAATAAATAAATAAATAAGTAAGTAGATAAATAAATAGATAAATAAATAAATAAGTAAATAAGTAAATAAATATATAAATAAATAAATAAGTAAATAAATAGATAAATAGATAGATAAATAAATAAATAAATAAGTAAATAAATAAATAAGTAAATAAGTAAGTAAATAAATAAATAGACAAATAAGTAAATAAGTAATTAAATAAATAAATAGATAAATAAATAAGTAAATAAGTAAGTAAATAAATAAGTGAATAAGTAAATAAATAAATAAATAGATAAATAAATAAATAGATAAGTAAATAAATAAATAAGTAAATAAATAGATAAATAAATAAATACGTAAATAAATAAATAGATAAATAAATAAATAAATAAGTAAATAAATAAATAGATAAATAAATAAATAAGTAAATAAGTAAGTAAATGAATAAATAGATAAATAAATAGATAAATAAATAAATAAAGAAATAAGTAAATAAATAAATAAATATTTGGTTCGTGTCTGAGCGCTGATAGAAGTTTTCCATCCGAGTGCACCTAATTCACTTTCAAAAAATTTATTTCGCAACTCTGAATCAAGTTCATTATACAGATGCTAGAGACAACGACGTATCGAGGTTCGATTAATAATAATCAAACCATTCATATCACGATTAAGCGTCTCTGCATTCGCTTATATAATGTGAAAAGGATCTCGGTCACTCACTTTACATTACTGTCGAATGCTGAGACAAGTTTTTGTGTAGTCACTTGTTTCTGTACTCTTTGTTCCACAGTTTCTAGCACATTGCTACTGTTGCCACCACAAGGATGGTCTAAATTAAGTCGGGCATATTACTTGGTCTGGTAAGTACGCCTAATTGGCTGGCTGTATGAAATGAAAATGGTTGCAAAGAAATGACGTCTTCTAAAATTATATATATTCATGTGAAGGGTGCGGCAAAACATCTTTCCTAATTTTTAAAGATTAAATAAAGAACAGATGGATCAAAATAAGGAAATTGTATTAATATGAATTGTATCTAAACAGTGGGAAATTTAGGTTTACATGCGTTGCCATAGCGATATCAAATGACATGCGCAAAACAACAAGAATTGAGTAGGACACTGAATACACGGAATTGACATTCAATTAGTGCAAATTTTAATCTGTAACGAATTCCAACTACGCCGTGGACGGGTGAAAAACGTGCTTACGCTGTGGTATCGTTTCTGGTAAGTGGTAATTCCGTTGTCGCTGCTCAGATGATTCCCGGACGCTTAATTTCTTCACGTGGGGACGTCCTCTGGCCAGCACGATCACCAGACCTTGCACCCTGCGATTTTTTCTATGAGGGCATCTTAAGGCTGAGGTGTTCAAACATCGGCCGAAGACTTTGCCAGACCTAAGAAATGCAATACAGGAAGAAATTGGTCTTATTCCTCAAGAAATGCTAGTTAGAGTGATTCAGAATTTCCGAAGTCGCATTCAACAATGCATTGATAGTGAAGGACACCACTTGAGAGACACGTTATTCAAAAAATGAAAAATTCCCACTGTTAAGATACCATTCATATTAATAAAGTTTCCTTATTTTGATCCATCTGTTTTTTATTTAAACTTTAAATTAGGGAGGATGTTTTGCCGCAGCCTTTATCTCAAAGCACATGCATTTAATTTATTTTCGTGTTATATTTTTTTTAGTAAATAAAATTGGGATATGAACTGTTATTTTTAGCACAAATGTGGTTATTATTATTGCTATTATTATTATTATTATTATTATTATTTATATTTCATATCAAGGACTGGGATGCTTTACCTGCAGACTTACTAAAGGCTTTACCAATAACCAAAAATGTATTTAATAATAGACTTAAGAATTTTACTAATAGACGATAGTATATTATACACACTAACACACTATTTAAAGGGTTTAATTGATGTTTCGTTATTTGAAGTATTATTTCAGTGAAGAAGTGTGAAATGTGTTGTGTCAGTGAAGCGTGTTGTCTAAGTGTAGTGTGTTTGTGTCAATGAAGTTTTATAGTTTGTAGTGGTAGTGCAAAGTATTTGAACAATGAAATGTTTTTTAAGTGTTAGTGAAATCAGCATAGTATCAGTGAAACGTGTCGTAGTTCCATTGCAGTGAGTGAGTTGACAGCGAAATAAGTATAGTGCTGAAAAAGGTACTTGTGCATGTATGAACATATCATACTTGTGGTTTTAGTTCGAAACTTAGGGTTAAGATACAAACCAGATTTACTTTAAATGTTGTTTTAAGTTTTCGTGCTTCATTTAATTTAGGATGCTCATTATTATTATTATTATTATTATTATTATTATTATTATTATTATTATTATTTTGTATTTGTTATTATTTGTGTTTATTATTAATTGTCATTATTGAGTGTAATTGGTTATCACTGCCACCGGGTATTTACCCATTTGCAGTGTGAATAAATACACAGACATACATAAACATAATGTCTCGCAGTAAACGTTCTATACAGTTTTCTACAGCAGCTGAGACCATTGGTGCTTCGTCAATGACAATAAAAGATGCTTCACGTAAAACTGTTGCTTTTTTTCAGAGTTAGCCTTACTGGAAGACTCTGACGAGGATGTTACATGAACGGGATAATTCTGTACCTCAGAGCGAAATGGATGGAAATCACAAAAATATAACTTTTCAGGAAAGCAAAACCCCAAAGCAAGTAAATGAAGAGCATTATTCCTTCCATCCTTTGATATCTGGATTTAAAGAGAATACGGATTTTGTACACTTCCATCTTTCTATAGCTGATTGAGGAAGAAATATTGATCAAACTGATGTGATTATGTCAAAATCAGTAAAACTGGACTTCCAATCTTTTCGCTCTGAGATACAGAATTGATGGAGTGTAGTTCCTTCATCCAGGAGTAGAGCAGGTATACAATTCAAAGCAGATGCCAATGCGATATGACCCTCGCCCAAAAAGAAACTCAAAGGACATGAATGAACGAAAGTCTTGCTACATCCTCCTGGGGCTTCTAAGAAGAATATATATTCCAAAGTGGTGTACTCTATAGTAGAACCCCGATTATCCGTCACTCTATTAACTAATTGTCGGATTATCCGACTACGTTTCTCTCACTTTTTTTCTTTTGCTACAGAAACATATGAAATACTACTGTACGATATATTAGTATTGGTACGTATTTTTCTAGAAAGTGTTATTACAAAGCCTTGACACTTACACAGTGTAGTATACTATTCGAGTCGCCGCGCCGTACTGTACAACTTCTGTATAAATATTCTATGACCGTTGTGTTAAGAACCGAAAAAAGTGCAAATAATTGAGTGGTTTGGGAAAAGAGAAAAACTGTGGCTCCTCTCGCATCAAAATACAAGTTTGGTGTTACAATTGTGCGCGATTTAATAAAAATCAACAAAAAATTGTGTAAAGTATATAAATCTACAACACGACACCTGTACTATTCCTATCTTTCCGCTGACAGCTATTATTAAGGAATTTCCTAGCCCCTTAAAAATCCGTCGTTGGCAACCAGACTTATATGAGTGAACTTCTGATTCACTACCTGGCGTGTTAAACACATTATCACGGAGGAAATTAAGGAAGTACAAGTTATTCACTTAATTTACGAAAATGTTTTATGGTACGGATTATCCCATTTTTTCAGTTAACCGTTCAGTCCACACCCTTCGTTACCATGGATAATAGAGGTTCTATTGTATTTCAAAAAATTCTTGGCCGCCGTGATCGTTCAATAATAGGTATTGATCACTTGCTCATCGTCACTTATAAATTCTTGGAAAACATCTGTCATGTCCATGTGTATAGCGGGAAATACCATCTTGCACTGTTGAGCCTTGAACTGCAGTTTAAACGGCAGAATATTGCCGATCAAGTTAAACTCAAGTTAACTCAGGATTAACTGGTAGTTAGGGTTTATAATACGAAGGAGAACGAAAAAATTCAGTTTAAACTGAACGTAAGGCCTCAACGTCGTTTATAATACCGACCATCAAATCTGTTATACTTTGCTCAAAAACATGACGGTCTCTCTTCCTGGAATTGGTAAACCCTCATAAACCCCCATCCTCTCCTCAACCCTTAGCGCACTGCAGAAATACAGTATGACAATGACTTCAAGAATTGGCAACTCACTATTTATCCCTTGCACGTTCCTACAGTTAAGTGGTGAAAGGTGTGAGGGAAGGCTGTCATAATTTGGAGCAATGTATATTATTTGTTTCTCCAGCTATGGCGCTATATTACTATTTACTACTAATTTTTTCTCTTAATTTACATTGTTGTAGATATTAACACCACGAATAGTCTCCTCATTCACCTCGTATACAGGCTCGTTAAGCAGCAAAGTACTGGGTACTGGAAGACTGACTCCCTTGCACTCGAAACAATTAGCTCTCAGAATGTGATCTTTATGTTGTAAAGCCGCACTTTTAGCTACATATCCATGGAGCCTTTTCATATCTTCCATCATAGGAATTTTTAAATTCATTCACGTTGGCTCACATAAGTAGAAAACATTTTTCGCAGTTGATGCGGCATGTGCGTGCTCAGCATTTCCTTCTAGAAATTGTGCCTCTTAGTATCTTCCTGAAGTGGTCCACGTACAAGTGTTGTTTTTATGTTTGATAAGTTATACTATTGTAGCTGCACATATCTACAAAAGATGTAGCCCTAGCTCTATTAACATGAAACAGTAACATGCGAATGTGAATTCGGTTATAGTCGTTTTGAGCAACATCGTAGATAAAGAGTAGCATAGTGGTTAGCTTTACTAGCAGAATTATTTAATATGATTATGAAAGCAGTGAATGTACAAATGGAGTAGTATTAGTGTGACTTATAGAGTTGAGAGAGAATTTAATTTTATAAGAAATAGTTGCATGAAAAATGTATTAGAATAGCGGAAGTGCTTATAATAGCCTATCATTTTGTAAGTTTGTTTGTATTTGTATTTATTGGAGATGGCGGATTAAGAATTGGATTGGATCTAATTCGCTATGACCGTGTTTATGAATGATAAAAATCCCATAAATCCATAATCCATATAGGAAACTAGAAGAGTCAATCGAAGAAGAAGAATAAAAGTACAGTAATAAAAGTACGTCTGCTCATAGTTTAAAAATTATTTTTCACATACTTGGCAATATACTGTACCACTTCTTCATTAGTAGGTAAACATGTATCCCCCTCTCCCTGTCCGTCCCGGTCCGTAGGGCCACATCTCTGTAAGTATCGTGATTTGCTGTCTGGTGCCATCTATCGACTCAGCTACACAATACTCAGTTCCGACGGAGTATGTTACGAAACTCTTGAAAGAATCTCCCTTCCCCCGAGAGTTTTGTAGCCTCATTAGATCGATGATATCTGTATACAAGCCACGGTATTACATCCTGCTGCAGCCTCCATTGACTTGAAGATCGCATTCTGCAGTTATCGCGAAATTTGATGCTATCTATCGATTCAACTACTCATCACCAGGCTTCGAGACTTTGGACCCGATACAATAAGTTTACTATGCATGCACTTTAGGTTGTTGACTCGCTGCAGGTAGATAGAGATGTGTTGACGTAACAACGTTGCTGTTTAGAGTAGGGTACGGTAGTATGGGAAAACACACATATGTGCACTCTTAAAGTAAATATACATTGGCCTACACAATGATAATGTCAAAAGAATGTGAAAAACATTTATTCTCCGTCTTTTATAAGCATTTGTGTTTAATTATACACAGTGTTAATGGTGGAAATGAGCATGTAGCAATTTTAATTTTTTCATTTATCTTATTGGTCGTCTTTAGGAAATGCAGTTACAGTACCGAATTGCAATGTACCTACTACAAGATACATTCTCAGTGTCTCAAACGTAAATCTTTTTCGGTTATCTGCCAAAGTTTGTACTGTAGAAAGCTGCGCTCTACGTCGCATGACGTGATAGGAGCAAAACGAAAAAAGCTAACATCATTGCAGTCTCTAAGAGACAGTTCTTTATTCTCGGGTGACTCTATGTCCACTAATTTGCTGTTTATGTTACACAATGTTCCATATCCGTTATTTTTGCATAAAATTTATTTCCTCTTCTATTTTACACGTTCTGTAACCGGTGTACTTGATGTCTCATTAATTCTCTGCATCAGTTTCTAAATTAATTTGAGGGCTTCCGGAATCTCTTGCTCTGACTTTTATAACCGTGTAATAGTTTCAGACACAGTTTGTATGAAAACCAAATTATTCGTCAGAACCTTCAAATCCAGAGGGTTTTCCTTTGCGTATTTGTTGGCATTCATTCTACAGTACCCCCACCCATTGTACGCTTTACCACTATACTCAGTACGCCGTTATGCTGATTTCCCACTGAACTGCTCTATTGGGTCCGAAGTCTCGAAGCCTACTCATCACCCAGCTCCGATGGACTCCTCTGCGAAAGGTCCTCCGTCCCCCTAGAACTTCTGCAGCTTTTTCAGGTCGTATGAAGTCACTTTATTACATCCTGCTGGATTCTCTGTCGACCTGAAACTATTGAAAGATGATAGATGAAGCTTAAACTAATGAAGGGGAAATGAGTCCGAGGTCCAACGCCGAAAGTTGGTTGAGGGGAAAAACTTCGGGAAAAAAAACTCGAAATAGGTTATTTGTCTCAACTAAGATTTCAACCCGGGCCCGCACATTACATAGTCAGACATGCTAACCGCTACTCCACAGCGATGGAACAATAAAGGATTGCCGAGGCTACTACCATGACCAAAAGTAGACGTTTTCTAAACAGTTTCGGCTTTTCTGAACACTGTGAAATAATTTTTTTACCCGCTTTTCAAAATTGTACAGAAATAATTCCGGTTTATCCACTAGGTTTGCCAGGTACATAGTTTTCTTTATTTGCTAGGTGCATCTCTCTGTAAAGCTCAGTCGTGTTGCTGCATCATTGGAATCAGGTCAGCCTCTCCTCAACTATTTTGTAAGTACCTTTAACCACGCTTTCAAAATTAATATTCTCTTCTTAGTTCTCAATTTAATAAATTCTCTTACATTACCCCAGTATACTTTTACAGGGCTTTGATTTCATACATCCATAAAACAGCAGCACGAGCGACCTACATACTGTAGCAAGTTTCTTTATTGTAGAAACTTCTTCTGCCTGTATTTGAAGATTGTTATGCTTTTATTCTACTTCTTTGTACACTTATCAATTAGTACAGTGTTAATTACGTATTCTATGTTCTTCACAGTGTTAAATTCATGCCACATGTATATTTTTAATGGCTTATGTTCAAACTGCCTACCACACCTGTTTTTAAACTTTTTAACGATTGTTTCACCTGAATATTTTAAGTGTTCATCATGCGTTATTGTGTTCTCCTTTAATATGACCTGAAGATGCTATGGTTATGGTGAAAACGTTTGTCAAAAACTTTTATACACCATTTCATATAATATCATAATTGTTCAACGTGTGTACTATTGATAAGTAATTTGACTGTAATAAACCTACACATATTTCATATTTAACTATGAAATAAAGTTACTTTAACACATTATTATTATTATTATTATTATTATTATTATTATTATTATTATTATTATTATTATTATTATTATTATTATTATTAAGTCTTATAAGCTATGAAAGCTCTCGGCTTCAAGTTTACAATATAGTGCCATTGCATCCTGTCTTGACAAACAATTTTTCAACTTTGTCACATGTATGAGGTAAAATAAATTTATCGGACGTTTCATGGCCTACAATATCCGTGTTCAATTTTGAATGGAGTTTCACCACGTCATAGGTTTGTTTATCTAGCCCAGGCATGTCAATTGATGCCCATAGGAACAAGCGCGCGCTTTAGAGCTCAAGAAAGCCTGAGCGCTTTACAGCGGAAAGGAAAGAGACAGTATATGCCGCTTGGTCGAGCTATATTCAGGGATGGCCAGCACTGATTCAGTAGATAAAGGGAAGAGAACTTATTAAAACTGTATCCATGTTAATTTTTAGATTTGTCTGAGAAGTATAAGTGTACTATAAGATTGTCATTTTTAATTTTAATGCTCATTTTTTACAAGTTTGAGTTTCTTATTCAAAAGAAATATTTTCTCAACTTCGTTTTATAGAAAAATGAAATTTTCAGATATAGGCCTATTTATTTAGTAGACTTAATATTACTGAAGATAGTGTATTGAAATTTTTGAAAATATTCGCATGGAAATTGTTTGTAAGGAAATGAATTAACAAAGCAACTACTGTTACATCATAAACAAAAAATACGTGCCCATGTGTTGTAAAAATGTCAGCTCTATAGCTTCAGCATATTTCGAGAAAATAATTTAATATTCCGATGATAGGAAGTTGCTCACCAATATCACCTTAAAAGCATAATGCGATAAGAGTTTTGTTATAGAATGTTAGTTACCCTTAAAACATATACAAGATCTAGGTAACTTTGTTTTGTACTGTAATATTGTTTCGATTGGTTTATTGATTACTTTTATAAGGCTAAAGGTACCACCAATATCAATTCCAACTTATGTCATACTCAATCTCTTTTTTTTGGGATATCACTTTCTTTATCTATGATATGTTTCATCCATTTAGTACAGTATAGTTGTACTACTATGAAATTTATGTGAATATTCCTTCTTAACTCATTATAATATTATTAACATTTAAAACACAACTGCAATATTAAGAAATTGGTATTAGTGCTTTCGTTTTACAGACAATATAGATAATATCAAACAGAAAGAAGCCATATAAAAATAATGACATAAAATTTCATGTTCCGTCTGAAGTTTGCACAACACTGTTTTCTTAATCCAACAGGCTGCTTATTCATATACACAACCCCTCCTCTTTCCATACTTAGCGCTTGATGCCCTCGCACGACGTCAAGGTCAGAAAATTGCGCTTGCTTTTCCATCACTGACCTAGCCTAACCAAAGACAGACGATTTTACTGATGTAATAATTTGTCGTACTTTCGAAAGTCTGAGTTTCGCCACAACGGATATTTTCCTAACATTTTAGATCTAGTCTCTGCTTCACTTTTCTTCGCGTAAAGAAATTTATTCCAAAAACAAATGTTACATTAATCCGAATAGTTGGCGTGCTTGTAAAACCTTGTAACTGTATTTGAAAACATTGAATAGAAGAACAAAATAACTTCTATTTCTTTTTATACTTCAGCTAACAACTGTTATGCATTTATTTATAAAATATAGAAACATCTGAAGATTTACGAAATGTTATCAGCAGACGCACTTTGAAATTACACACAATTTGAACAGTCGGAAAAAAATTGGACTCACGAGGTTTTAGAAAGAAGTCCACGATAATTATTCCTAAATTGTTTCTTGAAACATAAGGTTTGGACGTGACAATGAATTAATCATAAAGAAATTACCGAGATTAGTTGTGAGCTAGGATGTTGAACTTCAAGCAGAACGGTAAGCAAGCACAACCCCATCCATTGCGATGTCTGTAGGAGATTGTGTGGAGTTACAACCGTGTGGCGTGTGGAAAGGCAATCCACTCCGTCCTCCAGAGAATCGCAATCAAAGTCAGTTCCCATAATTTGTTCATGTGCAATTGGTTATGGTTCGTATACTTTCCTATGTTACTCAACAATGCTATAAATGAAATTTATATACTCGTAACTGTCTTATAACTCAAGTGACGCAAATGTTTCCCAATAATGGACCGTTTTCATTTTATATAAGACAAAGCAATCTCTTATACGATGTGCAACACGTAACATAATAATAATAATAATAATAATAATAATAATAATAATAATAATAATAATAATAATAATAATAGCTGCTTGTCTATGCGGATGACGTGAATATATTAGGAGAAAATCCACAAACGATTAGGGAAAACACGGGAATTTTACTTGAAGCAAATAAAGATTAGGTTTGGAAGTCAATCCCGAAAAGACAAAGTATATGATTATGTCTCGTGACAAGAATATTGTACGAAATGTAAATATAAAAATTGGAATTTTATCTTTTGAAGAGGCGGAAAAATTCAAATACCTGAGAGCAACAGTAACAAATATAAATGATACTCGGGAGGAAATTAAACACAGAATAAATATTGGAAATGCCTGTTATTATTCGGTTATCCAGTCTGCTGTCAAAAAATCTGAAAGTTAGAATTTATAAAACAGTTATATTACCGGTTGTTCTTTATGGTTGTGAAATTTGGACTCTCACTTTGTGAGAGGAACATAGGTTAGGCCTAAGGGTGTTTGAGAATAAGGTGGTTAGGAAAATATTTGGGGCTAAGAGGGATGAAGTTGCAGGAGAATGGAGAAAGTTACACAACATAGAACTGTACGCATTGTATTCTTCACCTGATGTAATTAGGAACATTAAATCCAGACGTTCGAGATGGGCAGGGCATGTAGCACGTATGAGCGAATCCAGAAATACATATAGAGTGTTAGTTGGGACGCCGGAGGGAAAAAGACTTTTGAGGAGGCCGAGACGTAGATGGGAAGATAATATTAAGGGATTAATGGATTTGAGGGAGGTGGGATATGATGATAGAGAATGGATTAATCTTGCTCAGGGTAGGGACCAATGGCGGGCTTATGTGAGGGGGGGCAATGAACCTCCGGGTTCCTTAAAAGCCAGTAAGTATTATTATTATTATTATTATTATTATTATTATTATTATTATTATTATTGGTGTACGCATAACTGTTCAATTTGTTCCTTTCCTTATAATGATACATCAGGCCACGTTCTCCTTTCCATTAATTCTTCACCAAAATGTGTTTTGCACAATTATTACGATAATCTGTTACCATATTAATAAGTTAATGCAGCGACATGAAAAATTTTGAATACAAGTCTGGAGACAAATTAAATCGGAAAATAACTAGATCAATTGTCTTATACCAAGTCCAAGTGTCTGGACATTAAGTTTAATAAATAATAATATATTCCCGGACGAATAGCGGGAATTTAGACGATCAGTGAACTTCATTATACCTAAGTATAATAGGAACAACGTAATATTTCTACTCATTGTGCTAGATCGAAAAAAGTCACAGTTTTTCCTAAGAAAAATCTTTACGTGCCAATGTCAGTCAACAGAAATCGGCTGCGTTCGTCCCAAGTCACGTGACTCGTCCGTGTTTCGATGTTGATACCCCTCAGTTGCCTTTTGCGCAGATATACACGCTATCTATATTATACTAATTTTATGGTCTGTACCTCCTTTTCAATTCAATCAAACACAAAATAATATAATCTAGAGAATGATCTGGGAAACTTCAATTCCCCATCCGAAATTTCAGGTTATTCACCTGTTATTGATGTCCAGTGGCGGATCTAGATGCTTAAGACTTATTCGCAGAAACTCCTATATTTCGCATTTTATCGCGGATTAGAAAACCACCGTAAGGTATGCAATTTCCTGTCTAAGGCACAATTACGTGATTACGTAGCATTTGGAAACTTTTCGCATTTATCGCGACTGCGAAAATCTACCATCTCTAATAATTAACAACAAATATTCTTGGGGTCAAAAGACTCCAGAGAAGTACCACGAAATTATGTAGACCAGCTAAGTTGTGAGGGTTAATACGTTGTAAAATTTCAACTAAATTCGCTTTATTATTATCTATCTTTATCGCCATCTGAGACAGTTTCGCAATGACCTCTAACTCCACTAGATCTTGAAAGGATAAGTTGAGTTCTTTCAGTTTGAAAAATATATCTGTAATATAAGATAATGTGGCCAACCAAATTCTCATCTGTACAAGTACCTACATATTGAATAGACTTACTGATGTATATTATTCAAAATATATACCAAATTTACAGTTTTTTAATACTACTGAAATTCATAAAAAGGAAGTAAAAAATATACCAAACTGCACAAGTAATTCATACTTATACAATTATTTTCTTCATTTTTTGGACAAAAAAGTATTTTTTTTGCCCATTTCTTTAGAGCATGAAAAATAATGCTTCCAAAAAAATCAGTATGCCGAAATAAGATATTGAAAATTTTTACCCTTCAATTGAAGCATTAATAGCAAAAACCGAACAAGTCCAAAATACAGCATTAATTTTTCAGAAAACGAAAAGTATTCTCCCTAACGTTTCTCATACAATACAGTTAATAAATCTGACCTATTTTATATAGTTATTTTATATATCTACGAACTTAGGGGGGGAAAAAATTGGGCATAGGTCTATTCACTTCTTATAGAAAATTTTATATGTAGGCTACACACATTAAATGAAGAAAAGCATATGAAATTATTCATATTGTCATCTGTTTCAACATACAAATAAATACTTTTTAAGTGTTTTATTAAATTAAAAACGTAATGTTGGAATTATTTTCTGATTGTTATGTTTATATTTTTATCTTTCTAAATTTGTGTCCTTCAGTTTTTAAATTCTTAGAACGTCAGGTACTATAATGAATCCTATAGATTCAAAATCCCGAGGGAATTTTCAACCTAATAATGACTTTTAACACACCTTTTGCTTTAAATTTAGTGGCTTTTTTAATTCAAACTATATAAATCATTAGAATTCATTCTCAGCAAGCAGTACGTGGGCTTAATTCAGTTCTGAACAATATTATGGTCTTTAGGGGGTTTTGAATCTAGAGGTTTCATATCAAATACCGAAAAATAATTGTTCTAATATCACTACAAATTATGATCACAAGCAAACATTCTGATGGAGGCAAATAAAATAGTGATTTTTTTTTTCTTTCATCATGTCAATAATGTCAAAAGTAGTGCTTATACAAATTTTGGCTACTCTACCGCAATTACGATGGCCGTAAAAAATAAGTTCGCCAGGGGCCGTTAACAGAAAAAAACACAATTTGATCGGAAAAATTTATTGGAACAGACACAGGAATTGTTGAGCTATTTTTCAACATATTCCCCACCAGAATTGAGATATTTGTCATATCATGGGCTCGACAGAGAGGTGCAGACGGCTGTCAGACGCTGGTTTCGATCCCAGACGGCTGACTTCTACGACACAAGGATACAAAAATTGATCCTATAGTATGACAAATATCTCAAATTCCAGTGAGGGATATGTTGACAAATAGCGCAACAATTGCTGTATCTGTTTCAATAAATATTTCCATGCAATTTTGCTATTTTTCTGTAAATGGCCCCAGGGAAAATCACTTTCTGGAAGGCCTCGTAATTGCGGTCGAGTGGCCAAAATTTGTATAAGCACTTCTTTTGACCTCATTAACATGGTGAAAGAAAAAAAAAAACTCTTTTATCTGCCTCTATCAGAATGTTTGCTTGTCAGTCAAAGTTAAAGGTGAAGAACATATAAATTATGTTGGAAAACTGATTCCAAGACATGTGAAAACAGATAATAATAATAATAATAATAATAATAATAATAATAATAATAATAATATAATACTAGGTACGGTAGCTTGTTGACTATTTTCAGCCTGTTGTGGGCTATCTTCAGAACTGAGTGGTCCTGGTTTTCGCGCCTTCTGTTTGCGTTTCCTGTGGGGGTGTGTTTGTGTAGTGTAATGGGGAGTCAAACAGGAAACGCAAACAGAAGGCATGAAAACATGTACTACCCAGTTCTGAAGATAGCCCACAACAGCCTGAAACTAGTCAACAAGGTACCGTACCTAGTATTTAACACTCGAAAGCGATCAACTACATATCCCGAGACGATATAGTATTAAAAGGTGTGTAATCAAGATGTACAGTATGTTTCTATTTATTAAATTAATTGCAAATAAATTATTCTCTTTGTTTCAGGTAAGTGGAATAATCGCATCATGGATTTGTATTTACCAGGAGTCATTCAAAGAGGTTTGAGGGAAGTATAAACATATATTAAATCCATCATTCGAGTATGCTAATCAGTACATATTCTTGAGCTCCTAAATTTACTAAAATGAATACTCCATTGACTATATCTTCTAAGCAGGGATGTGAAGTATACGCATTATATATACATTTATTGTAAGCATACAATAACGACTCCCCGCAATCGTGGACTGCCAGCAATGGACAGAGTACATACAAAAGCATAGAAGTTACATAATAATGATTATTGCTAATTCATATGAGGTTTAAACCTGGGCCCCCTAAAGAACATAATACAGTTTATTAGGTGTAGCGCGTGTACATTACGGTTGAGAGCGTAGTTCACAACGTTGTTATTTAGTCAACTGTCCGAAGACAGGTCTGAACCTCATCAGTAGACTTCGTGGAATTGTCACGAGAATCGAAAGGTTTACTGCGCACGCGGTATAGACTGTACGAGAAGGGGGCGTACAAAGGATGGAGTATGTCTCTGATATAAACACTGAGCAGTATACTGCGGTTACAATAAAACCTGTACCATGCATTCAAGAAATATAATGAATGATCATTGAAGTAGGAAATGTCAAACATGTAAATACACAATTATTTTATAGTGAGATATATTAACTCAAAATTTAATGTAAGATACTCACATCATCCTCGAATATGTGCATTGCAGTGAAAAGTTACGTACATTTTGAGCGACTGCAAAGTAACCTCCTCCGATAGTCACTTAAATAGTTTTTAATTTGGGAAAATGTACGTTCAACATCACGCGATGTAGTAGGTGCATATTTGAGGAACGGGAAGTCACTACTTTTTAGTACACCAACTTCAGACGTCTTGTCGTGACCTGATGGTACATCATTTACAGTACGAAGTTGTGAATAGGCAGAATTTTTAGCAATAATGTTTCTGAACTTACATTTCATTTTTTTCTGAAATTAGTGAATTGTTATTTTGGATAACGGTTTGTGATACTTTATCCACTATATTAAGGGCTTCTGAGAGTTGTAGTTTAGACGATTCTAACAGGATGATGGTTTTGGACACGATTTTAAAATTAGAATCATTGAACAGAATATATTCCAATAGCTGTTAAGAAGGCAATGATTTTACAGCTGCAACAGCGGAACTGTCTGTGCTATCCAATGCATCAATTACCTCCATTATTTTGCCGTATTGTTCTGCATAATAATTAACAGCATCCAACCACGTTCCCCAACGGGTCAAGACTGGCTGCGGGGTAAGGGTATTCCAGGGAAAATTATTTGGAACAGCAACACTCTCATCGTAGTATGTTTGATTGAATTCTTGTCTGCACTGGACAAATGTTAAGCTTTGACTATTCCAACCACAGTAATGCAAAAACAAGTGCTCACTTAGGTATACATTAGCTGTAGCCTCTCCATCTATTTGGACGGGTCACAACTCTTAACATGAACTGCTTATACTACGAGACCGGGCGGTCGCTCACCTCCTCTATACTACCGTACATCGGCAACCTGATTGCATACTGCGTGTGGCAATTCAACGAAGTCTACTCATCAGTGACACCAATAAGGTATCACTCATGAGGCAAATAAGCCAGGAGACAATGGAGTAGGTTGACCAGTTTCTTTCCCACTCCATTGCAAATATCTCGCTTCACAACATTACGAACTTTAAATCTTCCAGTCTTTTCTAATTATACCTAAAGGAGGCAAATAGTCTCCTAATTATCTACGCGCAGAACATATCTGCAAGTATAGATTTTTCCTACGGCGGTTGTCAAAAATGCCTGCGCTTAAATTCGTTTTGTCTTCTTTAAAGGTTTCTGTAATTGGACATAATATACATTGCTTCCCACACCACAGCGAGGTAACCAGAAATAACTGATATCAGACGGTATGAGGCATTATTAAAAAAACAGTCCCAGTCATTTTAATGAAATTGAGTTAAGGGCACGTTTGCTACTATTTGAAATGTTTATAGACTCCAAAAACGACCCATGTTAAGTGCAATAGCCACAAAGACAAACATCAATATTGTACGAAAACACCTGATATGTGTTGTTCTTTTTATTCTATATTGTTCTCCTGAAAAATATCAATTCTGACAAGGGGTATTTTTGTACTAATGTCTAGTATCAATACTATTTTATAGTGAATAGACTGTAGTTCCTTATAAGACTAGTCTCATTATTGTAAATGTAACAGTTACATACATGCATGCATGCATGCATACATACATACATACATACATACATACATACATACATACATACATACATACATACATACATACATACATACATACATACATACATACATATAAATGCAGCATATATTTCGAGAGAAATAAGTAAATGCCAAAAACAAAATCAACTGATCTTCAAATTAGATTGTAAACTTTGAATTGTTATAGATGATTGTAAATAATTGTAATATTATAAGAGAGCTCAGTGCATGTAGTATTACTCAGTGTAATGGAACATGCCGTTTTTAATAAATACAAAAAACATACATACATACATACATACATACATATAAATGCAGCATATATTTCGAGAGAAATAAGTAAATGCCAAAAACAAAATCAACTGATCTTCAAATTAGATTGTAAACTTTGAATTGTTATAGATGATTGTAAATAATTGTAATATTACAAGAGAGCTCAGTGCATGTAGTATTACTCAGTGTAATGGAACATGCCGTTTTTAATAAATACAAAAAAACATACATACATACATACATACATACATACATACATACACACATACATACATACATACATACATACATACATACATACATACATACATACATACATACATACATACTTACATATGTAGGCGGTCAGCGCGTCTGGCCGCGAAACCAGGTGGCCCGGGTTCGATTCCCGGTTGGGACAAGTTACTTGGTTGAGGTTTTTTCCGGGGTTTTCCCTCAACCCAAGATGAGCAAATGCTGGGTAACTTTCGGTGCTGGACCCCGGATTCATTTCACCGGCATTATTACCTTCATCTCATTCAGACGCTAAATAACCTAAGCGTCGTAAAATAACCTACTAAAGTAAAGTAAGTACATACGTAGGTACATAGGCCTACATGCATATGTATGTTGAAAACTCGTGTCGCGCCATTTTGGGTTGTTTATCCAATTTATCCTAGAAGCGCTTGTCGTCTAGGATTGATGTTAGTGCTTATCACACATACTATTGGAATCGAATTTACTGATTCAACGTGGCATAGAACAATATAATTTTCAGAGCTGCAATACTTAGAACGGCTTCCTTTAGAGGGGTGAAAGAACTCTTTTCGCGAATAAAGAGGTCTCTGTGTAACATTTCCGACTGTCATTTCCGACTGTCATTTCCCTCTCAAGATTCCTTCTTCGCTCAAATAGATGCATGTTAGACTGCAGCAATCTGAGATACTCGAATACAAATAACAGCCGGATGTTGCTATATTTCTCAAGACTTCCAGAATGTCGGTAAAACTTGAAAAGCACTTGATATCCAACCACAAACAAGAAACTAAGGTTAGTCTACTAGATGTTTGGCCAGATCCTACAAAGAGTACTAAATAGATGGCTTAACAGCCAATATTAACGAAGAAGTTCTCAAGGGAAGAGAATACTAGAAATTTTAAATTCCTTATGTTTTCATTGAAACTTACAATTTTTGTGTGCTGAACAACCGTACGACTAAAATCTAAATTTGAGTATTAGGTTTTTAAAAAAATCAAAAAGGGGTTCAAATTTGGCAATTAGTTTGCCATTTGTAACTATTTGCAAAAATTGTTATACGGTAACTCAGTTAGTTTATTAAATATTTGAGAAGTTCTTTTACTCTTAGATTCACAAAACGATTTACTACAAAATGGCTTTACTTGATTTTTAATATGATTTACAGAAACATTATAACTGATTTAGAATGGCATGGATTTCAGTTTTCGTGTCCACTACTTAGCATTTTATTAATTAGTTTCATATTCAATTTAAATATCCAAATTCTGCAGAGGCCAAATCTTTTTAAATAGTCTGTTTAAGATGTGTACAAAATTTGAATTTCCTATCATTAATATTTTTTGAGTTAGTCTATATCAATTTATAGTGAGCACGATGACCAAAAAAAAAGCAGTTTACGGAAAACAAATCTAGAATCACTTGATATATACTTTCAATTGCAGGGAGAGGCAATGATTGTCCTGGGCTTACTATATTTACTATCATTTTACATTTTCTGCCTCATTTTTTGAGCAGTTCCTCACAGTTTTCATATGATAAACATCCAAATAGATGAGACAGCAGAGTATTACCAAGTCGTCAAAAGAAGCAGAAACCAACATGACCACGAGAACAGGAATCAGATTGACCATGATATGGAGTTAAAACATTGGCAGTATCCAGCTGACCACGTAAAAATCAGAGAAGGAAAAGAGGACAACGAATATAATACAATTAAAATCTTCACAGATGGGAGCAAAGGTGAACTCGGTGTTGAAGCAGGAATACCTATATTCAAAGAAGGCAACCTCGAGGAAGCGCTAAAATACAGGCTGAATGGCAAATGTTCCAACAATCAGGCTGAACAACTAGCCATATTAAAAGCTATTCAACATGTACAGACTCTGGAAAGTCAACAGCAAGCAATTTCAATATTTACAGACAGCAGGATAACATTAGACTCCCTTAGAAACCAAACAAATCATACGCATCTTATAGAAGAAATCAGTAGAGAAGTAAAGGAAGCGGAGAGGAAGAACTGGAAAATAGAATTCAACTGGATTAAGGCCCACGCTGGACACGAGGGGAATGAATTAGCAGATCAACTTGCGAAGGAGGCAGCACGCTCCGAGAATATTCAAGAGAGCTACAGCAAGACACCAAAAAGTGCAGTGAAAGGTGAAATACACAATATCAGTTTAGTGAAGTGGCAAAACAAATGGGACCACACAGCAAAAGGACAAATCACAAAATCTTTCTTCCCAAATATAAACGATCGGTTAAAATTGAAATTAACATAACCCCAAACTTCACAACTATAATAACAGGGAACGGAAATATAAAATCTTATCTACGTAAATATAAAATTATAGATAGCCCATTATGTCCATGCAACAATGACGAACAAACGATATAGATAGATCATTTGTTATACAATTGTAAATTATTTGAGAGCGAAAGAGATATTCTGAAAGCGGCAGTTCTAAAGACTGAAAACTGGCCAGTGAATGAAGACAAACTAGTGCACAAATACCATAAGAACTTGATCAAATTTACGAACGGTCTTACTAATAAAAACTCTATATACAGACGTTTAACTGTCTTATACTTATACAGTGAGTAGCTCGTTTATAAGTCGTTTGTAAATTCCTTACTAATAATCACTACATACGTCGTGTATAACAGTATAACTGTTACACAGCTACGTCATAGTTTCGTCATTACTTCGTTACGAAAGGTAATAGAATATCAGAGGTTCTCTACTGCATCCGGTAGAGCGCTCTAGTGTGGCGTGTTAAATATCGATAGTACAACTGGCTCTAATCGATTACCACACTACATTTTGGTCAAAGAGTACAAGCTACAGCAATATTATTCTAATAATTCTATGATCTTTGGTTTGTTCTTCTGTGGTTACAAGGCATCATCATAAAATGACAGTCGATACGAACTGCTGTTAAAGGGGCGGCCATTTTTTCCCTATATACAACGCTTAAACAAGGGATTTCGTGTATATAACTACTGCAAAGCAATTCCCATTGTATAGTTACAGCCTGTTTATACGTCCATAGCTTATTCACGGTTTATTAGTAACGTTTTCTGTGTCAACTCTGCATAAGTCTCGTATAAAAACTATACACGGTTTATTAGTAAGACTATAACAATATACAATTTGACAAATTACAATGAAAGAAAAGTACATAATTCATCCATCTATGTTGCTTATAAAGTAACTCTTAGAACAATATAAAGTAATTATATGAACATAGTTTAAGGTAAACCAATGCATGTAGTATTACTCCACAGTAATGGAGCATGCAGTCTGTTAAAAAAAAAAATTACAAATCCTGTTTGCTAATCCTTCCCATGATGTGTAACGAACTATAATAGCCTATATGTACAAATGCACTACAAAACAGAAAACTGCACTAACTGCAATCAATATAATACACACCACTTACATATTATTTCAAATTCAAATTTTCAAATTTATTTACAATTTACATTTGAATTGAATACATATGAATAGATACCCGAAATGAGCATATGCTCGTGCTCGGATGTGTTTTTAGACAATATGATAACTATTTCTATCAAGCTGTAACAACCACATTTCTACACTTTAGATCAAAACAATTTTCAAGCATGTTTGACATAAAGCAGTGGATCCCCCTTTTGTGGATCGCCAAGAAGAAGACCGATTACCGTCAGAGACGCCCTGTCGGCGGTCAGTCAGATACGATTCCATCCAGCTCATAGTACTGTCGGAATGATGTATAGTCTTTAAATTGGCTAAGAGCAATTCGATATCCACAGAATTAAAAGCATTACTCAGGTCGAGGAGGCATCAAGCCGTCTCCTCTCCTCTGTACATTGCATTTCGAATACCTTCAGTTACATTAAGTACGGCCGTAACTGTGCTATGGCCTGATCTGAATCCTGATTGAAGTCTGTCTAAAAGTGCACATTCGTTCAGATAGTCCGTCAGGATTAAAATCATAAAATATATTTGGGTATTACAGTAAAATCTCAAGAAAGTATATTCTTTGTTTGAATATCAGCCAAGATTATAAATAACGTACACCATAAACCTTCTGTTAACACAACGTGGATGCGAAGTGTAAAATATACCATGATAATTAATTTAATTTATTTGCAAATGTAATGGTGGAAAAATAGGATCCTTCTAGACTTTTATTCGATTTAGCAATAGTTTCGATATGAAATTATGCTATAAATTAATCATTATTGGCATATTGGGTTTATATTTTATATTTGAAAGGGTTTTCGGGCACATATTTAGGAGTATTTGCCGAAGTGCAGTAGCTGCAACACAAATTACCAAAACACGTGACCACACGAAACGTGCAGCACAGTTTAAAACCGGTATATGTAATTCTCCTTCTTATGAAAGATGTAAAGAGAAGGGAGAACCTACGTCACATGCAAGTCTGCAAAAACTGACGAGGCGTAGTTGCCTTAGGAATTGACGACTAGAATTAGGAAAAACAAAAAAACAAGGACTTTAGAGAACCTTCATCAGGAGCTCAGTTTTGACGTCATGCACACTTTGCAGAGAAGGATATAGACAATGATTCTAGGTTGATTGTAGAATTTTCTCAATAGAATTAGGGCAAAATACTTTACTCACGCAATGAACCTCTTTTTTGATCATTGAAAATATAGGTTTTGCTGGTTTTTCTAAAGCTAGTCCTCAGGAACCATATGTTTGACCTTAGATTGTTAGTTAGGATTTATTATACTACACTCTTTTAAAATATAGATTATCAGTATAGTAAGCAACCTATTTCTTCCTCATCTATAGATTGACAAATCGAACTGAAACCCTGACCCTGAAACCTTAGTACGTGAGCGCTGGCTGTCTTGGGGAGGAGCAAGTGAAGAAGCATGAGGGTAAGGGAGAGAGCACTATGCACTATGTACTTGCAGGTCCACTCACAGTTTGTCAAACCTGCTAACAAAAGCATTAAAAGGTTGACTAATTGCCTGCAATGCTAGCATAATGGAACCTTCCTAGCCAACAGTCGAGGCAAAAATGAAGAATCCGTTATTATGGTAATACTGGAGAGTGGTTCTTCTATTGGTCGCGATGCCCACACATATGCCCTCTCAGATATTTAGGTGGTGATTGGTGACTGAATGACGAGGAGCGAGGGAGAAAGAAGAAAGAAAGAGAGAGAGATTCCAGAAGTTGGCGTGTTTTACGGGGTTTCTCTTGAAGTTGTCAAACTATATATCCATTTTTTTCACCACCACTGCTACGAGTTACTACTATTACGACGACGACTACTACTACTACTACTACTACTACTACTACTACTACTACTACTACTACTGCTAATAATAATAATAATAATAATACTGAACAACTAAATTTTACGAAACTCATACCCCAATATTAAATTAGCCCTTTCTTATATATTTCATGGTTCTAAACACAAAATATGACAATGGTAATCAAAAATTTGAGTACGGTTTATAATACAATAATAGATTTAATTTATTTTACCTTATGAAGTCCAGGATAACAGAGAGGGTTACATCAGCTGCTTGTCTATGCGGATGACGTGAATATGTTAGGAGAAAATCCACAAACGATTAGGGAAAACACTGGAATTTTACTGGAAGCAAGCAAAGAGATAGGTTTGGAAGTAAATCCCGAAAAGACAAAGTATATGATTATGTCTCGTGACCAGAATATTGAACGAAATGGAAAAATAAAAATTGGAAATTTAACTTTTGAAGAGGTGGAAAAATTCAAATATCTGGAAGCAACAGTAACAAATATAAATGATACTCGGGAGGAAATTAAACACAGAATAAATATGGGAAATGCCTGTTATTATTCGGTTGAGAAACTTTTATCATCGAAAAATCTGAAAGTTATAATTTATAAAACAGTTATATTACCGGTTATTCTGTATGGTTGTGAAATTTGGACTCTCACTCTGAGAGAGGAACAGAGATTAAGGGTGTTTGAGAATAAGGTTCTTAGGAAAATATTTGTGGCTAAGAGGGATGAAGTTACAAGAGAATGGAGAAAGTTACACAACACAGAACTGCACGCATTGTATTCTTCACCTGACATACCGTAATTAGGAACATTAAATCCAGACGTTTGAGATGGGCAGGGCATGTACACGTATGGGCGAATCCAGAAATGCATATAGAGTGTTAGTTGGGAGGCCGGAGAGAAAAAGACCTTTAGGGAGGCCGAGACGTAGATGGGAAGATAATATTAAAATGGATTTGAGGGAGGTGGGATATGATGATAGAGAATGGATTAATTTTGCTCAGGATAGGGACCAGTGGCGGGCTTATGTGAGGCGGCAATGAACCTCCGGGTTCCTTAAAAGCCAGTAAGTAAGTAAGTAAGTAAGTATGAAGTTAAGACCGTAAAAGCCACATTTATTTCTGTAAGTCCTTGTTGATCGAAAAATATATATTAGAGAATACTATTAATATACACTACCGGTCAAAAGTTTTCGATCAGCTATGAAAACAACTATATACTTTATTTCAATGTACAAACACATCGGAAAAACTAAATAGACCAACAAAATAAATATTTTCTCTCTCTAGCATTAGGCCTATGATATGATAGAATATTCAAAACGAAATCCCTGTTTGAACCACAAATCCATAGTTGTGATAGGTGATCGAAACCAATACTAACTGCATACTCATGCATTCCGCATCTCCTTGATAGCTGATATGCACCATGTCTAATGTCTCATATGACCTCCTCATGCTATTTAGTGTCTAGTGCTACTGTTCCGTATACTGACATACGCAACTTCAGGCACATAAACTGTAGCGCATCACTAGAATTCTCTCCATTCTATAACTAAAAGGACTTAAAGAAATATACAAGAAACACTGTTATTAAATGTACAAATTTCTTGTAAGAACTGCAATGTAATGACATTCCTAGGACAACCTTAAGTGAGATATAGAATTCTAATTATTGAAGACATATTTCAACAAGTCAACGTAACCAGGTATGTAGAGTATCATAATACTGTATATCGGAAGAAGAGTTAAAAGGCATTTAGATTAAGTTTAATAGAAGTTGGACATTTTAAACAGGGCTGGGCAGCAAGAGCGGATTCTACTCTCTCACGGGGAGCCATATGATTTCTCTTTATCCCCTTTCTTCCCCGCCGAACACCGCGCAGCGTTGATTTAGTGACGGATGAATATTAAGCGTCCCCGTTTAGAGTCTGGATGCGCTCCCGATGCCCAGCCTCTTTTTTAAGTTAAGCTTGAAACTAAATAATAGATAGATAGATAGCTTTATTGATATTGTTCACAAAAGTACAAAACTTAATAATTTAACAAAAGATCTATATACAAATGTAGTTCTACATAATAAATATACAATTTCCTAAACTAATTAATCTATCGCAAATCTCAATACTTTTATTGGTTCAAACTTGCACTTACGTCTTGTTTTAGTGCATGTTTAAACCAATCGTGATAATCCTTAAGACTTTAAACCTTAATTATTTGCTCCTTTTTCAAAAATCTAATTGTAATATTTAGGTCTTATTTTACATAATAATTTATTATTCCAATTAGATGATCAGATGTCGACATACTGTAAGTTATGAACCTGAAATAGCTGAATCGGTACATTCCATAACTAAATAATAGACTAGGAACTAGAATACACTGATGAGTCTTACACTGATATTTACAGACTTAATTTGCACTAGAAGGAAACAAAATGAAGACAAATTAGCTTCACTTTGTGGAACGATATGAGTAAAAGGAACATTGCATTCATGCAGGAGATTTAGGGAACTCCGATATTGGATTAAGTCAATAAATATAAATTAAACTAACTAAAACAATTTGACGAATGAGTAAGTAAATAATCCCTAAGAAATATTATTTTATAAGCCAAGAAGGACGAAAAAATTGACAAGATATTTGAAGGAACAGCAGACGATATTCGTTTGGACACCGGGGCAGTACAAATAGTTCTAATACGTAAAAGAGAAATGTGATGACAAATGTGAATCATACATACAACAGATTCTTTTTTGTGTATTAGTCAGTTTCTAAACTTCTATTTATTAATGGACTGAAATAGCCGTCATTTAGTTAAATCATACAATAACAATCTTTTCGACTACCTGGTAGTCATCCCTAGGTGAAAGAAGAGTACATGATTACATAGTGAACACATTGATCTTAATAAGTAATGACATGTTTACTACCAACTATATTTGTAATTAAAATTAAAAGTTAAATTTAAAAACAATTAAATATAAGATTAGACATCTGTATAAAAGTTGTATATCAATATAGAAAGATTTGATCTTACACGTTAACACCCAACACCCAATATGGTAGTGACAAATAATACAATTGTATATTACATTAATATTTTCTTTGCAATGTTTTGGATGGTGTAACATATTTCGTTGCAACTAATATTATATTGTTATGAAGAGCTTAATTTACAATGGTGTGATGTACTGTATGTACAGTATAAGAAGCTAGATCGATCGTTCCAAGTTCATGAGTATTTTTGCCGATGTAAGTTGCGGTGTGAAATGCTGTGGTGCGGTCAAGCTCTACTTTGTTTAGGTAGCCTATAGCACTCATGGCCGTGTGCACCATTCTCGATCATCTAGCCCGTTTATCAGCAATCACGGAAACATGGTTAAATTTTGACAATGATCAAGTTACAGGTGCGGTGCACCGACATTTTCCCTCGATCAACTCAGTACCGTCAGCTGATGGTACGCTCACTTGAAAAGAATCATCTGAGCGCTAGGTTACCGCGTATAAAACAGCGAACGAACGCACTCTGTCAATTATCGCTTCGTTTTTGTTTGTAGGACTGTTTCAAAAATCCTCGCAGTTTTCAAATAACAAGTTTCAATGATCATGGAAGAAAAAAAGAAAAGAGCACCCAACTTCTCACAGTTCGAAGTGGGAATTCTTTTAGAACTCGTCAGCATTTCTTCATCCATATTAGAGAATAAAAGTACTGACGGAAGTTCTCTAAGAGAAAAACAGGCTACCTGGTTGGATTTAACCTCACAATTCAACATGAGTTATACTTACGTGTTTACATAATTCCCCATAATTTGTAACGTAATTTATACAATGGTTATTTCATATTATTGATAATAATTGGGAAAATTTCAGTATACGAATACCTCACTGACAATAATCTTGAAATAGGCTACTAAAAAGAGCAGATTTTTATGTGTTTGTCGAATGCTCATCATCTTGCTTACGAAAAGACACATTTCAGTGCTAATAATTTATTTGGGAAAATTTCAGTATACGGATACTTCGCTAACAATTATTTTTAAATAATAATTTTAAAAAAAGCAATTCGTCTGTGTATGTCGAATACGCTTCGTCATGCATACGAAAAGGAAGTTTTTAGTGCAATTTATTTTGTGTGCACAAGGTTGGAATTTTGGAGTAAGAGGGAAAGGAAAGTATCCTTGTTCTGAATTTTATCCATTTATTTTGTGTTCACAAGGTTGGAATTTTGGAGTAAGAGAGAAAGGAAGATATCCGTGTAATTTCTCTTAATTCAAGCGTAAATAGCCTAATTGTCCAAAACGTCATGTAGGTCCTAATAGTTTCAAACGGCAAATCTATAGCTAATAAGTGATAATCTCGCATTCTACAAAATGGTCATTTAGTTTTACTATATTATTACCGGCATAGAATAACTACTTTATTACTATGTTAACAAAATTGGACAGTTAGGCCTAAATAATATTTTGTCCTCAAGTAAAGTCCCGATCTTCCAAAGCAGAAACATATATAAATAGTATATTTTGAGAAAAAAAAAACATTTTTATTATTCATCTACAAACTTACTCTTTCTACAATAACACCAATTCTGTTATTTCCGCATTGATTTGCGTGTTGAAGATACATCATTTCATCTTCAATTCCATCAAGTACGTCAAATCGTGCCGCCATTTTGGTTTTCTCGACTTGACCATGTTCAATCCAAGATAATCGGTCCCACACCCGTGATCAAATTTGATCATCATCAACTCGCTTGTTTAACTTTGATCGAGATTGATACTCCGCAAATTGGCGTTGAAGATGGTCAAGTGCCGACTTAACCATCGTCAAATTTTAATCGAGAATGGTGCACACGGGCATCAGTCTATAAACGTATATGTTTATTAATTGACTAAAATAGTCATCATTTAGTTCAATCATTGTATTGTATTGTATTGTATTGTATTGTATTTATTAACATTCCATGGTATTCATACATTGCTTACAGCTAGAATATGGAACAAGTCAAAAAACTTTATACTATTATAAAGTCTTAATTTATAGTCACAATCTGGATGAAATATATACAGACGAGATTTACAGTATACTGCAGTCTACTACTACAACACATAGTTTTAGTATCAATTTCATAAAGTGTTATTGAAGGTCATGAAATCACTTACAGAATAGAAGGCGTGAGAAATTAGGTACTTCTTTAATTTGGCCCTAAATAATTTTATGTTTTGAGTTTCATTTCTTACAGCGGTAGGGAGGCTATTAAGAACTTTTACTGCCATAAAAACGCACCCCTTTTTGATAGCACGGTAGACTTGCCGATGGAATATGAAAGTCATTTTTTGACGTGTATTTATGCTATGAACTGTTGAATTAGTTATAAAGTTTTCACGATTACAAACGAAGAAGATTATTAATAAAAAGATATACTGACAAGCCATGGGCATTATTTGTAGTTTTTTGGCACCTATTATTATTCTAATTACTCTTTTTTGTAATAGAAATATACTGTTACTATCTGTGGAATTTCCCGAGAATATTATTCCAAAACTCTTTACCGAGTGGAAGTATGCAAAGTATATATTATTTTTAAAGTATTGATATTTACTATCTTTTGCATAGATCTAATAGCAAAACAAGCTGAATTTAGTTTGGGGGTAATTTCTTTAATATGGTTTTTCCAATTTAACACATTATCGATTTTTAAGCCAAGAAATTTGGTTGTTGTTGTTTCTATAGACATATGGTAATGACAAACGTTTTCGGCTATCTGGTAGTCATCCTCAGGTCTAAGAAAAGTAGGCTACATGATTACATTGTGAACACATTGATCTTATCGCTTAAGAAGTAAATATCCGCAAAAGTTAAAAGTAGACAGTATAACTGATTATGTTAAATGTCAGAAAAAATATTTCAACACATACAAAGAATGGACCCACATCACATTCCAAAAATAGTTCTATACTACAAAGTTAGGGGCAAGAGAGACTTGGAAGACCACGGCAATGATGGAAAGACCAGGAACATTTTCAAGTTTTTACGAAACAGTCTTGGAGGACCTAATATTCTGATTGGTTCATGATGATTATGATGATGAATCAATAGATAAGTGTATAGACTGATTGTTATTCGAAAAATCGAAACTTATCGGAAAACATGTCACTAAAGTTAAATGTGAATTAGCTATATTTTGAAACGAACTGATACATCTTCATCATTACGGCATTCGGCCATGGCAGACTCACTTCTAGGGAAACATCTGAAGGAGCAAGACCGCCGCGCAATACAATACAGGACAAGTACTTTGCAAGAATCACATACGTAGTAGACCTACCTATGGAAAGAAAATAAAACTTGAAATCCCTGCCGAAAATCGAACCTGGAATCGCGGTACTTGTAGGTACAAACTCAACCGCTTCAGATAAAACGGAATACATGAATGTTTAACACTTGTACAGTAAATACATTTAGTGAGTAATCCAGTATAAAATCAGAAACTTTCTTTGTGATCAGTACCTACCGAGCGTGATTGTTAAACATGAAAATGAGATTTATATTTACGTGTATTTAATCGAATATGTGTTATAAACTTTTGCAAGGCCTCGTTTTTTATATTATTTGAGTCTTAATGAACTTTTCTTCTAATTTTAACATTCATGATCCTGTTACTAAGTTCTACTTCATAGATGATATTTCAGTCCTAGTTTAATATTCCTAAAAATTGTATCTCATTGTCCGTGTAGAGCAGTCTTGCCATGGTGACTAGTAATTTCGAGCGAGAGCTCTTTTATGGCCACTGCGCGCGCGTGGAACTCTTTTATCTGTAAACATTGCTAAAGGATGTACAGATCTTAGAACACAGCGCATCATGACGGAACGGAAGCGCTTAAAGCTTTCAAGGAAGAGTGGAAGATACAATATTTATGCTTCGGACATGGTGATGAAGTCCAGTGTTTGTTGTGTAAAAAATATATAATTTGCAAAAAAGCAACATAAAACGGCATTATGAGACGCAACTTGAAAAAAAATATAGGCATTATTCAGGAGAAGAGAGAAATAAATTGATTTCGGAATTGACATTTTTTTATTTTATTGGGTTATTTTACGACGCTGTATCAACATCTAGGTTATTTAGCGTCTGAATGATATGAAGGTGATAATGCCTGTGAAATGAGTCCGGGGTCCAGCACCGAAAGTTACCCAGCATTTGCTCGTATTGGGTTGAGGGAAAACCCCGGAAAAAACCTCAACGAGGTAACTTGCCCCGACCGGGATTCGAACCCGGGCCACCTGGTTTCGCAGCCAGACGCGCTGACCGTTACTCCACAGGTGTGGACCGGAATTGACATCGAAGGTAAATTAATTTACATTTGGGTCTGTAGATTGCATAGATTCCTTTTATTTCTTTATTTTAAATGTATTGTTGATGTTTTATTCGTTGCTTGTTTCTGGATATATACTTTTATTAGACTACGTGTTTCTTTAATTTAGAAATAATATTTTATCTTTGATTGCACTTTAACTTATACTACGAGTATTACTAAGCTCAAAAAGCTAATTCACTTTTATTCCAATAACAATTTTCAGGATTTTGAGCAAATATGAACTAAACATTTTGAAAACTTTGATGCAAGGAGTTTTTTTAGTAACGTCAATATAAAATATACTCAAAAATATAATTTCAAAACTATTAGACCTAATTGCACCAAATTTTGTACAGATGATATTATTATAGATTTGTTTGTATAGTTTAAATTTCACAAATTTTGGCCGAAAAATCATACATATCCCCTTAAATGATTGACCCCAAAAATTACGATGGCTCTCAATATCTTAATTTAATCAATTTGTTTTTTCGTGTTACGTGCATCTCACAAATCGCTCTAAGAAAACTCATTACATAATCACGACTGGAGAGTAAGGACTACATTTTACAATCACACAATCAATATACTCTATTTCAATCAATATTGTCATTATTTTTTCAACAAATACTCAAAAGTACTTGGAGATCACACACGTCGAGCAGGTAGATCCTATTAGTTTCTCCTAACCAATGAAGTGAAGTATTTACATAATAAATAATTGCTTTTAACAAGAAAATGGTTTACATATAATTAACTTTTCCTATTTCTCTTTTTGTTCCTAAAAAACCCTTCCCGTTGCGATTCGTTTATATATGTACATGTATATTAAATAACTTAGTAATTAGCCCTATTACATAGCCAGAAATGTAGTAACGCAAGTTATTGTAATAATTGCTACCATTATTTGCTGCATGTGCATGTACATCCCTGATGTCTACGTTATGACGCTATGTAATGGATGCGCTATGCGCTCGTGATCAAGGTCGAGCTCTTCTACCATGATTGGGAGCTAATATCGTCTCATCCCTGGTGTAGAGAGTCAGCCGTTTAGTCAGGTATTCTTCGATATGTGTCGCTACTGCCAATCTGAAGCAAACTCGCCGAAAACTGTTAAGAAGACAGGTTGAAACATCATAACTGACGCCAATAAGGCACCACTCATAAGGCAACTAAACCAGGAGATCCTGGAGTAGGATAGCTAGTTCCTTTCCTCTTCCCTTGCATACTTTGCTGATTAGTTACATGTTACACTAATCAGACTTCAGATGTATACAAATAATTGTTTTTCCTCTGACACATTTCATCAAGTGAGATGTACTGCGTAAATAGATGTACAGATACGGAATTAAAATTTGGAGCGAGTCTTGATGGGAGTCACCTATAATATAATAATAATAATAATAATAATAATAATAATAATAATAATAATCCGTGGCGCTATAGCCCGTGAAGGGCCTAGACCGACCAGCCGACTTCTGGCCTCACGCCAACATGCCGAAGCAGAGGTGGACGATCATCCAACCAGAATGGAGGTATCGTGTGGTTAGCACGATGATCCCCCCAGCCGTTATAGCTGGCATTCGCAACCGGATTTCGCTACCTATCGTAGCTCCCCAAGTGCATCACGATGCTGGGTGGGCACCGATCCCATACAATGGCCGAAATTTCATGAGAAAATTTCTTCCCGCATGAGGACTCGAACCAGCGCGCATTCCGTAACGCGAGTCCTAGGCAGGATGCCTTAGACCACGACGCCACGGCGCGGGCCGGAGTCACCTATATGTAGGCATAAATTTCTTATGACTATCCACAAGTACTATATATACACAGGGGTTCTTGTTTACTGCACATGTTGTAAGCGAAATCATCTATTAATTCGAGAAAAATTCGTTCCGGCACTGGGAATCGAACCCGGGACCTCTCAGCTCTGCGCGCTCTTTCCAATTGAGCTATTCTCGGGACACGATCCACGGTACCGGCCGAACTCTTCTCATTGTAATGAGAGGTCCCGGGTTCGATTCCCGGTGCCGGAACAACTTTTTCTCGAATTAATTAATTAATCGATATGCACATTGACTACTTCATAGTAGTCGTGATAATATTTAAAAAAAATGAGGATGGCGAGACCTCATATATATGAATATGTGATGTATTGTAAGCGAAACTTATACAATAAGGGAGCTCCACATTTTATTTCTGTAGCTCTACATATCAGCCAGAACCTCAATCAGAGGTAACATTTAGAATTAATAAATGTATTGTTTCATAAAATAAACAGAAGACTATGTCCTTATTCCTTAAATGCGATGTGGAAAAATTCAACTACGTTTGGATATAAGGGTCACAGAATTTATTGACGATTCAGAGGTTATGCGGTGTCCATCCAACATATTATAGCCTAGCCAAGGACGCCTTGAGCCCGCACTTGTCAAGGTTAGTTAGTTGGGCCAGAAAAACTACTCATGTACGTCACATAGTGCATAGGTGAAACTGTGTTGCTATAAAAAGCGTACAGAGTTATCACCTTGATCTGGAGGGGGGAGTTCATTTGCATAATGTATAGTCATTAATAGTCTGTCAGTAATTTACAGCAAAAACCAATAGAATTAAAGCCTTGTAATAAAAGTAACATTAACTCGTGTGTAAAAACAATGTGCGATTACAACATTACATATTGGATATTGTTTCAGATGACTCTTAAACTTAACCTCTGATTGAAATAGAATAACATAAAAATGAGTGAGGATGTTATAGCTCAAGAATGTTGTTTATGAAGATTTAGGATAACGTGTTGAGATGCAGACTCATCTCAAATAATACTACAAGCTATATTTTAATATACGTACCGGTAGTCAGATATATCCACTTGCCATGTGTGTTTTTCCTGTATATACGATAATAATCAGTATAGATTGCATATATTTTCTCATTACGTTACTACAGTTACTCTTGAATGAAAAAAACAGGACAAACTGATTCAAAAAGTAGGACAAAAGTAGGACGAAAGAATTCGTAGATGTCCAATTCCTTAGGAATTTTCTAGATTCAAAAGTCAAATTTAAGCTGCAAAATTAATATTACTCGTTAATTTGCGTAAGCATATATTAAATAATTATGTAGGGTAAACATTGGTAATTTCGTGGCAGTGGTTATTTCGTGATACTTTTTCTGTGCCCTTTCGTGAACTAACCAATGGTGTTACGAGATTCAAATTTCCGCCAAGGGATTGCATATGTTGTCCAGTTTCCAGAAACATACAGCTACGCTTTGTGTGAATATTGTAGCTGCTTCAGTGAGCTTTTATGTTTGGATAGAGCAAGTTAACGTCGACTTCTCAGGCGTACAAATTTTGTGGATGTTTGTAATTCCATTACGGGCTTATTACTAAAGGTAAGCATATGATATTTGGTACAAACATTTATTATATCTTAATGAAATTTTAGGAAATGTTTTTGGAATTTTAGATACAGCTGTAGTCGCTATATAGGCTTAGCTTTACTGATAGAAATCTTAGCTGTTTGAGGTGAAATTTTGTTGAGCATTAAACGTTACATTTTAAAAACTGTATTACAATACGAATTTTAGAAATCTGAAGATAAGATGTGATAACAAAAAAGAAAAGGGGGACGCAATGGGTTCAGTGTAGCTTCTGTTTGATTTGTTATCATGCTAAGTGTCAATGATAAGTGCTAGATGACTTACTTGCAAGAATTGTGACAGAAGATGAAACATGGCTCCACCATTTTGGACCGGAGACAGAGGCAGACAATGGAGTGGCATCATGCAAATTCACCAAAGAAACAGAAATTTAAAAGTGCACCTTCGGCAGGAAAAGTTATGGCTACTGTGTTTTTCGATTCAGAAGGACTCTTGCTTGTGGACATCATGCCACACGGAACCACCATTAATTCTGACGCGTATGTAGTAACTCTCAAGAAACTTCAAGCTCAACTAAGTCGTGTTCGATGACATCGGGAGAAGCAGGATGTTCTGCTATTGCACGACAACGCACAGCCATATGTCAGTCACAAGGCCACAGACCAGATCAGAAAATTCGGATAGACAATACTGAAACATCCGCCTTACAGTCCTGAACTGGCACCGTGCGATTATCATCTCTTTGGTAAACTGAAGGATCCCTTCGCGGAACGAGGTTAGAAGATGACTCCCTTATGCACGCTGCTAAAGAGTGGCTCAGACGTGTTGGTTCAGACTTTTACCGTGCTGGTCTACAGGCCCTCGTTCCTAGGTTACTTAAGGCAGTTGAAAGGGACGGGGATTATGTGGAAAAGTGATATTTTGTTCCTAAAGGATGTATCTACATTCTGTGAAAATAGCAAAGCTGTAGGATAAAAATATAATTTTTAAACAAATGTTATGCATTACTTTTGGAGTTACCATAGTAATATAGGCTATACTAAAAGTCCGTAATAAAAGTGTTCACCCTCTCAGGGAAAAGAAGATCCCCTTTCAATTTCAATTTTTACTCTTGTTTCATTCTTATTATGTGTTGATATGTATTTCTATGTTTTCTTGCTATGAATATTAGACGGAATTACTATGTTTGAAGTTTTGTAACAATAAATGAGAATTTCATTTGACTTTAATGAATTTTTCCACAATTCTTCTATCTCTCACGAAATTATCAATGTAATATCACGGAATTACCAAGTTTATCACGAAATAACTAACCTTTTAGCTTAAGTTGTAAAAGTGGTTTTTGGCACTTGTTCAAGAACGCGACCAATCTTTTATGTCTCCAGATTTGTACAGCAAATGATCGTCTTTAGATGAAAAAATCGGAATAAGGATATATTTACACATTTGCATTTTAAATTAATTTTCATGAAAGTATCACGAAATTACCAATGTTTACCCTATGCAATGAGCGTAAATCATTAAAATACAGTTTAAGCAAAAAAAAAAAAAATCAATTGCAATACAACTTAAATTTTAGTGCCAGAACTGTATACAGAAACATAAAAAATACCTAACTTTTTAAACCAGATTTTTACATGTAGGCCTAATTACAAAACTACTTCACTGACAATATATTTGCTGACATGACTGAAACAATGGCCTTCACTACACTCCGAAGAATAATTTAGCATGTTTACAGTTTTACTGATACTGATTTTAAGGTGAAAAATTAAAACTGAAATTGGCTGAAACTCTTGTTAGTGACGGTGCCGCAGAACATGTTAGATACTGTTTATGCACGCTGATTGACTGATTTTATTAACAAAGCGTGGTCGGCCATGTTTTTATTCGTGGCTTTATTCTAACGGGAATATTGACCAGTTACGTTAAGACTTGGACCACTATTGTATCGTTGAAATGAGTTCAGTCTCTGAATAAAATATTTGGACGAAAAACTGAAGTTTTATTCGCAGTTCAGAATTATATTTTGAAATGTAATTATCATTGAAAATGAGATGATTGGGACATTTTCATAAAAATATTTTAACAGATCTTGACAACAGACCTTGAAAATAAGGGGATGTCGTGCTAAATACGGACGTTTGGTAACCCAATATATTACTCAAGAAGGAAAATTATGAAAAGCTGTAAATGCAAGTTTTCTGTGTAAGAAATCAATTTCACATCCCAGCCAGTAATGAACAGCAGGACATCTCAGATGCCTCATTGCTTAAGCGCGATCTCATCATTGCATGACCTCAGGTTCGATCCCCGATGCTGCACATTGGTCTAATTCTTACTTTTACGGGGACATTTCAACCTGCTCAAATTGTAAAACACTGACTTAGAAATATAGCCAGATAGTAGCTCAGCACTTCTATGTGTCTGTTAACAGAACCAGCGGAAATGGAAAACGATAACAACACGTTTAAAACAGGGCAAAATATACACAGCCCTCCGTCGCTGATTGCCAGCGCTTTCGGTAGGTTGTTTGTGTTCTCATATAGCGAGTGTTTACTGTGGTATATTGTGATTATTTGAGTGTTAGCATAGCTGCTGGATGTTCAGGTAAGCTATGTACCATTTTTATCAACATCCTTTTATTCTATCAGTATAAAAGAATTCATTTTTGAATGAAGAGAGGAAATGAATCTCAGTAAGTTTAGAACTAAATTCAACAGGATGAGACAAAACTAACTCCTCTTTCTTTCGGGCTAAAAATTGTTTAGCATTGTTCATTACACCCATATCTATGTAATAAGATCTCTCGCAATGTGCGTGGGTTGCTAGGTACTAGTCAAACAGTGATGCGAATGGACATGTTTGAATTTCTTTCCAACCGATGTCTTCTTTCTCGAGCAAATACTGTTGTTGTAAAAAAGCAAATGGTGGACTTGATAACATAAAAAGTGCCGGAAATTATGGACGAGGGGAGTTCCAGTAAAATGTCCTTTTCTTACAAAATCTTAAATCGTTGGAGTGAAAACTGCAGAAATAAGCAAAGTTTTTTAAACGTAATTTCGAGTGGCTTAAAGAAGAAATAAATGTGGAAAGCCATCACCAACCACCTACAGGAAGAAAGAGGACTTCCATGCATCGAGCGAAAGAACGAAGAGAAGACGAACGAAAAATTTAGTAGGTAGCCACAGTCCTGAGGAAAGTGCATTTGCTACTCAAATTAGTTTCAATATAAAAGGGAAACGAAATGTTGCACATGTAATTAAAATATATCATTATAAATTGTTAAAACCTAGTGTTTTGAAAGAAACTAAGGATATAAACAAGAGATTCGCACGTTCAGCGAAAAACAAGAATATTCCGTGTTTATCAAGAATATCTGGCATTCAGTCCTATACAAAGAGCTAAAATAGTAAAATAAATCAAATTAGTACATTTGTTAAAAGTATAATTACAATGTAAATTAAATAAAAAATAAAACATTAAGCTTTTTGTGCTTCAAAAAAACGAATGTCCCCGTAATAGTGAAGAATAGACCACTGTGTGCTGAGAGGAATGATACTTAAGATGGAATAGAGAAGGGACAGGGTTGTCTATTCTTTCAACAGCACAAATTTCATTCCACTAAGAGCCTCCATTCCAACCTAGTCTTTCGTCCATATTATTTCATTAAATAAATTTGGCTTCAGGGAGAATGTACGAGTTTCGGTGATGCCGAGTAGAAGCGATAGCCAATTACTTCCCTATAAGTGCTCATTCCTAGGACAACCTGGCTCAACCCCTGGTGATTTCTGCTGGTGGATTAGGGATGTGACTAATACTGTGAGAGACAAAAAGTTGCGTCCCTTGAGGAGGGATGACTGATGTATAGGGTCCGGATTTTTATGTAGTTACATATTATATTCCTTTCAATCTAACTGTATATAAATATCAAATCTTTGCGAATCTTGCAATTACCATTAATATATTAAAATTTGATACTACATATTTTTGCATATTTACCCCACATTACATATTATGGCTTGGTATTACATAAATCTACATATTTTAGGATTTTATTCATTTTTACTTCTTTAAAAGGAAAAAGAAAACTTCTGCGGGAGAAGTTTACAATTTGAAATATATAGATTTAAAAAGCTGTTTTACCTACCCGAGAAAGAATATATTTCGAGACGAAACATAACATCTTAGTTCCAGGAAGTAGAAGAGGCACTCACCCCTTACTCACCCCTCACTGTAAATATGAGTGAACAAAAGGCAACTTTCCACTGTAAATATGAGTGAACAAAAGGCAATCTTCCACTGTAAATATGAGTGAATAAAAGGCAACTTTCCACTGTAAATATGAGTGAACAAAAGGCAATCTTCCACTTTAAATATGAGTGAACAAAAGGCAATCTTCCACTGTAAATATGAGTGAACAAAATGCAACTTTCCACTGTAAATATGAGTGAACAAAAGGCAATCTTCCACTGTAAATATGAGTGAACAAAAGGCAATCTTCCACTGTAAATATGAGTGAACAAAAGGCAACTTTCCACTGTAAATATGAGTGAACAAAATGCAATCTTCCACTGTAAATATGAGTGAACAAAATGCAACTTTCCACTGTAAATATGAGTGAACAAAAGGCAATCTTCCACTGTAAATATGAGTGAACAAAAGGCAACTTTCCACTGTAAATATGAGTGAACAAAAGGCAACCTTTCTCATACAACTACTTTGTATGTAAAAATCAAGAAAGGAATAATCTCATACGCATAAGCGGACGACATAGTAGTAGGGTCTAAAGACCTTACAAAGTTACAAGAAACAGTAAACATCATGGTAAAATGGTGCAATAGAAACAAATTTGATATAAATGTGAACAAGACAGAATTGATGATATTCAGAAACGGTGGAAGAGCACCAAAAACAGTAGAAATCGTCATTAAGAACAGAAAATTAAAAATTGTACCAGACTATAAATATTTAAGCTTAACAATATAAACCAGCGCAGATATTGATATTAAATACTTTCATGATTTTACATATTTCGGTACCATATTCAGCCTATTTTTATTACATAAATATGTACATAATTCACACCTTGATATTACATAAAAATCCGGTCCCTGTGATGTAGGCTGATGTAGACCTCTGACAAGAGAAATTTGCTGTGTACCCTTTTGATATCTGTGAAATTCCACAGGTTATGTCGGACGAGTATGGGAGTCGCAGTGTTCGGGTAGCGATGTGTGTTTCGTAGTGAACAATAGGGGTGTGTCTGTGTCCATATCATCTCTAGTGCATGGTCTACATACAGATGGACATTCGCTAACACACACACGAGCATGCTCGTGCTACTGTAGAAGACGCCATTGCCTTAAGAAAATGAACATTGAGCATCATATTATCAGCGAATGTGTGATGGCAACAGCAGTTCAACACATAAACTTGTAGGAAAAATACAAGTAGATACATTATAGTGTTGTAAAATGTCGTTTGCCTTCAATAGTGTAATGTCAACCGTGAAAACAAAAGTGAAACCTGGTTTGTTTAATTGCTGACTCAAATCGAAGGTCACATCTTCTACAAAGTTGATTGACAAACAAATACATGTTTTTCTATTATAAAGAATACGAGAGTTTTCACGGATAAATGACTGGTAGCTACTTAATATGAACAAAATTTCTGTCCAGTAGTTTAGAATAAATTGCTGTACACAGATGAGCGCACGGATAGATACACAAACCAAACAATAAAAATCACTGGTAGTACATTTTTGCTGCATCGCAATACATTATCTGTACTTACACTTACTTGCTGCAATGGCAGATTAATAGCAGATAATTATAGAACGACAAGTTAAATTGAACCGCAGACCAGACGTAAATTATTGTTTCCTGTAGATGTCTGACTTTAATTATTCAGCAATTCTACGACATTTCAAATGAGACAGATGCCAACGAATACTCGGTCCCATCTTTCTTACGACTCCGCTCTATTCGGTGACTCACATAGTCGCCTCACCATCATTGTGTAGTACGTTTTATTTAAAATATTCATTGTATTATTGCAGACATAACCTATCCGAGAAAAACTAGTCTTTTTGCACTATAAGAAGTGGAAGATGATCCTTTTCTTTATTGCAAAAAGGCACTGTCTGGTTAAAACACACGTATTTACTTTTATTATTTATTAAGAAAGTTGATACTGAGAGAAAAACAATGAAAACAACCAGGTTTATCTAATATGTCTGGGGCACTGTTTATTTGCAATTATAAAATAGCATGTTGCAGGTGATGGCGTAACAGCAGCCCTGACGTCGATGCTGCGCATGTAGAAAAGGAACACTAAACAGTACTGGAGCAGGAACACTAAACTGTGCTTGTCATAGTTTTCATTTTTAATTAATATTTCTAAGGAATGGCCAGAATTAAATCATACCTGTTCGAACCCAGAAGGAATCTAGTGTACAAATGCCAGAAGTCATTATATCCATTGCTCTACAGGATGTTTCCGAGGTAGTGTTACAAACTTTCAGGGATGATGGGGAAGTGCACATATATCAATTTGAGATAAGGAACCATGGTCTGGAAATGACCGAGTCAAAAGTTACAAGCAAAAATAGTTGTGTGGAAATGAAATAATTCTGTACCTCTGTGCACCTTATTTACGTGTATTTATCTGTACATCTTACACATACTGGATTCATCTGGCGTTGTTTACGTTGTCTACTTACAGTATTCCATTCAGTGCACTGTCTGAGGGGTGGGGACAGGAAACTACACTAAAGCAATGCAGACAGCGTAATGCGTAACGGACATGGTCGGTCCTGATATGCACGTCTGTAGACAGCAGTGTATGTGTACAAGTTGCAGTGTCCAGTCGATCAGTCCTAGTGAAATGGAGGCGTACACGAGAGCGGAATATTCAAACCTGATTTCGAATACGGATGAGCCAATGCAAACAGTGGACAAGCTCACAGATTGTATCGGGACAAGTACCCACGTAGGAGACATCCGGCCCATACCATCTTTCCACGACTGTTCCAAATGTTAAAGGAAGGACGGCACGTGGTGCCAAATTACAATTCCATTTCCACACAACTATTTTTGCTTATAACTTTCGACTCAGTCATTTCCGGACTAGGATTCCTTATCTCAAATTGATGCATGTGCCCTTCGCCAACATCCTGAAAGTTTGTAACACCAGCCCGGAAACACCTGGATATGTTATGTATTTGCCGCTAAAATCAGGGCTGTCATATTGGCCATCACCAGCTATGGAAAGTCTGTTTTTACTTTCCATAATCTAAACCTGTTCGTCCCTTTTTCGTCTGCACACTCTTCTAATTAAAGGACGGATATATGTTTTTAGTAATATATAATACGGACTAGAGCAGTGGTATTCAATCTGTGGCACGCCTGTTTTCTCAAGAGGTACGTATTCATTTGATCCATTGACTACGCATGCAAAAATGCTGACATATCCTATTGGATTTGTGGGCTAAGACATCCTGTCTAGGACTCGCGTTACGGAATGCGCGTCAGTCCGAGTCCTCACGAGGAAGAAATTTTCTCATGAAATCTCGGTCAGTGTATAGGACCGGTGCCCACCCAGCATCTTGTTGCACTTTGGAAACTACGATAGGTAGCGAAATCTGGTTACGAGAGCCAGCTATAACGGCTGGGGGATCATCGTGCTAACCACACGATACCTCCATTCCGGTTGGATGACAGTCCACATCTGCTTCGGCATGTGGACGTGAGGCCAGCAGCCGGCTGGTCTGTCATGTTTCTTTATGGAATATCGTGCCTCGGATTATTTTATTAGATATGTTGATAAGTGTTGCAGTTTATATATTTTTATTGCGTTTTGTTATTGCTCATATAACTACAATGCAGTTTGGAATACGAAAGTTAAAAAAAAAAAATGTATTTTGGGGGTACCTAGCAAAAAAGGTTGAACACCACTGGACAACAGTGTCCCAGAATTGCTAAATTTATTGTTTCACTAAAACGTTTGAAAAGTAGAAACCCCTTCCATTCACATAATGAATGTAGCTAATCTTACCTCTGCGGTGACTGAATGATCAGACCTTCAGACTGTCACACAGACAGCTCGGTTCGATTCCCGGTCAGGTCTGGAATTTGTTCATTGAAAAAATCCATAGTGACACTTGTGACGAACAAGGTCGCATTTGGGGTTTTTCTCTGAGTTCTCCCGTTTTTTCCAAAATTAGACATTTATATCATTCCGTCACCATTTCTCCATTTCGTTATCATTCCGTAGCGTTCCCCGAACGCGGCCGGCGACGCGTGGAGGGGGGTTGGCCTAGGAACGAGTGGGGTTGCCTGCTCGAAACCTGAACCAGAGAACCTTAGTGTGGTCGGCCGGTGTGGGTTTGGGAATGCGTCACCAGAGGGCTAGCACAATAGATCTGAACAAGGTCGCAGTGCTGGGCCATAGTGCCCCCTCCATTAAATTCAATTCAATTCAAATCTCACAGACATTGAAGATTGTCCATTCAAGTTTTCTTGTGAACACCAAATATTTCTGTGACCTTCTGTGTACTCAGTTTCAGTACTAGACCCTAAACATGATGTCTTGCTTGAAAGTTTCACAGTTTACTTCATTTCATATAAAACCAAAAAGGTATAAGAGACATTCTCATATTACAAAAAGCTTTTTATATTTTTCACTCTTTCATTTTCGACAAACACATCGGTTTTTATTTCTACTTCGATTTTACCACTGTCACTGTCCGATAGTGCAGCCTAAATTATTTATTCTGTAATGCCATTGTTTCATTATAGTTCTCACTTTCAATTTGAAAATGTATATAGCCACCGGCGTAGCTCAGTCGGCCAAGGCGTTTGCCTGCCGATCCAGAGTTGCACTCGGACGCGGTTTCGATTCCCTCTTGGGCTGATTATCTGGTTGGGTTTTTCCGAGGTTTTCTCCAACCGTAAGGCAAATGTCAGGTAATCTATGGCGAATCCTCGGTCTCATCTCGCCAAATATCATCTCGCTATCAGAAATCCCATCGTCGCTAAATAACCTCGTAGTTTGTACAGCGTCGTTAAATAACCAAGTAAAAAAATGTGTATATATATATATATCATGTCACATTTCACACTGTATACAGATTTCTGAAAAATTGGTATAAAGTTGTGTTTCTTCGTTGTTTAATTCTTCTTCCTGATATTCATCTGGCTGAATGTCTTTTACGAAATTTTTGCAACTAACTTCACAACACTGAAAACTGGTAGAGTACTTGCTTCCAATTCCTGTATTGCTTTCTCGTGCTACTTTTTTCTTAGACAAGCAGTATCTTTTTACTTCCTTTTTGAATTACGAATCTATAATTATTATTATTTCTGGCTCCTTAAATACACAGGGAGAATTGCATTAGTTTTTTTTTAATTCTGCGTTCTTTAGTTTGAAGTAAACTGGATTTTTAGCGGTAGGATTTTTCATTCTCATCTCCAGTGAAATAAACACAGCGTACATGTGCACACTTGTGTGGAATGATCCTATTCAATCACTCATTATATAATTCCGGAGATTTTTCTCTATTCGCAAATTTATAAAGGCTTATAATAGCATTTTTCTGATAATGTTGAGAACGAATAGTAGACCTACAACCAAAAATACTACAAATCGTCATAATTATTGCAACAAACAAACAAATGCAATCTAACTACAGGCGCGAGGGCTCAGCTGACGTCATCGCCAGTGTCAAACGAATGTTCACAAAAGGATTCCTACAGAACGAATCGACCTACAACCCACAACAGTCGAATTTTATTTGCAGTTTTCTATGAGAGTATAATCTCTTTAATTTTAAAAATATGAAATTCAACCAGACAGGACCTTTAAGAATTTAAGCTTCCTTGCACTGATATACTTTAAACCAGTGGTTCCCAATTTTTTCGACTCGCGAACCCCTTTCACAAATATCTGAATTGAACGAATCCCATATTAATATAACTTAAATAATATTTAACAACAATAAATTAACTTAAATGTTCTGTAGTTACTGTAAATAGGCATACTTTAGGATTCCCTTCCACGCAACACGCTTAAAATATTTAAATTAGTTAGGTTTAAATAATTATACACTAAATTTATTTTACATATAAAACATTGAAACCGAAATTAAATAGCCAGGTTGCGTCCTATACAAGTATCCTGACGTGTCCCAGGGACCCGGGGTCTCACGCCCTTCCTGATCAGCCGACGATGTCAGGTGGGTCATCCTATCTCAGCTCCTGATAAGCCCCAGGGATCGGAGCCCCAAGCTCTTCCTGTATCAGCATCATAAGGTATCTGGGGGTATTAAGGCCCAGCATGTTATAAGGCCCACTACCTAGTTTTGCCATTAGTTATACACTTTTGCAAAAGAGAGCAACGGCTCTTAAGACCTATTTCTTCTTGCATTCTAGTGAGGTACAAAGAAATCAGATTCTCGTTCTTGTTTGTAGCTGACTGGTGGCAACAGGTTATGTGTGATTATTTCTGCTTTCATTATAAAATTCTGCAATATTTATGTTGATATTTAATCGTTTTACTGTGTGTTATTAATATAATATTAAATGTACGTTATTGCGTAAACATTAATAAGTTTGGGGCTACCGTGAAACTTTCGCTAATGAGCATATGAACACTCCATAAATTAAAATTGGCGCGAAGTAACAGGGCAGGAAATAAGGCCCATGAAATAAATACGTGGAAACGCCCACAAGTTCATAGAAGTTCCTGAACTATAAAGTTCAAGCTCTGAAGCACAATCTTTTTTGCAAGAAATGAAACAAACGAAAGACTGACAATTCCTAATACAGAAAGAGCATTGGATGAAGCATCAACTTCAGGATTTGTGAACCTCTTGTGAATGTTGGGTGCACGATGAATGTGTAGGTCTCACTGAGGAAAAAACTGAAGACTTTGTATGCCCAAATTGTGTTCACTACTTATATTCTTTATTATGGGCCTTATTATCTGTCATAGCAGGATATAAGGCCCAGTGACATGATGTTAATTTTCATTGCTCACAGCATTTATGTGTCTGTTTGAATAGTTATTTGAAGTAAAATATTATAGGATAAATATAAAAGTATGCTATTCCATTATTTAGAAATTGCTAAACGTCTCCATTTCAAAAAAAGAACGTTTTATTCCTTAGGTGGGCTTTATTATCTCCGGTTACCTTACTACCCCCAAACTCCACCCCATATTTTTTTACTATTGCAGATGAGAGATGAAAATGGGGGAGTGTGTTGGTGGAATGAGAGGGAAACGGGGAGTACTCCGAGAAGAACTCTCTGCAAAGTCGAGGATCGGACCCGGCCGTCTGGATGGAAGACCAGTGCGCTGTCACCTCAGCCACAGACGCCGCAAGGCAATTCCACAACTATATTCACAAGAGCTTTCCATCTTCTATGGTGCATACATTCCTTGAAATGTATTTAACTGTTGAAGTTATAAAATTACATCTAGAAATAGTTTGTTCATAAGTGCGTAATTTTAACAATTTTGGAACAAAATGATTAAAACATACCTGGGAAAATGTGAAAAACCATAAGGCTATATTTGACAGATGCCGGCTAGCTTTATCAAACTTGAGACATATGTAGACATTTTTTGTATTGAATATTGCACTAAACAACAATTAAGCTGATTATTCTATTAAGTTCCTCATATTATAATACTGTCATCCTCTGAGGAGTTTAGTGCTGAGAGGAATGCGGTTCCGACTAGCCTAGCGCGGTACTGGAGTGGGAGGGAACAGTGACAGGGCCAGTCTGGAAGGAAGTACAATCATACTGAAAACATTTCACTCGTATATAGAGTACCTAACACGTGCACACAGTCACACTACTACAAACTGAAGACTGCATATTTTTGGACGATTAATACTTTCGACTCCGCTCGGCTCGGCTTGGCTGTATCAACAAAAGAATCTACCTGCAACCATCCCCCCCGCACCGATGGCAAGAATACCTCAGGTCCCAGCACTAACCTCGTCGCAGGAAGACAGTAGTCGTGCTTACACACATTCATAAATATGTAACTATCTACAATAGCTCGTAAAATCGATTTTATCAACAGTAATCTCACTAGAGGTTTTGATTCATCTAGAGAAAATCAAAACTCGAGTGGGATTTAATTGACTATTACACGATTAGAAGAAAGTAGGCTATATAAATATTAGAAGTAACAAAGTGTACAATAAATTATTAATTGGCTTACGAAAATACAACTGTCTTCAAATGTATTATTGTACCATCTCAACATTACGCTAGATGGCAGTAGTGTTTTCTTGTTACCGGTATCAGTTGTGCCAACTATGGAATCATCATGGAACTCTGTAGACTGTTACTAGTCAAGAAGGCTTTGTTGATTCAGTTTCATTTTTATTAAAACATTTGCATTCCATTTCAATCATCCTGATCCCAGTAATCAACGTCACTTGACAGATGATTTTCAATAAATCTTAGTATTAAACAATCTCTGTTACGTGACTATCCATAATATATAGCAGAAGCTATAACAAACATAACCTAAATAATATAAACAAGTGTTAGAAAAGTTTTAATTAGGGATGATGAAATAAACAAGAAACGTTTTAATTAACGATGATGAAATAAAAAATAAACATGGATAATTTTAAAACAAACAATTATTGAAAGTACAATTTTCAAATTTGAATGTTTTGGTGGTTCAGTTGATGTTATATTGGACGTGTGCGTAAAAGAAGTGAACTCGTTGGTGTACATGGTGTATCCCTCAACTCATTCAGGATTTCCGAATGGCGCTCTTCATATATGACCAGTGATCTTTATTAATTCTTGTTCTTGAATGCCAAAATGCGAATCATATTTGAAAGTGATGTGCATCGACTGGAGTGGTTTGTAATTTTCTGTTTTTTGACGGCCAGACCAGTGCAGTTTGAAATGTTGGCAAACAAAGAAACAAATGCTAGGGTAGTCATAAAAATAAACAAATGCTAGGGACGCGATAAAATTAAACAAATGCTAGGGACGCGATAAAATTGTGCGATAAGCGGCCATGATTTGTTGAAAGACGTCCTTTCGTACCGTTTTATTGGTCAAAAGTAGTATGACGTAGTAAGAGTGTAATAATCACCGAAAACTAATCAGGTGTAGATAGTGTAATAAAAGTTCCAAATGAAGATTGTAAAAACTTGATTATTTTTTTTTAATATTATTATTCACAATTTTCACAGCTGTGCAGACCTAATTACTAAAATAATCACCAGCATAGCTCGGGTGGCAGCGTGTTTGCCTGCTGATCCGGAGCTGCGCGCTTGTGAGTTCAGTTCCCGTTTGGGTTGAATAGAATGTTTTTTCGGATTCTTTTCCTAACTTTAAGGTGAATGTCAGGTTATCGGTTATCCTTTGTTGCATCTTCGGCCTCATCTCGCCAAATACCATTTCACTGTAACCAATTACATCGACGCTAAATAGACTAGTACAGTAATTGACAGTTTGACACAGCGTCGATAATGCACTAAAAATAATTACTGAAGTAATGAACTTATGTTGATGTGGGTGTAGCAATAAATTCTTCGTTTCTTTAGGGAAATCTCTCCAAACCATTGTCAGTGAATGAGTACGAGGATATACTGAAGAAAAATGATTCCAGGTAAATTTAGGTTTTTGTTATTTGTGTAAAAGTAACAAATACGAAATGTATTTAATCGTGTATTTCATAGTTTCAGACAACACTGAGATAAATTTTCCATTGTAATTCACAACATATGATAGGTTAGTTCTTAATATACACGCATTTTAATTTTATTCTTGCGTAATGACCTTGGTTTTAGGTATTTCAATTGATTATTCAAGAAGCAAGAAGACATTTTTCCGTGACCTACTTCAATGATTGCCTAATGTATTTGTTCAAGTTAATAATTTGCGTAATTATTCAAGTCGTCTTAGACTTGATATATGACGGGCATTTCTGTTACTTGGAGTAGAGTTAAAAAAAACGATACCTATGTCTCGAAATAAAAAATAAATTATTTAATACAATTTCTCATGCGAACGAACATTACCTTGAAGCCACCAGTAACAAATAAATAAAAAAGGAAGAGTTTCACGTTTTATATTTCGGATGTTCGGCAGTAAAAACCGCTGTAATACTATGGTATCAAATAAATGATATATAATTGATCGCTCCCAGCGATCTGGGTTGCCATGTTTGCTTCTTAAACCAAGATACAGAAGAGGAGGTAAGGCATGTCCTGTGACCTTATCATGTGCCGGGGCTATAACATCAATGGGTATGGAGGGGGAAGATAGGTTTTAGTCTGAGATGAACTTCCGTGTTGGTGGATTCGTATAATATTAACAATCACGAAACGAATTCTCTTTATGATAGCTCATTCTTTCCCCTCTCGCACAGCTCGGATACAAGGGTACTTGGCTGAAGGCAATGGTTTTCCAGGCGGAGAGAATCCTATGTGTGGCTTCTAGCGGATGAGCAAACAATTTGATTTACTGTACCTATCTTGAAGACTCATTTCGTTATGAAAAAAAAAAAAAAAACAAAATAAATATTCTACAACCACATTCGCTTTTACTCAAGCCTCAACGGCACATACGTAACTAGATTAACGATTGACGACATTTTATAATGGACAGAAGATGTCATACTCTTGTATGAATTCCTCGATTTAAGATCTTGCTAGCCCACGGTATAGCCCTACTATATCTGTGGACGTATGGAGCTTTTTTGTACACGGATGTGTTTTGTTTGTAACAATTACGAGTCAATTTCTCTTGGACTTCGCACAGAAATATCATAAGTTGTATTATAAATAGCTACATTATTTTAAGTTTCCAAGGAAGGATAGCACAAGTTAATGGTTTATTCATAATTAACTTTAACTAATTTCTTCTTAAATATTTACTTTAGTTTTAAATATTATCATAAAAGAGAATGTTTCTTATGGCCCTAAATATATTTTAGGTCTATACGGAACATTGCCAATTACAAGAATATGCTTTAATTTTAAAATTTCTTTACATAATAGATTACAGAATTATATTTTTAGATTTTTTACATTTACTTAATTTACTGCGTAAATAGGCAATATCGAAAATACATTTCACAGGATCACACCCTAATTTATGTAAATCCCGAAAAGACGAAGTAAATGATTGTAACCAGACCATAGTACGAAATGGAAATATAAAAATCGGAAATTTATCCTTTGAGGAGGTGGAAAAATTCAAATATTTTGGAGAAATATAAATTATATTCGGGAGGAAATATATGGGAAATGTCTGTTATTATTCGGCTGAGAAGCTTTTCTCATCCAGTCTGCTCTCAAAAAGCTGAACGTTGGAATTTACAAAAGACTTTGAGGAAAGTTATTTTAAAATTAGCATTTCATTGGGGGGGGGGGGACATAAAGTAATCGGCAAATTCTGGTGGAGCATCTCAGCATTAGGGCCAAAATTTGCAGTATTTGAGGAAAATAAAGAAGTACAGAGAAGAAGGCCGCCCCATCATTTACATGGATGATGATGATGATGATGATGATGATGATGATGATGATGATGATGATGATGATGATAAAGGTAACAGTTAAGCACTTATGAACATTACTGATATTTCCGCATGAGTATATTTCATTGTTAATTAGTGATTAACTGTTAAATATAGTGATTCGATTGCTGCTCATTGTATTTCCACATTAGTTTACTTCTACTCGTATAGTGTTTATTATTGTTCCGAACTGCTGCTCATTGTATTTACACATTAGTGTTTATTAGTGACTATTGTTCCGGAGTATGAAGTGAACACAGTGACAGGAGCTCAAAATTATGCAGACGCCGCAACGTGCGAGAGAGCAACATGAGACTTCATTTTTACACGTACTCGATCTCAGATCACCTGCAGATTGAGTAGGTCTATACCTCATCATAATATTTCCCGATGCTTCTCATCATTCATCGTTTCATTTGCTTGTCATTGGAACTGCCTATCTCATAAAGGGCTGACAGACATTAACTACTTTCAGAAGCCGGTTGTCAGATAGTCTTTTTGCCTCTAGAATTTGTTCTTTCACAAATATAATTTTTGTAATAGGTATATAATTTTTATTTTTAATGTATGAACTATTTTCTATTACATTAATCATTCCTTTGATTCACACTGTTTTATTTAAAACTAAATTGTAATTGTTTGACTCTTAGAATAGAGCTATATATATCTTGATTTTGGTCTTATTGTTATTATTATTATTGTTATTATCCCTGTATTGATATTATTTTAATATTTGCTGTGTTCTCATAGTGGTTCAGTGAGTTGGAAGGCCTTATGGTCTTAACTCTGCCAGTAAAAATAAATAAATAAAGTTGAAAATCTAGAATAAGAATAACAATATAATTATTATATTTAATAATATTATTACTTTATGTTATAGTTATTAAGGGAGGAAATGGGTGAAAATTTAGTCGGTTTTCGAGAAAAAACATTTTCGATCTGTACAAAAATAATAAATAATTATTTGCCTTTCATTTCAATTTTATCAACAGTAATTTCACTAGATGTTTTGATTTATCTAGAGAAAATCAAAACTCGAGTGGGATTTAATTGACTATTACACGATTAGAAGAAAGTATATAAAGATTAGAAGTGACGAAGTACTCCAATACAATAAAATATTAATTGACTTACGAAAATACAACTGTCTTCAAATGTATTATTGTACCATCTCAACATTACAAATATTACGCTAGATGCATGCTAGATGGCAGTAGTGAGCAATGCCTTCGCGCCGAGAAGTTCTCGATCTATTATACACGATGGCAATGTTACTAGTCAAGAAGGCTTTGTTGATTCAGTTTCATTTTTATTAAAATGCAACATTCCACTTCAATTATCCGAATCCCAGTAGTCAACGTCACTTGGCAGATGATTTTCAATAAATCTTAATATTAAACAATCTCTCATACGTGACTATCCATAATATCATATAGCAGAAGCTATAACATAACCTAACTAATATACACAAGTGTTAGAAAAGTTTTAATTGACGACGATGACATAAAAAATAAACATGAATAATTTTAAAAAGAATAATTATTGAATGCACAATTTTCAAATTTGAATCTGGTTGGTGGTTCAATTGATCTTATATTGGACGTGTGCGTAATAGAAGTGGAACTCGTTGATTTAGGCCTACATGGTGTATTCAACTTATTCAGAATTCCCGAATGAATAATTTTAAAAGGAATAATTATTGAATGTACAATTTTCAAATTTGAATGTGGTTGGTGGTTCAATTGATGTTATATTGGACGTGTGCGTAATAGAAGTAGAACTCGTTGATTTAGGCCTACATGGTGAATTCAACTTATTTAGGATTTCCGAATGGTGCTCTTCATTTATTTGTAAATCGGATTTCAGAAGATGCATAGGTATGATCAGTGATTTTTATTAATTCTTGTTCATGAATGCCAATGCGAATCATATTTGAAACTGCTGTGCATCAACTGGAGTGGTTTGTAATTATATATATATATATATATATATATATATATATATATATATATATATATTTATATATATATATATTTTGGCGTCCAGACCAGCGCAGTTTCAAATGTGGGCAAACAAAGAAACAAATGCTAGGGACGCGATAAAATTAAACAAATGCTAGGGACGCGATAAAATTGTGCGATAAGCAGCCATGATTGGTTCAAATACGTCCTTTCGTACCGTTTTATTGGTCAAAAGTAGTATGACGTAGTAAGAGTGTAATAGTCAACAGTAATCTCACTAGAGGTTTTCATTTATCTAGAGAAAATCAACACTCGATTCAGATTTAATTGACTTAAGTGAAATTGGGAGAGGAGTACGTCAAGGATGTCCTTTATCACCTACCCTGTTCAACATCTACTTCGAGGATTTAGTGAAGAACTATTCTCAGAACATGGAAGGAGTAACAGCAGGAGGAAGAAGAATAAACTGGATAAGATTTGCTAATGATATGGCGTTGTTAGCAGAAGAGGAAATGATACTAAAAATATGCTACTGGAGCTAAATGACAGCTGTGAGCAGTATGGGATGAAGATAAATGCAAATAAGACGAAGAGCATGGTCATAGAAAGAAGAATACAGAAGATAAACTTGCGAATTCTAAATGAGGCAGTAGAGCAAGTGGACATTTTCAAATACTTGGGGTGTATTATAAGCTGTAACATGAGATGCTGCCAGGAAGTCAAAAGGAGGATAGCAATGGCCAAGGTAGCTTTTAATAGAAAAAAGAGCATTTTCTGCGGACCTCTTGAAAAAGAACTAAGGAAGAGACTAGTGAAGTGCTTTGTATGGAGTGTGGCATTGTATGGTGCAGAAACATTGATATTATGACGAAGTGAAGAGAAGGGAATAGAAGCTTTTGAAATGTGGATATGGAGAAGAATGGAACGTGTGAAGTGGACAGACAGAATAAGAAATGAAGCTGTGTTGGAAAGAGTAGTGAAGAAAGAATAATTCTGAAACTGATCAGGAAGAGGAAAAAGAATTGGATGGATCACTGGCTGAGAAGAAACTGCCTACTGAAGGATGCACTTTAAGGAATGGTGAACGGGAAAAGAGTTCGGGGTAGAACAAGGTATCAGATCATATTATGAGGAAACTAAGAGGAATGCAGGAAATAGGAAAGATTGGAGAAAGCTGGGTTTGCAGTGAAAGACCTGCCCTTGGACAGAACACTAAATGAAATGAACACTATTAGAAGAAAGCATATAAGGATTAGAAGAAATAAAGTACTCTAATACAATAACGTATTAATTGACTTAATAAAATTCTATTTCACTAATGTTAGCTTCACCGAAACATTTCAATGGAGCCGCATTTTCAGTTGACTGCCTATGATATAAACAAATGAAGATCGCAAAGCATGTTTTATAGTACCGTAAAGAATTTGCTGTTTGAAATGTTGGCAGACAAAGAAACAAATGGTAGGGAGGTGATAAAAACAAAAGAAAGTATATAAAGATTAGAAGAAATAAAATACTCTGATGCAATAAAAATAGATATTAATTGACTTACTAAAATTCTATTTCACTAATGTTACCTTTACCAAAACGTTTGAACTGAGCCGCCAATTTCAGTCGACAATCTATGCGGGAAACAAATGACGATAGAAAAACAGTTTTATAATAATGTAAAGAATTTGCAGTTTGAAATGTTGGCAAACAAAGAAACATATGCTAGGGAAGCGATGAAACCAAACAAATGCTAAGGAAGTGATAAAATTGTACGATAAGCAACTGTGATTTGTTGAAAGGCGTCCTTTCGTACCATTTTATTGGTCAAAAGTAGTATGACGTAGTAAAAGTGTAATAGTCGACATACTAGTCCTCAAAATCCATGCTTTAGTTATGTATTTCACAATTACAAACAGGTTCTCGTGACTGAAAATCGATATTTTAAAGACACCTACTTCTTTTTCTTCTGCATTTAGGCTACTCACATTCAAATAATAGAGACTCGCAACAAATTTCGTGCTAAGAATTTGAAATGTTTACTTTATGTTCTGAAAAGTCAGGTTATGAAAACTATACAGCAGTGGTCATCAGCACAGTGCACCCTCGAGCTAGCGTCTCTTACCCGCGGATAAGACATTGCACTATCGTGCACCCGTGGCTACTGACGGTATGCTTTCTCTCTCTCCCTTCTACACGACGGTGCATATTCCGAAACCTCCTTGCGTTTTATCCATTTCAGCGTAAGCTGACGATCACTGCTATAGTCTCTATTGGATGAAGCAAATATTTAAAAAATAAAATAAGTTATGCAGACACTAAAGTAATTATTTTTTAACTGATATTCAGGTCTGTAATACATTCGAAATTCGAATTTTGGCTTTGCTGTTAAATTATATAGCTGTCAAAGATTCTTTATTAATTCATTATTAGGCCTATCACTTTAATAAAGAGGTAGTTTTTTAAAACATATTTAATTCCATAGCATATAAATTAAAGGTCTGGAAAATTGTACAGCATTTTTAACACGCATATAATTTAACAACATTGACAAAATTTTAATTTTGAATGTATGAGTAACCTGAAAGGAATGTAATTCAAACAGTTTAAAATGTTTATTTTATTTTTTAGTGTCTGAATAGTGTATTTTATTTTTATAATTTTGAAAATATTGACTTCACCGTCACTCTAAAGAAAAGACTCTGTTGTCTTGTTAACCATATTTTTCAGAAATCAAGAAAAAATTTAAACTTCTTGACATTAGATCTGTTGGCCCCAATACTATGGATGTGAGTAAATGCATAAAAGTAAAACGCGTAAATGGCTTTAAAATATCCATTTTCAGTTACGAAAACCTATTTGTAATTGTGAAGTATAACTGAAGCGTAGATTTTGAGGATGATGATGTTGATAAAATTTTCACTAACATATAAATGAAAGATTGTTGATTATATTTTTCCAATAGAAACTATTTTTTTTTCGGACATGACCAAAATTGCACACATCTCCTCCTCCCTCAGAGTATACTTTCCACAGATCCATACTACCCTCACATTGCACACAGCCTCCTCCTGTGTAGCGCAATGTGTATCGAGTTGAGCAAGTATAGTTACAAGCGAATACAATAGAAAAATATCATTCTAAAAATATTTGTTTACAAAATATCATTAAAAATAGGAGAAAGCACAAAGAACATACAAAATCATATTGTACAATTATTAAGATCACCAAATTGTGAAAATAATTAGGAAAAGCCATGTCAATAATAATAATAATAATAATAATAATAATAATAATAATAATAATAATAATAATAATAATAATAATAATAATGTATATATTTATTCACACTGCAAATGGGTATATACCCGTTGGCAATGGTAACTAATTACACTCAATAATGAGAATTAATAAATACAACTAAAAACAATAATAATAATAATAATAATAATAACAATAATAATAACAAGGAGCATCCTAAATTAAAATGAACCATGGTCACTTAAAATAACATTTAAAATAAATCTAATTTGTATCTTAACCCTAAGCTCGAACTAAGACCTACGAGTCTGACAGGTTAATAATATCAGTAATATTATTATTATTATTATTATTATTATTATTATTATTATTATTATTATTATTATTCTGTCTGGCTTTTAATAACTACTTTATTCATGCACAAATAATTTTACTTCTGAATAGAACTCACAATTTAGACCAATGAATCTGTATACACTCAGGATTTTTTTTAAGTTTTTTTACGTTTACATACTTACAATTTTTCGTCACTTTATCACTGAAATTAAGAATAAAATGTTATCAATCATGAATTTTCTACTACGCTTAACATTGTCAAAGCAATCTTGTGTCATTGAACTGTTTAGAAATGCCGTCACTCTTCAAAGGGTAAAAGGGAGATTTGCTTTCAATAAAACTCTTTCAGCAGAAATATTGTTACATTTATCTCTTTTCAAAGACAATATAAGTTACTCGTACATACACTTTCCTCCACCAGAATTTGATCCAGCTACCGAAGCTTACCCTATCTAGTGCTAAATATGTCTGAAAACTGGACTATCTCTTTCATCCGAGGACAAAGAATTCCCCATTAACTCAGAGCTTATAAAAATTTAGGAATTCATGCTGGTTACAGGAATCGCCGACAAAGTGTTCACTGCCTTTAAAATAATTGAAGGGTTCAGAGCATAGTGGGCCAAGCGCCATTTATTAAAAACGGAGAAAGCAAGGGTTAAAGTTAAGTGATTACCATAGTTCAATGAATATTGACATATCATTTAGTTTTAATGTGTATACTTTATATTACTTGCTACATATTTCCATTGGATTATGGTAATAACTTTATTTTAACCCTTGTTTTCTACGGTTTTAATAAATGGCGCTTGGCACACTATGGTTCTCAACCCTTCAATTATTACTACTCATATGACTACTGCTGAGCCTGAGAGGTGATTAAGGGAAGGCATAGGTGAAATTACTAAATCTTATAGTTTTCAATCTATTGAGTTGAAATGTTTATCACATGCTACTTTCATATGTCAGTTACATTGTGCAAAATCTCTTTTATCTAGCTGTGATGGTTTTGGAGATATTGTAATTTTAATCAATTTAATTAATTAATATATAAATGGTTCCACACTTCGAAAATGAAAGAAAATCACGTTGAAAAAAATTCCTGCCATTTATTTCATCTTAGTAAGGAAACATGTCACATAATTTTATTCTGGTGTCCTTGGTCTTTGAGAAAAAAAAATAATTTTGGGTACAATTTTTTTTTTTTTTTTTTTTTTTCCACTTTTTATAGTTAAGGAATGGTGTCACACCTATTTTGCAGGGACAAGATATTGCGAGTTCCTTTTCCTTTTCTTCATGGCAGAGTTTCTTCTCGTTGATGATTAAAGAAGGAAGTTAGCATTATAGATACTAATGGAATTGGTGTTACGATGCTGCAGCTGGTTATACATAACATCCACATGAGGCATGATCTGACGGAAAAATTCTATCCAAAAGTTGAAGTCCTGATCGTTCAACACACGAGAAACCCTGTATTTGCTTGCACAGTGGAATGATTTCTGCCAATTTTAAATTTTTCAAACCATTCTGTCGGAATCCCTTTAATTTCAAAAACGATATTAACTAATCGACTATTAAAATTCCATATTATGTTTGATCCTCCAGGTATTCGTTTACAAACACAATCCAGTACAACTAAACGTGAGGATGACTTAGTAACAAAAATGAAGACACAGTGGCAAGACTGCTGAAAAAAATAGGAGCTTGTGATTGCTGCCCTTTCTTAGAATTAGATCTAGCTGATGTGCATAGCAATGCACAAAATTTGCATATTAGTATGATTGTTTAATAGCAATTCTCTGCACACTTCTCTTCTCCCCCTCATTATGTTCGCTTCGTTGAATGTTTGGGCGTGAGTTTTTCCTCACTAGCAAACATCACGGGCTGCACCAGCGTTGCCAACCTTCAAACACAAAATTATGGAATTGTAGTAAAAAAAGTATTGGATTTTCCACAAAATTATCGCAAACATACAACAACAACAATAATAATAATAATAATAATAATAATACACAAACATATACATACATACAAACATATATACATATATACACATACATACATACATACATACATACATACATACATACATACATACGTGTTCTCTTCAGGGATAGATCTCTCGCTGAAAACCCAGCATTCGGTAATCTTTCCTATTTTCTGCCTTCCTCTTAGTTTCCGCATATGATCCATACATTTTAATATCGTCTATCATCTGATATCTTCTTCTACCCCGTTCACCATTCCTTCCAGTGCATCCTTCAGTAGGCAGTTTCTTCTCAGCCAGTGACCCAGTCAATTCCTTTTTCTCTTTCTGATCAGTTTCAGAATCTTTCTTTCTTCACCCACTCTTTCCAACACAACTTCATTTCTTATTCTGTCTGCCCACTTCACACGCTCCATTCTTCTCCATATCCACATTTCAAATGCTTCTAGTCGTTTCTCTCCACTTCGTCGTAATGTACATGTTTCTGCCTCATACAATGCCACACTCCGTACAAAGCAGTTCACTAGTCTCTTCCTTAGTTATTTTTCCAGAGGTCTACAGAAGATGCTCCTTTTAATAATAATAATAATAATAATAATAATAATAATAATAATAATAAAGTCGTACTATGAAACGTTTATACAATACTAAATAAACTTTCAATCATTTCTCCCACAGAAGAAGTAAGACTTAACATCTACGAACAGGCTATTGTGATTAGCTGTTTAGCAAACTATGATTCAAGCTTACTACTGACTGGGGAAGAATCAGGGTTCTCCCCTGAATGTCTTGACTGAAAGGGGAACAGATTTAAAACTTTTATTCAGAGATTACCAAAAGAGTAAAATAAACTAAAATGTGTTTCATTAATGTGATAATTTCTTTCTATGGAAAGCAAACTGGAATGAATTCAGAGGAATGATATGACTAATAAAAATTATCGCATAATCATATAAATGTTATCGCATATATCACATCGGGTTAAAAATATCGCATACCGCGATATGATTGACATGAAGAGCTGAACTGAATGCAGACGATGCAGACATTGTAGACCAGTGGTCGTCAGCACTCGCTGAAATGCATAAAGTGCAAGGAGTGTAACGAAAAATGATCCGTCGTGCAGAAGGGATAGGGAGACAGCATACCCGCCAGCAGCCACGGTTGCACGCTAGTGCAATGTCTTATCCACGGGTAAGAGACGCTAGCCCGAGGGTGCACTGTGCTGATGACCGCTGTTGTAGACCCTGGCTTCCCAAATTTACAAGTCTTCTTTCCCACTTCTTTCTCTCAAATTATGCGCCCATATGCTACGGAAGGGAACAGTCCGAACCGTATATAGCTTGACAGTGTTGTAGATGAACGCAACTCTGTACATGACAGTGTTACAGCAGAATGCAAATAGAATAAAATGTACCACTCATGAGGGAACTAAGAGATAATCTAGTAGAGTGGCAAGTGCCCTTCCCTCTCCATTGCATAAATCGCTGACTAGTAATACAGGGACATCATTTTATTTTTACTTCAATTTTTATTGAACCTGAGTGTTTTAATGTACTTCACTCCCACCCCTTCTAATAATGAAGTTCAACCGTCCTCCACACAGATCCAAGACCGCATATACAGTCATACTGAATGTTCATTTCAAAGTGTGTCATAACGTCACTGTTGATGAGTCAGCGATTTGACGCGAGTTTCAGCTTTTATGTCAGAGAAGTTGCCTATTATTCAAGGCGTTCAATCTGAACTTGAGAACGTGTACGGTATAACTTGAAAGTCGTAGCAACGGATGGCGGTCTGTACGGTCTGTGTGCTACCATAACCTCTTTCAAACTATGTTTTGCGCGGCCAAGTCGTACGCAGGGTATTTGTTATCATCGTTTGCGTATGGCAACATTCCACAACACAAATCAAATGCTCCGCGTCCATGGTGACCGTCGAAATTATTGTCAACAAATACGTAAGTAATCGTCTTAACTCTCTCCCCATATCTCGACAGTAAGAAAAAAACTCACCTCAGTACATGTTTCGAAACAGTTGACATTCCTGCCACTACCAGCGTCACCGTACGTATCGGTAAGTAGTCTACTCTTCTGAATGAACGCCGTACTTGCTAGGCAACTTCTCTAACACGTAGGTAATACACCTCTGCGGAAGTGTAGGAAGATTGAATTCTCTAGGCTCATCGACTAGCCACATGACGGCATACAGACACATGAACACCCAGTAGTAGCCTTACGATCATAGTAAACAGAACGTTCCAAAAATATGTTCGAGTTTTCCAGTGACGAAAGACCTTTCAATATTGCATCATTTTCGCAAAGGTACTGTCGTCCATTTACCTACGTCGCATTCCGGTTTTCCCCACCTGCTTCTGTTCGCTTCTCTGTAAAGGCTAGTGGCTGGGCTGTCTTAGCTCTTTTCTGAGAACATCAATTTCTGTTAGGAATTGGACGTCTACGTAATATTATAATACAACTGTTTAAAATAAGTTAAATAAAAGGGCCTCGTTAAGTAATTAACTGTCACGTGATTTCCCCCCTTTCTACGATCCTGCGACATAACCACTTGGACGGACAATAGATAGCATGTAATTTTATCTTTTCGGATCGAGCAGAAGTGAAGATTGAATTTACAGTACGTAAGGTACTCTTTTACAGAGTAGGTACAGAATTATTTCAACATGAGTTACTAGTACGAAGGACGAAACTAGTAGTTGGAATTACACACATTAGAACTGAAGCCTGTATCGAAATGAACGGCCACCATTTTAAAAAATCTGTTTAAATATCCATATTATGATTATTTTTCAATTTAACTTCATTCTCTATAGTGTACAGTGTACACTAATGTGCTGTAGACAGTATAATATACACTTCATAATGAATACGTCCGCATGGACAGCTCAGTTCGTGAGTAAAAACACTCATTGTTAATACTGTACTGTATTTTATTTAAACAAAAACCTAATTAAAATTATAAAACTCAAAAGCGTGATATTTCCTAATTTACGTAAATGGATGAACTACTTTTCTTCCCTCCTATACTTAGCAAAGTGATTTGTTTGTATATTACGCTAGTATCATCGAACTCCAGTCGTGGAAGGGGGTAGCAAACGGTGTTCCCGGTTTTCAACCGTTGATCCAAAGGTATAGCCAGGTTAATATTAGAAATGTTAGTAAAAATAAAATGATGTCCCTGTATATTTCATTAATTAGACTTTACATGTATGCAAGCAATATTGTTTTCTCTCTGACACACATTAGAGCTCTTCACGGATTCCGGCCAAGCACACGTGCCAGGCTCGGGTTGAAATTTACTTATGCTTGTCGGCTTCGGGCCGGGCTTGGGCCTTAAAGAAACGCAAGCAATTTTTTTTTCGCGAATTATATCTTGATTGAAAATAATACGAAGACTTTAATGCTTGCACGATTAGATGTTCACCCGACACTCGTCCAGAACAGTTGACTACCGGTATCGTAAGTCAGTGGTTCCCAACTTTTTTTGACTGACGACATACTTTACTGAACGCTCACGATATCGCGACACACTTATTTGTTTTTAATAATAATAATAATAGTAATAATATAATAATAATAATAATAATAATAATAATAATAATCCATGTATTGTGGGTCCCTATCACCACGGCATGGCGCGTCCTCAGGTTGCAGATCGAGGAGACGCCTCCAATATGGAGGGTAGCTGTGAATATATTGAATAAGCAGTCGCGGACAGCCGATGAGGGATGATCCTCCAGCTTGGGGGTTGGGAGAAGGGCTAACGACCCATCACCGTAAAACTGCTGAGCCATTTGTACCCGAACCCACACTTTCTGAAGTCGAAATTGCGATAAAAAATTATAAGTCTTCAGGTATCGATCAAATTCCAGCAGAATTAATACAAGAGGGTGGAAGCGCATTATCTAACGAAATTTATAAGCTTGTACTTGCTATTTGGGAAAAGGAAATTATACCAGAACAATGGACGGAGTCCACAATCGTACCTGTCTTTAAGAAGGGGGACAAGACTAACTGTAACTTAGCAACTTTCGAGGAATATCATTTTTGTTGACGTCGTACAAAATTTTGTCCATTATTCTTTTGAGAAGATTAACTCCATATGTAGATGAAATTATTGGGGACCATCAGTGTGGTTTTAGGCGTAATAGATCAAGTATTGATCGGATATTTTGTATTCGACAGATAATGGAGAAAAAATGGCAGTATAAGGGTACACTGCATCAGTTATTCATAGATTTCAAAAAGGCATATGACTCGGTTAGGAGAGAAGTTTTATATGATATTCTTATTGAATTTGGTATTCCCAAGAAACTAGTTCGATTAATTAAAATGTGTCTCAGTGAAACGTACAGCAGGGTCCGTATAGGTCAATTTCTGTGAGATGCGTTTCCAATTCACTGTGGGCTAAAGCAAGGAGATGCACTATCTCGTTTGCTTTTTAACTTTGCTCTAGAGTATGCCATTAGGAAAGTCCAGCATAACAGAGAGTGTTTGGAATTAAACGGGTTTCATCAGCTGCTTGTTTATGCGGATGACGTAAATATATTAAGAGAAAATTCACAAACGATTAGGGAAAACACGGGAATTTTATTGGAAGCAAGTAAAGAGATAGGTTCGGAAGTAAATCCTGAAAAGACAAAGTGTTTGATTATGTCTCGTGACGAGAATATTGTACGAAATGGAAATATAAAAATTGGAAATTTATCTTTTGAAGAGGTAGAAAAATTGAAAAACCTGGGAGCAACAGTAACAAATATAAATGATACTCGGGAGGAAATTAAACGCAGAATAAATATGGGAAATGCCTCTTATTATTCGGTTGAGAAGCTTTTATCATCCAGTCTGCTGTCAAAAAATCTGAAAGTTAGAATTTATAAAACAGTTATATTACCGGTTGTTCTTTATGGTTGTGAAACTGGGACTCTCACTTTCAGAGAGGAACATAGGTTAAGGGTAGTTTGAGAATAAGGTGCTTAGGAAAATATTTGGGGCTAAGAGGGATGAAGTTACAGGAGAATGGAGAAAGTTATACAACGCAGAACTGGACGCATTGTATTCTTCACCTGACATAATTAGGAACATTAAATCCAGACATTTGAGATGGGGAGGGCATGTACCACGTATGGGCTAATCCAGAAATGCATATAGAGTGTTAGTTGGGAGAGCGGAAGGAAAAAGACCTTTGGTGAGGCCGAGACGTAGGTGGGAAGATAATATTAAAATGAATTTGAGTTAGGTGAGATATGATGATAGAGACTGGATTAATCTTGCTCAGGATAGTGACCAATGGCGGGCTTATGTGAGGGCGGCAATGAACCTCTGGATTCCTTAAAAGCCAGTAAGTAATAATAATAAAATAATAATAATAATAATAATAATATAATAACAACCAGTGTTTTTCCTCTGGAGAAAAAGGTGGTGGAACTCTGTGTAAAATATTTTATAGCGGACGGGTGATTACCGTTCATTGCACGGGAATGTTGTCGTCTTTAACCTTCTTTTCGTCCAACTAAGACTTTCAAGGTCCAAGTGGAATTCAAAGAAAAAGTAGCCTATATTAAAAACATAATTATTCACAAATATTTAGGTTTCATAATGAAAAGGCAACAAAAGGGTGCCGGAACGCCGTTCCAGCGCGTTCCGCCAGAAAAAAGCACTGATAACTTCTATGTAGTGTCGGACATCCAGTGTTGTAGATAGGTCGATGTTATTACGCAATCTAAAATTCTAAGAAACGAGAAGGAACTTGAGTGGCATTAGAAAAAAACAAAGGTATGTGTCAAAAATCCCAACCTAACTATACCGATACTAGATGTCTGATAAAAGTTTTTTTTATCGTTTTTGAAAACTCATCTATTTAAATGAAGTTTGAGCTTGGTGGGTTACACAAAGTTTCTCTATACGTGGCGTGGCCTTATGGGTTGACAGGTCAACACGTAAATAATAATCTTCAAGATGCAGCAGTCTATTCCTTCGTTTAGACTTCACTATTTTCATGGTATAAAATGCTGATGACGTTGAAAACGGCAGTTCTAAATTTCTTTTTGGTTTATTGGGCACCATCGACGGATTGGCAAAACATAAGACACTCTGGATTTTGTTTATATTCATCTCCACGCCGCATAAAACCATATTGCACGTATTCATCACTATATTTACGAAACGTAGTTATTGTTTAGTTCGACTTCGTATTTCGTAACGAAATTCTTAGGCCCGGCCCGATCTCAACCAGACCCGAATCTGACCCGAAACCCGAAAACTAGAAGATAAAGCAGAGGCCAGAGGTCACAGGGTTCAGGAACCGCTGCGAGATGTATCACTCCAATAGGAGCATGAGAAAGAGTGATCTCCCATTCTCCCAGGTAAAAGAAATAATAAATGCATTGCATTAAATTGTTAACAATAAAGAACCAAGAGTTACTCATATCATAAGGATTTGGAGAAGGTAAAAATTCTTCATAAAAGGACGAAATAGTAATATGCGTTACAAGAGCGGTATGTTGACGTTTTCATGTTGAGGAAAAGATTGAAAAAGCGAAACGTAGTTGAGCTTTTTTAATTTCCGAGAACATGAAAACAAACATACCGCTCGTGTATCGTACATTATTTTGTGCGAAGATCGTTTATTACATACCTGAAAGAGGAATTTCTAATTAGTTGCAATGAAATCTCCATCTTGGTTTCTGTTCAATGACGGCAACGTTGGAAAATAAATATATCTATCTTCAACATTGTTCCTATAAAATGTTTTCTGTGTTTATATACTGCAGCAGGCCGTGATATACGTCTGTCTTTTTTTCCCCCCAGTCTATAAATGCGAACTTAAAACAAACGGTAAGGTTATGTAATGATTTATTTTTCATTTTAATACTTTAAGAAAATTATTCATTTCTGCACATTAAAATTATAACAAAATTATTTATTTCTGCACATTAAAATTAATTGTCACATTTGTGCAGTTATTCAGAGTCACTGGAGCACCACCACCAGTTTTTTCTATTGTGAAACTTTTTTGCATGAATATTGATTTTCCAGTTTCCGTCGAAGTTGAAGCATTAGCACTATAGATGGCAGCATTTGTTGCAGAGTTTACTTAATTTTTGCAAATATTTAAAAACAATAATTAACAGTGCAATTTAGGTGAAATTGCAGTGGTAAGTTTCCAATTTATAATTATTACGATATTGAACGTCTTTAAAAATAATATGTTAAAAGCCTAAAGCAGTAAAATGAATATGACGCTTAAGCGGTAAGGATAGGGAAATTGTTATGTGTGTTTCGTTGGGAATACTGAATGTGGTATTTCACACTTAACCGCATATTGGTTTTGTGCGGAAAGCAAGCAAATGCGCACGATCTCGCACAATAGTAATATACGTTACAAGAGCGGTATGTTGACGTTTTCATGTTCGAGGAAAAGATTGAAAAAGTGAAACGTAGTTGAGCTTTTTTAATTTCCGAGAACATGAAAACAAACATACCGCTCGTGTATCGTACATTATTTTGTGCGAAGATCGTTTATTACATACCTGAAAGACGAATTTCTGATTATTTGCAATGAAATCTCCATCTTGGTTTCTGTTTAATGACGGCAACTTTAGAAAACAAAAATATCTATACTCCAGCAGGCCGTGATATACGTCTGTCTTTTTTTCCCCCAGTCTATAAATGCGAACTTAAAACAAACGGTAAGGTTATGTAATGATTTATTTTTCATTTTAATATTTTAACAATATTATTTATATAACATATTGCAGTAATAACATCGGCATCTGGAGTCCTGTTGATTTTTTCACGGCTTCCTTAATGTTACTTGTATCAGGAATGCAATAGCTTTCGTGGAGTAGAAGACTTTACTCAATTTTTGCAAATATTTAAAAACAATAATTAACAGTGCAATTTAGGTGAAATTGCAGTGGTAAGTTTCCAATTTATAATTATTACTATGTTAAACGTCTCTAAAAATAATATGTTAAAAGCCTAAAGCAGTAAAATGAATGTCGCGCTTAAGCGGTAAGAAGAGGGAATACTGAATGTGGTATTTCACACTTACCGCGTATTGGTTCTGTGCGGAAAACAAGCAAATACGCATGATCTCGCACAAAATATGTATTTTCGTAAACTTCCCCAGTCTCCTTATAACCATTTACAACAAACACTTCATCAGACGTACGTAATTTAATTACGAACGCCACATGCTTGGCCCTTCGGTATCCAGCACCGTCATACGTGATGTTGAGAACGGGCGCGGCCTTCTCTCAGTTTTATTTGAAATGCTGGAAAACTAACGCACGTCATAAGACGTTCTTGTGATGAAATCTAACTCAAGGAATAGTGGTCGAAGGAGTTTCATTGGCGCGGAGTGGGGGTAACTTGCAGACAACGCAAGGTAGATCTGTGTGTGGTTGCGGACCTGCTGCCAGTCTTCGCCATGCTGTCTTGCAGATGAGTATTATTGTCTCGTGCATTTCTGAGTGAACGACCAAGCCCTGTCTGGAGCGTGAAGAAGACGTGACTGAGATCATCGACCGTCCTGCTGTAAGAAGACGATATTTCAGAGATAGGACAAGCCTGGTTTGAAAGTCGGAAGAAAGGAAAAGTTGGAATTATAACTTCTTACAGCTTGAACGTATCAGAACTTCGTGCTTATATTAACGAAACTTTAGAAACGCATGTGACGTGACACATATTCGAACTGCTACACGTTCTCGCTAGTTTACTCACGAGTGTTAGTTTGTATGATTTCAGCAAGATTTTAGTTTATTTATCATTGCGTGTGTGCCATCCAAAGAAGGTTACGTTGCGTCTTGTTCTTATTTGTTTTCCTTGTTTAAGTTATGTGAAGACGTTTTGTAATAGCCTCTACCACATCATACTAAAGAGAAAGCTGTCTACCACGTAATATTACTCTGGCGGGCAGACAACGTCATACCAGCTGCTACCATTTGGTCTCTTCAGTATCGCTGGCTATACTTGCATTGACAGCATATTGTCGTTTATTGGTATAAATTCGTGATTATTCTATATTTTGTGACGCTAGTTCACGAATCTGTGACAGTCTGAAAAAAACAAAAGGACATCAATATATATCAGTTATATCGAGAATACCCAGAATTTCGATAAATGTGGGATTAGTTATCTTTAAATTACAAGTGATAATTCGGGAATAGCCATTAACGAACTGTGAAGTCTGTCTACTACTTGTAAGAAGTGAATTGTGTCTGTGCCTGTGATTGATATTGTTAACACTAATGACAAGCAATTTGAGATAACGCCGCCTACCTCCGTCACTACTTTGCTACCTGTATAGATCACGGATAATAACAACGCTACTGACGAGTCATCACTATGCTGTTGACGTAAGTACTAAACATTTTAACACATTTCATAAATTAGTTTGAGTAAGAGTATTCAGCTATGAAGGGAATATGCACAATCATTCGCTACAACACGACCGTTAAAATTATTGTGTATTGTAAAAATGCTTTGAGAGAAATTTTGATAGTATATAACTAATAAAACAAGTGTATTCTTTTAAGTATTCTATCATTTATTTTTTCTTTTCACTTACGGACATACAAAGCGTTCTCTCATCGTAATAATTTATATAATCTATTAAATTCCTTTTCATAAGTTCATCTTAGTAGATATGTAGTAGTATTTGTCACTGGTTGAAAAATTAATTGAAATGTATGCATATATTTGGTGATATACGAGTTTGTTCTCAGGGCCCCTATTGCCTAGATGATGTTTACTATATAATTACCAAATAAGTTCTATCATTTGTGTCGTATACTATTTTTAGACAGCCGTTCGTGCTGATATAGAGACAATTCCTATGACTTCTCCACTGCTGAAGTCTCTCGCATTGTAATAGTGAAACTTTAAAAATTAATACAATGAGGTGGTATAGCTTAGTAGTAGAGAATTCGACTGCAGATCGAGAGGTCCCTGGTTCAAAGTCAGATACCACTATTTTTATAAGTAACTTAAAAATAATGATTAATAAATTATTTCATACAAATATCAATAAAATTATTGTTAAAGCAATTTATTTAATTTTATACGTTAATCAAAAAGTCATTTTTTAAAGTAGGCCTGTTATTGTTCGAACCGATCGATCGATTGCGATTGCTGCCCTGTGTCATCTGGTGAGAAACATTTGACAATCGGAGGAAACAGTTGCAAGTTAATGTTAGAAGTTTTTTTCGCATTAGCGTTGAAAGTATTTTTCCCCACGCTACCACGTCTGCCTATCGTTAAAAGCTCTACTTTTAAGAATGACTATCTGAAAAAAAAAATAATGGCTCAGAGCTAGCGCGTCTGTCTTCCATCTTGGCGGCTCGGGTTCAATATCCGGCAAGGTCGTGATGGAATTTGTGTGAACAAAGCGGACATAGCAGAGGATTTTTCTTGGGCTACTCCCATGTTCATCCATCATTCCATCAAGTTTTGGGGACGGGTTTCCGATGCTCTACGGCCTTACTGCTTATGAGGTACCGGTACTTGTTTGAGGATAAGACCTGGTACTTTTTTTAGGGCTGAGGCAATATGACCCACCTGTCAGTATCAGATTCACTGGCCGCCCGGTTCACCTGTCGTATTTGGACAATTATTGCATATTGCATATAAAGCTCACAATAGGCCAAAGTGAATCTATGTATGGATGAGGAGGCGGGACCTGGAATGTGGCTGTGCGAGAGAGGAAAGAATGAGATATCAGAAAGAGGGTTTGTTTCGTGATGGTTAATATTAAACGAATCTACGAAATCGGAAGTTCATCTCAAGCTAAAAGCTATCTTCCCTCTCCATACCCATTGGTGATATATCTACGAGTCGGCTTGGGTGGCGTACTCTGTATAGCGTTGGCCTTATATGTTCGAGGTTGCGAGTTCGATCCCGGCTCAGGTCGATGGCATTTAATCTTGGAATGTAGGTTTTCACGGCCGGCGTCATCCTACTGATGATTTAAATGCGACAGGTTCATTTCAGTAGATTTACTGGCATGTGAAAGAACTCCCGGGACGAAATTCCGGCACGCTGGCGACGCTGATATAACCTCGGCAGTTGCGAGCATCGTTAAATGAAAAATAATTAAAAAATATATATATATCCACAGTACTGTTCGCGCAACTTATCTGGGCATCTAAAAGAGCGGGGTAGCGGGGTGTAGCGAGGTTGCTTGTAGCGGTAGCGTGGCAGGAGAGGGAAGGAGAGGGGCAGCGAGAGAGCACTAGGGAACCCAAGTGCCTAGATAAGTTGCGCGGACAATACATGATAAGGTCACAAGACAGTTCTTGCCTCCTCTACTGTACGAGGTTGCATCCTGGGTCCGGCCAAGAGTGGCTCTTCATCTCAGGCTATAGTTATTTTAGTAAATTCTGTAAAATCATTTCTCCCGGAAAATTTTTTTGGTAATATAGGACCGGTTTCTCTCGAAGACTGAAGTTATTTTATTTCCTGTTTGAAAGTCACGATTCCGAAAATAACGGTTTAGTAAAAATAAGCTATATCGATTTTTTTTACTGAATTTCAACTGGGCACAGTGTGGACTTCTGCGCCCAAGAAGATTCATTTTGAGAAATACAGCAATTGCTTATAATGGTTTGTTACAGTTCAAAACTACTTTAGACAATAGTTTCAAAATTATGTGGTGAACCACTTAGTATACTATATAATAAAATGACGTACCTATAGTATCGTTTAAAAGGTACAGCATGTAATTGCGTGTGTAGTATTGCTGATTGATTTTTGGTCTGCATGTTCTCGTAGTAATAACCACTCTGATCGTTAGTAGCCATAGAACAAGAGATGGTAGTATCACAGTCTAGTATATACAGTCGCGAAGCTCAATACGTAGTAAATATGCAAACAGTAGATAGTTGCTCACCACTAGGATCGCTAATATCGCCTCATTACAGGCAATGCAAAATAGTACCGTCACAGTCTATTGTTTCTAGCACCCTCAAAACTCAAGCTTCGTGACTGTATATAATAGACTGTGGTAGTATTGTGGGAGTTGCGGGTTCGAATCGCAGTCTTTTTTTTCTTTTCTACGTCTATAGTACAGTGAAGGTGTTTCTTGGATATTGAGGACACAGCAAGGAAACCAATAGATAGATACTGTATTTTATAACAGTGCCTCTGTCATATATGCGAAATGTTATCATTGGATGACAATTGTAAAAATTGAATTCTATTCTATTATCTAGTTTTCAGTCGTGTCGGTAGCTCATCTCTGAATAATGTGTGTGAATGTGAAAGACACTTAAAAATAAAGAGCGGGAAGGCAATAGCATCGGTAGGTTAATGTTTTCAATTAAGTGTGTAGGGCGGCTTTCTAAGCCTACAGTTGCGACTCTTCGACAGAGAAAGTTCAAGCAGACTGCGTTATTTTGATGCTGTAGAGCAGGTATGCTCAAAATTGTAAAAGCGCCGATTACACGGATGATGCTGCACTGCATAGCACACATGATGTACGAACTGGGCTCCGCAACTACATTGCAGCACCGCCTGTGGCATCGCTCTGTTACTCTTACAAATATGGATAATAAACTGAATTTGAAAAAGGAAAGAATATACACTGTAATATTCAGTTATTACATTGTGTATGATATTTAATATAGTTATGATATTATTATTATTATTATTATTATTATTATTATTATTATTATTATTATTATTATTATATCATAGAGAATGTTATTTTCATATTCCACAATATATTGCTGTCTGTTCAACATGTGGATTCTTTTCTGCAAGTAATCGGAAATCTATTTTCAACGAATTCACTCAATGCGCAGCTGGCTCAGAAGATGCTCATCTGTTAATCGGGATCTATGTTTGGATTTAACAACTTTCGTTCTCTAAAATAATTCTTCGCACACATGTCGAGGCGAAGGTAGCTAACATAGTCATCTTGGGATATTTCGTTTTGTTAATTTTTTAATACTTCTATGCTTGTCAAGTCATATTCTCTGCATTTAGTTCTGAATTCTACGTTACTTTGTAAATGAATCAACTCGTCCTGTAACTGCACTCTCACGGATTGTACTAAATTTACTATGAAAAGATTAACAAAAAGATTAATATAACTTTCCATACGTCTAAAATCACTAAATCTGTGTTCTGTGAATTCAAATTTGAGTTGTTCCAGTACAGAGATATAATTAACTATATTTTGTTCAGGCAACATACTGTACATCTCTTTACAAGTTCACCATCCATGAAGGGTTTTAGTGTCTTAGCTAATTCCCAACACACTACATAACTTGCTCCTAAACATAGACTCTACATTCTTCGACGCTCTTCAATGTTTGGCCTTTCTTTAAGTGCTTTCAATTCTTGAAACTGTAGTGCTTCTGAAAAATTATTTTATCATAACATGTATTTCTGTTGAAATAAAATCACCACAATAATAATAATAATAATAATAATAATAATAATAATAATAATAATAGTAACAGTAATAATAATAACAACGTTGGTATATGAATACATATTACAGAAAACAGCTTCCCTGTCACTTCGACATGTTCTGGATGGCAGAGCGTATAATGTAATTTTATGTTGCTCAGTAGTATTCCTGACAGTACCTTACAACATACTAAACACTTTACTGAACGTAAAACAATTAATAGTCTTTCTCCCACACTGTACGAAATGTTCGTTTGCTTACAGAAGATTTTGACTGTGTCATTGTCCCGCACTGTTCGTACGTTACTAAGTATTTGAACTGCCTTCCGCAGTCATCCGTCGAGTTTCGAACGAGGAACAGCACGCTCAACATTCGAAGGTTGCGATTACAGAACGTAATCGGGAGTCAGAGAATGAGCATACCTGCTGTACAGGCTAAATGATCATTATCCTTCAGGAAAGCGTGGCCTGGGCATCAAATTCTAAATGCGAAATCAGCAACATAGAAAGGTACATGTAAATAGTATGAAACAAGAGTTCAAAGAAACCGCACATGCTGCTTCTCAGTGAAGAGACTGTCGCTTTTTCCTAGAGAGATACAAAAGCCAGTTGCGTAGTAGTGAAGGAGTGTGAGAGGAGAGTTTCCTGAATTACGTTTTTAATCTTATGGTACTAAAAGCAACTAATTTGTTACTTTAAATTGTTATGCTAAATAACCATCAGATGTTTCACAGAATTTTGAGATATAGCTTAAAGCAGACGTTGGATTATTTTTTCGAAAGAATGAATGATACAAATAGTTACAAAATCCGGAAATGTCTTAATATTATATCATGAGAAAGTGTAGCCTACGCCAAATGTTTGTAGGTACCTGCATTTTGTCCGGGTCCCACCCCGGACGTGAGTTTTGTATATTTTCAACATATATTTTTTTCATTTTTTCTCAGCAAATATCAAAGATATCTGCATGAAATTTTTATGTAGATTTAAGTACAATATGTAAATAAATATTGAGAAGTGCATTCAAGTTGGAAAAGTAGTTTGATCACAATAAAAATGTTAATTTTCAATAAAAATTAAATAAAATTAAGAACAATGTCGCATTCAAGTACCAATATGTCTCGATATATTAATCACATAGGAGAATTTGTCATTTCATTGTATCAAGAATGAGGAGGAAATTATAATATGCCTAAAAATTACTAATACTAAGATCATTATAATATGGAAAATTAATTTAAAAATTTATTAAATTTTTTAATTTGTAATTATGATATTTCATTAATTAATTTTTCATGTATATTCATCTCAATAGTAATAACTTTTAGGCATTTTATAATTTTCTCCGCATTCTTGATTCAAGGAAATGATAAATTCTCCTATATGATTAATACATCCAGAGATATTGATACTTGAATGCGACATTGTTTTTAATTTAATTTTATTTTTTTAAATTTTTATTGTGATCAAACTACTTTCTCAACTTCAATATACTTTTCAATATTTATTCACTGTACTATTTTAAATCTACATAAAATTTCATGCAGATATCGTCGATATTTCCAAAGGAAAAAATTGAAAGTATATATGTTGAAAATCTAGAAAACTCACGTCCAAGTCTCATTAACATTAGTTCTGTGGAACTAAAAAGAAATATTTTCAAACTGACAAGATTGGAACAATGAACAATATACCTATTGTGTCTCATTCTATAAATTTCTTGTAGGTTACTGTACCTCGCTGTTAGTATATTTCTGAGAAGGACAGGAAGATCAAAATCATCATAAGTCTCGTGTTATGTTATGATGTATGTGAACAGAGTTAAATCTTCAGCAATGTGGAGTGGAACATTCCTGATAAGACACTATATTTTCTGTTTCGTATTAAAAAAATGATTAGATTACGGTAAAACAGAATAAATAATGGAAATTATTCAATTTTATAGGTATATTTTTTATCATTGTACGTATTATGCTGCATATAGCAAATTTAAAGTAACGCTATATTGAGTGACTATTTGCGAAATTTTCACGACCACATGTAGGCCTACTGTATTTCTTTAGCAATGTCACTATATCCAGGCTGTCAGAATTCTTTACTTTTTAGAATTCTCTACGCCAATAATATAATAAGTCAATAACACAAATTAATGAAGAGTGTTTTCAATTTATATCAAGTCTAATCTGAACTCTCAACTAAAAACCTGATGCGATGAGCAACCGAGGTAAGTAGGTATTGAAAACTGTCTAATAACCACCACGAGGTTCTCGTAGTAGCCTACAGTAAATCACTCTTGAGCAGATATAACTTCTTAAAGACTATAACATAATACATTCATTCTAGGCCACCGGCGTAGCTCAGTCTGTTAAGGCGCTTGCCTGCCGATCGGAAGTTGCGTTGGGGCGCGGGTTCGATCCCCGCTTGGGCTGATTACCTGGTTGGGTTTTTTCCGAGGTTTTCCCCAACCGTAATGTGAATACAAGGTAATCTATGGCGATTCCTCGGCCTCATCTCGCCAAATATCATCTCGCTATCACCAATCTCATCGACGCTAAATAACCTAGTAGTTGATACAGCGTCGTTAAATAACCAACTAAAATAAAATACATTCATTCTTCAAAGTAATTCATGAATTTACCTTCAAATTCCAACATTTTAAATTTAGAATAATTATCGACTCAACATAGTATTTATTAGTTCTATAGATAATGTCATTTCTAATGCAAATTTGGAGGTATGATGTGCATGTCGTTTAATTTTTTATTGTTTTTCACAAGGAGAATTCAAGAATAAGATTAGCTTGATTTTGGACCGTCTTAATCGCCGGGAAAGATCCGGAAATCAATCTTACAGAAGGCTGGGTAGACTTCGGGGCTGTACTAACGAGAATGCTCCCGTCGTGACCACTTGGGATTGAACCCCGGACCTTTCAGTCTCTAGTCAGTTGCAGTAGCAACTGAGCTACCGACCGGCACTTATTACTTTTAATTATTATATTTTATGTTTATTTCTTGATTAATTAATTGATTAGATACTTAATTTGAAGTTCGTCCTCAGAAAAATATGTGTGGGCCAATTCAGATAAAAGACACGTGAAATAGTAATATGCGTTACAAGAGCGGTATATTGAAGTTTTCATGTTCGAGGAAAAGTTTGAAAAAGCGAAACGTAGTTGAGCTTTTTTAATTTCCGAGAATTGAAAGAAAACATACCGCTCGTGTATCGTACATTATTTTGTGCGAAGATCGTTTATTACATACCTGAAAGAGGAATTTCTAATTAATTGCAATGAAATCTCCATCTTGGTTTCTGTTCAATGACGGCAAATTTTCAAAACAAAAATATTTATCTTCAACATTGTTGCTTTAAAATGTTTTCTGTGTTTACTATACTCTAGCAGGCCGTGATATACGTCTGTCTTTTTTTTTTCCCCCAGTTTATGATGAGTCTGGAATCTTGTTGATTTTTTCACGGCTTCCTTAATGTTACTTGCATCACGAATGCAGTAACTTTAGTGGAGTTGTAGAGTTTACTTAATTTTTGCAAATATTTAAAAACAATAATTAACAGTGCAATTTAGGTGAAATTGCAGTGGTAAGTTTCCAATTTATAATTATTACTATATTGAACGTCTCTAAAATAATATGTTAAAAGCCTAATGCAGTAAAATCAATATGTCACTTAAGCGGTAAGAAGAGGGAAATTGTTATGTCTGTTAGGTTGGGAATACTGAATGTGGAATTTTAGAGTTTCCGCGGATTGGTTTTGTGCAGAAACCAAGCAAATACGCACGATCTCGCACAAACGATTTTTTCGGTACGGTGGACCTAATACATGTATAGTATAGCTAGAAGGATGTTTCTAAATCGATTTGTATTATAATGTTACAATACTTAATTTTTACAGTTAATATAGCCTAATCAAAAGTAAAATTGAGGAACGTGAAAGTTACGTAGCGTAACCGTTTCTATGTTCCAATTAAGTGTAAGTCTTAATAAAGAATATTCTGTTACATCACACTCCTTGATATGTGCTGGTTAGTAAGCAGCTGAAGTCCCCACGTACAAGCCATGAAAACGCGGCGAGGCAGGAGTGTTGAACTTTCTTCTGAAGTGACCTCGGCGATTGAAGGAAGTTGGTGCTGCTGCAACGAGAAAGAGTTTTGCAAAGGAATCTTACTAGAGGACCGCATGGGTGTCAGAGCCGTTCGAAAGTTACAATCGCGAAGTAACATAACAGTTTAAGTACGTAGTTACTGAAGATAGAATTTCTCGATTATACATCTTGATTACACACCTTTTAACACTGTATCACTTCGGAATTTGTATGATAAGACTTTCTTGTGTTAAATTCAAGAAATTAAATTACAACATCGCATACAGAACAAATAACACTCTACAAAAAACATCTCAACACACAAACAACACAAACAAACAAATGCAACCACACAGGCGTATACAAACTCAAAACCTGCAACAACTTCTACATAGGGCAGACAGGCAGATCATTTCAAACACGTTACAAAGAACACATTCCAGCCATAACAAAATTACAAAACACCTCCACATATGCAGAACACATCACAAATGCTAACCACACCCACAGAGACATCAACACAGACATGGAAATACTACACATCCAACCAAAAAGCCAGAAACTAAACACACTAGAACAATATTAAATATACAGACACGCGAAAACACACCCCAACGAAATTCTCAACACACAATTCAATTTCAGAACACACTCTCATTGACTCTACATTATACCACACGAACACATTCTCACAGGAAACAAAACAAGATGCACCAAGACCAACAACGACCAGTTCTGAGGATGACCCATAAATAGATCGAAACATGTAAACAAGGTACAGTTACCCTTAAAAGGAATGAGACGACTCTTGGTCGTCGGAAGTTGAAGTTCTACGGCGTGGTTCACTCGATATCGACGTAACAATAAGTACCATGCAAATACAACAAGAATTGTTACAAGGACCACAACAAGGACAAGGACCAGAATAAGGATCACGCAGAAGATAGCCATTTAAGGCCAAGATTTCACAACATAGCTCGTCACAAAATATCATTGCTTCTCTGTACTGAATGGCAAATGCCTGCTATGGGATCTACATTCTGGACTGCTGCTGTTACTGTCTTGTCTCGGTAGCTCATATAGTAGCGTGTCGGTTCAACTGTATAACCGAAACGTGTCGTGTTCGATCCCAGGTAAAACTTTTTTTAATTGAGGTGTAATTAATTTGTTCAGAGTTCCTCGACTGTCTAATTTGTCGTAAAATACGGAATAATTTATGCCCAATTTCTGGGTCTTACAAGTGGGCTGAACCTCGTCAAAAAAATCTTACTTGGAAGTTAAAAGTATTCTCTCGGAACTTTTCCGTAAAAGTAAATTAAATTCACTCCTTGAAACTGGAAACCTTAGTCGTAGAATAATTTTCCCACCAGCATACAAGCTGACGTAGCACAATCATTGATATAAGTTTTGTACACAGAATTAGACTGAATTTCTGTTCGACAGAATCTATAATCAATGGCTTGTCTGAACATGATAAACAAATCCTAAGTGTTTCCAATGTCACTGAACAATTTCAAAATATTAATTTAATAACTAAAAAAGGGTCGTAAGTGCTGTATCTAGTGATTATTTACATTTATATCTACAAAATGAATCTTGGAAAAGCGTATATGATACTGGTACTACGATATTAAGAGTAAATGTTTTGTATTTTTCACTTAATTTCAGAACCACTTCAGTGGATGTTCTTCACTCAATGTTATGAAAAAATTCAAAAGTAAAAAAATGTAGATAAGACAGGGACTTAAAAATCTCATGCATTAAAAAGAAGAATCTATATGTAATGAGTTGCAATGTAATGATCCTCATGTTCTTAAATACTACAAGAAGTGCAGTGTAATTTATAAAAAATTATGAAAGATGGAAATAGCATACATTTTAATAGAAAAGTACAAAATTCAGATAATGCAGTTAAAGCTAATCGGAATATTATTAAAGTTAAACTTGTAGATATCCTAAGAAATAAAATATTTTTTCATTAAAACCAGTGATTATAAAGTAGAGGATCCCAAATCTATTGCAAATTCTTTTAACGTCTTATAGTATATAGTACAGAAATATTATTGACAACTTAAACATTCAAGATTTTACAAAATACACTGCAATTGGTTACTTAACAGATGCATTTAATAATTAGTATTAATATATGTAATTAGTCAATAACTGCAACAGTGCTTTTTCATTCAATCATAACATGAATAAAATTGAATGCACATTAAATTAAACACTATTGCAAACACGTGGATAAAATAGTTAAAATCAACTGAAGGAGTGAGAATGAAATAATCCAAAGCCACACTTTTAATAAAAATTGTTTTGTACGAGTGGTGTAAATGAATTCATTCGATTAACGTTTATAATATTATAACTTGTAATTTTGTATTGTCTGTGATCATTAACACTTAATCTGAGGAGTTTGTAAAACTCTATGTCAACGTTACTTAGCTATTTCAACGTTATTTATACAAAAAAAAAACGTTGATGTAGACTAAGAATCGAACTCGCTCTCTTCTACACAACATGCAAAAGTCTTAGCGTCTGAGCTATTGAAATGACACGAAAGCTTGCCTTTCTGTGCGGAGTGTCGATCTAGTCATGAAGGTCCATTGTCGATTTAACTACACGGATTATGTATATGTTTACCTTTTATTTACGTAATATTATCATATTTTTTGCAATTTTTGAAGTGAATTTCGGAACGATGCTAGGAACAAACCAAATAGCCTGCATTTAAGTAACTCAATATTCGTTATCTTGTGTATCAGTGCTCTGGTTTCCGATCATGCGCAGTGTCTTACATCCGAGACTTAGGAATTTTCAATCGACTCATTCTTTTCCAGGGAAACTTTACGTTAGAATTTAACACAAGAAAGTTTTATCATACAAATTCCGTAGAATTTCTCATGGGGTGTTCATGACAAAATAAGTAGGTGATTGCAAATTCATAGAGTATGACTTGCCTAATAACAAGCATATTTAATTTCTAAAAACTTAATAGTAGCTAGTAGGTGTGAATATAGAAGATACATCTGCGATACATTTGAAATAAATAACACAATATATAATTTCACAACAAAAATCCTGTAATTCTCCGTTTCTGCATTCAATAAAATTACTAAATGTTTTCCCTTTAAAATACTGTAAAGAGTGAGTAGCGACATCAAATAGATTATGTTTCCTAGAAATGTTTTCAGCACACTAAGTATCTGCGATGAGTTGATGGCATTCCATTGCATACTCGTATCAATAAATATTTCTTTGAAATTTGCATTATTCTTTCATGCGAAATCAATTTACTTAAACCAATAGTCCGTTCTATGTACCTTACTATGAGCAAACTTACTAATAACCTTCTAATTGAAATATGGAAATTCAGGGTTAAGTTCTTTCTTATAGAAGGTATTACTAATGCTGAGTCTTCCTGTAGTCATCGTTTTTCCAAGAAAAAGTATTTATTTCCTTCGGTGTAGACAAGCGGCCCGTGTGGCGTGGGTCGTATAAATGAACCTAAAAAGGAGAGGTTAAACTAAGGTAAAGAAAGAAAGAAGTGTAGACAAGCAACGATTATTGTCTGAAGATGTCTTAGGGATCGTAATGAACAGTTTTAATACGGCTTTAAGTAAACTGTAATATTGGTTTATTTCTAGAACTTAAATAAAATTACAGCCCAGACACAATGGTGATAGATTAACACGGAGCGCTGAAATGCGATAAGAATCGCACGTTACAATGACTATGTAAACTTTACAATGAAAAGGTTGCTAAGAACTAACTGAAGTTATAACCTGAGACCAAGTTAACGCAAAGCCCTGTTTGGCCGGGACAGTTTCGGTTTTCAGAGTCGTGTCCCTTTGTCCCCTCCAGATTCGGCCGGGACGCTTGGATGTTCCGGTTTTTGCAAGTCAAATGAAATAACCAATGATTTCAGATTGTAAATGAAATTGCTTAACTTTCAACACTAGTGAATAGTTATGAAGTGTAGGCAAGGTTAGCACGTTAGCATTAGGTTGAATCTTCTTCTTCTTCTTCTTCTTCTTCTTCTTCTTCTTCTCATTATACTAGGCCTGCAGCCTGTTCCATCCAGAAATTAGTAGTCTCTTCATCTCTTTTTCGGTTTTCCAGGCGATCTCTTTCCCTCCATAGGTAAACTGTCCTTTGCTACGCGTACAATTCTAGCCAATGCCATGCGGGATACATGTTGGTTCCATTCGTCAATCCACGCAGTTACCTGTTGCTTGGATATTTAACTGTCTTCTAATCTCTTCACTTTTAACCTTGTCCCTTCTAGTTTAATGCACGATTTCTCTTAAAATACTCATCTCATTTGTCTCTAAAATCCGTTTCATTCTAGAAGTATCCCATCTTGTCTCAGAAGCATAGGTCGATACTGGGCTATTAATGCTTTATAGATTCTTGTCTTAGTATCATTATTTAAGTATTTATTTTTTCAAATAATATCATCCATGTAGCCCACTATTCTCGCTGCTTTATTGGCCTGATGTACGACTTCATTCTGCAGTGCTTCCCAACTGGTTATGTCAACACCTAGATATGTTATTGCCATTACTTGTTTAATCATTTTCTTTTCTAAGTCTAACTTAATGTTAAGCGCAGTTTACTTATAATCATTAATTTGGTTTTCGTTAGTGATATTTTCATATTGTACTTTCGGCAACCAAGACAGAATCTATATAATAATCTCTGCAAGTCATCCTCAGTATCCGCCATCAAAACAACAACATCAGCGTAGCATACTACACTAAGGTTTTTATCACCCATTCTGTATCCGTCTTTAGGTCTGATGTATTTTATGATTTTTCATTATTAAATTGAACAGCAGTGGACTTAAGGAATCTCCTGACGGACTCCTCTTCTGATTGGTATTTGTTTTTTGACAATTTCTCGTCCACTTTTATCCTGTTAAAATTACTTGTCATAATTTCTTCTTCACTTTATTATTGTCATTATTAAGTGTAATTAGTTACCACTGCCACCGGGTATATACCCATTGCAGTGTGAATAAATACATTCATACCAGTAAAAATGTCACTAATAAGTAAAATCAACCCATTCGCCACATTATTCTCTTTTAAGATATTTAAAACATCTTTTAAGTTGCAGCTTATTAAAAACCTTTCCGAGGTCAATAAAATATAAAAATGCAGATTTATTGTATTCAATAGCTTTTTCTATTACCTGTTTAATTATAAAAATAGCATTTATACAAGATCTACACCTCCGAAATCCTTGTTGTTCATCTTGGAGACAAATTATTTCTGATAGCGTTTGATGGATTAATTTTGTTGTAATTTTCAATACAGTATTAAGTAAATTTATTGGTCTGTAATTTTCTGGTTTCTGTTTATCTCCCTTCTTGAAAACTGGAATCAAGATGCTAGTTTTCCAGTCTTCTGGCACTTTACTTTTTTTTTTTTTTTAATATTTGTGTAATTAATTTTATTATTTCTGATATAAGTTTATTCCCCACATATTTTATCATTTCATTAGTTATACTGTCCTCTCCTGGATATTTCCTATTCCTACGTTTCTTAATACTTGTCATAATTTCTTCTTCAGCGACTTCGAATATCATTTTAGGAGCATTACTATCAATATTATATACATAATGATTTTCTATATTATAGAGGTTTGTAAGATAATAGACCCGTGTACTTTCTTCAATTTTATTTGATATTACAAAATGCTTTACTTCCAATCTTTGATTCCTTATTGTTCTCCATATCTGTCGTTGAGTCATGGGTGAAAAAAGTCGTGTCATGACGTACCATTTCATGACATAACAATATTTCGCGCATTTCAAGTGAACCCAATTACACTAGTAAAATTCTATCTTGTTAGATATGCCACTCATGCATTCAATAATATAATATGACATTGCTTGATCGGTTTCAGAATCATAAGATTATTCGCCTTTTCATGACTCCTAAGTTGATACTCCTGTAAGTGTGGAAGCATAGAAGAAGCAAGAAGCAGTTATGGCCGCATGTAGAATAATATTTGTACATTATCGGAAAAATTACCTAGAGGGAGGGACTCTTGCGGTAGTTACTCATTTGGTCCCAACGTCGACTCTTACCTAAGGTAGAGGCATTAGAATGGAAGGATAATGTTGATTGCAGCGATGGCAAGTGGAAGTAGCTATTTGACGTAAGAGTGGCTTTCTGTTTTATGTATAAGTTTAAAGGTTTTAATGATGTGTGTAATAAATTTTTCTCGCGCTGAAAGTATTTAATTTCATCGAATGATATTCTTGAGCCTATCCTTGAGTACATCATTATTAATAAATAGGAAATATAGCAACATAGGAAATACATTTAGTGATTGGGAGAGCAAAATGAGAAGTGTGACAAGTGAAAGTAACGAACTGAGAGGGACGATATCAACAAAATTAAACAGAATCACCAGTGAGGAGCAACGTAAGAAAGAGAAGAGTAGTGACATAGTGATCGGAAGAGCGAAATGAGGAGTGTATGGGAAGAAACAATGAGGAAAGGTGTTTGGTGCGGTAGACGAGACAGAGAATTGGATTCTGGGAGAAGTAGGAAAATTAACTGAAGCAAATATTTGTGACACTGGGAATAGCATATTAAGTGCTTTGAAAGAGACTGAGAATATTGAGAGCAGAATACTAAGTGGTTGTGGAAGTGGCGATGAAAGAGACTGAGAATATTGGGAGTAGAACACTAAGTGGTTGTGGAAGTGGCGATGAAAGAGACTGTGAATATTGGGAGTAGAACACTAAGTGGTTGTGGAAGTGGCGATGAAAGAGACTGAGAATATTGGGAGTAGAACACTAAGTGGTTGTGGAAGTGGCGATGAAAGAGACTGAGAATACTGAGAGTAGAATACTAAGTGGTTGTGGAAGTGGCGATGAAAGAGACTAAGAATATTGAGAGCAGAATACTAAGTGGTTGTGGAAGTGGCGATGAAAGAGACTGAGAATATTGGGAGTAGAACACTAAGTGGTTGTGGAAGTGGCGATGAAAGAGACTGAGAATACTGAGAGTAGAATACTAAGTGGTTGTGGAAGTGGCGATGAAAGAGACTGAGAATATTGAGAGTAGAATACTAAGTGGTTGTGGAAGTGGCGATGAAAGAGGCTGAGAATACTGAGAGCAGAATACTAAGTGGTTGTGGAAGTGGCGATGAAAGAGACTGAGAATACTGAGAGCAGAATACTAAGTGGTTGTGGAAGTGGCGATGAAAGAGGCTGAGAATATTGAGAGCAGAATACTAAGTGGTTGTGGAAGTGGCGATGAAAGAGACTGAGAATATTGAGAGCAGAATACTAAGTGGTTGTGGAAGTGGCGATGAAAGAGACTGAGAATATTGAGAGCAGAATACTAAGTGGTTGTGGAAGTGGCGATGAAAGACACTGAGAATACTGAGAGCAGAATACTAAGTGGTTGTGGAAGTGGCGATGAAAGAGACTGAGAATACTGAGAGCAGAATACTAAGTGGTTGTGGAAGTGGCGATGAAAGAGGCTGAGAATATTGAGAGCAGAATACTAAGTGGTTGTGGAAGTGGCGATGAAAGAGACTGAGAATATTGAGAGCAGAATAGTAAGTGGTTGTGGAAGTGGCGATGAAAGAGACTGAGAATACTGAGAGCAGAATGCTAAGTGGTTGTGGAAGTGGCGATGAAAGAGACTGAGAATATTGAGAGTAGAATACTAAGTGGTTGTGGAAGTGGCGATGAAAGAGACTGAGAATATTGAGAGCAGAATACTAAGTGGTTGTGGAAGTGGCGATGAAAGAGACTGAGAATACTGAGAGCAGAATGCTAAGTGGTTGTGGAAGTGGCGATGAAAGAGACTGAGAATACTGAGAGCAGAATGCTAAGTGGTTGTGGAAGTGGCGATGAAAGAGACTGAGAATACTGAGAGTAAAATTCTAAGTGGTTGTGGAAGTGGCGATGAAAGAGACTGAGAATACTGAGAGCAGAATACTAAGTGGTTGTGGAAGTGGCGATGAAAGAGACTGAGAATACTGAGAGCAGAATACAAAGTGGTTGTGGAAGTGGCGATGAAAGAGGGTGAGAAAAGTGACAGAATAAATAAAGAGAATAAAGTGACAAGTGAGAGAAGTAAGTACAAATAATAATGCAAGGTGGACATTGGGACAAGGTACTAAAGAAGATAGGTACATAATAGTAAGCAAGGAGGGAATGATAAAAAAGATAAGAGAGGAAGGATAAAGAGGAACGGGTGAATAAATTAAACAATACAAAAATATTTAAAAGCTAAAGATGAAGTGGTTACTAGAATAAACATCTACGACAGTAAGTTATAGATACTGAATATGAATGATAGGAAGTGGGAGATAAAACTGTAGTAGAGCAGACAGTATAGAATAATATTAGGATAAGAACTGAAGTAGAGAGTGTAGATAATATTTAAAGGTTAAGGGATGGGAGTATAACGGACTAATTAAGGAGAAAATAGAAAGGTAAATTATCAAATGATAGATGAAGGAGAATACCACTAGATTGGAATAGCGGTAAAGGTGGAGAACTATAAGAGAAGATGTTTTAATGTAGTATGAGAATTGAATAAGGAAGTATTAAAATGAAACCAATATAATAGTAGGCTATATTACCATACAAGTTTGGGAAGTGCTTTTTACAAAATCAGAAAGAATAGTTATTAATATCTACAATAAGTAGATAGAACATAACAGAACAGAACATGTAATACAGAATAATACATCAGAGTACCGAATATAATTACTACAATAGAAATAGATATAAAATAATACATCAATATAAAAAGAGGATACAGTAATATTAACAGAATTTGAGGACCGAATGAGCAGGGCTCGAGGAAATGTTTTAAAAACGAGCAGAGCGAATTTTTCAATTTCGAAATTTTGTAATGCACTTCACAAACGTGTACTACATTCTTTGCACGATCATATTATTTTTTTTAAATTGCAAATACAATATATTTTGCATAGAAAATTTAGAGCAATATTATTCCAAAGCCTTCGCAAACTGCACTGTAATGGTAACTAAGCAACAATAAATGCACTGTAATGGTTCTATTTCAGTATAGTTTTATATTATGAAGAATGGTTTCCCTAGTAACAAGTTTCTGTGTGAGAATTATAACTTTCAAGGTCTAACAACAGTAGCTGTAAATACAACAAACACACGATCGTGCACTGTTACATTGGCACCATGTACAGAAATGTAAGGGTCACCACTATATGGAGCAACTGTGGATAATAAATATCCATATTCATATTCAGTAACTAGGAAATACTTTAAATTAGCATTTTGTAACGTATATTATGCTTTCTCTGCATTTATAGCCTTAGTAAGTTAAAGACAAAATTGGTATAGGTCTGACAAAGAATCAAACCAGCAACATTCAACGTGTCAATTGTCAGCTAACACCCTGATATATTTTAAATAGTTACCATAACCCTATCATATTATAATGTTGGAAACGATATGAATGACATTTTAAAGCAGAACTGTCATCTGTGAATGGATACTTGCCCACCTTCAACTTTTTAAATGGACAGCAGACCTTTCCATGGCCTTCCGAACTCCAGCAGGTAACTGGATGCAGTAGGCCTACATAACAACGGTTGTGTTTCCAATGTCACATTGTGTACTGTTTACTAAGTCTACAGTTGTAATTCAGTAATGTTGTTTAGAATTCATGCTCTGTTAAGCGTTTTTCAAATCTGCACTCCTGGTAAGAAATAAAACTCTTGAGTTCAAATTCTCCCACATCACTGTATTAGATGATACGAGTATAGTATTGAAATCGACACCGGGACATGATAAGAAAGCGTGGCAATGGATGTCACAAGGGTTACACACATTTTTTCATTCGTTTTGCAACGATTCATTTTCTTTATCTTATTGTGAATCATATACCTATTTATAGTTTATTTTGTTCAACCATTATTCAAAATACATAATATAGACTAAGTGAAATAATTTAATATGCGTCCAAGAAAGAACATGTAGTTTCTTTTTCTGGATTGCACACATGAGACATTTACAATTCCAAAGTATATAGGCTATGAAACCAAATGCATGCGTGTGCCGTAGCTTACAGTAAGAATTTTACCGTGGGGGTAAGTGAGCTTGCTAGCTATAAGTGAAAGCATAGCGTGGGAGGATAACTTCCCAGTCCAATTTTTTTCTTCCCCTGACTCGCAGGTAGGTTTTACGAGACAAAGAATGGCCTATAAAACGTTTTGCCTTTCATTTATACATTGTATCATATTAGTAATATACTTCCATGTAATTAAATTCGCACAAGTGTACTGCACATAAAATACTTGTACGTGTATTTTGATCTCCACTGATATTGTTTTTATATACACTTAAGTCGGCATTTAAAAGCAATGCAAATGTTAAAATTAAGTTAATTGTTTTTAATGAGACAATGAGTAAATTTCTATCATTTAGACTTTGTTTCAGTGGCTCCCCCAAACGTAAAATACGGGTTTAAAACTAATCGGTGCGGTGTTATTCTCTAAAAATTAAGGGATTTGTAGTTCTCCTTTACCTGTCTGTGTCTGGAGAGGATACAACTATGATTAAAGTGAAAATAATTTCTGTATTTAATAATTAATTTATCTCAGAAAAGGTTTTCTTTGGCACTGACTCCAACATCTAATTTTAAAGTTAATTTTATGCAACACGAAATGATCACGAAGAAGATTATCTGCCGAACCTTGAAGTGGATCGTCGTTGTGTACTTTTTATTTAAAATGAAGACCCGATAATTGTTACTACAATTTATTATATTTGAATCATTCTCGGGTAAATTGAGTCCTAGGTACTGAACATGATGAAAATGAGGCCGATGGTTTAGGATAAATCGCTATACACTGGCAGTAGCATGCACAGAACAACTTCCTCCGTATCAGGGATGTTACAACTTGTACTTTTCTTGAAAATCTCGATATATTTCATATAATAAGAAATTAGAGCAACTTTTCTTAATTCAACGCTAAAGGCTAACTCATATCCGGGTAGTGATTAGCACACTTAGCTCTCTTACTACTCGTTTACATAAGAGTGAACGTTGATGCACAATTTAACAGAGCAGATTGGTACACATTAACAGTGCGTAACTTTGTACAACTAATATCAACCATAAAAGTTTAACATGGAAGAAGTGATTCATACTTGAAGATCTGAGTAGGAGAAAAGTACGAGTATATGAGTGACACATTGGATAAATGGAAGGCACTCACTGGACATCAACGATTAATCCAAGGAAACTTGTAACAGAGATACCTACGACAGAAAACATTATTTCAGGAAGAATCCTGAAAACACAATAGATATTCTACAAATATTTATGTTGCCAATAAAGTTAAACAAATTTAATCCTTTGGTCTTCCGACCACTTCATCTTGCCGAATCAATGCTGGCTCAGTTTTCTGTATTAACTCGACAACTGTACTGAACCAGACCTGTTTACACAAGGAGAATAAGTGGTGAACTCCATCTCCAAATGAAATATTCGGTAGTGGTACAAGGAGAGTGGTGAAGTTATTATCCAGAAGTGTTAAGTACTCCACTGTTGATCTTCTCAACTACTATTATTACGGTGCCTGCAAAGACTAAACTACCGGCGCACAGTGAGGTATTTGCAGTGAAAAGTTGGCCAAATTTCCATTTTGCAAAATTTACCACTTCTCAACAACAACGCATGCCTATTACAATAAAGGGTCTACGAACTAAAATACAATGATATATTTGTGCCAGAGCTACGTGCCACGCTGAGCTATGAGTTTAAATTTAGCATTTCCTTAGAATCTCGTGTTATCTCTCGACGTGTTTGGAGTTTGCTCTACACAAACAGTTGTACTTTTTTATTTGAAATATACGAAGGTTTTGTTGTGGATATTTCAGAACGCGGTATGTTAATGACCCCTACATTACTTTTTTACAATAAATAATACTAAATTTTGATATATATATATATATATATATATATATATATATATGAGGCATAGAAATGCCAGAAATGTTTTGCTAGTTTGACTATTTCGTTATACTTCTAAGTTTTTCTAAGTGCTGAAGTTCACTTCAAATTAAAGTACACTTATCTGAGAAGATACCCCATACAAATGAATAGTCCACTGCAAGAATGATGGATGTCATTTGGAATACATTTTGCAGGAGAAGCAATTGAAAGTTTGAAATGCTTAGCGCTCATAGCTTAACTGTGATTTTCCGATCATTACTGGACAATGACTATCAGTGTTAATGCCATATAACTCTCTATGTACATTCTATATGTCTTAAGCTATGCATTGACAGTCTTGGTTCATTTTCGACAAGAAAGTGACATCCATCATTCTTGCAGTGGACTCTTCAAATGTAATCGCAGAATGCCGCATATGTATTTTTTTATAATTTTTTTCTCCAAGAAGTGGAATTTTCTGAAAAATACAAAAATGCAAATATTGATTAACTTTATTCCAGGCCCTCAGGTGCCACAATCACATGTCGAAACTATATTTACACTTTAATTGACGCCTCAGGGGGAGCAAATTTTGACAAAAAACTTGAATATATGGAAAAATATCTTCTTGATAAATATTGTAGGGATGACTATCAACAAAAAGATTTTAAGCATACACTATATTTGATAAAGCATCAATTCAAGGTTAGTTGGCTAGCAGTACATAAAAAGTCCATATAAAAATACAACCAATGTCTCAATGAAACAATTACTTTTGCCTGCATCTACAGGAAGTTTGAACAATTGTTGAGTTAAAATGTAATGTGACTATGTATTTAGTTATTTGTTTGTTTGCTTCTTCCTTTGTTTAAATGTTTATTTGTTTATTTATTTATAATCAAATAAATAACAAAATAAATAAATACAGTCACATTGCACATTCCCAATCGTTTATATCAGACACAGCCTTAGTTTTCATAGCTTGGTCAACATTTTCTTCTCATGTTAACCGACAATATCTTTACACCACATTGGTGCTGATTACCTTGCAGTTTTATGCCGCTTGTAAAGGCGCTAAATGCTAAGTCGAGTTGGGAAAACTTCAAACGTAAGTGCAACTAATGACTTCTGTTTTAAAATATATTGCTTTATAAATTGTTTATTAAAAACTCCAATTGAAATTTTACCACCGAAATGTCGTCCCGAATGCGAGATCTCTGTATGACAACTAGTGCTTTGAGATTTCCCGATCCCAAGTCTCTTCAATATATATATATATATGGATGAAATAATACGCCTTTGGTGTTAGGAGTACAAATTAGGAATTCAAATTTCAAGTTCCATAAGACTAAACACAGTTCTTTTCGCGTACGACCAAGTATTTTATTTTTATTTATTGGGTTATTTTACGACGCTGTATCAACATCTAGGTTATTTAGCGTCTGAATGATATGAAGGTGATAATGCCGGTGAAATGAGTCCGGGGTCCAGCACCGAAAGTTACCCAGCATTTGCTCGTATTGGGTTGAGGGAAAACCCCGTCAAAACCTCAACCAGGTAACTTGCCCCGACCGAGATTCGAACCCGGGCCACCTGGTTTCACAGCCAGACGCGCTGACCGTTACTCCACAGGTGTGGACCACGACCAAGTATTAGTTGCAAACTCCGAAGACAATTTACAAATGGGTATATTTAAACTAAATAAAATCATAGAAGAACATGGCATGAAGATTTCACCGGGGGGGGGGGGGGAAATAATGGCATTTGAAGGTACAAACCCAATCCGAAGCAAAATTGTTGTTGAAAAGGTGATTTTAGAACAAATAAATTCATTTTCATACTTACATACATACATACTCATTCATATCATACGAAGGAGAGAATGATGTAAGCAGAAAAATTAACAAATTTTTACAAATATTAGGACTGCTAAACCATACCCTAAAACCAAGTTTAGTACAGAAACATTCCAGAATAACGCTATATAAAACCCTTGCACTACCAAATCTCCTTTATGTAAGCGAAATTTGGGTTCTGAAACAAAGAGATATCAGCAGATTAAGAGCAGCTGAAATGACATACCCGAGACGAACTTCAGGATACACACTTCTGGACCACAAGAGGAACGACGATATACTGCAGGAACTCAACATGCAACCATTAGAAGAAAAAATTACAGAATACAGAAACAGATAGCTTGAACACATTTCTCGTATGGAAGCTGACCAGACACTCCAAGAAATGCTAAAATACCACCCTCAAGGACGACGACGACCTGGACGTCCACAGAAACGTCTATTGGATCCTGTATAGCTGGAACCGAAACAGGCCAACAATGGCCTAATTTCGTGCCTGGAATATGATGATGATGATTCATGATGATGATGATGATGATGATGATGATGATGTATAGGATGTCCCAGAACTTCGTAGATCGCTGCAACATGCAATAGAACGCAATGGAGCACATTTTCAGTAATTGTTCCGAAATTCATGTAAGATCCTCTCCATTTCTGTTAAGTACTTGTTCACAAGTTACGTCACACATTATTTGCCTGACTGTAGTGACATGATACGGCCATAGCTGGCCGAGAGACGCCAAGAGTACGGTCCCTTAGGTTTGGCTCGCTGTGTATAAACTATCCTTACAGACTGCACATCCCATTACCTGAAGTTTCTAATCTCACGTACAGTATTACGGAAAAAGGTAAAGTGCTATTGATTGCAAAATTGACTAGATACGTAGTAAATGTAGCCTACACGCCTTTTACGTAACAGTTCTCTATTGCCATATGGGGCGTTCATTATGCAGAAGCTACGCTATTAAAGAGTAATTCAAACAGAGTAAATTATGTTCCTAGTATAAAGTGTAGAAAATTACCTCTGCTTTAATATTGAATCTCGACGAAAATTTAAACATAGTTAACTGAGATTAATAATTCAGTCTCGACGAAAATTTAAACATAGTTAATTGAGATTGATAATTCAGTAAGTTTTTCTTACTATCGACATGTCATCTTTATTGATGACGGTATGTATCCTATGTGTTCTTTCTTTTAGGTTTTCCTTACTGTAGAAATTCAGTTCCCTAATTTGCATACTATGACCGTCGCTGTGGCTCAGTGGATAGCGCGTACGCTTCCCAATTAATCAGCCAGTGATTCGAGTCCCGGCGTGGGCGAAGATTCATTTCCATTACACTGTACTGTGTATTTGCCCCTTGCCATTTTCTTGTTCTGTAACTGCTCCACGGTGGCCCTGCAACGTGCTGACCATAAGGTCATGGAGTCTGGTCCCGGTTCAAGATAGGGCCTATATCTTCCCCTACACCACATTCACTTGTAAATCGCTACAAAAGGCGGGAGTGAAGCAAGATAAAGAAAGAAACTTTGGATACGACATCAGAGATTTATGAGTGCCTGTATTAATATTTTGCGTTTCCTTTAAAACGTTTTGTGGGTTTTATATCCTCTTTTAGAATAAGCTTAAAAATAAAGTATTCTCATAAATATATAATTCTTCTCAGAAGAATTATATATTATTCATATATATAAAAACTGAAGTTAGAATATGCCATTAGGAAAGTTCAGGAAAGCAGAGAGAGTTTGGAACTGGACGGGTTACATCTGCTGCTTATTTATGCGGCTGACGTGAATATATTAGGAGAAAATCCACAAACTATTATTATGGAAAGCACGGGAATATTACTTAAAGCAAGTAAGGAGATAGGTTTGGAAGTAAACCCCGAAAAAAAAAAACAAAGTATATGATTATGTCTCGTGACCAGAACATAGTACGAAATGGAAATATAAAAATTAAAAATTTACCCTTTGAAAAGGTGGAAAAATTAAAGTACCTTGGAGCAACAGTAACAAATATAAATGACAACTCGAGAGGAAAATAAACGCAGAATAAATATGGGAAATGCATGTTATTGCTCGGTTGAGAATCTTTTATCATCCAGTCAATTCTCAAAGAGTCTGAAAGTTAGAATTTATAAAACAATTATATTACCGGTTGTTCTGTATGGTTGTGAATCTTGAACTCTTCACTTTGAGAGAGGAACAGAGGTTAACGATAGAATAACTCTTCTCGGGTTCTCCCTGAAGAAGATGGCAGAGCTAGCCGTCGAAAGTTTGGGAGCAAATCTCCAACTCACCTGGCTGAGAACCCAAGAAGAGTTATTCTACATCAAACGCCGGGAAAGCCTCAAGTATACAGAGGTTAACGATATTCAAAAGTAAGATGCTTAGGAAAATATTTGGGGCTAAGGGGGTTGAAATTACAGGAGAATGGAGAAAATTACACAATGCAGAACTGCACGCATTGTATTCTTCACCTAACATAATTATGAACATTAAATCCAGACGTTTGAAATGGGCAGGGCATGTAGCACATATGGGTGAGTCTAGAAATGCATATAGAGTGTTAGTTGGAAGACCTGAGGGGAAAAGACCTTTGGGAAGACCAAGGCGTAGATGGGAGGATAATATGAAAATGGATTTGAGGGAAGTGGGATATAATGGTAGGGACGGGATTAATCTTTCTCAGGATAGGGACTGATGGCGGTCCTATGTGAGGGCGGCAATGAACTTCGGGTTCCTTAAAAGTCATTTGTATGTAAGTAAGTTAGTAAGTAAACTGAAGTAATAAACTACTATAGGCCTTTATACGGTGCCAGGTCTTTGGGTTTGCATCGTCAATGCCTTTAAATATAGTACACGGAGCAAATACCCTAAAATTTCGCACTATATTGATCACGGTGAAAGTCCTCATAATATTACAATAAATTGTATGTCCCTCTATTGAATAAAAATGTTATAGTTGTGTGTTCCAAATGCAACCAAGCACACGATTTTTAAAGTTACGCTTCTTATGTTCATGTTTTATTATTTTTTTAATGTAACCAGCACGTGACTAAATAAACTTCTACTCTTCATACTTCAGAAGTTCCAGCAGTACATTGTTGACATTGTCATGCAGTAGATGATTGTTACGTGAGGAAACGACGCTGAAACTCGACCTCAAACACGACAGAGACAGTGGAGAAAAATGATAGTGCAGACAGAACTGAACTCACTAGCGTCAGTTTAAATGTAAGGATACGTTTTGAATTCACTTGAAGAAGTGTAGTGCATACATTCGGCTCTATCCATTTAATTTCATAAAATTCTAGTTTGCAGTGAGATTATTTCCTTTCTGTCCCGCAGTCAACAATTCTTAGATCGCTGATTATGGCTAATAGGTTTAGGCCTATTCATTTGTACGTACACATTCTTGCCACTGTCATAAGAAGTTTCCGATCACATTGCGAATTTCTTATTGTAAATTGACCCTGCCTTCTGCAAAACACTGCATCGTCTGTTACCTACGTGGGGATTAATATTTGAGGAGAAAAATTCGCTCCGACGCCGGGGATCGAACCCGGGTCCTTGGTTGTACGTACCAAGCGCTCTGACCACTGAGCTACGCCGAATTCAATATTACAGACAATTCTGTATGACGAATTAATAAAAAAAATCTATAATATTCTCATAGCTAGCAGTGCATATGTCTGTACAGATTACTGTGCACTTAACTGCGGAATCCCGGCCAAATAAGTCACTCAGCTGAGTGCGCTCCTAGTATAATGGCAGTTGATATTGGACATATACGTCAACATATATGCCTAACATGGAGTCAGGCCATAAAGGGAAACATTGAAGGAGGAGAATTCGATCCGGTGCTGTGGATTGAATTCGGCGTAGTTCAGTGGTCAGAGCGCTTGGTACGCAGAACCAAGGACCCGGGTTCGATCCCAGACGCCGGAGCGAATTTTTCTCCTCAAATATTAATTGTCAATATTACAAATATTATTCTGTATGACAAATTAATAAAAAAAAATCTATAATACGTGGAGATTGCTTTTATAAACGCTGCCTTCGATATTTCTCAATATTTATACTTCGCAGAGGCTGAGACCAGAGCTACGCAGTGATTTTAGTAAAAGGATAGTAATTTTATGTTTATACATTACTGTATTGATCTAAATATATGTTCTTGCAAAATAAACAAAATCGAATGAAAATAAAGGCCACTATGCTACGGAAACATATAGTGGTCGACCTTTTTTCTTTTTAAATTGCCTGCCAAACCGTACAGTTGTCAGCATAAATTCAATATGCATATAAAGCATAATCATGTAATTAAAACTAATCCTAATGTTGTGATATACAAGAATATGCATAATAATCACGTTTTAAAAAGTTGAATAGCTACATTTATATAGGCCTAAGTAAATACCTGTTGATTGAAAAAAAATATATATATAATATACAAACATACATACGTAAGTGTTCTGCCCTAGGGTAGGCCTTTCACTACAAACCCAGTATTCTCCAATCTCTCCTATTTTCTGCCTTCGTCTTAGTCTCCGCATATGATCCATATATCTTAATGTCGTCTATCATCTGATACCTTCTTTTGCACCGAACTCTTCTCCCGTTCACCATTCCTTCCAGTGCATCATCCATCAGTAGGAAATTTCTTCTCAGCCAGTGACCCAACCAATTCCTTTTCTTCTTCCTGATTAGTTTCAGCATCGTTCTTTCTTCACCCACTCTTTCCAGCACAGCTTCATTTCTTATTCTGTCTGTCCAGTTCACACGCTTCACTCTTCTCTATTTCTTCTCTTTCTCTTCTTCTTCATTTCAAATGCTTCTAGTCGCTTCTCTTCACTTCGTCGTAATGTCCATGTTTCTGTCCCATACAATGCTACACTTCACACAAAGTACTTCACTAATCTCTTCCTTAGTTCTTTTTTTTTTAATTTATTGAGTATACCTGAACGAATAAATCTTATATCTGGGGGCTATAAAATAACAGATACATATAGCCTACTGTATGTTGTACAATATAATTTAACAAATCAAGAAAATACAATCTGTGAAAAAAATACAATATGACAATAATTCTTTGGTGAGCGGACAAAAAAAATTAAGTCACTCTATGCAAAATTTACAAAGATTTAAACAACTGCTCTAAATCCGAAAAGTGACATGTTTCGACTATTTCATGATTTTCTTTATTGTTGACGCCACTGGTTTAGACTTTCTGTTTTAGGAAACGGGTTTAATGAAGGAATATAAAATTACATTTTGTGATATAACATTTTAATGACTTAAGCCCTTTTGCCCGCCCACCGGAGAATTAAGAAAAGAAAATAAATAAGAACAGTAAGGTATCAGTAACATTAAAGTTTAGAAAGAAAGAAGAAAAAGTTTGAAACCATTCAATAAATAAACCAACCGAGAATTAAAATAAATAATCTTCCCTAAAATGTGTTTTTTTTTTTTTTTTTACATTTCTTAAAACACTGGAAATTTGGTAAAACTTTGTATTCTGAAGGAAGTTCGTTATAAGTTGTTATTAGAAAATGCTTAATCGCTTTCGTACCATAAGTTACTGAGCCATGCTGAGAAAAGAAAAATACATTTTCTTTTGTCTTGAAGAATAAGTATGTATTATATATTTTTATTAAACTGAAATATAATATTGCTATATATTTAATTGTTAATAACTTTATACATGAAAATATCAACACCTAATTTGATAATTAATTCAACTGGTAGAACGAAAGAAAATTTATATAGATATTTAATTGGAGTCAAATAATGAAAACCTAACAGGTTTCTTAAAGCTCTATTTTAAATAATTTGTAAAGGTCTCAAAGCAGTCTTCTTGTTATGTCCTCAAATAAATGACGTATACATTAAATGAAGGGCTGAGAGCCATAGTGGGCCAAGTGCCATTTTCATGAAAGTAAGAAAACTTGAGGTGAAGTTAAATAAAATAATTAATTGAATACATATTAATAAGTAATTATGAATTTAATATACCGTATAAAAAAACTATTGTTGAAATTATGTATGACATAAAAGGGAAAAAACATACACTACCGGTCAAAAGTTTTCGATCACCTATCACAACTATGGATTTGTGGTTAAAACAGGGATTTCGTTTTGAATATTCTATCATATCATAATGCTAGAGAGACAAAATATTTATTTTGTTGGTCTATTTGGTTATTCCGATGTGTTTGTACATTGAAATAAAGTATGTAGGTGTTTTCATAACTGATCGAAAACTTTTTACCGGTAGTGTATATTTTGCCCTAATTATAACATAATGAAATTACACGTATTCCAAAGTGTTGAAATTGGCCCAATATGGCACTACATTTATCTTATCAAAACAAAAATGTGCTAGTGAGCCACCTCCAAACGCTGTCTCAGTGCCTACTTTTACGTTTCTAAATTTTGGAAAAACTGCTTCTAGCTTATTTAGAGAATAACGAAATTTAATTTTTATTGGTTCAGCTGATTCGCATCTCGGCCATTTAATTTTCATCCATTGGACTTTGTTACATTCTGTAGTGTCTTTACACGCCAAAAAATTGCATCTGGCAATATCTTTGATATAAAGGAAGTCTGACTGTTCCATTTTATTTACAACAAAGCCTTTTTTTTCTACAGTGTTGCCATAACCCCACATAATCGTCTACGATAAAGAGATTTTTGGCTTTGCGTTTATCTGACTCAATAGGGCTGAAGTCCCTGTCATCAGGGAGGAAAGATGCCCAAATTCTAGAAATTTATGGTCTATTTCTTAAACTGTGAATGATGGACAATGAGGCTCAAAATGAAGTTAGGCTTATGTACTAGTTTCAATTTTGTCCTCCACACGTTATTTGATTATACTATTAAGTGGTTTGCTCCAGTATTTACAGTTTTAAGCTATGACAATAGATATGACCCCAATTCAGATCCCCCTCTGAGCAGTGTTTTCTCTCCACAAATAGCCTAACATCATGTTCACAGTTATGCACTCCAACGTTTCATATGCAAATTGAAGAACATCGTTTTGCATATCCGGATATTAGTGTCATTGTAAAAATAAAAATTAATGTTTACCATAGGTACACATAGGCTACTTTCGTAGAGATAACAATTTAAACTTGTTTTCTGTTTTGCCTTTTTTTTAAATGTAATTTTATAAATTGAATGAAAATTAATTTATTAATAATTCATTTTTTCATTTCATTATAAATTAATAGGCCTACATGCTCTAACGTAGTTAGGCAAAATTGTACAGTACACCACTAAATTAATGAAATTTTAATACATCTTGATTACACGACTTTTAACACTATATCACTTCGGAATATGTATTATATGTCTCAGATACAAGGTTTTCATATTAAAAGAGACAATTATTTGAATAGGTACCTTGTTTATGAATATACTGCAAGTATTATTTTTGAGGTTATGGTACGTACCTTTTTTAATAAAATATACGCGTGAATGCTGTTCATGACTATATTCTATATCAGCATATCCTCTCTGCCTCTTTATATTCATTATAGGAACCAATCTCGCAAGATCTGGATTTGCTGGTCAAAATTACTTATTGACGAGAATGTATCTTGCGTATGTGTGCTCGATCATTTTCATTATCCAAACGTTCGACACATCATAACCTACATTTGCAGTCTTTGTCAGTGTACATTTTCGCAGACACAGGATTTCCACTTGCATTTACATACTCTTGACCACTATTTATTTTTTTTTTCGTACATTCTTTTCTCACTCATCACAGTTTTCCACACGCTTCCTAGATTTCACCTTACTTGAGTTATTTTCTTTCACTTCTACATCAAGTCACGTGGCAAGAAGCAGCAACTTTCATTAGACGTTTGGACATAGCCCACTCTGCTTCTCAAAAGAACTGGCATTTGCTTGAGAGAGTATTTTTATTGCTTTAATTATTTCATATCTTGAGATATTTGGTCCAAATGACTCTATCTGTTGAGTAAGTTACGTGAGTCAGCAGGCAATCAAAACATGAGATAAGCTTCAAAATTCTGAAAATGGATTTGGCCCACTATGGCTCTCAGCCCTTCAATTCTGATAACACGAAATAGACCTAATGCACATAAGTTGACACGTAATAATTCAAATAAACAAGGAATAAAACAGGACTAAGACGTAGTTGTTCCAAAAAAAGTCAGTAGTATTAGACTACGGCTTTTAATGTAATGTGCTAACAACACTTGCTGTATAAATGCATTTTAAGGGAGTTTTATGTTGTGTATGATGGTTTGTTCAATGTCGTCTTATGATGCTCCATTCGACTCTATAGCCTGGGTTCCTGTGCTTATCATACGAACGAACCTGATCTCTGAACGTAGGAAAAAGAAGAGAAGGAGAGGGATAGGAAAATTACGTAAAGAAAAATTAGAAAGAGGAATAGATGTAACTATAAGAAATGAGCAGGTGTACGAAGAAAAGAAGTATGGAAAATAGCAGACGACCGAAAAAAAAATAAGAGAAGAAAATGAGGATGAAATCTAAAACGGAAAATGAGCAGAATAAGGAAAAGGGTTATATGACGAAAAAGGCGGAAGCTAGAGAAGGAAAGAACGAAATGAAAAGGAAAAGGAGGAAATAAACAGAATATGAAAGTGAGGGGGGAAAAGAGGACAAGAAAAGTAGGAAGAGAAGAAGGTTGAGGGGGGGAAAAAAAAGAAGAATGGGCAGTAGCAGAAAAATTACATTGAATGAAATACAGTCAGAAGAAATTTAGTGATGAAATAAAAAGGGGTGAAAGGAATATGAGGAAAATATGAAGAATGAAGAGTAAAAACTATAATGGTTCTCTTTTTATCTTGGTGCATGTAATATTTAAATTATGACCGCTAACTGAGACTCAATCTTAACATTACAACTAGGAATGTTGCTTGAGCGGGAATGGCTCATGTTGTTCTGGGCGGCTAAAAAGTCGCGCTCTCCATGAACTAAGTCGTGTGAAAAGGGATATAGGAAATGAAGAATGACAATGGTGTAGACTAGTGATCTGCAATGTTCGAACTTGAGAGAGGCAACCAAGACATTAAAAACTGTGTCTTATTTAATATGAAGAACTAATCGCTAGATCTGTGTTAAAATCCTTAAGCGGTTAAAACATGAGTGGAAGACAGCGAATATTTTATAACGAGGTGGAACAAACACGAGAGGCCTCTTTCTGCAGAGCGAACGTCGGCGAATATCGAACTTCACCATACTCGAAAACTTGAGCCGAACATAGCGCCTGCAATGCACGACACCAGTGTAGACACTATAGACCAGGCCTGCACAAGGTTTGCGCTCTCCGAGCCGGCTCACAGCTCATGAGCGGAATGCAGGTATTAGCTGCGCTCTGTATAAGGGTGGATTGGAAAATAAAAACAAAAGGAAGTACTATTACGAGTGCTTATGAAATGAATTCCCGTTTAGTGTTTGCAAAACTATCTTGGACTATTATTAATTAATAAAGAAATATTTATTTTACAGATGTAATAGAAATTCTATAGCTACTTAAATGTACAATTTCAGTTTGTTATATTTTTATTTATCAGTACATCACAACGAGGTTTTATGCTGTTGGCAGCTGAAAGGAACAGTAGCCTATTGTTCATAATGAAACATCAGTTGCAGATGTTCGATGTCTGCCTTTATTAAAGTTGATTATAGAAAACAGTTGCTCACAAATATAAATGTTGAGCCAAACATAGCAATAATTTTCACAGCCAGCCTGTGTAGTCGTGGATATTATTGCTAATGTTTAGTCTTGTAAAACTCAACTAGGCTAGTAGTATTATTCAAACGATCTTTAGCCCTTAGGTCACATTGAAGATCAATAAGTTCGAGCTGTAAATCGTTAAATGTTAAATGTTATGTTCCGTCTTTTAGATTCCTCCATACTGCACTGTAGCAGTAGGTAAGCAACGTGAAACAGTTACTGAGAATAGGCCTACACACTGCACTCCACAAGATAACTGAGTGGTCGTTTCCCTCTCCTCTACCTATAGCAAGTCTATGTCATTCTGACGTATCTTCCTCTCCGTTTCGGCGAGCGATAAACACCGCTCTCCCGCTCCGAAGGAGCGCGCGCGCTCGTTGAGCGCTGTTTGTGCAGGCCTGCTATAGAATAAAAATTAGAATGGAGGTAAGGGAAGTAGAAGACCAGAGAAGCGAGGAAAGATATTTGAACCGTGAAACGAGATGAAAGAAAGCGTTCGTAATAGGGAAGATATTGAAAACGAGGACAAGAAGAGTAGACGAGGGTGAAAGGAAAGAAGAAAAAGAATGAGTAGGAGATTGTGAAGACGAAATGGGATAACTAGAAGAAAGTAACTCCGACAAGAAGAGAAGCATCAAGGTGATGGAGGGGAGGAAGAAGAGAGAGGGAAATAAAATGGAGGAGAGGAGGAGGATAGAAATGAAAACAAGTTTCTGTGGATATGTGTATAAGTTAAGAATATAGGCATAGTTTACTGTATGTAAGTGAATGTCCTCAGTCTTGCTCTTGTCAGAAATAAAATTTAATAATATATTCGGAGGCGTGACGTCTGGCTACATTGTGCTCGCGCGACGGAGCGAGCCAACCGCACTTTCCCTTTCTTACGACTAGCGTGCAGTGTGAGTTCCATACTGCGGCTGCTCTTGGATCCATTGCGTAATTATGAGTTAAGCGAAAGTGACAAGTATTTTAATTGATCCGATCGTTAAGCGAATTAGGTTTGCGCTACTTTTCTACCAGCAGAGATTTAAGAAAATAAACGAAGGATTTAAATGAAGGGATTCCAAATAAAATTATATTTTGTACGTAAAGAGTGAGAAAAAACGAGTGATGTGAAGCCATAATATATTACAGCTGACGTCATCTCAGTACATTTCGGGCAAACTGCAGCATTCGTGTGGTAGGGCTAGCAAGGGAAACTGCAGCATCAATAGTCGAGGCGATTCGGACGACTCTCATGACATGTGTTGTAATAGAAATAGAAATTGGCTCTATGTCAAGCTACCATTGCTGTTAACGGAGAAGTGTTCATGTATAAAACCAGGAGTTTTGATATGTCAAAAATCCATTAAAAAATAAAGATATAATGTTACTTACTTTAAAGAGTCTTAACTACAATATAGATAAGCGCCTCGCATTAATGAGCGACAAATGTAATTTTGAAGAATGATCACTATATAAAACGACTGAACTCAAATATTTTCAGTAAGAAACATAAACAAACCTTGTCACGCAATATGTAACTTATATTTTATTATACCTACCCTCCGATTAAACACTACCACAGAAATTAATGTGACGGAAGAATATCGATATAATAAAAAACTGACAAGCAGCAACTGGATCTGATGGGGGCAGATAAAAAAGTTAATTTTTTTTCTTCCACCGTGTTAATAATGTCAAAAGAAGTGCTTATACAAATTTTGGCCACTCGACCGCAATTACGAGGCCGTCCAGAAAGTGATTTTCCCTGGGGCCGTTTATAGAAAAAAAAAGCACAATTTCATGGAAAGATTTACTGTACTCCAACCACGAGAAAGTCTTTGGGGAATGAGACGAAGCGGGATGATGCTGTGAATGAATGTTCATGTCATAAGGTCACACACGTGGGTACTCGTATCTCTATTGTCTAGCTCTCACAGCACAAACAATAACATTGATGCACACATATTGATACTACCCTAGTTATAAAATTAGATCACTGTTAATCTCCTGGTCTTTTTTTTTATCTCTCCATACAGGAAATAACATATGCAGGGGAGCGCATGGTTTTTAAACTGACGTTATAACGGTAATATTATCTATCTACTTCGTTCCAATAGATGACGCAATAGTAAGCACATTCCTTTCACGGTTGATCTCCTGGTTGGAGAACAGTATTGAAACAGATACAGCAATTGTTGCGCTATTTGCCAACATATCCCCCACTGGAAATGAGACAATTGTCATACCATGAGATCAATTTTTGTGTCGTAGAAGTCAGCCGCCTCAGACCGGAACCAGCGTTTGACTGCGTCTGCACCTCTCTCTGTCGATCCCACAATATGAGAAATGTCTCAATTCCCATGAAAAATATGTTGAAAAATAGCTCAACAAGCTGTGTCCGTTCCAATAAATTTGTCCAATGAAATTGTGTTTTTTCTTTCTGTTAACGGCCCCAGGCGAATTAATTTTTTACGGCCCTCGTAATTGCGTCGAGTGTCCAAAATTTGTATAAGCACTTCTTTTGACATTATTAACACGGTGGAAGAAAAAAATTAACTTTTTTTATCTGCCCCCATCAGAACGTTTGCTTGTGAGTAAATTTTGTTCCAATTTTGAATTTACGATCATGTTCTACTAGTACAATCATATACAGAGTGAACCGTCGTTAATTTAAAAGGTTTATTCTTTGAGATATTTCAAATAAAAAGTTTTAATATAATTTTGCCCATTTTTACGTCCTTTTGGAAAAAAAAAATGAAACATTTCATACAGTATTTTGGAAAAATTACTATTCAGCTAATTCCCGGTATGTTCAGTTAATTTAAGACATCAGTGTATTATGAAGATGAATGATTCAAAGAATTTTAGTTTTGTTTTTTTTAATGCGCAGAAATTTGATCTCACAAATGTAACTTTTCGTACTACAAAATAATTTAAAACTTGTTGCACTCTGACAACCCTGTAAAGGTTATTGAATACTCGACAGATGCAGCTCGCGTAATGCGAGAGATGGATGAGACAAAGAGAAATGTAAACATAGCACACACAATTGATTTTAAGGGAAATTTGATTTCCTGTAATGTAAGTTCATCGGTTACTACTTTAAAAATTGAAGTTGAAGGGAACTATTTCCAATTGGCTGAAGAAAATTCTTGTGGTACGATAAACGGAGATTTTTTTAATCATTAATTAGATTTGCATAACGTAAAACAAGCTTTTCATGTTGTCCGTGTTTACCGAATATTTAATTAAAATTAAATTGGAGAGTTTAAAAATAATATTTTTAATTTAGTTCGTTTAACGTAAAATAAGCATATCGTATTTTTATTTTTTCCTTTAGAGTTTTAAATATTTTAAAAGTTAGTTTTTATAACGCGACACAAGCGTCATTCTTGTTTACGTTACGTTCTCTAGAATATTCAATTGAAATGGGAGAGCAGAAATGTCTTAATCTTTTTAATTTATTTTGAAATAAGCGTATCTTATTGTCTGCATTCTCTGAAGATTTAATTAAAATTAGGTTGTACAGTTTATTTAAAATTTTCCAAGATTTTATTTAACGTGAAATGAACAATGTCCATTCTCTGCTCTCTAACACAGATCACACACAAAAATTAAACGTATTAACATCTATAGTTTTTCTTACAACTTTAAAAACAATGTACGTGGCAATGACCTTCAACTTGCCTGTTCAAAACAAGACAGGTGAAGGAGTTGTTCAGAGCAACACAACCTTATGTGCACTCCCTGCTGATTACATAGCGTTGCGATATCTCGTAATTCATGTATTTAAAATGCACATTTTTCTGGAAAACTATACAAAATGCAGCAAAATGGCATTTGACCTTTTTGTCACCCTTTACTAAAGGAATCATCCATCAGAATTAATGACATTACACAGAAGAAAGCTACAAAAATTAATAAAGTTGTTATTCTACTTTCCTGATTGGCTTCAAATGATGGTTGAACTGACAGAAACATTGCTTGCTAAAAGATGAAAACAAAATTCTTTACATTTTTAATTAAAAAATGCTTATCTAATTTCTGAAATATATTTTTATAGTAAGTTATAAATAAAAGCAGTCACAACTAGAACTTTCTGTATTTTAACCAATATTATTATTATTATTATTATTATTATTATTATTATTATTATTATTATTACACTCGAGGAAATTAAACGCAGAATAAATATCGGAAATGCCTGTTAATACGAGGTTGAGAAGCTTTTGTCATCTAGTCTGCTTTCAAAATAGCTGAGTATTAGAATTTATGAAACAGTTATATTACCGGTTGTTCTGTATGGTTGTGAAACTTGAGACTCTCACTTTGAGAGAGGAACAGAGATTAAGGTTGTTCGAGAATAAGGTGCTTAGAAAAATATTTGGAACTAAGAGGAATGAAGTTACAGGAGAATGGAGGAAGTTACACAACGCAGAACTGTACGCATTGTGTTCATCACCTAACATAATTAGGAACATTAAATCCACACTTTTGAGATGGGAAGAAAATGTCGCACGTATGGATAAATTCAAAAATGCATATTGAGTATTAGTGAAAGATCTTCGGCGAGACCGAGACGTAGAGGAAAGGATAATATTAAAATAGATTTTCGGGAGATAGGATATGATGGTAAAGACTGGATTAATCTTACTCAGGATAGGGACCGATGGCGGGCTTATTTGAGGACGGCAATGAACCTCCGGGTTTCTTTTAAAATCCACTGTATTATTACTACTATTATTATTATTATTATTATTATTATTATTATTATTATTATTATTATTATATCCAGGACATTTCTCTTTCAGTGGAAAACCAGCTTTCTCCAAACTTTTCTGTTTTCTGCCTCCCTCTTAGTCTCTGCGTATGATCCATATGTCTTAATGTCGTCTATTATCTGGTATCTTCTTCTGCTCCGAACTCCCATTCACTATTCCTTCCAGTGCATCCTTCAGTAAGCAATTTCTTCTCAGCCAGTGACCTAACCAATTCCTTTTGTTCTTTCTGATCAGTTTTAGCACCATTCTTTCTTCACTCAATCTTTTCAACACAGCTTCATTTCTTATTCTGTTTATCCATTTCACACTCTCCATTCTTCCCCATATCCAACATTTGAAGTGCTTCTAGTCGCTTCTCTTCACTTCGTTGTAATGTCCATGTTTCTGCCTCATAAAATGTCACACTACACACAAAGCACTTCACTAGTCTCTTCCTTATTTCTTTTTCCAGAGTTCCACAGAAGATGGTCCTTATTCTATTAAAAGCTTCATTTGCCATTGCTATCCTCCTTTCACCTCCTGGAAGCAGCTTATGTTACTGCTTATAGTAGGCCTACACCCCAAGTATTTGAAGCTGTCCACTCGTTCCACTGCCGCATTTCAAATTCGCACGTTTACTTTCTTTATTTTGTTTCCAACCATGGTCTTTGTTTTGTTTGCATTTACAGTATCTTCATTCAGTACTGCTCACAGATGTCATTTAGCTCCAGTAACATATCCCTTAATATCATCTCCTTTTCTGCTAACAACGCCATATCATCAGGCAATATTGTTCACTTCATTCTTCTACCTCTTACTATCACACCTCCCAAGTTTTAAAAACAATTTGTCACTAAATCCTCCAAGTAGATGTTGAACAGGTGGGTGATAAACAGCATTCTTCTCGTGCTCCTTTACTTATTCTGCTCCTCTCATTATGAAAAAGTTATTATTGTTATTATTATTATTATTACTCATTGTATTATTCATTGTAAAACAAATTGTAAACTATCTTGCTTTAAATTGTTAGATCCTATACGTAACTCTAGTGATTTTTTAAGTCTTCAAACTTGGGTTTGAAAAAGTTCACGATTTGAATTTGTCTTCCAAGTAGCATATATTATGATGTACCGAAGTATTGTCGGACCATCGGATCTGTGCCCCGTCAGATATGCGAACTGAACCCTAATTCCTTCTCAGCCTCAGTAATTCATTTCTCTCCCTGCATTCCTATCTCTCTCTTTTCTATCTCTCTCCCTTTCTGTCCCCCACTATTCACAATTTTGAGCCTTCTTGCGGGACAGTTTATGTGCACTTGCAGTCCAGTGTTGCCAACTCAACATGAATACTGCAGCATGGAGTCACAGTCTTAGACTGTGACGGAATGGTGAAAAAATATTATTAAGCAAGTAATAGCATTTTGCAATGAAGAGAACAAACAGGTCATCTCTTTCCTATAAATAAGGGAATGATAAAAGCAACTGCGATCACTGGTGAGACTTATTTTATTTCAATTGATTACGTATTAAAATTACTTACTTAACTAATACTAATATAATATGTTATGTAATTTATATAGGCTGGTCATAGCGCCTAATAAAGAGAATCAGAAGAGAGGGAGTCTGTGACCAAGAGAACCTTTAATTCTTGTAGATCATATAAACCGATGTATATTTTAAGAAAAAAGATACAAGAATTTAATACCTTGCAGACAGAAGTTCCGACATTGAAGAAATTACTGAAGGTTGCGAGAGAAGCAATAATTTCCAAGGTTGGAGAGAAACACTACGGAAACTGATTCGAGACATGCGATTTAGGTTTAAAAAATGTAGAAATACAAGCTGTATTTTGATTGGAAGAAATGATATTGTAGCATGGAGGACCAGTTATTTATGACAACGTTTGACGGAAGTTTGGCAACATCCCTATTCGGCAAGTTTCGTGGTCTGCTGTTTGACGTGGTGGGAGGAAAGCGGGTGTAATGGAGTGAGTACAGGCGTTAACGTTTTCAAGAACGACGACAGCGCTGAAGGGGCACAGATCCGATGGTCCGACAATACATATGATATTGGATATTGTGTCACTGTCACACATCTGTGACGTAGTGCTTGAGGGTTTGGCCACTATAGGGAACCTAAGAGATGGGACTTAAGCTGAGACGATTTAATCCAGCATGGCATTGGAATGAGAATCCAGTGTGGCTTAGTGGATAGAGCGTAAGCACGTAGAGCTGAAAACCCGGGTTTAAATCCCAGTGCTGGAGAGAATTTTTCTCCGTTCCACCCATCATTCCAAATAACAGTTATAGCTAAGAAACTGAAATCTCTTTTGGATAAAATCAGTTTGTACTGTTTAATATCACATTATTTTTGGATAATACAACAAAAACTGAACAAGAAAATTGTTTCCAATAAAGTGACTCACAGGTAATTCTATACCACTAAAAATTTAATATTCACGCGTATGAAGTCAGTTGTATAGACCAATTATTCACCTACAGAGTCGTTGCTCAGCGTGCGTCGTAGGAGGTTGGTCTACGCTACAGCAACGATAAGAAGAAGAAGAAGAAGAAGAAGAAGAAGAAGAAGAAGAAGATGAAGATGATGATGATGGTGAAGGAAATTTGTTGGAATGCCACAGGGAAACCTGAGCTTCCGAAGAAAATTCCTGTGTTACCTGGACCACGGGTTTGTCCAACACAAGTTATAAATCAGGGATACACCGGGGATCGAACCCAGGTCGACAGGATTATAAGTCCAGCGCTCTAGCCACTATACGACCATGGTGACTATTTATTTAAATGTAGCATCATTAATTTTTACTGTGTTGCGTGCGTGTGTGTGTGTGTGTTAAATTTTCAGTACCCATTATATTCTCTATTACTTAAGAAAAGTTTAATGTCCGAGCAGTTTCTTGGCTTTTGGGATACTGAAACTCTGTATTTGCTTTAAAATGTGGAAAACGTTTCTCTGTAATACCACAATATTTTGCTCTTAATACTTAGTAAAATGAGAAATTAAGGAGACTATTACACTCTTACTACGTCATACTACTTTTGACCAATAAAACGGTACGAAAGGACGCATTTCAACCAATCATGGCTGCTTATCGCACAATCTTATCGCGTCCCTAGCATTTGTTTAATTTTATCGCGTCCCTAGCATTTGTTTAAATTTATCGCGTCCCTAGCATTTGTTTCTTTGTTTGCCAACATTTTAAAATGCGCTGGTCTGGACGTCAAAAAAAATATATATATATATATATAAAATTGCAAACCACTCCAGTTGATGCACAGCAGTTTCAAATATGACTCGCATTGGCATTCAAGAACAAGAATTAATAAAAATCACTGATCATACCTATGCATCTTCTGAAATCCGATTTACAAACAAATGAAGAGCACCATTCGGAAATCCTGAAAAAGTTGAATACACCATGTAGGCCTAAATCAACGAGTTCCACTTCTATTACGCACACGTCCACTATAACATCAATTGCACCATCAACCACATTCAAATTTGAAAACTGTACATTGAATAATTATTCCTTTTAAAATTATTCATTCGGAAATTCTGAATAAGTTGAATACACCATGTAGGCCTAAATCAACGAGTTCCACTTCTATTACGCACACGGCCAATATAACATCAATTGCACCATCAACCACATTCAAATTTGAAAACTGTACATTCAATAATTATTCCTTTTAAAATTATTCATGTTTATTTTTTATGTCATCGTCGTTAATTAAAACTTTTCTAACACTTGTGTATATTAGTTAGGTTATGTTATAGCTTCTGCTGGGCCTATATGATATTATGGATAGTCACGTATCAGAGATTGTTTAATATTAAGATTTATTGAAAATCATCTGTCAAGTGACGTTGACTACTGGGATTCGGATAATTGAAGTGGAATGTTGCATTTTAATAAAAATGAAACTGAATCAACAAAGTCTTCTTGACTAGTAACATTGCCATCATGTATAATAGATCGAGAATTTCTCGACGACAAGGCATTGCTCACTACTGCCATCTAGCATGCATCTAGCGTAATATTTGTAATGTTGAGATGGTACAATAATACATTTGAAGACAGTTGTATTTTCGTAAGTCAATTAATATTTTATTGTATTGGAGTACTTCGTTACTTCTAATCTTTATATACTTTCTTCTAATCGTGTAATAGTCAATTAAATCCCACTCGAGTTTTGATTTTCTCTAGATAAATCAAAACGTCTAGTGAGATTACTGTTGATAAAATTGAAATGAAATCGATTACAGAAATCTTGTAATTGTAATTTTTAAAACATTCCCAAACTTAAGATAACGGGAATTTTTAATTTACTACCTATTGCGAATGTAAAATAATTTAAATGTACGAAATCTCACAGAAAAATCGAATGAACAACGCTTATTGCTGTATATTGCGTGTCTGAAATGTAGGTACTTCTTTGTACGATACTGAGATTTTATCGTTTTGTTTTCTACTTTTTTGCTGACAGATGTAGATGAATAAACATGTTGAAAATCCTGAAGTTGACTCGGAATATTTCACTGTAAATTGCCCTATACGCTTTCGAAATAAATGTATATATAGCTCGTACACTCGATGAGTCGTCATAAACTTGCCTTCACAAGAAACAAACTTTCAGGATGTATACAGAGGTAAAGACACAACATTCAGTCATTCGGATTAATTGTGTAATGATGACACATTTCTTAACGTGACAACTACTCGTATGTTAGGAAAGAGCTGTGTTGCACCCTTGCACACATACATGAGTTTAAAGATGCCTACTTAACAGCATGATAGAGTGTCTCGAGTTATTTTATGTTGTTATGTTGTAAAATAACGTGTCTATAACGTACTGACTTTTAATCATTTGCAATTATCAACGAATTTAGATTGAATTGGATATTATTTGTACATGAGTAAGTGGTCTGTCTGTCTTGTGCATTTATGTGTCTGTGTATGTGTGTAGAAGTTAATTTATTATTGTTGAATTTAAGTCTCGTCTTCTTCAAGAGTTTATAACACTGTTAAGCCCATATTAGAGCATTTCTGAACATACCATCAGAGGTAGCAACTTGGTTTAACGCTGCAGAGGCTACGTTCAGTTTAGATTGGAATCTATTGGGCTTGACTACTTCGTCGACTTTGATTATGATCAAAATGTGAGGAAAATGTCAGATATCCTATAGGCCTACTGTACTGATTCGTGTCTCGTCTCACTGAAATATCATCTTCTCGCTATCGCCAGTTCATTTGATGCTAGATAATCGCGCAGTTGATAGAGCGTCGTTAAATACCCGAATGAAAAGACTAGATACTACGATATGACACAACAAATTTTCAATTTGGCAAAAACAATAATTTATCTGCAATAAGTTATTAAATAGGGGTATGATTTTATGGTGATTAAAATGATTTGATGTCTGTGAATATTTCGTAAAAAAAAAAAAAAAAAAAAAAACAAGCAATTTCTTACATATTTTGCACCCTGAAGAAACTTAACATTTCTTTTACAATAAGCACGCTACTGAACAACGGGAGAAGCGTCAAATTGAGCTAGAATTTTCAGTGGAACATGGGGATTGAGGCCTCATCTATCATGACCCATGGTCTGTGTCATCGAAAATCCGCGGGGGGCTCTTTTGTCTTCGTGCAGTGAGTGTAGCATGAGCTGAAATGTTTTAAAATTGCCTGTCCTGCACAATTTGCTCAGAGGCGCTTGTCCCGTTGTTTGGCATTATTATTATTGTTATTATTATTATTATTATTATTATTATTATTATTATTATTATTATTATTATTATTATTATTATTATTATTATTATTGAAACAATCCCTTTGAAAACTAACAGAACATTGTTTGCATTAGTCGACCTGGTTGGCGAGTTGGTATAGCGCTGGCCTTCTATGCCCAAGGTTTCGGGTTCGAACCCGGGCCAGGTCGATGACATTTAAGTGTGCTTAAATGCGACAGGCTCATATCAGTATATTTACTGGCATGTAAAAGAACTCCTGCGGGACAAAATTCCGGCACATCCGGCGACGCTGATATAACCTCTGCATTTGCGAGCATCGTTAAATAAAACATGACATTTAACATTTGTTTGCATTATTAATTTAATTATTCATATTTCAATTTCGTTCCACAGTGAATGGACGGCATTTCTTTATCACACGAAGGCAGTTAGACTGTTGTTACAGTGACTGGAACTGTTGTCTGCTTGCTCTGCTCCCTGGAAGTAGTCCTTGAAACTATGCGTACATCGTTGCCAGATAACTTGCCACACGTGTGATATCCTGAACGAACAAATATGTAGAAATGTCCATATATATTTTATAACGAAGAAAGTTTTCACTTTTTATTTGGAAGAAAGTCATTTTTCTTCCGAATTCTCATGAAACCTATTTTTTGTTGAAAATATCGTCATTATGAAGTAAGTAATTCCGTGAAAAAAATGTTATGTTTTATTTAACGACACTCGCAACTGCAGAGGTTATATCAGCGTCGCCGGATGTGCCGGAATTTTGTCCCGCAGGAGTTCTTTTACATGCCAGTAAATCTACTGACATGAGCCTGTCACATTTAAGCACACTTAAATGCCATCGACCTGGCCCGGGATCGAACCCGCAACCTTGGGCCATAGAAGGCCAGCGCTATATCAACTTGCCAACCAGGTCGACAATTCCGTGAATTTATATCAATTAGATACTCTAAAATTCGTAGATATATTTGACTTCATCTCGGACTTTCATTCAGGGATTTGCATTTCCCATGCATAAAATTAAGTTTTTAACACATTTCGGATATATCGTTAATACCGGTACTAAAAATCATATTCCTAGTTATTTTCATCACATATAACAATAGTCTACACCTGTGGAGTAACGGTTAGCGCGTCTGGCCGCGAAACCAGGTTGCCCGAGTTCGATTTCCAGTCGGGGCAAGTTACCTGGTTGAGGTTTTTTCCGGGATTTTCCCTCAACCCAATATGAGCAAATGCTGAGTAACTTTCGGTGTTGGATCCCGGACTCAATTCACCGGCATTATCACCTTCATCTCATTCAGACGCTAAATTCCTAAGATGTTGATAAAACGTCGTAAAATAACCTACTAAAATAAAATTTAAAAAAATATATAACAATATTAACTGAGAGAATGTGTAATTTTTTGCCAGGAAATATAGAAAAGTTGCTTCTTGTATTTTATTGTAACTATTGTTGAATCCAAACAATGTAAGAAGTATTTTTTTTGTTACCTCATTTATGCATTGAGGTAAAGTATTGATGATGCTGAAAAACTGTTTGATTATGCAGATTTTTACTTTATTTAGTAGCATATTAAATATAAACAAAATTATTAATATCTAAAGGTTTATTTTGTACTTCAATTTAAAGAAAATTAGAATTTAACACAAGAAAGTCATACAATACATATTCCGAAGAGATACAGTGTTAAAAGTTGTGTAATAAAGAAGTATATTCTTTTAAGTTTTAATAACAATATTTTATTAAGCTGTTAATTATTGATAAAGCGTCGTAAAATAACCTACTAAAATAAAATGAAAAGTATAATAATATTAACTGAGAGAATGTGTAACTTTTTCCAGGAGATATAGAAAAGTTGCTTCTTATATTTTATTGTAACTATTGTTGAATCCAACCAATGTAGGAAGTATTTTAGTGTAAAAATTGAGTTACCTAATTTATGCATTCAGGTAAGGCTTTGATGATGCTGGAAAAACTATTTAATTATGCATATTTTTACTTTATTTAGTAGCATATTAAATATAACAAAATTATTAGTATCTAACGGTTTATTTTGTGCTTTAATTTAAAGAAAATAATTGTTCTTTTAAGTTTTAATAACAATAATTTATTAAGCTGTTAATTGCATAAATAAATAAATAAATATGAATAAATAAAATGTACAATTTTTAATGCAAAACTGATTATATTTTTTCTCATAGTATGAGCTTAAAGTAGTATTAAGTAGACGCAGATTAGTTAAATCAGAGTATATACCTGCTAATTCAATGATAGTATTCTACATAGAGCTCTCATGAAATATAAAAGAAAACTTAAACCGAAGTTACTTAAAGAGTTGTGAACCAAAAATACAGTTTTCAAACACCATTTCCTTTGTATTGTTATTAGTCTTCATTTTCATTTTCATTGTTGATTGTAAGGAAACCGCATGTGAGCATCTAAATTTTCTTTTGTCGGGGAGGTTCTACGAAAGTCCAAAATCCAGTTGATTCAGAAACTTCTTCCTACCAAGCCGAAGCATTCATTGCCAGTTGACTTGAGATTGGCATCTTTCTTCCAAAAAGAAAATACTGACAAAGACTTTTTCGTCAATGCTCAAAATTACTCGATACGTGGAAGACTCCTCTAATGATTCATAATTTTTTGAGAAACTTTAAGTTTGCGAGGCAACTGCTTTAGGATCTAGAAATTGTATGGCTTCCAAAAGTCTGCAGTAACGTGTCCACCATTCAGGTATCTAGGGCCTTTAGAATTTCTTGCATATCACGTACCGTGGGCAAAATTAGCTACACTTCAGTTGATTCGATGTCATCAGATTCTAGAACTTTAATCTGTTTGCAAAGGCAATTGTAGCAATTGATGAAGTTGCGTCTTCAACTAATTTCTTGAGGTTCACTCAGACAGCACTGTCTTCGCCATCATCGTCGATGACCCAGCGTTTTAATGCCCCATAGTTGTGATGCCCTAGCGAGTAATAACAGGAACTGGAGGTAAATTACGGAGTAAATCCTTTTCCGTTAAACAATCTATCAGTGTTTCTCTCCTAGCTGGGGTCTTAGCTAAAGCCAACTTCATATGCTAACAACTGTCAGCAAGTTTAAATTCAGATGTAGTTTGTTGAGCACAAAGGTGAAGAACATGCGCCCTTCACATTGAAAGAAGCCTGCTACGAACTACAGACAAGTGCACAGCGGCAGCTCTCATCTAAGGAACATCGTCAGATATTAAGACAACTACATTACAGTATTTTTTATGAATCCTAATCCTTTCCATAGCATCAAGAATTTCTACAATTGCATTTGAATTTCGCAGTTCAATTAAATTATTTACTTCCAAATGGCTTTTAGAAAACCCGGAGGTTCATTGCCGTTTCACATAAGCTTACCATCGGTCCCTATCCTGAGCAAGATTAATCCATAATTTCAAGAGAAAAACTGTTCCGGGGCCTGGTATCGAATTCGGGACCTTTGGATAAGCGCACCAACGCTCTACCAACTGAGCTACCCAGGAACCCTACCAGATATCGATTCAATTTTTCCTTTTATATCCGCATACCTCAAAGAGGGCTGATAAACCGTCAAACATACTACATTGAATGCACACAAACTCTGTGTGACCTGAATTGTGGTTTTCTGTTAATGAACAGTGACGTGTATTATGCAAATCTAGCTATTATTTTGTCTTTACCATCATTTTATCATGTTCGGAGAGAATGGCCGAAGTCTTTCTCAGAGGAGGTTGAAGGTAAGTGAATGAACAGACCGGAAGTACCAAAAGAATGGGTAATCAAGTCCTTAATAGTCACTAGATTCAGTTGACAATCTCAGTGTACCAACGGGACTCACCAGTTGACGAAAATTACCTGCTCACACATAGCACGTACTATATTGGCGAATCGATAGTACGTAAGTTATAATTATGAGACAATTAGTATAACCCATCTGTTAGAAAAGGAAGTGAATTATGTGCGAATAGTGACGAAGTGTAACGCACACGTGTGCGACAATTTTTCTCTTCGTCACTATTTTTGCGTAAAATTATTCGCGAGATAAGCTCGGAGAGTTATAGTACATTCATTATTTTTCTTTCAAGCTATCTTCATTTCTGTTGGCTTCATGAAACCAAATCCCAAGTGCCTCTTTCTAGTGCTTTACAGTGATACAAAATGTGATGTGCCATTTCATCATACGCGTTAGACCATTTCTATCTCGTGCACAGTGCCCTGCTAGAAGATTAGCAATCCTCTTTTGTTCATTTCTTTCTAGGTTCACGAGACCCAAAAGTTACCTCAGTTGTAGTTCTGCGGAAATTGCACACGTTAGTTTGGGATAAAAAATCCTTTTTCCATAGTTGGTGCTCACTATGACAACACTTGCAATGGACGAGCAGCAAAGTGTTTTATAGAATCATGTCAGGCTATGTAATTAACTAGTGGACTTACTCGTGTTAATTATAAGTCTGTGAGGCTTACAGCTGTTTCGGTGCATCATCACACCATCTTCAGAGCCTACTAGCTGTAAGCCGCAAAGACTTACATAATTAACACGAGTTAGTCCACTAGTTAATCAATTACTTATATTCAAGTGTTAAAAGTAATGTACGCAAGATTCAAAATAGATCAGGCTATGTTTTCATTTGTGTTTCTTCGTATTATGATAGTTTAGTACCGGTAAGTTGTATTTCGATATCAATAAAATTTCATAATTATAATATAATTAATTGTACGTAATACAACTAAATTTAAATTGAATATGCCGTGTCCACCTGTGAAAAATTGAATTTAAATTATTGCTTAACTCAATTATATAGCATTAGTATGTTTGCCTGGTGAATTTGTAAAATTTGTGAAGGAAATGAGGGAAATCAATTTTAAGGCAAAATAATTGTGCTTAACGACGAATTCCTATTCTTTTTTAATAATAATAATAATAATAATAATAATAATAATAATAATAATAATAATAAAGTCGTGCAGTACAAAGCATACAGTGAATACAATATTTTTAGGTACACACAGTAAGGAAAATTATGATTATGTATAGCTCAAGTTATCACATTATAGATATACCATTATCGGGAAATATGAAAACAAAAAGATAAAATAAGTTAAATATCATTAGAACATAAAAAAATGTGAAGATGTGGAAATATGCAATACAACACTTGTCATAATAGTAAGTTAGTTTGGCAACTCGTCATAAGATAATTTTCTAACTTGGATTTGAAAGACTTCAATGTTCGGCAGCCCTTGACTTCAGGCGGCAGAGAGTTCCAGTGACGAGAGGTAGCAACAGTGAAAGATGAGTAATACAGAGATGATGTGTGAAGTGGAATTTCTAGCGTGTTATCGTATTGTGATCGAGTATTAATATTATGATAGCGAGAGAGAGTACGAAAACGAGTGAATAAATAAATAACAGGGAAGGAAGCATTACACATATTTTATCGAGTAGAATGTTTTAAACCTTTAGTCCTAATTAAAGAAGATTCAATAATCTAGTATCAAGTTATAAGCAAAAATAAATGAAATTCGGTCTGCCTGCAGTAATTATTTCCCTTAGAATAGATATTGTTTGTGCGATGAGACGCAAATAAAAAAAATAGTAGATAAATTTGGCCAAAATAAAAATTTAATAATAATAATAATAATAATAATAATAATAATAATAATAATAATAATAATAGTAGGCTACTAATAATAGTTTACTTATTTATACTGGCAGAGTTAAGGCCTTAGGGCCTTCTCTTATACTCTACCAGGTCATAAAGTATGCAAGCAGTGAAAATTTAACAAAATTTAAGGAACAGTATACTAACTTACTCGTATTACAAAAAAATAATAATATCATAACAAAATCGACACTAATCAACATTAAACTTATTAGAAAAAAATAATAGCACAACAAAATCGACACTAAATAACATGAAAATAATACCATAATAAATATGAAAATGAAAATAAAATTCAGATCTAAAGATTGGAATATAATAATAGCATCTCAGTACAAATAGTTAATGGGGAAAATGTAAGGAAGAATATAACAAAAATGAATGTAATAAAATATTATTAAAAAAAGAAACAATACAAAAATTAAACAAAATCCGCTATAAAAAGGGTACGATAATTAAATTCATCTGGAGATAAAGAGAACAAAAAAAAGGGGAGAAGGAACGGAAATATATATATTTTTTACAAAACTATCTCAGAGAAAATGGCTTATAATTGAAAGGAATCTGAACTGAAAAAGTGCAATTTTAGTTTATTTTTGAAACTTTATAATGTCCGACAGTCTCTGACATGTTCTGATAATTCTACGCCATCATTTGAAGTTCAAACATAGGCTTATGATTTAATTGGAAATATTCTTCCAGCTGAGAGTAAGAGCCTTCATTTCTTACAGCTATATTTCATTTCAGACGCTGACCAATTGTGTATTAGCGTCTGAATGAAATGAAGGTGATGAGTCCGGGTTCCAGCACCGATAGTTACGCAGCATTTGCTCATATTGGGTTGAGGGAAAACCCCGGAAAAAACCTCAACCAAGTAACGTGTCCCGATCGGGATAGTATCAATCCTAAAAGTAGAGTTGATAGAACAACTCCAGGACGTATTGCATGATAATAACGGTTGAATTCGTAGTTTTAAATACAACTTTGAAAATGATACAGGAGCAAAACGACTTACAACAAATAAAAAGCTATTATTCACTAAGTAATTACAAAACTGTATTTAGATTTGTCAATATTTAATTCTAAGAAGTGCAGCGAAGCGCACGGGTATGGCTAGTATTATATAAAACTTCTTTCTTAACCGAGTCATATGCCTTTTTAAATTCTATGACTAACTGATGTACTGTAGCCTACTCCCATTTTTATCCATTATTATTATTATTATTATTATTATTATTATTATTATTATTATTATTATTATTATGTATGATTGGTTTCCAATATGCTTGTTTTGGCATTTAACCCATTAACTGTCGAGCCCTTCAACATTTGGGTGGGATGCATCCATATCAACTTCGCTGTCACATAAGGTAGGCCCTACAGTTAGCTGAGGGTAAGATGGCGATATTGGGGAGGTGTTTCTCAAGGTCATGACCTATGAGTAGTCTGAAGGTGGCAACTGATGAATTTCTTAGAGCTTGCGGTATGAGATTGTAGTTCTATAATTTTTGCCATTTCTTGTTCTCAGATACATGTTTCAGACTGTTTTCATTAGCGTAGTGCCTGACTTTTGTGTATATTATCCTTTTGACAGATGCATATGGTGTTGATTTAGTTTAATCTGAGAGATAGAAGCTTCATTTTTGGCATTACCTGCTAAGCCGCAGTGTTGTTATTGTTACTGGCACATTTTAATGAAGGTAAACTACATCTAACATTAACAATAATAATGGCCGTATAAATATGTTTATACATCTTGATTACACAACTTTTAACACTGTATCACTTCGGAATATGTATGGTGAGACTTCCCTGTGTTAAATTTCAACGTACCTCGTTTACATGTTTCGATCTATTTATGGGTCATCTTCAGAACTGGTCGTTGTTGGTCTTGGCGCCACTTGTTCTGTTTCCTGTGATGGTGTGTTCCTGTGATATAGTGTAAGAGTCAAAGAGTGTATGTGTTTTGAAGTTGAGTTTGTGTTGAGAGTTTCGTTAGGGTGTGTTTTTGTGTGTCTGTATATTTCATATTGTTCTAGTGTGTTTAGTTTCTGGCTTTTTGGTTGGACGTGTAGTATATCCATGTCCGTGTTGGTGTCTCTGTGGATGTGGTTAGCATTTGTGATGTGTTCTGCATATGTGGAGGTGTTTTGTAATTTTGTTATGGCTGCGATGTGTTCTTTGTAACGTGTTTGAAAGGATCTGCCTGTCTGTCCTATGTAGAAATAGATGTATGTAGAAGAACACAAACACAAGAACACAAAAAATACATCACACTAACATACAAAAAGAAAAACACACACAAAATTGCAACCTCATTCAAGAAATTAAATTACAACATTGCATACAGAACAAATAACACTCTACAAAAACATCTCAACACACAAACAACACAAACAAACAAACAAATACAACCACACAGGCGTATACAAACTCAAATGTAACTCCTGCAACAACTTCTATATAGGACAGACAGGCAGATCGTCTCAAACACGTTACAAAGAACACATCACAGCCATAACAAAATTACAAAACACCTCCACATATGCAGAATACATCACAAATGCTAACCACATCCACAGAGACACCAACACGGACATGGATATACTACACGTCCAACCAAAAAGCCAGAAACTAAACACACTAGAACAATATGAAATATACAGACACACAAAAACACACCCGAACAAAATTCTCAACACACAACTCAACTTCAAAACACACACACTCTTTGAGTCTACACTATACCACAGGAACACACCCTCACAGGAAACAGAACAAGTGGCGCCAAGACCAACAACGACCAGTTCTGAAGATGACCCATAAATAGATCGAAACATGTACACGAGGTACGTTGAAATTTAACACAGGAAAGTCTTACCATACATATTCCGAAATATTTTTATTTATTTTGCGAACCTAGTGAGTGCGAAAGTTAATACTTCATTGTGTGTATTCACTTACATGATGTGTGAACACAGATTGTAATACTACTTCGAAATGTAAGCTATTGCAATTTTATTGAAATGATTTGCAAGTAAATGTGTTAATATATATGTTACGCATCTACGAAGAGAGAGAGAGATATCTTGCAACGCCGCGCTGAGATGTGAGTGGCGGAGACGTATGAACCAAGTCGCGTGAGAACCATTATAGTGAACACTGTAATCGGTGCCGGTCGGAGACGCGCGTGTTCTTACTTTGTAGAGTTCGGAGGCAAAGCTTTCTCTGCTTGCGCAATCATCATCAGCTGCGGAAGAGGGAATAATACGTCTTCAATCTTCGAAGTGACAATTTGCCCATTTCGACGACAGTCATCAGGCCATCACCTTAAGTCGAATAACATGTCGAATCCTTTACGTGGTGAATGAAAGTGAAGGTTGCAACCAACTGACCTCGTTATAGGCGTGAGGAAGGACAGACAAACAACACCTATCGGCATAATAACAGTTCATTCTGAAACATCAAAACAAAATTCCACATTCGCCGCTTCTTGTGCATTATAATGAGGAAATGTTAAATGGAAATGAAATAAAAAAACTTGCAGCGAAGATAAGTTATGGTAAAGGCTATGCATCCTTCATCCAAAATATAAACAGCCAGTTCCAGGTCCAGCTCTCAAATAAGTTCACAATCTCCAAACATAAAATTATGGAATTGTAATCTAAAAATTATCGGATTTTTTACAAAATTATCCAAAATATACAATATTAATAATAATTTCATACTATCAAAACTTTACGCAATACTAAAACTTTCATTCACTTCTCGCACAGAAGAAGCATCAAGGGCAGTTACGAACACGCTATTGCAAACTATGACGCAAACTTACTACTGTCTGGGGAAGAATTCGAGCTCTCCTCTGATAATCTTGACGGAAAGCAGGACATATTTCAAACTATATTCAGCGAGTACCAAAAGAATAGAATAACTCAAATGAGTTCCATTAATATGAAAATTCCAAGCGAGTGCCATGCAGCCAATCAACCAGCTCCTTGACACTCGATTAACCTGCGAGAATCTGATTATACTTATAGTAGGCCTAAATAGCATAGTGCTCTAAAATTAATAACCGATATTTTTTTTCTTCTATGTTCATTTGTTTATCCTACGTTCATTTTTTTACCATGTTGAAAACCTATACTCACATGTGTATGTAACCTCAAATGTTTGCTTTTCTTTATAATTCATATTTTGTTTTATTCCTACCATCTTTGATTCAGTCGGCCTCGGTAGCGTAGTCGGTATGGCGCTGGCCTTCTGTGCTCGAGGTTGCGGGGTCGATCCCGGTCAAGGTCGATGGCATTTAAGTGTGCTTAAATGCGACAGGCTCATGTCAGTAGATTTACTGGCATGTAAAAGAACTCCTGCGAGATAAAATTCCGACACACCGGCGATGCTGATATAACTCTGCAGTTGCGAGCGTAGTTAAATACACCATAATTTAAATTACATTTTTTTTTTGGTTCATTCAATAACGACAGAGGAAACATGTATTCTCCTATTGATTAATGGCGGTTGCTATAACCTGATATGTTCAGTTGTTTTTAAATAAATTAAATGAGTAGTTCAATATCAAAGACGGACATCTGTCGTCTCCATAGTTTTGATCTAGAGGCAATTTTTTAATTCAAAGTGTTCTTTGTAATACTTAACACAATTTATTTTATAAATATAGTGTTAGAGTTTGCATATGGTTTCACTATACCTGGAAAGAGCATGAACAATTGTGTAAAAAACCACTGCTATCTAAATTTCGATTGAGGTCAGATGTCCGTCTTTGATATTAAGCTACTCAAATGTCATCTGTCATTATATATTTTAAGCTTCTTTTCTTCCAAAACAACGCCAGTCCTTGCCCAAACGTTTGTGTTATTGTGTATGTCACTTGAAAACTCGCTCAGTCCGTATACCGGTGGATAAAAAAAAATAGACCAGTCCTTTCATAAAAATGGACTTAACGCGTTTTGGGATCACACTCTTCAGTTGTTAGTTTAAAATAACAATGACATTTTTAGTCATGTCAGAAGAACGTGAACACACAGTAGAAACAACTTAAATGGAATATCTAACACGCACAGGAGATATTATATTATTACAGATTTAATGAAGAATTAAAGCTCAACTAAATAATACAACAGAATGGAACAAAAAACAAAATGCAGATTTATTGAACTCAAAATTTATTTCTGTATTCAATAAAAAAAACAGATATATTACAATCGAAGAAGGTGAATGCACAGAGATGTTCGAAAGGACAGCTAAAATGTTCGGAACAGAATACAAAGACTACAGAACCGAAAATCGCTGTCCAGACAATATTCCCACAGAAATTATGAAGTTAGGAGGCGAAGCCATGATACTGTACTTGATGCGAATTTTTAATATATCAACAAATAATTGTATTATTCCAAATGATTGGAAATCGGCTATGATAATCCCCATATATAAAGGAAGAGACAAAAGTATTGCGAACAATTACAGACCTGTCAGTCTCACATCAGTTATCTGCAAATTAATGGAACATCTAATAACACAGCCACCTGCGTGGCTCAGTCAGTTAAGGTGCTTGCCTGCCGGTCTGAAGTTGCGTTCGGGTGCGGGTTCGATCCCCGCTAGGGCTGATTACCTGGTTGAGTTTTTTCCGAGGTTTTCCCCAACCGTAATGTGAATGCAAGGTAATCTATGGCGAATCCTCGGCCTCATCTCGCCAAATATCATCTCGCTATCACCAATCTAATCGACGCTAAATAACCTAGTAGTTCATACAGCGTCGTTAAATAATAAACTAAAATAAAAAATCTAATAGCACAATATATTCGCAACATTTTAGAAAATAACGAATGGTTAAACAAAAATCAACACGGCTTGAAACCAGGATACTTTTGCGAAAGTCAAATCACATCCTTAATATAAGATTTATCCGATGAAGTTGATAGGGGATGAAGAATAGATGAACATCTATTGCTAAAGCCTTCGACGTAGTGCCTCACGAAAAACGTTTAGAGAATCTAGGCAGGCTCCAATAGGCAATCGAGTAGTTAAATTATAAAACAGGATACAAAAGGTCAGCCTAGGAAAAGAAATGTCGGAACTAGGAAATGCAACTTCAGTAGTTCCTCCAGGGGCGGTTCTTGCACCTCTGTTGTTTCTTATATATATATATATATATATATATATATATATAAACGATTTAAGTAGTAATACTACTTATCAGGTAAGGTTATTCGCGGACTACTGTATAATATAGACAAATTAGTTGAGTGACAGATCCGATATCTCCGCCTTACAAAACGATCTTAACGTTATTGAAACCGGACGACAGAGAATAAAATGAAAATCAATGTGAGTACAAGTAAGTCAGTATCCTTCTCTAGAACGCATAATGAAATTTGTCTCAACTGTCAACTGAATGGTACACCTGTGTCAGAAGTGAACATTTGTAAATACCTAGGTATACAGGGTGTTTTCGGGCTTGTGTTACAAACTTTCAGGGATAATGGCGAAGGACACAAGAACCCTGATCGGAAATGACTGAGTCGAAAGTTATAAGCAAAAATAGTTGTGTGGAAATAGAATTGTAATTTGGCACCACATGCCTTCCTTCCCTTAACCTTTGGAACAGTCGTGGAAAGATGATATGGGCCGGATATCTCCTACGTGGGTACGAGGCCCGATACAGTCTGTGAGCTTGTCTACTGTTCCCATTGACTCGTCCGTATTCGAAAATCAGATCTGCATATTCCGCTCTCGTGTACTCCGCCATTTCACTAGGACTGAACGACTGGACACTGCAACTTGTACACATACACTGCTGTCTACAGACGTGCATATCAGGACCGACCATGTCCGTTACACATTACGCTATCTGCATTGCTTTAATGTAGTTTTCTGTCCCCATCCCTCAGATAGCGCACTGAATGGAATACTCTAAGTAGACAACGTAAACAACGTCAGATGAATACAGTATATGCACGATGTACAGATAAATACACATAAATAAGGTGTAAAGAGGAATAAAATTATTTCATTTCCACACAACTATTTTTGCTTGTAATTTTCGACTCGGTCATTTCCGGACCAGGGTTCCTTATCTCAAATTGATACATGTGCCCTTCCCCATCATCCCTGAAAGTTTGTAATACTAGCCCGGAAACACCCTGTATGTTGAAGTAACAAATTGGGTTGGGAGGAACGAGTCACTAATACGAGACGAAAAGCCTGAAAAGCACTATTTCTCTGTGCGTATTCTTAGGCTTATCCACAGTCAAAAGACTTGGCGTACAAAATAATTGAATGGTAGGTTGAAATCCGTACAAACAAAACCAAATTAATTCAATAGAAAAGATCCAACGCAGGGCAGCAAAATATATCAAAATGGGGAAGGGACATTTCGAATAGATGGTAAAAGACTCAGGGTAGGAATTTCTGAAATCAAGGCGACGAAAAGCCAGGCTGAGCGCATTTTTCAAGGCACAAATGGGACACAAAGCACGGACCGACATCAATACTAGATTAGTGACACCATCATACTTAGGGAGACCTGATCATATTAGGAAGGTTAAATGGAGAAAAGAAAGAACAGACGTGGCAAAATTTTCCTTTATTACCCGCAAAATAGTAGACTGGAACAGTTTACCTGCAGCAATCTTTCAAGGTGGTCCTCTCAAAATCAACACATTTAAGGAAAGGTTGAAAAGATTAGGCTGAAAATTTGATTGTAGGTGCAGTCTAATAATAATAATAATAATAATAATAATAATAATAATAATAATAATAATAATAATAATAATAATAATAATAATAATTTATTCTTGCAAAGTTAAGGCCATCAGTTTAGCCAGAAACGCATAAAGAAAGAAAGAAAGTTTATCTAAGTTGTGATGTGTGATTAATTAAGGTGATAATGTAATTAAGGTGACCTGTAATTACATAAGTTGACAATAGTAAAAATAGTTGGGTTTCAGTGGCGGCTCGTGATCATTTTTGTTGGTGGGGCCAGATATTTCACAAATTTTGCGATATGCGTTAAATAATGCATCAAGATTTTTTATTTCATTTTAGTTAATTGTTTCTACTTAAAATAATATAGCTAAAACTACCGCCTACATAATAACGCTAATTAAACATTAAACTCACCAATTTGAAGAATTATATATAAAGAAGATGTGCTCGTTTGTCCTTCTTTCTGGCAAACTTTTAGATGACCCTGTTCTTAAGTTCGGAATTTGATGGAGATTCTCCTTAAGAATAGAACAGAAAGCCAGCCTATCTTGACCCATGGTGTTTCTGAGAAATGTTTTTATCCTGTTTAATGTGCTGAAACTCCGTTCTGACTCAGCTTTTGAAACAGGTGTTGATCCTAAGGGCTTTTCCCACTTCAGAGAATGAATCTTCAAAGGACAAATCCATAAAAACTGAACAAATCACACACAGAGGAAATGTATTTAAATGTATCATTTTGATAGATCACTGGTAGTTCATTAATAAATTTTTCTTTCGAAATTAAAGGACAGTAATTTTTACGAAAATATTAGCCAAGTTGGTGGGGAACTTATCTCTATATGAAGCAAATTTCTTCGGATCAAGTATATTAAAGCTGCTAAATATATGTGATTGGTTGATAATGATATCGCATATTTCTTTGGCATCTGCCGACAGGATTACTTGCCTACTTGGAGGAAACGAACATTCTTCTTCATCATCATCGACATTTATTTCATATCTGTTAGTGTTCTCTCTTATTTCAATTACAGCTAATTCAAAATGTTGTAATGCGTCAGATATTCTCAATCTATTTGCAGTTTGCATCTGTATTATTTTGCATAATACTTATATCAACATGTTTCATTAAATCATAAAAGAAATTTAGAAAAACAAATATTCATTATTATTTAACAAGTTTTTTAGGACAAAAACTTCTATCACTGCTATATCATTCCATTCATTTGAGTCATCTCCCTCTTCAATCCTTTCAAAGCATTTCAGTAGCTCCGCTTTATTTCCCTTAACGGAGGATACAACTCGGGACTGAAAGTTCCATCATATTGCTGAAATGGTTGGTATGCGTTTACTGCACACAGATCGCTGTAGGTCGCTGCGTTAGGTGAAGTGGAGAAGAATGCTATGAATCCAGTAACATTTGCAAAAAAAAACAACTTCACTGATTTAATGCTTTTTGAACATGTATTCTTTGTAACTAAATGAAGTTGGTGGGCGTAGCAGTGAACAAATTTCGCATAAGGAAATGTTTTCTGCATCAAAGTCTGGACCCCAACCTGGTTTTCACTCATTACTGCAGCACCATCATATGCTTGAGCTATGAGTTTATTTTCTAAATTGGAAGGTTGTAGACTTTGTTTTAAAGCCTGGCTCAGAACGTTAGCCGTGCCATTGTTCACAGAACAAAAAATATCTGCGACAGTTGCTTCCGTCCGTCAGGCGGGCCAGCTTGGACGGGCCCCAGCGAAGCATATATACTCGTAACGGTAACTTCGTAACACTTCGTGAATGTCCGTCGGTAGCGAATGTGACATTGCACGCCGCGCACCATGGCAGTTGAGCGCTAAAGTGATTCAAGTTGTGGAACCCTTTGACGAGGCCCCAAGTTCACAATATTTAGTGTCATACAACCTTTGACGGTTTACTAACACACATCGCGTAATGTGATGAAATTTATTGAAACAATTATGAATTCAGTACTCTGTCTGAACAAAATTTACGTATTTTAAATGTGAAAAAAATTATGGGGGACGAAATATTGGTGCGGTAAGGCCCCGGTGGTCCCTAAGGACTAGCCGCCTCTGTTGGATTTAATAGAAATAGTAAGTTAGGTATAGTTTTGCTTACAGTAAGCGTTATTTATAGCTCAGTCTTTATTTAAAATCCTAGTTTTATAGCATTCATTTATTTATACTTAGAATTAATTTTACGTTTATATTAGACTATCTATGTTGTTTATTGCTGCGATTATTGTAATTTTATTGCTGTAATTATTTTAATGTTATTGTATATTATATATCACTGCCACCGGGTGTTTACTCAATTGCATGTTAATAAATAGGCCTGTATACAATACAGAGGAAATTGACTGAATCCGTTAATGAAATGGAAGAGCATTGAATGCCAAATACAGCCTACAAATAAAAGAATCGTTGCGCTTTGGTAGACCAAACTTTCATTAGACCGGAACAAGCTTTAGGGGCTTAAATATAATTATAGGCTCAATCTGTGGAAGCTTATGTTGATGAACTTCCTTGACTATAGCCATTGAGTAATGATTTGTTGAATGCTTCCAGGTTGAGCCATAGTATGCGGACGTACTTTTTCACATACTAAAATTCAATTTAAGATGGAAGTTGAAGGCGCATTAAATGGAGCTTTCGTCCCTCAACCAGCTGTTATGGCTGAGACAAATTGAGGACACATACTGGATGTCAAGTTGGCCACTACATAAAGTATTTGCGGAAATTAGTGCTCAACTTTTCTAAATGATCCTCCACTGTCTTTAGTAACACTTTTTTATCATTCTCTTTCGGCGGAAGACTCTGAATAAATTCACATATCGTGAGATACATCTCAAAGCAGTTTTCTTTTAATTTGTTATTCCGTAACTGTATTTTCTTACGAAAAGCGTTGATCCTTTCACTCAAATCAAATATTTTTGTATTATTTCCCTCAAGTTGACGATTAAATGAATACGTTTTTCGTATATGTCTACAAAGTAGGACAGCTTCATTAAAAATAACTTGTTGTAGAATTCTTCCGCATACTTGTATGTATGTATGTATGTATTTATTTATTTACACTGCAAGTGGGCATGCACCCGGTGGCAGTGGTATACACAATATAAAAAATACACAATAAAGAAATGATAAGCAATACACAATAAATTTACAATACACAATAGGCCTACAATTTTATACACAATACAATAAGAATACACAATATAATTTAACGCAATAATAATAAAAACATTACAACCTACATTATTATGTATAGGCCCTACATAAGTTTCAATAGTCTTTCACTTTACTCTCATCTCACTCACTGTAGTGGCACTATGACGCATTTCACTGACACTTTAGCACACATTTCACTGACACTATAGAACACATTTCATTGACGCTATAAATTATCACTGATCGGAACTATTCACTGCACTGTAAAACCATAACTTCACTGACTCACCTCGCTTCACTGATAGGCTACAACAGTTCAAATAAGTCAAATAATTACACCCTTATGTATACTGTACTTATAAACAGAACTACATTTAAACTAAACATTTCTAGTCTAAGACCCTCTTAACGCTATTTTAAAATAATTTACAATTCAAACCAAGGAAGTAACTCGTCAGGCTAAATAAATACATGTCACCTTAAAAAAATTAAATGTTAAATGTCGCCTTAATTTTAACTTGCACTTTATACACAACTTTTTAAATTATTCTTGAATCTCCTTAAGGAAGGACAGCCCTCTAAGACCGCTGCAGGTAGGTCATTCCAATCATTTATAGTTCTATTTAAGAATGAGAATTTACCTACATCCGTTTTCTGTTTCCTACATTTGATTTTAAAATCATGATCGTTCCTACCATAGTACGTTGGCTTTTCTAACCGAGCCGTTATGTCTACCCATGCTTTCTTATATAGACTCTCCTCGCCCAAAACTATCGCTCAGTTCGTAGCTTGAACACCTTACCGCGAGACAACCATCTGGATGAAGAATAAAACAAAAATTATTTATGTTCAGCTCCCATATCTTTACAAAGAGCAGCGAAAATACTTGATTTTAGAAGTCTGGTTTTTGTATAATTAACTAAATCAATAACTACTGTCAAAACAATATTTAGCTCAGGACTTAGTGATCTCGATGCTAAAGCTTCCCTATGAATCATGCAGTGTGTCCAGATTACTTCTGGAGATTCCTTCTCCACAAGTGCTTGTAAACTGTTATACCTATATTTATAGGCTATCTATATTGAGCTCCATCGGTGCAGATTCCAATACAATCTTTTCGCTGCAAGTTTGCGCTGCTCGATAGCAGTTTCTCTTCTTTCTACGGGTTTGCAAAATAGTAAGTCTTCAACTATTGCAGCACTGACAGAATCTAATATAGCAAATCAAATGGCTATCGTTACTACTGTCTGTTGCTTCATCAAGTTGTATGGCAAATCATTTTCCAACTAACTCAGATTCAAGCTGTTGCTGAATATTCACAGATTTATCGTTCATTCGTCGTCAAATTGTACTGTTTGACAGAGGAATATTCTTAAGTTGTTTAGCATAGCTTACACCAAAAATTGTTTCTGCTATGTCTATGGCAGCTGGTAGAATGAGTTGCTCTTCAGTAATATGTGGCTTTTTATGTTTGGCTATTTTATAAGCCACTTTGTACGATGTCAATAAAAGCTCTCTCATTTACTATGAGAACTTTGTGGATATTTGACTTCTATTTCTGTAAAGATCTGTGTTTCTCTGCAAAAAAAAAAAAAAAAATCACAGGGCTTATCGTTATATTCTTTGTGCAGGGTTTCTAAATGCCTTTTCAATTTATTGGTTTTAATGCCATCTGCATCCAAAATCTTGAAACAAATCGCATACTGAGATTTTACTTCGGCACTTATTACAGTGCTTTTAAAACCGAAGTATGCTTGGTCATATTTTCGTGTTCTTGATTTTATAATAGGGTTAGCACTGTTAGTGGGCATTTTTGATGAAGTAGAAGCTTCTTCGTCCTCACGGTTACGTTCGACTCCAATTAAAAATCTGTCCATATACACTACACACGTAAACTAGCGTTGGAACTCCAAGTGACAAACTCAAAACACAGTCGCAGTGGAACAACTAACAAGTCACTCGCAGACGCGCTGCTTTTGTAGTCGCATATTTTCAATCGAGAAAGTTCGAGACTCATCGGTATCTGCCGCGAAAATTCAGGTAACAGGAAATGACGTCATAATCCTGCGCGACTGCACTACGATTATAAGATTAAATTACCTTAGGGATAACAGCGTAATCTTTTTTGAGAGTTCTTATTGATAAATGGGTTTGCGACCTACGGCAGCGATACCCATTGTTGCCAATCGAGTTTAAATTCCCGCTTATTGGGTTATTCTCATCTATCTTTCTGTATTATATTATATTATATTATATGGGGGGAGGGACATGCAAAAATATTCAAGGCAAATAAGGGGGGCGCGAAATACGAAAGTTTGAGATCAGCTGCTCTGGTGTGAAGTATGAGGCATCCGAGTGCAAAAACATTCACTAAGCTTATAGTCTCGAAACCTCTTGCGGAAGATAAAGAAAAGAAATTAAAGCATATATATTTTAAACATTCGGTAGTTCGGACACGAGGTTATTGATTGTTTCATTTGTGCAATATGACATCAAATAAAGCAATCTAAATTGTCTTAATAGAATTAAGCTTACCATACGTCCCGTAAAAAAAGGGTCAGTTCCCTTTTTGGCTAGGTGCCCGACTTCCCCGGCATTTTTGTCGAGACGCGCAATCCAGTATTTTAATCAAACTTTATTTCATGATGTAAAAATCAATAATTCCTCTAACTGATGTTTACTTCATAAATTAATGTTGACATTTTTGCTTAGATTTGTATAAATGTTTGCAAATGTTTGATTTTGAAATCAGCAAACATGAATGAGGTATTAATGGAGGGTGTTGTTAGACAAAACATGAGGGCACAGTAGGCCTACTATCAAGTGACATAAATAACTAACACGAATAAATACTACTTAAGACAACAGTGTTCTTTCTTTTGTTAACTTCCTTGTTTCATTTTTACTTAATATATTTTTCAGTAACTTCTATTACAATATCTTTACAAAAACCTTCGACAGTAAAAATATCCCGTATATTCGTGAGACATTTATGATAGACAAACAGAATATTACCCATGATCAGTGTTATCAACTCGGAGGACTGAAAACCCGCTAACATCCCCTCCAAAAACCGCAGAATCTAAATAAAAACCGCCAGATTTTTAAATGTACCGGTACCTTAAATAATTGAGTAAATACTAATGTAACATGTAAATATGCTTCGTAATAAATTAACGGAAAATATCACAACTCCCAAACGCATGCGCGCACACAGACACACACGCATACATTAGTGGCATTAAAGGCCTATCTATAAACTTCATTTACTGTAAGAATGGAAGAGCCATTCTCCGCATGGAAATCAGTTTCTTGGGTATAGCTACCATAGAGCTGCAAAATAGCGCTTATAACCGGTTTAGATTCATCAGGTTCTAGAACATCCGTCAAGGTCGGGTAATCGACCGAATATTCGAGTTTAACCGGTTACCCCTTATGTTCTGCAGATAGACAGAACGCAAGGTGCACTTCATCATACATGAAACCGACATTTTCTGAGTACACAAACGGAGTAACAATAATTGTTCTTCAATTATTGAAGAAAATTTACTTTGTCTTGTTGAAAAAAGTGTTTGCTTGATATACTGTAGGTCTACAATTATTGATTGGACACTTTAATACACTTATCTTCATAACTAATAGTCTATATAAATTAACAAATTGACACTGGTAACAACAAAGGAAATAAGTGTAACGCAGGATATGAAATAAATCTGGTGCGTAAAGAAATGCAAAAATAAAGTACATTACAATTACTTATTAAAGAGAATAGCAAATAAGTACATAGGCCTACATTATAGTGTAGTATTAACTTTTAAACTTTAAAAAACTAGTTGTTAATATATAATGAATTACTCTAAAGAGCTGCATTATTATTTCAGTAATAAATCATTTTTAAGAAGATACAGTGTTATTAACAAAAAGAAAAGTACTCTGAAGCGCGAATGCTTGTACTTTCACGAAGCATGTCTTTGCCTTTGAAGGTACCCAACTGTAATACCTGGACTGGATGAATGAATGAATCAGTGAATCTATGAATGAATCGACTAATGAATCAATGAATGAATGAATCAATCGATACATGAATGAATCAATGAATCGATGTGTGGAGGAATAAATGACTTGATGGATGGATGAATGGATGAAGGATGAATCGATAGATGATTGATTGATTGAATATACTGAGAGAGGAAGAATAAATTATCAATTAAATGGTAGCCCTATACCCCTTGCAAGGGGTCTTTTAACTGCTGCATGGCTCAATGTGGTCTGCCTTTGCCGTCCACCCGCAAAGAGTGAGAAACAACTCGAATATTCGATAAACCGAACCTGAGACACCCCTCGAGATGGGAGAACTTTGCATACTGATTATAGCTCCAGGCGTTCAATAGCAATATATAATTTATATTTTTCGTAACCGGTTGTGCACGACTCTAATAGCTACATTCTGTAGAAGGTTTTTGTTGAAAATATGCTGTCTTAGTAAGTTGTCCATCCGGAAGTTGATAGTCATGACAACACTTTCCTAAGTCCAATCCGAACAGTGAAAACTGAATTTAACATAATATATATCCCATACTATTACTTGTTAAGAGGAGAGCAAACTGCGATAACAATTCACAGAACCCGAGCAAATTTCTCCCCCCCCCCCCGCTCCTCCGGACTTACTGCTGCAGCAGTAATAAATTAATCATGCAAATCTAGCTTTCAGGTGTAGCTCCCTGTGAAGTAGACTTTAATAATTTCAAGGGAAAATTATCTCCTGGGCCGGGTACCACATTCCACATCACACAGAGTTTGTGTGCACTCTATTGGGTTTCTGGCATCTTGTCAGCCCACTCGAGTTATGTGGATATAAAGCAGGCGTCGTCAACCGATCGCACAGTCGTGCTGGATGGAGCTGCAGAGTGCACAAGTCTACACGCGAATCAGTTGCTGTGCAGGAGAGGGGAGGGGATGATAGTTGAAACCGGCTCAGTGGCGGTCTAACAATACAGTCATTCAAGCGTTGTCCGCATCCCTTATACTCTTATAGCCTATTGGTTATGCACCATTCCATGTGTTTCTGTTTGAAATATGCGTAATAAAATTTATCCTATAACTTAAAGAATTTGAAACATGCAATCATTAATTTCTTCTGGAAAATTAGTAAACAAACAGAGCACATTAAATATGCCGAAATCAGCCAAAGAATATACTGAGTTTAACGACCCATTTTGTTCCTAAAGCTAGAAACAATTTCTTCAATTTTATGTTTAACATAAATTATTCCTTCTTTCAACAACCGTAAACTAAATTATTACATGAAAATAAAGGCCACAAATATTTACAATTAATAAAAATTAATAAACTATATTCAATACTTATTCTCCATTAAACTACAGCCTATATAAGAGAATTGTTTTCCTGTACAGTATATCTAACAAACATTTTTCCTTTCTAGAAACATAGTAAGTGCCAAATGAGCTTATTAAACGTACTTTAAGATAACGAATTGAAAAAATCAGTTACTTTTGTGCCGATAGAGTTAGGGAAAGAATGTGTAATGTTTAGTTTATTATTATTATTATTATTATTATTATTGTTATTATTATTATTATTATTATTATTATCAGTGGTTTTTTTTTCTGGAAAAAAGTTTACCGGAACTCTATCACCCGATCACATTATACAACAAAAACGTAGGCTTAAAAATATTAGGCCTACATACCTTATATTACAATAAGTTCCAAACGGAGCTCATCGATTTTAAGCATAACGGAAATTTTGCGAGTTCGAGCTATAGTTTCAGGATCAATAACGGAAGATGGCAGCACTAGATTGCATGAGTTACTTTTGAAGCAACGACAATAATGAGAAAATGTAAACTCTTGGACTCGGCAGTGGCGGCAATTTTAATTTTAAATTTCACTTATAAAATATATCTCGTTGGAATTTGTAATGGCAAAAAGTTTACCGGAACGCGTTCCGGCTGAAAAAAGCGCTGATTATTATTATTACTATTATTATTATTATTATACACATTAGTTATTAGTATTTTTTGGATGAGAGTGGTTCGTTCTTCTCCCTTATATTTTTCATAATCATTTGAGTGATAGGACGAATAATATCGTTGTAGGTTGAAATTCCTTCCGTTATTCAGAACTTTACCACAAACCAAACACGTGGGAACTCCCGACTTTTCAGCAAATAGAAATGACTCTTCCCATAATAACAAATTCAGTGGCGTGGATGGCCTATTGGACATCCCTTTTTCTGACATTTCTGTTCCGCCACTGTATACTACAGAGAACGAAGTAGTCCGTGCGCCTGCACAGACATCGCTACACAGCAGGCGAGGCGCTGCACGTATAACTAGCGCTACGGTCAGTTGAGGACGCCTGATATAAAAGGAAAAATTGAGACGATGTCGGGTGAAGTTCCTGGGTAGTTCAGTAGAGCGTTGGTGCGCTAAGCCAAAGGTTCCTGGATCGATACCCGTCCCCGGAAATATTTTCCCCTTGAAATTATTCAATAAATTAATCAGTTCAGGACTCTCCAAAGCGGGAAATCTGAATCGTTTAATTACTTTTTTATTTAAACCGCTGTCTGTTCAATTTTACCGCGGTGAGGAATCGAAAACCAGATTTAGCGGGAAACCGCTGACATTGGCAACGCTGCCCATTATGCCATAACTCATCAGTTTCTCGATGCAGATTCAGTAACTAGTGATAATAGAAACTTTCTACAGTTATTTAAGTAAAATAATTGTAAAGATATGTATTAATAAGCTGATTGATAACTCTTGAGATTATAGTCAACAACACGCTTGTCATTAGCCTTCTTCGCTAGCCCTGGTGCGCGGAACGGTCAGGGTGCAAAGCTTACGCTTTGTAAGGAAACAGTTGCAGACTACCACCTCGATATAGGTTAACGGTGGTTTGTTAGCGCGATGTCACATTACCGTTTGTAGATTCCAATCGTCATCTTAGCCCCACGTCATGGAAATGCCGCCGGTCTAATTTCAGTTTAAATATCTCATGGGTGAACTTGTTAATAGGAATGTATGAAAGCCCGAATATGTAGGTATTGTTTGTCGTCAATTGTCGTAAATCAGTGCGTTGAAATGACGACTTGAATTTACTTAGCACAGAAAACATGAAGGTAACTAATGGAGAGGAATTTAGAGTTTTTAAACTGCTCGTACTGTTGACTGTTCGGTATATCCCAGATCATATACTGTATATAACAGATTGCTCAGTCTTATAAGCTTTGACGAAAGCAACTTTTATCAATTTCGCTATGCTGCCATCTAGCTACTGCATAAGAAGTCACGTTATAACTCTCATTTCAATTGCATGGAGCAATTGTACTTCCATTTAACGGTTGTTCTCAATCGACGGTGGCGATCCTGGTGGTTGTTCTCTTCCAAATGTTGCCGATTTTAACATGGGTATGGCCAATTTGTTATATATGTGATCAGGGGGTATATGAAGCTTCCTCCCTGAAACGGAGCCAGTAAATAATGGAATTCAACTGAAATATTTATAGCTAAAGTAGGTCTACCATTGACGTCCAGTTGTCTTTAGTGTGTTACGGTAAAATTGTGACATTTACCAAAGTCTCCATCTACGAGAGTCTTTCCGAAAGCAATGACTACTATTTATTTTCACGAAAACTACAAAGATACAGAGAGAAGTTTATTATACAGGGACATCATTTTATTTTTACTAACATTTTCAATATTAACCTAACTATACTTTTAGAATAACGATTGAGAACCGGAAAAACTGTCTGCTACCCCCTTCCACGACCGAAGTTTGACGACACTAGTGTAAAATACAATACAAATAACTTTACTAGGCATAGGAGGGAAGAAAAGTAGTGCATCCATTTATGTAAAGTAGGAAATATTACGATTTTGAGTTTGATCATTTTCGTCGGGTTTTTATTTAATCAAAATACAGTACAGTATTAAGAGTAAGTATTTTTACTCACTAATTTTAACTATCCAATCGGACGTATTTATTATGCAATGCATACTATACTTTCTACAGCACATTAGCATACAATATTTACAGTGCATTTAAATTTTAAAAATAATCAAAATAAGGATATTTAAACAAATTATTGAAAATGGTGGTCGTTTCATTTCGATACAGTCTTCAAATCTTTTGTGCATATTATGAAAAACGTTTTCAAGCATATCTTCTGAAATTGAATGTGTGGTTCTTGAATGTAATTATTTAATTCTTCTATTGTTGTAGGATGTTTTAGCAAACATAACTGTTTCACAGTAACCCCAAAGAAATAATGCAAAGCACTCAAATCAGGCGACATGGGGGAGGCATAATCCTACGCCTTTTGAAATAATTCTGTACATACTCTATAATGGTGTACGTTACGTATTGTCAATTCAATCTTCACTTCTGCCCGATCCGCATTGATAAATTTACTCAGATATGCTATCTACTGCCCGTCCATGTGGTTATGTAGGAGGGTCTTAGAAAGGAGGGAAATCAAGTGACAATTCCTTACGTAACTATGCCCTTTTATTTAAATTATTTTAAATAGTTGTATAATATTAGGTAGAGTCCAATTCCTAACAGCAAATGTTTTCAGAAAAGAGCTAAGATAGCTCAGCCACTAGCCTTTACAGAGGAGCCAGCAGAAACGGGTGGAGGAAACCGGGATGCGACGTAACTAAACGGACGCACAGTACCTGTGCGAAAATATGATTCAATAGTGAATGAATGCTCTTTCTTCACTGAAAAATGTGATCATATTTCTGAAACATGCTATACTCACTCACTCTGTACTGTTTATTTTGTCCGTAAGACGACTTTGCGGCTTTGGTTGTATGTGGAAGTTTGCTACTAGAAGGAGTGGGAGTGAAGTACATTCAAAAACTCAGGTACAATAAAAATTGAAGTAAAAATAAAATGATGTCCCTGTATTTACTCTCTGGATAGCCATTTTAAATCCGCCCCACTATCGTCAAGATTCTCAAGGGAGAGCCCGGGTTGTTCCCAGTCATTAGTAAGCTTGCATCACTGTTTCCCAATCAGTTAATCGCAGTAGTCTGTTCATAGCTGCCGCTGTGCTTCTGTACAAGAAGTGATTGAAAGTTCATTTAGTGTTGTGTAAAGTTTTGATAATATGATAGTATTATTAATATTATATGTTTGCTATAATTATATGAAAAAAAATGCATTATTTTTTTAGACAATTCAATTATTTTGTGTTTAAAGATTGGCAACACTGGTTTACGGTTGCATATCGCCGTTGGTTTTTATGAAACATCCTGTGTGACTGTACAGAGCATAACTTTTGAGGAAGAAAAAAATAATTAAATATCAATAGGCCTAAAGAAGAATATTAGATAATTCAGTAAAGAATGTTCTTGCTCTTATAGAGTCGAGGGAAAACCTCGGAAAAAACCTCAACCAGATAACTTGTCCCAATCAGGATTTGAACTCGAGCCCGCTCGTTTCACGGTCAGGCATGCTAACCCTTACTGCACAGCGGTGACTCAACTGATTCTCACGAAAAAAAAATGACGAAAGAATATCCGACCACAATGACACCAAACGTAACCAGCATTCATTACAATAACTAATGATATTATCGCCGTGCTCTCATGCATAGCATTCGGCAGGTCTTTGAAATTTAATTGCATTATTGTTTTCAATTTCTTATGTCGCCTCCCCAATCACTCGTCTCAATTTCAATATTGCAACCAATAAGCTGCTTCCATTATTAAATGACACCTACTTGTCTAATCCACGTGGACTAAAAGCGAGGTTGCAATGTCTTGTGCTGAGGACGAACATTAAGGTATGAGATTAAAAATTATTATTAAAGAGTTATTATTAAGAGTTAAGAATGTCAACGTACTCGTATATGAAATAATAATAATAATAATAATAATAATAATAATAATAATAATAATAGCCATTTCGCAATATAACAAACTAGTTCTTATTCTTATCGAGGAAGCAGACGTGACAACATGACGCATAGAGTGAAACCTACAGAGCAACAATTCGTCGGTAAAATTACGTTTTAAAAGCACACCGCACGTTATTGTATGATGCAGGCATGTTAACCTTGAGAGCGAGGCGATAATATGTAAACGAATACAATATGTTTGTATGTGAGAAAAACGATATAAAAGTGCTTAAAAGCACAATTTCTCATTTAAATTCAATCGGTTAAAATGAACTGATACTAAATGTTTAAACAAAACATATTCTTGTTGTAGTCTCAGCATATTAGGGAAACTTTAGTCATGAATAAAAATATGAATGAGATATGGATGAGGAAGCGAGACCTTGGCATGTGATCTGTGCGAGAGAGTAAAGAAAGAGCTGTCAGAAAGAGAGTTTGTTTAATGATGTTAATATTATATGAAAATACCGACACGGAAGTTCATCTCAGTCAGGCTAATACCTATCTTCCCCCTTCTTCCTTCCTATTGGTGATACAGCTACAGCACATGATAAAGTCACAATAGGTATTGTGTCTTCTACTTATGAGTCGGTTAGAGTCATAACTCATATGCTCCAAAAAATGAAAAATTGAGATACCGTTATATTCCTATGCGGTTATCTGCGTAGAATACGATTCAGAGGTTAATTTTTCACATTTCTTACATGATGCTTGTGTAAACGGGCGACAAACTTCCCGGTTTCTGTCAAAAGTCTCATGATCCACTGGATCTTGTGAGTTCTGTTGTATAGCTCTTCTCGACCAATCACCGATCAGTATTTCCCTCCCGCTTCTCCACTTCTTGTTGTGTAGAACAGGGTTGTGAATGAGTATCTTGCATGTGCCTTGTTATTTTTATGAATATCAGTGAATTTAGCGGCTGTAATTGAGCATTTTGTAAGCGTAATATTATGAAAGAGAACGTATTACCGGTTGGAGAGAGAGGACGAGCACGAAAATATAGGCTATAGCAGCTCCAGAAATAACAAAAAGAAACCAGGCCAAATTAGCAAGGTTAATATTTTTTTTCTGATTCTGCTTGGCTCCTACTGATGCATTGGTAAATTAAGCAGGGTCGAGTGTTTTTATCACAATTATAATATATTCAAGTTCTACATGTATGTCATTGATGGTGCCGTGAATAATATTGGACAATACTGAACATATGTGCGAATTAATAGAAGCAGATATTAATCTTGTGATATAATGGAACGTAGTAACGAAAGTTTGAATTTGATAAAATTTATGATCAGTATTTCTTTTGTAGGTTGTAAATTGAGGGGTCGACGCAAATAAGGGGAGAACCCGCTGTTCTAAGAAAATTTAGTTTTATCTCGTCTCTAGAATGTTGTGTCATAATTGCAATAACTTTGGCAATGGCTTAGCCCACTGGAATTGAAATTCCCACCATAAATTCTCAGACTGTTCTGAGGATACATCCTTCTCTCTGACTGGACCCCTCAATTTATATTGTACTATATTATTTTGTAAAATGTATTCATCTGAAGAATTTAATAATTAGCAACCTATTCTTTTACATTAAACTTAAAAATATGCTTGAGGTAATGTTCTCGTGTAATATTTTAATTTGTTACTGTCAAATCCCACATGATCCCAACTGGTCACTTTCTAAACTCTCATGTTCCAAACGGAGCATGTGCAGATGTCAACTTAGAGCTATCGTCGCTCTTATTGAAGTTCATTTTCGAGAATGTTTACACACACACACGCGCACGCACGCACACACACACGGGTCACCTGAATTTTGTTTCTGTGTCTGTACTCTTTGGAATATAGAAATATTCATTTTCCCATTGCCCTTTAAACTGGTATTTTCCGAATGACATTGCGTTGAATTACACCACTAGACATTGAATAGAAAACCGCTCTACACTATCATGTGAATGACCCGTGGGGTTGGTGGAAGCGATGGGCGCTCAGTTTTGCTTCCTTGTTAAGTAGTCATGCAACTTGTTGTGCATCCATGGATGCAAGTTTTACTAGTGGTGCTGATAAAGTAGTGTATTTTGAACTAGAGGTAAAATAGTACCAAATGAATCAGCAATTAAATATTGTCAGAAAAGAAAATAATGTATATCCCAATAAAGTGTTTATATAACAAAAGTAAATACGTTCCGTATACATTCCAATTTACGTATGCTTACAACATAATATGGCAGTCCAATACGGGCGATGCGCGAATAATGACGTCATACTTTACGTCATAAAATCTTGCCTGATCTGTAAAATGATGTTAAGATTTATCAAATATAATTACACATAGGCACGTATATATTAGACAATAAAACAGTAAAGTTAAAAAAAATCATTTCGTTTAATAAGCTGATTTATGAGTGATATTCTTTCTTAAGACTGAACTAAAATAATAGACTAATATGTCACGTCATCATTATCCTCCGTCTCGAGCATTTTTGTTTTCATTTTGTTACTTCGGCGTTTGATTTTTGTGCATTTTTTTAACAGATTGGATTGTATTTATAGATTTGTTGTGATCACTAAACAACTAATGAGTAATGAGTAACGATTGTACAACACGCATCCAGTTTATGTCATTATACTGTAGAGTACGTATAGAATGAAGGCGAATGGATCATTGAGTGGCACTCGAAGATGTTTGGACCGTTTATTCAACAAGCTGTTCCGTTATTTCTATACACAAGTAACGCTACTTTTCAGCTGTAGTTTGAAGTTCAATAGTCAGATCCTTCATGAACTCCACGCTGTAAACAATTCACTTTCACACTACAACAAGAAGAAGTCATACACAATCTGTAGTGGGGAAATGTTCGTAAGTGTCCATTTACGATATGATGCGTAGAAGTCACCGGCGTAGTTCAGTCGGCTTGCCTGCCGATCCGGATTTTCGCTCAGGCGCGGGTTCGATCCTCAATTAAGCCGATTACGTTGTTGGTTTTTTTCCGAGGTTTCCCCCAAAATGCGTCTCGTACATTTAGCCTACTTATTCCAAACCGACTGAAATCAGAACGCTCAAAGGTTTTCTGCTACTGAACTTATCATTCAGCAGTGCGACTCAGTAGTACTGTAGTTTACAAACCACCGCACAAAAATTTATCGCCTTTATAAAACGGTGAAGACATCCGTAGGTGCGTGGTCTAAGGCCCTATGCTTTTCATCTCCCTATTAAAGCCTGTGTGATGTATCTTGTCTCACTATGAAAGAGAGAGAAAGGAGATATGTCTTACTTCGTCTGTGTTGTTATGGCGATGGGGGGAGTGGAGCGATGCCGTCCACCCATCCAGTGGCGGAAGGGACTAGTTGATAAATTCTGTAATACAAAATAAAATAAAATATCTCTCTTCGTACTGTGTAGTTCCGTCATTGAGCTTGTCTTTCAAGAAACTGAGTGCCGGTAACCTGTACAATAACAAGGTTTTGAAAGGAATCCTGAAAATTTACAACTCTCCTATAATCTTCACCCTCATTTGAAGGGACTTGGTTTTATTGCTACTGAGACAAGATAAACCAAACCAGGTATAGTCCCCTTTCAATGGAGGGCACGGACTGGGACTGTCCTCGCACGCAGGCCGCTCGGGTGGGGCCATTGTATTACCTGGGCTGGAATGGTATGCATGCCCTAAGGCCCCCGCGCTACAGATCCCCTGCGCGCCGCCTCCGAACTCCCCTACAGCCTACGTAGACGTCACATCTGCCCCTCTTCCCCGGTTTCACGACTTACCGTGAGCCCAGGAGAGACTCCACGGTGCATAGCACTACCACAAGCAACGAATGACCACATATCAACGGGGTCGAAGTTCACTGGCAGCCCGCAGCCGACTCTACATAGGAGCAAGCCCGAAAGAAACGGAGATGATGACGGAAAGAGGTCCAACACCGAAAGTGACCCAGCAATTCTGTTTCAATTGGTTGAGGGAAAATCTCGAAGAAACCTTAACCAGGTACGTTGTCTCAACCAGGATTTGAACCCTGGCCCGCTCTTTTCAGGGTCAGACGCACTAACCGTTACTCTACAGCGGTGAACGCAGGGTGCTATACCTACGTCTAACGTTACATAATGCACGCTAGTTCGAATCCTCATGGGGGAAGAATTTTCCCATGAAAATTTGACCAGTACATGGGAACGGTGCCCACACAGCATCGTAATGAATTTTGGGAGCTATAGTGAGTACCGAAATGCGATTTTCGCTAGCCAACTGATTGGTGGGGGGGAGGAGATCATCTTGCTGACTACACGTTACTCCCGTACTGCTTGGATGATATTTGAACCCTGCTAAGGCATGTGGACGTGAGACTAGCAGTCGACTGGTAGACCTTTGGTCTCCATAGACCGTCGAATCACGGATTTAGTTTAATTTAAATGGCTAACGGCAAAACTTGAGCTTCAACGCTGATGCCGCTCTATCGAACACATTCTCTTGTTTTCTTTCATACCAGTACCAGTTACAGCAGAAGGCCTGCATGTAAGCTTAACGGCAAAAGGAATGGGTTGACTCTTCGTCGATAGAAACGCTGTTCTATTACGCGGTTCACTCGTGTAAACGCACTGCACTTCAAGGCATTGCTGTGGTGTCTTTTCATTGAAAGTTGTCCTTCTACAATGTCGGCAACCCAACGAGCCTTGTGTGGCCCAGGGGTAAAATGTCTGACATCCGTGCCAGACGTTGTGAGTTCGCCTCCCGGTACGGTAAAATTAATTCTTTATGTTACTGTTTAATTAATTTATTAGTTTAAATGTGAAATGGCATTTGTTCATAAACTTCTTTAAGCATGCCTTGTAAAAATATTATTGTTCCTCATCTGTGGACTATTAATAGGCGAGACCTGGCTTGTATAAACAAAAATACTTGTTTCACATCCTGAAAATTGGACGCATATCAAACAAATAAATAAAAAACAAAAATCATTAAATAAATAAAAAAACAAACAATTTGTTAATATATTAACATAAAATACTTGTGGTAGGGATTAGTATCTCGTCCACAAACCACTTGCATCAACTGCTCTCATTCTGCGCGGCATGGAGTCCACAAGATTATGGAACAGGTTTAAATTCATGGCCACCTCCAAAGCGTCTAGAACTCTGTCCCACAATTCGTCAGCCGTCCGAATGGGTGGTTGTTCTGCCCAATTAGAGCATAGGATTCGTTTCACTGTAGTCGACAAATTTTCAATCGGATTCACATCAGGTGATTTTGGAGGCCAGTCGACCAGGTCGAGATCAGGTCTTCTCGTAAACAATCTTTTAATCTGGTTGGCGGCGTGTACTGTATGATTATCCTGCTGGAAGAAAAGTGTTCGTTCTGGATATCGTTCTCGGGCGAAAGAGGTCATTACATTTGCCAAAATGTATTCGTACACTTTTGCCGTAAATCGACCGTGGATACGTTCCAGAAGTTCTGCCCCATCGTATGACATCCACCCTCAACACGCAACGCTCACGCGACTCGACCTGTTAAGTCGTCTCACGAAGCGTTCATAACTTTTCTTCAATCGAAGTCCTATCGGAGAGTAGCATACGCTAGACGGTTCACGGCATCCTCCATCGTCAAATGTTCTTTCTTCACAGCTCGACGACACCGTATGCCACGCTCTCTAAAACGTCACCTCAAGGGTGTGTGTGGAACCTGGAAAGTTGGACGCCATCTTGAGTTGAAAGGCAGTTCTAAAGGGGTGGTTCTTAACTTCTCTGAATAATGTGGCGTTCTCTTCCCTTGTAGATATGCGCGGCCGCGCAGGAATGGGACGATTCACAACTTCACCATTCTCGATAAAAAAAATTTAGTCTACCGCTTAACAGTTGACAATGGGACACTAATTTCTCTGGCCGCCATCGACGCAGAATATCCTACACGAACCAGAGCAATGACTTGTTGACTAAGTTGTTTCTATCTGCCATTGTCAAGCGTAATGACAAGACAGAACATTTTATTAACAGACAGAATTATTGCTTGGAAGAGAGAGGGAGGTTTATCATCTATTAGAGTTTGCGCATATTCTAAGCGATATCGCTACATAAATATAGCTTTGCGAGACATATACAGTATGATGGAAAAATTGTAAGTAAAAAAAGATGATTGTGGGAGATTCGAACCTTCAGCTATTACTATTAACTCGTTCAATAGACCAATGCCGTAACGACTTACGCTACTGAGATTGTTAATATCCTTATGGCGTAATACGTGGTTTTCCTGTTCATATTGGCTTCGGTTGATTTTGTATTTATTAATTTTAGTGTTATTTCACTCTTCAGAGACCCTGATGTATCTAGAATCAACCCTCCATTCGATTTTATAACTTATTTTAGACTCTTAAACAAAATATAGCAAATTTAAATGGTTTAATTGTGTGTTACCTGGTGAATTACGGCTTTGACGAGACGAGCATGCGCAATGTTATGTATCTGGAACTTAGACATTGTCGGCGGCCAATTCTTTTTACCTTTAAGTGTACACTCATGGAAAGACAAACTGGACGACTGTGAAACATAACAGCCATGCTGTACAGCTCTACAGAAATTTTTCATCATACTATTTCTATGATTTCACTCTTTTCTCTCCAACTGCTTTAGAACGAACCTATCCTTGTTCTGCCGTTATCTGTCTCTAATTTGTAAAATTATAAACTACCATATACTGGAGCTGAGTGGCAGCTGTGAGCAGTATGGAATTAATATAAATGCCAACAAGACGAAGACCATGGTCATAGGAAGAAAACTAAGAAGGTACACTTGCGAATTATAAATGAGATAGTAGAGCAAGTGGACAGCTTCACATATTTGGCAGAGTAATGTACGGTAACCCACAGTTCAGCACTGCCATTCCACACGTCTCAGCAGCCCAGCTCACCCAAGACCAACAATGCTTGACGCGGCCGCTTCCTAGCCCGCTGCACTAGCCTTCCAAGCCCAACGTAGCCCACCGCACTGCTCAGCACTGCACTGACATCAACCCACCATTTGGTTGCATTCTACTGCTTTTCCGCTTGCGCGCATTGGTTGTGCTTTCGCTTCGCGTGTGGCATGAGCATACAGTTCTCTGCATGCCGGACAACATACAGAATTAAATTATTTCCCACTGTTTTCTAACACATTTTTAAAAACTGTCCTAATGGTACTTTTTTAATTTACATCCGACTCCGTTGTTTTAAACGATCTAGCAGAAATTTTATCGTTCACTACTTTTTCTCTAGAGAGACTGTATTTTATAATATATGCTTTCATGACCAGTGTCTGTGATGAAGATTTTCCGCGCTGAGATACCGTGGTCTATCATTCTACCAGTGTATCAGTAGACCACGGCATCTCAGCCCGGAAAACATTAATCACAGAGACTGTATTTTCTTTGCGATTCACCATTACTTGGACTCATCTTGAAAAACAGAAATCAAAAACTAAAACAAAAACGTTTGAAACAGTAGCCCACGCAAACACGATTAATAAGTAACTGAAGAAGCGGAGACTTGGGCTCGATACCTTGATACGAGCCCACCGCACAAAACCGCTAAGCAAGCAGCCCGTTCGGCCAGTGCGATGACGTCACGAGCTTGTTCCGTGCGAGACTGTGAAGCCCAGTTTGGTGCAGTGCGGAAGCAGCACATGGGCTGGGCCGTTTTGCAGGTCTCTGATACTTAGGGTGTACTATAAGCAGTAACATGAGCTGCTGCCAAGAAGTCAAAAGGAGAATAGCAATGGCAAAGGAAACCCTTAATAAAAAAAAGGAGCATCTTCTGCGGACCGCTGGAGAAAGAACTAAGGAAGAGACTTGTGAAGTTCTTTGTGTGGAGTGTAACATTGCATGGAGCAGAAACATAGACATTACGACGAAGTGAAGAGAAGCATTTGAAATGTGGATATGGACAAGGATGGAGCGTGTAAAGTGGATAGACAGAATAAGAAACGAACCTATGTTGGAACGAGTGGATGTAGATAGAATGATGCTGAAACTGACCAGAAAGAGGAAAAGGAATTGGCTAGGTCACTGGTTGAGAAGCAACTGCCTTCTGAAGGATGCACTGGAGGAATTGGTGAACGGGAGAGGAGTTCGGGGCAGAAGAAGATATCAGATGATACACGACATTAAGATATATGGATCATATTAGGAGACAAAGAGGGAAGCAGAAAATAGGAAAGGCTGGAGAATGCTGGGTTTGCAGTGAAAGACCTGTCCTTGGGCAGAACTCTATGAATGAATGAATACGAATTCAACAACAAACAAGTTTCCAGGTGCCACGATGTTCATTGCGCATACATGTGAAAAGAGCATTATCCCCGAAATGTGCCACCATGTTCGGTCTTCGCTTATTGCTTGATTTTTTTAAGTTTGTATTTTCACGTGATGTTAGTAGTTTTATTTCACTGTCGCTGTCGTAACGTTTTGCTCAAGTTAATCACTATAGGAAATTAATATTCACTTAAATGATAATATAATCAAAAAGATGATAAACTACTGTACTTGGAAATGACAATACCATTTTTACAGTAACTAATAGCTTTGACAGTGTTTTCCTATCGGATGATACTGTCTGCATCTCGTGGAGTATTGGCTGTGAAACGTGTTCTCGATGTTAAAATTCTATGAGGATAATGAGCTATATTTTGTCTTTCGGTCAGTAAGTAAATTTACGTAACCCCCCTTTTTTTTACACATTTTATTCTTACTCCATCATTAACGTTTTTTTTATAGTATTGACGTTATGCAAAAATTCCATTTATGAAACATATGAAAAAGACTATGCGTTTTATTAATGCTAACTAGACAATTATGATTGAATTTATGACTTTTATTTAGGTAAAATATTCTCCATGTTTCAGTGTACCCGCGCAAGAATAAGAATTGAAAACAAAAGACGGTCCATACGTGGCGTATTCAGTTTTATTTAAGGTATTTATGCTAGCAGACGCTTATTAGATAATATCGGTTAATGTTGTCTGTCATTTGGTATCGTCTTCTACCCCGAATTTTCATTGGATAATCTTGGACAATGATAGAATTTCCTTCTTGTCTTCACTAATCCTTTGGGGATTACATCAGTTCCTGTTGCTTTCCTACACTTTATTTCTCTAAGCGCTAGCTCGACTTTTTCCCTTAGTATATAATAGTAATATGCGTTACAAGAGCGGTATGTTGATGTTTTCATGTTCGAGGAAAAGATTGAAAAAGCGAAACGTAGTTGAGCTTTTTTAATTTCCGAGAACATGAAAACAAACATACCGCTCGTGTATCGTACATTATTTTGTGCGAAGATCGTTTATTACATACCTGAAAGGGGAATTTCTAATTAGTTGCAATGAAATCTCCATCTTGGTTTCTGTTCAATGACGGCAACTTTTAAAAACTAAAATATCTATCTTCAACATTGTTGCTATAAAATGTTTTCTGTGTTTACTATATTCCAGCAGGCCGTGATATACGTCTGTCTTTTTTTTCCCCCCAGTCTATAAATGCGAACTTAAAACAAACGGTAAGGTTATGTAATGATTTATTTTTCATTTTAATATTTTAAAAATATTATTTATATAACATATTGCAGTAATAACATCGGCATCTGGAGTCTTGTTGATTTTTTCACGGCTTCCTTAATGTTACTTGTATCAGGAATGCAATAAGTTTCGTGGAGTAGTAGACTTTACTTAATTATTGCAAATATTTAAAAACAGTAATTAACAGTGCAATTTAGGTGAAATTGCAATGGTAAATTTCCAATTTATAATTATTACTATGTTAAACGTCTCTAAAAATAATATGTTAAAAGCCTAAAGCAGTAAAATGAATGTCGCGCTTAAGCGGTAAGAAGAGGGAAATTGTTATGTGTGTTACGTTGGGAATACTGAATGTGGTATTTCACACTTACCGCGTATTGGTTTTGTGCGGAAAGCAAGCAAATACGCACGATCTCGCACAAAATGTTTTTCCGTGCTCTGATACGGCTGCTTCATTTTACAAGGAATGGCCACCCTACCCCATTATCTCCAGCCTCATGAGTGATACCTAATTGTCTTCGGACAGTTAACTAAACATCATTAACTTCCTCTTCCAAAAGCAGCAAACAGGCGCGAGATCTACTGTGCACAACCTGCGTGCAACAACTGATTTACGCGAACTCCCAGCTTGAGAAACCACAAGCCTCGTACGTCATTCCAAAGATGGTACTCAGCGTCGGCCTCGCACCTTGCAAGCCTTAAGAATGCGTGGATGAAAGCTTGAACTGCACTTCCTGTTCAACTATCGGTCGTTTCACTAGAAAGATTTTGTGAAGGTCACGTGTTTTCCTATTTATCTAAAGACAACACAGGCAAATAGAAATAGGGGAAACACTCTGTATTTGCGGAAGATTAATTTTCGATTCCTTTTCGGGAATCTAACTCGAATTCGCTGTTGCTGGATGTAGACCTACGAGTAATATCACTTGCATCACGGCAGAGACATACCGAGAAATGATTAGTTTATTCATGTTCCGACGGTCTCCACGGTAGAGTTTGAATGTAATTGAAGAATATGCAGGAAAAGAACAATCTATTGATACTTGATGTTGACTTGTGTGGGAATAAGTCTTGATTCCAAACAATATCTTTAAGAATAGCGTGGGAATAAACTCTTCAGAATGTTACGGTTGGCTAGGTTCCTCCTGGTCTTGTCTTCCATTACGATTAAATAGTTATATTGGTGCCTATTATTCAAGGCTTTTCTTAAATTCGCGTCAAATAGGATAGACAATATGGCATGTTTCTCATATTTTGTACGTTTCGTGGTAATATCGCGTTATCTTGGTAATTATCTTGTTCCTTCTTATTTCTAAACTGAACAAGTCACTATTGTGATAGGTTTGTTTTGGAATCTTTACATTGTTGTGGATCATTTCACAGACTGAACCATAAACAGAAAATAAAATAAAAGCTAGTTTTGTGGGTGACTATTTTGTCTAAATATAATTTTCATTCCATTTACAGGGGAGGCTGAATGGAATGTATCTTTACGCCTACCAATTCACTTATTCTACAGCGGAAAAAGGAATGAGATGAGTAAAATCCGAAGGTTGACTTTACAACCTGAAGATGTCACCCACACGAGTTCGTCATGTCGAATTGCTGTTGACTAAGTTTCAATGCCACTTTGTGCCATTTTTTAATGTAATAATATACAGCAATATGAAATGAGAAGGGTAAAGGGAAATGAAACTTGTTGGTATAATAGAATGTGTTGATATAAGGTAAAATCCGGAACTAAACTCTTCCTCCGATCTTATTCATGCGCGTTGACACGGAGATCGTATCGGAGTTGACATGCTCTAGCTCCGACTTACGTACGTACGTACTATACAGTATTATATTATCCGAACAACAAGAGATTTATAGAATCTGTGAACACATCATATAACATTATCGTAGAACTAGCGTGAACTTTGAGCATGCGAGACCCGTAAAGTATGGCAGTTATGTCCTTAATAGATTTTATAGTCCTTTCATTGCCAATTAGGCAAGAAAACACCGATCATGTTAACCGAACGCAATTTTCCTCGCTTTCCCTTCGTTAATCTTATATCGATAGCCAAGAGGCTGCGCATGTGTTCTTTATTGTTTGTAGAAACGTTGACTGAAAGAATCACTTTCAATATTGTCAGCACTCGGGCTTGAATTGATAAAATAACGGTAACTTGCTGGGTTGAACAAGAAAGTAGACTATATCCAACAAAATTTCAGTGTTACGGGGTGTGAAAAGCGATCCACATAATTTCGTGTTCGCAAAAATTGAAGAGCTTCCATAAATAACGAACTCCATAAAAAAAAAATAAAATAAAGACAGGACCACACTGAGCCTGCAGCACCTCTACCAGTGAGCTGGTCTGTGATTATAGCGTCGCTTCTGTTTCTCTCTTTGTTTTGTTTATTCATTTGTCTTTCTGTTTCTCTCTTTGTTCCTTTTATTTACTTGTCTTTCTGTTTCTTTTATTGTTCCGTTTATTCACTTGTCTTTCTGTTTATCTTTTTGTTCCGTCCATTCACTTGTCTTTCTGTTTCTCTCTTTGTTCTGTTTATTTACTTGTCTTTCTGTTTCTTTTATTGTTCCGTTTATTCACTTGTGTTTCTGTTTCTCTCTTTGTTCCGTCCATTCACTCGTCTTTCTGTTTCTCTCTTTGTTCCGTTTATTTACTTGTTTCTCTGTTTATTTCTTTGTTTGTTTATTCACTTGTCTTTCTATTTATCTTTTTGTTCCGTCCATTCACTTGTCTTTCTGTTTCTCTCTTTGTTCCGTCCATTCACTTGTGTTTCTGTTTCTCTCTTTGTTCCGTCCATTCACTTGTCTTTCTGTTTCTTTTATTGTTCCGTTTATTCACTTGTGTTTCTGTTTCTCTCTTTGTTCCGTCCATTCACTCGTCTTTCTGTTTCTCTCTTTGTTCCGTTTATTTACTTGTTTCTCTGTTTATTTCTTTGTTTGTTTATTCACTTGTCTTTCTATTTATCTTTTTGTTCCGTCCATTCACTTGTCTTTCTGTTTCTCTCTTTGTTCCGTCCATTCACTTGCCTTTCTGTTTATCTTTTTGTTCCGTCCATTCACTTGTCTTTCTGTTTCTCTCTTTGTTCCGTCCATTCACTCGTCTTTCTGTTTCTCTCTTTGTTCCGTTTATTTACTTGTTTCTCTGTTTATTTCTTTGTTTGTTTATTCACTTGTCTTTCTATTTATCTTTTTGTTCCGTCCATTCACTTGTCTTTCTGTTTCTCTCTTTGTTCCGTCCATTCACTTGCCTTTCTGTTTATCTTTTTGTTCCGTCCATTCACTTGTATTTCTGTTTCTCTCTTTGTTCCGTCCATTCACTTGTCTTTCTGTTTATCTTTTTGTTCCGTCCATTCACTTGTCTTTCTGTTTCTCTCTTTGTTCCGTCCATTCACTTGTCTTTCTGTTTCTCTCTTTGTCCGTCCATTCACTTGTCTTTCTGGTTCTCTCTTTGTTCCGTCCATTCACTTGTCTTTCTGTTTCTCTCTTTGTTCCGTCCATTCACTTGTCTTTCAGTTTCTCTCTTTGTTCCGTTTATTCACTTGTCTTTCTGTTTCTTTCTTTATTCCGTTTATTCACTTGTCTTTCTGTTTCTCTCTTTGTTCCGTCCATTCACTTGTCTTTCTGTTTCTCTCTTTGTTCCGTCCATTCACTTGTCTTTCTGTTTCTCTCTTTGTTCCGTTTATTTACTTGTATTTCTTGTTATATCTTTATACCGTTTATTCACTTCTCTTTCTATTTCTCTATTTGTTCTGTTTATTCACTTGACTTTCTGTTTCTCTCTTTGTTTCATTTATTCTCTTGACTTTCTGGTTCTCTTTTTGTTCCTTTTTTTACTTGTCTTTCTGTTTCTCTCTTTGTTTCGTTTATTTACCTTTCTTTCTGTTTATCTTTATGTTCCCTTTATTCACTTGTCTCTTTCTCTCTTTCTTCCGTTATTCTGTTGTCTGTTGCGCCATTTCTTCTGTTTTTCTCTTGTCTCTCTGTATCTCTCTTTCTTCATTCCGTGAGCTGTCGTTTTGATGACCTCTCTGTTTGCTTCTACTTGTTATGCCGCTTTTTCTGTTTCTCTTTTCTCCTACTTCTCTTTTCTTCTGTTTCTTTTATCTTTCTAAATATCTTTGTTATGTCGTCTTGTTCTTTTATTCTTCTTCCAATCACTCGTCTAAATAATATTTCTCTCTGGTTAGTTGCATTCGGAAATTGAACTTTTACCCCATAATATGAAAATGAAGGTTATTCCTAAGACTTAACTTACCTTTTCTTGTCCTGGAATGAAACGTATTGTTATGAGCGGATATCTTTGTTGTAATGCAAACACTGTTTTTCAGGCCCAGTGCAGATGTGGGGCCAGGTTCCTCAAATTTCTTTCTTTAATTTTTTTTCTGAAATTTTTTGTCATTTTCTTTGCACCAATCTTCCGTTTTGATAATATCGCTGTCTCACTAAATAAACAGTAGTTCAGATTTTAAAATGTCGTTGAAACAAAATTTTCTTTCCGTGAGTGATAGTTTTACATAATAAACAGACCTGCAATTTATTATTGTATAATTTGCAGTTAATTGTCCATTATATCAGAATGGAGTTCGCCTACATTCTCATTCGTCTGACACACGTCGAAAAATACGAATAAATTCATCTCTCTTCGCGAAAATATTACATTGTCTCGGCAAGAAATGAATCGGTTTGTTTTGAAAGGGCGTAAGTCAGGAAAATAAATTTGTGGGAAATTGAAAAAATCTATGTTAGAGGAGAACTGGTTGGAAATATATAATTCCGGACATGTGGGCTGATAGTCTAGGTTACAGTTGTTGGTTTTTAAAGTAATTATACGCATTATGCGGATACTTACGGTTTTATTGAGATTTAAAATATTAAAAAAGACGCCGTTTAAAAAAATGAATTTTATAACAAGTAAATCAAATAAAATACTTAATATGTTCGTGTTATCCTTGAATTACTTTACTGGAAATCATATACAATCAACGAACAGAATGTGTAATAGAAATAAATTAAAAAAAAATAGGAAAATATCATGAATGATGAAGAGAAATCAGTACTTGGAATGTACTGTTTTCCAGTTACAGTATGTTGCATTACTGTCCGTAGACCAGCTGAAAAGTTCTTCATAAACTGCCGTATGCTCACTTGAGATGTAGGGCCTACTGCTTCATTTTTTCCAAGTCTTGCACTTCTTTCTGTTTTATTGGCACTTTTTCCTCCTGGGGACACTGGGATCGTTGATGGAGGAACAGGTTCTCGTAGAAATGCCATGAAGAATGTGTGGCTTACTAATTCATTCATACATACTACTAGATACTTCAATGTATCCAACTCTGTTATGTGTATACTCAAAGAGGAATAGGTATCACATTGCAAAATTGAGTATCTCATTTTTGTTTGTTCTTTCTCTCTTCAGAAACAGCAGTATTTTTGTAATATTTCTTCTGCTTTCAGCTGTTCACACTCAGTCACCACTTCCAATTGAAGAGTTTTAAAACGATGCATGTCATTGACTACTGAACAATTATGCAAAATTGTCATTTTAACTTGCCTCTACTAAGCCAACGAACAGTGTTATTGGCGCCATTTCTAGCAAAAACGATGGCTTTATCAATGTACTCTCCAAACTACGATAAAAATTAAAATGTCAAAAAATGAAGGCTTACGCCCTTTTAAAAAATTAAATTCAAATACATTAAATCTTTGTCACATTTTGGTAGCAGCCTATAGTAGTTCTTTTGTAATTAAAACCCTAAACATTTTAGTGTAATTCGAAGTAATACAGTAAGTTAAGTAAGTTGCTACTTACCTGTGATTTAATACACTTTGAAAGTAAAATATTTAATTCTGCTTTCAGATTTCTCATTATAAGGACCATAGAAAAGACATGACACTAAAAAAATAATATTAAGTTATCACGGAAATGCAATAAATAATTACTGTAAATAATTACTAAATTAGTACACGAATAAATGCAACAAAAAAATAAAATACATTTGTAGAATTTTTTTTCCATTAATAAGAATATGAAATGATTAGCCTAGAAATGTCCCGTTAAGGGCAAAGGCCTCCTCCTATAGAGGGAGAGTCCTATTTGTCTCACGCGGTGAGCTACTCCGCGTAAGAATAAGAATATATACTTAATTTTTTTTTCCATAGCATTGATAGCTATGGACACATCATGGGTTAGGAGACACTCTCTTCTTGGCTCACTATTCTTCTTTTTCTTTCTATTGTCCACAGTTTTCCTGCATGTTAATATTCCAACCTTTTAATACGGTGTATTTGTCTAATGCATATTGTTTTTTATGTATAGATTAAATTGTAATGGGCTTTATAAATACATATGTATGTGCCTAATGCTGAATTGCAAGAAAACATTTATAGGTTCGTTAAACGCTATTGGTCTTATAACTGTTCATTTAGCGTCAGTAAGCGTTGCAAGAACGATCTTTAAAGCTATTCGTTAAAGCACTCTGTAAACTATAGGTCGAAAATTGGAGCTGTAAACTGTTAACGAATCGTTAGCCGCCATATTGTATGTATATTTGTATCTGACAGTTTTAAGTAATTTCGTGGATATGTTATCATCAGAAACAGGTAAGTAAAATGTAATATACATATCACAATGAACTCGAGATTCATGTGTGTATAGGAAAAGTTTTGTGAATACAAAAATTCTATTACTATTATAGAACCGTCTGATGTAGAGGTTATGTTGATAATGGTACAACCTCTACCAAGACCAAGAATACTGAGAGACAGATCGAATCCTCTACAAGAATACGATAATATTGATTTTAAGGTTAGATTTAGATTATCGAAAGACACATTCATGGTTCTCTTGCATGAAATAGGGTATCATATTGGAAAACAAATCGCATGCAGTAAGACAGTATTAGCAAGTAACAGTTGTTGATTGCCTTGCGCTATTACGCAATAGGAGCGTTTCAGAATGTGATGGTGGATCATATTAACGTTTATAAATCTACAGTTTGTAGAGTAATAAGATGTGTGACTGCATTGCAAGAATGAGAGAACAATACATTACGATACCTCAAGGAAATTCTGTACAAACAGTATTTCTTCTCAATTTGCAGTTTTCCCAAAGCCTTAGTGGACACTTGAATGACATGTACCGGAACAGGAAGGGTTACTTCTCTATTAATCTGTACCAAGAATCGTTGCATGTTGGCCTGGGTCAGTATTTGATGCCTGTCTTCTACGTGCAAAGTTCGAAAACAGTGACTATCCAAAAACACAATATTACCATAGCGACACACACGTATAATAAGGGAATTATTTGCGCCGGCTACGTTGGCTCTATCGTTTTGAATCTTATCGTTAAATATCACACTTGCAACGACCTATAATTTAAAGACTGAAATAGGTAAATAAACAATATTTGAGGCGGAATCATATGATGAAATATCATCATCATCATCATCAACAACAATACGATTTGGGCCCATTGGCCCGTTTCGTCTCCATAGCAATATTAAAATTGGTCTTTCCAGCGTTTTCTAGGGCGTCCGATTCGTCTTCTCCCTTGGGGTTTATAATGGTGTAGTCGGTATGGAATGCGAGTTGGTTCCATCCTACATATATGTTCATGCCATTTATTCCTATATTCTGTGATAGTTTCTGTAATATTTGGCATATTTAGTTCCTGTCGTATGTCTTCATTTCGCTTGTGGTCCAATAAGCTATATCCTGCTATTGGCCTTAGCAGTCTCATTTCAGCTGCTTCTATTCTCTTCATTTGTTGAGTTGTCATACACCATGTTTCGGATCCATAGGTTAATGTTGGAATCGCCATTGTTTTGTAAAATTTTAAAATTGTGTCAGTCCTAACTTTCTTCTTTAGTGTTCTTTTTATCGTGCCAATTAACTGCTGGAATTTAGAGAGCTTCCTATCTATGTCGTTAATTTGTTCATATGATATCATGCAGCCTAGGTAATTAAAACAGTTCACTTGTTCTATGATTTCATTATTAATAATTATTTTTGTTCTTAATGGCGTTGTTCCCTTAAAACCCATCACTTTAGTCTTTTTAGTAGATATCTGAAGATCATATTCTTTGGCGATGCAGTTCAGTTTAAATAAAGCTCGTTGGAGGTCATCTTCTGTAGTTGTAAATATAGCCTGATCATCAGCAAACAATATTGTATTTAGAGGTGTATTGGTTCGGTTAAAAATATGATGATGATACTGTTAATCGTCAAAAATTATGGGAAGTATTGAGATCTAAAGGAATACCAGATCATCTAATAAGGGTAATACAAGGCTTATATAGTAACACTAAAATTAGAATTAAACTAAAGAATGATGAAATAATTTCCAAAATTAAACGTTGAAAAACGGGAGAGATCAGTTTTAAAACCTTGAAGACGAAATAATAGAAGAAGACTAATCCCTAAGAAGAAGAAGAAGAAGAAGAAGAAGAAGAAGAAGATTAAATGCATGTGTTGAATTCTGTTTTCTCTCTTTACTTTCTTCTTTTTCTTTCCACTTTTTCCTTCTTTCTCTCTGTCCCCTTTGTTTTAATTTTCGTATCTTTCTTACCTCTTTCTTTCTGCTTTAATTCCTTTCTGTTTTTAAATTTGATTTTTATTTCCATGTTCCTACCCTTTTTTTACTGGGCGGTATAGTGGTTGCGTGTTTTTATTTCACCTTACTCGCTCGCCATATAGGTCTACTGGCGGAGGTCAGTAGGATCGAAGTATTATACCTATTAACAGCGATGAACAATCTAGAGTCAAGGTGAAATTACAAAATAGAAAATTGCGTCTAATCAGTTACTTACACCGGCCCTCTGGACACAGATATGAGATATGAATCGTACCTGGCTAATAGTACCAATATACAAGTTAATTTTCTATAATCTATCTGAATTCGAAAAGCGCGCTTTTTATCTTGGAAGGGAATTCTCGTGAATCCAGAAGATTAAATGTAGCCTACAACCTTGATTTCTAGGACAGTCTTGTAAGAAATATGTGCTTGTACCTCACATGTAAGTTAACAATAATAATACTGGGAACTTCTGATTGAGCGATAATTCCAGGAGAACATAAATAATGTTCTCTTATTGTGTCTCTCGTAGCTGAATATTTGAAGAGTTCGCATGTTAGCAAGAACGATGGCAATGACTTTAAATGAAATCTCACTGCCAGCTGAAAGAAAATTGACAATGTAGGCTTAAATACGTCTTCTATTAAAATTGTTTCTTAGGCATAGTTAGCCTTCAATATAGACGAATTTACGTAAGAAAAACATAAATAGCGTATCGCAGCCGTGGCGAAAATGTGACTCACGTGCACATTGTGGCTCGCAAAATGATAGCTATGCATTTCTCTTGCTTCCTACCTCCTCCAACCCCCTCTCTCTCACTCACTGGAGTCAAACTCCGTTCCATTTTTATTTGTCTCTGACCTGCGAGTGGCGTATCGTCGCAATGTCTCTCTCGAAACCATGTACCTCTACAAAAACGAAAGTTTAAAGTAGGATGGGAGGACGCATTTTTTTGCTGCGAATATGATGAGAATATTAAATGTATGATTTGTTCACAAGCATTACGAGGAAAACTGTTGTATAACATAAAAAGGCGTTATACTACATGTTAATCATGAAACATTAAAAGGTTGTGTTGTTATTATTATTATTATTATTATTATTATTATTATTATTATTATTATTATTATTATTTCATCTCCATATAGAGTGTTATTTGGGAAGTCGTAAGGAAAAAGACCTTTGGGGAGGCCGAGACGTAGATGGAAGGATAATATTAAAATGGATTTGAGGGAGGTGGGATATGATGATAGAGAATGGATTAATCTTGCTCAGGATACGGACCAATGGCGGGCATATGTGAGGGCGGCAATGAACCTCGGGGTTCCTTAAAAGCCAGTAAGTATTACATCATCTCTGTACGTCGATCCTTTTTCAGCAGATGTACGAATAAAGCGGTTAGATCTTCAATTTAAACTCACAGATTTACAATGTGATGTTAAATGAAAGCTAGATGTAAGGACTTGACAAATGTTGAACTTTTAAAATCTTTGCCAAAATAAATAAATAAATATCCAAAGCTTCGTTCTTTCGCTTGCTGTGTTGAGCCATGTTCGCTATAACTTACGTTTGTGAAAAATTATTTTCAACAATGAAAATAGTAAAAACCAAATTTAGGTCACGACTGACAGACAAATACCTTCGTGATCAACTACGACTGGCAGTAAGCGACATAATTCCTGATTCTGAAACTCTGTCGCAGAGACATTCTGAAGACAGTTAATTTTAGGTTGTGATAATGTGTTCTATGTTTTCTTATTTGTTTCTTTCTTCGTTACACGTACTAAACATTACTTTGTAACCTTATACTGTATAAAGTTATATTTAAATGGTTGACGTAAGGAAAATGAAAATCCGTTAATAAGTCAGACAGTTGCTTCACTTCCCCTTCGGATGTCCGCCTCCCTCCATTAGGTGCTATGCACGTTGCAGGTTACACAGTGGCTCGGCGCACGATCACATTTTCGCCACGGCTGGAGTATAGTTTCTAATATTAGGCTATCATTCAAATGGCATACATTCATTCTACTTCTAGATTCCCAGTATCTACTTACTTAATGTGTTTTGTGTTAAAGCAGAACAGGGCATTAGATAGTTTCTTTCCGGTATCTCATGTTGACCACACAGCGTGCATAGTGGGCTTGGTATTATACCCATGTTATTCAGATGAGTCATTGCCGGTGAAGAGGCGGAATTCTGCAACGGCTACTCACCTGGGAGAATCTGAGATAGCCTACATTTAATGGTTTTACTCTATTCTTTTGGTTCCTAATATTTAACTATCGAATTTTGAACCGTAATAATCCAAGTAAACCCTATCGAAAAATTATATAGAGAATGGACGGCACTGACTTTAAGGAATGAAGATAGCGTTGATGATGATGACGATGATGACCTCTTTTCAGCCTCAGTTTGGCTATCAGCGATCTTTGATTTGTATCTCCTCCGATTTGTTCCTGCATTCATTGACGGATTCATTAATTTCCCTGGTCTGATTCCGTTACTCGATTCCGTCACTTGGATTTCTCTAGTGACTCTTTGATAAAGACGTATTTATATAAAAAGATGAACAAACAAAAAGTAGTGAGTAATCATTGTGTTCCAGTTAAAATCAAGATAATTAAATATTCCAAGATTCGTGTTTTTTGAGACTATCTCTTGTCAGATCCATCTGCTGTTGCACTTTGACCAAAAGTAGGGCTAAAAATTAACCTCTTACTGTGAAATTGTTGCTTAATAGAATACAAAGTTCAATAAAAGCCTGTTTATTATTAGTTAAGATTCTATAGTTTTATACTACATTTTTTATTGGGACTGTTAAATATGGGACTTTACTGCAGTCAAGTTTCCACGAATAATGTCCAAGTTCCCTTAAGAATGCATATGTGTAAAGAAAGTTTAATATTTTTTACCGAAAAATGTCAAAACAAAATCTCTAGTCACTACATATGAAAATGTATTACTTTTCTTTATCTGTAATTTTCATAAATATTATACTTACACATACTGCTGAAAGCGGAATTATATTATTAAAACTCCTTGACTGTGGCTCTTTCATTCATTTCACCGGTATCTATATTGTTTCACTTTATAGCAGCTGGGCACGCGATGAGAATTCCATGGCGTCAATCTGTAAGACTCATTTTAGAATAATTGATATAGTATATAGAGTGAAGGCATCTAAGTGTTACAGTTACGAAATAGACAGCACAGCTACTTTCAGTTTATTCTTTCCACACGGCATGAATGTACGTGGAGTCATGGATGTAGAGCCCCATGTTTCACGACTCTTTGTATGAAAACAAAATTATTTTCTGCTATTTTTTAATGACGTATTGGGAACATTTTAACAAAATTTTGCTGAATGGAAGTGCTAAATCTATTTAAACTTCAAAAAGAAGAAGAAAAGATTAAATGTAAATGGATACACTCGAATATCTCTTTTCCTACGTCGCTAGGTGAACAAAGAGAGGTTAGGGATGGATATTAAGATATTGCACAGTTCCCTGATGTAATTGGGGCCCTGGATGATCACTGAACATTGTACAAGTAGATTTCGTGCCGTTTTACTCCACATTTCTCTTAGTAACTTTTCTCGTAACTGTAATTTTTAACAAGTTTGTCTATATTTGGCACAAATGATGACGTACAAAGTCTTAGAAGATATACCAAGTGATCGTCGCCTATCCTATTTCGATACTGGATTTTAATGTAATTAATTTCAAAAAGGTTTGCTCCCAAATGTATGTAAATCTGAAGATTGCCATTACATTTGTTGCAAACACACGCAACCGTGGAAATCTGTTATAGGGCAGTGATTTAAATAGTTCCCAGCCTTCTTTGTTAGAATATTTAATTGTAGTAGAATTTTTTAATTGAAGTAGTTCCATTTGGAGATTATGTAGAGCCTCGCTGCAGGGGAAATTCATAGGGTTGTTAAACAGGCGAATTTTCCAGTTTATCATTTTCAGATCGGCAAATTGTGATTAAAAAATTGTATATACTTGCTGTATAATAGTAAAGATATTTTTCTAGCAAACTAACAAATATTTAGAACAAATGAGACACTTTACTTGGTCGTTCTCTTTGACACAAAAATATTGCAATTCGTATGATTCGTGAAATAAATATCTGGACGTCTTTGGATAAGCCATTGAAAATTACAATAACTCACTGCGAATGAACTAATGTGAAGTCATATTAAGTGACGGACAGCTGGCAAGTCCTTTCCTCTCAAGTCAAGGAGGTGGGGGTGCTCATAGCTCAAATGCCACTAGCACGTACGAGTTAATTGTAACGGTAAAATTGTTAAAATGTGTATATTTAAATATGAGCATTCACAATTAACGAAAAGCTTGCCGGAGCCCGGGATCGGGAACGGAGAGTTGTCCAAGTTTCAACTTCGGCGTTCACGTTTCCGATCACAGCCCACTAGATTCATTCCATTGCCATCTAAAAGCTATTTTGTCGTCGTATATTTTGCAGCAAGAAGACCGTGACATAACCTATGCATTATTTTGTTCTGTGCTTTACATCATGGAGCAAGTTTTATTTGACGAGATTCTAATATTGAGTGTTGAGGAAAATCCTCATGTTTACGATAAGCGGCGCCTCGTATAAAGATGAGAAATAGTTGCATCTTTGAACACCGATCGTAAGTGAATCATATTTTATTACTGTATTGGTTGTATTACACACTACATATTCATGCTTCAATTCAATAACTTCTGTTGTGTTCATTTTTGTTCTATTACAAATGTTTCTTCTCTAATTATTTTACGTCATGGTAGACTTAAAATAGGTTGTGATAATAAAGATGCATGGGCATATTTATAGTACCGTACCTAATGAAATGTTTCAGTTGAAATTTCGAAGTTGGTTAACCTGTATTTATGTTGGCTGCCTTGTACTCATGAAAGAACGCTATTGATCAATTATACACAAATGACATCAGAATGCGTAATATCGACTTTACATATCGTTATTGACATGCATATCGATATACATAGTCGTCTACGTTCTCGGTTTATTGTGAATCAAAAATTTTCATATTCACGTCCTCTGCTTCTCGTTTTCATTCTGGTTCTCGTTCCCGGTTTTTTGTGAACCAGCCTTTACAGTTGAATTTTGCTGATATATAATAGGCCTATATTTAAATCTAATAACTAAGTCTATCAATACTTCAAACTCACATTGGGATATAATTTCATTTTTGCATTTTATTTTCTATTTCGTACGATTTTAACCTAACAGCATTGAAAAACAAAGCAATAAAACCGCAAACATAACAGCGCCAAAGGCAAAGAAATTCAACGCGAAAATATAGGATTCGTACGGACGATAACTTACAAGCCAGAGCCATAAAATGTCACATCGCTTTTTCTACGTGTTACAATTTCGTAGTACACGACAGAGCCATAAAATGTTACATAACTTTTTTTACGTGTTACATTCCGGTGATGATTAACCTGAAATAGGGGTTTTGTCGAAAATTATTTAATGTGCTTTTATGTGAATACTTGAAATATGTATGTATATACAGTAAAATAATTTCAAAATATGTGTTGCGTTTCGATGTAGAACGAAGTAAGTGCAGTCGTTTTTAGACATTGACTATTATCTTTACATAGGTACGGATGCTTTCCTCTAGTAATTTTGTAGAAACAGTTTACCGTCACAGACTTTACCCTGGTTAAATGAGGTGTCAGTTAATCATATTTAAGTAACAGGTGGTTATGGATGGTGCACAGAAATTACATTTTATCCACGGTTACTGCTTAATCATTGTTTCGTAACCTATGATTATTACGTTTTTAATCGAAGTTGTTGCACTTCGCCACGTGTCTTGCTATCCAATGACGCACTACACTCGAAATATGGCTAAAATGAAAATAAACAAATTTATAATTATAATTATATGCAAAATGCTAAAGTCACGTCGCTCTTATTTCCGGCAACCAATCACGTTGCAGGTCGGCTACATTTAAACGTGTGCGTCTTGTCATTCGCTATTGATGATGTAATGAATTTCCTAAGGCTCGATAAATACTTAATATAATCGCCCGCCATTTTGGCTCTTTCGTTGGCGTTCGCAGAAATCACACGAGGACGTTATTTGCCGCTCAATTATTTGCTCAATTACAGTGCGTTTGATTTATTATCATAGGAGCTACGACATGATAATGTTTAACGGTGAAGCAAATAGATTCCTCATCTGGTAGCTCGGCAACGAAAGAACAAAAATGGCGAACGATACTACCTACCTAGACTTTATAGAGCCTTCACTTCCTAAGACGTAAGCAAAGGGGAGGAGTCACACCGGAAATAACAGCGACACGATTATAGATGAGATGTTAGGATTTGGAAAGTAATTTCTTATTTCTAATCTTGCATTCTCTTCAAACATTATGAAGTAGTTTTTAGATGGCCGCCTAGTTTCTGTAACATACTTCTATCTTACATGTTTAATTATACAAATGTTTATTTGCGTGTTCTTTAATTTATGTATTTACTTACTTATTAATTTATTTATTTACTTACTTATTTCTTCAATTATCTATTAATTTCTGTGCGCAATGAAATCGTAAAACATTACAAAAATTCATTGACACCAATACGGCATCACTCATGAGGCAACTAAGTCAGGAGATAATGGGGTAGGATGGTCAGTTCCTTTCCTCCTCCATTGCATACATCGCTAACTAAATAGTGACATTTTACACTAATCAGATTTCAGATGCATACAAACTACTGTTCTTCCTTTGACACATATCAAGTGAGATGTACTGCCTGATAATAGATGTACGTACATATCAGCCAGAATCTCAATCAGAGGTTCACTTGAAGTATCAGTCGTATTAGAACGAGGAGAGTGAGCGAGCCTAGTGAAAGTTTCAGAGGGGTCAGTGAATTACGTAACTTCTCCAGCAGTATCCACACTTGGGAGAATCGTTGTCCTTGAGTTTCTGCACGTGTCCAGATTTCTAACAGCCCCTCGCTACAATCGCTACATCAACCTTCTGAATCTTATTTAGCTTCTGCTTTCCAATATAAATGAGTGGTAAAGAAGCTTACCGATAGGTGTCATATTACCACGAAATAGTTATTGCGCCCAGAATATCGTTATAATTAGTCTATGTTATTTCTAACTATGAGTAATGTGTGAACAAAACGTGAAAAAAAAAAGCCGCTGTATTTGTTCACATAGTTTCATGACAGAATCCTGCTTAACTTATGGCTTAGTAATGAGGCCTTGCCGAGAGCAGCCTAAATCACGTGCTCATTATTATTGTTTTAGTCTGGAAATTGTAGTAATTACGTCTCTAACTTAAAAATATTAATTCTTCGGCACTTTGCAGAAGTGCTCTTACATCAGATTCCAATTTCATGCACACCAAATGCGCCAAAAGATTTATTTCGGGTCATTTTCATGGACTAATATGGTAATTAATGAACACTAATTGACAATCAGTTTTTGTGGATTAATATCATAATTATTGAACATTTAATGGAAATGCATTACAGTATTCATTACTTTCAACAAATTGCTCAAAATTGAAAATGCTATTAAGCTCTGGAAGTCGTTGCTTGCTTCAATTATGAACTTAATTGAGGTCCAATATACGTAGAACTACGTATAAGAAAAGAGCGATTTGAAAGCTTCCGGAATTTCACACGTACAATAAATTATTATTATTATTATTATTATTATTATTATTATTATTATTATTATTATTATTATTATTATTATTATTATTATTGAACTTTCCCCCATGAGCTGCTTGTTGGCCCCCCGGTTCAGAATAAATGAATTATAGCGTAAAATTACATAGAGTTAAAAGTTCATAATAGAGTTTAATCTTCTTCCACACTGTACTGTAATGGCCGATAACAAGCTGTGGAACCTTCATTGATTGTTCTCAAAACCCGTTCTGAGCATTACAAACCTTTTACGTGAATTGGTTCTTACGTCTCCGCCACTCATAACACAATGCGGCGTTGCAAGACCTCCCTCTCTCGCGTAGTAGCGTAAGGGATATTATTATTATTATTATTATTATTATTATTATTATTATTATTAGACCCTATTATTATTATCTTTTTCATCATCATCATCATCATCACACTATGTTCAGTTGAGAATCATTTCATTATAATTGCAACAGCTTATATTCCGTAACGTTCAGCGCGTCCGGCCGCGAAACCAGGTGGCCCGGGTTCGAATCCCGGTCGGGGCAAGTCACCTGGTTGAGGTTTTTTCCGGGGTTTTCCCTCAACCCAATACGAGCAAATGCTGGGTAACTTTCGGTGCTGGACCCCGGACTCATTTCACCGGGATTATCACCTTCATTTCATTCAGACGCTAAATAACCTAGATGTTGATACAGCGTCGTAAAATAATCCAATAAAAAAATTATATTCCGTAGTAGTTAATACAATCTGTGTTTTCTCTGCGTATAAGTGAAGACAAAATTTAAGTAAGACAATTTATTACCTTTTGTGCTTACTAGGTTCCCAAAATAAATACAAATATTTTGCTTATGGCATTATTATTATTATTATTATTATTATTATTATTATTATTATTATTATTATTATTATTATTATTGTTATTATTGTTCTCTCCAAGTTCCTTAAAGTTTGATGTAGTTTACCTTCATAATAATTAATGTACCAACAACAATAGACTAATAACATTATTAATAGCAAATAATAATAATAGTAGCCCTAGTGGTTGTGGTGGTGGTAGTAGCAGTAGTAGTAGCAGCAGCATAGTAGTAGTAGTCGTGGTGGTGGTAAAACAGCTTGAAAAACAAAAGTTATAATTGCCAAGAAGAACAATAAATTAGAACAGACATAAAACCAATTCTTAAACCGGAATTGGAGATAATAAAAGTGTCACCCTTAATTGCATAATTTTACTTCTTCATTATAGATTATTGCAAAATAACTATCCTATGTAGATATTTGTATTTGACATATGTGAATCAAGTAAAAATAAAGTAGGCAGGAGTTTGGTTTGCATATTCTCCTAAAGTGATTCACTAATAGTAATATAGTCACTAAACGTAAACGCCAAAAATTATATAAAACTATACACACACACACACACACACACACACACACACACACTAGTTGTTATAGTTAGCACAAGGAACTGTAATATCCACACGATCCAACAAGACCAGGAACCAAGCAACCTATTTAACTTCACAGCTCTTACAAGACTGAATCCTGATATAGTGGTACGTAATGTCAGGAATATGGCTGTGAAACGTTATGGACTCAAATGTTGCTTCCATCAGCTGTTAATGAATGAGACTCAAAAGTGACATTAAAACAAATACACTCACTGTTAAGATTAAAACTGGGCTAGGAGGAGTATAAAGTAGCTAAAAATATGTATGGGAGTTTCACCAGCATGTGCAGGAACTAATGCTCTATCTATACAAACGTTCATCTCTCTCAAGGTTACAATATTTTGTCTGGACGCATGTAACGTTTAAATTGCCCACTAAATGCGAAGCAGTCTGGGCAGCTACGAGGCTACGGTCTCTATGAACTACTGTAAATCCTGTGAAAAGCGGTATAAATATTGCACTCCTACCATAATTCTAGTTTGAAAGTAAATCGCTTAGGGCCGTATTCATAGACGTTCTTAGCGCTGGCTTTCAGTGGATGATAAGCGAACTAACGTTTTTCGTATTCGTAAACCAGTGTTAGCGATATGACATGATGTGAATCCTGTACAAGTAACCAGTCGATAGCCGGGGCTAGTTTAGCACGCTCGTAGCGAAATATCTATGAATAGCACCCTAAAATTCTGAATTTTGTCAGGTTAAGCTTATAGGCCTAGTTTATCTGCGCTTTCACACTGTTCTGCTAACAACGTTTTCGAGACTGACAACTTTTAATAACATAACCCCATCTAACTAAAATTATAATCACTCGCAGATTTTAAGTCATTTTTGAAATGCACGATTAGTATAAATCTGAGGTTCTTGTTTCTGGCACAAGATGGCCTATGTAATCAATAATTAATGCAGAACACACCAAGTATAAGAGAATTAATTGCAGTTAATAGGGATCAGCTCGATTTAGAGATCACCTCCTAAAGTGAGGATTTACCGCCACTTACGGAGCTTATTTCCGAAGACACTCTGAGCAAAAAATGTCCTAATCTCAATATTTTCAGAGCTACAATAATTTGAAGTTGTTTGTAAAATACCATTATTCTTTAGTTTTAAGAGTAAAAGAATATTACAGATAAAGAATGAACTATTCAGGAGCATCATTTCTTTAATTAGCTAGTATTCTGAAGCTAAAAATGTGTTGAGAATTCCATAGTTGCTTCGTACAATTTTTTTTTTTCCGATTTTTAACTACATAATTACATTTGCTTATGCATTTATCACAACAATTATAACAAATCACGCCGCTCTTGCAAATTCTTCAAGACTGTACATTAGGATGTATAATTAAACTACAAAGAATCAAATTCCTAAAGTCGTATGATTAGTAACAATTTTTTAGATAAGTGCGTAAGAATGATGTAATTTTTAGTTAAAAATTAAAAAACAAAATCTGTACAAAGCAATTAACAACACATTTTTAGCTACAGAACACTAGCCAATTAAAGAAATTATACTTCTGAATAGTTCATTCTCTATTTGTAATATTTTTTTATCCTTACAACTAAAGAAGAATGGTATTTAACTAACAATTAAAATTAGTGTAACTCTGGAAATATTTAGATTAGGACACATGTTTAGATGCTCAGAATGTCTCATTGGTCAGTTTTCTGGCGTTGCTATGGTAGCGGATGCTGATTATCGCCTTGTTTACTCAAGTTATTGACGAAATGAAACATTTAACTGAGTGGAATTGAGGACCTAATATTCTAAATGTGGTAAGTGCCAAAAACAACTTTTGTGCGAGATCGTGCGTATTTGCTTATTTTCCGCACAGAACCAATACGCGGTACGTGTGAAATACCACATTCAGTATTCCCAACGTAACACACATAACAATTCCCCTCTTCTTACCGCTTAAGCGCGAAATTCATTTTACTGCTTTAGGCTTTTAACATATTATTTTTAGAGACGTTTAACATAGTAATAATTATAAATTGGAAACTTACCACTGCAGTTTCACCTAAATTGCAATGTTAATTATTGTTTTTAAATATTTGCAAAAATTAAGTAAAGTCTACTACTCCACGAAACTTATTGCATTCTTGATACAAGTAACATTAAGGAAGCCGTGAAAAAATGAACAAGATTCCAGATGCGGATGTTATTACTACAATATGTTATATAAATAATATTGTTAAAATATTAAAATGAAAAATAAATCATTACATAACCTTACCGTTTGTTTTAAGTTCGCATTTATAGACTGGGGGAAAAAAAAGACAGACGTATATCACGGCCTGCTGGAGTATAGTAAACACAGAAAACATTTTACAGCAACAATTTTGAAGAAAGATATTTTGGTGTTCCGAAGTTGGCGTCATTAAACAGAAACCAACATGGAGATTTAATTGCAACTAATTAGAAATTCGTCTTTCAGGTATGTAATAAACGATCTTCGCACAAAATAATGTACGATACACGAGCGGTATGTTTGTTTTCATGTTCGAGGAAAAGATTGAAAAAGCGAAACGTAGTTGAGCTTTTTCAATCTTTTCCTCGACCATGAAAACGTCAACATATCGTTCTTGTAACGTATATTACTATTTGAGATATGATGAAAAACATTGCGAAATGGATGTTGAGATACCTACAACACCGTCTTTTGGCGCACGAATGTGTCACTTACAGTTGAGCTACGACAAAGACAATTTAGTATGATATTCTCATATGGATGTTTCTTCCTTAGAGTGAATAAAATGATATTTTAAAAATTGGTACTTAATAGATTTAGAATAATGTTAGGTCTTCAATTGTACCATGGTATGATTCTAATATGACAAAGAATATCTCTACAAAAGTAGGTAGACAATTCGAAAATCTCGCTTAAAACAGTAGGCCTACATCAAATAATTAGAAGTTAAGGCAGCAACACTTCTTCTTCGTCGTCGTCTTCTTCTTCGTCTTCTTCTTCTTCTTCTTCTTCTTCTTCTTCTTCACTTCAAGGATTAGGCGAATCGCCTGTTCCGAATTCACAATGATTCCCTCCATCTCTTCCTAGGTCTTCCTACATCCCTTAGTCCTCTTGGTTTATATTGATATGCTACTTTGGGCAATCTTGTTTCTTCCATTCTCTGGACACGCTGTTCCCAACCGATGCGGTGTTGTTGAATTCTATCATTAATTGATTATATTTCTAATTCTCTTCTAATTTCCTCATTTCTTATGTCGTCTAATTTGTGCAACCTTTGGCCCTTCTTAGAAAGTTCATTTCTACACTTTGTATTCTACTCGAGTTCTTCTTATTTATTACCCAGGATCGCTGCCATACAGAAGCATCGGTAACGCCATTGTCTTGTAAAACGTCAATCTTGTATGTTTCCTTGTTTTCTGTCTTATTGTTCTATGAATGGTGTCGCATATCATTTGGAATTTTGATAATCTGTTATCAATATCATTTCCTGTCCCATATCCAGAAGACAGTTCACAACCTAGATAATTAAAATTTAACACTTGTGGTAGAGGTTTATTTTCTAATATTATTTTCGAACCTTATGGGCGATTTTCCTAAAAAGGCCATTATTTTTGTCTTTTCTGTAGAAATTTTAAAATCGTACTCTTTACTTATTTCATTTAAACAATGTAGAGAGAATTGTAAGTCGTCTTCTGTGGTTTGTATTATAACAGCATCATCAGCATACAATAAAATGTTTAAATTTGTTACATTATTTAATCTTATTCCCTTCGTAATAATTTTTTTCCAGTTTTGCACTAGGTCGTTAACACTTTGTAACCTCAGTCAGTGGCGGTCTTGTGTTCTGTGATGAGTTCTGGTTCCGTCTTTGGGTATGTTGTAAAGCCCGTGTATATGTGTGGTCAGGCCAATATAAAGATATTTTTGCAGACGTTTGATAAATTTAGTGGAGGTTCTGTAATACTCTGGGCCGGTATTACGTACAATTGTGCAGACCTTGTAATTTTCCCCAGCAACTGAATGTTATCTTGTATTTTGAGGACATTATAGAGTCTAGAAGACCTGCCTGCTGCCATTCCATTATGTTCTACATTAATGTTTGCTTACGACAATGCTAAAGCGCATACTGTGGCTATGATGAAAAATTTCCTAAATGGGAATGAATTGAAATTATGCATTGGCCCTCGGTCAGTCCTGACCTGAACCGCATTGAACACTTGAACATTAGATAGAAAACTCAGGAACTGACGTAGAGCTTCACAAAACCTGTAGGCACTTGGAGATTTCGTAAAGGAGGAATGGGAGATTTATTTCCCAACAAACAGAGAAACTGATTGAGAGTATGCCATGCTATGGTCAAAAGTCATGGGAGCCTTATACGATACTAGATCTCTGTATGGGATCTTTTGGTTTTATAAGTTAGGCCTAAGACAAGATTTAATTGTTTACTTAGTGGCATTTTATGTGAAATTGTTTACTGGCAATGAAATTAATTATTAATTAATTTTTATTTACACAATATTAAATAGTTTTCTAAATAATTTAATGTATTTCTTAAAATATAATAAATATAATACCTCTACATTTATTTAATAAAAGTACAGGGTGATTCACGAGGATTTACCGTCCTTTACGGAGCTTATTTCTGAAGACATTTTGAGCAAAAAATGTCATATAAAATAGTTCCTATTCTCAATATTTTCAGAGTTATACTAATTTAAAGTTGCTTGTAAAATACGTTTTTTCTTTAGTTTGAAAGTAAAAGAATAATGCAAATAGAGAATAAACCATTCAGAAGTATCATTCAGTAATTATGCCAATTGCCAATTATTGGCAAGTATTATGAATAACAATAGAAGTTTTATCAGGATCCGTCTGTGCTTATCTATCTAACAAATATTATTAGTTTACAATATTTGTCACATTTATTTAGTTTTTAACGTTTTCCTACCTTCAGTGTCTACAGGGATGTCTCCACAGTATTTACGATATTGATTCACCATATTTTAGTCAGATCTAGACATCACTACAGATGAACCAACCTGTTTCAATTGCAACTGCATCGCACATGTTTTAATTTAATTTTAGTATTTAATAACTTTTAATAACTTTGATTATGGCTCACATAGCCCTGTTTTTAATACAGTAATGTTTTCAATTCATTGTATGTTCACCTACTTCTACAGAGATTTATTTTAATTGGTTTATTTATTTGTATCACATACACATGTACTACTTCCATGTATATAGGCATAAACTTTTCTGAAGATGGCTTAATTAAGCCGAAAACGTTAAAAACTTAATAAATGTGACAAATATTGGAAACTAATAATATTTGTTAAATAGATATGCACAGACGGATCCTGACAAAACTCCTATTGTTATTGTATCAGCTTATCGGCCCTCATCATGCATTTCAAATAAGTATTATGAAGCTAAAAATGTGCTGTGAACTCCTTAGTTGCTTCGTACAGACATCTTTTTCTATTTTTAACTAGAAAATTACATTATTCTTACGCACTTATCACAACAATTACTACAAATCACACCACTTCCACCGACTTAATTATTTTCAGTTCAATTTTGCATCCTAATTTACACTCTTGGAGAGTTTACAACACATTTTAAAAAATATCGCCGTCCGCTTGAGTACACTTGGCCGCATGCTTGTGAACGGCACTTGTCGCTCTACGTAACTGCATACGGCTATCTTTGATTTCCGTAGCGCTCGCACTGGCTGCTGACTGCACGCTGACCAAGATCACGCGTTCACAGCAATGCGTTCCAACAATGAAACGTAACTCTGTAAATATTGACAATAGGACCCATGTTTATATGGCAGTTTTTGCTCAGAATGTCTTCGGAAATAAGCTCCGTAAAGGACGGTAAATCCTCATGAATCACCCTGTATATTTTTGTAATTCATAGTGTTCCTGTAATTATTTTGTGTGGTGTATTATGAGCTAGGCTATTATGATGAATATTGAGTGAGCTCTACAATTTTAAAGACGTCTTTACTAGTGTCGTGCAATATTCGAACATGAGAGGGGATATCTAGATACTACAAACTTCGCCCTACTCCATAGGCATCCCAACAGTACGTGGAAGTGAAGCATGTAAACTAAAAGAACCGAGTCCATTGAAAACCGGTGTGAGGCCTTATGTTCGGTTCATGTTTACCGAATCTTTGTAGAACTGAAGCCACCTTTGCGTTTGTTCAATCTTTCCCCTTCCTTGCATATATTCAGTGCCTTTCTTCTTAGTTCCTCCTCTCCCTGCGCCTTTACGCTTTAGCTGCATAAGGATATCAGGCACATATCTTGCGAAGTTACAAATAGTAATGTATAGTTAATTTTTCTTGTTATTAATATAATTAAACATTCACATAAATGTACGGATGAACAAATCAAACAAAATATATTTACAAAACTCATATGTTCAAATTACCGATTAGTATGTGCAAAGTTCAAACATCAGAGAAGAAACTAAAACATTGCAAACTTCGTCTTATTCCATATGAAGAAACTAATCATAAGATATGTGCTAAAATCCTTAAGTGGTTTAAAATAGTGTCCTGCAAAGGTCGAACATGAGAGAGGTAACCAAGACATTACAAACTTCGTCTTATTTTATATGAAAACTAATCACAACGTCTATACTAAAACATGAAGGTGGAAGTGGAGGACAGCGAATATTTTATAACAAAGTGGAACAAACATAACAGGCCTTCTTCTGCAGAGCGAACATCGACGAATGTAGAACTTCGTCATACTCGACTAACTTGAATCGAACTTAGTGCCTGTAATGCTTCCATCATCCGTATAGTCACACAAATATTGCTACCGAGCAACTGTGATTTATTTGAATATGTTGTGAAGAATGTAATTATAGCTATTTTCTTTCGATAATTGGTATAATAACAACTGTAATTTATTTTGAAAACATAATGTGATGTAGCCTACCTATATGTACGTATAGCCTATTTCTGTCGAAGTTTAATCATATGTTTTTAATAAAAATTACCTGTCCTTAGATCTAAATAAAACTTCACAAGATTTGTTTTAAAATCCTTACTCAACTAATATCACGAAGGGTTGAGAGAGGAGTGTAGGAGAGGCCAGTGAACTTAAAGGGCATAGATCATACAAGGGACAAGACCGAGCGAGCGAGACAGATCCGCTTCTTCAAAGCAGACCTCGGTTCTTGTCACACTCGGCAAACTTGACCTGAACATAGAGCATGAAATGCATGACAATAATCTACGCTACTTTAAGAAAAATTTATGTTAAGTTCATAATGTATATATCGTAGTAAAAGAACGTAACAATTTTCATGATAATAATATTAATAATAATAATAATAATAATTATTATTATTATTATTATTATTATTATTATTATTATTATTATTATTATTATTTAATACTTTACACTTGAGCTACATTAGGCATTGCAGCCCGAAAGAGCAGAAGCTCGTGCTCGGGCGCAGTTCAGATCAGTTATACAAAATAACTTATATCACAAAATTAAGAGAGTTCATTGAGCACAATAACATTAATAAATGGTAAAATAATACAGCATGTAATAATAGGGTCTATATACAAATAGACAATACAAAAGTACATAATATTAGAGTATCAATTTTTAACTCAATTAGCTTAAACAATTAAATAATTAATCTGATTTGTTTCTTAAATCTATGTGAGTTAAATGTACTTAGCTCAGGGTAAGCTCTAATTAATTCATTATATATTTTGGGTCCAAAACTTCTGCTGTGTTTTAATCCGGCAGTTGTGTGGCATTTCGGAATATTTAGAAAGAAACTGTAATTTTTTCTGGTATGATATTCGTGAGGATCAAATTTAAATTTATTGTGGTTTTTATGGAAGTAAATCAGCAATGTTTGTTTGTAAAATATGAGTATGTAAGTTTTTATTTTTTGTGCCCAGTATTAACAGTTTTAATTGCGATATCCATGCTTGTTCGCATTCTAGCAAAGATCACATGTTAGATCTACAACAATAAATTAACGACGCGCAAGGATTCTGTTTCTGGTGTCAGAAAATCATTAGAAATGTTACATTTTCATTCCCTAAAGACGTTCTGAGATATAGTCACATGTAAAATGAGATGAATCCGATATAATATTTGTTGTTGTTTAGTCAAATGTCCGAACACAGGTTTCAACCTCACAAGTGACACCAATAAGGCATTATTGATCGTGAGGTGATACCTCAACAATAAAAGTAAAAAAAAAATGGAATTCAAACAATAGAAACGCTTACATTCGGTAGATAGGGTTCTGAAAAATAGAAAATTACAAAATTAAATCGGCGTTTTGGTGGGATATGTCTTCATATTGTTAACGCTCAGAAAATTGTAATCGGATTCACACCAGTTACGGTTCCACTTTTTCACATGTTTGTTATGTAAGAAATAAATATTGTTACTTTGGTGATCCATCTATACGCTTTTATTCACATCAATTTATGAACTACCTGTAGAGATCACGACCCTAGACAGGTAGACTAATGCTCGTATATTTTGCGATGAGAGATTTTAACGATTGTTTAAGTGATAACAGTACGATATTAGGTCAGATTTGTCTTCATTTCATGCTAATTTTCCTCTGATCAATCAGGAGACAAAGAAACCTGAATTGTATAATAAGGGCAAGAAGGACCTGGACACATTGGATCAAAGATATCATCTTTAATGCAACACAAAGACAAGAGATTGTCCCTTGCAGTTTATTTACGACATTTTAAACATCGCCATTATCAATTTCTGAATGATCTATACAGAAAATATGACTCGGAAAAATGAGGATGTTATGTCCAGGAAGCTATTACATTTTTAACTGCGTGAATAATTGGTGAAACCGTGACAGCGTTTCAGGAAAATTTAGCCACTGAAGAAGAAGAGGAAGAGGAAGAAGAAGAAGAAGAAGTAGGAAGAAAAGTTGTGTTCAGTACTTCAGAAATACGGAAAAGTACTCTGTGCTCAGTGTTCCTGCAAAGAGGAGGCAAATCACTCAATAGTATTGCAAACAATGCAGAAAACAATTTCATAAAGAACATAGGACTTTACTGTGTGTTAAGTGTAACTAGGGAAAGAGGTGACTTAATATTAGTAGTATACTCAAGTAGCCTAACTCATATAACATTAATTCCATTAAAAATTAATGTTCAGCATGTTCCACAATTTTTTTATCATTTGATGAAATTATGTTCTATGATATGGTATGATATGATATATGATATGATATGGTATGGTATGATATGATATGGTATGATATGATATATGATATGGTATGGTATGATATGATATATGATATGATATATGATATGATATGGTATGATATGATACGATATGATATGATATATGATATGATATGGTATGGTATGGCATGGCATGGCATGACATGATATATGATATGATATATAATATGATATGATATATGATATGATATGATATGATATGATATGATATATGATATGATATATGATATGATATATGATATGATATGATATGATATGATATGATATGATATGATGCGATACGATATACGATATGATATGATAATAAATTTAGCTTCCCTTATGAAAAGGTTGCCAGACCTGACAAAGCGTATTACATATAATTTGGAAACACACCTAAAACCTGCAGAAAAGTATATTCTATTATCCACGTGCTAAAAAGGATAAATGTTCATCTTCCCTCTTGCTTAAATAAGTCCCTTGTGCAGACGCTTGTATTTCCCTATTTTGACTATGCTGACATTTTACTGACTGACCTTTCCAGCGACAACAAAACGAAACTTCAACGTGCTCATAACTTGTGTGTACGTTTTGTAAGCAATGTTCGTAAATTTGGTCATATTACCCCATCCCTGGAAACAATAGGTTGGCTTAAACTAGATAAGAAAAGAAATTTACATTCACTTCTCCTTCTCTTCGAAATCTTGAACTCTTCTATTCCTTCGTACCTGTCGTCTCGCTTCACATGCCTTTCTTCCCATCACAATCTGAACACACGCTCTCGCCATGAAACAATACTAACAATACGATCCCATCGCACCTCCTCATACTCAGCCTCTTTCACAATAGCCCTGCCAAGACTCTGGAATTCGTTACCTGCTAGCATCAGGGACTGTCGAAATAAAATTGAATTCAAACGCAAACTTACTAGGCACTTGGTCAGTAATTGAGACTCGTTCAGACATGGTTTCTTGTAAATAGTTCTCTTACTCTATCACAAAATTTTTCAATATCCGGTAATTTCATTGCTATAGATTTTTGTTATTGTAGGTTTAATTTGTAATTTGTAATTCAGTAAATACAAAAATATTCTTTGTTCTTAACTTCTATGATAAAATGTCTAGCTTTCATTAATCAGGTAATCTTGTCGTACTTTAATTTTTATTGTAATTGTAATTGTAAATTTAATATTAATTGTAATCTTATTGTTCATGTTATAGTTGTAATCCCCTGGTAGAGGGGCAAAGAAGGCCTGACGGCCTTATCTCTACCAGGTTAAATAAATAAATACTACTAATACTAAATACTAAAAGGTAAAATGATATACATTCGAAACTGTTAGGGAATCGAATATACAAAATGTCAGAAAAATGTACACCTAAGTAGCGTTTGTGCTCATTTACAGTTAAGAAAGGGGGAAAAAATATCATCAGATAGATTAGAATGATTTGAATGCCATATACCGCGAGAAAAATAATATGATATGATATGATATATTTATTAATCTATCATATATCTGAAGACAGACCTGTTACAATTCTAAATTATGTTATAATATGAGTACTGTACATACGGTACTGTATTTCAAATTATTCATTGCGAATTGAAACAGTTTTAAACAGATATTTCATGTGGAAGGTTTTTAATTATTGATATATTGATTTTAATTTAACTGCATGTTTCTCAGTTCCAATGCTGGTTGGATAGATTCTTTTGTAGAATGTTCCCCGAAGATTTGTTGTGAATCAATGCTCCACCGAGACTGAAATTTTGAGCCCATTGTGAATACGGCGTTAACCATTGGAAGTTCCTACAGGCTTGGTATTCAAATGAAGTGGATTTCCGATATTTGTGCGTAAGGATATTGTTCGTATGTTTGTAATGCGAGTCACTACCATTATAACATAACACAAAAGGCTCTTAATTATTGAGTAGCCTTGTATAGCTCCATAATGAGACGCGTGTCCTTGAACATGTTGACAATACGCGATGAATTCAGCGTAACTATAACCTCACCTTCCTCCAGAAAAATGTTACAAGTGCGTGAGCACCTACGGCCTTATACATTCCATTGCATCAAAATGACATCGACATTAGACGTAACGTCTCGAGATTAATCAAATATGCCGGCTGGATGCAATGGAATTTAACAGATTTCAAAAATTGAAATTACGTCAACTTTAATTACTTTCACAAGGTGCACTCTTATGAGTAAATAGGAATGAGCATTGCGCAGTTGTGTAGCCTAATTAACAATCTTCAGGATGAATTATTGCCACTGAACATTTCAACATACAATTTCTTTCAAAGAATGGCATACTTTGTGGGGAGGCAAATGCGATTTTTCACTCCGACACCAAATACGAGTATACTGTACATACAAATATGTAATGTGCCCTCAGCTTGCACGCCAAGCAGTGTATATAATACATTCAACATCCACACCAAAGATACAAAATATATTTCTATTAATAATTATCATCCTTAGAACAAAAGTTGACCGAGTGGGCTAGCGGCGTGGTAGAGGGCTGGCCTTGCATTCGGAAGGTCCGGGGTTCGATCCCAGGGGCCGGCAATCCTAACTGAGGTTTTTCATTGTTTCCTCAGTTATTTACAGGCAAATGCTGGGATTGTACCTCTTGAAAGTCCGGCCATGGACGGCGATCCTTCCCTTAATCCTTTCATATGTGTGAGTGAATGCTGTCTTAAATGTCTTAAATGTTTGTGTTGTATCAGAGGTGGCCCTAGCACTGAGCTGATCCCTCGTCCGGGGAGGCCCTCCATGTCCTTGTGTAGTCAAAAAAGTATGTATGTGATCCATAGATTAATTCCTCTCCCGACAGGTCGCGGCCCTGTAAGGCCCGTGTGGCGTGGGTCGTGTAAATGAACCTAAAAGGGAGAGGTTAAACTAAGGGAAAGAAAGAAAGAAAGAAAGAAAGAAAGAAAGAAAGAAAGAAAGAAAGAGAACAAAAGTTGGCGTAGCTCAAGCGGTAGCGCTTTGTTGATCCGGAGCTGCGATCAGGCGTGGGTTTGATTCCCACTTGGGCTGATAACCTGGTTGGGTTTTTCCAAACCTTCAAGCGAATATCAGATATATATATATATATATATATATATATATATATATATATATATATATATATATACATACATATATACATACATATAATGTACATAAGTGTTCTGCCCATGGACAGGTCTTTCACTGCAAATCCAGCATTCTCCAATCTATCCTATTTGCTTCCTTCCTCTTAGTCTCAACATATGATCCCCATACTTTAATGTCGTCTATCATCTGATTTCTTCTGCCCCGAACTATTCTCCCGTTCACTATTCCTTCCAGTGTATCCGTCAGTAGGCAGTTTATTCTCAGCCAGTGACCCAACAAGTTCCTTTTTCTCACTGTGATCAGTTTCAGCATAATTCTTTCTTCACCCACTCTTTCCAACACAATTTATTCTGGGTTTCTACTTCACACGCTCCATTCTTCTCCATATCCACATTTCAAATTCTTCTATTCGTTTCTTTTCATTCGTCGTAATGTTCATGTTTCTGTCTCATACAATGCCACACTCCACACAAAGCACTTCACTAGTCTCTTCCTTAGTTATTTTTTCAGAGATTCGCAGAAGATGCTCATTTTTCTATTAAAAGCTTCCTTTGCCATTGGTATCCTTCTTTAGGCTTCCTAGCTGCAGCTTATAACCTATGACAAATCGTCGATTTGATCTCGCCAAATACCATCTTTCTATCACCAATTTCATCGACGCTAAAAAAATCCAGCAGTTGATATTGCGTCGTTAAATAACCAAGTAAAAAAGGGCAGAAATTAGTAAGAACTTGTAATTGAATAAAATATAGGACATTAGTCCTGAGAGTATAGTATACTATACTTCATACATAATTATGATATAAATTGTATGTGCAGAGACACGAAATGTAGTATAATATACTGTGCCTGCATTTGTACCCTAACTGTAACCTGCAGAATTTTTTCAGCATTTTTCCTCATGTCAGTGACTTTTTTTAAGTGTATAGTTATATTGAACTTTAAAAATTAAACAACAAATGTCCCAGGTCTCACAAGGATAAATACATATAAGTAGATTGATTATATAATACGATGAACAAAAATGTTCAGTTGTAAATGACAATGTTTCCTAAGATATAATTTTTTAAACAAGTTTTAGAGCCAAATGATGTACCTAAATAAAACTAACGACCTGAAAATGGAAGATTAATTGACATTTATATAGTAACATACGAATTTGAGAATGTAGAACGAAGAAAATATGATGAAAATAAGACTAATCGTAACAGATTAAATTCTTCCGAAAAACAGCTGTTAAACTGTAAAGAGTATTACGAAATCATGAAGGCTCCAGGTTACTCTAATTTTTTAGACATTGTAAAATATTCAGCTACTTTACGCATAAATAAAAGTCGAAAATTGTATATTAGGTCAATAAAAATTGTTACTGATCATGGTAATGAAGAATCAACGAACCTTGGAAGAAGCTGACAGAATAATTTAATTTCCATGGGTGAAAGTACTTAGTGACTTCCGATGTCGGTGGTACAGTTCTCATAGTAGAAAGAGTTTAACTAGTCTTCCATCCAGCAACGTTCTCAACGTATCTGTGAGAAAACGAGAAGTAACTGAGGAATGTGTGATTTCTAATATTTTCACGATGCTTTTCTGAAGACACCGATTAAAACATTAATATAGCGGGCCATATGTAAATAAATATATTTTCAGTGATCTATATAGTTAATATTGTTTTGGTTTATATTTTATATTAAATACATTAGTTCTATGTTTGCTTTTTATTTATCTTTGTTGTTATAGTACGTAAACTATCTCTCTATAGCATCACTCTAGTTGCTCTTGGCTTTAATTACAATAAATAAGAATAAATGAAAAAAAATTAAAAAAATTGCTTGTAAAGATCTATGCCAGTGATAGATTAGGGATGAAATGAAAGCTGAATAATACTATTTCATTTTAGATTTCTACATTTTCCTTCCATTTTGTTATGTTATAAGATATAATTAGATTTCTACTTTTTCCTTTCATTTTGTTATGCTATAAGATATAATGTAACATATAGAAAAGTTACATAACATGACAACTGAAAGCCTGTCCCTCTACTGGTACTATTAAACTTTGTTACAGTGAATTGCACTTCATCTTTCACTGAATGATATTTACATAGTACTTAAAACACACAAAAATGCATTAATAGCTCGTTAGTGAAAATGTTTACTGATCTTCTTTAATGCTAGTTTTGCGGGATTTTTGGGCCCCTTCCTTCATTACTAATCGTTCAATATTGTGCACTATGATCTGGGCAACGCATGAACAGAGGAAACTTTGTAGATTGTAGTCAGATGTATTTCTGAGGTGAGATTTATTTATTTTCATTAATGAAAATAACTATCCGCATACTACATGCATGTGAATCCGAACATGCACAGATGCGGGAAGCTTGTTGATGAATCCTGAGAAATCTGACCTATGGTAATTTTAAATAAAAACACACAAACTTGCTACTACTTTTATATTTCATCTTCAATTCACTGTAAATCTGTAATTTCTAGCTGAAGCTCAGCAGTAGCACCATCTAAAACAACAGTGGATGGGTCTATGACAAAGATGGGGAAAAAGAACGTAACAGTAGCCTTACTTTCCAAACAGTTCCCAGAAAAGAACATCTCCAAACAAGAACAGCAAGTCGAAACACTGTGTTCCGAAATAACAGTAGGAGTGCTTGATGGACTGTTCCTCAAGGGAACTGGAATACCGGTACTGTATAATATACCTTCCAACCATCTTATCTGGAACACTCCAGAAACTTTCTCAGAGGTCACAACAGTTCTAGTCAAAGTGTTCTCCTTATAGATGCGCAGTAGTTCCTTCACAAGTGAGCATGATGGGGAGATCGAGATAATTTTAACTCCAATGAATTTTTCAGGGCGCGTTTCAGTATTAAACAATCAGTCTGATTGGTCAATCAGCTTTATTTACATTGTTTGCTATTAATACAGAAACAAGAAAAAATAAAATTTCAAATTGTAAGATTATGGAGGTTATTATTATTTCAATATTAAACAATCAGTCTGATTGGCCAATCAGCTTTATTTACATTGTTTGCTATTAATATAGCAACAAGAAAAAATAAAATTTCAAATTGTAAGATTGTGTAGGTTATTATTATTATTATTATTATTATTATTATTATTATTATTATTATTATTCCAAAGTTATTGTTTTATTATCCAATAAAGAAAAAATATATAAATTTATATATAGCAATGTATTCTGTTATAAATTTTGTTTATTATGGTAACATAATAGAGATGTGCACGGGCCGAAATTATTAGACCCGGCTCGACCCAAAACCCGATATTAGCTTAATTATTACCACCATCCGAAAACCGAGATTAGCTTAGAAAGACACGGAAAAGTACAGAATAAAAACAGTGGACGTAGAAACAATATGACATACTTAAACTTATTTATTTTGCTACTGTCAGCAGACTAACAGATAAAGCAGAGGCCAGGAGCCACAGGAGTCAAGAACAGACTATAAGAATAATTAATCTCCTAGTCCAGGTATGCACATTCTGACTCCCGATTACGTTCTGTAATCACAACCTTCCAATGTAGAGCGTGCTGTTCCTCGTTCGAAGCTCGACGGATGACTGCAGAAGGCAGTTCAAGTACTTAGTAAACGCATGAACAGTGCGGGACAATGACGCAGTCAAAACCTTCTGTAAGCAAACGATCATTCCGTACAGTGTGGGAGGAAGACTATTTTTGTTGTACGTTCGGTGAAAACGGAAAGTGATTACTATATTGTAAGGTACTGTCAGGAATACTACTGAGCAACATAAAACTACATTATAGGTTCTGCTACCCAGAACATGCCGAAGTGACAGAGAAGCTATTTTCTGTAATATAGCCTATTTTCATATACCAACGTTATTATTATTATTATTATTATTATTATTATTATTATTATTGTCATTATTAGACCTATTATTATTACTATTATTATTGTTATTGTGGTGATTTCATTCCAGCAGAAATAGATATTTTGATAAAATAATTTTTCAGGGGTGCAACGTGCACTACAGCTTCAAGAATTGAAAGCACTTCATGAAAGGCCAAACACTGAAGAGAGTCGAACAATTCAGAGTCTATGTTTAGGAGCAAGTTAGCCTATGTAGTATGTTGGGAATTAGCTAAGGCACTAAAACCCTCCACGAATGGTGAACTTGTAAAGAGATGTATGGTGTCTGAACAAAATATAGTTAATTATGTCTCTGTACTGCAACAATTCAAATGTGAATTCACAGAACATAGATTTAGTGATTTTAGACGTATGGAGAGTGATATTAGTATTTTTGTTAGTCTTTTCATAAATTTAGTACAATCCGTGAGAGTGCAGTTCCAGGACGAGTTAATTGATTTACTAAGTAACGTAGAATTCAGAACTAAATGCAGAGAATATGACTTGACAAGCGTAGAATTATTTAAAAATGAACAAAAGTAAATATTACAATATGAGGTTATTCGTTGCCACTATGTTAGCTGCCTTCGCCTCGACGTATATGTGCGAACAATTATTTTCGAGAATGAAGGTTACTAAATCCAAACATACAGTAAGTCCCGATTAACAGATGAGCATCTTTAGCGCATTGCAGTAAATTCGTTGGAAATAGATTCCCGATTACTTGCAGAAAAGAATGCAGATGTTGAATAGACCGCAAAGTAGACTATATGGTGGAATATGAAAATGATATTATCTATGATATTATTATACAGTATCATAACTATATTAAATATAATAAATAATGTAATAACTGAATATTGCACTGTATGCTCTTTCCTTTTACAAATTCAGTTTATTATCCATATTTGTAAGAGTGTAAGAACTATGCCACGGGCGGTGCTGCAATGTAGTTGTGGAGCCCAGTCCGTACACTGTGTGTGTTATGCAGTGCAGCATCATCCGTGTAATCGGGGCTTTTACAATTTGAGCATACCTGTCCTAGTCTTGCAGGTAAAACAAATAATAATAATCTATGTTGTGTGTCTACGACAGAGTAGAAAAGAGACAAGTGCCATTACGAAATCCGAAGTCGAACTAAACAAGAACTTACGATACCGGTAGTCTATTGTTCTGGATGGCTGCCGGGTGAACATCAATCGAACATACATTAAAATCGTCGTATTATTTTTTTTAATTAGTACGTAATTATTTGCTTTTCTTTGAGGTCCGAGCCCAGCCCGAACCCGACATGCATAAATGGATATTTCAACCCGAGCTCGGCCCGGGCTTAGGCCCTCGAGCTTGACTCGAGCCCGTGTAGATCTCTAACATAACAGTGAAAATGTAATCCAACTTCCCTCAATGTTTATTATAAATAGAATTATGAAGCTTTAATAGAGATTAATATCACATAGTAGTAGCCTAATATACTTTATTTAACAGAAGGAATTATCAAACTACTGCGACGTTTTATAGTTAGAATAAATTACTCCACTTACACATAACAGCTGCATGGTTCAAATTATTGCAATATGGTCTGGGATTTTGAAAACGGGACTAGTTCTTAAATAATAAAATATTTTGGTGATTATTACGTTGTATCAGACGCTTGCTGTTATTTCGTGACTGTTCTTTGGAAGTAGTACTTTCTTGGGACCGAAACACTCGAAACAGTTCAGAAAAAAGAACAACTTTTCTCATCATTGTCTATGAAAATCTTGAAATCTGACTCCATACGGGCTTTTCCATCTCAAATCGACCGAAATATAGAGAAAATTTACCTTGCAATTTTTAAATACAGTGAAACTTTTTTTGTACGTAGAGAACTGTGATACACTGCTTTGTGCAAAGTTTGAGGTATCAGAACTTCATAGTGTTTAAATTAAAAATATTTAAATTTATCGTATTTTCATAAAATTAGCAACTTTAAACTGTTGTGGCTCCGAAACTCTTTCATCCAATGATAAAAATCAGGATTTATTTTGATGCTGAGAAATTAAAGTTTATATTAACATGTAAACAGTTTTTCTTACTTTTTATGGAAATGGAGAAATTTAGATTTTTCTTCATTAAGACGCCTTTGACAACGAAGAAATATTTTTAAAATATATGGTTAGATTCGGCATTGAAAGTACAAATAAACACATTTTTTTTTTACTGGTGTACCGTTGATAAGAAAGTATTGAAAATATCAAATAAAGAAAATAAATAGTACGCGGGTGAAGTAACCAGCTGACTGTGAGGCGGGAGCTAGCCGAGACAAGCAAGGCCAGGAGACAAACACGTGACGTTTCGTCTAGTAGCGCATAGCTGGGCTAGCTTTATCACAAGTTTTCATAAACACAGGAGTAAAATGACGCCCAATGCTCGCTTATCTTCAGCTCTCGGCCAGTGCGTGCGGTACTGCGCCGTTCAAGTCTAGGCGTGTGAAAATAATTTATTTAATACCCTCGAAACTTATTGCCGAGCCACTAAGCAAACAATGCCGAAGTCCATCTTAATAATGCAAGGTTTTTTCTCAATATTTTTTATATTTTTACATATTGACAAGAAGCCTAAAAGTAAGTAAAATCAGATTATCTGTCTCTCTGTATACAATAAAAATAAGGATTACTTCTTAACATAACCACCAAATGTCAGCTTCAAAATGAGCTCCCGTTCAATGTTCTGCAGTAAATGGTTCCAGAGTTTTGAGCGCTGAAAGAGGCTTGTTTTTATAAAAAAAAAACTCTAAATTTGTCGCTCAATAATACGAAAACCGTTTGATTTTCGATAGTATATTTTTGAAAAATGCACTGTCCTCAGCACCTTGTATAAATAGGGAAAAATTAGAGTATTAAAAAATGCGAGGTTTTTACTCATCATTTTCATATGGAATAGCCCATACGTTCAAGCCTCGAAATCATGAATGAAATTTCACCCGAAGCAGATGATGACCGTTGAGACATACTGTTGAAGACTCTAATCTTGGGACCTGACAGGAATGCGACTCGACTCTACAGTTCGCGATAGTGACACCTATTAGTAATGCTAGCCTGCTACCAGCTGTCTAAAAATTGTGTTACCTACCTCATAGTGGAAGCTGTTGAGGAAGTCCCATGTCAGCGTCACATTCAGATGCGGTGTCACTGTTCTCACTACCCCTACTGCTATCACCGTCATCAGTATTAATAATATTGTCACTATCACTACCTCTGTCGTAAGCTCCTTTAAATTTATAATAATTAGGCTTGTAATGTTGGGCACCGATAGGATACGTTATGGTGGTTTCAAGTTGGCTATCCGCTTACCAGTCAGTACTCTAGCACGCATAAACAGTGTACCTGCTGAATAATAATCCCCAAGGTTGAAGATTGTCAGGCGCATATTTTTTCAGCGGAATTTGGTGAGTGTTTTGAATTGAATTACGGGAATATTATATGTAAATTGTGCATATATGTATGTATTTATTTACACTGCAAATGGGCATATACCCGGTGGCAGTGGTAACTAATTACACTCAATGACAATTAATAATAAACACAATTAATAATACAGATATACGAGGTTACAAGCGATATTATATACAGAGGTATTGTAGCACAAGGAAATCAAGGAGTAAACTCAAACCCACGAATAATTCTACAGTATGATAGTTCTTCTGCAGATAACGAAAGGTGCGTAAAAATATATCTTTGTAATGCTATGTAGCATACGTTTACTTTTAGAGTTGTCCAGATTTGTTTATATGCACCTTGTTATTCGTGTAATTGATTGCAGAACCAAGTCAGTGTCCTCATACTAGCTCAAATCCCTGGCCTATGTACATGCTGCAGTCAACTTGTATAATCGATCTCAAATATTACAAGCGTAATAATTTCATTAATCACATATGATAGGAGTTCATCTTTTTCCCAGTATTGTTTTTCTATATTTTCAATGTGTCTACAGAATTCTACTCAGTCTTCATTTGTCACAAGAGAAAGTGCAGTTTTTGTCACTTGCATTAATTTCTGTAAATTTAAATCGCCCAGACATTATTGTCCCTGACAATACGTTTCACTTTAATTCAAACCAATTCAATTGGACTCAACTCGCACATGTAAGGCGGCAATCTAAAAACTTTGTGGTTATGTTGTTCCAAAATGTTGTCAATTCTGTAATTTTTTTGCTTTGGCTTCAGACATAGAATAAGGTTATAGAGGTCGTTCTTTCTCATATTTTCAACACAGTTCACTTCTTTCTTGCGAAGCCAAGAGATCATGTCTGTCTTTACTGCATATGCTGATGGCGGTTTGTTGATCTGGAGACAGTGATACGGAACGTTGTTGAGAACAATAACTGATTGAGGAGGAAGATTGGATATCAACTTTTGTATTACCCATCTTTCAAAATTTTTGGCGTTCATCTGACCGTGGTAATCTGCCGTTGCACTTCCGGCTTCATAATATGAAGTGTTGCATTAGGAAGGAAGCCATTAATTCTTCCTACATGTACCACGATCAATCTTTGTTCAGAGTTTACATTCGTGTGGACATTTACACTCTCATTTCGAAATGTCCTATTGCTATTCACCAAGGTCACGTCTATATAAGAAACTGATTGTCCCTTGCTCCGGAATTCATTTGCACCAGATACTATACCTCGATCTCCAGTCTACGATGGGTGAAATTATTTTCAGAACGTCTTGTAATATTGAACACGTGCAATGATGATACACAAGCTTCAGTACGTTATCTGTTGTTTTCGATTCCCCGCTTACCCTCACTTCCGCATACCTCAAGTTCCAAGATTGGAGTCTTCAACACCTACTACTTTTATTAAACATTCAAGCAATATCCAGGCCGTTGTAATCTTACACTTGACACTTGTTATTTGGATTGGCAACCCTTTCTACGAAAAAATTGAAGAATGTTGTGCGGTAGCCTCCTGAACCAATCAGAATGTAGCATTTTCGATCAGGTACTCATGTTGCCGCGTGTAGTGCTGCTGTGTTGCCGATTTGGTTATGTTATGTAGTGTTACTATCACGTGCGTAATTTGTATTTTAGTGTTAGTATAAAATTATAAATAATTTGTAGGGCTGGTGTGAAATGTCGCAAAAAGAAGACGTCATTAAGAATGGTAACTCTCAAAATGAAAATACTTGCGTAAATAGTCAGGCGTCAGAATTTGTGCGAATGACTAGGCGGTTTTACGAACAAGAGAAGGAATTTGTCCGTATATATGGGCGTCCCTCAACGGACTTCAAAAGATTTAGGCCACTCTGAGAGGATAGCAATAAAAAACTGAGTTACATAATAATTACTATTTCAATTAACGGAGCAGAATAACAAACTCCGTGTAAGTTAATTCAGCTGTTGTGTAAAAAGTGGTCATTGTGGCAACGTCGCATCTCTCGCTACCAACATTACGGTAAGCTGTCAGGTGCAAGGTTACAACGACCAGGGTATAGCTTCTGCCAAGAGTCGCTACTGAACAGGAGATAGGGTTGCATAATGCCGAGGATGAAGTAACGCCTCTTGCCCTGCCCGGGAGCAGTGTTGAGTGCCGCCCGCTATCGGCCGAGTTCATGACCACTGGTCTACAGTGTATGTATGTACAGTAGCCTATGTATGTATGTAATAATAATAATAATAATAATAATAATAATAATAATAATAATAATAATAATAATAATAATTATTATTATTATTATTATTATTATTATTATTATTATTATTATTATTATTATTATTAGACCGAAAAAGGAATGAAGATATTTTAGAACAATTAGAAGTAGAGTCAGTAGAAGAAAAAATCACCAGATACAAATTCAATTGGCTAGATCATGTAAGAAGAATGGAAAATTCAAGAGTCCCAAAAATTATGATGCAATATAAACCTAGAGGACATCGTCGACCAGGAAGACCGTTAAGAAGACTGCTAGATGGGGCCGAAACAGGTCTACAGAGGCCTAATTCGTGAAGGATGATGATGATGATTATTATTATTATTATTTATACTGGCAGAGTTAAGGCCATAGGGCCTTCTCTTACACTCTACCAGGTCACAAAGTATACAAGCAGTTAACATTTAACAAAAAGTTAAAGAACAGAATACTAACATATTACAAAAAAATAATAACAGCATAATAAAATCGACACTAAACAACATGAAAATAATACCATAATAAAAAAAGAAAGTAAAATACATTGGAATATAGTGAAAGCAACTCATTTAGTACAAATGGTTAATATGGAAAAACGTAAGGAAGAATATATCGAAATGGAATGTAATAAAATAATAAAAAAGAAAAGAAATACGAAAATTAAATAAAATTTACGATAAAAAGGGTATGATAATAAATTCATCGGCTGATAAAGAGAACAAAAAGGGGAAAAGAAGGAAAAAGAAATATATAGCCTATATTTTTACAAAACTATGGCAGAGAAAAGGGCTTATAACTGAAATGAATCTAATTGAAAAAGTGCAATTTTAATTTATTTTTGAAACTAGACAATGTCCGACAGTCTCTGACATGTTGTGGTAGAGAGTTCCAGAGATGAGCTGCAGAGACGGCGAAAGATGAAGAGTAGAAGGATGTTCTGTGTTTAGGAATGGAGAGTGTGATATGGTGTTGTGAGCGAGTATCTATTTCGTGATATGAGGACAAATGTTGAAAACGAGAAGCTAGGTAGGTAGGGTTAGAGGTTTGTAGAATATTGAAGAGCAAAGTGAGAGAGTGAATAGTTCTTCGCTCTTTGAGACGGACCCAGGACAGCATATTTAGTGAAGGTGTGATACGGTCAGATCTACGGACGTTGCAAATAAATCGAACACATGCATTATGTATGTATGTATGTATGTATGTATGTATGTATGTATGTATGTATGTATGTATGCATGCATGTATGCATGCATGTATGTATGCATGCATGTATGTATGCATGCATGTATGCATGCATGTATGTATGCATGCATGTATGTATGCATGTATGTATGCATGCATGTATATATGCATGTATGTATGTATGTACCATACTGTTTTTGTGAAGTATCGATATGCATAAGTTAATCTTATTTTTTGGATTACATATTACATAAAATATGCGGAATATTTTTAACAAACGGCTCCACCAGACTCATCTATGAAGAAACTAAGTCCAACGAGAACACTAGCTGGAATAGTTATGGTCTCTTAGGGTGCTATTCATAGACATTTCGCTAGCCCGCGCTACGAGCGTGCTAAACATGATTCATATCATATATCGCTAACACTGGTTTATGAATACGAAAAACGTTAGTTCGCTGATCATCCACCGAAAGCCCGCGCTAAGAATGTCTATGAATACGGCCCTAAGAAATTATCTGTAGCGTTTCAAACAATGAGGTTGGGAGATAGTAGGCCTATGCACAATATTCCAGAAATCGTCTGTTAGAAACTTCGGCTGTTATTTTCGAACGGGGCGTTCCAGTAGTCTGCTTTTTCTTGGAATTGTTCCGAAAGTGCGTACAGTAGGTATGTATGTTATTTTTCTCCATTTCGAAATCACATCAGTGTGTGTTTCAAGCAGCATTCAGTTGGTTTATTCCGTGTTTAGGTTTGTTTTCACTGAAAGTGTTTATCCTTCGTCCGTACTAATTATTAGCATACATATATACAGCAAGTTGGTTATAATTACGGCGTTGAAGTGGAATTCGGTGTGCTACTTCTGTGTGAATTGCAGACATGCTGCAAGACGATGAGAGTGGAGGCGATGGTGGTGGTATATGACGTGTTAACATTAGTACGTCTTGTTGTTGTTGAGGATGGCAAAGTGGTCTGATTAGTTTAGATATCGCGTCTAGTTTTGGCTTGATTGTTATTATGGAGATCACATTTTCCCATGTCACTCTAATAATATTCTAGAAATTTGTTTATGGATATCTTCTTGCATTCAGAATGGTGTGGTTCCTACACAAGTTCATTAATTGCAGTGTTTCATGTTGCGTCCATTCCGTGTTGATCACGTGAATTCGTAAAAAGATCGGACCACGACCGAGCACTAGTGACACCGAGCGCAAATACCCAGCTAATGCGCGCTCAGCTGCAGCTGTTCACAGAGTGAATGGAGCCCAACGGAATGCAGTCCATGACGTAATCTTGAAGACCATCTTCTCTAACGAAATTTTGAAAAAAAATCAGCATTAATTTTTATTGATCCAATTGAGAGAAACTAACTTGTAACATCTTATGTGGGTCACCTTGTGTGTATGTACACATAGTGTTTCAAATTATCACTTTCATATGATGGCTATTATATTAAGTATGTTTCAATGATAAAATAGCCAGTCTGGTGGAGCTCCGCCATTAGAAAACTTCAGTTACGTATAGGCCTAACACTTTCATGTGATCATCATAAAATAAGTATTAATGAGAAATTTACATGATACACTTCATTCGATATGCAAATAAATAAGCAAGAATAAAACCCATTGAGCAAATTGCAAAACAAAAACTGGACTTAAAGATTATATACAATAAAAAAAAAAAAGAAGTAAAACCCGAATTTCAAAATCTCATGTTCAAAATTTTCACGTGATATCTAAATAACTGTCCACACCTAAGGAGTAACGGCTAGCGCGTCTGGTCGCGAAACCAGGTGGCCCGGGTTCGAATCCCGATCGGGGCAAGTTGCCTGGTTGAGGTTTTTCCGGAGTTTTCCCTCAACCCAATATGAGCAAATGCTGGGTAACTTTTGGTGCTGGACCCCGGATTTATTTCACCGGCATTATCACCTTCGTTCCATTCAGACGCTAAATAGCCTGAGATGTTGATACAGCGTCGTAAAATAAGCTACTTAATAAATAAATAAATAAATAAATAATCTAGATAAGTGATTAACAGTGTGTTCCAATTCTTCATAGAAACTATCCTTTATATGAATGTCTTTCTCTTCTGTAAGTTCGTGAGCATTTCTAACTATGATATCGCACCATCTAGCCTACCATTAAGTACTACATACGATAACCTGTCACTGATAAATTCGACCTTTTTTACTGCTGATTTTATTCTTTTATGAACAAAGAATCCTGTTCCTATTATTACTCATTATTATTATTATTATTATTATTATTATTATTATTATTATTATTATTATTATTATTTCTCTGTGATTTGGAGTCTAAAACTGGAGTATATTATTCGATTTTCCGGCTAGAAAAAAATATATATAACTAGTCGGATAATGTATACAATGAAGGGGGGAAAGGAATTGGTCATCCTACCCCATTATCTCCTGGCCTAGTTGCTTTATAAGTGGCGTCTTCTTGGTATCACTTGTGAGATTCAACCTGTCTTCGGACAGTTGACTAAACAATATATATATATATATATATATATATATATATATATATATATATATATAATTTTCGTAGGAAATATTTTAAGCTGTCTCTTTTATATGGCCTTGACTCAATGGATGGCCTTTTCATGTTGCTTGTCACTAATGAATTACCAATAATTAATTTATTGCAAAATTACTAGCACTTTACGTAGTATGTCCGAAAAGTCACTGCACTGTGAAACTGAACTTGCACGTATAATTATAATTCCTACGTGATAGACTATATTGAAAATGTTGCCCATTTCCCTCTGTGCGCGTTCGATGCGCCATAGTCATTCGTTAACCGTCATGTCCCCTTCTGCGCCGTGTTATTCAGTTGTCAGGCAATTCGTGACGTATCAATTGCTTATTCGTCTTGGGATAAGAAAATTGGTGTTGACGTTGGAACAACGAGTGATTTTGGTTGAACATGTTCTCCATAAGAACAAGCCACATCGACGAAGAGCAACAAAAGTTCGCCACGGCATTTCCTGGTGCAGTAGTCTCACACCGTAATGCGATTCTTATGCTGGGTTGCAAGAAACCTGTTCCATAAATTGCTATTCTCTTGTTAAGTAACGGACCTTTAAACTATTCCGGTCTTTAAAGTATAGGTAACATAGTAACATGCATGTTATTAATCGGTTGTGAAACTTGGACTCTCACTTTGAGAGAGGAACAGAGATTCAGGGTGTTTCAGAATAAGATTCTTAGGAAAATATTTTGAGGCTAAGAGGGATGAAGTTACAGGAGAATGGAGAAAGTTACACGACACAGAACTGCACGCATTGTATTCTTCACCTGACATAATTAGGAACATTAAATCCAGACGTTTGAGATGGGCAGGGGATGTAGCACGTATGGGCGAATCCAGAAATGCATATAGAGTGTTAGTTGGGAGGCCGGAGGGAAAAAGACCTTTGGGGAGGCCGAGACGTAGATGGGAAGATAATATTAAAATGGATTTGAGGGAGGTGGGATATGATGGTAGAGAATGGATTAATTTTGCTCAGGATAGGGACCAATGGCGGGCTTATGTGAGGGTGGCAATGAACCTCCGGGTTCCTTAAAAGCCAGTAAGTAAGTAAGTAAAGTATAGGTCGTTGCAAATGTGATATTTAACGATCTGTTAGCTATTCCATCTTTAAACGAAAAAGTTTCAAAACGACAGAGCCATCGTAGCCGGCGCAAATAATTCGCTAATTATACGTGCGTGTCGCTATGGTAATATTGTGTTTTTTGATAGTCATTCTTTTCAAACTTCGCACAAGACAGGCATCAAATACTGATCCAGGCCAACATGCAACGATTCTTGGTACAGATTGATAGAGAAGTAACCCTACCTGTTTCGGTACATCTCATTCAAGTGTCATATGGCTACAGTCTGTGCACCAATAACGCTGGAAAAATTGCAAATTGAGAAGAAATCCTGTTTTACTGTTTGTACAGAATTTCCTTGAGGCATAGTAATGTATTGCTCTCTCATTCTTGCAATGCAGTCACACAGCTTATTATTCTACAAACTGTAGATTTATAAACATGAATATGATCCACTATCACATTCTGAAACGCTCCTATTGCGTAATAGCGCAAGGCAATTTACTGCGTGCGATTTGTTTTCCAATATAATGCCCTATATCATGCAAGAGAGCCATGAATGTGTCTTTCGATAATCTACATCTAACCTTAAAATCAATATTATCATATTCTTCTAGAGAATTCGATCTGTCTCTCAATATTCTTGGTCTTGGTAGATGTTGTACCATATCAAACATAACCTCTAGGTCAAACAATTCTATAATAGTAATAAAATTGTTTTATTCACAAAACTTTTCCTATACACACATGAATCTCGAGTTCACTGTGATATGCATATTACATTTCACTTACTTCTGATGATAAGATATCTACGAAATTACTTAATACTGTCAGATACAAAAACAATAAATATACGACAATATGGCGGCTGACGATTCGTTAACATCTACAGTACATCACATGAGAAATCTAGAAGAGGAGAAGAAAACATCTCTCACACGCCTGAAGATTGCTCCAAACAGCGTCACTCCTCAAACTAAAGGAAAATATCTCAGAAAACAATCATTCCAGTCATGGTGCCAGCTCCCACATAAAGGCAAAGGTGTTTGTACATTTGAAGAATGCCCCAAAGTCAACTCCTGGATCTCCTCTAAAAAGTGTCTTTCGTCCTCGGAATACATCGATGCCATCAAGATGTCTTGCAACGTCACCGCAGTGAGATCTGTCCCTGGCAGAACCTTCAGTACTACCCGTTGTCGCCATCCCGGCTGCAGCGAGACTGAAACACTTGGCCACGTACTGGGGTTCTGTAAGAAGGGAGAGCTACTGCGTAACAACAGACACCATCGTGCCCGTACAGCAATTGCCAACCTGCTAAGAAACAGAGGATGGGAAGTACATGAGGAGATTCATTGCGTGTATGAAGATGATTCTCATAGAAGAGTCGATATAATTGCCACCCAGAAAGCGATGGTCTTAGACTCTACGATTTGCTTTGAACGAGACACAAATCAAGCACTGCAGATTAATGATGACAAGCGAGCTAAATATGTACCTTGTCTTCCATACCTCAGTGAAAAATATGGCATTTCGCTTTACAACTGGGATGTTGCAGGCTTACTATTTGGAGCGAGGGGTTGTTTACCAAAATTTACATGTAATATTCTTAAATCCTTTAAAATACCCTTTTATGAGTTTCAGAAGATTGTAATGGGAATTCTGAAGGCCTCTCTTCAAATTTTACACTATCATCTATATATTAACTCGTAAATTTTTGTTTTAATGTACAAATCTAATCCATATTTTGCCCGTTTCATTTCCCATTATCTTTTATGTTTGTTAATTCCGGATCCCAGTCCTCACTTGAGGACGGATGATTTTAAATCTTAGTAGCTTCGATTTTCGACCTATAGTTTACAGAGTGATTTAACGAACCAATAGCTTTAAAGGTCGTTCTTGCAACGCTTACTGACGCTAAATGAACAATTATAGGACCAATAGTGTTTAACGAACCTATAAATGCTTTCTTGCAACCCAGCATTAGTCTCGTAAGGAAATATCAAGAAACTGGCAGTGTTCACGATGCTAACCGTCCTAGTAGGCCACCTACAATTGCAAAGATCGTGGTTGATACTGAGGAGTCCAAAGAAGTCCGTCAGGCGGCTGTCACAATGTAATGTGGCCAAGAATACTATGCGCGATTTTCTGAGAAAGAGGTTACGTTTCTATCCGTACAGAGTGTCTGCGTTGTACCAGCTGAACGATAGAGACCACGAGGCTCGTGTTCAGTACTGCTGGAGGTTTAAGAACTTCCTGTCTGAAGAATATGACAACGTTCTGGACGTGACTCTCTTTACAGATGAAGCGTGGTTCTATCTGAGCGGGGTCGTTAACAGCCAGACAACTCGCTTGTGGAGTACGAAAATCTCCACGAATTTAAGGCACTCTCTCTCTCTCCACGACCAAAAAGTTGGTGCTTGGTGTGGTATGACTAGGAAGCGCGTAATATACTTCATTTTCTACGATGAAACCATTACCGCAGAACGGTACCGTGGCCAGCTTATACACCCATTCATATCACAACTGACGGAACGTGAAATCTACGAATGTTGTTTACAGCAAGACGGTGCAACAGTTCACATCGGAAGGGCTACACTAAATGCTCTTGACGAATTTTTCGGCAATCGTATCATCTTCAGGGCGCGTTGGCCTTCCCGATTACCGGATCTGACACCGCCAGACTTTTTTCTTCATATACCTGAAAGGAAAGTATACGAAGATGATCCGCTTACACTTTCAGAACTAAGGAATGCTAAAACAGCCAACATCCAACAAATCAACCAAGAAACCCTGGGAAAAGTCTTCGCTAACATGCAGAGGCGTATGTAAGAATGTCTAGACGTCAATGGACGGCTTTTTCAACATATCCTGTAGGAACTATAAGTTAAGTTTCACTGCACAGCTACTTTTCGGGCATACTGTACTTCTTTCATGACGGGACTAGTGAAGGTGATCATCACAGAACAACAAACTAATAGAAGTGAACGGCGCATGTTACGACAGGGCAGCAGAGAACAAAAGGTAGCTCTCCTGGTGGTCTGGCTGTGAAACTTAACATTTGAAAATTTGAGCGCGATATTGTTGGTTTTGTTGATCAAATTATAAACATTGTTAAAGATGAATGTTATTATTTAAGTGTGTTTGTTATTTAATTAAGATAATAAGTAAAAATTCCAACAGAACATGTATAAATAAAATATTAGTTGTTAATCAGTCAATCAATCAAACTCCTGTATCTCCTCATGAGGAGCATAGGGTATTCACAAAGTGCCTCCATCGGACCCTATTTGTAGCCAACTTCTTCACTTCGCTCCATGTTTTCCCCTCCCTAGCAATTTCCTCAAACACTGTTCTCTTCCATGTATTTTTTGGCCTTCCTCTTGTTCTACTACCCGGGAGTTCCAATCCAAAGCCATTCTTTCTACTGCTCCATCTTCTTTCCTGATTGTGTGCCCTGTTCAATTCCACTTTCGTCTTTTGATTTCTATTGTGATTTCTTTCTGATTTGTTATCTTCCATAGTTCTGAGTTTGTGATTATATCTAGCCATCTATTTTTTTTTAATTCTTCGTAAACATCTATTAACAAATGTTTGCAGTTTATTTTGTATAATTTTACTTGTTTTCCATGTCTCACAGCCATATAATAAGACTGATTTCACATTACTGTTAAAGATTTTAATTTTTGTAGATCTAGATATTAAATCTTTATTATTAGTTGTTAATGTTTCACTTATTTTCTTAATTAAATAACATAAACGTACAAACGACTCACAAAACAGTCATCAGGCTCTCGTCTCAAAAAAATATGGCGGCTGGTTTGTTGTCCTGTGTGGCTTTCTGTTGTCTACGAGATATATCTCGTATACAACGATGTTTTCCACTAGCATCCAACCAGAAAATTCCATTGAAACGTTTAGCACTTCTGGTGATGGGGCAACAAAACAACGGCCTGCAAATCTTGCTACCGGAAACTCCTCTCTCATTTTCACTCCCCAGGTAATCATGCGTTAAAAATGATTATTATTTCTGGTATATTTCTATAACCTCTGTCATAATTGAACCAGTCCTCCATTCTGATCACTTTACGAGGACAAAATAATTACGTACAGGGTAACCAACGAACGGACCTGTTAATTATCTCCATGTAAAAACTGCCGTTCCTTATTTTGATTTTACAAGAATCGTGTATCTTGTTGACGGCTTTGATTCTCAGTGTGAATATTTCACTCATTTTCACTCCTAGGCGGGGCGAGATTTTCGTGTCAGACAAATGCTTCAACTTAAAAGGGAACTCTGGAAACTCCCTTTGTGAGATTCTCTACTCTTGGAAGTCGTCTGGAATCACTATTTAAGAAGTCAAAATATCATCTCATGGTAATAATAAAATTGTTTTATATAAAAATTAAATAACTTAAAAGAGGTTTGTCCATATTAGTCTACTCAGAGATTATGTAACAGTTATTATTGTCATCGATCGGATCACTTTAATGTATGTGAATCTGTCACACTGAGATATAACTACAGGTAGGATGTTCGTACCAAAACATAGATTTCAGGTTGTGTGCAGTCACGTATATAGATCACCTCACTAGTTGTCTGCTGTGTATTTTTATTTTAGTTGGTTATTTAACGACGTTATGTCAACTACGAGGTTATTTAGCGTCGATGAGATTGGTGATAGTGAGATGGTATTTGGCGAGATGAAGCCGAGGATTCGCCATAGATTACCTCGCATTCACCTTACGGTTGGGGAAAACCTCGGGGAAAAAACCCAACCAGGTAATCAGCCCAAGCGGGGATCGAACCCGTGCCCGAACGCAACTTCAGATCGGCAGGCAAGCGCCTTATGCGACTGAGCCACGCCGGTGGCTTCTGCTGTGTATGCTATACACTTTTCATATAAACAACTAATAGTATCTCCGCAACTGTGGATGGATGACTTTCGCAACTGCATTACAGCAATATGCACAGTAGAGAAACAGTTTCATTACGAACTAATGTTTGCAGCGGAGTTGTGCAGTTTAGTGAGCGGTTTTTAACATGGCAGAATTTAAATCTTCCAATCACACGAAGTTGAATGCAAAACTTCAAGATCTACTGGTAATCATACAAGTCTATCAGCAAATGGACTTACATATTACGTGGAAATTACGTAATGTGTGTATATATAATAAGTCGTTCCATGAAAATATCAACCTCCATGTCCATTTTAGAAACTATTCAAACCGCATCATGTGATATGTCTATAAAATCCTCAAACGCTCTGTTTTTCGGATATGAATACCGTTTTTGCATGGAAAATGAATATTGAAGTAAATTTAAAGAATTGTAGTGGAAGTAATTTATATTGTGAAAGTTGACAAAAATGCGTTAAGTTTAATTGATAATATAATACTTAGGAATTATGGTTTAATAACGAGACCAATTTCGAAAGTAACTTTAAAACTTTCCTTGTCGTTAGAGTGCCCGTTTGATTAAAAAATCTTATGGACTGCAATTTCAGTCGTTGATATCTAAAGGTTATTCTACTGCGTCAAGTCCAAAACGAAATTGACGTTTTTTTCTCTGTAGAAAGTTAACCGTTGGACTTTTTGTCTTTAAACTTTACTTACAAAATTTAATTCGTCATCAAAAACTATATAAGCGATTTTTTTAAGTCCAATAAGAGTAGTGGGTGTTGCAGGTGAAATGAATACAAATTCTTATTGGTTATTCATCAACGAATACAGTACTGTACTTGCATTTCCTGCCCGCCCCGAGACTTCTGTATGCGCTTCTAGTACCACAGTGGGTTTCGACAGTTCCGTCTCACAAACGGCACAATTCTCAAATAGAAAAAGAAGAGTTCATTCATTTAAAATCAGTGATCAATATGGATGTCCTAATCAATAAAATATTCTGTTTTCCTTTAACAAAAGTATCACTACAAGATACAGAACCAATTCCTATTCAAATGGCAAACCCATTTCTTAGTGCCCGTATAGGGGCGTGTCTAATTGACCTACGTAAGCAGTCGAACTATAGGATGTCGAACTTGATTTCTGTCGAACTTAAGAGCTTCCACTGTATTTTTGTGAATTGATTGAAAGTGTGTCATGTCCGGAACAAAAATTCTGCATTGATTTTCAAAACAGAGTAACTGTGTCGTACTTACGTATTTATTTCAATGAAGTAATATAAATAGAATCATGTTAATGCTTCAATAATATCACACTTCTCACCTTCCCCTATCCACCACTTGTTCATTCAAGGTATGCAATGTAAATATGAAAGGATCAATAACGGACTGGGTTGTTTCCAACATGTCATTATCGAAATCGGTAAACAAATCCAAAGAACCTTACATTTAAAGAGGAATGGGAGAAGATATGCATTTGTTGTGAGTTAATTATACATCCATCATGAGTAATGCGTAATATTTAAACTCATATGAAAGAACAGAAAAAGATATCAAATGAAAGAAAAATGTAAAAGAAACCAATATACGGTGGATTAAAATAAATTGAACTGATTTTTGCCTTAGTTTAGTCCACTGTCCGTCTCTGAGCACTGAAACATTGAACATTTTTAGCTTAAATATAGCTTATCCCGTGTCGATACTTATGTTAATTCGGAATATTAGCTCTTTAAAGAAGAAAAACAATAAAGGTAGCACGAATTGGTATCTTAAGCGAGATCGTAGGTATTGAAAAAGTTGCTGCCCAAAGTCATCATTCACTGGTTTGTGACAAAACAACAATCTTTGCATTTAAGGAGAATTCGTAATTGTGCTAATGCTTAAAATGTAGTGATTCAGAGGTTTGGCGGAAAACTACACAATTCAATACCAAAATAAGATACTAAGTGCGCATTGGTGTCAGGATCAAATTTCATATTTCACGGGTGTAGCGTGGTTAAATGATAGAAAATAAATTACGCCATAGTATCGGATTATTTAGAAAATAAATTACGCCATAGAGTCATTCCATGTCAAATCGAACACCTACGAAACATGATAACTTAATATTTGCTCCAATTTTTTTTTATATATTCTATTGATGAAATTAAATAACCCATGTGTAATTTTTTCGGACTGACACAATTATTTAGTCATTTATTAAATGTTACTTTTTCCGTAAATTAGGATGCAACGTATTATGAAAATGGTTATACTAAAGATTCTATAAATCATAGAAATTTCGTATTTATATCATTTTAAAGTGCAATAATTGCAGTATTATACTGTATACTAATTTTTAGTGTTCAATCAAAATATAAAATGGGCCCCTTTTAGGGGGTTATATTTTTAAAATACGTTTTTATATATCAGGGACGTACTTCTAAAAAGGGAAATGTTTTACGTAGAACTGCGTTGGTTTTAGAATGCTATTCGAAAAAGAAGTCGCTGTGCAAATAATTTACTGATGGTGTGTTCGGGTCGGAAGGCTCGGATTGAGTGAGACCGCGCGCCGGAGCATCCAGCTGCGATAGCCGCAGCGAGAGTGAGTAATACATTATCAGTGGTGCGGTGTTACTTTACGTAAATAAACAGATAACCTCTAGTTCTAAAAGCACGTAATGTCCCTTCAACACTTAGCAGTTTCCCTTTCATTTATCTAACAATAATTCCTAAGTCTTTCGGAGTAGGTATCGTGTTATGTTGTGTGCATGTCAAATCTAACACCTGTATACGAAACGTGACCATTTAGTATTTGCTTAAATCTTCTAAAATATGTTGTGCAGATCAAAATAAGAAGTCTGTAATTTTTTCTGGGATTATACTTTAATATTTTGGTATTTATACTCTTTTAATTAATGACAAATTCATGCACGACGCAGTATGAAAATGCTCATTGTCAAGATTCTATGCATCATAGACGTTGAGTGTTGGTGTCATTTGAAATGGGAACAAATGGAATATTATATTAATTGATTATTTGTGGGGATGTTTTAGAGGGTCACTTTTATAACAATTATTTTTTTTAAAAGCTTATCGTACTTTAAAAATGCAAAAAGAAAGTATAATCTATTATATTTTACATAGAACTACGCTGATTTCAGGTTGCTTTCGAATAGGAAATAAATTTTAAAATAATATAGGCCTATTGAAGATGTGTGAGAGCTTAGTGATGATTGAGAATCGCCAATAAAGAAGACAAAATTATCTAAAAAAATATCCAAAACAAAGAAATGCAGAACGTTACAGATACACTTAAACATAAAATATTTCATATCACAGAAGACACAACTTCAGTTGAAAATTCAAATAATTTCGATATAATACAGTAATTGATAAACTTATTTCATGAAACAGACGACAGAAATCTCAAAATACATATATTAACAATTTTTGAAAGTTGGTCCTACAGTAAAATTCAACAACATTTAAATATCACCACTGACATGATATGAATTTCTAAATAAGTAGGAGCAGAAAAGGGGATTTTGGTTACTCCTAATCCTAAATCGAGAAAAAGTTTGGTAAAATTTGTAGTAGAGAAGTTTGTTCAACTTTATAATTCTGATGATGTGAGGAGGGTTATGGCTGGCAAAAAGAATTGTGTTTCAGTTAAAGAAGATGGAAAGAGAAAAGATTAATACTATGTAGACTAATCTTAAGAAAACTTACCAGTTTTTCAAAGAGCAATATCCGTATATCAAAATACGATTTTCAAAAATTTTCAAACTCTGACCAAAGGAATGTGTACTCCCTGGAACAAGTGGCACGCACTCAGTTTGCGTCTATGTTCATCATAAAAATGTTAAATTAATGCTTGATGGAATTAATAATATCATTTATAATATTCCTTTACAATTTTTACCATTAGCGAATACAAATAACTTGGCTATATTTTCTACTCAAGGTACCAACAAGCAAAAGTGGTACGAGGTATCTTACAACTTCATTCTTTTGTTCCACTGACACAATCTCAGGCCATAATAAAGAACTATTCACTTCAAAGTGAGAGTAAAGTGGTGGACATTAAATAGAATTGGTTGTAGGTGATTAGTTTTAAAAGTGTAGTGTTGTGTAAACTGTAGTTATCATTCTTACAAGTGTATATTTTACAAAAACAATATTTAAACACAGTACTATATTACATAAATTACGTGAAAGAGTGATATTCTGACCGTAAAGAAGAGAAATAGAATAGGAGATGAAGCTTTCGTTTGAGTTGTTGTACGCTACATCTTTCAAACAAACGAATTGTGTTAGAAAAAATCCAGGATACAACACTTTGTGTACAATCGTTAAAGTACTCGCAGAAGAAAGTTTTAAAACAGCGCAGATACAAAAACAATTAACACCTGGTGATCCGTCACTCTGCAAACCTGCGGTCAGCGCGGATGTGAAAAGAAGCTTCTCAATGTATAACAATGTCTTTGTCGACAACCGCCAGTCGTTCATATTCCAGAATCTTCGGATGTACACACACTGTCAGCTATTGCAAAGGAGAGGAGAGATTTTAATTTTGAAGTACGATTTTTACTACTCATGTATAGAACTGTTTATTTTTAGGTTATTTTTTTTTTAGCATTGTAGGTCATTTTCTAACATATTTTGAGTAATTTTATAGGTCAGTTTTAGGGTTTATTTAGGTCATCAAAATCCGCTCCCTGATTATAATTCATTCAAAACAAGGCAGGAGTGTTGATGTTTACATATCAGCAAAATATATCATACGTGTTTGCGATATTTCTTTCTACAGTTTGTTAAATATCACAATGGAAATTGAAAATCGTCTCATACTCTTCGCCTGTGAGCGTAGAATTTTATTTCTCTTTTGCATATAGTAGACGAAGCACCACAGTCACTTGAGTCCTTTCAAGGGATTTTTTACGGTAGGCTAAGTAGGCTACTATTGTTCAGTACACAGAACACAACATCAGTCTACGTCTGCATCCGAAAAGAAACTAAATCTATCTTCGTTTACAGAGGAACTTCAGAACAAAATATTTTTGTTTTTTTGAGGCTGCATAAAATCTCGGTTCAGGTGCTATTCATAGACAATTCGCTAGCCCGCGTTACGGGCGTGCTAAACTAGCCCCGGCTATCGACTGATTACTTATACTGGATTCATATCATATCATATCGCTAACACTGATTTATGAATACGAAAAACGTTAGTTCACTGATCATCCACCCGAAGCCCGCGCTAAGAATGTCTATGAATACGGCCCTAAGCGAATAACACGCGAGTAAATTGACATAGGAATTCCGTTCTTGTACAGTCAACTTCAGCTTTTTTAGTTCTATCGCATGACATAGATTAAAATTCAACCCTGGGTGCGCGCAAGAATAAATGGAATACGCGACGCATCAGCGAGATTTCGCGATGATTTAATTAGGTAAGAGCTCTTCACTATAATTATTGGACAGTCTGCATAAACCGTCTTGAACTAGTTCCACCTCATAGACCTTCTTATTCTGAAAGACGTTTTAAAGATAAACTCACACACAACAATACAACATGGGACAGTGATGCAATATCACGACAGGGCCGTCACAAGCTGTTCTCCTGATTCAGTTTTTTGTGGAAGTTAGCAGCAGTGTCATGAAAGTGCTGGTGCCGTGGTGTCGCATATAAAATATACTGAATATGGGACACTGTAACAGTGCCATTAGAAACTGTTTCCACGATGACACTATTGCGACATTTACTTTCATGACAGCAATGTCGCTACATCAGTGCCATCGTGAGAATGATCCTGAAGGTAATAGGAAACAAATCAACTTTTTAAAATTATATAAAGTCCAAACCGGTAGGAAAGTTTAAAATATTTAACCTAATAAATGTGGATGTGAAAGAAGCAGTGAGAACAGTAGCTATAGGCCTAATGAAGTGTTTCCGGGCGAGGACAATCAGCAGCAATGCTGCAATTTATTTGTTACTTCCGTTGTACCAATATTATTAAGTAGTCTACCTTATAGAATCATATTGATATACTTATTATTTGGCAAAATCCAAGCATTTATTCTGCATGATACTGAAAACCAGTCCATTTTTAACTCGTGGAAGAAACTCCCGAATCTACAAGAAAGGTAATAAAACACACAGAACATCAAATTAAAAACTTGATTCCGACAACGATACAAATATTTATAACCAACGCATTTCGACAGAAAACAAGGTTTCTATGACTGTGGTGGATAGAAAAATTTGCAATTCAGTCACAATTTCTTAATCTCAAGTTTGCTATGTAGGCTTATTGGCATGTGTGAATAAACCATAATTGAAATAACATTAGTTCATTATGAAATAAATTATTTTAATTATATACAGAGTGGCCCACATTAAGTGTTACAAGCTAATATCTCTTAAATGGATCATTATAATTAAATGCTGACTTTTTCTGCAGTTTTCGAAGGAGTGAGTCTTCATGAAAGTTTCATGGACAACATTTCAGCGTGCCCCAAAATGGAGTCTCGGGGGAGTAACTTCTGAATTTTAATTGCAACGATGATATAACTTTGAGATATTTTGATTGTTCTAAATAAATTAAGCAACTTTTGTTTAAAACATTTTTTTTTCTATACTGCAATTCTTAAATGATATAGGGTGTTTAAAACGAGACATATCCGATACAAATAAATAATAATAAACCATGCTACAACTTTACATAATTTTATTAATTGCTCAAAATAACCTTAATTAATACATAGTAATTTTTAAATAAAAAAATATCAGTTTCATTTATTTCAGTATTATGATGTTTCAATAAAAGTTGTTTAGTTGATTGAGAACAAAAATATTTTAAAAAATCCATTGTTTCATTTTAAAATCTGAAAATGCACCTCGTAAATATTGCCTATAACACAGTTTGGAAGACCTCTTTCCCCAGTAAAATTTAGAAGACAAAGCATTCGGTTTTATCCATTCATTTAAGAGATATTAACTTGTAACACTTTATGTGGGCCACCCTGTATAATATACGGAATAAACAATAAGTATGGAATATATTACTAATAACTTCTTATATTTTAATTTTACAAAAAAAAAAAAAAAAACAAGTTCTATACAATATAATACCAGTGTTCGGAAAAAGAGTTATTCAGGTATAAGTACAGTGTGTGACAATAAACTTTTTTAAGGAAGCCTATATTAAAATTTACATATATTTTGAATATCCATTACATTTTACGTATGAATGTGTAAAATTATACCCATTCACCTGTTTCATGTCTTTTAACTACTTATCGAACTTGTTTCGTGAACTTCAAACTTGAGTATGTAAAATAATGTTGAGTAGACTATAAAACTGAACAAAACACCATGACTAACCAAATTTTCCTATTTTTTTATTTACAATTATTATATATTTTGTTCGTTGATTGTGTATGATTTCAAGTAAGTAATCCAAGAATAGCACGAGAATATCTGTATCTTATTTGATTTTACTTGTTATAAAATGGATTTTTTTAAAGGCGGCTTTTTTCATATTGTAAATATCAATAAAACCAAAACCAACAACGGAACCTAGATTATCAACCTACATGTCCGGAATTAACTATTTTAGGTATCCTGTAAAATAGTATTTTTCAATTTACTTTTCCTGGCTTATGCCTATCCAAAACATACCGATTCAATTATACTTTAGGCAAAACGTAAATGCTTCTTGGCATCCCATCGCCGTTGAAGCCTGAAATCTTAGGGTGCTATTCATAGACATTTCCCTAGCCCACGCTACGAGCGTGCTAAACTAGCCCCGGCTATCGACTGGTTACTTGTACAGGATTCATATCATATCATATCGCTAACACTGGTTTATGAATACGAAAAACGTTAGTTCGCTGATCATCCACCGGAAGCCCGCGCTAAGAATGTCTATGAATACGGCCCTTATACTTTAGTAGCCTATAGCATAAACTTACTTCTTTAAGAAAATATGTAATGACTTTTATGCTTCCGTCAATTGAGACTTGCATTGAATTAAAAATAAGAGACTAGGCCTATATAATTATGTTAATATTTTTGTTGCAGGGAAGCAAATACAATGTCTGAACGTTCGGACACGACACCGTCTCCCGACGTTCTGGCGGCGCCCAGACCCCTGCAGACGCAACAGTCGACACTCTGGACCAGACGCCAGCAAGCCGTGTGCGTGCGCCACGCCTTCAAACAGTACGGATCCAAGAAGAACCCCAACCATGTGCTCAGCAACCTCAACATGACTGTTGCGAAGGGAACCATGTAAGTAATCCTGTTTATATGCCTACTGTATATCCGGAATTATCGGCAGAGGGTGATGCCTACTGTAGACTTTACGAAATGTTGAAACTTGGAGATGAAGTGTGCCGTAACTAATTTTGAGCAGTACGTAGTTTCTTGTTTTTAATCATGCATACTGACTATCATAACCAGGGATGGGCAACTCGTGCTCCTAAAGTGCTAAAAAAACCTTGAAAGAGAGAAAGACAGACGGAGCCAGCCGCAGCAGTTACAAGTTGTTTGTAGTTTCGCTGCAAAAGCCACGGTGCGCTCTGGCGGCTCATGCAGGTGATCGTGATATCTACTCCATGATTTGAATTTAAGAATGAAGCATGCTACAATAATTATAGTAATTTTAGACAGACTATACCTGAACACATAACAAAATTATATCATTTTCTAGCTTTGTAAACTAGTTTAGTACTGGAAACACAAACTGAATACAACCTTTTCAAGATACAACAAATATAGTTGCAACACTTATTTATTATTACACTATTTGTTAATATTTCTTATTATATGTCTTATTTGAAACGTAGAACGCGAGAATTTACAAGTCTTTATATATTAAAGAGTATACCTCTGTTCTCAGAAATGTAAAAATCTGTATTCGCAAACAAACGCAAATTCAAGGAAGTATTTTTTAAATGTCACGGCAGATGAAATAAACTTACTTCTAAGCTCTTTCTGTACATTGAGACTTTTTACACTTCTTTCTTGTATTAAAATCTGACTCAAACACATACAGTATATATGGAAGCAAAGAGTATATTTGAAAATTCTGACTTAGGGAGCATTGCGAATAGTTCGATTCCTGATTTCGCTGGAATCTGAGTGGCGTGCTGTTCTGTAGATTTATCAATTCAAGGTATAAACTTTCAGGATCTTCTATCGGCTGTAAGCCAAAAGAATTTCAGAAAAATCTCGATTCCTTGTCAATTGTCACTGTTTCTCCAAACTTACCAGTGAATTCTGCTGTAGGTCTTGAAGTAGGGTCTTATGCTTGATAAGAAGATTTTCTTATCACTCTTCAAGATAGTTTATAGTCAAAGAAAGTGAAGTTGTGTATGTTCTACATGATACTCCACATTTCAAATTTATCCATAAATGCTCTTAGCCAGTCGATCATATGTCGTGCACTTCTGTAACTTGCACGCACAACGTTCTAACGATATTTGATATCCGTCTCACCTTGTTGAGATCCCATTTTTACCTTTAGCTATTCTAAAGCAGATCTAGACAGTATTTCTTTACTAAAACCTTCACTGTGTTTATTTGCAACTTAAATGTCATGCGTAAGAAAGTTAATAGAACATAATACAAGCTTTACCTCCCTTCTTAATAAAATAACCTTTCTCTTTCAACTCATCACTAAAGGGAAATGATCTGGGGATTATATTGTTTTTCATTTAAAACGAGCCGCCACTTACTGCAGACGCGAGCAAACTTGTTTACAGACAGTAAAGTACAGAGTCCGTTATACCTGTACTGAGGTTGTGTTCACACTTCGAGAGCACGAGTTGCCCACCCATGATCATAACATTTTACATACCTGTGCGTGCATATGAAATGGGACCAGAATTGAGTTACTGCATGATATTGATTTAGCATGTGTAGTGAAATAATTAGTGGATTAAATAAGTATATAAATTACACGAAGGCCGTCAAAAGCTTATCATAAACAAAGTTTATTTCACTACATAGTCAAGCTTTTGACGGCCATCGTGTAATTTATATAGGCCTACTTAGACATCGGCTTATCTGACCACTCAACATGTCACTTAATTGGATTTAAAAAATATAAAAATTGTAAAATTCAAGCCTTACTTTTATTAAAGAAAAAACCTACTTTCCAGTATAGATGTTTTGAAATTTATTTTATTTAAACAAACCCCCTCGTCCGCAAGGACAGTGCTCCGAAAAGACGATGTCCCTTGTGAATGAATTTCATAATCTTTATGTTCATTTCAAATAAAGATCAATTTACTTTTCAATAAAATTATGTTTCGTGTACGTCAATCCCGAATAACTTTACTTTATAATACAAAATATAAACAAAATTCAACCGCTGGTTTAGGAGAAATATCTGTATGTAGAGGGACAGACAGAGAGACAGACAGACGGCAGGCAAAACATTTTTTCGGAATGAATTTGCTGAAAACGTATATTGCCTTCAAAATCTGGAAATCAATTTTTTGCACCATTAAAATACTTCTTTCATATAATGACAACATTGTTCCATTTGGCAACGTTCCATATTAACAAAAAGATCTCGAAGCAAATCACGTGAGTCGGTTTAGAATAAATTTTAGTTTATCGTTATTTTAAAAATATCAAACTATGTTTATATAACTAGATGCAAATTTACTTACTAAATTAAGTATTTGAATTTGTTATATGAAATTAATTCCGACTACTTTTTTTTTAACCAATGCCATGAAATCGTTGCTGTGTGAAATTAGGCGTACGGTTTGGTAACAAAGAATTTAAAATGTTAAAAATGTATATTTCCGTGACAATACCTTACGTGTATTTCTGCAGTTTCACAATACTTAGAGGAACTTTGAAAATGTTTACGATGTGCACAGTGAAAAACGACTCGAATGCGGTTTATATAATTGATTTCTTCTTCTTCTTCTGGCTGGCAAGTGTCAGGCCACAAGGCCTGTTACGGTCTCACATAAACTTTTCACGCCATCTCTTAGCAGGACGAACCACAGATCTTTGGCCATGTGGTACATAATTATAAAGTGCCTTTGGGAGTCTACTATTACTCATTCTTTCCAAATGATGTTTCCAATTAGACTGATATTGAATAATGTAATCTAAAACCGGTTGAGTTTTTAGTTCCTTCAAATTTTCACAATTTCTTTTCAGATCCCATTTAGTGTAGCCCGCTGTTCTTCGCATGAATCGCATTTCACAAGTCATTATTCTGCTTTTATCTGCTTTCCTAAGTGTCCATGCTTCGCTGCCATAGCTGAGCATCGGTCGTGCCAATGTGTTGTAGAGACGTATGCGGGTGTGTTTCTGAACCAAGGATGGTTTCATCACACTATTTGTAATGCCCATAGCTCTGGTGTATTTATTAATTAATTTTCTGTGATATGTCCAATTCTTCAAAAATGGAAAGAAATATAAAGAGAAATTGTTGAAAATTACTTTTTCAGAATCCTCAATACGGGAAAAGTGGCTTTGAGCTTTGTCTATCTGTACGTCTATTAAACTATTGGATCCATTATTTTGTTTGTATTTAGTAGCCTATCTACGAATGTGTTGTTCGATAATGATGCACATGAAATGTAACAATCAGTAAGAGCTTACGATCCGCTACTTGAAATTAGCTATATAGAACGGAAATTTACTCCAAATTAAATGTAATATTCTATTGTTTATGAAAAAGAAACAAGTGAATCTGTATACTTCGTGATATTCTACGATTACTCACATTTGTGAGATTCTGCATACCGACCTGGTTAATTCTGTTTCGTTATTCTCGGAAAGGTTCTCGAAGCAGTTCAGGTTGTTTGGTGCAATTGCACATTTCTCATAAAAGTTCCACACGAGTTCAATTGCTTTCAGATCAGGAGTGCGTGTTGGCCATTCCATTCTGCTTACTCTCGCCTCATTCAAACATTGGTTCACATATCTCGCGATTTCTGGGCGGGCATTGTGGTTCATTAACAAACCATCATACCGAGAAATGATACAAAATGTACCACTTCTTTTTCTCTAGGATTTCTTCGCTGTACTTGGCAGCAGTCAGTTAACCTCCCTCGATGAACATTCAATGTGGGCATTACAAGAAATGCAAGCCCACACCATCATAGATCTACTTTGGTACTTAACTAACTCCAGAACTGAAAGTGTGTGGTGCATACCTTCATTCTAATATTCTCCAAACTATTTTGTCTCCATTTGGTGAGTGCAGATGAAATGAATCCACATTTTGACTGTCAAAGAAGAATCGTGCAACAGAGTCTGGAAATGGTAGTCTCTGGCTGATTTGCTGGGATGCAAATTCGTTTCCACCAATTAATAACGATTTGCTCAATAACATTAACTTGCAACATTTCTTGTAGAGAATTTCTTATCTCGACTGTAGTAGAGTGCCAGTGTCTAAGAATGGCAAGCACAATAAAATGATCAATGTATTCTGATTTGGACCTCTTTCTGTATGACTGAGGTTTGCTTACAAACCCACCAGTTTCCCTGTACTGTTGTACAAAAATGTGCGGATTATCCCGAGAGTTCTTGTAACATATCAGTGGTTACAGCCATTCTCTGTCAGAGCCATTGCCACAGCTACATCCACTGGATTGAGAGCCATGGTTTTTGTTGTAAAACTTCAAGAAGAGACTAAAATTACGCTCTCTTAACAAAATAATATAATCCGCCTTGAATACGAAAATGATGACAATGAATATGAGCGAGTTGATATCTACAAAAATGCAAATTTTTTCCTTCCCTTTCTGACTAAAAGTTCTTTATTGCTAGTAATTGTAGAAATGCCCAGTATTGCCGCTTTCTCCATTTTAAATAAATTAAGATAATAGTTTATAATGTCATTAAGGTCATTTCAATATAATAAACGACCCTTTGTGTTGGATGTTGTAGAAATAAAATATGAAACATTCCACGTCAAATCGAATAAAATCACATGATAATTGACCTTAGGGTCTCCGATGTTTCTGAAACTCTGCCAGTGTATTCTAATGGATAAAATATAAGGCAAGCATACTTTCGTTTGTCAGAGAAGAATATATTTCAGTGAGTATCAAATTTATCAAAATTTCACGCATCTCTTCACTTAAAACTAAGCTCATCTCCGGTTATATTCATCGGAGAGAATTGCCGTACATGTCAATTTAAAGGTTAAATGAAGCCCTTTTTTATATAGAATTTACTTTATGAAGTTAAAAATAAAATTTGAGGCAATTTTATGCATTTTACTTTTATAAAATTATATATTAACCTAAAGCCAATGTTCTAAAATTATTTAACAAATATAGTTTAATTCCCTCACATCCATTGCGTAACGCTACAAAATTATAGGATGGTGTTCCAAGTAGTTCTATCAGAATTAAATTCCCTACCAGGTCAGATGCGCCGCGTTCAAGTGTGAGCAGGACCTGGGATACATCAGTGGGTCAGGCTACGTCCTTGAAGCGACGATCACGTAATAACGAGCAGTTAACACTTGTAATTAAATTACATTATTTCACACGAACACAAGAAATAAATTATTCAGGACTATCATTTACTTATAACTTTTCAAAGGCTTTTAAGGAACCTGCAGGTTCATTGCCGCCCTCACATAAGCCCGCCATCGGTCCCTATTCTGTGCAAGATTAATCCACTCTCTAATCATCATATCCCACCTCCCTCAAATCCATTTTAATATTATCTTCCCATCTACGTCTCGGCCTCTCCAAAGATCGTTTTTCCTCCGGCCTCCCAACTAACACTCTATATGCATTTCTGGATTCGCCCATACATGCTACATGCCCTGTCCATCTCAAACGTCTGGATTTAATGTTCCTAATTATGTCAGGTGAAGAATACAATGCGTGCAGTTCTGCGTTGTGTAACTTTCTCCATTCTCCTGTAACTTCATCCTTCTTAACCACAAATATTTTTCTAAGAAACTTATTCTCAAACACCCTTAACCTCTGTTCCTCTCTCAAAGTGAGAGTCCAAGTTTCACAACCATAAAGAACAACCGGTAATATAACTGTTTTATAAATTCTAACTTTCAGATTTTTTGACAGCAGACTAGATGACAAAAGCTTCTCAACCGAATAATAACACGCATTTCCCACGTTTATTCTGTGTTTAATTTCCTCCCGAGTGTCATTTATATTTGTTACTGTTGCTCCAAGATATTTGAATTTTTCCACCTCTTCGAAGGATAAATCCCCAATTTTTATATTTCCATTTTGTACACGAGACGTAATCATATACTTCGTATTTTCGGGGTTTACTTTCAAACCTATCGCTTTACTTGCTTCAAGTAAAATTTCCGTGTTTTGCCTAATCGTTTGTGAGTTTTTTCCTAACATATTCACATCATCCTCATAGACAAGAAGCTGATGTAACCCGTTCAATTCCAAACCCTCTCTGTTATCCTGAACTTTCCTAATGGCATATTCTAGAGCGAAGTTAAGAAGTAAAGGTGATAGCAGGACTATCATTACATATCAATATAATAATATAAAGAAGACTCACGTTATATACATATATAATGAAGTAGAACACAGTGCATTAATCTTTATGAAGCGAACAAGCTTCCCTCCATTTTCAAAAGAGTCTCTGCTGTTTGGTTAGGAGCTCTGTTTTTTTAAAGTGGGAGTAAGGAATGCAACTTTAATATGCCAGGTATTGGTTTTGTTTTCTCGTATCGAGAATTTAGAACTGCACTATGTTTTATGTGCTATTTCCGTATAAAAATGGAAATACATGTTTTTAATATTTTTTGAGCCCAGAGAAATAATTTTTCAGTTGTTGTGATTGGATCCTGACTTATTTGGAGACTTGCCTTCGCCGCAAATCTTTTAGTGGCACCCCAATGCCATTACATGGTCCCTTTCCATGAGATATCACGAAAAAAAAAAATGCCATTCAGCGCTAATATCGAAATCATCTTCATGGAAACATAGGTTTGAAAAAATGTTTACATTTTTATATTGCGCGCTGGCTCCGTCGGAAAAATAAATTATTTCATTAACGTTTGCTATTTCGTTTTTCACATATTCCATTAATTCAGTTTGAAAAAAATGGACAGTATTTATGTGTTCTATAATATTATTTTCTTGGTAATACGAGTATATAACACCCTAAACAGAATCTTATTACAACCGCATAATTTTCATGCGAAGTCACCAATTACAATACATTCTCCTGACGTCAATTGGTCTTTTCGTTCTTTTAGAAACAAAGATCGCTGTTTGGCTAAATGTATGAGGCAATAAGGCTAACAGTTTAACAGATAATTTATCTAAGAAATCCTCAAAGGACGACTGCAATATTTCCAAGTTTGTGCGGTCAACTGTTACCCATTGTTAGAAGTAATGTGATTTATATCTTCTGCATCATTTCTTTTTAGGTATTTAATTAGATTTTTAGTTCTTGGACAGGTAGCACATTTCATTAAATAGCAATCTGATGATGTAGGATTATAGACTATTTGCGTTATACAATCATAATAATTACTAATTACCATAGATGAACTCTTTGAACTTTTTGATAATGTAGAAATATGGGAACCATCAATCATTAGCTTTACATTCTCATGTTAAGCACATACGCAAACAGAATGTGTCCCGTGGGCTCCAGGAAGTACGCATTGCCTTGGTCTCAACTGCGCAAATTAAAAAAAAACTAACTTTCAAATTAGGGTATTTTCTTAAGTTTATTTCAGATTGCTCAACATTAATCGTTTCTGTTTATGGATTCTTTTTACCATTTTTCTTGAATGTAATAGGCCTATAATTCTTTTTGCCCGCCATTACTCTACTGACATCATCATAACTGTAAAAAACTCTATCACTTTTTCTACAATAGACGCTTCTAAACTCTTACCGGATTTCATTTGAGGAGTGGCCAAAATTCCCTTTTCCGCAGCTAATGGTTTAACAACTCTTATCATTTGTGTAGGCGCTTGAAAATGTTCTCTAATTTTAGAATAAGATCAACTTTCGAAAATTGCCAAGATTTGGACTTTAAAATTTCTTTCATCAGTAGCATGAAATGAGTCAATAAACTTTTATACTATATTTTAACTGTCATGACTTTTGTCGTCTTCTTCTTCTTATTCTTCTTCGTTGTCCGAAGTAGAATCGCTTTCAATGTGAAATAGGTATTTTATCGTTAAGTGTACTTTTCATTTTTCGTAATTTTTGACGCGGATAACTTTTTTGAGTGAGTTTCCTTTTCTTAATGGGACATTCCTCTAATGATAACAAGCTTTCATTGACAATAGATAAGTGGGCCTTTTCCTCAGCTTCTTTTACAGAAACCGTAGTAGCAGACGAATTTGTTCAATGGTTGAGTTGTTTGGACTTTTTCCATTGTTAATTTTAAAAAATTGTAGCACAACGTTTCGAAGAGTGGATCTCTCTCTCTTCGTCGTCAGGTGAAAACCTACTGTGGGAATCGTTACAAACAGCTAGCCTATCTGACTGATCGACGATCGTAAGGTCGGTGCGAAATATAAAGACGGAACACGCGATGTCATAAGCTGTTGTAACATGAAGTATAGAGAATGAAAAGAAGTATAAAAAAAAAAAAGAATTCCGTAATTGTGACTAAACTAATATATAGAATAATAACACCAAAACAAGGAATAATATGCACTAATAAATCAAGAGTGGAAATAGTGAAGAAATTACCCCACATCACAGCAAACCGCCACACCTCTATGGTCTTCCCAAGGTTCATAAGTAGAATGTGCCACTCAGACACATAGTGAGTTCTATAGGCTGTCCCTGTCACGCTCTAGCCGGCTTCCTACGCAAGAATCTTTTACAGCTCGCCGGGAAGATGTTCTCTTTCGTGAAAAATGTTAGACATTTTGTTGACATAATAAGGGATATCTGTGTAGACAGCGACGACACCCTCGTCACCTTTGACGTAGTAAGCTTGTTCACAAATGTTCCAGTAGTTGAAGCAATCTTCATTGTAAAAATAAAACTAGAATCTGACAACATCTCTTCTTCCATACAACTATCCATAGAATCCACAATAGAACTGTTGGAAATCTGTCTTAAGACGACCTATTTCACATTCAACAACAGGGTTTCCTAACAGAACGAGGGCATGGCTATGGGTTCCATCTTCTCCCCTCCCATCAGCAACATCTACATGGAGCATTTCGAGGAAATGGCCTTATCACTGTGGCTCCGATATGTGGATGACACTTTCAAAATCTGGTCTCATGGTGCCCTGCTACTAGATGGGTTCTTAAAACATCTGAACTCGCTGCGCCCTCCTATCCAGTTCACGATGGAAGTGGAACAGAACAAGTGCATTCCATTTCTAGATCTACTGGTCACAAGGGATAAGAGAAATTAGCTACCACAGTATACCGGAAGTCCACACACACGGGGAAGTACCTTCATTTTGAGTACAATCATCCTACACACATAAAAAGAGGGATCACATCCACCCTCCACAACAGGGAGGTAAAGACGTAGTAAAGAATCCGACTTTCAAGATGAAGTACAGTCTCTCACCAACACATTTGTATCCAATGGTTACCCCTACAAATTCATCAATAGGACCATCAACAATAACCGAAAAAACAAGGACATTATTTCTTCTCCCCCTGAACCCCTGAGTATCATTATAAGTCCATATGTCAAGGGCACTTCCGAAAAATTCAAGAAAATTTCTAAGAACTATAATATCAGAACGGTATTCAAATCAGAGAATACATTCCGCCAAGTCTTGTCCAACAACAAATCAAAGTCAGATCCCCCGGACACCAGAGACTGCATTTATAACATTCCTTGTGAATGCGGTTGTGTGTATGTAGGGGAGACTAGCAGACCCCTGTCCATTGGCATCAAAGAACAAAAGTACAACTTTAAACAATGCCTCATAGACAAATCCAGAATAGCCCAACATAGCTTTGAATCTGGTCACAGAATAAAGTGGGAAAACACCTCCATCTTACAAACCGAGCGTTCTCTGGTTCAGAGGAAGTACAAGGAAGCCGCACATATGAGTTTTTTGGATAACGCTATTAGCCAACCCAGTCTCATTCTTCCGGACATATGGCTATCTATAGTCGAATAGGACTTCAAAAAAAAAAAAAAAATGCATGAAGTTACATCACTAGATAGCACTAGTAGTTTGTTTCCGCCACCACTAGATGGCAATAGCAGGTTAATTGATGGCACTTAGTTATTACTCTCTTCCACCACTAGATGGCAGTAGTTAATTGTTTCCCCGCTCATTAATTTATTTCCTAATGTTTCATCATTTCACTATTTCCACTCTTGATTATTAGTGCCTATTATTCCTTGTCTTTGGTGTTATTATTCAATATATATTAGTTTAGTTACAATCGCGGATTTTTTCTTTTTATTCTTCTTTTCATTTTCTATATTTCATGTTAAAACAGCTTATACATCGCGTGTTCCGTCTTTATATTTCGCACTGACCTTACTGATCGTGGATCAGTCGTTTCGTAACGATCCCCACAGTAGGTTTTCATCTGGCGAAGAGAGAGATCCACTCTTCGAAGCGTTGTGTTATAATTTTTTAATTAGCGATGGAAAAAGTCCAAATAACTCAACCATTGAACTGTTCACCGTTGCTCTTCCTCACTTCATTCAGATCAAGATGAATTTGTGTCACTACTTTCTGAACTTTCATGGGATTTGGGTTCACGAAGTTTTTGAGAACTAGTCCCCGGCACACAGCTCACTAGTTACATGCTCAGGGTTAGGAGGTTTTGAAATTTTTCAGTTGTGACGACAAAATTACGTTCTCCAACTGCAATCTCACTAACATAGCATTTTTCACACGGTCGCGGCGCAAAGATTTTTGTGCGAGATCGTGCGTATTTGCTTGCTTTCCGCACAAAACCAATATGCGGTAAGTGTGAAATACTACATTCAGTATTCCCAACGTAACACACATAACAGTTTCCCTATTCTTACCGCTTAAGCGTCATATTCATTTTACTGCTTTAGGCTTTTAACATATTAATTTTAAAGACGTTCAATATAGTAATAATTATAAATTGGAAACTTACCACTGCAATTTCACCTAAACTGCACTGTTAATTATTGTTTTTAAATATTTTCAAAAATTAAGTAAACTCTACAACACCACAAAAGTTACTGCATTTGTAATGCAAGTAACATTAAGGAAGCCGTGAAAAAATCAACAAGATTCCAGACTCATCATAGACTGGGGGAAAAAAAAGACAGACGTATATCACGGCCTGCTGGAGTATAGTAAACACAGAAAACATTTTATAGGAACAATGTTTGTTTTCCAAAGTTGCCGTCATTGAACAGAAACCAAGATGGAGATTTCATTGCAACTAATTAGAAATTCCTCTTTCAGGTATGTAATAAACGATCTTTGCACAAAATAATGTACGATACACGAGCGGTATGTTTGTTTTCATGTTCGAGGAAAACGTCAACATACCGCTCTTGCAACGCATATTACTATTTTTTATATATGCGTTATTTTTTTTTTTTCGTTGAATGCATTAAAATACGCATTATACTCGTGTCTTTCTGCGTCACTCATGACGCACGGTATTGAATTCACAAAGTATTCCGTAAAAACCCGACTAATGACATTTAAACTAAACAGATTGTTCTCAGTGGACGACACAATGTCATGAAAGACTGGGGTTTATTAGTTTCTTCACTCCCTTCTTCCAAGAGAAACGTAAATATACCTTTACAGTGCTATAAATTAATCAGTAGACATTCCACTCCCTTCTGTGCCGGGTCACGTAACGTAAACAGTTGCTGGGCGATAAGCCTAACCAAGTGACTGCGCGTTACTTCTGGAGCGATGTATCTCATATAAACATTTATTTCACATACTTGTAAAAGAAATCTCACTTTGAAACTTGGGTGGCCGTTACAACTGACATCAAGAAATATGCTAGTATTTTTCATACATTTTTAACATATTGGGTTAACTTAATAGTTCCTAAATTAATATTAAAATCATGTTAAATTCAGTTATCTTTAATTTCAATTACATTTGAAAATATATAGTTTGAAAGCCCACATTTTAAGTTTTAAAGTGAGCTGTGAATTAAATCTGTACGATGTACAGATTCGGAGATGCATGTGTTTGTAGACCACCATAACCGGCGAAAGTCTATAAATTTGACTGCGAATAGTTTTGTAAGAAGTTATGTTACATCAAAATTAACACCGTGAGGTTACTTCCTTTTATGTAGGAAATGCATAAAACAAGTTTGAACTTATTATTAAATTGTAGTGTTTTTTAAGTGTTCCATTTTACGTAGGATAACTCATATACCATTTTAGAATATACTGTAATTGAAGACTTCCCGGGATAAAGGGAGTAACTTCAACTTCTTGAAATAGATTATTTAGATGAAAAAAGTAATTTTGAAGCATTTATTTACAAAAATAAATTATTGAATTCAATGGCTGAATAAAACTGTATATTTCATTAGTCAAATGGTTGTGATAGTAAATATAGACCTAAAGAAATAGGCCTCTGAAGTTAGTTTCCTTTCTCCTGAAACATGAATTACTGATTTGTTGGTTACATCCATATTCCGGGAAGGTCTTCAATTATAAATTATATATTTTTGTGAAATTAAGAAAACCAAAGTTTTTCTTCTTATTTTCATGAATAATAAATTAATGAATATAGGGCTAGGTAGCTTATATATTGGTCCTACTACAAAATAATGGGAACGTAATTTGCATCATGATAAAAAAAACTGAATAGTTTCGATACTCCTAAAATGTCTAATACGTAAGTACAGTATGTATTTTTTTATGACCCCGACAATTTAAAAATAAAGTTCCAAATAAAAAATTTATTTTTTTATTTTTATTAGGTTATTTTACGACGCTTTATCAACAGCTTAGGTTAATAAAAAATTATACTAATATTCCTAAAAACATTGATCTGAACAATAATTGTCATATGTATTATTTCAAATTAAAATCTTTCTGAAGAGAGATCTTGGAATTGACATTACGCATGTATTATATTTCTGAGTTGAAAGCAACGTAAAAATTGACGTTTAGAAGACATAGCAAGAAATGCAATAAGTTTCGCGAATTAATTTACGTTTCCACACACTTCATGCACTACATTAACATTGTGACTAAGCGAAAACTCCGTATCACTTTCATCTACACAGTTCCCTGAAATACTTACTTACGACACAAGTGTTAAAAATGGCATTTTACATTGTGAATAGGGATATTCGCGAAATCACATCGCAGGTCGAGTGGTGCAAACTCTCCGAATATGGGCAGCTAAGTGAAATATACACGGTGTAACAAACGATTCTGGTAAATATCACAAAATAACGGTAACACTCCGAAAAATTCAGCCATTTAGCCACAGTCCGAGTTCCTACCAATCTTGTCCTTCAACCACTCCCTTATTTTTCCTTTTGTTTGAGGTGACACTTTGCTTGGTCGGCCTGATCGTTTAGCATCAGAAACAGAACCATCCGTTTGATTCTTCCAATTTAAAACAGTTGTTGGTGACATTTTCAATAACCTGGCAGTATCACGTGGGCTACTAATCTTCCAGTCTTGACCAAGGCTTGAACCTGAGACCGAGCATGCTCCGTTTTGTTGGTGCCATGGTGACCTGAGTGATTAAAAATAAGTGTCAGTAGCGTTTATTAAAATTACGCATGAAAAATTACATTTAATTGGTTTACTATCCGGAAAGTATAGAAAAATAAAGATGTAACAGTAATTCCTGGTACGTACCAGAAACTTTTGTTACATTTTTGTGTTGTGAATAATTAATATTGAAAGAAGATGACACTTAATTTCAATCATATAAGATAATTTATTGATTAAAGAATGTAAAACAATACTCACCAGAATTAAAATCACAATATTGAAAGAAGATGCCACTTAATTTCAATCATATAAGATAATTTATTGATTAAAGAATATAAAATAATACTCACCAGAATTAAAATCATAAATTACAAGAAAAATTTATGACCTCGTAATTTACACTACCTAATTTTACTACAAATTAACTTACACTGTTAAGATATTGAACACCTGTCTTCAACAATGTGACATTTCCCGCCAAATTATTAATAAAGAATTGGATCACACCACAATCAAGTAGTACCAACTCCTGCATCATAAAATTTGGTCATCATTCCTCGGAAAATGGGAACTAAACAAGAGAATAATTTTAACAAACTGTACCAGAAACTTTTGTTACACTCTGTAGTTTACCAGCTTAAGATAGCAATGTCCTGGAAAGTAATCATGAGCAATTCGTAAAACACAGTTCTACTGACAGGAGCAATTTTATTTGTTACAGCTAAATTTGTATAACGAGACTGTTTCCTTATCTAAAGTAAATTTCATTTCTTTCGGATGAATGCAGACGGTTATTAGAACTTTAAAATATATAGGCATAATGTTATGTAGTAACGAGTGGGCCCGGGTTCAAGTCCTGGTGGGACAAGTTACCTGGTTGAGGTTTTACCGAGGTTTTCCCTCAAACACCTGATGCCGCCACCGAACTTGGACCCCGTGGCGTGTGGTCATTAGTTGCTGGTGGTGGTCCTATGTAAGTTACGCTCTCCCCTGGACTCGTGGTAGCTAGGAGGGACTGCGTTGATGCCTACATGAAAAGCTAAAAGAGATTCTGTAGGCCAAAGGAGGAGTCTAGGCGACATTCAGAGGAATCTGTAGTGCGGGGTACCTTAGGGTATGCACATCATTCCATTCGGGATAGTGCAGTGGACCCACTCAAGTGGCCTGAGGGACTAATAGAATAGAACATCATTTCTAAAGTTAGTTTGCTGTTCTTGCAATAACATAAATTACAAATTCACAAGTTTGTACCTGGAAACCATTTGAATATCATGAATCTCATATTCTTTATTATGAACACTCTGTAGAACTAATATTTGGGAAAGATTCTTAAGACTTCCTCTCAGTGTCTCTTTGTTAGGTGTATTTGCTGAATATTAAGTTTTAAGAGGAATGTTGTTACGTGAAAAAAAAAAAAAAAAAAAAAAAAAAAAAACCCTCATTTTTGCTAGTGTGAGTCACCATAGAGGCGTGGGTATTGTCAATATTTAAAATGTTATTCCTATCAACAACTGCGTATTTAAACCGTGTATATTTATCTAGGAGAAGTAAATACGTTTTGTATTTGCGAGTCCGTGGAACTCGTTATTTAACACATCAGTTATCACGTAGTTCATATATCCTTTGATAGTGTTTTTAATCGGTTATTTTACGAAGCTTTATCAACTGCTATATTTATCTAGCGTCTGAGTGAGATGAAGGCGATAATGCCGGCGAAATGAATCTAGGGTCTGGCGTCGAAAATAATTACCCAGCATTTGCTCTTAAAGTGGTTGAGGGGAAACCCCGGAAAAACCTCAACCAGGTAAATTTTCCCAACCAGGATTTGAACCCGGTTCCGTACGTTTCACGATCAGGCATGCTAACCTTTACTCCACAACGGTGGCCCACAGTGTTTTCCTCAAGGTCAAGTTTTTCTCTGCAAATCCAGCATTCTTCAATATTCCCTATTTTTCGCTTTCCTCTTGACCATCGCATGCAATCCATTTATCTTAAATGTTGTTATCATCTGATATATCTTCTGCCCAGAACTCTTCTCCCGTTCACCATTCCTTCCATTGCATCCTTCAGTAGCCAGCGTCCCCTCAGCCAGTGGCCCAGCTAATTTCTTTTTCTCTCCCTCATCATTTTCAGCATTATTCTTTCTTCACCCATTCTTTCTAGTACAGCTTCATTTCTTATTCTGTTTGTCTATTTCACACGCTCCATTCTTCTTCATATCCACATTTCAAATGCTTGTAATAGTTTCTCTTCACTTCGTCGTAATGTCCATTTCTCCCGCATACAACACAACACTCCACACAAAGCACTGCACTAATCTCTTTGTCAGTTCTACTTCCAGAGGTCCGCAGAAGATGTTCCCTTTTCTATTAAAAGCTTCCTTTACCATTGCTGTCCTCATTTTGACTTACTGGCAGCAACTTACGTTACTATTTATAGTAGGCCTACATCCCAAGTATTCGAGGCTGTCCACTTGTTCTACTGCCTCGTTTCGAATTCGCACGTTTACCTTCTTTGTTTTTCTCCAGATAACCATGGTCTTCGTCTTGTTTGCATTTATCTTCATCCCATACTGCTCACAGCTGTTATTTAACTCCGGTAGCATATCGCTTAGTATCATATCCTCTTCTGCTAGCAACGCCATATCACCAGCAAATCTTATGCACTTAATTTTCTCCCTGTTACTAGCGCCCTTCCTGTGTTAAAAACAGTTCTCTTTGCTAAATCCTCCAAATAGATGTTGAACAGGATAGATGATAAAGGAAATCTTTGACGTATTCCTGTCCCTATTCTTTCCCCTCTGACATTTATTGAAATTGCCTCGTTGTTTCATATAAAGAATACTTAATTGCTTCCTATCTTTAAGTAAGAAATACTTACATTTTATACGATAAGAAATCAAATCTTGATATAAACATTACAATACTACTCTAAACTGTAAAATTTAACCGAATTAAATAAATTAATCGTGAAATGTTTTATATTTTGTACGCATATATCGCTACATACGTCTCAGGCGTAAGGCTGTAAGCCGGGAGGTCGCGGATCCGATTCCCTATGGGGTCATGAATTTTCTACATTAGTTTTAATACTTAATACATAGTCTGAAATGAAATTACTGCCTCCAAAGTTTGAATGTTTTTAGGGTATTTTTAGCATGCTGAAATCAAATTCGAAGCCAGGAAGTTCCTATCACGTACCATTTTTTGTTACTTTTATTTTCTTATAATTATACTAGCCGTACCCACGCGCTTCGCTGCACTTGTTATAAATAAATATCATTGACTTAAGTCTGTTATATTTCCAAATACAGCTTTGTTATAGTTAGTGAATAATTAATTTATTATCAATTATAAATCGTTTGCTCCTGAATTACTTTCAAAGTTGTATTTAGAACTATGAATGTAACTGTTATTACCATGCGATAGGTTCTGGAGTTGTTCGATTAATTCTACTTTTAAGCTTGGTACTATGTTAGACCTAACAGCGTCTGAAATAGAATATATTTGTAAGAACTGAAGGTTGTTACTCTCAGCTGGAAGAAGGCTTTGTCACCAACGATATCATTTGAAATAAGGTGTTGTATTGCCCTATATTATTAAAAAAGTGTGTTGATAACGGATGTACTACTATAAGTACCTACCTAAGTTTTTAATAAGTTGTGGTGGCTCTTAAATGTCAGGAAGAAAAACTTTTCCAGCAGCGCAGCGTATTCAAAACTAATTTACAAACATGTTAAACAGATTATTCTTGCAAGGAAAACGGATGATCCCTAGACCAAATAGTCGTATTTCAATTATGTAATTACTTCATAGTTTCGTCTGGTATTATATGACGTTAGGACTGAAATACCTATGTTGTTAATTGCTTTTATTGTAACATTCGACCATAACTGACCGAGTATATAAGATTTCACGCTCAAAGGGGTGGGAAATGACTGTTACGAATTTATAATTTATATATCAAATGATTAGGGAGTATTTTAAGTATCTTTAAATATGATGTTATGAATATATATATATATATATATATATATATATGAGCTGTTTTATCACAATTTTATCTCCTCAGTCACTACTGCCAACCATATCAATTCTATCGTTCAGATAAGATTTTAGTAATTCTAAAGCTTCGATAATTTGTTCATACTCTTCTTATCTCCTGCATTTAAATATACAAAATAAAAATATTTATGCATGTAAAAGAAAAACCTTCGAAATATACATTTATGCAAAATAAAGTTTTCTTTATTCGAACGTAAAAAATCATGATCGGCAAGGATGCACTTTTACTTTTTCAAAATGCCAAATCAATAAAAACATGCAATAGCATGAAGTTCCACGTTCTAATAATGATTATTAAATTTTAATGTAGTGTGAACTGAACAGTCGTACAGTCGTTTCAATAAGTTTTTATTTATTCTCATTAATTGATATCATTTTTTTTTTCATTTTTATTATTGGATATGTGGGAAATAGTTCAGGGATTATAATGATAGGTTTGAAACCTTTTTCATTAAAAATAATGTATTTATTAAACAACATTTGAAAAAAAAATATATCAGTGATTGACACAGACATATATAGTTTTTGGCAGTACAGTTATTGGCATAGATAATCTGTCATAATCTTAATCTTTCATATATATGCCAATTGTCAGATTTGCTATCTGCATAGTCCATATACTTATGACAGACATAAAATATCAGATTTTTCAGAATTGAACACTCGAGATCCATATTTTTAATGTTTTTTCGTGCATACAAAACACATTCCTTCTTTAACATGTGATTTAGGTTTTGAACTGCCTTGGGTAACAATGCATGATTTGGAGGTTGATGGTTATTGATGTTCTTCTTCCAAATTACTGTTTATTTGCTGTTGAATTTCCGAGATATCAGTGATAAACACCAAGTGGAGGTTCTGATTTTTTCTCAGCAGCTGGTTGTTCAAGCTTCTTTGTTGACAATTTTCTTTTTCTCTCTTGCGTTTTCTATCCATTTTAGCTTTCCCTTCTTCTGTTTTCTTTGCTTCCTTTGCTTGAAACAAATCCTTCCAAGATTTTCAGGTTACTACGAAAAGCGTTCCTTCTGTATTTCTTTAAAACTTTCTTTTAGGAATGTTTGGCCAGTATAAAACTTCTTGGAGGTCCGAAGCAACGTCTTTGCTCTGTTTCCTTACATTACTATTTGTCTTTTGGTCCTCTCCATGTGGTTCTTGGAGCTCTGAAATGCAATTTTCTATTTTTGTGTCGCCATTTACCTCATTTATGCTTAAGGGAAACTTTTTCAGTGATGAAATATGAATGATATCTAACTTTTCAATATTTTTAATTTGTACTTCTTCATTTTAACTATTTTAATTTTGTACTTCTTCATTTCCTGTACTTTATTTACTCTAAGCAGCGTTTCCCTTATACAGACCAATAAAGATCTTCTGTGTAAGGAACTCTTACTATTGTCTCAAATATTTGATATGAAAGATACTTTCTTGATTCTTGGGGTTCAGCATTTTTTTTTATCCAGACACTATGAAAAATCACTGCCATTAGAATTTTAACAGTACAGGACGTAGGCTTTCAGCCATTCAACAACTGCAGTTTCTAACTTTTATTTTGTTCATTGCTGCCTCTAGGATAGGAGCGACAAATTATTTTGTTAATATCTTCCCAGGGTTTTCCCAGTGCCATTCTAATACTGCAGGTCATCTTCAGTGACTTTGAATACAGCTACATCGACTGTCTGAATAATTCTTGTGGCATTAGAATATAGGGCTATGAAATGAATTTTCAGCTCTGAGCATAATACCACAATTCTTTGAAGCTTCCTTTTTTACATTCCATCACGAATGGTATTAAGGGCTGCCTGAAGGTCAACTGGATTGTAACCTCTTCGTTTCTCTCCCGTTTTACTTTTATTTTCACTGCCTCTGTTTCTATTCGTTGTTGAGCGACATGGATTGAAATAAATTACAAATTAACGTGAAACACCTGGCAGTGCCAATAACTGTCTTATCCTATCATAGGCACTCACAGAAGTAACATTGGCACCCATGCCAATTACTGTTAATTTTTAATAAAAATTCATGAGAAAAAAATATATAATGAAAACTAATGATTACGTGACAATGAAAAGATCATAATATTTCAAAAGTAAAAATTATTATTTTTATATTATAGTTATTGACACCTCTGTTATTCGCACTAACAATGGTCGAATGGTATGATTCTTTACTATAAATGGTGAGATACACATTCCTTACATCATTTGTTTGTATTAAAATCTTGTATGTTGTTTTTAATAGAGTCTAGAAAATAGAAAGTCAAACCAATTCCTTAACACTTATCTTAAGATATAGCCTATCAAATCAGAAGTCCGACACATTGAAGGATATGAAGCCACCAATACAGCAAGCAGCGTTGCAGGCGAGTGATTCAAGTATCAAGACATAAACAAATGATTAACTGTGCACGTGTCACCGATAGTGGCACCACATTATAATCAAATCCTTATTATAAGTCCCGGAAGCAAAACTGTGCCAATCACTTTGTCGGTGCCAATGACAATACAGATTACCCGTTAATTCAGTAAGTAACCTACTTTTAGACTCTTTTATTTGCATTTACTATATGGCGATATTTCCAACAGTGGAATGGGGAAACATGACACCCCTGAGCGCGACTACAAGGAGAACGATATTATTATAATACGAAAATATTTTCGTCTGTATAACAATGTTTATTGTACAGAGGTCTGGAATGCATGCTTGAGGATAGAATGGTCATAATTCATATCACCATTTAACCCAGGAAATTTCTAATGAGAGAAAGAAAATATTGCTTTAAACAGAAAAAAAAATGTGTGGTGACAGAGTGAAAAATTTGGATGCAATAACATTTGACTTAGTGTTTAGTTTTCTTCGGTATATTTTGCAAGTGCACTGTTACGAAAGTATCATCTTCCCATAAAAACACTGATATGATGATATAAGCTACTATCGTGCTATATGGATAAAGACTAAGAATATTCCTTAGGCAAGTCGTTTGTGTGTTACTTTCCTACAAAAGCACTGTCATGAAGATATACTATCGTGCTATATGAATGAAGGCAAGTAGTTTGTGTATTACCTTCCGACAAAAGCACTATCATGAAGAAATTTCATCATGCTATATGGATGAAGGCTAAGGCAAGTAGTTTGTATGTTGCCTTTCGACAAAAGAACTGTCATGAAGAAATACTATCTTGCTATATGGATGAAGACTAAGAATATTCCTTAGGCAGGTGGTTTGTATGTTACTTTCCGACAAAATCACTGTCATGAAGAAATACCATAATGTTATATGGAAGAGGACTAAGAATATTCCCTAGGCAAGCGGTTTGTGTGTTACTTTCCAACAAAAGACCTGTCATGAAGGTATGCTATCGTGCTATATGGAAGAAGACTAAGAATATTTCTTAGGCAAGTAGTTTGTGTATTACTTTCCGACAAAAGAACTATGCTGAAGAAATAATATCGCGCTCTATGGCTGAACGTTAAGAATATTCATTAGGCAAGTAGTAGGCCTATGTGTGTTACCGTCCGACAAAATAACTGGCATGAAGAAACACAAACGTGCTATATAAATGAAGGTTAAGAATATTCCTTAGACAAGTAGCTTGTGTTTTACTTTCCGACAATGGCACTGTCGTGAAGAAATACTATAATGTTATATGGATGAAGGCTAAGAATATTCCTTAGGTAAGACGTTTGTGTGTTACTTTCCGACAAAATCACTGTCATGAAGAAATACCATAGTGATATATGGATGAAGACTAAGAATATTCCCTAGACAAGTGGTTTGTGTGTTACTTTCCAACAAAAGTACTGTCATGAAGAAATACTATACTATTATACGGATGAAGACTGAGAATATTTCTTAGGCAAGAAGTTTGTGTTACTTTCCGATAAAAGTACTGTCACGAAGAAATATTATCGTACTATATGGATGAAGGCTAATAATATTCCTTAGACAAGTAGTTTGTGTGTTACTTTCCGACAAAAGCACTATCACGAAGAAATACTATCGTGCTATATGGATGAAAGTTAAGAATATTCAATAGGCAAGTAGTATGTGTGTTACTTTCCGACAAAAGCACTCTCATAAAGAAATACTATCGTGTTATATGGATGAAGGCTAAGAATATTCCTTAGGCAAGTAGTTTGTGTGTTACCTTCTGACAAAAGCCTATCATGAAGAAATTCCAACATGCTATATGGATGAAGGGTGAGAATATTCCTTAGGCAAGTAGTTTGTGTGTTACTTTCCAACAAAAGCACTGGCATGAAGAAATGCTATCGTGCTATATGGATGAAGACTAAGAATATTTCTTAGGCAAATAGTTTGTATGTTACTTTCCGACAAAAGCACTATCATAAAGAAATACTATCGTGCTATATGGATTAAAGTTAAGAATATACATTAGGCAAGTAGTATGTGTGTTACCGTCCGACAAAATCACTGTCATGAAGAAACACTATCGTGCTATATGCATGAAGGTTAAGAATATTCCTTAGACAAATAGTTTGTGTATTACTTTCCGCCGAGAGCACTGCCATTAAGAAATACAATCGAGCACTATTGATGAAGCCTAAGAATATTTCTTTGCCAATTAGTTTATGTGTTGCTTTCCCACAAAAGCACTTTAATGAAGAAATAGTATTGTGATATATGAATGAAGACTAAGAATATTCCTTAGGCAAGAAATTTGTCTGTTACTTTCCGATAAAAGCACTGTCGTGAAGAAATACTATCGTGCGATATGGATGAAGGCTAAGAATATTTTTAGGCAAGTAGTTTGTGTGTTACCTTCCGACAAAAGCACTATCATGAAGAAATTCCATAATGCTATATAGATGAAGAGTAAGAATATTCCTTAAGCAAGTAGTTTGTGTGTTACTTTCCGATAAAAGCACAGTCATGAAGAAATATTGTCTTGCTGTATGAAAGCTAAGAATATTTGTTAGGCAACTAGTTTATGTATTACTTTCCTACAAAAGCACTGTCATAAAGAAATACTATCGTGCTATATGAATGAAGGCTAAGAATATTTCTTAGGCAAGAAGTTTGTGTGTTACTTTCCGATAAAAGCACTGTCATAAAGAAATACTATCGTGCTATATGAATGAAGCAAAGAATATTTCTTAGGCAAGAAGTTTGTGTGTTACTTTACGGTAAAAGCACTGTCATAAAGAAATACTATCGTGCTATATGAATGAAGGCTAAGAATATTTCTTAGGCAAGAAATTTGTGTGTTACTTTCCGATAAAAGCACTGCCATGAAGAAATATTATCGTGCTACATGAATGAAGGCTAAGAATATTTCTTAGGCAAGAAGTTTGTGTGTTACTTTCCGATAAAAGCACTGTCATGAAGAAATATTATCGTGCTATATGAATGAAGGATAACAATATTTCTTAGGCAAGAAATTTGTGTGTTACTTTCCGATAAAAGCACTGCCATGAAGAAATATTATCGTGCTATATGAATGAAGGCTAAGAATATTTCTTAGGCAAGAAGTTTGTGTGTTACTTTACGATGAAAGCACTGCCATGAAGAAATATTATCGTGCTATATGAATGAAGGATAAGAATATTTCTTAGGCAAGAAGTTTGTGTGTTACTTTACGATAAAAACACTGTCATGAAGAAATATTATCGTGCTATATGAATGAAGGATAAGAATATTTCCTAGGCAAGAAGTTTGTGTTTTACTTTACGATAAAATCACTGCCATCAAGAAATATTATCGTGCTATATGAATGAAGGATAAGAATATTTCTTAGGCAAGAAGTTTGTGTGTTACTTTCCTACAAAAGCACTGTCATAAAGAAACACTATCGTGCTATATGAATGAAGGCTAAGAATATTTCTTACGCAAGACGTTTGTGTGTTACTTTACGATAAAAGCACTATCATGAAGAAATATTATCGTGCTATATGAATGAAGGATAAGAATATTTCTTAGGCAAGAAATTTGTGTGATACTTTCCGATAAAAGCACTGTCATGAAGAAATACTATCCTGCTATATGGATGAAGGTTAAGAATATTTTTAGGCAAGTAGTTTGTGTGTTACATTCCGACAAAAGCACTATCATGAAGAAATTCCATCATGCTATATGGATGAAGGCTAAGGAAAGTAGTTTGCATGTTACCTTTCGACAAAAGCACTGTCATGAAGAAATGCTATCGTGCTATATGGATGAAGTCTAAGGATATTCCTTAGGCAAGTAGGTTGTGTGTTACTTTCCGACAAAATCACTGACATGAAAAAATACTATCGGTACAACTTAGGCATGTAGTCTGCGCATTAATTTCTCAGTTTGGTGATGCCACGGTAAAATTTTGTGTTCGAATAATATTCTTCTCCATGCTACCAATTAACTATTTCTTCATTGTGGTTTCTTCATTACCTTCGTTATACATACAGTGAGAGAGAAATAATAGAAAATCACGCAACACTTGAATTGATTGCATGTTGAGTTAATTATAAGGAACAGCAGAAATCGTGCTTGACGTAAGAAGACGTTTTAAAATAAATGGAGTCATTACGAGATTTAAATAAGAGAAATGTTGACTTGTACTTCTCTTTTTCTATGCTGTTATAATATGGTACGCTAGTGTTAAGAGTTGTTTGTGTATTCTAACGACAATCATAAACGTATGATGTGCAGAAAATTTCTTTCTTTCTTTCTTTCTTTCTTTCTTTCTTTCTTTCTTTCTTTCTTTCTTTCTCTTCCCTTGCATTACCAGTGTCTTCTGCCGTGGTATAGACGTGAACAAGTTTCGTAGATGAGAATTAAGAAATTATTAATTACGCGCTATCTATTGTAAAAATTCGACGGTGTTTGGTTAAATGGGTTAAGCTGTTTTTTTTTTTTTTTTTTGTAGAGTTTTGTTTCCCAGTTGAATACATAAGTTAAAGTCTACAAGTGGGTATGCAAATAAATATATATATATATATATATATATATATATATATATATATATAATAGTGGCATTTGATTTGTTTTATTTATTCACAAATTTTTTGCAATAATGGTCCGCAGTTTAATTTTCATTTATCTTAAAACTCATTTTTATGACTTATCTCCCTTTACCCAAACGTCATTGACTTGTTCTGATATGTTTCGAAAGTCTTACGAGGGCGATTACAAGGCACATTGCAAGACTTGTAAAATACCGTAATCCGCACCTGAGAAGGAAACGGGCGTGTGTCCATTTTTATAGATTTTTAGGAAAACCATAAACTGTTTCTAATTACGTATGACTGTATATTGCTCGTGACATGTTAGGGCTGTGATTTTTAGATATGTTATTTAGGCATCGGTATCATTGTGTATGTGGGATTATGTTAAATTTGATTTATGAGTTATGTCTAATATCAACTATTTGAATATAACTAAAAGTGGACATACGTTTTTTTTTTTTTTCACAATTTTTTCCGGAGTATTCCTTGTTTTATATTTGATTTTCTCGACGATATAAAGTGTCTGGAGCTTTAAAATGTACTTATTCAGTCCAACACACAATGCATATTATATAAAAATTGACTGTATAGATCACTGTTGAGAAAAACATTTTCAGTAAATCATGAAGATAAGGCAAAAAAAAAAAAAAAAATGAAACAAACAAAATTTTTTAGTGTGGTCTTATACAAACTAATAAAGCAATATTACTTATCTGGGTGACATTCACTTTCAGTTTTGTCATGTGGAATAGCTCTGTAAAATGCAACATAACTTTCTGGAATCCATTTCCACACTATTTAAAAGTCCGTATATTTTGCAGAGCTTTGGCTCTAGTACCAGAGTGGGATTTCCGCTACTAACTGGAGAACGATCCTAAGATGAAGCGAAAACTTTCAAAACGTGACATGTTCATTTTCAGAAAATGCTACAAATATGTGACTCCATAATGAACGAAGATTTTTCTATGGTCAAATTGTATATGAATGTGTAGAGGATAAATAATCTTTAATATTGTGGCACCCGTCTGGAATGTTCTGGTCGCGTCAGGGGGTTGCGCGCGCATCTAGTGAGAAGGAAGGCGCGGGGAAACAGAAACTCCAGCTTCGGTAGGAGCTATAGCGCGGTAAGGAGCAAGGGGAGGAGAACTTCGGTGACGGCGCGGAGTGGGGAGAGCAAAGGAAGCATCGAGAAGCAGATTTATCCCGGAGATTCTTAAAGGCACCCGAATCGAAGACTCCAGAACATGTGGTTAATAAATAACGCCGTGAGTGCCGACAGAAGTGTGGCCAGTCATCAGTCAGTCTTCGGAAGTCAGCCCACAAATGAGTCTTCGAGCGGGCAAGGAAGTCAGTCTTCGAGAGCATGTGGAAGACCGGCGTTCAACGTGTGGTGGACCGCAACTGGCGAGACTCGAGTTCGACGTGTCGTGGACCATAGCCGTAAGACCGGGGTTCGACGTGCAGTGAACTTGAGTGAGTCGGTGATTGTGACAGTGTCCACCAGGCGAGTGCGACGTAGTTCGGAAGACCTGAGTTCGATGGCCAGTGAACTTAAACAGTGAGCTAGAAGAACTAACCAAGGCGAGCGAACTGTGAACTGAGAACTGATAGTTTTGTTCTGCACATAGTGCATTATGAACATTAATTGAAATTACGAGTACATTGTTGTTCTTCTCAATAATACACGTCGTATATTGTCATTGTCGTCGTGTGGAGTGCAATAACGACTATTGTGTTGCTGTGTTGAGTGAAATACCCATTGTTGTAGGGTGAATTGTTAGGGATAAAAGTCACATTATTATCGGGTGCGTGGTGGTAAAAGTAGAAATAAAAGTTACAATATTTCACCACAGTAAATATTTTGTTCATTTCAAAGATGTAAACTTTTGACATCTGAAGTGTATTTTCTGAAAAATGGACATACCAGGATTTTAAAGTTTGCTCCTCAGGTGACTTAAATCAACTTCTTGAAATGGTGTCCTCGGAAAATGATGCCAAGTTTTACATAATTAAGAAATTATTAATTACGCGCTATCTATTGTAATAATATTAGACGATGAACAACCGCAAAAAAAGAATTTACCATTACGGAAAAAATCTTTGAAATCTTCAGTCTGCATTTCATGCACTGTTAAGAGTTGCTTTACTTGACACATTCGTTTCACGAGGAACAGCAATTTCCAAGTTAGAAAGTTCATATAATGTTTCGTTCTATAACACTGAATAAATCCTATCGATTTCCATTTATGTATTACCTTTCTGAAGGCATTTGAGATGGATGTCCATAAGATTTGGAAGCTGTGAAAGAAGACAGGTATACAAATTTCAAATTAATTTACTGTATTTAATACATTAGATTTCAGCTACATTAGGCATTGCAGCCCGAAAGAGCAGAAGCTCGTTCTTGGGCGCAGTTCAGTTCAGTTATATAAAATATTTTACAAAATTGATGAGAGTTCATTGAGCACAATAACATTAATATATATAGTAAAATACAGACAGCATGTAATAATATATACAAATATAAAAAATACTAAAGTGCATGAGTAATACATTTCAATTTTAAACTCAATTATCTTAAGAAAATACAAAACAATTTAATAATTAATCTAATTTGTTTCCTAAATCTATGTGTGTTAAGTGTACTTAGTTCAGGATAAGCTCTAATTAATGCAGTATATATTCTGGGTCCAAAATTTCTGCTGTGTTTTAATCAAGCAGTTGTGTGGCATTTTGGGGGTGTTTAAAAATAAACTGTAGTTTTGTCTCGTACAGTATTCATGAGGATCAAATTTAAAATTATTGTGATTTCTATGGAAGTAAATCAGCAATGTTTGTTTATAAATTTGTTCTAAATTTGAAACACCAAATTCCTGAAAAATTAATTTTGATGGGTAATCTAAAGACATAAGTACATTTCGAGTTTGGCCAGTGCACCTGTCAATGATTAACACCTCAGTGTGCTCTTTGAAATGGAATCCAGTCCATTTCAGTAAACAAGACGTTATCTCATTCCCTCCTCTTTCAGAAACACTTCTGTCCCATAATATGCAGTATTCTTCATTACATGATGCATCATATAGCACCTCTTGTTCCTGGAAAGTGAATTCACAGCTTAGACGGGAGAAAATATCCTCTTCATTTATTTTGCAGGTTTATTTCCTTGAGCTACGTATTCAATATTCTGAAAATATATCACTTTAATTTCACGACAGTGGTTATAATAAATAGGTATTTATATTCAACAATAAAATAATGTGTTTTATTTACTTCCACAAAAGTTTAAAAAAGATTAACAAAAATAAATTATTGTGATCGTATTTCCAATGATTTTATTTTAAATAATTGTAAATCCACAAAACATTATAACAAGTTATTTATAATCTATACTAATAATAAATCTGTAACCGACATTTTTCTGGTAATTTTCGATTTTCCAAAAATAATTTGTGTCAACATGTTTAATTGATCATCTTGAAACCAAAAATAGCTTTTTTTTTTTTAATTTTTGTTTGTATGTATGTATGTATGTATGTATGTATGTATGTATGTATGTATGTATGTATGTATGTCTGTCTGTCTGTCTGTCTGTCTGTCTGTCTGTCTGTCTGTCTGTCTGTCTGTCTGTTACCTTTTCACGCGATAATGGCTGAATGGATTTCGATGAAAATTGGAATATAAATTAAGTTCGTTGTAACTTAGATTTTAGGCTATATGGCATTCAAAATACTTTATTTAAAAGAAGGGTTATAAGGGTGCCTTAATTAAATAAATCGAAATATCTCGCTTATTATTGATTTTTGTGAAAAATGTTACATAACAAAAGTTTCTTAAAAAATGATTTCCGATAAATTTTATTCCACGCAAAATGTTGATAGAATTGATATTTAAGAATATACAAGAACTTTAAAATAACAATACAATACATTTTCACCGCCGCATCAGATTATAGCGTCGTTATTCCGTAACTCCTATATGCAAAATATAAAATTTTTCAGTAGGAAGAAAAAACAGATTTATTCATTCTATGGCAGTAGTACATAGGAGATCGTGAATTCTTACATTTTCGAAAGAAAAAAATATAATTACATATAGGATATTGTATTATTTGCTGTATCACTATTTAAGTTATTTAATAGAGCAAAAATCTGAAAATCGATTGCCATGTAGGGGTTATGCAAGAACGACGACGATGGCTATAATGAAATGAAAACAAATGACTCCGTCTATTTAAGGCGGCCTTGACGTTTATCAATATTAGTATACAGAGAATATTTGTGTGTTTGTATGAAGTATTCTCAGAAGCTAAATAACGGATTTGAATAATTCCTTCACTATTTGAAATTTTTAGTTTCTCTAGCTGGATGTTATGCTACATGTGATGACTGAGGTAAGATGAAAATAGATCTTTACGTACAGAAAACTTGATATTCTGTCGAAATATTGTATAACTTGATTATTGCAACTTTATTTGGTCCACATAAAATACTCTAATTTTATATACTTAAGTTTCTTTTTGTTCACAGAACATAATAGTTTTGTCATCAAGATGAGTATTTTTACTGGACCAAAAATACGGCCCATAATAAATAAGCATTTCACCATAGAGCCAACTGGAGCTGAGTTATTTTAAAAGGTGTCACGAAATGGCGTTCCTGCACCCATAATTTACACATATTCGTTTCCTGTGTTTCTTAAAATAATATTTATGTAGATTACCTCATTTCTTTATTTGCATAAACAATGATATACAACCGAGCGAGTTGGCTCAGGCGGTAGCATTTGAGACATGCATTCGGGAGGTCCTAGGTTCAAACCAATCTGACTGGGGTTTTTCATGAGTTCCCTTATTCATAAAGGCAAATGTCAAATTGGAAAGATACATGCCATGATTCATCACCGCCTCAATTACCAATACTAAAACATTAATTAAAGTCTATGATCAGTTACATGAACACAAACCATCTACAACGCACAATAGAAACAGGAACTCAACAAGAGTAAAAACGGTCTACTGATATACCCACACATTTTAAACACGGGACATGACCACAAATGTTAAGGCGTGAATAAAATAAACTTAACAAAAAAATTATGCACAGTAAGGTTAACATAAAAATTATCTTCGTACACAAGCAACTTTATTAATTTGGAGTGGTTTATTAAAGAATGCATTCAAGATTAGTTTAGTAAAATGTTAAACGAATTATCCTTGGACCAAAAACGGATGTTCTCTGAACCAAATGATCATATTTTGATTATTTGCATGTAATAACAATTAAGAAACATGTTAAAGAAATTATCATTTCACCAAATGAGTGGTCTCTGGACCAGATTGATCGCATTTTAATTATTTAAATACAATTTAAATTAAGTAACATATTAAACGATTTATCTTTATATTAAACAAGAATATTTCCTGGACCAGATATCCTATTTTAATTATGTAATTACTTTATATTTATATCTAACGAGTGCAGCGGAGCGCGCGGGTACGGGCAGTAATTAATAATAACAAAACCGGGAACGTGTGAGAAACATTCGGGAGGTGTTTCCGGGTTCAAACCCCGTGGCCGACCAATCTGAGTTAGGTTTCTCTCAGTCACGAAGACAAATTCCGGATTAAAAGTTTACATACCACGATTCATCACCGCCTTAATCACTAATATCATATACATTTATGCGAAATCTAAATCATTTACATGAACACAGGCCACATAATATAACACACGGCAATAGAAACAGAAACTCAACAATAGTTGCAGCAGCATTGTGAAACAATTAATAAGGAAATAACATCAGATTTATAATGATGGATAGTTTGATATCATGATCTGTGCATATATAGGTTGTTATGACAATTATGCATTAAATAAATAAATAAATAAATAAATAAATAAATAAATAAATAAATAAATGTATACTTTTTTTCCAACTTGTCTTTCGACATTTCTGGTCTTCTCTCCTGACGGTGGCTTAGATGTAAGCCACTCCTGAGATTGGGGCGCTTGGAAGGCGGAGTTATATTACCTCAATGATGTGATAGAATGATCATGACTGACTACTGCTAAGAGCTGACGAGTTGGAGAGCGGGGCTTGAGGAAAGGGACGCTGTTATCGCTGCGAATCCCGCTGCAAGTGGTACAGATGGCGCCAACATTTTTGGTGTGTGTCCTAGAGTATAGTGCCCAGTTTGTGAGCATGTTGCTAGTGCAGCTGAGAATAGTACCCTTGCTATACACGTCACATCAGCCATTTGTCAAACACAGTTGTCAGATTGACTGCGACAAAGGTAAAACACTCGTACTTAACGTTCCTATTACTTATTTCACACGCCAGAAACGGTGACGCGGACTGTACTATGCATTGAACTGTATTAATCATTCACAAAAGTTATGCTCTTGCTCTTGCACAGTCATATTATGAATCCATGTGTTGGGTTACTAATATTGTTTCATTTTAATTACAGTGTTGATAAAGATTGTGTTTTATTAGTCCATGTGTTGCGGTTATTAATATTGTTTCATTTTCATTACAATGTTTATAAAGATTGTGTTTTATTCGTCCATGTGTTGCGGTTGTTGATATTGTTTAATTTTCATTACAGTGTTTATAAACATTGTGTTTTATTCGTCAAAATAACTAAGTTAATGGTAATATTAGTAGTCATATAGCTAATTTCGCTTAGGTATACAGTATTTTATAATGGAACCACAGGGGAAAAAAGGAAAAACAATACACGTGAGGCCCGGGAAACTATTATAAGGGTTATGCTGTTCTCCAACCAGGAGATCAACCGTGAAAGGAATGTGCTTACTATTGCGTCATCTATTGGAGTGAAGTAGATTGATAATATTACCGCTATAATGTCAGTTTGAAAACCATGCGCTCTCCTGCATATGTTATTTCCTGTATGGAGGGATTAAAAGATCAGGAGATTAACAGTGATCTAATTTTGTAACTAGGGTAATATAAAAATGTGTGTATCAGTGTTATTGTTTGTGCTGTGAGAGCTAGCCAGTAGAGATACTAGTACCCACGTGTGTGACCTTATGACATCTTATGACATCAACATTCATTCACAACATTACCCCGCTGCGTTTCATCCCGCAGAGACGTTCTCGTGATTGGAGAACAGTACTTGGTTGTGATGAGGAAGTACGACAAGGGAAACTTAGCCACAAGTGAAACAAGCAAATTTACGAATACAGTATCTCATTACACTGGTATTTCAGTCAGTTCAAGAATTCGTAGAGAAGGTGCTGATGCTGGTGAGACTTCCATTTCTACTCCAGGGAAGCACAGAAAACGCCAATAGGAAAAAAATGTTCTTTTGGGCGATTTTGATAAGAGGGTAATTCGAGATACCATTAGTAAATTTGTACACAATTTTTTTTGCAGATTCAATTCTTAAATTGTCGAATTCCTGAATAAAGTAACGGAAAAAAAATTAAATTTAAGTACTTAAATGCTTTGAGAATAACTTACAACTTAATTTATTGCTAATAGTTAACGGTTAAAAATTTTTTTCGCATTAAAATGTTAAATTAGAAACGTGACTAATATTTTCAGGACACGTAGTACTACGATGCATGCGATAGAAATGTTATGATTCTAGTATTACGTCACGCATTCCTTCCGCTCTTCTTCTCGTCAGCTCTTAGCAGTATGTGGCGCGAGGAGATAGACTTGAATCTAAACTTAACCTAAATTCCAGACGGTGGACTACTAAGGAATATTTTCCTTTTTTTTTAAGGAAAAATTCCTGTGCTCTATATGTAGGCCAACATCTAATGTTAGGCAGTACATCTCACTTGACGATATGTGTCAGAGAAAAACAATTTCTTTGTATGCATCTGAAGTCTGACTAGTGTGATATGTAGCTATTCGGCGATGTATGCAATGGAGGGGGAAAGGAACTGGCCACCTTACCCCATTATCTCCTGACCTAGTTGCCTCTTGGTATCACTTATGAGGTTCAGACCTGTCTTCGGACAGTTGACTAAACAACAACAATCGAGAATCGAACCCGAGACCACACCAACCGCAGCCTGAAACTCTCACCAGTAGACCATGAGGCTGGCCATGCACTAATATTATTGCACCGGCAAATCTTTGAATAACATTAACTTTATGGCACAAGTTATGCCGTCATAATAGAGGTCATGACTCATGACTTTTTAGTTCGCATTGTAATATTTTACGGCTCTGGTACAATAATGTGGCATATTATGAACGATTTTCACTAACGTTAAAGACTGTTTATAATGCTGGAGTACAAAAAATAAACTTATAAAATAATTTAAAATAACATTATGATGTAATTACTAAATACGAGTACCTTCTGCTTCACAAACTTGTTGTTCAGATAGTTGTACCAACATCTAACCCACTTGAAAAACACATTGTTTTAACAGAAATAATTTCTAAAGCAAGTGATCTTCTCTTCAATATTGACGTCTCACTGAAGCGTTTCGATTTTCGATTGTCGAAGGCACGAACAGACATGGTGGAAAGATGAGAGATTTAAATACCTGGATAAGTAAATTCGCGGTGTCTCGGTTTCCGTCAGAGGTCTGCATTGGACGTTTTCGCTCGAGCGCCAAGTAGTTCATAGCATACTCCGATAGGTTGCACACATGCATGATGGATAAAATTGTCACGAGCGATAAATCCTCGAACGGTATAAGCCGAGCGTTAGGCATTCGTTCTTGTTACAGTGATGAACTGTGTAGTAATATTATAGATGTTTATCATTACAAAACTTTGCAGTGTTTAACTAACCTCTCCATAGTACAACTACAAAACTTGCTTTAAAATGTAATATAAATGTTATAGGTAATTTTTTTTTTTTCAAAACAGGAGTGATTTTGTTTTTGCCACATCTGATAGATGTTACTGGATGTAAATGTAATTATTATAAACGGAGGACACAATCACGATAATGCAAGAACTGTATCAAGTTTTCTAGTAATAATGATAATAATAATAATAATAATAATAATAATAATAATAATAATAATAATATCTAATAATTAGTGTATCAATCTTTACGTCTGTAACAGTTGTGCAGCATGATTATTCGTTTTATTATATTTTCTGTGACGTTATCTCTGTACTAATATTGTTATTAATCTACTGCTATATCAATAATATTTTGTAAAGCGTTTCTACATTGTCGCAGTATATAGACGGAACACTATGTATGGACCTATCATATTATATATGTGGTAAATCAAATATTGAATAATTACTAATTAGGAATAATAACTGTATATCGAAGTTTTTCATGCGATTTTATTTATAACTTCATGTTCCTGTTTTGGTACGTTCCATTGACTGTTCCATTAAACATTTGTCATAAACGTAGAAAATAAAGCCTTATTTTTACCGTGTGAGCAAAACATATGTGTATCTTATCTGTCGCCTTCCATACAAGATAAGACATGTCGGTGAGATGACCTTGTACTGTGCTTCTATTTATTACAAGCGTATCACGACCAATCGTATCTCACTCGAGGGTGCGACACTCGACCGAGTTCAAGCGAGCGATTTAACTCCAATGCAGCACTCTGGTTTCCATGCAGGAAGACGTCTGGCCGCGCATGCGTATTTTCACTTAACTCCCACTCTTGTCGCAACCTTACCAAAATACACACCAGTGCAAGGTGCTATGAGTTGTATATTTTTAATATAGGCCTCGGTTTACGTGCATGCTCTTTTATCACTTATCTTTTATGAAAGTATAGAAGGTACCGTGTGACATAAAATTCATTTGCCAAATGAGGGGGGAAAAAAATTAAATGATAAATGTAAACCATGGCAAAGGCAACAACAACCACGATAAAGACCACGACCACGTTAAGGATTATGACAAAGATAACAAGGACCACGACAAAGACAACAAAATAGACTAAAAGGACCGCGACAAAGACAACAAAAGAGACAAAAAGGACCGCGACAAAGACAACAAGGACAACGACAACAAGGATCATGTTAAGGACTATGACAAAGACAAAAAAGGACCACGGTAAGGACCATGGAATGTCAGTTACAAGAACAACGTCAAGGACCACAAGGATCACGATAAGGAGCACGGTAGGACTACGACAAAGATCACGGTAAGGATCCCGACGTGGACCACGACAAGGACCACTATGATAAGGACCATGATAAAGACGACAAGGACCGCTTTAAGAAAAATCATAATAAGGCTCACGATAAAGATCGCGAAATGAACCAACACGACAAGGATTACGATAAAGATCACGACTTGGACCACAACAAGCACCATTGCCCCGTGGTGTGTTCTTATTGAGATCATTGTCGTGGTCTATGTCGCGGTCCTTATTGTTTACATCATTGTCCTTTTCGTGAACCTTATCGTAAGGCTTGTCGTAGTTCTGTCGTGGCTATCGTGATCTCAATCTTGGTCCTTGTTCTAATCCTTATCGTAGTTTTCATCGTGATCCTTGTGGTGGCCCCATCTCGTGATCCTTATCGTGGTCCTTGTCGTCATTTTTATTTCTGTCACGGTCCTATATTTATTGTTTCAAAATAATATTGTTTTTCCCAGTTAGCATGTAACTTTCGTGTCACATAGTAGTAAATCAGTAAATCGAGATCTTAAAAAGCTGTACTGACAGCTGACCGATCACAGAGCTACTACTCAAGCTTTCATATTCGAGCGCCTTCATTTTGAGGTGACCTGTACGTGTTTCAAAGCCTCTACTTTATTAAAAAAATAACCAGTGTGCTATGGCCTTTTAGCACATTAAGAATAGCAGTTAATGGAAAAATGTCAGAGCAATCTGTAGATATGCGCCACGAACGTATACTTTTATGTAATAAAACTGACAAAAACTTACGAATTTTTACTTCTTGAGGACTTGGCCTTGGTAAACTGAGAACCAATACTACTTAAAGAGGCTCCAACGAATCAGCCTTGGGACGTTATGGCGGGCAGAAACCCGTCCTCTATGGTCTCCTTATTGTTAATATTAGCTTACGTCCAACCTAGCATTTCTTCATTTCAGTGAGACAGCGATAATGGGAGTGACGCAAGTTCTGGCCAGCGGGCTTACACTGCCTGGTTGAGTGAATTCCACTAATATACTGTACAGTATTTTTTGCTCCTTCATCCATATTTATTTTCATAGGCGTTGTTGTACTCTGTCTTTTGGTCAAATAATTATGAGTAATATAGCCGTATAATTACGGATATACGTATACAGTAGTCCACCGTCAACCAACTCGCAAGCACGCCGTGTTACTTCTGTGCGCACGGTGCTCACGATGCAGGATCTTTGTCGGTGCGGAACGTACCGCAGTGGCGGCCTGCTGGTCTCTGTAATCTGTAGTTGAGTTTACCATTACACTATAGATCAGTGATGTCAAAGAAAGCGCATTTTTTTTTACCTTGACGTCGTGCGCGGGCAGCAAGCGCTAAGTATGGAAAGAGGAAGGGTTGTGTATATGAATAAGCAACCTGTTGGATTAAGAAAACAGTGGTGCACAAACTTCAAACGGAACGTGAAATTTTATGTCGTTATTTTTATATGGCTTCTTTCTGTTTAATATTATCTATATTGTCTGTAAAACAAACGTACTAACACTGATTTCTTAATATTGCACCTGTGTTTTAAATCTTGATAACATAATAGAGAGTTAAGAAAGAATATTCACTTAAATTCCATAGTAGTATAATATTATACTGTATTAAGTGGATGAAACACATCATTCATAAAGAAAGTGATATTCCAAAGAAAGAGATTGAGTATGATATGAAAAGTTGGAATTTATATTGATGGTATCTTTAGCCTTACAAAAGTAATCAATAAACTAATCAAAACAATATTACAGTATGAAGCAAAGTTACCTAGGTACTGTATCTGTTTTAAGTGTAACTAATATTACATAACAAAACTCTTATCGCATTATGCTTTTAAGGTGATATTTGTGAGCAACTTCCTATCATCAGAATATTTAATTATTTTCTCGAAATCTGCTGAAGCTAAACAGCTGAAATTTTTACAACACATGGGCACGTATCTTTTACTTATGATGTAACAGTAGTTGGTTTGTTAATTCATTTCCTTACAAACAATTTCCATGCGAATATTTTCAAAATTTTCAATACACTATCTTCAGTAATAGGTATATACGGTATATTAGATTTACGAAAACATTCTGCAAGGCTACTAAATAAATAGGCCTATACCTGAAAATTTCACTTTTCTATACGTGAAGTTGAGAAAATGTTTCTTTTGAATAAAAAAATCAAACTTGTGAAAAATGAGCATCAAAATTAAAACTTACATTCTTATAATGCACTTATACTTCTCAGGCAAATCTAAAAATGAACATGGATACAATTTTAATAAGTTCTCTTCCCTTTATCTATTGAATCAGTGCTGGCCATCCCTGAATATAGCTCGACCAAGCGGCATATACCACCTCTTTTGTCTGTCTCATTCCTTTCAGCTGTAAAGCGCTCAGGCTCTCCTGGGCTCTAAAGCGCACGCTTGCTCCTGTGGGCATCAATTGACATGCCTGCTATAGATGATCGGATAGTAAAGAGGAATATATCATGCGCTTTGATAAACACTGTTCATTATTCCTCTTGTGACAACACTAAATTAGATTATAGAAATACAAATAATACATTGACCCAACATAACTAAATACAATTTAATTGTAGCATATACTTGCAATATCTTTTTAAGTGTAGTTATATAAGAACGAAACAATAGATTGTCAGTGAAAGTTAGCAATTTACAAATGAAACTCCTACATGCTGTATTTTATACACTGAGTATGTTGAAAAATGTAAACAAAATATATTGACAAATACAACGATAATACTGGAAAGATGGTTTCAAGTTAAAGTGATATAAATTGTGCAATGGATACATGTCTCAGTTAAGAGTCTGACACTTTCAGGTTTACTCAGTACACGCTCTTGCTTCTTGACATCTTTTGGTTTATACGATATGAACTATATTTGGGCATAATGAAACACAACTCTGAACCTTAATGCACACTTTAAGTTATGATCACTGAGGTTGGTTCTCTCATAGCCTTTGTTACGTTTCATAGCTGAAAATAAATCTTCACACACATAGGCCGAAGCAAACATTGAAATTAAACATGCCTCACGCCTATGGAGACGAGGGAATCTTGACTTAGGAATTTGGCTGTAAAAGTCTAGCAAACTACGTCTGTTCCTGTAACTATCAGCCAACTCAATGCCACATTTCAAGTTGATTAGCTCCAGTTGGACATCTTTGGGAGTATCATCAATATTTATGCCAAACGATGTAGCAAATAGATCGAAAACCATTTTTAGGTGATTCAAATCTTGAAATCTGTCTTCAAAGTCATTCATAAGAAAACAACTGGAGATTTTCAACATAACAGTCCATCTCTAAGAAATCAGAGTCCCGGACCACACTGCCAACCTGAGAAAATGACCGGGATCGCCATTGGACAGTTGGCAGCATATTTTTGAAAGCTTGAATACCACAGAACATAATTATCTGTGATCAATTTGTATTTTCCAGCTCTGCAACAAGTTCTCCACTCATTTCCAGAAACAAATTTATCTCTTCCAATAATTCGAAAAATCTACACATAACTACGTTTGCTACATTGGACGTCCGTATAACACTAGGACGTTCAGTTTCCAGTGCCTATACTCTGTTTTAACATCTTGTTTCAGGATCCACGACTCGTCAGTAAAACAGCGTTAGCACTACAATAATAATGTTTTAGTTACGTTTCTAGTCTTCAATGTTCTTTGTGTTTCAAGTAGAGTTCCACATTCGTCTTATTATATACATACATACATTCATACATACATACATACATACCTACATAGCCTAAGTGTTCTGCCCATGGGCAGGTCTTTCACTACAAACCCAGCATTCTGTCTTCTTCTTAGTCTCCGCATATGATCCATATATCTTAATGCCATCTATCATCTGATATCTTCTTCTGCCCCGAACTCTTCTCCCGTTCACCATTCTTTGTCTTATATTTTAAAATCTCAATGGCGTATTAGGTGAAATTCTTGAAGATTATATCAAGGACATCATGCCAGAATGACGTATAAACAAAAGAGTAATTTTACATTGGAGCCATATAGGTTAAATATGGAATGATTTTTTCCTGTCGTTGTCTACTATCAAGGTACTTTCTTTGATTCTTTTTCATGTCCATTGTAACTCTCAAACTACTGTTTTCAAACATAAATAGGTTCCATTAGAATATTTCAACAATGAAAAATTTTTATACGCCTTTCTGATGTGATTCTTTCGATATGTTACGATAGTATACTATTTTTATTCGCAAATGTACATAACTAATTTAAAACATTTTATGTGTTTCGTATGCGCTTATGATTGCTCCATAGCGTACTTCTTCCTCTCCCACAATTGATTTTTAAGGAATTATGTACTTACAATAAATCTGTCAACGTTGCCCGAGGCTTTGTGATGGCCCGATTCGCTTCTCTCTCCTCATGACCCACATATTGCGCGCAAGATGGTCACAGAGTTATGTAATCGCTTCACTTTCTTGTTATATCACACGGAGAAAGGTGAAAGGGAAAGTGAGACGATCGTACACGGTGGTTCACGCATGAGAAGCACCATCTTCAAGTGCTTGAGACATGGAAGTGAAGGTTACGTAGTACTGGCTCGCTCATAACGCTTCAGTTATGTAACCTCGAGTTCCGTTGTTTCAAAAGTGATTTCCAGTACAAATCAGAGTTCCGGTTAGCAAAAGTAGACAAAACGAAAATTCGCCATTGACATCCGATTGCCTCAGTTTATAATTATTCAAAACTATGATAGGCTATACAAAAACTAAAATTTCAAATTTCTTTTGGATTCCATCGTCCATCGTCAAGTGGATTAAGCTCAATTTTATTGATAACTTTAACAAAGTTTACTACTATTTCCTGCATCTTTTTCGCCTTCCAATGACGAATGTAAGCCAAAAATTAGGACTTCTCCGATTCAACCAGCTATCCAGAAGCTTCTTAAGGGAACTTTCTTCTTATCTTGTTTCTTTTTGCTGTTGATTTAGCACTTGGTTGGAAATGTTTATGTCATCACGTGCTATAATCATTTATTCCTGTAAGCGGACAATTTAGTTATCAGAGACATCATCAGTGAAGAAGAGATCTAATTTACGAAAAGTTACCGTCATCTACATATAGACCTCAGGATGTTAACTAGTAGACTATGTGGAAAACTTTTGAGAAATTGATAGAGGACCTAAAAAGTAAGCAAAAATTTCATATAACTCTAAGTATCGTCTTATTTTTTCATTAGAGGGAATTTTTAATTGATATAACTTATGTTTACTTCTTACAACTTTATTTTTACAATTTTATTTACAAAGTTCATGCATAATTATGCAGATAGTGTTCAAAATGGCCACCATGAGTTCTAATACAGATTCTAAGCTCCTCATCGTGTCTTACTGTTGGGAGCTGGCGTGTTTGCTAGCGAAAGATGAAGTGGTGTAAGCTACATAATATGTAGGCCTTCAGATATTATGAAAACATGGATAAATATGGAATAAAGGTTTGACATAATGAAAATATGATGACAAAGAAAGATATACAGAATATAAATATATATTTCATCCCAATGACGGTTATTTGAATTTGCTTCAATCACCCAAGCGTTCTCCTCTAGGACTGACGCAGCGTAACTATCATATGTTTGCCGTCATAGCGCTGCTCCCGTTGCATCATGGGAAGCGATCTATATTGCGTCGCATGATTATTAATTATGCAACGGTGGAATGCCGGTAGAGAAAACAGGACCCGCGAAAACCTACCAACAAGCACCGTCCTTGTTCACCATAAATAGCGCTTAGACGCGAAGGGATTTGAACCCGGGTTAGCAGAGTTTCCACGCTCTAGTGATTGCACTAAAGCCACGTTTCCACTATTGCAACTGCGCAGGAATAATGAGAGGCAAACAACAGTTGCCAGTTAAAACTGCAGATTCTCTTGCGCACATCTCGTTTCTATGTGCGCACATATTCATTTTGGATAAGCAAATATCACAAAGGAAGGGATGAAACTAGAATCGTGATTGAGGAAGTGAGCTGGACGAAAAATCACTTATTTTTTTATTTACGCGGACGTCAAGATCAGATTTTGAAATTAAATTACAATTGATTGGACAAGAAAGAATTTTTTTTCCGTGAAGCAGTTTCAGCAGTTACCAGACTGGCCATGTGTGTAAGGTTTTCAGTCACTGGTGACAGCGTTCCAAATTTAAGATTCACTTTCAAATTATTAGATCCTACTATTTCACAATATAAAAGAAGTTTTCCGACGATTGTGAAGGCTCTTTAAGCTACGTAAAAGTAAGATTTTTTAAATTTTTATTATGTCACTAAATTAATTTATTGTGAAACATACCAAAAAACAAAAATAAATAAGGCAATAGGAAGAAAAGTATTTTTTTCTGCAAACAAGCACCTTTTTTTCGGGAGCATAATAATTATCTGGTTAACATTATTTATGATTAATTGGGTTATCGGGACAGAGTATAAACGTAACGGTAGGGACAGGAGAGCAAATAATCCATTCCTTAGGCCTACTTACTTATGGCTTTTAAAGAAATATTTATTCATATATAATTATATTCCCTTATGTATTTCTTAGATCACTTATTTATTTATTTGTTTATTTATTCAATTATTTATTTATTTGTTTATTTATTCAATTATTTATTTATTTATTCATTTATTTAATTACTTAATTATTCAATTATTTATTTATTTATTCATTCATTTATTCGCTTATTTATTCAATCACTTATTTATTTATTTATTTATTATTTATTTATTTATTTATTCATCCACGTATTCATTCACTTATTCCTTCACTTACATATTCACTCACTTATTCACTCATTTATTTTTAATTTTACTTGAAGCAAGTACAGATAGAGGTTTGGAAGTAAATCCCGAAAAGACAGTGTATATGATTATGTCTCGTGTCCAGAACATTTTACGAAATAGGAATATAAAAACTGAAAATATATCCTTCGAAAAGATGGAAAAATTCAAATATCTTGGAGCAAGAGTAACAAATACAAATGACACTCGAGAGGAAATTAAACGCAGAATAAATATGGGAAATGTCTGTAATTATTCGATGAGAAGTTTTTGCCATCCAGTCTGCTTTCAAAAAAGCTGAAAGTTATAATTTAGAAAGTAGTTATATTACCGGTTGTTCTGTATAGTTGTGAAACTTGGACTATCACTTTGAGAGAGGAACATAGGTTAAGAGTGTTCGAGAATAAGGTGCTTAGGAAAATATTTGGCAGTAAGAGGGATGAAGTTACAGGAGAATGGAGATAGTTATGCAACGCAGAACTGCACGCATTGTATTCTTCACCTGACATAATTAGGAACATTAAATCCAGACGTTTGAGATGGGCAGGGCATGTAGCACGTATGGGCGAATCAAGAAATGCATATAGTGTTAGTTGGGAGGCCGGAGGAAAAAATACCTTTGGGGAGGCCGAGACGTAGATGGGAGGTTAATATTAAAATGAATTTGAGGGAGATGAGATATGATGGTAGAGACTGGATTAATCTTGCTCAGGATAGGGACCGATGGCGGACTTATGTCAGGGCAACAATGAACCTCAGAGTTCCTTAAAAGCCATAAGTAGGCCTAGATAATAGATTATTTGCTCTCCTGTCCCTACCGTTACGTATTACACTCTGTCCCGATAATCCAATTAATCATAAATAATGTTAATCAGATAATTATTATGCTCCTGAAAGAAAGGTGCTTGTTTGCAGAAAAAAATAATTTTGTTCTATTGCCTTATTTATTTCTGGTTTTTTGGTATGTTTCACAATAAATTAATTTAGTGACATAATAATAATTAAAAAATCTTACTTTTACGTGAGTTTAGAGAGCCTTCACAATCGTCGGAAAACTTCTTTTATATTGTGAAATAGTAGGATCTAATAATTTGAAAGTGAATCTTAAATTTGGAACGCTGTAACCAGTGACTGAAAACCTTACACACATGGCCAGTCTGGTAACTGCTGAAACTGCTTCACGGAAAAAAATATTCTTTCTTGTCCAATCAATTGTAATTTAATTTCAAAATCTGATCTTGACGTCCGCGTAAATAAAAAAAAAAAAGTGATTTTTCGTCCAGCTCTCTTCCTCAATCACGATTCTAGTTTCATTCCTTCCTTTGTGATATTTGCTTATTTAAAATGAATATGTGCGCAAATAGAAACGAGATGTGTGCAAGAGAATCTGCAGTTTTAACTGGCAACTGTTGTTTGCCTCTCATTATTGCTGCGCAGTTGCAAAAGTGGGAACGCGGCTTAAGATTTACAATTTTATTCTAAAATGTTCAGATGTTGGTTGCTCTTTAGGCTACTATTGTAAGGAAAATTTGAATACGAATCCAATAGTAGGGAAAGTGTTTCTTTCTAAAGAGAACATTAGATCAGAGCTAACGTGTAGTATTTTCCGTTAATTTACACGTGGAAAATTCGAAAGAGGCAAAGGTAATATTTTTGACGCGTCAACACTGCACTGAACACTTGTAGCGCATAGACAATGCAGTTTCTCTATTAACCTTTCAGTAATTCTTCCTAAAATTTTTTTGCTCGCAGGCACTTATATCCAGGAACGTAAATGAAAATCTTAAATACGGTGTTAAATTAATTTTAATTATTTTGTGTTTTACTTATTGCGACGAGAAAATTTACGCAAAAATATCAATCTGAATATAACGAGCCCACTAGGCTATAAACCAGCGGTCATAAGCACAGTGCATCCTCGGACTAGCGTCTGTTACCCGCAAGCATTCTAATGCACCCGTGGCTGCTGGCAGGTATGCGGTATTCCAGTGGCGGAAATTACGTAACTTAGTGAAATTCAGCAATAACAGTTAATGAAGCACACAATGATCACGTATGCATTCAAATAAGCATATTATATATAATTAATAAATACTCAGCATGTTCATTTATAACGTCAATAACTTCAAAATATAACTATCTTCTGAAATTGAGGGGCCTAGTAAAAGAAGACGACAAGTCACAAATTCTGATATGTTTAATATCTTATTATTTCACTAGAATTTTTACCTTTTAGCTGAGCCCAAGACTAAATAATATGAACGATTAGAACCGGAAGTAGATTGATCCAAGGAATTAATATGAATGATTTTTCGAAAATTTCGTAATTTAGTATCTTCCGAAATTAGATTTCTAGATATACACGAATACAATTTATTTTAGAGTTGAAAGTCCCCGAAAAAAAAATGGAGATAGTAATATGAAATCTCGATAGGTTTGAAGTGGAATAGGCCTTGTGCTAAGGCACGAAAATGAAACAAGATAGCTTCACTCCACATAATAATAATAATAATAATAATAATAATAATAATAATAATAATAATAATAATAATAATAATAATAATAATAAATTACTTATGGCTTTTAGGGAACCCGGAGGTTCATTTCCGCCATCACATAAGCCCGCCATCGGTCCCTATCCTGAGCAAGATTAATCCAGTCCATACCGTCATATCCCACCTCTCTCAAATCCATTTTAATATTATTCTCCAATTTACGTCTCGGCCTCCCCAACTAACACTCTATATGCATTTCTGGATTCGCCCATACGTGCTGCATGCCCTGCTCATCTCAAAAGTCTGGATTAATAATAATAATAATAATAATAGTAGTAGTAGTAGTAGTAGTAGTAGTATAGTAGTAGTATAGTAGTAGTAGTAGTATAGTAGTAGTAGTAGTAGTAGTAGTAGTATAGTAGTAGTAGTAGTAGTGTAGTAGTAGTAGTAGTAGTGTAGTAGTATAGTAGTAGTAGTAGTAGTATAGTAGTAGTAGTATAGTAGTAGTAGTAGTGTAGTAGTATAGTAGTGGTAGTGGTAGTGGTGGTAGTAGTAGTAGTAGTAGTAGTAGTAGTAGTGTAGTAGTGGTATAGTAGTGGTATAGTGGTATAGTAGTGGTATAGTGGTATAGTAGTGGTATAGTGGTGGTATAGTGGTGGTATAGTGGTGGTATAGTGGTTTAGTGGTATTATAGTGGTAGTATAGTGGTATAGTGGTAGTATAGTGGTAGTATAGTGGTAGTATAGTGGTAGTATAGTGGTAGTATAGTAGTAGTAGTAGTAGTAGTAGTATAGTATAGTAGTATAGTAGTAGTAGTAGTGTAGTAGTATAGTAGTAGTAGTAGTGTAGTAGTATAGTATAGTAGTAGTAGTAGTAGTAGTAGTGTAGTAGTATAGTATAGTGGTATAGTAGTAGTAGTAGTGTAGTAGTATAGTATAGTAGTATAGTAGTAGTATAGTAGTAGTAGTAGTACCAATAATAAATATAAAGACTACTATGATATGCTTTTCATTTTTATGAATTTCAAAATATGTCATAATAGTGTTTAATCAGCATAAGTACTGTATTATTTATGTAATGGAACTATTTTTGTTAAATTTCAAAACTCACGATTAACTCGTAAACTTTAAATAATGTAAACATTACGAAAACAAATTTGAAATCAGCGTGATGATTTATATGAGAATACGCAGTTCTAACAGACAAAAGTCACTCTGCATACGGAAGTCCACCAGGCGAAAATGCCCCTTTTTTAACTCGCGGTAACTCGGAAACTAATAAAGATTTTGAATAGCAACCACTTTTAAAACTAATTTTCATTCTTTCCAAAAAATTTTCTCGTTTTGATCCCCATCTGAAATGAAAAATAAACAAGTTTACTGATTTCCAACTTTTGAGGGTATCAATGTATATTTTGAACAGGTCACTTCCAAGTTAGGATTTCTTCCCCACTTTCCAGTGAAGATTTTGATTTCGAATTTTTTTTTCCATGCCTTCCTTAGACATTTATATATGGATCCTAAAAATTATATCGCGATTGATTGATTGATTGATTGATTGATTGATTGATTATCGTAGGAGCTACGACATTATAATGTTTAATGGTGCTGCAAATATAGTTCTCGTCTGCTAGCTACAGACTACCATCCACTGACCGTCCCCACCAGCTAAGGAAGTTTTCTCCTTCTCCTTTCTGCACCGCCGTGCTTATTTCGATATACTCCTTATCCGGTACCCATTTCAGCGAGTGCTAACGACCACTGTTATAAATCATTTGAGAAAGTATACATTGTTAATGATAATGGTCAGGTAACTGTAATATTAACATGCTGATGTTATTAGTTATTACAGTGGGTGATAAGATTATATAGTTCTTTCACCTCGATCGTGGTCATGTGTTTCAGATACGGACTGCTTGGAGCCAGTGGCTGTGGAAAGACAACTTTGCTCAGTTGCATTGTTGGAAGGCGTCGTCTTAACACAGGAGAGATCTATGTGCTAGGAGGCAAACCGGGTACCAAGGGCAGCGGCGTTCCAGGCAGAAGAGTTGGTTATATGCCTCAGGTATGTTAGCATCACAGAGTTCATAATTCTGAAAACATTATTTTCGTATGCATGTGTAGAGTAAACAGAACCCTTTGTATTTTATTACTGTAACATTATTTCTAAGGATACGTACACGTTGGAGCAACGATAAACGATAAAAGAAACGATCTAGCGACGCTTTGGTATTATCAAAGAATCAAGTGTTCATATCGGAGCGACGAGGACGCGGGAAGCGAACATTTTGATTTATCAGTAGAAGATATTCTATGCATCCACTTAATAAAAGAAGATTATAGGAAATATCAGCTGCTAAGTTCAAGGTTAATATAACTTAAATACGTACAAAATTAGACCAGTTTCTCATCCCAAAGATAGTATAAATTCGTTGTGTTGTGATTGGTTCTTGTGATCATGTAACATATGACAAATAAATACACAACTGATCAATTTGCCAATATCTACAATAATTAATTTAATATGCCGAAATAATAATAAATCGATTAATATTCGGATATATTGACAACCACCGGTAATTATACAGATTAATATTATCTTAATCAGAGATCATATGAACGACAAGAGCGTAGAAAATGGAACTTATCTTTTTCGTCACTTTTATCGTGTATCTTCGCTTTTATCGTTACTCCAATATGCACACCTCAATAACAATGCATGCTTCAATTCTCCCTGATATAGCATCGCTGCTTCTTTTGTCGTTTATCGTCGCTTCAACGTGTACGTACCCTTATGTGTTTAACATTAACTAACATAGTACAAGTTGTCTGTGATATTCCTAATTAGACATTCCCTTTATAAGGGACGTGTAAGTAAAAATGAAATGGTTTATCGCTTAAACTCGTAATTTCTTTTGTCTCAAGATAGAGAAAGTCTATAATATTTTAATGTTGGAAGTCGTCAATGAAGTATGTTCAAGAGCTGTCTGATCGACCAAGAATTTTCTTTCTTTATCTTGTAGCAGTTACTATTTTCTGAAAGCACTGTCGTCTTAGAATAAGATACCTTCAAAACTGTAATCCCGAAAAAAAATTGGCTAGGATAAATCATTTTTGTTCTTAACGGGGTTCATCGTAATCTGAAAACGCAATTTTTAATGAAACCCGTACACGTTACAGGGTTTGCAGAGCGGATCCCAAAATGTCTAAGTTATGAATACATAGTTTTAAAATGATTTTTCTTAAAGTTTCCGCTGCTAGATTTGATTATGTATCAGTTGTTTCTCTTACGCGAGTAGTATCAGAGAAGTTAAATATTATGGACTTGGGAGGTAACATCAAACAGTGGTATAATAGTCAGAAATATTTGTTAGCAATCCTTCTTTGAAAGTATTCTGCATTCTATTGAGTGGACTTGCACGTATCAGAGATACATAGACAAAGTCAAAAGGAAAACAAATTAACTAACTAAAATACTATATCAACGCTAGTTTCCATGAATTCATTTATATCATAAAAAGAGTTTTTAACTAGTTACGAATAACATACCTAAATATATTAAAATTACAATATTTACACTATAAGTAAGTTTATTAAACATAGAAATGCAATAGATGCAAACCATTGCTTAAACTTGGCTAATCTAACCCTAGGAGTCACAAGGTGATAATTATATCTTGTATGAAAATGATGAATCTCACTATGTAGATAACTTTAAATTTGATTTAATTTTAATCAAACAATGGAAAATATATAAATTAACAACAGTTATTTTTTTCAGAAGTAAATAAAGGTCTCCAGTGAGCATTAAAATCAGAATCGATCAAAATTCATATTGTCTCTTTTGGGGGGGGGGGAAACTTGATCAATTTTATGACAATTTCTCCACTAACAATACCATAAGTAATTGTACTGTCTAAAAAAGAAAAATATGAGGTTTTAAGAAATTCTTTACGTACACGGTATCTTCTCCTTAATAAATAGATTACTCTTATGATGAAGGATCGGTGGAGCGGAGAAAAATTCTCTCCGGCACCGGGATTCGAACCCGGGTTTTAGCTTACTTGCTGACGCTCTACCCACTAAGCCATACCGGATTCCAATTTCAATGCTATATTGAATCCTCTCAGTTTAAGCTCCACCTCTTAGTTTCCCTTTAGTGGCCAACCCTCATGCACTGTCACAGATGTGTGACAGTGGCACAATGTCCAACACACTAATGTGCAGAGGTGCACTCATTACGGATGACTAAGTGGCCGGGATCCGACGGAATGAGCGCCGTCTTAAATCACCGCTCCACCGATCCTTCATCATATGATGGCGCAGAATTTCTGCATGGAAATATCATATGCGCTTTGGCACATCGCTATAATAGATTACTCTTGACAATCTAATACACAGGTCGTTAATATGTCGCAGGGTCGTCGAAATGGGGTGGGGGGAAATTACGTGAAAATTACTTATTTATCGGGACTCTTTTCTTTAAAATGTTTTAAATAGTTGAATAATATCACGTAGAATTATAATTCTATACAGCAAATATTTTCAGGAAAAAGGCCTTTACAGAGGGACGAGCAGAAACGGGTGGGGGAAACCGAGATGCGACATAACTATTCGGTCGGACAGTACCTTCGTGACATATTTCCTGTAGCCTTCACTGATTCACGTCTATTGTAATATTCATTGGAAACTCTTGCAAGGTCTAAGTCAGGTATGCTCAAAATTGTAAAAGCGCCGATTACACGGATGATGCTGCACTGCATAACACACACAGTATAGGAACTGGGCTCCACAACTACCTTGCAGCACCGCCCGTGGCATCGCTCTCACTGTCTTACAAATACGGATAATAAACTGAATTTGAAAAAGGAAATATTCAGTTACTACATTATTTATTATATTTTATACAGTTATGATACTATTATAACATAGATAATGTTATTTTCGTATTCCACATTCAACATGTGTAGGCATATTCTTTTATGCAAGTAATTGGAAATCTATTTCCAACGAATTTACTGCAATGCACAAAAGATTCTCATCTGTTAATCGGGATCAGTGTTTGGATTTTTGGATTCAGCAACCTTCATTCTCGAAAATAATTGTTTGCACACATATTTCGAGTGACAGCGAATAAGCTCATATTGGGATATTGCGTTTATTTCATTTTTGAATACTTCTATGCTTGGCATGTCATATTCTCCACATTTAGTTCTGAATTCTACGTGACTTTGTAAATCAATTAACTCGTTATGGAACTGCACTCTCACAGATTGTACTAAATTTACTATGACAGGATTAACAAAAAGATTAATATTACTTTCCATACGCCTAAAATCATTAAATCCATGTTCTGTGAATTCACATTTGAGCTGTTCCAGTAGTGAGATGTAATTAACTATATTTTGTTCAGACAACATAGAATTCTTTACAAGTTCACAAGGCTTTTTAGTGCCTTAGCTAATTTCCAACATAATACATAACTTGCTCCTAAACGTAGACTCTGAATTGTTCGACTCTCTTCAATGTTTGGCGTATGATGAAGTGCTTTCAATTCTTGAAACTGTAATGCACGTTGCACCCCTGAAAAAATATTTTATCATAACATGTATTTCTGTTGGAATAAAATCACCACAATAACAATAATTGTACTAGTAATAATAATAATAATAATAATAATAATAATAATAATAATAATAATAATAATAATAATAATAATGTTGATATATGAATACATATTACAGAAAACAGCTTCCCTGTCACTTCGGCATGTTCTGGATGGCAGAGCGTATAATGTTTTATGTTGCTCAGTAGTATTCCTGACAATACCTTACAACATAGTAAACAGTTTACGTTTTCACAACAAAAATAGTCTTCCTCCCACACTGTAACGGAATGATCGTTTGCTTACTAAATGTTCTGACTGTGTCATTGTCCCGCAATGTTCGTACGTTTACTAAGTACTTGAACTGCCTTCCGCAGTCATCCGTCGAGCTTGGAACGAGGAACAGCACGCTCTACATTCGAAGGTTGCGATTACAGAACGTAATCGGGAGTCAAAGAATGAGCATACCTGGTCTAAGTAGTCAGATCTTCAGCCTGTCACGCAGCCTGTCCGGGTTCCAGTTCCGATCAGACTTGAGATTTTTCATTGAAAATTCACACTTGTGGCGGACTAGGTCGCAGTTGGGGTTTTTCTCGAGGTTTTCTCTTTTCGCCATATCAGCCATCTACATTCCGTCAACATTTCTCCACTCCGTCACCATTCCATAACATTCCTCGAACACCGGCTGGCGACGCACGGATAGGACTGACCTAAGGACGAGTGAGGTTGTCTGTTCGAAATCTGGGTACCCAGCGAACCTTAGTGTAGTCAGCCGGTGTGGGTTTGGGAATGCGGGTTAGCGCAATATATCTTGAAAGATCGCAGTGCTGGGTCATAGTGCCCCTCTCGAAAGTCAATTCCATTTCATTCCAATAGTGATTTGGAATTTGGCAACAGGAATTAAAAATCAAATTGAACACTATTTGAGTTCTCCAATAGCGATCTCACAAATAAATTTTATTTCCAAAAAGTGTAAACAATTAAATCGATATTTTGCGCCGTGTGTCGGGACACTGTTGTCGAATGGGGGATGGCATGTTTGGCACTCACTTTTTCATACGTAACTCCAGAATTTTTAACGTCTGTGCAAGAACCAGAAAGCATTCGCCGTCAACTGTCCCAAATGACCTCAAATCCCATGCACACATTTCTCGGTTATCAACTACTGGGACGGTATGGATACACATTTCCCATAGTTACTTCTAGTTTTGTGATTTATAACGCATAAATGACGGGAAATATATGAAGGACCAGTAAAAAACCCATTCCATGAGCATAGGCTACATTTCGCCGCATACCGGGTAACATACAAAGTTAGACTATTTTCCACTGCTCTCTAGAACACAAATTTAAAAACTGTCCTAATGATACTTTCTAAGTTTCCATCCGACTCTGTTGTTTTAAACTCTCTAGCAGCGATTTTTTCCTTCACTACTTTCTCTCTAGTCAAACTGTATTTTAGAATGTAGGGTTTGAGGCCGATATCTGTGATGGAGGTTTTCAGGGCTGAGATGCCATGGTCTACCAATCTACCAGTAGATCACGACATCTCAACTCAGAAAACCTTTATGACAGAGACTGTATTTTCTTTTCGATGTACTATTATTTGGACTCCTTGAAAATCAGAAATCAAAAACTAAAATAAAAACGTTTGAAACCGTTGCTGGTCGTTGATCGAACCGCACACGCAAGCACAATCTCGCGCAAACTCAATCAATAAGTAAGTGATAGCAGAAGAGACTTGGGCTCGATGCCTTAATACCAGCCCACCGCACAAAATCGCTTCGCAAGAAGTCCAGCCCGGCCCGTGCTGTGACGTCACGGGCTTGTTCCGTGCGAGACTGTGAAGCCCAGTGCGGTCCAGTGCGGAAGCAGCCCATGGGCTGGGCCATTGTGCAGGTCTCAGGGTGAGGATTCCTGAATGCTTCTGCAACCAGAGCTGAATTCTGCTCAGAAGTAGACACACACGTCTTCTTCCAGAACCTGGACGACGGTGTTCAACTCCTTCCCTGGATAATTGCTCCCACCTGTGGGCTGTAGAAACAGACACGCCGATCCTCCTTACAGCCTGGGCAATCGAATAATCGGCACTATTAACAAGAGTAGGGGTGATTTCCTTGTGCTTACGTCCTTGTGTGTGCGATCAGCCATGGTAGAACTCAATATGATGACAGAAAACAAAATACAGGCATGTGCTTCTCCTTATTTGCGCGCGCATCCATCTACGACTACTAACAATACTGCAATGAAGTAAAACTGATCGAAACGCATTATGATATTATATATTTTGTATTAGGAAATAAGGTTGATGCTATGAAGCAATGAGGTTGAAAACAAAATGTTTATTGAAAGTCATTATTTAATGAAATAGTGAAATGTTACAAAAATCGCATCAAGGAGGAATCGAATCTACGTACTCTTCGCTCGTTAGCGATCAGCATTCCGTACTTTATCACTAAGCTAACGCTAAACATAGCCATACAATTGAGTTCATACGTTATATCGCAGGTTAGGCCAACTACATGTCAAAAGTAGATTTCAATCTACTGTGAATTGGGCGCACGGCCGAGTAAGACTTAGACGAAATCTGACTTCAAGAGTCTTCCTTTTTCTTTGTCTTGGGGTGTACATCAGCGAAAATCTCGAAATAAAATTTTTTGCAGCATCGCAATGCTATTAAATTCAATAGATAACTTAATATCATCACAATACTTAATTGCATAGAATATAGGAGACAGATAATGTAGACCATCATGTAAAGCAGAGATATGGAAATACTAAACTCGTGAGACAGTTTTACTATGAATTAGAAACACATAGCTCGTCCAATTAGTGAAGAATAGAAGGAAAAAAAGTAAAAAAAAAAAAATACATTAACTTTTCAGTTTGTATAATGCCACAGAGAACATCAACACTAACATCTAACAAAGATTACATACTAATCTCTCTCATTTCTTAATTCATAATGTATTATTAGGGTAAGGGAGCCAATTGCCGGATAGGTCCTATTTCCGAACACTCCTAGCGGTGTGTTATTCTGTGCTTATAGAGAATCCTTTACGCGTTCATTTACCTAGTTCATAGAAAGCAGTAACATTCTCGGGCTGATAATGACACACAGGAGTGAGATTGTGTATGAAATCCGAGCTCCAGATAGCGGAAAGTAAGCAAAAGTTATTAGAATATCTTTATATTTCGTCCTGTTAGAATATTGAGCGGTAAATGGTTATCTGTAAATAAGATAAAATTGTTTTGCAAAGTGTTTATTATGTTTTCAATCCGAAGGTTTGATGTGGTGTCAATTTCTTTTTTAACGCTGAGGGCACGTTTTCTCGGGAATTTGGCATAATTAGTGCAATGTTCCTATTTACTGAAGGAGTATATGTATATTTCTAATTCCGGACAGAAACATAAAAAAGATCATAATTTTATGCATGTTATTTTAAGAGAAAATATTGGAAGACAAATTATCAAACGACTTCTGAATGGAATATGCCATTTCATTGATGTTACTGAAGCCAAGAGTTCCTTTTCTTGGAAGGCAGGACAATATGGTATGAGGATGATATGAAAGAAGCAATGAAAGAATATAGGAAAGGTTAATATACAAGATCATCTTGTGCCTATCAGGTCAAGTTGTCATGAACAGAATATTTTGGACGGCGTCAGTCCTTGCAAACTAGAGCCATTGACTTTCTTTCAAGAAAGAAATACCGGTATGTTTCTCGGAAGAGATTTTCAACCCAAACAAATGTTAGAAAAATAGGCAGAGTTTTCTGAATATGGTCACAAATTCAACAGTGAAGCAAGATGTATAGGTAGGAAATTTATAGCCTAAGTGGATTTTTAAAAAGAACAAAAGCTTTCCAATTAAGACTTCTGAGACACTTATTCTACATAGAGGAAAGGGTTTGCCAGAATTTTACACTTCATCACACAGTGTACTCGTACATGAAAACGACAATCCAGTGGTCTTGAATCTCCTCAATCTTTCTTTAGGCTGAAAATTCATCATTCAGATTGTTTTTCTCAAAATTGTGAATGTCTCATATTAACCGAATTCTCAGAAGTTAAGTATTTAGGCATTACAACCGACCAGCACTTACGATGGAACAAACATATTACATATTTATGCAATAGATTACGTAAAACAATTTATATCTTTGTTATACTTCGGTCATATTTACCAATTAATATTTTACGTCTCATTTATTTAGCTTTATTTCAATCCATTCTCCAGTATGGAATTTTAAGGTGGGGACGTGCATGTATTTCTGATCTCACTCCACTAATAATTATTCAGAAAAGAATTATTAAAATATGCCTTAATAAATCAATTGATTACTCATCTGAGCTTTTGTTTACTGATTTTAATGTTTTGAAAATTAAACAGATTTATTATATTGCCTTATTAATCTTCATACATAAAAATCGTAATAAATTCAAATTGTATCAACATAAATATGGAACTAAAAGATCCGATTTTATACGACTAGAGGAACCAAAGCATTTCACAAGCACAGCTCTGAGCCATGGTACCTACTTTGGTTCAAGGTTATACAATAAAATAATTGATAAATACCCAAATTTGGAAAGTTTTAGTATCAGAAATGAAAAAAAATAGCGTTACGAATTTAATTTTTAAAGAATATATATTGATTTAATATGTATATGTATTTCTATGACTTAAATTGTTAAAATTGAAATTGTATTTTTAAATTTAATTTATTCCTGTAACTTTTTTTCCTGACCCAGTTTGTGTCAAAAAATTATCTTTGTGTTTATCTTTGTGTTTAGATATCTCCCTGAGCACGAGTTTTTTTACTCCTTCAGGGAAGAACTAAGATTGTATTTTTGTCCATGTTATTTTACTAACAATAAACAATAAACAATTCAACAAATCGGAAAACATTTACAATGTGGAGAAAACTGAACACTACAGTATAGGGTATAGTCAATGACCTTAGTGAACGCTGTAACAGAATGTTGCAATTAGCCGAAGGTAGGTATATCCCTTAGACAAGGCCGTGGGTATGTGAACTAAGACCCTCCTCAGTAGACAAGGTGACACTATGCCTATTATTTATAGCCTTATACAGTGCGATCCAAAAGTCCCTCCGCAGCTCCATGAGTTATAGTAGTCCTGTAGACAGCTGGTACATAATCTTGTAGAAAGTTGACACTTCCCCATTAATTCCGGTTTGATAACTTCACATCCCCAGTCAATCATATGCTTAGCGGTCAGTGCTGCCACTTGAATTCTCTGCCCAGTGGATTCTCGGCTGCACCGTGGCTACAGAAGCACTGCGGAGAGACTTCTCGCTCGCACTGTATATCTGCAGTGCTCGGGAAAAGTGACATAAGTCAGTTTCCACAAACCTTTTTTGATAATTTATTGACAACTTACGGAACATCTGCTCGCTTGGAAAAAAATACATAAGTATTTCTCCCATTACAATAATTCATACAGAAAAAAAATCAAATCGACATAAACCAGTGGAAACTGACTTATGTCACTTTTCCCAAGCACTGCAGATATGGCAATGAAGAAACATCATAGAACAACCAGTCCCTTAGACGGAAGATAAATTCCAATCATTTTATTGCACTACGTAACAGAGTTTGACAATTTAAATACTTTGGAACATATTGTCCGGAAATAGGACACGTGCAAAAAACGTTTTTCCTAGAATACGTACACATGTTCCTATTCTAGGACATTTGCAAGACAAATTTCAAAACAAAATGAAAATTATTTTAAATAATATTCGAATTAAAATAGTTCCAATGTTAGTCATGTAAAGTATGTAATGCGTTTTATTTACCTGAAACAGTTATACAGGGTATATAATAAGTGGAATTCTCTGAACTATCCGGAAATAGGTCCCATTTACCCTATATTAGTTGCTACTTATATCAAGTTGAAACCACTTAAAATGTACTAGACCAGTGTTTCTCAAACTTTATTGAAGTGGGGACCACTTTTTTTTTAAATCACAAAAGATCCGCGGACCACCTTACTCTTGTTCCCTTCGAAAGCAAATTTATCATTTTGTTGCATCTTTTAATATTAGTATACTTATATTTTAAAACAGAACTAATTAATTAAAATTAATTTAATATTAATTTAATTCATTTAATTTTATATTAGTATTAACTAATGAAGTTAATATTAATAGAAAAAAATCATTTTCGCTTTTTAATAAATCAAGGCTATTAGAGTTTGAATAATCTTTAACTTATTAACCAAACAAAATATATAAATGTTGGTACTCACATTAATGAGATAGATAAATGTGCCGATTTTTGTACAGTTGTTCTATATCTGGATGTTTACTGGTAAGCTTAAGTTGGAGATCTTGACATACATCGAGTCGATTTTGGTACTTTGTTTTTATTAGAGTTAGTGATGAAAACCCTTTCTCACGCAGACGTGAAAGCAAACTGAATTATAATCTATAAAACACCATTGTACAGTTCACTATATTCTCTTTTCACTTGTGATGAGGTCCAGAAATTAACCATACCTTCCGCTTGGAATTTCATTTTAAGTTCGGTATCATTCGAGAGTTCAATTAGCTGTTCTCTTTCACTCAATGAAAGTTTGTTAGTTTCAATATCGCAATGAAAGGGATCACGAACCCATGAAAATTCGTCATATTTACTTGGAAAATAAGTTTCAAATTGTGACCTCAGAGTTTCGAGATGCGAACATAAGTCATTGCATAATTATTTTCCAATAATGAAGTCATTTTCAATCAAAAAAGACTCTAAGGTTTTACGGAACTGACCACAAACCAAGTTTTCTCTCGGACACCTTTATTTTCTCATGCGCATTGAGAACAGTCAAAGAATTACCTTGTAGAGAGAGATTTAGTGTTGAGAACACATCTGAAAGATATGCCAATGTACTTAGCCACATGTCATCAGCTGATGTACAGGGAAAAGATGGCAAGAAGAAAGACCACGTTTAGAGTGCTTTAAATCTGTCTTTTGTTGCTGAGAGTAGAGTGGGAAGTCAGTAAACGGGTAGGGTTATAAATTTCATAAAATGTCAGTACTGGGAGAAAAAGTGAAAGGCGATTGCCATGTATCATTTCCAAACTCTGAGATTTTCAGCTATAGTGTGATATGCAATTTGTTTCAATTTCATTTTTTCTTCTGTTCTTTTTGAAGGACCACAAAGGCAGACCTCGAGGACTACAGGTAGTATGCGGACCATAGTTTGAGAAATGCCTTACTAGGCCTACTATTCCTTTTTCGTTATCTTCTTCTTATTCCTTAGCGATATTTGACCCTGAGATCAATTCATAGGGTGCATCTTTTCGGTTCATAAAACTGTATACTTCTAGAATGGCCCATTCTCAAAACGTTCCCTGTTATCATTAAAGGAAATAATCTAATATGAATTGCTCTTTATTTTTTTATAAAAACATGCTTATTCTTAGCATTTAGTGCAATAATAATATATGTGTAGCCAAATAGTGGATATATTATTTTGTGCGAGATCGTGCGTATTTGCTTGTTTTCCGCACAGAACCAATACGCGGTAAGTGTGAAATACCACATTCAGTATTCCCAACGTAACACACATAACAATTTCCCTCTTCTTACCGCTTAAGCGCGACATTCATTTTACTGCTTTAGGCTTTTAACATATTATTTTTAGAGACGTTTAACATAGTAATAATTATAAATTGGAAACTTACCACTGCAATTTCACCTAAATTGCAATGTTAATTATTGTTTTTAAATATTTGCAAAAATTAAGTAAAGTCTACTACTCCACGAAAGCTATTGTATTCCTGATACAAGTAACATTAAGGAAGCCGTGAAAAAATCAACAAGATTCCAGATGCCGATGTTATTACTGCAATATGTTATATAAATAATATTGTTAAAATATTAAAATGAAAAAATAAATCATTACATAACCTTACCGTTTGTTTTAAGTTCGCATTTATAGACTGGGGGGAAAAAAAGACAGACGTATATCACGGCCTGCTGGAGTATAGATATTTTTGTTTTCTAAAGTTGCCGTCATTAAACAGAAACCAAGATGGAGATTTCATTGCAACTAATTAGAAATTCGTCTTTCAGATATGTAATAAACGATCTTCGCACAAAATAATGTACGATACACGAGCGGTATGTTTGTTTTCATGTTCTCGGAAATTAAAAAAGCTCAACTACGTTTCGCTTTTTCAATCTTTTCCTCGAACATGAAAACGTCAACATACCGCTCTTGTAACGTATATTACTATTTCATAATTTACTTTTTATTATTATTATAGATTTGATGGTGAGAGAACATTAAGGATTGGAAAGTATGGAGGAATAGTGTAAACGAGGCCAGGGCTGACCAAGGAGTTGAAGGAAGAACACCAAATAATAATAATAACTTATTACTTTACAGGAAATAGCATTGTATGGCGAATTCTCCATTCGAGAAACAATGATGTACTTCGGCTGGATCTTTAGTATGGGAACGTCTGAAATTAACGAACGACTGCAGTTTCTGCTGAATTTCCTCGATCTACCCAGTGAGAACAGACTCGTGAAGAATCTCAGGTATGTTAACCTGTTTAATACGTAAACGTGGTTTATTCCAGTTATCAACAACACAAAATAGTCATGTTTCCCATATAAATAGTTGTAGGTTTTTTTTTTCTTTGTTTGTCGAGTAAAGAACAATCTTTAAATCTCAACACTGTCTCTGAATAAGAAATGTGACTTTTCAATTAAGCGTTCAGTTGCGATGTTAACGAGTTTATTAATTAAAAATCAGTAGAATTTAGCGTTACTTGATTCCCAGTGGAATGACGTTTCATTAATTTCTATTTGCGAAAAAAAGAAATGGTTTCTTTCATACTAACTCATATTAATCTTTTCAGTAGCATTACAAATGAAGACTTCTGTACAGTATTTTAGGTGTAGCAATGCTTACCAATGTCCACAATTCAGCCTAGTCCAGACAGAAATAGCTAATTAACCTATCTCAGTTAAAAAGAACCAATTAAGTCTATCTCAGTTAAAAATAGCAAATTATTTTGTTGACAAGTGATTGAAATTCGACACCAACCAAATTCTATATTCATGAAAATGCCACCGACTTCCGTAGTAAATATTAAGGCTGGTTCACAATAAACCGGAAATGAAAACGACAACGAGAACGAGAACGGAAATAATGTTAAAAAATAAGTGTATTTAAATGTGAGCGTTCACAATAGTTAATTGTGAATGCTCACATTTAACTACATTTATTTTAACAATATTTCCGTTCCCGTTCTCGTTGTCGTTTTCATTCCCGGTTTATTGTGAACCAGCCTTAAACCGGGAACGTAAACGACAACGAGAACGAGAAGGGATTTTTTAAAATAAATGTATTTAAATTTGAGCATTCCCAATTAATGAGAAGCTTGCCGGGCCCCGGGAACGGGAACGGAGAGTTTTCGTTTCCGATCACAGCCTACTAGATTCATTCTGTTATCATCAGAAAGCTATTTGATCGTCATATATTTTGTAGCAAGGAGGCCGTGACATAATATCTTATCCATTCATTGGTTGTAACCACTGCCTGCTGGATCACATCCTATGGCTGCTTATACTGCCTGCCCAATCAACGGTTATGCGCAAACAGCCGCTAGGTGGCAGGTAATTACATTGCGTATACTAATAATGGTAATAGCGGTGGGCACTGCTGACATCTAGCTGTAAAATAACTTTGATTGAGCAGGCAGTTTACGCAGCTATAGGATGCGATCCAGCAGGCAGTGGTTGTAACTAACCCAGAAATTCAGTAAAATCACTTCCATATATGCTACGTGTATATGTGTCCCGACTACCGCGTGAATTGAATTCTTAAATATTTCTTGTCTTAAATTTCGAACTTGGTTAACCTGTGTTTATGTTGGCTGACAGTACTCATGAGAGAATATTATTGGCCAAGCATACACAAGTAACATCAGAATGCGTAATATCGACTTTATATATCGATATGCATAGCCGTTTCCGTTCTCGGTTTATTGTGAATAAAAAAGTTTCACGTTCACGTTCTCCGCTTCCCGTTCCCGTTCTCGTTCCCGATTTATTGTGGACCAACCTTTACAGAAACAGAGAAGCGACAGGGCATGTTTTCTTCTTTCCAAATAGAAAATGTAATGCATTTCAGTTCATGTGCAACAGAATGTTGCAGGTATTCTTTTTTACTTAGCTCTTCAAAAATAAATCTACGATTTTATTTGCGAAATTTTAAAATAGATCGTAAGTTACGAGAATAAGTTTTCGTATTCTTTTACAGTGGCGGACAACAGCGTCGAGTTTCATTTGCTGTTGCCCTTATGCACGATCCCGAGTTATTGATCCTAGACGAACCAACAGTAGGAGTGGACCCATTGTTGCGACAGAGTATTTGGAATCATCTCGTACAGATAACCAAAGATGGAAATAAAACAGTAATAATTACCACACATTATATAGAAGAGGCAAGGCAAGCACACACAGTAAGTAAACGGTAAACGTTGCAAAGACATTTACAAGTCACATATTCATTATATATGAGGTCTCGCCTACCTCATTGAATATTACACGACTACTATGAAGTAGCCAATGTGTATTATCATCATTTAATTCGAGAAAAATTCGTTCCGGCACCGGGAATCGAACCCGGGACCTCTCAGCTCTGCACGCTGAGTGCTCTTTCCAACTGAGCTATGCCGGGACACGATCCACGGTGCCGGCCGAACTCCTCTCGTAATGTTTTATGGCCTTACTACCTGCACTTTAGACAATGTAAGTCATACATGCAGGAGCGCATATTTAAATGACTTTATGGCCATATTCAACCTCAGTTTGTGACAACTGCTAACTGCTAATACATCACATATTCATGTATCACAGAATGAGAACTATTTATTTAATTGACTAGGTTCATTATCTTCTTTATGTTTGCGTAATTGAGAGTTCCCATTTTTATCATCATGAGCTTACTCCGTAATGACACGTTTCAGAATTTATCACATAGTTTCCCGTGAAAACTAACAGAGTTTTTAGTACGGTAATTAATATTTCTCCTGGTGAATATGTAATTCTATATTCTGGGCTATGTAAGTAAACTGTGCATGAAGCTGTTTCACTTTGGATGTTCTGTAAAAATACATGCGGCATATTAAATTAATGATATGAGAATAACTTACTAGTACATAAGTCCTTATAATGTACCATGTTGTGTAATAATTGTCCTTTTATATCTCCATTCATGTTTATCTACTGTATTATTTGATTAGAAATTTAACTTATTATTTGTATACTTAAAATATATACAATTAAATTGAAGCGAGACAAAATAGAAACATGATGTAGAAGGTGAAATTTTTTCCTTTACATGCCAAGAAGGTGCATGGTAAACGGTGGTAAAGCTCCATGTTTACCTTACCTCGACATTAGAATGAGGTTCGCTCCGACTGCCTTTTACCCTCAAGGGAAGATCCGATACTAAATTTGACAGGAAACTTCCGGGGCCGTGGTAATAAGAAAAATATTGCTATCATCCGAGAATGAAGCACAGACCCTGCAGTCCGTAGGAAATTTTTCTACCAACGTAAAAATTATGTATCCTATACAAAACATAAAAACTTCTTCTATTATAAAGGTTTTTTCTATAAATTAGTTACGAGTACTGAAGATTTTCAATTCTCCCCTAAAATCTGAGTTGATTGTTGTCTTATCTTTCTACACGTATTTAACATGACGTGTCCCCATCATAATAATAGCTGTGACTATCACAATGAAGACTAGAAAGATTAAGATGAATAATGTTATACTGTATATTAAAACAAAAACAATGAATAAGGTGTTCATTTTTAATTTTCAGATTGGCCTAATGCGAAGTGGTAAGTTATTGGCAGAAGAGTCTCCACATGTGCTCCTGTCTATGTACGGGTGCCAATCACTAGAAGAAGTTTTTCTTAAGCTCAGTCGCAAACAGGGTAGCAATGCGAACATTCCTGAGTTGAATATCTCAAATAACATATCGCTGGTGAGTAGACTAGAGTAATTTTTTTGTGGTAAAATTAATAAGTTAATTATTAGACGAGCTTTATCGGATACCAAATATATCCTTTAACGTTATCCCATTTACTGGTATTCATAAAGTCAACTAGACTGGTAAAATTGATTGTAACCATGATGTGACAATGAATGTTATTTATTTATTTACTTACTTACTTATTTAATTTATTTATTTTATTTATTTATTTATTTATTTACTTACTTACTTATTTATTTACTTATTTATTTACTTATTTAATGCAGGGCTGTAGAGTTTATCTTTAGCCGTGATAATGGCAACATGCAATAGTGTGAGACAAGCAAACAAATATACAAACAAACAGTGAGAAGAGTACAAAAATAGTTCATCTCAGCAAGAATTATGGAATTTGGATGGCCATCATCATCTCTCTTGCTTCCCAGTACTTCTCTACCAGTGCTGTTGAGGACAGATTGGGACAATCCATTAGATGGTCGGCGTTCATTACGATGTTCTGGTTGTAGAGTGGGCAGTTAGGGTTCTGGAGTAAACCAATGCGGCATAGATGTTTACCCAAGCAATCATGTCCAGTTGCTAATCGGAATTTGGCAACTGCTTCTCTCTTTGGCCAATCTGGTACCGAAGTGACATTGTCTTTCCATTCAGAGGTGCTTATGTTATCTTGCAGAGATTTTTTGTAAGTTTCCTTTACCTTCTGTCGTATGATGGTTGGTGCTCGACTGTAGGGTACTTCACAAACATAGGGCAGGATTTTAGTGCCTTTTTTGCAAGAGAATCAGCTATTTCATTCCCGGGGATACCACAATGGGATGGTATCCACTGGATGAAATGGCAACCAACAGTATGAATCATAGAAACCGTCCTTCTAGGGACGACGTCCTCAAAATAGCACAATGGAATTGTGGAGGACTAACACAAAGTAAAAGAACAATGAATGTTATAATTAACAGAATATCGCACTGGGACTTCCCATTCGACAGGGATGTTCATCGACTTGCAACAAGTATCTACAGTGCTTGGGAAAAGTGGCATAAGTCAATTTCCACAAACATTTTTTATTAATTTATTGACAACTTACGGAACATCTGCTCGCTTGGGAAAAGAGACATAAGTGTTTCTCCCATTACAATAATTAATACAGAAGAAAATCAAAGCGACATAAACCAGTGTAAAGACAGTTTTTTTTCCTTCTCCTGTAAAATTAACATTTTTGACTTGTGCCACTTTTCCAGAGCACCACAGGTATAATCTAAGGGTAAATACCGTTTCACCCACCAGCACTACAGTCAGCCCTATCAAAGTAAAGTTTCAAATACGGAATTCCAGAATTAAAGTTTCGAACGCGTAATCGTTAATATTTATGAACAAAATCTGATGAAAAGTTCCCAGCGTTACCTTTAACTATCTTTCGGCATAATGACCACCATTTGTTTACGCTGGGTACGAGTTTTTATATTCCGATATCACAGAAGTCGGACGCTTGTTGACGTAACCATTCAATAACTTCGCTTTCCACTTTTTTTTTTTTTCCGTGAAACTTGAAACTTCTTGCCAGCCAGACGTTCTTTAAATGCAGGAAGTAATTTGAATTAGCTTGTAGCTGGGCCCGGACTGTGAGCACAGGGGTCTAGTTCGAAGTATTAGACTCAAGTGATTTGTTGCTCGTTATGCCGTGAAGTAAGCAAAGACCGCGTGTCGCCTGTCAGTACCTCTCGTCTCTATTCTGAATTGCACATGTAGAACTTCCAGTAGTTCATAATTTGTTGCTCTCTATGCCGTGAAGTAAGCAAAGGCCGCGTGTCGCCTGTCAGTACCTCTCGTCTCTATTCTGAATTGCACATGTAGAACTTCCAGTAGTTCATAATTTGTTGCTCTCTATGCCGTGAAGTAAGCAAAGGCCGCGTGTCGCCTGTCAGTACCTCTCGTCTCTATTCTGAATTGCACATGTAGAACTTCCAGTAGTTCATAATTTGTTGCTCTCTATGCCGTGAAGTAAGCAAAGGCCGCGTGTCGCCTGTCAGTACCTCTCGTCTCTATTCTGAATTGCACATGTAAAACTTCCAGTAGTTCATAATTTGTCACAGTGTGTATGGTAGATCTATGAAGTATAAATTATCAATCAGTAGTACACCTCTTTTCGGTCCGAGGAAATAGTCAACATTTGGCGATATTTTTCATTGATACTCGTTTTAAACTACCATGCAACATAAGCACGTTGCTGAGAACTACTGCTAAAGGTGCGTTTTCATTGGATATATTTATATGAGCTATTCCATCTCAAATCGACCGAAATATAGAGAAAATTGACCTTACAATTTCTAAATACAATGAAACTTTTTTTTTGTACGTAGAGAACTGTGATACAATGCTTTGTGCAAAGTCTGAGGCATCAGAACTTCATAGTGTTTAAATTTAAAATATTTAAATGTATCATATTTTCATAAAATTAGCATCTTTAAACTGTTGTAGCTCCGAAACCCTTTCACCCAATGATCAAAATCATGGTTTATTTTGATGCTGAGAAATTAAAGTTTATATTGACATATAACCAGATTTTCTTACTTTTTATGGAAATGGAGAAATTTAGATTTTTCCTCATTAAGACGCCTTTGGCTAGGAAAAAATATTTTAAAAATACATAGTTAGATTCTGCTTTGAAAGTACAAATAAACACATATTTTTACTGATGGTATGTTGATAAGAAAGTATTGAAAATATCAAATAAAGAAAATAAATAGTATGCGCGTGAACTAACCAGCTGACTGTGAGACGGGAGGTAGCCGAGACAAGCAAGGCCAGGAGACAAACACGTGATGTGTCGTCTAGCAGTCATGGCTGTGCTAGCTTTATCGCAGGTTTTCATAAACACAGGAGTAAAATGACGCCCAACGCTCGCTTATCTTCAGCTCTCGGCCAGTGCGTGCGGTACTGCGCCGTTCAAGTCTAGGCGTGTGAAAATAATATATTTAATACCCTCGAAACTTATTGCCGTACCACTAAGCAAACAATGCCGAATCCCTCTTCATAATGCAAGGTTTTTTTCTCAATATTTTTTTATATTTTTACAAATGGCCAAAAAGCCTAAAAGCAAGTAAAATCAGATTATCTGTCTCTCTGTGTACAATAAAAACAAGGATTACTTCTTAACATAATCTACCAAATGTCAGCTTCAAAATAAGCTCTCGTTCAATGTTCTGCAGTAAATGGTTCCAGAGTTCTGAGCGCTGAAAGAGGCTTGTTTTTATAAAATACGCTAAATTTGTCGCTCAGTAATACGAAAACCGTTTGACTTTCGATTGTATATTTTTGAAAATGCACTCCCCACAGCACCTTGTATAAGTAGGGAAAAAATTAGAGTATAAAAAATGCGAGGTTTTTTACTGATCGATTTCATATGGAATAGCCCATATATAGACCTATATGACATTTTCTTTCATACAGATCTTTCCCATACAAAACAATGAAGAGAGTTTACATTGTGTAAGACACATTTTCATTTTTTACTAATTCCAAGTTGTACTGTGATGTTAAGTTCTGAATCTTTTTCTCTACTTCCCTGATATCTGTATTCAAAATTGAAAGAAATTTCACGCAGAGAAACTCTTTACTGATGTTTCTGACTCTGAAATCCCTATTTAAATGATCCCAGAGACATCTCACTTCCATATCTCCAATTAAACTTAAAGTTGTGCTGACTAGAGACCGGATTCTTATGTAAATGTGTTTTGTACCAACATAGACTCCCCTGAGTTTATTCAAAATTGTGAATATCCTTCCTGGTATTTAAACCAAATTTTATTTCGCATAAAAACCCATATTTTCTCATTTATTTTATATTTGAATAAATATTTAAAAAGATTTAATCATAAACACATAATTCTCACTTTCTTCTCTAGTACCGTATATATTTTTTCTGTCACCACGCCACAAAGTTGTTAATTTGTATACAATTTTCTTTAAAATATCATCATGTAAATTTGAAATAAAAGATGAAGTCCCCATCATGTTTCTTTCAGTGAAAATTGTTAATTAACAATTATTCTACTAAACCATTTACTAGTAACAGAGTGTGAGTGTAGGCTATGTACTGGGTGTTCATTTCAAAGTGTGTCATGACGTCACTGTTGTGAGTCAGCGATTTGAAGCGAGTTTCAGCTTTTATGTCAGAGAAGTTAATCAAGGCGTTCAATCTGAACTTGAGAACGTGTACGGTATAACGTGAACGTCGTAGCAACAGATGGCGGTCTGTACTGTCTGTGTACTACCATAACCTCTTTCGAACTGTTTTGCGCAGGCAAGTCGAACACAGGGTATTTGTTATCATTGGTTGCGTACGGCAACATTTCACAATACAAATCAAATGCTCCGTGTCCATGTTGGCCGTCGAAGTTAATGTCAACAAATACGTAAGTTATCGTCTTAACCCTCTCCCCATATCCCGACAGTAAGAAAAAACCCACCTCAGTACATGTTTCCAAACAGTTCACATTCCTGCCACTTCCGGCGTTACCATACATATCGGTAAGTACTCTTAGAATGAACGCCGTACTTGGTAGGCAACTTCTCTGACACATAGGTAATATACCTCTGCGAAAGTGTAGGAAGATTGAATTCTCTAGGCTCATCGACTAGCCACATGACGGCATATAGCGAGCCATGACACACTTTGAACTGAACACCCAGTGGAGGTGTTTCTGCCAGCTGTAAGTTGTGATACTGCTGTCAATAAAATGTTCAGTAGCTTACGAAGCTTGGAACATTCAGCGGAGGTGAAATGCATAATGTGAAATCGAGTACAAGTTCGCGGCTTATCGATGTGTTAATGACTTTAGTTAATATTTACCACCGATAGGAAGGTGTTATTTTGCAAACCGCATGGTAAAACGGTAAAAGTCAATCTGCGTTCTCAGATAAATCGACATATATTACAGTATGGCTGAAAACTAGCACACTGATACTGCTTCACACGTGTGTTCATGACAAGTTCTAATTAGTAAATCTTTAAACTAACGGTAATCAAAATGTTCCTAATAGTACTTAGATTTGTGCAAATTATTTGTTGCAACCGATATCCTACTTAATTAAATAATTTAATTATTAAATAACACGGAAGTTAATAGGTTCCTTAGTAAATATATTGACATTGAGGCACCTGACGAATCAACATTAAGAAATAACTATCCCAAAATGCTATAAAGGAACTCTATAAAAAAATTGGATCATGTTGTGAAAATGAAAAAAAAAATGGTTCAGTACCTATTGACAAAACCACCAATTCTAGTGATAGGAAAATAGGAAACTTTCTCGGTATCTTAGAAATTAATGAAAATGCTTGCAAACATTCAAATTTGCTAATGTGTGAAGGACTGTCTGAAGCAAATCATATCACAATTGCTAGGCTCAGTGGCGGTTTCTCGGGGGAGGGAAAGGAGGAACGTCCTCCTCACATTTTCTTCTTTTGAAAGTAAATACCAAATAAAATATGTGCCTTGAAATTCGAGGAAGATTCGATAATTTTTAAGTTCACAGCTATAAGAAAAACTAGGTTGATCGAGTTTTAAACGACACGCGCTAATGTGCTGTAGAAAACTGTGAGAAAGATGCGAGATTATTTGTGTAGAGGAAAGGCACTCCATTCTTCCTCTACTGCAGTTAACACACATAGACAACAGCGCACTAGCGGCCAGGGAAAGAAGCAGAGTTTTAAAGCAAGTAAATGAACGGAGAGGGAGGAGATCCTCCTCTGAATCAGTCATGGACGGGAAATAGAAACCGACTGGTCGTGCAGCAAGCTCGCTAACGCTGCCACCTAACGATGTTGCATTCAACCGGACTATATCACATCTAGGAGGAGACATAACAAAAACAGTTTTAACACAACGCTATGAAAGACACCATGTAAACTTTTTTTTAAATTATAAATCAAAAATATTATTCATTGCACTTTATATAGGCCTCTATTCATGGTTTGAAACTTTCGTGGATATTTGAAAGTTAAAGTCGGGTTTATGTAAAACAAAGAGGAAGTAGTTTTATGTAGTTGGCCCCTGAAATTCACTTCTATTCATTGTTTACTAGACAGGGCAACAGCCAAGTTGTCAGTTTTGTACAAATATATTTGAAACTGAAAGTAGGTACTCCAAACTACATAATTTTTAACATAAAAAAATTAATCGGCCACCGGCAGCTTTGAACAATAATGATAGTATGACTTTACAAGAACTGACATTCTTCAAAAGCATGTGATACTGAACTTGTAAAATGTACATGTGGCAACACAGACCACGTGGGTGGGTGCAGTGTTCTCGCTTTCCTCAGATTATTTCCCATTCCCATTTCCATTTCCGTAAAACGGTTCCGGTTACGAGTTAGTAGCTAGTCTCTTCCAACACGTGTGATGCTGTAGTATGCTCGAAAAATGCTACGAAGTTGTGAATTTCCTTGTAATTGTTAATTTGTGCAATTATTCAACAATGAATGGAAGTGAAAACATAATATATTTTGGACAATTTAGGAAACTCAGTTTACAAGAACAGATTATTGCTATACAGAAGGGAAGGCCAACCCAACACTACTTGGTCTTACATGTATGCATGTAGGCTAATTTGTAGCATGTTTCAGTCAAGAAGGTGTCATTTAGTGCTGTTAACTTCTTTCCTCCTCTTAAGAAATATGCAGGAGCCGCCACTGGCTAGGCTCTTCAATGAAGCTATGCAACTACTATGGCTAAAGGATCTGAAATATGACAACTCGACCCTCCCAAGTACTAACATTGTAACTCACGTTTTTACATTTTTCAGGAGATGAAAATGAAGTTTTAAAATGATCGTGTACATTAGTGTATACAAAAATGTAGAGTAACAATAAGATTTTATATACAATTGGGAAGGTTTAGAGCTATACAATGATAGTACTGGGAGGAAAAGAAACAATTTAAGACCATATTAACTAGGACAACTCAAAACCATAAAAAAATTGAGTTACAATGTTAGTACTTGGGAGGGTCGAACTTATTGTTGATCGTTAGAGACGGTGCTGGATAGACCTTTCAAAACAATGATACATCTGGCATGTGGGGTTCGTGCTCTGCATAGGTTATGACAGAAATAATCCGAATCCTGTGAACAAGCGTGGATAGGTTAGTGTCAAATGGGAAAAAGTGTTCGTTAAAGCGCCTTCAACAATATTGGTCTCTCTAAATATGAAAATCCCGAAGTTCCTCTTCCTCCTCTGCCGTAGTAACATGCTGGGTTTGGTCAGCGCGTCTGGCCGCGAAACCAGGTGGCCCGGGTTCGAATCCCGGTCGGGACAAGTTACCTGGTTGAGGTTTTTTCCGGGGTTTTCCCTCAACCCAATACGAGCAAATGCTGGGTAACTTTCGGTGCTGGACACCGGACTCATTTCACCGGCATTATATCACCTTCATATCATTCAGACGCTAAATAACCTAGATGTTGATACAGCGTCGTAAAATAACACAATAAAATAAAAAAAACGTGCTGGGTTAGGACTACGTGGCTAAATACCGTAATATATTGAGGTTCTTATCCTCCGATTGAGATTCTGGCTGATATATCAGTAGTGGTAAAAAACCGGACCAACGGAATAATCGAAGTCCCCGAAATGAGCCACTGCGCATGCCACGCCCGCATTCACAAGATAGCGAGTAATCTATTGAAATTGTTGTAGTTTCGATTGCTGACGTAGCCCATTTCGAAAGCCGTTAGAAAGTAAGCTGGTAAAATTCATATTCTGGGAATAACAAGTTAATTAAGTAGTAAAATATCGCTACAATCGAAAAGTATTGGGAATAAATTTGAATAAGAAACAAAAAAAAGTTTCCTTCCCAAGCAGGATTCGAACCACGAAAGTCTTAGTTACCAGTCTATCGTACTGTCACTGTGAACAAGGCTCTGAAATCAGTTAAAAGGGTCGATCCGTTTTTTTTTTGCCACTACTGTACATCTAATATCAGGCAGTACATCTCATTTGACTTGTTTCAGAGGAAGAACAATTTAAGGACTTAGGGCAACATAGTGATAAGCCACACTCAAATTTTACAGGAAAACAACTCTTAAGGACTTAAGAGTTGTTTTAAGAGTTGTTTTCCTGTTAAATTTGATTGTGGCTTATCACTATGTTGCCCCAATCTCTCCAATTATTTGTATGCATCTAAAGTCTGACTAGTGTAATATGTAACTAGTCGGCGATGTATGCAATGGAGGGGGAAAGGAACTGGCTTAGTTGCCTCATAAGTGGTGCCTTATTAGTATCACTTGTAAGGTTCGGACCTATTTTCGGACAGTTGACTAAACAACAACTGTGCTGAGCATTTTGAAATGTTTGCGATTGTTGTAAATAATTTGGACAGAAACGATGCATCTTCGACTGAATTGCTTTAAGATTTGCTGAAAGAAGATTGTTTAAAAAGTAATTTGGAATTCATATCCGCAAATCTAAGCTTTTTGTATGACACAATAGGCCTAAAGAACTAGGAACCTGCTTTGCGAAACGGCCAGGGAGGTACAGGCCGTTGAAGGGAAAGTGAACTCATTACCACGTTCAAAAGTACATGTTAAAAAACAAAATTCAAATTATTTAAAAACACAGTGGTTATAAAACAATGTAAAACTGCTCAAGTTGTGGAGGTACAAATACTGGGTGTTCATTTCAAAGTGTGTCATGGCGTCACTGTTGTGAGTCAGCGATTTGAAGCGAGTTTCAGCTTTTATGTCAGAGAAGTTAATCAAGGCGTTCAATCTGAACTTGAGAACGTGTACGGTATAACTTGAATGTCGTAGCAACAGATGGCGGTCTGTAAAGTCTGTGTGCTACCATAACCTCTTTCGAACTGTGTTTTGCGCGGGCAAGTCGTACGCAGGGTATTTGTTATCATCGATTGCGTACGGCAACATTCCACAACACAAATCAAAATGCTCTGTGTCCATGTTGACCGTCCAAGTTAATGTCAACAAATACGTAAGTAATCGTCTTAACCCTCTCCCCATATCCGGACAGTAAGATAAAAAAAACTCTCTTCAGTACGTGTTTCCAAACATTTCACATTCTTGCCACTACTGGCGTTACCGTACGTATCGGTAAGTAATCTTCAGAATGAACGCCGTACTTGCTAGGCAACTTCTCTCGCATTTAGGTAATACGCCTTTGCGGAAGTGTAGGAAGATTGAATTCTCTAGGCTCATCGGATAGCCACATGACGACATACAACGAGCCATGACACATTTTGAACTGAACACCCAGTAGATGTTGTGAGTGTATGTATGTTTGTAATCTTCCGCTCTTCATACATATAGGCCTATGCAAGGCGTTCTATGACGTGGAACGAATATTTTCACAGTACAAGGCATTGCTCAGATACAGTCGACATGAATTTACTTTCGAGAATTTGGAGATAACATTTGTTATATACTGTAACCCTAATGAAATTACCAGCAACTAATTTTTGGTTACTACTGATGAGTATTACAAGTTTAATTTTCATTTTTATAAAATAAGAGGTACTTGAGTCAAAGTTTGACTGAACACTGGAAAGGGTACACAGTGGATATAAAACAATATAAAACTTCCACATGAAATATAAATAATATACATTTATAGCACAATATGTAATACCATGATATGTAATAGATAGCTTCGATATCCTCGTGGTAATCACCTGTCTTTTTTCTTTAATGAAATGCCCATAATGCACCTTCCACGAACCCATTAACAGAACCCTCATGACAAACGATGATTCGACCTCCTTTTCCGATTGGTATACGCAGAGTTTAGGATGTAGTGTCGTCGGTCCATATTTTAGAAACTCCGTGATTTGCATTTACCCACGTTTCATCAGTAAAAATCACGTTTTCGAAGTCCACTGCCATCATTTGTCCCAGGAATCTGCAATGTCATAAAACAATGTCTTATCGCTCCATTAACACATTCCGGTCATTGTACTTCTTGTACTTAAATTTAATTCCCCTATGAAGAGTTGTTAACGAAGTTTTCCCACCCTTAAAGACACCTGCTTTGTTAAGGGTTTTCATAAGGTTATTCCTTGTTGGAATTTCCCCTCGAGCATAATATTGATAGATAATGATTGCGTATGGCCTCGTGGTCAAAGCTGTCTATGTTTGTGATTGGCGATAGGTTTTCACGTTTTCTGTTCTTTCCTGGGGTTCTCAGTTTATTTTCTTCTTTGCCGGGCTGTCCGTACTACTCTGTCGTTATTTGAGAAACCGTGCACTTGTTCACACCACACGCATCAGCTGTTCTTTGCACCACTTGCGTTAAAGGCAATAGGCTAAACTACCCTGATTTTCACGTTCATTTTCGAAATAAACTCTAACGCTAAGAATCATTTCACTGCTATGCGAATTGATAGTCTTCCGACTCCTCCGCGGCATTATGATGCTCAAAATTCAGCAATAATACCGATTAGGGATATCTTATGCGAAGTTTTACCTCTAGATGGCAGGAGCTTTCCATGCGGCGCAACATGTTGTAGGGCTAAGTTATGTTCGTTGCTTACGGTTATGTTATATGCTATAATTGATTACGTTTTCCCGCTTATTGGTTTTCTGTGCGTGTCAAAATTATATTTACAATTATTTTGTATAACCTAGTGTAATTTAATATAATTCAATATTTTCTTACCTCATAATTTAATTTAATTTACAATAAATAATAACGTAAACCTGTATAATATTGAGCGATTCCCCGAGATAGGTGGGGAAATCTGCAGTATGCAGAATATAGATACGAGTAAATTGGATGTTCATGAACCTAAACGAGAACTTTGAGAACGAGGTGCACGAATAAAAAAAATAGGAACGATGTCGAAGGTGAATATTGCCCTCTTTAATCATTAATATTTAAGAACCGTACGCTAAAAACAGGATATGCAGCCACCAATGTAGTTTTCTTTTTATAGGGAAGGGACTATCGAGATTGAATTCCTTGTATTTTTTTCTGTAGTTGCAGAAAGATCAAATGCAATTTTTAATAGTAAGATATAATATGATCGCAGTAGTATCACGATTAGTCGTGCGATTTGTAGGTTAAGGACATGCAGTTTTCAATATTATGTAGTTGACTCTTCCTACAAAATATTATGCTATGTGCTATATGTCAAAAGTTGCTATTTATGTTGATTCATTTTAATAATCTTTTTTGCAGGCATCTCTGCACTGGGGTCGCAAAGATGAGCCAGTGTATGTTACAGATGAGAGTGGAGTTGTTGGCCTTAATTTTCATCAGTCTAAAGAAGTACTTATCACTGACTCGTCAAACGGACTCAACCATTATGATGTAAGCAAATACTGAATGCTTGTCTATTTATTTATGTATGTTGTTGGTAGGTAGCAAAGTAAAAAATTTTGTTTTCATTGTATAAGGATTGATAAAAGGCGTTATTATTGTTGTAACTAATATTACTCATTGATTTACCTCACTCTATTTTAATTACCTCGTTATTTGTTTTACAGCTAATTGAAAAATAATCTTAGATATTCACTATTTAAATGCTGTCTTGTGATCATGCTTAGTATAATTATTACAATTTTATAAGTAATATCGAGAGCTACAATTTTGATTATAGTCAGTTATTACAATAAGATAAGTGTTCAAATTTATAATGCTCGCATTGTCCATGTAAGTGGTTTGGGGTTCGATTCCCACTGCACGCATTGGAAGAAATTTATCTTCCCTCTGCGATATTAGCGAACGAACGAACGACGAACGAATGCATTCGCTGATTGAAATCGGAACGTGTGTACGTCGTAGCAAAGGCAAACCAATCGTTTGGTTTGCCTTCGGAAGTGATCCGTCGCTTGTCGGTACATTAAAGGAAGTTGGTATTCGTTGTGGACGAGATTTGCCACTAACTTGTAGTTCGTAGCAGAACGCAGCGCTTAGTTCAATTTCACCAACAGTATGTCGAAACTGGAGTGGACGGAAGACGCTGTTATAAATCTTATTAATGCATATAGGGAGCAGGAAACTTTATGGAATCCCAAGCATCCTACTTACCACAATAAAGTAAGAAAACATGATGTTTGGGAAGCTATTGGAAAGATGTTCAGCTGTAAAGTAGGCGAGTCAAACACGTGCAAAATTTTAAAATTTTTTTGTTTATTTATTTTCAGTGGATACATATTTTTGTTTATTGTAGGGAGCAGAAGTCAAAAATAAAACTGAGTCCCTACTGACATCATTCCGGAGGGAAAGACAGAAGTCCAAAAAAAGATCTGGAATGGGGAGTGATGAAGTGTACGAGTCAACTTGGTTCGCGTATAAACATATGTCGTTCCTTTTGGACAAATTGTTGCCCAGAAAAAAAACAAAGCTCCAACCTTGTGCACACAAAATAAATTATTGGCACTGAAAAGTGCCTTTTCGTAAGCATGATGCGCATTCGACAAACACAGACAAATCTCTCTTTTTAGTATTTTAAGATAATAATTATTGTCAGTGAGGTATCCGTATATTGAAACTTTTCCCTGTCTTGCAATCGTACCTTAATAAAATCTTCCAGTTCCTCAATTATAGCTGTACATACTTCTGGAACAATCCTGGTAATCAGCTGTTTCGACACTTTGGATAAATAGGTACATTAAACTTGTATACGAATCCCCTGGAGCAAGATATCGAAGTGTTAATGCTAGCCTTTCCTGAATAGGTAGGCTATTGCTTCTCGTCAGCCTGTGTCTTTCTTGGAAATTTTGGGCCCTATTTTGCACAGTAATATTTCGAAGTCTGTTTCTGAAATGCGACAGAAGTTGTGAAATTGTACCGATTCCATTCGACGTAAATCATGAAGCAAGTCAGTGCCTCTATATTGATTGTGACTTTCGTACAGTGGCGTCTGCTACCATCGCCTTTTGTTTTTTAACTTTCTTTTTATTAAACTGCCTATAATAACAACGGCTGCACTTGCTATAATTATATTTTCGTCTGCCATTATTGCGGATAATTAGCGAACGTGAATGTTTTCTGACCATATGCTGATGATTTGTACGTTGCTCCAAACACCGAACGAACAACGAAATTTCGCTTCAGCATTCGTTCGTTGTTCGTTCGCTAAGTGTGTATGCACCTTTTAGATGGTTGTCCATTGTCTTGTGATTGTCCTTAACGTCTCTGCGGTGGCCGTGCATTGTGCCAATCCAGAGAGGCCCACAATATGTAGATATCTAGTGTTGATTCAGAGAATACCTTCCCTCCCCTACATCGCAATTGTCTGTCAGTCAGTACTACAGAGGACATAAAAGAAATAAAGAAAGATACACACGAAACAACTGTTTCTCCAATAGAGATACGACACAGTGTTTCTCATTACAATGAAATTAAGATGAGAATGATCTTTCGACTCCCTTACTTCTTAAGATGTTTCAATTGTTACCTCCTTAAGAAAGAGAGGAATTAATTCAATTGCTGATCAGAAGAAGGAAGAATGTCCAAATACCCTTTGATTTTAGAAGATTTGAAAAAAACTCTCTGCCTGAAAACTACTGCTCTGATGATTTTGCAGTGTCTTACAAATATTTAGAACATGTCATTATAGGTATGATGGTAGTCAGACTGCATTTTCATAATATGTGTGAAATTATTGCACTAAAAAAAATCTGTAATTTTTTTTCTTCCAATTATATAATTTTTTATTACACTGTTCATAAACTTTGCAATGAAAACATTTCGTCGGTTTACAAGAAAAACACATTAAATCAAAAATATTACTTCTGAAGAAAAGGCGCATGTATTGTACATAATGAATGTATACAGGGTGATTCAGACCACCTGTAACAGTAATTTATTTCGGAAACTATTGCATTAAAATTTTCGAGACAAAAATATTTATTACTAAACCACATGTGAACTTTCACTTGAGCTTCATTTCCTCACTCAGCCCTAACAGGAAGTAGGTTCAGTGGCGTATTATTTTAAAATTTCAAATGGGAGTCGGGGTCAAATATGGTACCACTTGATAGAGCTCTTCAAAACAAATAATTTTCATAGGAAACGTTTTTATTAATTCCTACTCTTTCAATGAGAAGATGTACGGAAAGGCAATGGGTGATTCGGACCATCCGTAAGGCATTTCTTTCGGAAACTAGTGCATTAAAATTTTCGAGACAAAAATATTTATTACTAAACCACATGTGAACTTTCACTTGAGCTTCATTTCCTCATTCAGCCCTAACAGGAAGTAGGGTCAGTGGCGTATTATTTTAAAATTTCAAATGGGAGTCGGGGTCAAATATGGTACCACTTGATAGAGCTCTTCAAAACAAATAATTTTCATAGGAAACGTTTTTATTAATTCCTACTCTTTCAATGAGAAGATGTACGGAAAGGCAATGGGTGATTCGGACCAACCGTAAGGCATTTCTTTCGGAAACTAGTGCATTAAAATTTTCGAGACAAAAATATTTATAACTATGACATATGTGAACTTTCACCTGAGCTTGATTTTATCAATCAGCCCTAATAGGAAGAAGGGTCAGTGGCGTATCACTTTAAAATTTCAAGTGGAAGTCGGGTAAAAATACGGTACCATTTGATAGAGCTCTTCAAAACAAACTTTCATAGGAAACGTTTTTATTAATTTCTACACTTTCAATGAGAAAACGTACGAAAAGATCAATATTGATGGCATTCGAAACTAATATAAGCTTAATAAAATCACAAATTAAAATGTTAACACAATCAAGTCTCGTTTTTTATGTAATCTAAACAACTTAATACTTCATCAATGATTATATGTGTTAAAAGACTGTATTCAAGAATGAACAATAGGATCAATCAATCTTCTTAATGTATCCAGCTGTTTGCTGACAACATAAAGTCCACTACAGTCCACTGTGGTCTATTCAGGTTTTGTTTTTCATGAGAAATGAGGGGTACGGTATTTTGATTGGTGTCCATTATACAGAGTGGGCGAAAATTCACGCACCATAGGGATTATTCTACTATATGTTCAATATGAGAACTGTTCACGTCAAAATATGTCTGTAAACGGTCAGCCATATTCCATAGAACATTGGTCACCAAGTTTGGTGTCACAGCATGGCACTCTGCTACAATTCGCTTTCGCAGATGGTCTTCATCCCTGATCTTTACCGCGTAGACTTTTGCCTTCAGGTAGCCTCATACAGAAAAATCCATTGGATTTAAATCCTGGGATCGAGGAGCCCATTCCACTTGTCCTCTAAGGCCAATCCACTGTGGGAAGTTGTTGTCCAGCCAAGTCCGTACTTGAATGGCATAATGTGGTGGTGCACCATCCTGCATGAACCAATCAGGTTGTGAACCAATGATATCAAAATCGGGCAATAACAAATCTCCCAACATTGTCAAGGAAGTATCACTGTCGACATTTCCATGAAAAAAGTATGGACCAATGATACGGTTCCACAGAACACACCAACCATTACACGAGCAGCTCCTTGTTATTTGTTGCTGATAAACCAATGTGTCAGACCAGTAACGTAAATTTTGTCTGTTAACCTTACCATTCACATAAAAATTTGCTTCATCTGAAAACAACATAACAGAGGAGAATAAGTTCTACACGCTCTTCAGTCATCAACATTGTTTATCTGAAACATGTAAACGAAGAATAAGTCAAATCACTATGGTGCGTGTCTTTTGGCCCACCCTGTAGATGCCTGTTGCTAGTAGCCAGAGTTGGGGTGTAGTCAATATATACTGCAGGGCTGAGTCTTCTGCAACTGGTACTGATGATTTTAATTTACTTCTTTTGTGGCTTATGGATGGACAGTATAGAAGAATGTGTTCCAGAGCTTCATCATAATTAATACATCACAGACAAGTAGGATTATCGGAAATGTGAAATCGGTGTAGGTACAATTGTGTGACAATGTGACCTGTTCTGGCTCTTGTTAAAAATGTCTGAACATGTCTGGGCAAGTTTTTGTACATTTTCAGGTCATTTGGTTTCTTATGTATGGACTGTAAAATTTTTCCTTTGTCAGAAGAGAGCCAATTGTTGAGTTACAGGTTTATAAAATGAGACTTTACTGAAGCAAAGGCATTGGATAGAGATATCACTTTAAGAGGTCTTGGTTGCAAATATGTTGCCTGTTTTGCAATATTATCGACTTTCTCATTTCCAGGTATACCACAATGACTAGGTAGGCCTATCCATTGAAATGTTATTTTCTTTTGGAGTTTTTTTTTTAGTTTACTTTGTTGTTTCTGAATTGGAATTTTCTATATGCGTATAGGTTTAGTACATACCGTATTTGATTATATTAAATATAGCCCCCTTGGAGTCGGTAAGTATGCAAATAGATTTTTCAGAACTTTGAATAACACACTGAAGAGCAGCATCAATAGCTAGCAATCCAGTGTCGAGACTGGAGTAGGATGAACATGATATGAAGTAATTTTCTTGATATTTTGGAATATAATACCCTGCTCCTGATGTCCCATCATTAGGGTTTAGAGATCCATCTGTATAAATTTGAAGGTGATTCTTATATGTGCTGCAGAGTAGTTCCATGGCATCTAACTTAAGAATGTATGGAGGATAATTTTTGGAATGATTTCCTGGAATTTGTATGCTATGTTCTGGAATCACCCATTTCCATGGAGAAATTTCTTTCACAACTGGAGTTTTAGTGAGTGTGTCTATGATATAGATTGGTATTTCTGCTTTGTTTACTTTATAGAAATTACACAGAATATTCACTGGCAGTTTGAAGAACATCTGAGATCTGGATGAGGCCAAATCCATGTTCACTGTATTTTTAAGATTACTATTCCAATGGATAAAATGAATGTCACATTATTTCAATGCAGTAGAGAAGCAAATTCTCACTTCCAGTGTTCTAGACGGATTATGTTTGTTGTCAAGTGTATTGAATGGTTTGAGTGTAGTTTAAAGCTTTTAAAATAAGTTACTTTTTCTTGGTAGACGTCTCATAAACTTGATTGACTTTAGCCTATATTTTGCAAGTTCTGTACCTATAATGTCTGTGTTTATTGATCAGATGAATGGCAAAGGAGCAAAGACAGGGAAAGGAGAGACAAAGATAGAGTGTGATGACTGTGCTGATTGTTGTCAGCTGACAACGGCAGGGAAGATGAGAGCTCTACTACAGAAAAATTTTCTGCGTATGTGGAGAAATGTTGGGTAAGTTTCATTCAGTTTTCGACACATTTGAATTGCCAAACTAACACATCATGTGTCAGGTGTTTTGTAAGACTATAGGTGCCATACCGAAATATAGTTTTGTGCGAGATCGTGCGTATTTGCTTGGTTTCCACACAAAACCAATCCACGGAAAGTGTGAAATTCCACATTCAGTATTCCCAACCTAACACAGACAACAATTTCCCTCTTCTTACCGCTTAAGTGACATATTGATTTTACTGCTTTAGGCTTTTAACATATTATTTTTAGAGATGTTTAACATGGTAATAATTATAAATTGGAAACTTACCACTGCAATTTCACCTAAATTGCACTGTTAATTATTGTTCTTAAATATTTGCAAAAATTAAGTAAACTCTAGAACTCCACTAAAGTTACTGCATTCGTGATGCAAGTAACATTAAGGAAGCCGTGAAAAAATCAACAAGATTCCAGATGCCGATGTTATTACTGCAATATGTTATATAAATAATATTGTTAAAATATTGAAATGAAAAATAAATCATTACATAATCTTACCGTTTGTTTTAAGTTCGCATTTATAGACTGGGGGGGGGGGGGGGAGACACGTATATCACGGCCTGCTGGAATATAGTAAACACAGAAAAATTTAAAGCAACAATGTTGAAGATAGATATTTTTGTTTTGCAAATTTGCCGTCATTGAACAGAAACCAAGATGGAGATTTCATTGCAACTAATTAGAAATTCCCCTTTCAGGTATGTAATAAACGATCTTCGCACAAAATAATGTACGATACACGAGCGGTATGTTTTCTTTCAATTCTCGGAAATTAAAAAAGCTCAACTACGTTTCGCTTTTTCAAACTTTTCCTCGAACATGAAAACTTCAACATACCGCTCTTGTAACGCATATTACTATTATCAGATGGTAGTCCATTTGTTTGCTCTATTGTATCCTGTGGAAGTTTCCTAAAATATATTTGTATTGACATATTAATGGAATATACAATTATATAGAATCAAACCCAAGTTACCGACATACTTATCGAACCATGCTTTTTGATGGGTGGTGCATTGGGGTGAAAGAAAAGTTTAGTACAAACACTTGGTTGGGCTAAAAGAGTGTGATATCAACACAGAACATCTAAGAAAGTCGAGGGTATGATGAGGCCACTGCCATGAGTGACTTAATTATTCACTTCGTGCTCACCATGGCATGTTCTCACGCTACCGATAGGAGCATTACAAGTGCTTTCAGTCAGAATATAGGACTATAGGCTGCCAACACTCAAAGACGCTAAATGATAAATATCACTAAGGCATCACTAAAATCGCCTGCAGAAGTGAAAGCACAGAAACTTAGATTGAGAATGAAAAATTGTTTACATTTTATTGGAAATGCACAATAAAAATCTGTTCGGGGGGGGGGGGGGGAGGTTCAAGACCTTCATAGGTGTGCCACTGGGTAAGTGAAATGTTCTGACATAGAAACTGTATTTAAATAGAAATTGTTTTAGTAATAATATATGTCAACTTTTGCTTAAAATTATTATATTATGAACTCAGTATGGATTTCAAGTAGGTTCTCTTTAGAAAGTTGATTTTCGCGATTTTCATCAACACATAGGCTACTAATATCCATAATACACTGCGTATTTCGAAATTGTCATCGAAATGAAAGTCATGCTTAGAATAACTTCGAGGGAAAAATTGTTCCAGGGCCGGGTATCGAACCTGGGGCCTTTGGTTAAACGTAGCAACGCTCTCCCAACTGAGCTACCTGGGAACTCTACCAGACACCGATCCAATTTTTCCCTCTATATCCACAGACCTCAAAGTGGGCTGACAACTGTCAAGCAACCAACATTGAGTGCACACTAACTCTGTGTGACTTAAATTGTGATTCCGGGTTCGATACCCGGCCCCGGAACAATTTTTCCCTCGAAATTATTCAAATCAACTTTACAGCTTGAAAGCTTGATTTGCAAAGTCATGCTTAGTATTTCATCTACCTGCCTATCTGTCTATCTGTCTTCTTGCATAGCAACATCTCCTGAATTATTTGACGAATTGTATTTATATGTTATACCTATGATTTCAAAATAGTTAACGCAAAATATATTTTTATATAAACATAATAAATTAATCTTTGCTTTAAAATTAACACAAAATGGAAAATATTCACAAAAATGATTCTGACTATTTGGCAAAAAAATCTAGAGAAGAATAAAGAAGTGTATATAGTATTTGTGGACATAGAAAAGGCGTTTGACAGAGTGAATTGGAACAAACTGATGGGGATTCTAAAGAAAATAGATGTGAATTGGAAAGAGAGAAGACTGTTCAGTAATCTTTATAAATATGAACAACAAATCAAAAGTCTGGATAGGAGAAGAAATGTCAGAAGGAATTGAAATTGAGAGAGGAGTACGTCAAAGATGCCTTTTATCACCTAATCTGTTCAACATCTACTTAGAGGGATCAGTGAAGCACTGTTTTCAAAACAAGGGAGGAGTGATAGTAAGAGGAGGAAGAATGAAGTGTATCCTATAAGATTTGCTGATGGTATGACGTTATTAGCAGAAGAGGAGATGATACTAACGGATATGCTACTGTGAGCAGTACTGGATGAAGATAAATGCAAATAAGATAAAAACCATGGTCATAGGAAGAAAAAATAAAAATGGTAAACTTGCGAATTCTAAATGTGGCAATAGAGCAAGTGGACAGCTTCAAATACTTGGGATGTACTATAAGCAGTAACATGAGCTGCAGCCAGGAAGTCAAAAGGAGGATAGCAATGGCAAAGGAAGCTTATAACAGAAAAGGAGCATCTTCTGCGGACCTCTGGAGAAAGAACTAAGGAATAGACTAGTGAAGTGCTTTGTGTGGAGTGTGGAATTGTATGGGGCAGAAACATGCACATTACGACGAAATGAAAAGAAGCGTCTAGAAGCATTTGAAATGTGGATGTGGAGAAGATTGGAACGTGTGAAGTGAACAGACAGAATAAGAAATGAAGTTGTGTTGGAATAAGTGGGTGAAGAAAAAATGATGCTGAAACTGATCAGAGAGAGAAAAAGGAATTGGTTGAGTCATTGGCTGAGAAGAAACTATCTAGTGAAGAATGCACTGGATGGAATGGTGAACTGGAGAAGAGTTTGGGGCAGAAGAAGATATCAGATGATTAGATGACATTAAGATATGTGGATCATATGCGGAGACTAATAGGAAGGCAGAAAATAGGAAAGATTTGAGAAAGCTGGATTTGCAGTGAAAGATTTGCGCATGGGCAGAACACTTATGTATGTGTGCATGTATGTATGTATGTATGTATGTATGTATGTATGTATGTATGTATGTATGTATTATGTTTGTTTCTGTCTATTGAAACATTAAGTAAGTGGCGTTGCAGAAATTTAATGACAAATTTCCGGTATCAATTGTTCTCCTTAGCCAAAAAAACACGTCGAAATTAATTTGCACTATGAAGGCATTAACTTAGAAAGAGTAAACCAAGAAAAATACCTTGAAGTTGTGTTTGATGATAAACTAACTTAGAAAAAACACATGGAATATGTCTGCGATAAAACAACCCTAAGATTTAAATTACTAAAAAGGCTAGCAGATACTACAATATATCTATCAAACCAGTACTAAAGTATTGTGGTGAAGTAATTACTCATAACGTTGTCCACATCCAATAAAGAGAAACTATGTTTAATAATTGGTGCAATGAAAACAACTCCAATAGAATATGTATTACAAGCTACAATTGTAGAGATACTGTAAATATCTTGAAAACTCTAACTGGATTTATACAAGAAGTTAATAAGTTAATTGATTACACAACTTTTAACACTATATTACTTCGGAATATATAGGCCTACTGTATTTCTTTCGCATGTTAAATATTAGGTACAGTACCTTTTTGACTAGTTTCAGCCTGTTGTGGGCTATCCTCAGAATTGCTGTACTGGTACCTAATATTTAACACGCGAAAGTAATACACAACATATTCCGAAATTAAAAAAAAATTGGGAATACCAACGCAGAAGGAAGTCTGATTACTTGCAACAATTCTACGGGGAATACAAAGATCAATTACTGTCTGAACCTCGACGAAAATTACAGCAAGATAAATGACTCTCTACAGTCGCAAAATCCATCACACTATAAACTTTAAATCTAAAATGCCCAACACAAAACAGGACACATATATACACAGATGGTTCCCTTTCAGACAATGATGAAGGTCTGGAACAGGAGGTACTGGTATATGTCAGTTCTTCTTCTACAAAAGTGGTGGAAGATACATCACAAACTTTGATGAAGAGGTAGATGCTATTTACACAGCTGTACAAAACATATTCTGTTGGCTACAATTAGTTAATATAAGAAATGTAAAAACATTGTTATACTCTCTGATTCTCAAGCAGCAAAAACTAAAAAAAACCACCAATATACAATAGTTTCCATACGAATCAATCGAACACGTCATAGAAAGAAAAGTTCAAACAAATCATGCACATAAAATAGTATGGGACAACAAGGACTCTAAATGGATAAATATAAGTCACAATCCTAACACAGTTCCAGAGTTATCACGAAAAGTAACAGTTGCTACACACCAACAAATATGCAATAAAATTTCAATGGATTCACTCCTACTGTGGTATAATTGGGAATGAGATAGCTGATACTCTAACAAAAAAAGGAACACAAATAGTAGTAACTCCAAATCACAGAATACCATTCAATTAAGCTAAACTCTACATAAATAGGAAATTCAAAGATGAGGTAAGGTAGACATCACCAAACAACAAGCGAAAGCAAGAAGTGGAATTCACTACTAATCTCCAAGGACATCCCACATCAACCACGCAGAGAAACAGTTGCAGCAGTCCGTGTTCGTACTGATTCTGATCTTTTAGCTGCTTATCTTTATCAGATCTCCATTTTTACATCACCTTTTGTGCGAAGACAGTGATAGTGTTACGGACTGGACTCACATTCAAAAGTTTAATGCATTAAAAGACTTTCATTATAAGTCAACAGGTGAACTCTACTGGGAAGTACGTAGACGAATGGCTTTGTGTCAAGTGTCCAGGCAATGAATAAATGAATGAATGAATGAATGAATGAATGAATGAATGAATGAATGAATGAATGAATGACATATTTCACCTTGTCAGCAGTCATGACTGTCTGAGTAGCCACTTGCATAAAATTGGTTTGTCTGCATCACCAAGCTGTCCACTGTGTGAAGGAGAAGAGAATATGGATTAGAAACATCTGAAATCCTGCAGAGTTTTGAGGATACACGCAGAGATTGTTTCCAAATATTGGGACGCAAGAAGGAAAATGATTTCATTGTCAAATCCTGAGCATTAGATTCATACTTACATAAAATGATAAGCCTACCTATATTAAAGTTTATTTCTCTTTAAACAAGAGGACTTTTCTATCCACTTTAGATATTTTACTTCAACTGGCAATTTTATTCTCATTTGAAAATTTATAATATTGTAAATAAATATAAGTAAAAATGTATTTAATTAAAATTTACATTACCGGTAGTTATGTTTTAAGGGCAGGTATGGGAAAAACTATTTTATAATGGTGACTAAAAAACTATCTTTAATGTAGCCATTTTGAATGTCCTATGACATGATAGTCCTACACATATTAAGGTTCATTTCTCTTTAAACAAGAGGCCTTTTGTATTTACTTTAGAGTTGTTTATTTCAACTAGCAATTTTATTCTCGTTTGAAAAATTTGTAAAAAATAAAATATTCAACGAGGATAACAAATCATATATGCCAACATATAACTATTCAGCGTCTCCTAATTGGGCCTACTAATTAATTGTTCATTAGCTGAATGTAACTTGTACTACCGTACTGCAATATACTTACACAATAGACCTATCTCTTGCGACTAGTACTGTATTAAAACTGAGGGGTATTAGTGTTTGCCATATTTCTTATGTAGCTTAGCTGAAGGAAGCCTCCATACTGGTGGAGTCAGTGGTATATTTCTAAATAAAAAAGTGTCCTGGCTCTGTGATTTCGGTAGTACTGGCAGTATTTGTCTTCGTCGTCATTGTTTCATAATCATAACTATTTCTGCAGGAATACTTATGGAATGTCAGACAAAAATTCAAAGGTTCGAATCTAGATATAGAGGTTTTTAGGTCTGCAGAGTAGACATCCCTATGAAAATGTTTAAATACGAATAAAACATGGCTTTTTGTAAATGTTAAATTTGACGATAATATGAAAATCATAAAAGTGCCTGACCTCCAAAAATAGTACACTGGCACTGCCAGGGCCCGCCAGGCCTGAAATACACTGCTGGGTACAATGTAGTTATAAGACACAAAATAAATCGCTTACTTTTATTACTGGTACCGGTACCGTAGTTGTTTTTGTTTTTTTTTTGTTTTTTTTTTTTTTTTGGTTATGATTAAGTTAGTGTTAATATTCTTTATTTACTGGGCACCAGAAAAATAAATCATTTTATTGATTTTTCCTCATTCTTATTTTATATAATTCGCAGTATACAGAAATTAATTTGCTTCTATACAAGATATAAACAGTAATGTGTATAAATAACTTATTAGAATAGCATTGTTTAGGCAGTAAAAACTATACATCTAAATAGCTGTGAATTCTTCCACTTCTTTAATTTATTTATAGTCTTGGTATTATTTTTGAAAATATTCTAATAGCTATTGTTACATTATTTCAGAGTGATGTTGTTCATCTTTGCCTTGCCAGTGATGCAAGTAATTCTCTTCTGCCTTGCTATCGGACGAGATCCTACAGGGCTTCGGATTGCAATTGTGAACCATGAACTGAATTCTACTGGAGGAATGTGTGAATATAACACAGGTTGCAGTTTTAAGATGCTGAGTTGTCGATACTTACAAAATCTAAAAAACACCACAATAGTTAAGGTAACTATAAATGTTTATAAATACACTAATTTTTAATGTACCTAACATATTATAATATAGCCTATTTATTATGTTGTTAAAATAGGTACCGATAAGTACTGGTAATATAAACATTATGGTACCAGTACAGAGGCCTACTTAATGTTCAGTATTTCAGTGTATTAGAACTGATGTAATCATACTTTCAAACTCTAGACTTTTGCCTCTTATTTATCAATTTCTCAAATTCTAAACAATATTACCGGTACTACACATTATGTGATTCAAACTACTCAATTTCAAAATATTTGTGCGTTAATATTTCAGTTATCATTAACAAATTATGTAAATTTACTGCAATTTTATCAGTATAGACATATAATACCGGTAGACCTACAAAAATATTTTCATCTGAATCAGATGATTTAATTAAAGTAATGTTTGAACTGCCATTCTCTTAACTTCCAGTTTGCACAGAGACATTTTGAGCTATTTTAAACACGTTTTATTTACTATGTTTTGTTAAACTAGTTTCACTATTCTGTGTGCATCTCTGAAGAGATCTACCAGTATAGGCTATTATTAGTACTACATGGACCTATAATATATGATAGATCATGTGTAATAGATTAGGGCATTGGTTCCCAAACATTTTTGATCGCGGATCTCTTTCGACTCGAAAAAAGATTCACAGATCCTCAAATTAAATTTAATCAATCGCTAGATTAATATAGATATAAATTTAATATGCCTCCATATTTATAGTCTGTACCTACCTATTTAACATCGACACTATGTCTACAACTACATTAATTATCATGCATAGCCATGACTTTATAAACATGTAGCAGTATTAAACTCCGTGTATTTTTTTCAGTAATTACATGCATAATTATTATAAAAAAACAATACCTTGAAATTGCTAATGTGAAGAATGGTGGTTTTTCCTCCTCTCACAAATTTTTTCAAGTTGGTTTACATCTTACTTATGGGCAGAAAATAGAAATAAGAAATAAAATAGGTAAGCCTAACTTACATAAAATAGTTCCAATGTTACTTATTCAGAATTAGGAATACCAGTATTAAACTACTACTACCGTACATGAAATTCCTCAGGGATCAATTTTAGGTCCATGTTGTTTTAATTAATAATAATAATAATAATAATTATAATAATAATAATTATAATAATAATAATAACAATAATAATATTTAGTTGTCAGAAACTAGTATACAAACCCTAGATATGACATCGTCAGGTTAGAGAATATATGAACGCATGCATGATTTAGCTTCAATCACAAATAATTTACACCAAGTAGCCTTATTGCAGGCGACACAAGTGCAATTCATCTCAAGTGAAAAATTTGATCAATTTATAAATGCTTCTAATAAAGTGTTTGTCTTTTTTTCATTCTATTCTGTTTATTATAAAAAATAGGTTTTATTCTATGTTACCAATACTAACAATGTACCTACATGGATTATCAACTAATGTTCCTAACACGTCCCTTTCTACCAGCACTTCTTCAACTCTTTTAAGTTCTTCATTGTGGTTATATTATTAATTCAGTGATCATGTCACAAAGAAAATGGAATTAGAAGAAATAGAGTCTACAATGCAGCATGTGGTGAAGGACGTGTTACGAGACATGTTGAAAGACACTGGAGTGGTACAAGCAATTGCCAACTCTGTAAAGGACGCGGTAACTAGTGCTGTAGTGGTGGAGCTCCAGAGAAGCCTGGACTTTAATAAAGACTTAATAAATGAACTAAAAGCTGCTCTGGAGCGAAGAGACGCTCGTATTAGTGACCTAGAGTGTAAAATTGATGATATCGAACAATATCAGCGTCGCCAGTGCCTGCACATATTTGGGGTGGAAGAAAGTCAAAGTGAAGATACAGACATGGTAGCAATAGAAGTGGCGAAGGTGGGCGTGGACCTGGTTCTGTCTGATATAGACAGAAGTCATCGGATCGGGAGGAAGGAAAGCAGAAGACCCAGGTCCATAATCGTGAAGTTCACGACTTACCGGGAGAGAGAGTGAGGTCTTTCGAAGTAAAAGGCTTCTAAAAAACTCGGGAATTACCATACACAAAGACCTCACAGAGACTCGTCACAGTTTATTACAGGAGGCCATATCAAAATTTGGGATAACTAATGTGTCATCATTGTGAAGGAAAGAGAGTCAAAAAGAAGAATGACTCGTCTGGCCGATCTGCACAAGTAGTGAGTCAATGGCAACTGTTCATAATTTGATTATTCCGTAATTAGTTTATAGAGTATTACCGGTATAGTATAGAATATAGTAGTATAATTACACCATTATTTTAATATTTAGACTGATACAGTTTTCTTAGTTATTTCTTTTTAGCTAGGTTGGCATCATTGCCTCTCACAATAGTTTAAACCAAACTCCGGTAGACCCAAAGACTGAAGGCAAGATCAATGCAGGAACAAACCTCCCCTACCCTACATCCCCAGTGCAACCTGTCCATATAACTTCTCCACCTCCCTTAACCCCTTCTAATCCTACCTTACAGCTGTTGAAGCAATTTTTCTCACTCCAGCCCACGTCTCTGAAAATAGTACATATAAATGTTCAAAGTCTGTTATCTCATTATGAAGAAGTATCTTCAATTGTCTCTAACCAAGACCTTCATTGTATTCTCGTCAGTGAATCATGGCTTAAGCGCTCTCTCCCGTCCTCTCTTGTCCATTTAAATCCTTACACTCTATGCAGAAATAAGCGAGTGGGTGGAGTATGCGCTTGTATTAGGAATGACCTGAAGCCAAAAGTTCTTCTGAAATCCCAAGGTGATGCTGTACATCCCGAATGCATATTCATCGAAATACAAGCAAGCCTACAGAAATGTCTTGTAGCCGTTGTTTATAAGCCCACCAAGGCAGGCCATTTATCGGACCTAGAAAGTCGACTAACTAATCTTTTACCACAATATGAACACGTTCTGTGATTTCAACACCAATCTTCTAGCTCCTAAATCAAATGGGACTAAACAACTGTGTAACATGTTGGAAGCGATTAACTTAAAAATTCTTCCCCTTAACCCCACCCATCACACAGCTACTACTGAAACTCTAATAGATTTAATTATTACAAACAATCTTGACAGAATTGTAACATCAGGGCAGTTGCCTGTTCCTGAAATTTCTGCACACGGGACTTAATATTCGCAGAGTATTCTCTTCATTGTTCAAAATCTGCAGTGAAATCCATTACATACAGAGATCTAAAACATGTCGACAATTATCAATTAATTTCCGACGCCATGGAATTGCCATGGCATACAATATTTCACTTAGTCACTGTTGATAAAAAATTGACTGCTTTTAATAACATGGTGATATAATTATTTGATATAAACATGCACCATTGAGGAAAAAACATGCCACTCACCGTCCTGCTCCATGGATGACTGACAACATACATATCCTCATGGTAAAGCTGCCTACAGGAATTATGGACACAATAAATCTGAGGAAAATTTTTACAGCTATAAAAAAATTAGGAACAGAACAATGCAAAGTATTAGAAATGCCAAACGCTATCATGCTCTCAGTCTCGTCGATCCTTCCATTTCCCCACAGTGTTTTTGTAAGCATTTACGTGACATGGGAATAGGAAGTAAAACTACAGAAACTGAAATCCCAAACATATCACTTGATAAACTCAATCACTATTTTACTTCACCACCCACCTCACAACCTGATAAACAACAAAAACTTAACACTATGAATACTCTCTTAGCCATTCCTCTTTCTACTCGAGAAAAATTTTCTTCTCTAATATTACAGACACCTAGGTTAGGCAGGCTCTTAAAAACACTAGATCTACAGCGCAAGGCTGTGATAACGTAAGCAGTGTTTTTATTAATAAAATAATCGATATCGTACTTCCTGTGATAATATTTGTTGCTGGTCCTTCTACAGTTCCAGACACGCTTATCTTCTGCATCAGTGCCGTAAATACGAGGTTTTATCTTCGTGATTCCCTTAACAACCTCTTCTCGCGTTATTTGGTTTCCAAATTATCAATATGTAGTTTTCAATATTAATCTTCCCCAACCTAACATTTTTCACGTACTTATTTTTCAGATTGCAAGACTTTATATGTTGCGAACATTGCGTCCTCCTTTCAATGCATGAAGCTGTATAATCCACTTCCATTCCTTTTAATGTCAACATGTACCAGCACACTAGAAACTGATATTTTGTAAATGCAGTCTTCATGCTACAATTTTGTTACGTAATTTTCAATCATATTGTATTGGTATTTTAAGACTATACATATCAAGATGCTGTTAAATGCTGCCCTTTCTCCATGCACACTTTCCCTCTTATGTAGATCCCATGATTAATCATTTCTTCAATAAGTAATTTTATTGCTTTAAACATAGATTTTATTGTTAATGTTAACCCATTTTATCCCTTTTAACTTGTGATTTTTATGCACCTTTGCTTTCCATTATTCCGTTCTACTTCACATAATATCTTCACTGTTTGTTTGTAACATAAAGTACTCTGTAGATCTATTTATTGATCTGATGATGATTCATTGGAACCGAAAACGTTCATCTTTTATCTAAATAACAGCATCTTTGTGTTCATCACATTTGTGAATTGATAAATTTGAAGGTCTTTACAATAAAAACTTTGAGCAACATATTTTTGTTTTACAAAAGAAAGCCCTATGAATAATGGCAAGTGGGCATGAAAAGAGGAGAGCCTGTGAGGAGATTTTCTAGAATTTAGATATCTTTAACTTAACTTGTGAGTACATTCTTTCCCTGATGACGTTTTATGTTAAAAAGCAAGATATGTACTATAAGTACTAATCAGAACATTCATAATTTTAATACAAGAGTTGACCTGGATACCGTAGTCAGTATAGCGCTGGTCTTCTGTGCTCGAGGTTGCAGGTTCGATCCCGGCCCTGATCGATGGCATTCAAGTGTGTTTAAATGTGACAGGTTCATGTCAGTAGATTTACTGGCATGTAAAAGAACTTCTGCAGGACAAAATTCTGGCACATAGGCGATGCTGATATAACCTCAGCAGTTGCAAGCATCGTTAAATAAATCATAATTTAAAATTTAATACAAGACACAAATCAGAGCTCCATTTATTCTATATTAGTCTCAGCTGTTACAAAAAAGGAGTTCACTATTCATGTACCGGTATCACAGTTGTCAATGCATGCCAAATTGTTTTAAAGGTTTGAAGGGCCAAGAGGAAATGTTTAGAAAAGAATTACCATAACAAAATGTCTCCATATTCATACCTTCTACTGAACTATTGAATCGGAAATAAAACATTTATTCGGATTCAGTGATATCCTACCTGTAATGGCTAACATTTGAACTGCTAGGAATTGCATGAAATTATTGTAAATTTAATTGATATACTTACTGTGTATTAATAGTTATGTATTGTAAATTTTTGTATAATTTTTACTTGTTCCATAGCTCAAAGCTACAATGGTCATGTAATATCTGTGAAATACAATTATTAATTCACAGGAACGTTTTGTTTCAAGTGGATACAGATTAACTATAATAGCTGTTCACTAAAAGTCTCATTGATTAGTCAGGACAATTTCAACAATAATACACCGAAATTATTTGGGTTTGCTTGGAATTTAATTACACTAGGTAACTTGAAAGGAATAAAATTTATGTGGTGACAATAATAATGTTGATAATGGTAGCCATGTTGATGGCTGTAGGTAATTAATTATGGTACGTAATTGCAGGAATATTATTCAACACCAGATAGTGCTCTGAGTGCTGTGAAAAGAGGTGATGCTTGGGGAGTCCTCTATTTCACAGAGAACTTCACAGATGCATTGGTGGCTAGGATGGCTCTTGGTAAGGATTCAGATGAGGAAACTCTGGACCAGAGTGAAATCAGAGTCTGGCTTGACATGTCTAGTAAGTAAAGTTTCATAAATATTACCATTAATAAAATCTCATATAATATAGGCCTAAATGAGTTTTGTTTTAATTTTTTTAATTATATCTATAAATATTAGCTTCATTTATAATAAAACTGATACATAATTCGTCCTTCATCATAAAATTACAATACTAATTCTTTGGACATACAATAACCTGTCATAATATACTAATGCAGTGAATCAGTAGACTTACTCTTGATTGTCTCAGTTAGGTAAGATGTTTCAAGGACTATATCATATTATTATAAACACTTATTGTTAGATTTAAGAGAACAAGCTACTAGCTTCATCCTGAATATATGAAGTTATCATGAGGACTCATATACATTTCATTATTGAAATTAAAGGGAAGGAAAAATGTGTCACTTTGTTTTCCATAATTTTGGCAATTTAAATTCCAATAACACAATTTAAATACCCCTGCATGAGAAAGGCGTGGTGCTTTTCGTACCTTAAAGTGACGAGTTTTTCTTCTGGCGAAAACTTGTGTCAGTTTCTTCTATTTCCTTCTTGATGAATTGTAACATTGGTCGAAAGATTTCACACCCATTCTTGTATAGCTGAAAAACTTATCATTGTGTTTGCGTAAATAATAGTAGAGCATATGGAATTCACATTTTGTGGAATGGTTCAAGAACATGGGATGTATCCAATATCGTCAATTTTGTTTATTGTGATGCCGAACATGATAGAAATAGAAATGAAATATTTTACCGTAGGCCTACTCATTTTGTTATTCACACTATAATCGAACATATCCATATCCAAACATTACTCACTTTTTCTTTATTACTTCCAGTAGTAGAAGAGGGTTTATTTGCATATAGTTTACATTTTTGACTGCCTCAATTTCCACAAACACATTAGCCTAAGAAATCACACTAAGCATATCAGTATTTTTTGTAACTTATTCCTGTGCCATAATTGGACCTGACACTCGATTTCTTGCCCTAACACTGACAAATCATTTTCACATTATTTCTTTAATATCTTCGTTTGAAATTTTTATTAGTTGTCTTTTTATTTTTCCATTAACATTGTTTTCTCCATAGCTTTAAAATGCCCTGAACATCTTCATGATCTGCTTAATAGCCAATTTATTTCGTCCACTTGCATGAATCACTTTTACTCTCGTGTTAAGATCAAGCACAACTCTTGTCTTTGAAGACATAATGACAACTGCTAGATTAAAATAAGTAAGGTAGCTGCAGAGCCGTTATTGAGTAAAATTTCTGGAAGAGACAAATAAATAAATTTTAATACAGGTGTCATGGATGAATACTGCATGTAGTGCTGTGCTGTACTGCTAAAATTTTAAATTCAAAATGACTGGCCTTCATTAGCACGGGAACTGGGAAGAACAGACATACGTAACAATCAAGAGACAATTACTGTACAGTACAAATTATGTAAGGAAGCAACAAAGGAGACAGAAAATGTACTTGGCTTCTCATTTCAACTGCTATTAGAATAACGAAAGAGAACAGCTAAACACCTGCTTGAAGTTGTAGGTGGTAATCGACCACAAAATATTCCAAGTGAAATGAAACTATGCTTGAATACAATGGTTCATTTCTGGTACGCTGAAACTAAATTTCTGTTGAAAGTACAGGTTGCCTAAAATTTTTCTCAAATGAAACACTTCGGAATAATTGGAAATTTTCCTTATGAATGGGCTACTTATTTTGATTTCTATTTCCACGTTCTATACACACGCATACGCACGCACGCACAGACACACACACAATTGAAGATCTATCTTTCCAAAGGGTCTAAGTACCAAAAACAAGTTTCTGAGATATTGATGAAAAACTCACTGCCAAATGCTTGATGAGATACCTCCTACCATAGGCGGAGAGAGAAACGTTTTCTTGGGGAGGGGGGTGCAAACCAAAACCATAGAATCCCCATATAATGGAGTTATGGGAACATCATAGCTTGACCTTGGTACAGTATATTTATTGTTATTTATTTATTCATTTGTTGTTGAACATAAGAGGCAAAGCCCAATTACAATGTTTACGACTAACAAATTAATTTATAAAACATAAACAAGGAAAAGGAAACATACACTGATTAAAAACTGAAACAAAATAGAAATAAGAGAAATAAAAAAGTAGACATTGAAATAAGATGTGAAAGTAGCTTCAAATTAACTAATAACAATATTCTGTAAAATATGATAACAAATAATTCTGTATCTAGAGAAATTCATATTGAAAATATCAATATTCGGATGAGGATGTAATTTATTGTATAACTGTAACATTTGGAAAACTAGGGAATTTTTGTGGGATTCAGTATTTGTCCTTGGTATGTAAAATAAATGTCGAAATTTCGTTTTAAGCTTAGGTGCATATAATGTTATATAATAAAATAAACCAACACAGTCCAACTTATTGTTAATAATTTTATAAAGAAAGTTTAATGATTGACAATTTCGTCTAATTTGCAAACTAGTAAAATGGAAATGTTGAAGCATTGCAGCATAACTCTCATAGGTAGGATAATCATTATAAAGTCTGTAATATAACCATTTTAGAAATTTATTTTGAATTTTTTCTAGTAACAGAATATATTTGTTATATCATATAATAAAAGTATTTTCGGAGGGCATGTTTCTTACAGTGTTACAGCCACATCCGCGATGTTTAGGGCTTGTACTGTAGGTCTACTACAAATTATAATAGGGCATAACTTAAAACAATCTCCCTCTTTTTCTCTCTCGTACAGAAACACATGCATACATCAATAAAACTACGTAACAGTGCTAACAAAAACTATTTTATATGAAGCTTACCTTCCTGAAGATATCGTATGAAATGTAAACTCTAATTATTTTATTTAATCTCGTCTTTAAGTTTACACATTATACTTTTCTTTTTTCTACATTGTTGTGCAGTATGTTATTCATACATCTCCAAGTGGTGGCCTGAACACCTGCAGACTTCTAACATATGTGTACAGGTTGTTACAAAAGAAACATTACAGTGCTTCCATTCCTCAAATGAGTTATAGAAATCCTTATACATTCAGAAATTTAAAATAAATATTATATAGTCCAGACACATGATCTGAAAACATTAATTCATCAATTTAAGCACAGAAACTTAATCATAAACAAAAGCAAAGAAGATCTTTTGAATTCAATATTTTCTAACGTTAATAGAAAAAAAAAAAGTTCAAATAAGTTTGGGGAGGGAATGGCTCCCCATAACTCCGCCTATGCCTCCAACACTATTTTACGAATCTGTGCTTACAGTTGAGCTACCACAGAGCCCATTTAGTATGATATGATCATATAAATATACCTCCCTTAGACTTACATTCGAAAAATTGGCACATACTCCCTTTGGAAAGTTAGATCTCTAATTACTGAAAAGAAACATATTACATTCCTTATCAGATGGACAACAAAATTGTCTAATAACATTTTGTTCCTTTGCAAGTGATTTAAAAATTACATTCTTTGTTAAAATTTTGATTGTGATTTTCAGGAAATTGTTTAAAAAGGAGTTTTTCTTTTTGCCGAGTACTGTTGAGTGCGCTGTTTATGATGATGTTTTTCTAGTAATTTAGTCATAAAAAGCACAAGTTTTGATTAATCGCCTAAAATGGAACTTCAGATTTCATTTGTTAACTATAGTACTGGTGAAATGACTGAAAATCCTGTAATATGTTGTAGTTCACATTATTCTGAAAACTCAAAATTTCATATAGATTATAGGTTGTATCAGAAACTTTACTTGACAAAATTTTCTCGTAATAACCCAATCTGTAACTCGTATGAATTCATGTATGTAATACACGAGCCTTTATATATAAAACAAAAAATATTTTCTACATGCTCTCTAGATAGGACTGAAAAGAACAGGATGTGAAAATATGGAGCTGTTTGAAATGGGACGTTTCATGACACTGTAACTTAATTGTTGAGAAGAAATTAGTGTTTTTTTTTTAATGTTAATAACTGACAGGCCTATGCATCTTTATGTTCATTTCCTTGAAGTTAATATTTAACTATGTTAATAATAAAAATAGCTACCAACGCCATCACATTTCTAATTATTTTATCTTACAGATCAACAAATTGGACTTATGTTAAATCGAGACCTCCAGTTATCATACAGAGATTTTGCCCAGGAATTGTTAAACTCTTGTGACGAGAATCCAAAATTGGCTGACATTCCAATTCAGGTAATATACATTTTATAAGCATTCCAAGTCCTGAATTATGCTATGTATATTTCATGTATTGTCCATGAACTCTGTTGCAAGAAGGTTCATTACTGTAGGTACCATTGGTCAAACTGCATCTGGACTGATGACTGTTGTAAGTTGGACTATTACGTAAAACAGAAGATGTGTCATAATGCAGTCATCATCTATCAAAGAATATCTATCCAGGAGTGTGTCACATTAATTTATACTTTTTATAACGTGCATATTTATTTTAAATATAACTTTGGTTTATTGAATTCTGTCCACAGTTGGCTGAGGCCGAACATTTTCATACTTTTCCTGCAGCCGCCACTAAATATGACGAATGAGTACTTTTTTCCGTAGCAACTTCATAATAGTTTCCTCAACTTTTTTTTTCAGGAAGAAAGTGGTTTCGTTCTAAACAGTTTATTACACATGACTTCTCTTAATAAGTACTGGTAATTTAATAGTTATCTAACAGCGATTATGACTTTAAATAGAAAAAATAGAAGCATACCAGTAATTGGTATAAAACACGATATCAAATCCAACTGTATTTACTGGTAACGTATTTATCAGTACTCACTAACAATTGAGGAGGTCAGTGCAACAGTGATCTAACTCTCCCCAATGCGAAAAATTAAATATTGACGCAATCTGTTGATTTTGACGTAAACTATCTTCCTACGAAATGGAAAAGATCAATTCACCATTATATAGCTTGTTACGAAGCATGTAATCTTTCCCCTAGAAAAATATCCTTTGTGTTTGAGTGCAACGTTGGTCCAATCCCAAACAGCCAATGAGAAGTCAGTACGTACCAAGTCACATGAATAGTTATGTAAATATTGTTAAAGGACTAAAGAGAAAAGATAAACACACTCTTCATCTACAACATATGAATTTGGCACAAAAATACTGCAAACCAAGGACGATAAATCCAAATAAAGCTAAGGATATTTGTGACCTTTCGAAATATGTTCTGCTGTTCATCATCATTATAGTATAGTAGTGTGATTTCTGAAAGTAGGACTGGGGAAGCTCAAATAGAAAATGTGGTGGATGAAGAAGGCCTCTTTGACTTACCTGATTTTTAATAATTTATGAGAAAAATTCGCTCCGGCACCGGGGATCGAACCCGGGTCCTTGGTTGTACGTACCAAGCACTCTGACCACTGAGCTACGCCGAATTCAATCCACAGCACCGGACCGAACCTTCCTCCTTCGATGTTTTCCTTTGTGGTCTGACTCCAAGTTAGGCATATATATGTTGAATTTGGCGCTTGGTACATAGAACCAGGACCCTGGCTCGATCCTCGGCGCCAGACCGAATTTTTCTCCTAAAATATTTAGTGGCAACATTACAGATAAATTCTGTAGGACAAATTAATATATCTATAATATTCTCTTAGCTAGCAGTGCATAAAAACTGCGGATTCCCAGCCAACAAGTCACTCAGCTGAGTGCACTCCTAGTATAATTGCAGATGACATTGGATACACATCAACATATATATGCCTATTATGCATATTATGCTTTTTATATGTCAGATTGGAATCTATCCATACCCTAAAAATTTAGTACTGCTACATTCTGCTGCCTTCATTATGGTATTATTAACCCTTGAGAGGTCACGCGCGACCGTGCGCGCGAAATGTAACGAAATTGGTATTTTTCACTAATGTTTATTGATCGAAACACTTATAAAAATATTATTTCAGTGTTAATCTATTCATTACAATAATTGTTAAAGTGAAATAATTCAAAGAACTAAAAAAAAGAAAAGAAAAGAAAGAAATAAGATGGTCAAATCCTATATCATAATCTCTAAAGTGTCTATATGGAAAAGAACGTATATTTACAAATATTACACAACTTCATCACTACTGGAACTTTCTTCAGGATTAGCACAAGCAGTGCATGTTGACTGTGTATGTTCTGTATATAGCAGCGACACACACTGCATCTGTTCTTGGACTTACGATTTCTTTTCCACTCGCAGAGCTGACATCTTTCTGGACCCTCTTCTTCTTCGGATGCAGGTGATTTTCATTCTTCTACAGTTTCAGTAATTTCTCTAATATTTCTCCTCAGTTGACATGGCAGATTCGCAAGTTGCTGTCTTTCAAATAGATACTTTCTTCACAACTGTTTGCTGAGGGTTTGTAGGAATTTCCTTGGAATCATGTCAGACTGACCAAGATTATGTTTCAGTATAATGAAACTATTGATTCCTACTGTTCAGTAGCATGAAGAACAGAGTTAGAGGCCAGCGGTTACTGGTCCTTACTACCGAGTACTAGCCTTGTACTGATCCACCATGTCACTCCTCATGTTGAGTTATGAAACATCAACATGTAAGGCTTTGTAGACTCTCCAGAGTCTATGCCAATGTCATTGGTATGGTGCATTGTGGACAAGAGCAATACCACCTTCTTTTTCGGACAGTAGAACAGTAGAGATTTTTCTTTGGTGAACCCAAACATACTGCTGTTTTCCATAGAGAGGCCTTTTTATTTTTTCGCAGCATTCAAACCAATGTTAACTTACGAGTTGATAGAAGATCATATGCAAGTGCCACTGAATGAACCATTTGTCTGTGGTGACGTTTCTCCTGAATCCACTAATTGGCTGCACCATCCTGTTCACTACGCTTTTGGCAGAGTTATCAACTTGATAAGGCCCAGCCGGCTGCTTACTGGTGTAGACTTCCATTTTCAGAATATAAAAGGTTTTCGCATACGCTAGAGAGAATATCTTTATCCCATATATCTTGTCGGGTTTGTCTTTATAAATTGTCTCAAAGTGCACACTTTCCTCTAAAGAATTGTAACATTTCGTCGATCATGACATTAACAGTAAAATTATCAGACAACTTCTGAACAAAGGATCGAGTCGGAGCAAGCTTGTCAACTATTCTGCGCTCTTGCCAAGTATTTGAATCGTCAAATCTTAGGGCTGTGATCAGGAACTTAAAACTTCTCACATTCATACAATTTCTAAAATTAAGAACGCCTTTCCCATCATTAGACCAAAACTCAAACAGGATCAGATGAGCTGCTCTCAGTACTCCAGCCATAAAGAGAAGACCTGTGAAAGCTTCAATTTTAATTCTCTCAGTATTGTGCGCATCTCTAGAACGACTATAATTTGGTCGCATTTTTATATTTCTTTGATTAGTGAAGTTAACGATTTCATCAATGACAGCGTCAATAAAAGCTAATTTCCAGCACTCTAAGGAGTGGATACATTTCTTGCTACCAGTTTTACACCAGGCAAAAACCTTACTAAATTATGTTCAGCAATTCGTCTGTTACGTAGTGAGCAGTGCATATTCCAGCTTGTTACTTCATCTTTTTTTTAGTAGGTTATTTTACGACATTTTATCAACATCTTAGGTTATTTAGCGTCTGAATGAGATGAACGTGATAATACTGGTGAAATGAGTCTGAGGTCCAGCACCGAAAGTTACCCAGCATTTGCTCATAGTGGGTTGAGGGAAAACCCCGGAAAAAACCTCAACCATGTAACTTGCCCCAAACCGGGAATAGAACCCGAGCCACCTGGTTTCGCGGCCAGATGTGCTAACCATTACACCACAGGTGTGGACTACTCCATCTTTTCCTATATACACACTTACATTAGAAGACAGGTAGTGAGAATAAAATAGCACACCGAAATAAATGTATGTACTGTATACACGAAAAACCACAAATTTCAGAAGCTAAACAAAATTTATAAGCCAGGTTACAACTAAACTGGTTTATGTTATGAGTCGCACACGGTCAAAGCAACCAGGCCTACTGGCCAATATCAAAATGCATGACAACAATTACCACTTATTTTGGGCGAATCGAATGAAAGGTACCGAAGGAGTGAACAGTAGAACTCAAGTAACCTTGAAACAGGAGTTAAAAGTTTATCACTCATGGTCTTTTCGACCGTGTGCAATCTTTCAAGGGTTAAGTACTATGTGAATCTGATTAGATGGATATTGATTAAATGACATATAAACAGTTTATTTACGTTTAGTTTAAGCTTATTATTTGCTCGCTATTGTTCTAGTTTTGATGATTTTCCATTAATTTTTATTTGCAAGTTCTCTTCCCTAATACCACTTAAGTGTTATATTTGTGTCATCTGCAAATAAGAAAGTTTTTCCTTCAGTTATATTTAACGGGAGATCATTTACGTATAGAAGGAATGGTTGGGACCAAGAATTGAACCTTGAGGGACACCATGGGGCATAGCAACAGATTTTGATTTTACTGAGCCAATTTGTACAACCTGTTGTTCCCTATTGCTTAAATATGATACGAACCAGTTCCCTTTTAATCCTCTTATGCCAAATTGATGTAATTTCCAGATTAAAATTTCGTGATTAAATATGTCAAATGCTTGGCTAAAGTCCAGAAAAAGTCCAACAGTTTGTTCTTTATTGTTTTTGGCATTGAGGATTGATTCCATAAACGATATTATAGCATTATTGATTCCTTTACCTTTTCTAAAACCAAACTATGAATTTGACAGTATTTTATTACCGGTATATTCTAGGAATGAGGCTAATCTATTGTAGGCTACATAGTCTTTTTAAAGACTTTCGAGAACCTAGATAACTCTGTATAACAAATTTTAACTTTTTTTTTTTTTTTGCACTGGGCATGTGATACATGTTTTCTATATAATTTGAACATCCTGGATACGAATATGACAATAAAAAACAGTTCTTGGTTACGGTTTTTGAGAAATTTTCGAATTTATATCCATTCAAAATACTGCTTTATATAATGACAATAAGGTTAAATATTCATTGTTCAGAAGAATAGGGCTTTCTTTTTCTGCATCTTCTTTTATACTGGGCATTGGGTACATCACGAGCTGAAGTCCAAGAATAGTCTGCTAGCATATTGGTACTTCACTGTTCTTTGCATCTTTTTTCCATAGTTGAAATTTCTTGATGAAAGGACTCACCATGCTCATCACTGAAATCGCCACAATTCTCAGGGAAAAAGCCAAGATGGGAGTGAAGGAAGTAAATTTTGCACTAGTTCTTCATAGTTCTCACTTCTACGGTTACCCAGAAAATTTAATACAAGCTCCTTGAATGCAATCCAGGCGGCTTTCTCTTTTTCTTCCAACAAATATTCGAAGTGATTTTCCTTCATATATCTCTAATTTGGGTCCATTGAAAACTACCTCTTTTATTTTTGAGTCACTAATAGCAGGAAAATTTTCCTGGCTATGTTAAAAAATGCTTCAGTTTTATGGTTCATCTCTTTAACAAAATTCTTCATTAACCCTAACTTAATGTGTAAAGAGGATAAAATTACTTTACTTTGAGGTACAAGGGATTGCTGTATAATATTTTTCTTCCCTTGCTCTAGTGATGGTCGTTTTATTTAATAATGCTTGTCTTGAGCATTCACACAGAAAGCAGCAAAGTTTTGTGTACCCTAATTGCATTCCAAGAAGCAATGCTACAACCTTCAAATTCGCACATATAAATCACTCATACTTTGATTATCATCATTAAGGCACACTTTAAATAAATACAGTATGATGCTGAAACTGATCAGGAAGAGGAAAAAGAATTGGTTTATTTGTTTATTTATTTACTCTGGTAGAGTTAAGGCCATCAGGCTTTCTCTTCTACACCACCAGCAATTCAATACAACTACATACAAGAAAAATTATACTATAACGCAATTAATCTAATATAATAACGAGTGACAGAATGAATATGACATAAAAAAAACAACTGAACGTACAAGTAGAAACTGAAAATAATAAAAATTAGTATATCATTAAATGATCCAAAAAAGAAAAAACAAAAAGTAGAAACATATACAATAAATACAGACACAAAATAACAGTGACATTGGTTGGGTCACTGGCTGAGAAGAAAGTGCCTACTGAAGGATGCACTGGAATGAAAGGTAAATGGGAAAAGAGTTCGTGGCAGAAGAAGATATCATATGATACATGACATTAAGATATAATGGAGCATATGAGGAGACAAAGAGAACAGCAAAAAATAGGAAAGATTGGAGAAAGCTGGTTTTGCAGTGAAAGACCTGCCCTTGGGCAGAACACTGAATGAATGAATGAATGAATGAATGAATGAATGAGTGAATGAATGAGTGAATGAATGAATGAGTGAGTTAATGAATGAATGAATGAATGAAGAGATATGTAACCAAAGAAAACATATCACAGTCTTCTTGAAGCTACTAGAAAACAAAGGAGCCGACAGCTAACGAAGACTCTGGCTGCCGTCACACTGTCGCCTTTCTGTCAAAGAGCTAAGTATAGTCCTATCGCTCAATGGATCCCCAGTCATTTTCTTTTGTTGTCAAAATGACTTTGCCGTATGGTCCACCCCTGGAAATTAAGGGAAGCATATGGAAATTTCTATGTACATAGCTTTTTCACATTTTACATTAACTTCGCAAAGTGGGTAGTAGTCCTATTTTTATTTCTATACAACAGTGGCGGCTTTTCACCTTAGGACTACGTAGGGCACAAAAGACAGTGACATCTAGTTCGACGACTTTTACAATAATGATTTCGATTCCTGGAAGAGAACTTGCGCCCCTATATCATGTTATTTTTTGGCAAAGATTAAAGGGTGAAATTTGCCCTTAAAATAAACAGAGATCTCATAGACCCCTCCATAGTAATTACGTGACAATAAATGTCCACAGTACTTAAGAGTTAAGTAAATAGTGCGTACACTGGGGACAGAACAACTAGAGGCTTCAGTGACGTCACTACAGAAGAGCCCACACACAGCAGAATTGTTCGTTGCACTACAAACTGAAAACGTTGACCACTTACTTTCACTGATCCGCTGCGCTCTCACAATACAATAACTTCTGTCCAGAAAATGTTTTGCAGCTGAATGGTACTGTATCTGCTAGTGTGGAAGGAGGGGGTGGTCGGACCACTTACAAGTAACCGTCTTCAAGCTTCTAAATGTTCTGTCCCCGGTATAACTGTTACTTACTTACTTACTGGCTTCTAAGGAACCCGGAGGTTCATTGCCGCCCTCACATAAGCCCGCCATTGGTCCCTATCCTGAGCAAGATTAATCCAGTCTCTACCATCATATCCCACCTCCCTCAAATCCATTTTAATATTATCTTCCCACCTACGTCTCGGCCTCCCCAAAGGTCTTTTTCCCTCCGGCCTCCCAACTAACACTCTATATGCATTTCTGGATTCGCCCATACATGCTACATGTCCTGCCCATCTCAAACGTCTGGATTTTATGTTCCTAATTATGTCAGGTGAAGAATACAATTCGTGCAGCTCTGCGTTGTGTAACTTTCTCCATTCTCCTGTAACTTCATCCCTCTTAGCCCCAAATATTTTGCTAAGAACCTTATTCTCAAACACCCTTAATCTCTGTTCCTCTCTCAAAGTGAGAGTCCAAGTTTCACAACCATACAGAACAACCGGTAATGTAACTGTTTTATAAATTCTAACTTTCAGATTTTTTGACACAAGACTAGATGACAAAAGCTTCTCAACCGAATAATAACACACATTTCCCATATTTATTCTGCGTTTAATTTTCTCCCGAGTGTCATTTATATTGTTACTGTTGCTCCAAGATATTTCAATTTTTCCACCTCTTCGAAAGATAAATCTCCAATTTTTATATTTCCATTTCGTACAATATCCTGGTCACGAGACATAATCATATACCGGTACTTAGTCTTTTCGGGATTTACTTCCAACCCTATCACTTTACTTGCTTCAACTAGAATTTCCTCGTTTTCTCTAATCGTTTGTGGATTTTCCTCTAGCATATTCACGTCATCCGCATAGACAAGAAGCTGATGTAACCCATTCAACTCCAAACCCTGTCTATTATCCTGAACTTTCCTAATGGCATATTCTAGAGCGAAGTTAAAAAGTAAAGGTGATAGTGCATCTCCCTGCTTTAGCATAACTGTTATAAAATATTAAACAAATGAATCCATTCCTAATATTTAAGTCATGTTATATTACTCCTTTGTTCAAGTTTCGTCGATAAGCTAAAAAGAATTTATCCGTTTTGAATCTGTAAAAAACAATATTCCTCATTCTTGTTTATAACATATTATCCTTTCTGTTACAAGACTGAAGTAAATTATTTTATTAAATTGTGAAGTAACAAATGGTAAAATGTCATTTTTGCTTAGGATTAGCATTAGTTTTTGGAATTTTTTTACTAACTTGTCAATATTAGGTGTCATTGTTGGTATAGAACAAAATCAAAGCACACACTGAAATTATGATTAGAAATTTGGCTTCTGTGATGGGATTTAGTAATTTTCAGAAGAGAAAATAACTACTTACATATATATGGTCCCGAACATACATAACATTTGGGCAGCATGCCATATAAACTAGGAAACCCTTGTTGAAGAAATATATTACAAAACTCAATAAGGTTATGTTAATGTTTAAATGCATCTTTCAATTCTATGTAATTTTGTCAATTTATAATTTCAATTAAGTATTAAGCACTTATAATAAAATAATAGGAGAAATGCGCACGAACATGCATAAAGTTTTGGGCTATCACTCCTTGCTGTATTCATTTAGAGTCTTTGTCCTCTTTGCACATACAGAGAAGTGGTATCTTTCGCATTTCTTGTTACACAGTTTGCATACACACTTTTCATTTGGTTCTTGATAAAATGCTTCCATGCAGAGTTTATGATGAAAGCCATGTATGGCGAGCCTCGTGATTGCACTGCGCATTTCTTGGTTTGGGCCTGCCCAGTCTCGGTTCGTCATGGCATCTGTCATGTAGAACTCCAGTCGTATTTCTTCCCTTTTCCCTTCTCCTCCTCAGTAATTCTGCAGCTTGTGATGTAGATGGCAGAAGTAATCTGTACCTCAGTTCCTCTATAAGAAAGTCTTCCTAATGTATAAGCCAGTCAAGATGGAGTCGTTTTTGGTACTCCCAATTCCTTTTCAGGAATCTGGCTTTTACTTTTTCTAGCGTATCTAGATCCGTCAGTGTGAGGTAATCCCATATGAGTTCAATGTCATACATTAGTGTTGGTATGATTTTGGCATGGAATAACTACAGCACTGTTCCCAGGAAGATTCCGGTGGGGTTCTGTATTTCTAAATATCCCATATGGCTGCTGCTGTCCCCTCTCTGATGTGGATCCTGTAAGATGTTCCTGAAGATTGGAGTGTGATGCCCAGATACCGAAATGTGCTTACTGTTTTCAGTTCTTCTCCACAATATGTAATTTTATCGTGAGCTGCAATTCTTTCTCTTTTTCTGAAGACCATGCACATTGTTTTCTCTTTGTTTAGGTGGATTTCGTTTCCATCTGCCCATTCCCGTAGCCTGTTTATGGCTTTCTGGAGCTCTTCTCTGTTGTTTGATCCCAGCGCCATGTAGTCAGTGCATGCATATAGCACAACTGGAGAGTTAAGCACTAATAAACAATAGAAAATGGAATAGCAAAAATTGTGAAAATGTGGCTGAAGTTTTTTCATGTCCTGGAATCTAGATCCAAATTCCATATGAAGGTCCTTTAGTGCTTGCAAAATTTTTTCAAATATTTGTGGTTGAGTAGTTTGAAATACCAAAGTTAACTCTAGGGCTTCCTTTAATTGTTGGATGAGAGCAGTTCGCTCTTCTACCTCATATTGCTCGTGATCATTTTTGTGACAAGTGGAATAATGGCATTGTAGGTTAAATTCAATGAGTGAATGTATATATTTGTCTTTAAGCAATATACCTTTCGGTGAGGCGGCACTTCACATTATTAGTATACAGTGCCGACTCACCATTTTACACACCTCTCACACAAGTCATTTAGGACATTTAACTTACTTACTTACTTACTGACTTTTAAGGAACCCAGAGGTTCATTGCTGCCCTCACATAAGCCCGCCATTGGTCCCTATCCTGTGCAAGATTAATCCAGTCTCTACCATCATATCCTACCTCCCCCAAATCCATTTTAATATTATCTTCCCATCTATGTCTCGGCCTCCCCAAAGGTCTTTTGCCCTCCAGCCTCCCAACTAACACTCTATATGCATTTCTGGATTCGCCCATACGTGCTACATGTCCTGCCCATCTCAAACGTCTGGATTTTATGGTCCTAATTATGTCAGGTGAAGAATACAATGCGTGCAGCTCTGTGTTGTGTAACTTTCTCCATTCTCCTGTAACTTCATCCCTCTTAGCCCCAAATATTTTCCTAAGAACCTTATTCTCAAACACACTTAATCTCTGTTCCTCTCTCAAAGTGAGAGTCCAAGTTTCACAACCATACAGAACAACCGGTAATATAACTGTTTTATAAATTCTAACTTTCAGATTTTTTGACAGAAGACTAGATGATAAAAGCTTCTCAACCAAATAATAACAGGCATTTCCCATATTCTGCGTTTAATTTCCTCCCGAGTGTCATTTATGTTTGTTACTGTTGCTCCAAGATATTTGAATTTTTCCATCTCTTCGAAAGATAAATCTCCAATTTTTATAGTACATTACTTATTTTTAATTTATTATTGCAGTTTTTCCATAGACTTTCCTGTCTGTCATCAATTCTTCCACAAGTTTACTCCTAACCCATTGTTATACCAAAAATACTATAACCCCCCTCCTGTATGACACATTTCTCTTCACTCTACATCTCTAATTATTTGCACTTTTCACTACTCACTTTTCCACATTGCTACTTTTTAGGTCTTAATTTTCTTTTCTCACGACTTATTTCTGCTCCACACCATTTCCTTAAGTCATACTGTTTTTTCACCTTGTTTTCCCCTCTTCCTTCATCATTGCTCCCTGAACTATCTTCTACTTGCGTTACTCTACTTCTCGTCAGCCTCGATTTAGATATTAGTTCCTTCACCCACTTCAGAATTGCTCCCAACTGATGTTCACTATTTGCATTCGCTTGCATTGAGGTCTTATTCTGCTATGCTTGCTGACTACCAGTTCGTGTCACTTCTGGTTCTTCTTCAGTTGACGTCACTGCCTGCTTTCCGGAAATTTTCGCTGTTTGCATTTGTCTCGCATACACTCACCACACTTGTGTCACTAATCTCGCCTTTAGACATGATATTCTTGATTTTTTCTTTCAAAATTTTTCTGTTCCTTTCCTTTTCTTCTGAGCCTACAATCAGTTCCTTTAACATTACTAAGCACTCCTCTACACTAAAAACCAAATTGTTTATCTTAATTTTGTCCTTGATAAGTTTCGCGAATTGTCTATTTTTTCGTGCTGCTCTAAGAAAAGGGATTAAGACTCTTCTTCTACTTCTCATTTCGTAGCTCCAGTCGTTATCTATTCTGATCGTTGTGTTCCCTAGCATTCTTCTATTCTTCATAATCCTCTCCTTCGTAACCACACTCTTAAATTTTACTAATATTGGCCTAACTTGATCTGAATTTTGTATTTGCTTCTCTCTCCTACTCTAAATGCATCCTGTATACTTGTACATCGCTCACATCCATACCAAAACACTCCCAACACACACTCCTAATATCTTCTCATATGTATCGATACTCTGTTCTCTATCTTTTTCTTCTATCCCAAAAAATAACAAGGTTTTTCTCCTCTTTTCCTCCTCAAATTGATCCCATTTGCTTTCCAGAATTTCGTTTTCCAGTTGAATTTCTTCCATCTTCTTCCTTAGGTCTGCCATGCTCTCCTTCATTTCCATTATGTCTTGTTTCACTGCACTGTCCTCCATTTCACTATTACGCACACTTATTCACCGGTTTAATACAGGTCAACGCCTCTACTACACGTTACTATCCCCTGACTTGCACCGACTTCCTCTGCAACTTGCTTAAGACTGTAGGTTAAATTTCTTTCGATTATTTTGCATCTTTCCACAAACCAAGCATGTGGACATTCCTCCATGTTCTATAAACAAGTATGACTCCTCCCACAAAGCTGGATTGTTCGGAGGTGATGTCTTTCATGCATTCCCCCTTTGAACATATTCCTACTGACCAGCCATCACTGCGCTCTAAAGAGATGGCTAAATGCTGCACAGTATTCACTACTCAGCCAATGACTAGATGCTCTGAACCAGTGCTCAGGCCAGTTCATGATGGGTGTTCTTGGGGAATATGGCGATATCATTTGCCCTTGGTATCCCGTAATGTTGGTGGAATGCCTGGTTTGGATTTTTCAACTGCTTCTTAGAAAACATCTCTATTGTCTGGAATACCCAGTTCAGTGGTAGTTACAGGAATATTAATGGAGGAGAAAAAATCGTGCAGAATAGAAAAAAGTGAAGATTTTTATGAAATATGAAAAAATTACCAAAATATTATGAAACATGAAAGTTTTTGGCGTTAATTGAAGGATTCAGAACCATAGTGGGCCAAGCGCCATTTACTAAAACCGTAGAAAACAAGGGTTAAAATTAAGTTATTACCATAATTCAATGGAAATCATATAGCAAGTAATATAAAGTATACACATTAAAACTAAATGATACATCTATCACAGTCTAGTATATACAGTCACGAAGCTCAATACGTAGTAAATATGCAAACATTAGATAGTTGCTCACCACTAGGATCGCTAATATCGCCTCATTACAGGCAATGCAAAATAGTACCGTCACAGTCTATTGTTTCTAGCACCCTCAAAACTCAAGCTTCGTGACTGTATATAGTAGACTGTGTATCTATCTTCATTAAACTATGGTATTCACGTAACTTTAAACCTTGCTTTCTCCATTTTTAATAAATGGCGCTAGGCCCATTATGGCTCCTAATGCTTCAATTGCATTCTACATATTGTGAATTGTGAAAATACTTGTTCTTATACAGCTAGTAGATTTCATATTTTGCCTGTCTGTACACATATGTATAAATTTGTCCAAACCACATTCTGTTTTCCTCTCCTCATTCCCATTGTATGCTCCTTGTTCTTATTCTCCTTCACTATCATTTGCCATCATTGTCACTATCACCAACACCACACACATTATTTTATTTTATTTATGGTAAATGTTGTTGCAAAGATATATACCTACAATATTTCTGTTTTGCAGTTCAAAGAACCTGTCTACGGAAGCAATGAACCAAGCTTTACCGATTTCGTGGCTCCAGGAGTTATCCTCACGTATGTATAACAGGAACTAATAATGATTAAAATAAACACTCAACTGATTATTCAAGTATACTGGAATTTAATAGCATGTAATAAATATATAACTAGGAAGAGGATGGAAAATATTTAGAAGTGTGGTTCTACTCATAAGGCTTTCAAATGCTGTAAATGCTTAAAAAATACACGGTGCCTTTTGGAGATGACACAGTGTTCCTTTAATTCTTTGAATTGTCAGTGGCATTTAAATAATAGGATACTGAAAAATTTGCTGGCTCTTTTTTTTTTATTTACGAATATCACAAAATTGTCTTCGTTTCCATTTAAAATAGGTTCCAGAATAAAGTGGCAGCTCGTAATAAAATTTGTAGGTGTTTGCAGTTCATTTTAAATTTTACATTGTTAAAAGGTAGACTGAACCCCGACAGAAAGAAATAAGTAATGAAATATGACCAAGTGGGTTCCTTCCTTACAATCAACCAATCACACGACGTAATGCATAACCTAAGTTATCCAATTTTGTTTAAGTATCACACCAGAATTTCAGATCAAACATGAAGCAGTGAGCCTTCAATAATACAAAATCATTACCGGTACAATACAAAAATTATTAGATTAATTTGATAGTAAAGTTTTTGGTCTTCTGTGTGGACCTATGATATAGTGTCCAAGAATGTTCAGATGCTCCTGTAGATAGCTGCTATAGAGACGAGTAATGCATTGGATTATGATGATTCGAGACACAGTCTTTGTGAAATTGGGTAAAGCGGAGTTCACTTGGTGAATTGTAATCATTCTTGCTGTTGTTTTGCACCCGTTGGATTTTTGGAAAATGTGTTTTAGCAGCAAATTCCCAAGCTTCACAGGCATACAAGATGGCAGATCTGATGAACGTGTAGTAAAAGGTTTTCTTTTGTTTGAGTGACAGTTTTGAGTATGATGTAGTGAATAAAGTTGCAGGAGTTTAACGTCAGCTTTGGTTACAATAAAATCTATATTCTGCTTTAACGTGAGCCTTCTGCCTAAATATTTTACACTAACTCATAATTGATGTGGTTTCCAAATACACTGATTGTCTGAAGTATGGTACGGTAAGTATTATTGAGAACTTGGAAGTCTGACTACAATGAGAGAACATGCTCTACAATAATGATTTCTTTAGTGCATTCAGTTTTGGTATCTCGTGTTGGAATCATTATGAATAAATTTGTAGTGAAATATAGAAGAACTGATCATGATGATAGGCATCAGCGTGTAGCATTGTAAGCAACACAGTTTGTGACAATGAAGCTTTTGTTAAAATTTTTCAGTTAATTCCACTAAAATCTGTAATAAATTAGAAACAATTGGTAGGCGCAGGACTTTTCAAAAACATTGGATAAATTCATATGGTACTCGTAGATAGGCTACTGTATGACGAAAAAGAGGACAAGGTTTTTTGTTTGTTGCGTAAGCCTGTGTGTGATGACAACAAATTGTCTTCAAATACAGTTTCAACAAATAAGGATTCCTGTAATGTGTTCGTTAAAGATAGCTGGTCCATCCTAAGACGATTCAAATCTCACGAGAAAGGAAATTTGCATAGGTGTTCCATTAGTGCAGGTATGCCAAAACCCTGCACATTGTGCAGTAGTCTCTGTGCGATGTGCACTTTTTTTATTCCCCTATCTGGAGGGAGTGAATCGCCTTGGAGGGGAACGCAACAGGGCTATACAGACCTGCAACAGCATATCAGCTTTTCTTTCAGTAACACAGTTTCAGTACGGGTGCCGATTTGGCTGTGTCTGTGAATCAATTGCGATAAATTAAGTGAGGAGTTCACAGATAACGAAGAAGAGAAATTACGAATCATATAACATAATTGTTATAATGTTTTCTTCAGCTAACAATAATTATTTTAAAATGAAAGGCTTTCATCAGCCAATGTCGAGGTAATAGTCTTGTACAAGTTTAGATCAGATTAGTAAAGTTCTCAAAATATGATATTGCCAGCTCTTATTTTTAATCAGTACTCTCACAGAAAAACGAACTTGACAGTGGCGTTGTTTTGGAGTCTGTACTAACACAGCCATCAAAGGTTAGACGACTTACGATTTTCATTTCATAAGCTGGTAAGTGATGAGAATATAGTGAGGTTGTAAGGAGCGAAGAAAGCAACTATTTGCAAGGGGGAAAAATTTTCTGGAAAAATATGTAATGGCACATTTTCCATCTCACGTCACTATATTATGCTAATATACTTACATTAATAAACCTTTAAACCTGACATAAATAGAATATCGTCACTTCACAGCTTGTGAACAACACTTTTAATTTCTTTCAGTAACGTTTCCAACTTGTCGATACTTGCTCTCAACATTTTCCAAATAAACTATATGTGAATTTAAATTCTAAGCTTAATTTATATTATTTATTAATATTAATGTTAATTTATATTGACATACAGCAAGGAAATTATTTCAGTGTAAAAACTTCACAATGTCCTACTGAATGTAATTAATTGGGAGTATAATATTTTCTTCAACATTTGTACCAATGGTCCCAATAAATAATAATGCTCGACGAACAATGAAAGAGTAGGGTCCATTACTTTAAAATAATTAGTACCTACTACGTAAAATGAAATACTTGTTTGTTTTTTGTTGTTTCGAAATTACTGCAATATTGTTTTCTTCAAATACTATATAAAAATCATATTAATAAATTATGCTTTACAAACCCCTAGGTACTTTGTGAAGTATAACTGAGTAAGCCTAAAGTTTCTTGTATTGCAATTGTCAAGTATAGACACTGATAATAGCTGTGTTTTTTTCCTTCTGCTGAGTGTATTTATAATGTCCAAATGCCTATTTAATCCAACCCTAGAAGCGCAGAATAGATTATTGTACACCCCTCCAGCTAAGAAAGAGTAAGAGCAATGCTCGAATGATGCAGTCTGCACAGACCGGCGATCCACGCACAAAACTGCACATTTGCAGTCTGATTTCTGGCATGCCTGCATTAGTGCAAAGAAATCTATAGAAAAGGGGGTAAATGTTTTGTCATCAATTAGTCATTTCAAGTCAAAAGAAATGCAGGCTGTTACTATTTGTTTGAAAAAAATATTTACCTCAATATTATTCTTTGTTTACCAAGGTTTATAAGGCTTATAATTTTCACAATCTTCTTAAATTACGTTCCGGAGATGCACCTGAAATGAAATTATGGCTTAATCAGACGAGTTACAAATGGATGGCACATGACATAGTTCACGAAGTCTTAACATTGTTGAACTTGTCTGTTCAAAGAATTTTAATTCATAAAATAAATAAATTGAAGTGATTTCTTTTCGTTGATGTTAGACGAAATATGTGATATATCAGTTAAAGAGCAGATGTCTGTTTGTTTTCGTATTGTTGGCAAAAATGTCGATATCCATGAGTTGTTTCGCGGTTTTTATGAGCTTCCATTAACTGATTCAGATATTTTATTCAGAACTGTGATGGATAGCCTATATTCTTAAGGTATTCTGTTTCTATCTATAATTGTCGTGGGCAATGTTATAACAGTGCAAGAAATATGAGTGGTTGCTTGTTTGGATTACAGTCACGCATAAAAGAGGTTGAATCGAAGATTATTCATATTCACTGCCTGACTCATTCCCTAAATCTAGCTGTCCAAGATTCTTTTAATAATATTTCAGTAGTAAGAGATACTTTTTCAGTTCTCTAAGATTTGATTTTCTTTATTCTTGGATCATCAAAGAGACTAGAAAAATTCAAAGTTCATAAAAATTTTCTTCCGATTCTCATGATATTGGTGTAGGTCAGGGTCTAAGGCCACTCTGTCCAACGAGATGGTGCCTGTATGTTGTCTCCGTTATGATTAGATAATAACTATGAAGTTCTTCTCGAATTTTTTAAAGACATACAGAATGGAAAATCTGATGCTGGTAAGGGTTTTTAGAACATCTGCAAAAATTTGAAACTCTGTTTAATATTAAGATGCTAATTTTTATCTTTCAGAGAATAGAGAAATTTAATTCAGAGCTTCAACAATTTTCACTAAATTATCGCCTAACTTGTAGGCCTACTTCTATAGATACTATTTTGTCTTTTATAAAAGGAGTCAGAAATACTGATGCATTTTTATCACTTTGGAATTGAATTGAATTTAACAGAGGGGGGCACTATGGCCCAGCACTGCGTCCTGTTAAGGTCTATTGCGCTAGCCCTCTGGTGACGCATTCCCAAACCCACACCCGCTGACCACACTAAGGTTCCCTGTGTGCCCAGGTTTTGACCAGGCAACCCCACTCATCCCTAGGCTAGCACCCTCCATGCGTCACCAGCCGGCATTCGGAGAATGCTACGGAATGGAAAAATGGTGATGAGATGATGTAAATGCCTAATTTGGGGAAAAACAGGAGAACCCCAGGAAAAACCCCAACAGCGACCTTGTCCGCCACAAGTGTCACTATGGATTTTTTCAATGAAAAAATTCCAGACCTGACCAGGAATCGAACCTGGACCGCCTGCGAGACAGTCTGAAGGTTTGACCATTCAGCTACCGCAGAGCTGTCACTTTGGAAAGATACTAATGAGAAATCTCACACACTGCAATTAACTCCCCCTAAACTTTCACGGCCAAGAAAAAGTCATTAAAATTAGGAGGTGGCGAGACATGTAACTCCTCAGACATTCAGGAAAGGTTCCACGTTTTATATTATGAGGTAGTGGATCAAACAACAAGCTCGAAAACCCGATTTCCACCCAAAACAATGTCACATCTTGTAAAAATGGAACAGTTTTTACCAGGCTTAGAAGATAATAGTTATTTTATTTCTATATACGGTGACGATTTTGACGGTGTAAGACTCACTCTGCATAGAGACATCTTATTGGATGTAATAAAACAACACAATGTTATACTAAATAGTTTTGGAAATGTGATACAATATTTGAGCAGGGCAGATGATAAGTAGGCTATGTAGCTCTGAAGAACATGATACCAGAATATGTGAAACTATTAAAGTTACTTTTAACATTGCCTTACCCATCTGTACTGCAGAACGTTCATTTTCTGCGCTTAGAAGGCTGAAAATATAGACAAGATCCATTATGAATCAAGACCGGTTGAATCATATTGCATTATTGGATGTGCATTCTGATCTCGAGAGGGAACTTAACATCGATGGAATACTCGACGAGTTCATTAGTAAAACAGATATCAGGAGAAACTTTCCATTTTCTATAATCGTAGTTGAGTGCTTACATAATGTCCTTAAGTAATTATATCATATTTTAATGTTTAGGTGAGGGGTTTGGACTTTTTCCATTGCTGGTTGTCACAATCAGAAATTAAGACACAACATTTCGAAGGGTGGTTCTCCCTTCGTCTTCAGATGGAAGGAAGGAGAGAAGGGAAAAACTATTCTGTATTCTGTCATACAGAATAGCTGTACGTAATGATCCCAACAGTAGGTTTTTCCTTTCTCTCCTTTCTTCCACCCGAAGACGAAGGGAGAACCACCCTTCGAAACGTTGTGTCTTAATTTTTTATTGTGACAACCAGCAATGGAAAAAGTCCAAACCCCTCACCTAAACATTAATGATCCACCATTGCTTTCCAACCCCTCATTTATATCATATTTTGACAACAAAATGATATTACGAGTTTATAAATATAGGTAGTGCAGTTTGTAACATGACGTGGATCTCGGTTTTTAGATCTAGTTTAGGCATTGGGCGACCACTGTCTTTTATTTCTGTGAGCTCGAAGAGCTAAACACAACTTGCTTTAATTCTTCTACTTTATTTCGGCAGCATGTCCGTCGACATCACGAGCACTCAGAGAGCTAAGCACAACTTCTTTTAATCCAATTAACACTACCACGAGCACAGAGCTCAAACTGAATGGAGCCCAAAGTTATCCATGCATCACAGCTTGGTGCAGAACAGAGTGGGAGAAGTGTCGCTATCTTTGCCATGGCAGCCACTCGTAGCATTTGTAGTTTTGTTGCAGGAGAAACTGCACTATTGCACACAGTGTGTTGCTGCATTGGCCAATAATCAGGCGCCTATACAGAGTACTACATAGTTGCCATTGTTACTCTTTAAGAATCCGAATATACTTATCACGACAAAAATAACAGGGATGGAAAAGTCCTTGGGCCATAAGCACGGTTTGTCCTTGTGTATATGTTGTAAAGATTTTGTTTCACAGAAATTAACTTTGAGGGTATTGAAATTTGAATTTATTTTTTTTCCAGAATTGTGTTCTTTTTGGCTGTTGCACTGACTTCATCTGCATTAATTATTGAACGGATGGAAGGTTTATTGGATAGGAGTTGGGTAGCAGGTAAGAATTAAATATGCAGTACTCATTTTTAAAATGCATCTTTCATTTTAATATCCTGAATATTTTCACATAGATTACAAGTCTAGAGTTAGCATATTTTAAATGTTGAGAAATAATAATACACTGGCATATCATCATCATCATCATTATCATCATCGTTGTTGTTGTTATCGCCGTCATAATCGGTTCAACAGCCCATTGTGGACCCTGGTTTTCTTAAGTCTTTATTCCTAGTTTCATTGGATTACCAATACCTGCCAATCCTCCATGTCACCTCGTCCACTCTATCTCTCCTCTGCAATTATTATCTTCCTCGCCGCCTAGTACTTCCTGGTTCTGATATGACAACCTATAATCAGTAATAGATTGTACAGGGAATAAATAAATACAATACAATACAATACAGTACAATACAATACAATACAAGAATTCTTCTTGGCAGGATATTTTTAATTACTCATGTATTGTACCCTGTCCATCTAATGTGTCTCATTTTTATGTGTTACGACATTGATGCTTTAACAAATCTGACATAATTATGCATACAGTACAAAGTAGTACATTTTACTCCAGTTATCATTTTTACATACAAATTGATGTACACAGAATGTCCGTAACTTAATATGTAATATTTTAAGGAAATATTCCGTGTTCAATTCTGCATTTATTAGACCTAAACCTAACGGGACTAATTTACTAGATACACAAGTCTGAAGTTGGAACCTTTTGACGACAATTTGTCTGATAGTAGATGTTAGAGTAAGGTAATAATACCACAAGAAACATAAAAAGTGTCTGTCCTTTATTATGAAATTAACAAGCCTTGCAAAAATATATCTCTACCTCTAAATAGTGCTACATGAAAAAGATACAAATAATAACAGAAGAGCACACAGTCATACAGTGCTCTGAAAGTATATAATATTAAGTTTTACTCTTCTGATTAAGATTCTGGCTGATATGTAGGTACCCTCACTTGACGATATGTATATCATACATTGTGTATCATAAGATGGTTCTTTCAGACAGGCAGACATTATTGCTATTAACGGAAGCTTAAAACGGGCTCTTGTTCTTGACCCTACTATCCGTTTCGAAAGAAACCTAAATCAGGCGACCGAAGTTGACATTGAGAAGAAGTCCATATATGAACCTTGTCTGCCTTATCTTTCTCAAAAGTACAACGCCCCTCTTAAACAATGGTCTGTCATTGGTTTGCTGTTTGGCAGTAGAAGTTCTATTTCCAAATTCACATGGAATTATCTTAAGAAACTTCATATTCCTTTTGATTATGTAATGTCTGTCCTTATAAATATTATCAAGGATTCTCTTCAAATATTACATCATCATCTCTATTTCAATTAATCCACTTATATTTGCCTTCAACAATTAACTTTCTTTTTTCTTTAATGTATCACATCGCATTATATTGTACATGTTTATTGTATTCAGGACCCTTGTGGTCACTCAGATTCTTTGAGCTGATGTCTATAATTTAGAAAACATATAACAATTTTGTTCTGTCTCTGACACATATCGTCAAGTGAGATGTACTTCCTTATTATAGATTTACATATCAGCCAGAATCTCAATCAGAAGACATTCTGCTTAATTTAACTGTTTTCTCGAATAAATAGTGGACCTATTTAGAATAAGTAAAATATGATTAAGATGTATTTCATTACTTTTAATGGTACCTAATATTAAGACTGAGACTAAGAAGAAGGCGGAAAATATATAATCGTGAAAACTTTGTAACTAATTCAACAGTTCATAGCATAAATGCACGTCAAAAATTGACTTTCATACTCTATCGGCAAATATATTGTGCTATCAAAAATGAGTAAAAATTTTTAATAGCCCTCCCTGTGGATATAAAAAATGAAACTCAAAACATAAAATTATTTAGGGTCAAATTAAAGAAGTACCTAATTTCTTACGCCTTCTATTCTGTAAGTGAATTCATGACATTCAACAACGCTTCATGAAATTGATACTAAAACTTTGTGTTGTACTAGTAGATTATATTGTAAACCTCTTCTGTAGCCTATATATTTCAACTAAACTGTGACTATAAATTAAGACTTTATAGTAGTATTATGTTTTTGACGTGATTCATATTCTAGCTGTCAAGCAATGTACGAATACCATGGAATATTAATAAATATAATACAATACAATAGGACAGATTGGAAAATGCAGGTTTGCAGTGAAAGACATGCCATTGGACAGAAAATTATGAATGAATTAATATTAAAGTTCTATTCTGAATTCTTCACATTAGATACCATCAACTATTCTCCTACTTAAATAGTTGATTACCGATTTGAATCCTTTGAGTGGAAAACAATGTATGAGGTACCAGTACCCTTTCTTATGCAGTACAATTTCTTCTATATATTTTAACATGAGATGATACCTTATGCGTTTTAGGTTATTGAATATAACAATTTTACACACTCACTGGATGTTGTTCTCTTATTATAAAATCCAAGAGAAATATCTTTCGTTACATATTCTTCTCTTTCTCTCTATTTGCCCCTTAAATAGAAGGAGAACATATCAATATTATAATAGAAACTAAAACCTTATATTATATATTAAATAATCCAAAATAAAGTTAGCATATCCCAGTTAAGTTAAAGGTCAAGGTAAAGTTTCTCTATACATGCTGTTGAGGCATAGAAAAGGAAAAATAGATTCCACGCTTTTCTGGAATTTGGTGTTAGGAATAGGTGATGGATAAGGATCATTCTTTGCAGAGGCGTATACTGGTTAAAGGGTTTGGGCTACCGCTGACCCTATTATTACACAAAATATATCTAACAATTACTTTAATTTTAATTACTATGGTAAAACTAATAATACAAAATTATTACATTATGTTATATTATAAACTTTTTCTTTTGTAATTTCCTTGGGCTACCGCCGGTAGCCCCGGTAGCCCGCAAAATACGCCCCTGATCCTTTGGCAACCTTAGCACTCTTTCGAAAAAGTCTGATGCTCATTTTCATAGAAGGCTAAATGGATCTAGGAGCCAATCTGCCAGCTATGGGGAGATGAAAATATTCAACTCCTGCAGTTATCGAACCTATATTATTATAATAATTGCTCCTAAAGATTTTAATAATGTTAACTACCGGTATTTCTTCCCATTCTTTCCACCACCACTAGATCGCAATACAAATCGAATTTTCGAATAGGGCCTAACAATTTTAAATGATTGAAAAATAAAGAAATAATAATTAATAAACAGTAAAATAGCATATGCAATGCTACCTGAGATGTGGTAGTAGCACTTCTACATAACACCAGGATGAATCAAGGTGATATTTAATGTTAATATTTACATAAAATTATTAATCGTAGCCTATCTTGTAAACTTTATACATATGGTAGAGTGCAGACAAATTATCTGAAGAAAGCTTTTGAAGTGATATGTGGGACCAAAATAAAGATATTTGACTGAGTAAACAATGGATCGGAAGGTTTCTTTACAACACTACAACTGGTTAGTGTTTGGACAGTACAGTAATAGAGAGTGTTTCAAAAAGATTGTAAAAGTCCTTCGTAGGATTCTAGGGCATGGCATTTGGGAGTCCTTTGAAATAGGGAATGCATGTCTTCTGAATTTTCCTTTCTGAGCTGCGTCACTGTAGAAGTGCTAAACTCTGGAGGTAGGCAAAGTGCTTGAAATTAAAGACGTTTTTGGTGCCTGATGATTATGTTTATATACTATGGAACTCTGTCGTTGGAGAAACATTTTGTTAGACTTTGGTTTAAATGTTGCAAAGATCATTGCAGTGGATAATAAAGTAATCAATGGTGCAAGAACCCATACAGGGTCAATGCCGACCAGTCAACTGATGGCCTCAGCAGAGCTGAACGATTACCCAACTAGTACATAACAGGAGTAACATGTCTTCAGGACGATGATCTCCCAGCCATTATAGCAGATTTGCGAAATCTGATTTCAGTATCTAATTTTATGAGAAAATTCCTTCCTCATGAAGAATCAAACCAGCATGTATTCTGTAATGTGAATCCTAGCATGATGCCTTAGACCATGCGCGGGACTAAAGTAAGTAAGTAATAATAATAATAATAATAATAATAATAATAATAATAATAATAATAATAATAATAATACTTAGCTACCCTTATAACTTACAAAAGGAGACCAGTGTTTAAGTCCAAATTGATTCTGTGAGATTTTGTGGTAAGTAAAGTGACTGCAATACATTATTTCTACACTGTTCCCTTTATGCTATTGCTCCATTATCGAAGTGCATTATCTAATTATTTCTGAATAGCCTCTGAATTTGGAAGCAGGCGTTAAATAAAGAATTTCTATTATCTTTATGATGATGACTACGATGACAATGATGACCACCACAACCACTACCACTTCACAACTTAGGAGACACTCTTGTTTCTACCTCAATATATTTGTCTATGTTTATCTCTTTTTTCTGTCTTCTTATTTATTAACTATTAAGAGTAAGTGTTTTTCAATCTTTATACTTATTTGTTCCCACTTGTTTCTATTTTTTTTATCCAATTTATCTTTCATTATTCATATCCGTTTAAAGATACTAATACAGCCATATATTCATAGTTCTACAGTAAATTAGTGAGATCATGTCGTGATAAATAGAAAACAGTATTTTGTACATTTGACATTAGCAGAGAGAAAGTGAAATTTAACCTATACATTTGTTGCTTTCAGGAGTTACACCATTTGAGATTTTGTTCTCACATGTGATTACACAGTTTGTAGTGATGTGTGGTCAGACAGCACTGGTACTAATTTTCATGATCCTAGTGTTTGGTGTGGAATGTAAAGGAAATATTTTTGCGGCTGTGATTCTTACAATTCTGCAAGGACTCTGTGGCATGTGCTTTGGTAAGACAATTTGCATTCCTTTTTACAATTTTATTATGCAAACTGAAAACAGAAAAATATTGCAAAGCTATGATTAGTACAGCCTCTCTTAATCCCTTCAAATTTCATGACTGTAAGTGTTCTTTAGAAGAAAGTTCTAAGTCCACTGCTGTGGAGTAACGGTTAACATGCTTGACCGTGAAACGATTGGGCCTGAGTTCGAATCTTGATTGGGACAAGTTACCTGGTTGAAGTTTTTTCCGTGAATTAAATACTATTATAGTCACAATCATGCCATGGTATGAAAGAAAAATTTCACAACCTCGAGCGGGAATCGAACCTGCGACTTCCTGTTCTCCTGTTCATTAATATGTCACATCAACGGACGTATATACGTCACCCAAACATCGTAAGATGAAGATTACATTTTTTCCGTGGTTTTCCCTCAACTCATTAAAAACAAATGCTGGGTAACTTTCGGTGCTGGATCCTGGACCCATTTTACTGGCATTATCACCTTCATCTCACTCAGATGCTAAATAACCATAGCAGTTGATAAAGCGTTGTAAAATAACCGACTAAAAAGTTATAATATTCTAGATATCAAATGGTGTGTTTCATAGCTGGTTAATTTGTTTGGATTTTTTTCTTTAGACTTGTAACTTCAGACTCATGTAGTCGCATCCTTCTATGTTCTTTCTCATTTACAAGTCATTATGCTTCAATTAACTGAGAATACTACAAAACAATCAGATGATATAACATAAATAAATTATTAATTTAAGTACCGGTATACAATAAATAAGACTAGTATGCAAAGAAGACGTTACTGTATTTTATTGGTTTCTTAATTAATTACCGGTACTTATTTAAAGTGATAGAAATATAATAAGGTCTGCTTATGATGCTAGTATATTATAATTTTGAAGTGTAATTGTTAAATTTATTTTATGTACCAGTACCTATAGGCCTATGTTAATATCTCCATGTGATATAAGCTTCATATTGCTTACTGATAGTTCCATTAAAATAAAATAAAGGTATCCCCGTAACATGCCATGAAGGCATTTGGGGGGCATGGAGGTAGAGCCCCATGCTTTCCATGACCTCGGCACTAGAATGAGGTGATGTGGTCGGCATCACGCTCTCACTGCCTTTTACCCCCGGGAAAGACCCGGTACTCAATTTTATAGGAGGCTGAGTGAACCTCGGGGCCGTTCTGAAAGTTTGGCAACGAGAAAAAATCCTGTCACCACCTGGGATCAAACCCCAGACCTTTCAGTCCGTAGCCAGCTGCTCTACCAACTGAGCTACCCGGCCGCCCAATAGTTCCATTACATTATAATTATGTTACTTGTAATTGCAGGTTTTGTTATATCGGCATCATGTGAACTAGAAAGAAATGCCATCCAGCTGGCTCTGGGAAGCTTCTATCCTACTCTACTTTTGAGTGGTAAGTTTTTAAATTATACAAAATTACGCGATGTTATTATTTGACTCCTTGTCTTTCCTGACATATACTCCAGAAACAATGGATGTGTCCACACCTGTGGAGTAATGGTTAGCGCGTCTGCCCGTGAAACCAGGTGGCCCGGGTTCGATTCCCGGTCGGGGCAGGTTACCTGGTTGAGGTTTTTCCTGGGTTTTTCCTCAGCCCAATATGAGCAAATGCTGGGTAACTTTTGGTGCTGGACCCCAGACTCATTTCACCGGCATTATCACCTTCATCTCATTCAGACGCTAAATAACCTAAGATGTTGATAAAGCGTCGTAAAATAACCTACTAAAAACACAATAGATGTTCCTACATCGCAAAAGTCCAGGAATCACATATGCCACATTATTACTATATTATGGTCCAAAATAAATTGTACCGAATTTTAACAGTTGTGAATGTGGAAAAGTGATTGGTATCATGGTTAATTGTTACTTTAATTGCTCATAAAGAAGACCATGATAACCAGGAACTGTCATATTATTGGTGGATACGTGTTTGATTTTATGTTTGTTTCGAGAATTTCATTGTAATGTGTTTAAAATTTCCCCTTCCCCCTCCGACATCTCACTCACATGCTCACAATATAATAGCAGTAGACTATAATATAAAATCAGGACGAATAGAAGAAATAGTGTATGCACTCTGTGAGTTTACATGGATCTGCCGCAATGCGGCGCTGCTACCACTATGAGCGTGACTCGGAAGGAGTTCACAGTACTTGTTATGCTGAATGTAGTCCTTTTTAAAAGCAAATTTCTCCAATTTAACACGGCTATTCGTAACTTAAATATCTTTATAGTCCCTTATTCATAATTAATAGTCTCCTATCAGATAATACTTTTATGAATGTTCATAACAGAAAATACAATGTGATCTGAAACGTTGTGAAAGCAATTATAAGTCAGTATTTAAGTAATTAATCTTTTCGTAACAAGTTGCGAATTCAGGGACAGAAAATAAAACCTACAAAATGTTAGTATATAAAGAGTTGAATGATATTTTACGTGCTATAAATGAATTAAATTACTCACCATGATTAGTTGCCTGTTTCTAATTGTAGTATAACTTGTATAAGAATTTTAGCGAGAGTATCACCTGGAGTAGCGTTTCTGCTAGCGGAAATAGCAATTGGTTGAATCCAATCTTGCATAAATGGCATAAACATAAATATTAATGCACGATTTACTAATTGTTTCTTTTGGACATCAGTCGTGAGATCTCCGAAATCAACAAATTCGTCCACTTTAAGGGAATAATTATTACGATAAATTGAATTTCTTCTCTGAGTTTGACCTCATCGAATATTACAACTCCGTAACGTTTATTTTAATATGTTTCATCATTTCGGTAAATTAGGAAAAATGTGGGGTACAGCTCCTGGTTGTAATTTTCAACACACTCGCGGTATTTCTGTCTCATGACTTTTTATAATAAAACAGTCTGATTTTATAATCATGTATTCGCAAAAATGCACATCACAAATACGGTTATTTACCGAAAGCTGCCTATTTTTCCGCGGAATCGCTCTGGCCCATTTCCCAAACTCATCTTTTTCTTTGGGAGATGAAAAGAAATGTCTTGTTACACTATTTCTACTTTATTCCGATCTACAACCCGGAACAAAACAGTACAGCATTTTTTGTACCGGTAATTATTTTGTAAACCACCAACAACAAAGCATATGAACAACCCCTAGCAACTTTTGTAATTATTTTGTAAAACACCACACAATATTCTTTTGTCACTGGTTAATTCAAAGCACAACAAATTGAAGACATCTACATAACCCTCAACAACAAAGCATACTGGTGTTAACAATCTCTAGCAACTTTCATCATTAAACACGCGATAAATATATTTTCGAGGTGTCTGACTTCAGACAACCGATAGATCCTAGCAATCGAAGTGCCACTAGTTGTCAGGTCCGCCACCAACAATGCGAAAGCATAGAAGTGCGTACACTATTTCTTCTATTCGTCCCAGAATTATATTTCCAAAAATGATGTATAAATTGTTTAGAACTTTTCTTAATGTAGAGTTGTGTTTCCTTATTATGTTTAATGTATGGAACTTCTCTTTGCTACATTTAGCCAGTATATTGCTTGGTGTCTCTGCTTGCTCCTACACTGCTTCAGATAACACAACATGCGTAATCCTCGTGCCCAAAGGTCAAATGTAATCCCAGTGGATAGCGGAGACCTCCACCCCCGCTTCTTTAACTCTCTTTAGCTGTTCATATATGCATCGCAGGATGCAATATTATAGATTTCACCATTTTTCAGGATCCTCTTTCGAATGGTGTATAAATTGTTTGGAAGTTTTCTTAACTTTGAGTGATGTTTCCTTGTGAGATAAATAGAATTATTAATGATAACAGTAATATTTCACAGTTTGTATAACATTGAAGTTTGGGATGAGCCTCCCATAATATTATATTACTGACTTCTCCTCTATTGTAATATGTATGTATAAAAATATACTGGTATAGTATGTATGTATGTATGTATGTATATGTATATATAAATATATGTTATGTTTTATTTAACGACGCTCGCAACTGCAGAGGTTATATCAGCGTCGCCGGATGTGCCGGAATTTTGTCCCGCAGGAGTTCTTTTACATGCCAGTAAATCTACTGACATGAGCCTGTCGCATTTAAGCACACTTAAATGCCACCGACCTGGCCTGGGATCGAACCCGCAACCTTGGGCATAGGAGGCCAGCGCTATACCAACTTGCCAACCAGGTCGACCATATAAATATATATATATATATATATATATATATATATATATATATACACAGCATATGATTCAGCAATTGAGGGGTTTGCTGGAAGAAAGGCGGATAGACCTTTACACCCTTCTTCGGGAAAACAGGTTAAAATGTAGTGAATAATTCGAAAATTATAGTATCGGTAACGAAATTTTGTTTTGATTGTACTGTACATACCTGCAGGACAGGGCTGCGTGCGTGCGTGCGCGATTTATTCAGTCAGCCTACAAGTAGAGCTAGTGCTGCACGTTACCGCATACTTTCTGCATGTGTTTTCTCTTGGTAGAGACTAAGTAAATATATATAATTCAATTTAGTCAGTCCAGTTGTTTCCTTTGACTACTTTTTATGTTCATTATTGTCCTTGCTTTAAGAGTAAACAAACTTATGAAACTCATAGATTCAGACGGAAATATTTTATGTTCTATAAAGAGATTTGTTACAATATTCAGATTTTTGGGCTTATTGTTATCAGGATTATACAAAGAATACATTTTATTTATTTATGTTCACACAAAATGGAGATTTTCTTTTTCTGTTATATTCAGAGATTTTGCTTTGCGTACTTAATGTCTACTCAGTATATCTGAAATAATGGAAATTACTTTAGAAGTAGATAATAAATGTCATAAAATGTATCTTTGTTTCAATTCCGTGTGAAATTTAAATCTGAAATCTACATTAAATCCCCTAAGCAAATCATTATATGGATAAAGGGCGTATAGACCGAAGTTTTATATGGTACAAATATAAGGAAATTTAATAATATAAATTGCCTAAATGCTACAAAACATTTATACTCGCTAAGATTTTTAATTTAATGTATAAATTTGTTCACTATATGTATAACATTTTATTCAGGTGCGTTTTAAAATCTTAGATTGCCTGTATCTCACTTCACCATATTGACGTATACGCCCTTTTTCCGGCAAACCCCTCATACTTACTTACAACTTACAAATGGCTTTTAAGGAACCCGAAGGTTCATTGCCGCCCTCACATAAGCCCACCAGCGGTCCCTATCCTGTGCAAGATTAATCCAGTCTCTATCATCATACCCCACCTCCCTCAAATCCATTTTAATATTATCCTCCCATCTACGTCTCGGCCTCCCTAAAAGTCTTTTTCCCTCCGGTCTCACAACTAACACTCTATATGCATTTCTGGATTCGCCCATACGTGCTACATGCCCTGCCCATCTCAAATGTCTGGATTTAATGTTCCTAATTATGTCAGGTGAAGAATACAATGCGTGCAGTTCTGTGTTGTGTAACTTTCTCCATTCTCCTGTAACTTCATCCCACTTAGCCCCAAATATTTTCCTAAGCACCTTATTCTCAAACACCCTTAACCTATGTTCCTCTCTCAGAGTGAGAGTCCAAGTTTCACAACCATACAGAACAACCGGTAATATAACTGTTTTATAAATCTAACTTTCAGATTTTTGGACAGCAGACTGGATGATAAGAGCTTCTCAACTGAATAATAACACGCATTTCCCATATCTTATTGTAGGGAAACCCCTCAATTATATTAATATTAAAACTTGATTGAATTTTCAATATGTGATTTTTTCAGGTGTAATCTGGCCTATTGAAGGAATGCCATGTGTTCTGCGCTATATCAGTCTTGGGCTGCCCCTGACCATGGCAACCACATCACTCCGCTCCATGTTGTCCCGAGGATGGTCCATTATTGAGCCTGATGTCTATAATGGATATATTGCAACAATTATATGGATTGTTTTGTTCCTCAGTATAAGCATGCTTGTTCTCAAATTCAAGAGAGGTTAACACATTGTTTTCTTGCACACCACTGTGCCAAAAATACCTGACCTTAGCACAAAACCATAGAGTAGCGCTGCAAGAAGTGCCTCATGAACTGTGATCACTCGAAGGGTATGCCAATTCATTGACATTTGGGGCTGTCAAGTCTATTTACTGGAAATGACATTATTTTAAATTGTAGTTGGATCTGTGTGTGTTGTGTGTATTGCGTGTGTCTGTGTTCAATACATACATATATATGTAAAATGTGGTATGAATTGTGTACATGTATATGTATGTATAAATATATAGATGTATAATATATATATGTTACAGTGACAATGCTTCGTGCATTATTTCAATCAAGAAAGTGTCTCAGAAATGCTCAAATACCTAATGCAATGAGAAGCATTGTGGAAGTATTACGTTAATCGCTCGCTATACTTTAAATCTGGACAACTAATTTGAATTGTAATATTTTTAATTGTACTGTGTTATAATCTGCGGTAGTATTTTTCGAGTTGATTAGAGGTAGTTGTCTACAGTACCGGTACAGAACTGTATGTACTTCGTATGATCTTGTTTCAGTACCTTTTTAGCCAAAATAGCCTTAATTGAGGACCGTTTTCACAACATCTACAGAAAGTAAAATTTTCAGAAAACACATTTCATTGAATAACTATATAATTATACATTTTTCATTTAAAAAACAGTTACAGGCTATTCACACTTACTAGATACATCAAATAATTAATATAAGTTATATATATTTTCAAGGAGAACTCAAATGTAAATAAGTTACACTGAAAAGTACAAGTTTTTTTCAAAACTCTACATCTACAAAATTAACATTTATCATTTATCAAAACATTGTTTGTTTTATATGTTCTATACCTTCAAATTCTGAAATAACACTAGTAAATTGGCTCGCCAAGATATTCTGCTTCATTATTTTCTCGGTTGTGTTCAGGACATCCTTCAAGGGCCTTGGAGTAAAATACTTTTACTTCTTCTGAATATACATCAACAAATTTCATCAGTTTCCGTATATGCTCTGCATTTTTATCATTCACAAGATTTACTGTGCTCAATACTGGGGTATTATCCATTTCTTTGAAGTTTTTGACATTACTTTTCCTTACTTCAACAGTGATGGATGAGACGAAATATGTATTTTGGACCTGACAGATTACGTTCTTCTTATATTATATAAGTACTTTTGCATCTGCCATTTTAAAAGGCAGTTCCTTTTTTACCATTTTATTAGCAATAGATTTGAGATCATAAACATTCCAGTCCTTTGAGAGAACAAGACATGTGCCATGGTTGTTTAGGATCTCATGATATTTTGCTTTCTAAGATCCTTTTCTATAAAACCAAATACCCTATCAGGAAGCATGTAACTGTGTCCCCTGATTCAGGATAGAAATGAACAATCTTGTTGAAAGTTTTTGCCGTTTTGCAAAGTCGAAGAAGCATGCTTATAATGACTGAGTTCTTATTTTGCGATCCACAGGAATCGGAGAAAAATCTCAATGTTCAATTTGTGTGCTTTTCTTTGCGAATTTTGTTCTATAAATTTATTAGAAAATGTCTTACTGCTGAAGCTATTTCGTTTGCCCCACTCCCCATCTATGTTTCAAGCCAGGTATAGTGATACACATAATCTTTTTCTTCCGTATTTAAAATCATCACCGTGCAGTTGTAAAATCATATCTGTCTCGAATAAAATATTTCACCAATGGAGAGTTTTGGGAGAGGTTGGTTTTGCTGGCATAGTCAGTTCTGATCTTATTTTTTCATCCAAATCTGAAATAAGTTCTTCGGGGATTTCCAAATCCTAAGTTGAAAGAGTTGTAGAATACATGTTTATATTTCGACAGCATCTTAGAAGTCTTTCTTTAGTACGTTCTTGGCAAAATCGTTACCACATCTTACTAATGTTCAATTTCGGAGGTAAATAAGACCTTGAACATTTCATAAAGTACTACTTATGATATTTTGTTTGGATGTTCTCACCCAGCATCACAAGTGCATTAAGAAATGTTCGCTCATAGACTCATTATCGAATAATGAAATGTATTGATTTTAATTGAAACACTATAGCCAATCTTTTAAATGAAAAACATACATTTGAAAGAAGTGATACGAATATAATTTATTTAAAAATCAATAAGAGATGGACACACACCGTAGATGTTGAGTTTTGATAAAACTTAATTTTTGTAGATGTTGAGTTTTGCAGAATTTCTCAATATTGAAGTCCAGATTAGAACCGTAGAAATTGAGTTTTAGTAAGTTCTGATTAGCGCAATGTGTTCGTCTCATTGAGAAATACACGAATATATGTATAACTCAATTTCGAAAATTTTGTACATATTGAGTTTTGCAAAAACGATCCTCAATTTTAAAATGCAGGAGAGATTTTAAACATGAATTTACATTATTGTATTTAAACTTTATTTATACTCTGACTCTGATTTATTACTTCTTCACATGTAGGAAAGAGGAAGTGAAAATGAAAATAAAGTTCATTCTCTCTAATAAACAGGACAGGTAGGCATTATGTCTGTTTAAAATACAAGGTCATGGGAAAGTTGAAATTAATATTTAAATGAAATGAATGTAATATTTATGTTAAACAGTTAAAGTACTCCAGTGGACATCACATATGGCAGTGAGTAAAGTGAGAATATACTCAATATGCATAAGGATAATTGTTGTTGAACGACGTCACATTCATCCTTCATGCCCTTACAATCTTTACTGCTGTCATAATTTTCATTGCTCTCTTAATGCAAAGAGTTCTTGACTTATTGTTCAGCAGCAGTTACGACGGAGGAATTCTGAACTTCAGTCCCATCTATTGTATTTACCCAAATATAGTAAACACTATTTTATGACATCAGAATCTAATAACAAATATTGCTACATCGCTGATAGTCATTTTAAGATATATCTCGTGTGCCGGTACTTCGTGTTATGATCTATGTAGGCCTATTACAATCCATGTCAATTTTTATAGAAAGTGTAGCCTATCTGTTTGTAGTAAAAGTTACTGAATTTTGAATATTCGTAACATATAATAAACAAACTTTTAAATCATAATAAGATATTGTGATTTTTATTTTGCCTTTTTCTCTATAATTTTACGAAGCATAAAGCTTTAGTTTTTCTGAACAGACGCATTTAAAGAAAACATTTTAATGCTGAAAAATGTAGCTTTCGAGAGTTTCATAAATTACATGTTTACTAAACTTATATTAGCGAAAAAGTGGTTTTTGATAATGCAGTCTGTTCGCCATTTCTGTCTTTCTGGATACATACTTTTCTCTAAATTACTAGAACTTGCTTATACTCAATATCTACGAGATGCTCCATCTGGGATGCTACTCCAAAAACATTACTTGAAGCTTCTTTAGTTTTCGTAAGAAATAATGGAAAATGAAACACACAGATCGTATGACCACAGAAATGTTTGATTTGGAGTAGAGGAGACTGTTGTACCTTGAAACACTTTTCACAGTTTATTTTTTTTTAATTTTGGGAAATGAAATTATTTAAATGAAAAAGTGCTTGAAATATTTATTGAAGATTCCTTTACAACTTCCTGTTTCTATTTTCCTGTTTTATAGATCCATTAAGGATGGAAAAAATAAAATGAAGGGATATGTAATATGTTGAAAGGTACAATAGGTTCATGTACTTTGGAACATACCCTATTGTACTTTGGAACATATGGAATAGGTGGGAATATAGCTGTAAAAACTCATAACGATATTTAAAATGTATTTTCCATTATAAACCAGTGCAGGTTTCTCTGATTGAGATTTTATTTTCTGGAGGATCAATAACTGCTTTGTATGAGGATCCATTCACACTCCACCATCTTCAAATAGTGACCTCTCAGAAATACAGCATTGAGAAAATCGTTCTCCTCTCCTCCAATTCTTTCTCGTCCATGAGGTGAGCATAGATTGATGTGGACTCATCTGTAAACAAAACACAGCTTCGCTTTTCATTTCTCCAAGCTCATGTGCAAAACGCAATCTTTCGATGTGATCAATGGTGATATTCAAGAAGTTTAACAACCAGTTCCCTCATGTGTACCTATGTTAAACATATACGATATATCCCCATGTAATTCTAATATTACCTAGAAATAATTTAACATCCGAATATCACCACTGGATGTGATACATTATGAGAAATCTGGGATCAGTTGCAGGCTTAGTTGATATAAGTTCGCTTCCTTTCATCCTTCTTCTGTTTTGACCAAAATCGTGCATCCATGCATGTCAACAAACCGCTGGACTACAATCGTAGTTGGCAGGCTGCACTCTCTGAGAACTATGAACACCATGTGCCTGCCTTCATTTTGAATTGGTTTATTCTGGTCAGCCGTTTCGTACTCGCAGTAGGCGTCAGATAACGACATTGTACATCTCTCGTTTCATTGATATTGAAGTTTTGTATCGTTTGCATTTTTTCATTCTTCCTAGCGTGCTGCCTTGACGTACGCATATTTTCACGTTCATTGAACCTCCGTTTCACTGCGCCTTGATTCACCTGGCTTTGCTAGATTTCAGTCCAAAACTCTGGTTTGTCACAATTCTTTTCACAGTATTCGAGAACGTACACTTTATAATTGATTTTCAATTTATCTAATGCCTCAGACTAAGTCAGATCTTTCCTCTAGTTCACTTTTACACTTCACACGTCTTAGTTTGCACTTCCTTGTTTCTTTAACTATCACATAACTCCCTGAATTTTTATACAGTTTCATCTATTTTCTCGCACATCTTTTTTCAAAAACCTCCACGATTTCTGAACTTTGACCCTCTGCGCTCTTGTTGACAGTTGTCTTTAACTATCACATAACTCGCTGCATTTTCATACAAATTTCATCTATTTTCTCGCAAATCTTTTTTAGTTCCCTCTCAATATCACCCCTGGTTGCTGGACTTTGACCATATGCGCTCTCGTTGTCTGTTGTATTCTCGACTTCTTTCTTCTCTTCCCCGCAGTCCCTTTCGTAACTTGCACTCGGACCTGCACTCGCAAAGACTCCTTTCCTTATACTCTCCGTATTACCCTTCGATGATTCTCCTATTATTCCCAACCCTGGACTCCTCTCCTTCTCTTTCCTTCTTCTTACCTCTATTATCCGCTCACATGATTCATAGCCATCAGTAGCTCCCCCTTCTTCACTAGACTCATTCATCATTACACAACTTAAACCTTTCTTTATCTTATCATTCGCATATTTCTTTGCCGCTGTAGCCTTTATGCCACTCTTCTTAGAAGTGTACTTCTCCCTGTCTGCTAGCTTGGTGATCCGTTTTTTGCTCCCTAGTTCAATGTCTTCTTTCTGCGTGTGTCGCCTTCTTGCTTCGACTCCTGATTCATCATTTTTCGCCGCATGCTTCTCGTATTCTACATTAGCTCCAATGTTCTCTTCCGAAGTCAGTTGAACTGTTCGCTTGATTTCATTCTCTACTCCTGCTTTCGATTCCCGCTGTGCGTGTTTGTCAGTCTGCCTCTGATGTTTCTCTGCCACGTTATTTAATCCAAATTCCGGATGATTTATGTTCTTCTCACAAAACTCCAGGTCATAGTATCTCCCGTTGACTTTCAGTCTCCAGGTCATAGTATCTCCCGTTGACTTTCAGTCTGTCTTCATATATCTTAGCAAAATGTCCCTTATTTCTAGCAGCTTTCATGAACGGTATCAGTGATTTGCGTCTTCTTCTTGTTTCATAGTTTACGTCTTTTTCAACCCTTATTTTCGTCATTCTTAATTTTCTTAAGTTCCTTAAGATAATTTCTCTTGTTCTCATGCTTACGAAAGAAATTAAAATAGGTTTAAATCTTCCTCTCCCAATTCTATAAGTCTGTTCAACGTGGCCCACTCTCACATTGATACCAAAAATCTTATCGCACACGTTAATTACAGTCTCATATGTATCCAGTTCATATTCATGACCCTCTTCTTCCACCCCGAAGAATATTAAATTCTTCTTTCTTTGCTTATCTTCATAATATTTGATTTTCTCTTTCATTTACTCATTATCCCGTACCACAGTGGTTGCCAAACACCACGAAATTGTGACGTAATAGAAATGCAACCCGCACACCACTATCACAGGGAGAGAGGTGGAGTGGGTTCCCCTCAGGTAATGCAGTGAATAACAGTGCAGAGACGGACTGTAACCAAAAAAACAATATAATATTCTTATACTTATTAACTACACACACTTTTTTCAGTGTTAACTTTTTATCCTCTTATTCATTATTTTTGTATTATTAATAAAATAAAATATATTTTCTTATTTACCATAAAAAGAACGTGTACTTTACATCAGCAGATATTTGAAATTAGAAAAACATACCAGGCTGGTCACGAACTTCTAAATTACACTACATACTTAAAAAAAAAAGTCGAAGTATTTTACTCCGATTAAGACATAAGCCAATAATTTTTATTGTTTGTTCATTAATGAAATATTCAAATTACACTACATACTTAAAAAAACTCCGAAGTATTTTACCTTGATTAAGACATAGAAGCCGATACTTTTTGTTTGTTTATTAATAAAATATTCAAATTACACTACACACGTCGAAATACTTTACTCCGATTAAAACATAGAAGCCGATACTTTTTATTGTTTGTTTAATTAATGAAATATTAAAATTACATTACATAGCTATGTCGAAAAGAAAATGTCGAAGTATTTTACCCCTATTAAGACATAGAAGCCGATACTTTTATTGTTCATTTATTAATGAAATATTCAAATTACAGTTAAAGGCGTGATAGTCTTTATGACAAGAAGAATAATGACAACGTACATTGTTCTTTTATATTTCATTTAAAATTTTACAACAAATTAAGTATCTCATATTTTTGCCATCTGCACATGCTCCTTAAAATTAAGTTTTTACAAATTATCTGTTTTCTGTTTTGGAAAAGACAACGAAACATATTATCCTACACTTTTGTAACATTGCATGTGTACGTCCGCTGCTGAGTGGAGGCAGGGGCATGTGTCGCGATCACTGCCATACCAGATAATCAATCTTCGCACTGATGTTATCTATTCTGCACATCAAGCTTCCTGATGTTATATCCACTTGTTTCTTCGAGATTCCTGTACTGTTTGCATTTGTAGTCCTCCATTCCTAGCTTCATTTCTCCCCTTCTTTATCACTTCTCGCTGTAGCACTTTTTCCATTTTCTATTGTACCTTCTGCTCTATCAGTTGCTCATAGGTCAATGCCTCTCTACGCTGTTCAGTCTCCGCTCCTTCAGCACACGTCCTTACTCGCTAAAACTCGTTGATGACTGTCCATTATATGTGTATTAGATTTATATGCAACATTCGAAAATATGACCATATTTCACCATACTTGGAACAGCTGTCGTGGCTCCGACTTGAGAAAAACAGAAAACTACATTCACTCTCGCTGCTGTATCAAATCATGCACACTTCTTGTCCATCTTACCTGTCGTGTCGGTTTCAGTATCTCTCATCTCTTCACAAGTTTGGCACCAGCCTCAACAAGAAACTATTATTATTATTATTATTATACCTAAGCACAGAACATGCTGTTATTCTCAATCATTCACAATCTACATCTCTCGAATCTGCAATCTTCTTCCCGCTGATATTAGAACCTGTTGGATGGTATCAACTTTCAAAATTAAAATGTACAGTTACCTATTCAATAGGTATACTAAATTACATTCACTCTTAAATGTAATACTCGTAAGGAATAATTAATAATTTGGGTTTTTTTCAGACTAGTTTAATGAATTGATTTTATTTTCATATGTTGAATAGTGATTATATTTAAATATCTAAATAATTGTATATTTACTTCATTAATGTTAATCCTAAGTAATTATCGTTACATTTCTAATGTATTCAGATTAATTGGTAACTTACATAAGTTTCAATAACAGTATTTCACATTATTATTACTACTATTATTATTATTATTATTATTATTATTATTATTATTATTATTACTTTCATTTATGCACTCTTATTAATTGTATTCAATTCAATTCAATTTATTTGGCCATTAGACATACATTGAAATACATTGAAAAAACATATAAGTATATTTTAAAAAACACTAATAAAAGAAACAGTAAAATTTAAGTAATACAATGTAAATATGAAATAATTTGAAACTTTTAAATTGAAGAAAACTAACTAAATTGCAATTAAACTATATATCCTGTTGAGTGTAGGAGAAGACCTTAAGGTCTTAACTCTGCCAGGTAAAATAAAATAAGTTATTATTATTTTATATATTTTTCACGAAAGTAAAAAAAAATTAACACCAAAAAAAACCAGGCCCTGAACATAATTAAAAGTTTTCCTCGATGGGGAAAATGGCTATTTGAAATTGTTACCGACTATAACAGTGGATACTAGGACGCTCCGCCACTGCATATTGTACATACATATACACACCCACCCAGTCACCCCATACATATATACATATGTACATACATATATACATATGTACATACATATATACATAAATACATATAACCTCGGCAGTTGCGACCGTTGTTAAATAAGACATAATATTTAACATTATACATACATACATACATACATACATACATAGAGTAAACTCTGCTAATTTCGTGATATTTCTTCTTAAATTTACCACGAAACTATACCAGCGACAAATGTAATTCTGATAGTATAGCATAAATGGTAGAAGATGTACTATAACATAGATTTTGTTCACTGTGCTCTTGCAGTGACATGAGCGGTGTTTTTGAAAATTACTTGAGTTGTGAGATCTATAGCTTTCAATGTAAGTAGGCCTACTGACATTGTATACTTCTTGATGAAAATATATGCTTATCAATGTACTGTTTATACAACAGATTATTATCTTGGGAGGTTATTTTCTTAGCGTTTTTCTAATTTCACGAAGCCATTTTTTTCTCTGTAATTTTACTATCCTATAACAACACTCTCTGGTTGAAGAAAAATCAAATGCATTAAGTGTACAATACTTATGTATGTATTCACAGTATCTGTGATACATTGTGCATGTCGAGCTTGTTCCAGATGGCAGATAAACACAGGGTCAAATGTGGAAAGGGCATTGATTGTCTCTTAAGCAAAAGAAAACTGCCTTCAAGAAATTTTGTCTTTTTCTTGGCAAGTTCGATTTTTTATTTTATTTTATTGGGTTATTTTACGACGCTGTATCAACATCTAGGTTATTTAGCGTCTGAATGAAATGAAGGTGATAATGCCTGTGAAATGAGTCTGGGGTCCAGCCCGAAAATTACCCAGCATTTGCTCGTATTGGGTTGAGGGAAAACCCCGTCAAAACCTCAACCAGGTAACTTGCCCCGACCGGGATTCGAACCCGGGCCACTTGGTTTCGCGGCCAGACGCACTGACCGTTACTCCACAGGTGTAGACGGCAAGTTCGATGAGGACCATAAACGACTAAAATAGCAGTCAAGGGGTATGACATTTGCAATCTTTCAAGTGATTTAAAATAGGTATACAATGAAACAGCATCATCTTCAGGAGCCAAAAAAAAAAAAAAAAAAAAAAGATCTGTTCTTAAAGAAAAGCCGAATGATAAGCCTAATGATTTGATTGTGATCTTGCTCAAGAAATTTCGAAGACGACAAACATAGTGAAAGATGGATTCAGTGCTTCAGTTCTGATGAAACATGTCAAGACCTTTCAAAATACCGAAAGAGCTTTAATTGTTTGGATTGTAGGTATGAATCTGACTGAAGAAATAAAAATTTGATTGAATAAGCTTAAAATTTTGAATTTAAGGAGTGTCACGAAAATATCCTTGTATTATCACGAAATTATACCAACTCTTCTAGAATGCTAATTTTTTTTTCTTTATATATAGCCTATTGCTTATTTGTAACTATTGTTTAAATTTATTTGAGGTAAAAATGCTGACATGTAACTTCGTGAAATCTAATAGAGTACGTACATTAAAAACACTCATTCTTTAAAATATGAAGCTTAATTTTGCACCTTAGTATTAAGAAATTATCCAAGTCTGCCCTATACAGAATATTGGCTACTTTAACTAATTATAAGGACTAGTGTCAGATTAGATTTATGGTAATATATTCAGTGATATATGTATATAAACACATAATAATACACTTAGACTGATGTTAATAGTACATTATGCAACGAGCCTATAATGATAGTAATTAAGAAGCGAGTATGGATGTTTATGAAACGAGCGCAAGCGAGTTTCATAATTTTCATACGAGCTTCTTAATTAGCATTATAGGCGAGTTTCATACGACTTTTTATGCTCGACCATATTTCTAACTTGAAATTACAGTATTCAGATGTATACATTTTGTTTGTATCTGACAAGATCGGAAGTGACCTTGTTCTAGGTCGTGAATTGTGAGATGTGCGCAGACGCGAAAGTATTGATTTTTTCCGAGGAACAATAATGTCATTGACCTTGTGTAATCCCGTTAAACTTGGTATAACTTTGATTATTCAATTCGACATTGAAAAACGAGATGACAAATTGAATTTATTTGAATATTATTTACAATTAACGCTAATTTTTATAGTAACAGAACATAACCTTCTGCGACAATATTGGATTTCCAGCCTCCGTGACTTTTCGCTAATTCTCTTTCGATTGCATATCCGAGAATAATCGATACTTGCGGTTTTATAACGGTACAAAGCTGACTCGTTATTGGCTGAACACCTGTAAGCTGAGTTGTCATTGGCTGAAAACACCTGAACTTTAATGAGTAGGTGTACTTTAATGACATGCATTAAAGGACTGCTACCAGGTGTATAGTTACTACATTTCGGCATGGTCGAGCATAAAATAACTTATGTTGTTCTCAACTGTTAGTTTTTAATTTGTCAATTACACGAGTTCTTAATAAATTAATTTGTTTTATCATTGTTTTCAACGCATAGTAAAACATGAAACTAATTACAATTGTAATTAATAATAGAAAAAGTATGACGTCTAGAAGTAGATACTGGTACCAAGACAATTGAACTGCGGCGGATCGCATTTGCGGTGCACCGTGATGTTTGATGACGTACTCTGTCCAGTAGATTGCAGTGTGAAGAGGCGAATGAGGACGATCTCTGAACAGATGTGACAGCCTTTCAGCGTTTCTTTTGTAACTGAAACAGCAAGACGAATTACGTTTGAATAAATAATGCATTCTTCTCTTGAACATTAAGGTTAACGCTATTAACAATATTTAATTTTTGTACTTAATTGTAGCTTTGGTTGAACACAGTTATATCGACAGATGTTAATGCTCTTGTAAGGGGTTTGTCTCAAGCCCCTACAGTCTCGGCTGCACAGAACGAGGAAACCGGGGCAAACTGAACGATACGCTTGCCGCCATATTGTTGGAGAGCAGACGTGTAATAGCAGTATGTAAATCACGCAATTTAACGCTGTAATGATAAAAAATTGACAGATTATGGCCATTTTCGACGTTTAACGTAGAATTGGGACGAAGTATAAGTTACATATTCAAAGTTTCATTGATGCGTCAGAGCATCAAAGGTTAAAAAATACGTACGCAGCAATTGATAGAAAACATGCTCATACATCCATAAATAGGCCTACGCAATACACATTATAGAATGTATAATTTTACGATAATCAGCATATTGTTAGGTTTCAGAGAATCGAAAATTATATTAACATAGCTTACATTACTTTCAGATCACAAGACGTAAATACATGCACCTTGATTACATAAGTTCCTATTATAATAAAATTCTTAAGTGAAATAAATATATGATAATCAGTATAGACCTGTTGTTAAGTTTTAGAGAATCGAAAATTATATTACCGGTACATTTAGACCACAGAACAAAGTAATCTGACAAAATGTAATGCGCAAAGTAGCCAAATTACATTGCATTTATAAGCCATTCTTCAATTAATTAATTAATAATAAATTAATAAAGGGAATACTATCAATTATACAAAGTGCCAGTACCTAATACATTGCAATAGGTAACGTAAAGACCTAAAAACTAAACATAATCACCTGATGCAAGATAAAAAACATACTTTTTATGAGTGGATTTCTTTACATACAGCATTGTTATTTTAAGGGGACTCGCTACTGAGTTTTCGTCAATTTTGGTCAATGTTAAAAGTTAATTTTTTTTTTTTTTTACTGATGAACTGTGTTGACTAGGAACAAATCCATGCACCATTTCATTGTAGGTAGTCTTAGCATCATTTTAAAAGTTTAAGAAACAAATTATCTTTATATGAGACCCAGATACTTGTTTACAAAAAATTATAAACACTTTTTTATATTTTATTTTTTTCCGAGTACATTTTTCAACATAAAATTTTGAAAATAATTGTGCACTTGTAACTCATCAACATCTATTCGATTTTAAAATTTCAAAAACTTACAATCAAATTTGTGGAGATTAGAAATCTCAGTAGCGTGTCCCCTTAAATAAATAAAAAAAAATATATATATATATATATATATATATATATATATATATATATATATATATAGAATCATTGCTTGCGGAGTGATGGTACTTAATTTTTATGCACATAATATGTAATATCAATAAGATGGTATTCCTTACTTGTGATTTACATAATAAACAAACGTTATCTTTCCACTAATTGTATTTAACATCTGATGTGTAAGTCTAAATAATTTACTCAGTGGGATTTCTCTACAGTCTGATAACTTATACCTATACTAACAATTAAGTATTCTTTATTGTCGTAAACTACTGATTGATTTTTAATGATATTAATATTGTAACAACAGAGATAATATATCGTACTTTTTGCAAATGGCTTGGAAAATTAAACAGGGATGGTACAGTTTCATCTTTCAAAATTCTATTGCAATTACTTTCTGAAAATCTGTATCATTAAAATGTGTCGAACATAATTTTATATAATGTGAAGACACAAATTTATCTCTTTTAATAGCAACAAGCCACTTAGAACGTAGCTCGGGCTTGTTCAAAGAGAATCAAAGAGAACCTCTGATAGATTGCTGTCTAATTATACATTTTTTCAACTAGCGTATCTAAGATATACACAGGTTACAGTTTCACTGTAGCCTCCAGAATTCCGTTTTATTATTTTAAACTTGTGTACTTGTGAAAAGAAATTCCTGAGCCTCTAAGCCATGTGTTATTGCAGTTAGGCCTATACGGCGCACAGGAAAGCACTATTTTAAACTATTTACAAAGCACATCACTTCATATCAATTATAATAATATTTACAAAACATAAAATTTCATACTATTATCACATCAATTTACATCACTTTCACAGTGTTCACAAAAATCACCCGAGACAAAACAAAGCATAAACATGACAATATCGTGTTTACCGCTGTTTCTACAGTAATATGGCTGCGTAAACATGCGCAGACTGGTTTCAATTTTGGACAGAACATCAGCACTCCGTGTGGGTCTAGTATACTATATAATGTCTTTGATTTGTCTTTAGTGAATAAAACAAAATGTGTTGTGCAAATTAATCTCAGTAATGGAATTGGTTCATTAATGTTTGATCGAAACGCTGCAAGTGAAATTTTCATGATCACATTCTTTCGATTTCCTTTTCGTTCGCAAGTACACAAAATTCCTTTGCTATTTAGGCGAGTTGTTAGCGCAATAACAGGCGCAGCTCTTTAAGGTCGTAGCAAGTTTGCACTACACCTAAAAAATTTACGGATATTTTGGTTTAAAATAAAAGTTAAATTATTGTAGTCTAAGTACACGATTGGTATGATCAGCTGTAGTATAACTCATCCAACTATAATCGTTTGTAGGAGCCTCATTGTTGACTTGCCACAGTAAACGACCGTTTATGGAGACTGGCTTGATCTTTGGTATCTCTTCGGGGCGAGGGGATGAGAGGGGTGTTGTCCAGTGTGGATTGTAAGTTGTTGATAAACGAACAGGGAGGTAAACGAGCTTTGAAAATGGAAACAGATGGCATTTGCTCATGAGCATGGATGGGCAACACGTGCTCCTAAAGTGCTAAAAAACCTTGAAAGAGAGAAAGGCAGACGGAGCCAGCCGCAGCAGTTACAAGTTGTTTGTAGTTTCGCTGCAAAAGCCACGTGCGCTCTGGCGGCTCATGCAGGTGATCGTGATATCTGGCCCTTTAGTTTTCTTTGTTGATTTATTAAGATTATAATTTTTAAGAATATTACTTACTTGAAATGTGGCGTTCTCTAAATCATTTTCTGAGCTAGAAATGAGAACCTGGCCGTCAGCAAAAAGTAACGTATCTAATATTTGTTCTTGTATTTTAAAATGTGAATCTAAATTTGTCTGCCAATGAAATATGGCATCGTCAAGTTGGACTTTCAAGACAAATATCCGAACAAAAACGTCCATTGAGACATTTCGTCCATCCCAAAAGGGCCACACAATTTAGTCCTCTTAGAAACGTCCGTGACAAAACGTCCATGCCTAAAAAATGTCCAGATGGCCAGATGGTCTGATAACAAACGCCCATGAAAAAAAGGCTACACCTAATAAATGTCGAGATCTTAAAATCATCGAGATGATGAAAGGCTTTATATTACGATACATGATCTTATATAACAAGTATGAGACACGAGTATAAACAATGCAAAGAATAACAATGTAACGCTGATTCCTAGCACTACAAAATTCGCTAGTCACGAAAATTTATAACAATTATAAAACTTACAAAATTTATAAAATTGATGGCGGAAGTAATATACTTACTTACTTACTGGCTTTTAAGCAACCCGGAGGTTCATTGCCGCCCTCACATAAGCCCGCCATTGGTCCCTATCCTGTGCAAGATTAATCCAGTCTCTATCATCATATCCCACCTCCCTCAAATCCATTTTAATATTATCTTCCCATCTACGTCTCGGCCTCCCCAAAGGTCTTTTTCCCTCCGGCCTCCCAACTAACACTCTATATGCATTTATGGATACGCCCATACGTGCTACATGCCCTGCCCATTTGAAATCTCTGGATTTAATATTCCTAATTATGTTAGGTGAAGAATACAATGCGTGCAGTTCTGTGTTGTGTAACTTTCTCCATTCTCCTGTAACTTCATCCCGCTTAGCCCCAAATATTTTCCTAAGCGCCTTATTCTCAAACGCTCTTAACCTATGTTCCTCTCTCAAAGTGAGAGTCCAAGTTTCACAACCATAAAGGACAATCGGTAATATAACTGTTTTATAAATTCTAACTTTCAAATTTTTTGACAGCAGACTGGATGATAAAAGCTTCTCAACCGAATAATAACAGGCATTTCCCATTTCGGAAGCAATATACTCTCAAAAAAGTAAGCCAATACTACATTATAATAGGTATTGCTACAATTTTCATTCATATAATAAAGATAAGGAGTAGAAGACACTGGCGTTGCGAGGAAAGGTGTCTCTGCAGAGCCTGATGTACGACAAATGATAATTTAGAAAGCATTGTCGTCCTAATAGATGAAACTCAGAAGCATCAGCATAACTCTCATGTTGCAAAGCAAGTAAGAGTAACGGTTAATTCAGCGTTTCTCAAACTTTTTTGAAATGGGGACCACTTTTAAGTCGGAACAGTTCCGCGGACCACCTTACTTATCTTCGCTTAAGAAACAATACCGCGTAACTGACATTTTTGGTCAAAATTGTTTTTTTTGCACAGATGGTACCTCCACTGTCATCTGCATGCATTAACAAGCGCGGGAATTTGATTGCATGAATGGCCTGCGTACAACACCGCGCATCTGAAGTCACGAGAAGTCTGTAGGAAATACCGCGTATCTGACAACAGATAGGCTGTTATGTCTACTCCCTGCGCGCCAACAGTATGGAAGCTGGTTCTCGTTACTGGCTTGTAAAATTGTATAAACAGTGTGTAATATTCTGAGAAGATTAAAGAAGTGTTCAGTTTCAAATATTTTAAAAGATAAATATAATATTATTTCACTAATGTCAATTGAATGTTAGTTGAGCTGAATTCACGCGGAATCTTACTGCAAGTTCATTCACTGAAATATAGTACATTTAATATTTTAGTATTATATAGGCCTACATATGCAAGAAAAGAAATGGACAATGAATCAGACGACGGTCAGTTTAGCGAGAACGAAATCCTATCTGTGGTATGTTCTGCATTCGAGACGGGAGAAACTTCTGTGAACATTAACAAAGGTATGGCATAAGAAGTATCACAGTTATTAAACGTTTATTTTTCTTCAGTTACGGAATCATAACAGCAAACTTAATTTAAGTAATATAAATAATCATGAATAGGCCGCTAAAATAATTTGCGCTACATTCAGTGGTCCTGAGCCTGATTCTTACCATTTCCTCCGGTAGGAGGAAGATCTAAATTGATGATAATATTTACTACACATGTTTTTAATCCATTTATATCACATTTATAAACACTAGTAATCTCATCTTATTCATAGGTGTACTGCCTGATAATTCAAATGCAAAAGAAAACCGTCATGAAAATGGGCTGCTGCAGATCAGGCATTGTCCGCCCAGTGTTACCCGTATGGTTATGATCATATTATGCAGTCTGGTATGATTTAAAGCAACACTATTAAAATAATACCGCTAGAAACAGGATAGGACAGAAACTGAAGACAATATCCCGTCAATGAAGGATCTACACCAAATTTCGGATGCGTCTTCAGATGTAGACGACCCCGAGGAATTCGTGAGTGCTACTTATTCTACATCTTTACATTCATCAGAGAAAAGGAAAGAGAAGAATCTACAAGCGTTTCATGGAAATTTGACAGAAAAGAAAAAAAGAAGTTCAATGCCACACAAGGTAAGTGGAGGAAAATGAAAAATAGAAAACTTAGAATGGAAGATGAAGCTTATCTTAGATACAAGAGATCGAAAGATGGCAAAGTGACACATGATACGGAAAGAGATGCAAGGAATTTGGGGCCAGAGTGTAGTTATAAAATGTGCCAGAATTCGAAAGTAAGAGGCTGTAATTTAATTTCTAATGAGAGAAGACACATCTTTCAGGCATTCTGGAAAACAATGACTAGGGAACAGAGGACCGTTCACGTATAAAATCTTGTGAATTTCACTCCTACGAAAAGACCTGGCAGTACAAATTCTGAATCGAGAAGAAAGAGAACATTTGTCTACAATCTAAAAGTTGATGAGAAAAAAATTCAGGTTTGCAAAATGATGTTTCTGTGTACATTGGGAATTAAGAATTAACTGTGCGATATTGGTTAGCTAATAGTACTGATGGACTCCCTTCAGTAATAAAAAGTCATGTTCTCGTGCAAAAGCACAGAAAAAAAGAGGATTAGTAGCCTGCCTAAATTACCGTCACATTATTGTATGTAGAACTGATTGTGCCATAGTTTTTATGATAGTATTCCACACTTGGGTTACTCAAGGATTACTTTTTGTGGTTTCAGCATAGGCCTATAATTATTTCTTTATTGTGTTTAACGAAAATTATGCCTGAAAAATTATCACCATTATTATATTTGTATATGATTTTCTTTTTATTATTCGCAAGTCAGTCAAGTCCATTGATGATGATAATAATAATAATAATAATAATAATAATAATAATAATTATTATTATTATTATTATTATTTTATTATAAAATTATAATTGTCAGCAACGTTTTAGTAACAATTCTACTTATCTATTCAAATACGTAGTGTGAAAATAAAGTACCTAGTAACATATTATTATTATTATTATTATTATTATTATTATTATTACAACAATACACATTGAACTGTGTCTTCGTTTTTCCTTTCCCATAGTTTCAGCATTTGACTGACTAAGAATGCAGCAATCGTTGTCTGGAACGTAATCTAGTGCTGATTCAAGCTACAGCCTATCGACCTTGACCTCAAGTCAGATGGTAGGACAACAATTCAGATAACACATTAACAGATACAAGAGCACGAATAATATTTCCAGAAGGCAGTTTTAACGCAAAGAAAACGCTAGTCGGCATGTGTCTTGAAGCTGCTAAAGTTGTCTCACAATACCGCGTAACTAACAAAATGTAGTCAACGGCACAGTTTCAATACCGCGTAAGTGACATGGCTAAATGTCTACAGCCATGATCATCCATTATCACTTAGTTACTAATTAGTTAAGCTATTTCATAGCCATACACCACTTTTCAAGACTACTGCGTTATTTTTATGGGTTTTATTCGGTTTTTTCCTTCTCCTGTAAAATTTACATTTTGTCAGTTACGCGGTATTGGTTCTTAAGCGACGTTATGTTCCCTTCGAAAGTAAATTTATCATTTTTGTAACATATTTTAATATCAGTATACTTATATTTTAAAGTAGAATTAATTGATTAAAATTAATTTATTTCAATTAATTTTATATTAGTATTAACTAAATAAGTTTATGTTAATAGAAGAAAATTCATTTTCGTTCTTTTTTTTTTTTAATAATTCAAGTCTATTAGAGTCTGGATAATCTTTAACTCATAAATTAAAAAAAAAAGTAAATGTTGGTACTCACATTAATACTGTAATTCGACAGGTTTACTTTTTACACGTGTGTTTTATCTCTAAGTGCCTTTTCAATTTCACGAGTTTCATACACTTGTTCGAAAGCGCTTCGTAACAAACAACGCACCGAGGTTTTGGTTCACTCGGACTGCCACACCAAGCAAATCCAACTTCAAAATAACTCTTGTCTTATTTACGAAAGTATTTTTTCTTTGAACAGCTACCACTAGGACTAGATAGGCTAAGTTTTTAATGGCACTAGAATCACTGAATATCTTCACACACAGCTTCTGAACTATTAGCACTGCCTAAATGAAGCATTCCTTTCTTTACGAAGATGTATAATGAACACTATTTAACAGAGACGTAGACAACTACTAACGTGTAGCACATAAGAAGGATTTCAAACAAGTAACTGCTAACAGGCAAGCGACGAATCAACAATGCACAGAATGTTTTATAAGTTACTTGTGATTGACTGAAGAAAATATAATTAGAAAAGTATTGTAATTTGAATTTCTGGATCGGATTTTAAAACGGACGGAGTCTAAAATTTCTTACATCGTCATCTCGAAAAACAGAAATAAAAAAAATTAATGTAGAAACATGCCCGATTTTCAACAAGTAAAGATGCAATTTGGCATGTTCTATTATTGGTGTACGACGTACAGTACGTGACCATTTCAATGTGCAGACTGGGTGTCGGCAAAACTATTAAGAAAGTTATAAATGCATGAAAAGGTTCGGTACTTTGGTCCTCTGTTGTGAATTCGGTGGTCCCTGGCTGGGTTACAGGTGCGGCACCAGACCTTCCTTTGTTGCTGAGAGTAGAGTGAGAATTCGGTAGACAATTAGGGTAATAAAATTCATAAAATGTCAGTACTGGGAGAAAAAGTGAAAGACGGACGATTGCCATGTGTCATTTGCAAACTCTGAGATTTTGAGCTATAATGTGGTACGCAATTCGTTTGAATTTTATTTTTTCTTCTATCTTTTTTTGAAAGACCACAAGGGCAGACCTCGAGGACCACAGGTGGTCCGCGGACCAAAGTTTGAGAAACACTGGGTTAATGCTTTAAAACGTCGTGCTGAAGAAGAACCAAACGCAAATATTAGACAGGGTAATGGGTGATATTTACCAGAAAGAAATATGATAAAGAGGTTTATAAACAGGATTCAAAATAGACATCGACTTCCAAACCTCATTTCAATTATTGATATTGAAATTCCATAAGTATGAAAAGCAATTCCTTATTTATAATTATAGTGTTCACGATGAAGAGAGAACTCCGATACTTTCAACACATCAAAATATTAGATTTTTAAGTATGTGTTCCACATTATTCACCGAGGGCACATTCAAAACCGCGCCAACCTAGTTCACACAACTATTTAGTCTACATGGAATAGGCCTAGTACAAAGTTACCCAATGGCTCTAGTATTTGCATTAACTACAAAAAAGAGAGAGGATACTTTCAGCCAAATATATGAGGCAGTTATTGTATTCGCAGGGAGAGAAATTTTTAGATAAACCCGTCATCACGTATGCAAGATTTCGAGATGGCAAACATGAATGCGGTTAGGCAATTCTTCTCAAAAGCGCAAATAAAAGGTGCCTTTACCATTTCTCACAATGACTTTGTCGCAAAACTTCAATCTTTAGGCTTAACAGAGGAGTATATCACAGTTGAACGTAACACTCTTAAATGTACATCAATGCTGCTTGGCCTTCCATTCGTTCCTTGGAAGATGTAAATGAAGTCTTCGATTACATCGTTGAGGGTGCCGAAGAAAATTTAAATGCTCTCCTTGATTGTGAAGAGAGAGTGTACGTACGTGGTAGAGGTGGCAGAGGCAGAAGGCCAGCTGAAACTCCAAGATTCCCTCCTAAGATTTAGAATGTTTATTCTTCAGTTTTGAATGGGGAATATAAAAAAAAAACAATATAGTAGAAGGTTGGCATCGTCGAACATTAAAGTAAATAGAGAGGGCGTTCAATACTACTCTACCGGATGAACGTGACACCAAAATAACAGCTCTTTCAGATCAGCTGATCTCGGGCAAAACATTACATAGTATGTTGTATGGCATACGTACATGCAATTTATTACAATGATTGCGGATATGACAGCCTATCCTAGAATGTATTAATAAAAAAAGTTTTGGTAGATCCTAAATTAACAAGTGTCTTCTTTCATAATACAGCATGAAATAACTTAAAGATAACTAGAAGTTAGAAGTTACTGAAAATGCATTAAATAAGATTGAAACAAAGGCGTTGACACAAGAAATGAGAATATATATATTTTTTTAATGTTTAATCATGATAATTTCTTTACGCCACTTGACAGTAGGCCTACTTTGCACTTTTTTTGTCTGATAGTACCCTTCATTTGGGGGGATGAAAACACAGGTTATGTAACTTTTATTGATTTGAAAACTGTAATAATGTGAGAAAGTTGTCTTATATAAACATGAAATATAATAGCTTTGGTTTTGTGATTAACATCTTGAGGGCTCTACCGAGATTTTAGAATTATTCGTAAGTTCGGCAAGTCTATTTACGAGTAAAACTAGAATATAAGCCCACTGTGCCTTTATATAATACTTAAATTTACATATTAAAAAAATACAATTATGGAATCACATAAAAAGGAATAGGTCACAAACTGACAGATAGTTATACAAACAATAAGGGGGGAAAAACATGGTTTTTCGCTCTTTCGTATAAAATGAATGTTTGAAAAAAATATAACGAAAAATGTTAATCCATTATGTTTCAGAGTTTTAAAATTTTCTCGGTAATTATACGTACGTAACAATGAAACTGGATGTCTTGTAAATTGTAATAATTAAATCCTCACAATATGCCTTATAACTAAACATAAAATATAATAATAGTGTTAAAATGAAAACTTACAAATGAAGTCATGACACAAAAATTATTTATATAAAACTATAGGAAAATAATATTTCTACGTTATTTCACATAAATTGGATATTTGCGCTGGATTAAAAACTATATAAATAATAGTGTAGGCCTAACATTTTTTATTTTTATACATTGTATTCTGATCTTGGTATAACTGCTCTTGAATCAATTCATGTCCTTAAAAATCATCTATGTTTTTTTACCCATAGTGCAACTGAAAACTTCTGTCACAAGCTTCGTGCACCTCTCAACTGGCTCAGTGTGACAAGGCAATAAAGGAAACTCCAAAGCCGAAATTTCTGGATCATTGATCAATACTTCGATGCCATTTTGAAAATTGGTGGTGCTGTAATTTAATTTTCGGCTAAGATTAGCGCTGAGGTAGTTCCCTTTGTACTCAGTTTATACACCTTGCATATTCAAATCTGTGATAGGTTAGGTTTGGTTAGTTTATGCATTTGTTATGCCTTGCATATACGATCAACTACATATTCACAAAAAATCCCTTCTAAATTAAACGACTTTTACTTCTGATTTCACGGGAACTATCTCAACGCTAGTTTCGCCTAGATAACTGTTTCAGTTCATCCATAGACGCATAGCCAACGGGGGGGGGGGGAGAGGGCGCAATTATATGCCATTACCATTTCTACAATTTAATAGGACACTGTAGTTACTTTGTTGAAATAACTTGAAACGTATTGAAGATTCGATTGCAAAACTGAAACAGGAACACGAAACAAATAGGGTAATTTGGTTACTTGAAGTACGCCTAGGCCTATTTGTTCTTCTGTATTTGAATTCGTAAGTGTGATGATGCGCATTCGACAAACACAATCTGCTCTTTTTTTTTTAATATAAATTGCTGGCAGTGAGGAAATCGTATACGTACTGAAGTTTTCCGAAATAAACATAATTAAATAACGTTATCGCGCTTTAATACATTTCCAGTGAGGTTGTTAATATGCAACAAGTATAACCACCTGCGAAATATTATCCTTATTTCTCATTTTTTGTACAAAAATCAATCCAGAACACTCGTATTCCATTAGACATACATTGGCTCATGACAGTTGTTTCTATACCAATTACCGACAGAAAATAGCTATAATTACATTCTTAACATAATATTCAAATTAATCACAGTTGATCGGTCACAATATTTGTGTGACTATACTCTTAGCGACGTGCATTACAAGCACTACGTTTGATTCAAGTTAGTCGACATTCGTCAATGTTTTCTCTGCAAAAGAAGGCTGTCGTGTTGTTCCACCTTGTTATAAAAATATTCGTTGTCCTCCACTCTCACCTCCATGTTTAGCATAGATCTTGCTATTAGTTTTTCATATTAAATACGACGTAAGACGAAGTTTGTAATGTCTTGTTGTCTTTCTCATCTTCTAACATTGCAGGACACTATTTTAAACCGCTTAAGAATTTGAGCACATATCTTGCGATTAGTTTTTCATATGGAATAAGACGAAGTTTGCAATGTCTTGGTTTCCTCTCTCAATTGTGAATATTTATTCGTATTAATGGCAAGAAAAGTTACTTATACGCCCACTCATTACTATACTTGATATCCTTATGCAGCTAAAACATAAAGGCGAAGGGAAAAGAGGAACTAAGGAGAAAGGCACCGAACATAGGCTATGTAAGGAAAGGGGAAGATTGAACAAACGCAAAGGGACCTTCGTTTCTGCAGAGACTCGGGAAGATTTGGTGAAGAACTGTTTTCAGAACATGGGAGGAGTGATAGTGAGAGGAAGAAGACTAAAGTACATGTAAGTCTTAATGATATGGTGTTAGCAGAAGAGGAGACGATACTATGGGACATGCTACTGTAGCTAAATGACAGCTGTGAGAAGTATGGGTTGAAGATAAATGCAAACAAGACAAAAACCAAAGATTATTGGAAGAAAAATAATGAACGTAAACGTGCGAATTCTAAATGAAGCAGTAGAGCAAGTGGACAGCTTCAAATACTTAGGGTGTATTATAAGCAGTAACATGAGCTATTGTCAGGAAGTCAAAAGGAGGATAGCAATGGCCAATGGAGCTTTTAATAGAAAAAGGAGCATTTTCTGTGGACCTCTTGAAAAAGAACTAAGGAAGAGACTAATGAAGTGCTTTGTATGGAGTGTGGCATTGTATGTGGCAGAAACATGGACATTACGACGAAGTGAAGAGAAACGAATAGAAGATTTGAAATGTCGATATGGAGAGGAATGGAACGTGTGAAGCGGACAGAGAGAATAAGAAATGAAGCTGTGTTAGAAACAGGTTTGAAGAAAGAGTGATGCTGAAATTGCTCAGGAAGAGGAAAATAAATTTGCTAGGTCACTGCCTAAGAAAAACCTACCTACTTTAAGGATGCAATGGAAGGAATGATGAACGGAAGAAAAGTTGGAGGCAAAAGAAGATATCAGATGATTTATAACATTAAGATACATGGATCATATGCGGAGACTAAAAGGAAGGTAGAAAATAAGAAAGACTGGAAAATGCTGGGATGATTGTGTACTGAAATGTTACTTCTATTTGCTGCCTAACATAGTGTTGTTTTAAGCGTATGACTAACCTGGGATCGTGAAGAATTGTTTTCAGTGATCTCAATATATTTTCTTCTGTGATGGACTCATAATCCAATTGAACTGCTACTCCTTTCTTGACGCAGTTTTCGATGTTGAGGTACTGGTCAAAAGCCATAGGTATCCCAACCATGGGCACACCGAAAAAAACGGCCTCCTGTGTTCCGAACTGCCCGCCATGAGTTATAAAAACTCGTGTGTTGGGATGTCCTGAAAAGGAATTTATAATGAATTCGAACAAAGTAACGAAAATTATTAAATCGATTGCGAATCATTCAAGATAATTTCACTATGTGGTTTTCATACTGATAGTAATTAAATGCACAATGGAACACTTCATATTTATTATATGCTTCCCCTTGATTGTAATAGGCTTACAGACTGCCACCAATAGACTTCAAACGTGGTTAGTAGTCTTTAGTTTACCTATTTATATATAACCAAGCTCCTAATCGGACGAACGGAAAGGTTTTGTCTCGATTATTTCATCAGTTGAAAATATGTTTATATAATTATGAAGAAAGAGCCTCTCGTCATCATCAATGAAATAATTTGTTGAGATAGTCCTCTTTAGTGCAACACCAATCAATATCTATATCAATTAATCGGTCAACCAATTTAATAAATAAGTAAACCAGGTTATGTACAAAATTATTTTTACTCATTTCAGCTAGCCAAAGAGCGGTGAAGGCTATAAATTTCTGAAATAGAAGATGCAGAATTGCTAACGTTTAATAGGTACTGAAGGTTGGAAGAAAATTGCTAATGGAGTTTAAATAATAACACTAGTCTGCGATGAAATTCCTGCCTCCAAAGTTTTAATGTTTTTAGGGTATTTTTAGCATGCTGAAATCAAATTCAAAGCCAAAAAGTTCCTATCACATACCATTTTTTTGTTATTTTAATTTTTTTATAATATATTACGACAATTTATAAGGTAATTATTTAAACTGTAATACTTTAACATATGTAGGTTTAGTATGTTAGGATATGAAAACCAAATGTATTCAACATATTTTTAAGGTTTTTATATTGAAAACCAAGAACACTGGATGTTTCTTAGCAGATAGGGGGTGCAAGCACATAAGGAAGTTAGGGCGAAATAACGTGCAGCCTTGTCATTTTTTTATTTGTGAAAGATAGAAATGTCAGCCACTCCTTGGTGAGAAACTGAACTCAACTCGTCTAGTTTCCCTCACATTTCATTAGTCTGCGTTTCATCTGGAAACGAAACGAAATCAGTTTGAAGCTTTATTGTGGAGTAGAATGTTGAAAGTTTTTGGTTCAGTAAGAAAGTATTTACCATGTTGCTTCGAGGATGTCTAAATAATCCAGATCACATTTGTTATATAACTTATGTAGGATATACATATTGCCTAAGCAGAGGTGTAATATTACAGATTTTGTGAAAAAGTCATACCATGCTTATTTTGGAATCAAACTTGGACACCAAAGTAAAGCTTTGAAACCACACAAAGTTTGTAGAGTATGCACTGAAGAACTTCGTCATTTGAACAATTGGATAAGACCGTTGCTATCTTTTGGAGTACCTATGGTTTGGAGAGAGCAGTCGAACCATAGTAATGACTGCTACTTCCGTTCGTGTGATGTGAAGGGGTACGATTCTAAACATAACAATTAAATCGTGTATTCAGTTGTTCGGTCAGCCATTTTACCTGTGCCTAATGTACCAATCCCTGTGAGACCATAAAATCTTAAACAAACATCATTCTATTGGTACTGACAACGTAAAATAGGTTTTAAATAGTTTTTCTCCGAAGATGATAATCTTGTATATTGCAGTAATGTGAAAGAATTTATGCTAAAACTTGGACTTCCAAACTATGACCTAAGTGAATGGAGACTGTTCATTAATGCTTCCAAGCGAAGTTTAAAGGATTTCCTCCTTCATAACGGAAACATTTTTGGTTCAGTGCCCGTTGCCTATTCAGTGATCCTCAAAAAATCATACACAAATTTGCAACTGCTGTTATTGCGACTAGACTATAGGAACACAACTGGCAAGTTTGTGATGATTTCAAAGTTCTTACTGTGTTGCTGGGTCAACAATCTGATTTTACCAAATTTCCATGCATTCTTTGCCTGTGAGATAGTAGGGCACGAGTTGATCACTGGACTATGAAAGACTAGCCACCTCGACAAAATTTGTAAGTCGGTTGTAAGAATGTTGTGTGCCAAAGCCTTGTGAGTTCTTCTAAAGTTGTGCTGCAATCTCTCCACATCAAGCTTGGCTTAATGAAACAGCTTGTAAAAGCTTTAAGTAAGGAAGGAGGCTGTTTTAAGTACATATGTGAGAAATTTCCACTACTATCTGAAGTAAATTGAAAGAAGATATATATTTAATGGTCCTGACATAAGAAAACATGTCTGGTGCAGCATTTAAAAACAGTATGGATGAAAAGGAGAAATCAGCATGGATGTTGTTTTAAAATTTCTTGGCAACAAGGATCCTAATTACCGAAACATTGTGGCTAACATGCTTGAAGCATACAAGGAATTTGGTTGTAACATGAGTATCAAAATTTTCTGTTTTCTCAGCTAGATTATTTCGCCGAAAATCTAGGATTTTTCAGCTAAGACTAAGATGAACGATTTCACAAGGACCTGCAGGAATTCGAAAGACGGTACCAGGGACGCGGGAGCATCGGTATGCTTGGTGATTATTGTTGGATGTTAAAGCGTGAAATACCTGAAGAGAAACATAAAAGAAAGAGGAGCAGGAGACTTTCTCAACTAAGAAGCAAGTGGTGTAATTTTTTGGGTGATACATTGTGCTAATTTATACATCTAATAGTGAAGTAAACAAGACAAAACAAAGCAAAAACACTCTAGTGACATGTATGAACAACCATACACATAATTTCAGCAAGTTGTGTCTTTTAAATATTGTTTTTGAATTTGAAATAAAAAAGTGAAATGAAAGAGTTTGTGATGAAATTCACGTAATTATAAAATATATTTAAAGCGATTTTGCAAACAAACCTGACGTGATAGAAGCAAACGGATTGAAAATTCGGATTCAGCACATCGACATTATATAAAATCACATTACTTAGTTTAGGCAACAAACACAAAGTTGAAATTCGCAGGCTAGTGTAATTCAATAACGAACAATATTGAAAACCGATATCCATAATTCAAAACGAAGAATTTATCGCACATATTTTCTTACATGCAAATATTTCAAATGAAACACCATTATATATTTTCATTATTTTTTTCATATAAGATAATATTGTGCGCCATTTGGAATATTCTTGTTCCCTCGGGAGTGTGCGCGCCCATCTAGCGAGAAGGAAGACGTGGGGAAATGGAACTCGAGCTTCGGTAGGCGCTGTAGCGCGGCACGGAGCGAGGAGAAGGAAGACTATGGTGACTGCGCGGACCGGAGAGAGCGGGGAGGGGGGACATCTAGAAGCGTATCCCTCCCGAAGATTCGGAAAGCCACGCGAATCGAAGATTCGAGATGTTACGGTTTAGTAATAAAAGAGCGAGTAGTCTTCAGAGGAGTTAGTTAGTCTTCAGTCAGACTTCAAGTCTTGTCTTGGACAGCGGCGACGTATCCTGAAGATCCGAGTTCGACGTGCAGTGAACTTGAGTGGGTCCATAACTGTGGCAGCGTCCAGGCGAGTGCGGCGTATCCGGAAGACCTGAGTTCGATGTGCAGTGAACTTGAACAACGAGCTAGAAGAACTAGCCAAGGCGAACGAACTGTGAACTGAGAACTGACAGTTTTGTTCTGCACATAGTGTTTGTGAGCATTAGTTAAAATTAGGAGTACATTGTTGTTCTTCTTAATAATACCCGTGTATTGTCATTGTGGCTATGTGGACTACAATAAAGACTACTGTGTTGCTGTGTTGAGTGGAATACCCATTGTTGTAGGGTGAATCATTAAGAATATAAGTCGCATTGTTGACGGGTGTGTGGTCAAAAGTAGAATAAACTTTAAACTGGTGTCAGAAGTAGGATATAATGGACATAATGGAGAACCTACAGCAGATTCTGCAAGCCATCGCGGAACTGACAACGACATTAGTGAAGTAAAAGCAGACATGAAAAATGACCTTAGTGAAGTGAAAGGGACATGAACAACATGAACAGACACATTAGTGAAGTAAAAAATGACGTCACTACGCAAATTGGTAGCGTTTTGACGCACGTGGATGGAATTCTAACCATCGTGAAAGATGAACTTAGAGCCGATTTCGACAAACTAAACGAGAATTTCGCAACTGTAAATACAGCAGTGGCCGAACTAAGACAGGACGTAGACCATTTCGACGGCAAAATTCGCGCTCTTGAGCGTCAAGAGCAGAAGATTGAGTTGCTGGATAAAAATGCTGAGAAAAACAAGCACAAACTCGTGTTAATGGATCAACATGCTGAAGAAAACAAGCACATACTCGCGTTAGTGGATCGCCAGCCTAGAGAACAGGAGCAGATAAAATTGCCGAAGAAGTTCGACGGATCGTGGAAAAATGGCCAACAGGATTAAGGACCCCATATAATGGCCCTGTGGAATCAACTTCTCTAGCCAGATATTCGAATGTGAAGACGCCGAAGTTCGACGGTACGACGTCCTGGGCAATATTCCGATGCCAGTTCGAGGTTATCGCAGAGCAATGCGTGAACACCGGCAGAGAAAACTACTCAGCTGCTGGCCGCGATTCAGGGACATGCGCAAGAGATCCTTCACAGCGTCCCAGAAGAGGAAACAGCCACAAAGATAATGGAGGCCTTGGAGGGACGCTATGGTAACCATCAACTTGCGGCAGCATTTAGGACCCAACTGAAAACGAGGGTCCAACAGTCAAGCGAGTCAGTACAGGAATTTGTAATGGCGGTAGAAAACTGGCCCATAAGATCCTCATGGGCCTATCTCCTAGCTTCGTCGCTAGAGAAGGAGTCTACACCTTCGGCTGCGGAGTTCGCGAACCCGAGATCAGACAACAACTACTCTTGGGTGAGCATCGCACCATCAACGACGCTCTGGCGGCGGCCCTCAAGATGTGCAGTTGACGGCGAACGTCTCGGCATCGCACCGGATTCTCATTTGAGAACAATAATTTGGATTCAGAAAGAATAATCAACTGAGCAAGCTTCGTTTAATTTAACTGATACAATTTTGGAAGCAATCAATAAGAAATTAGTAGTAGGAGGAATATTTTGCGATCTCTCCAAAGCTTTCGATTGTATTAATCATAAAATACGACTTTAGAAATTAGAATACTATGTTATTAGAGGCATAGCATACCAGTGGTTTGAATCATATCTCCGAAACAGAAAACAAGAGTTGAAATCAACACATTCAGTGACACCTTTAAATCTATTTCAACATGGGGAAATGTCCATACAGGGGTCCCGCAAAGATCTCTGTTAGGGTCTCTTCTTTTTCTTATTTTTATAAATGATCTTGGCCCCTTAATAAAAGGAATAGGTTTTCCTATACTATTTGTAGGTGACACAAGTATCATAATTACAGACAGCAACTTTGCCACTTTCAAATATAAAACAGAAACACTTCTACTTAAAATTTATGACTGGTTTACAACCAATAAATTACAGTATCTTTAAACATTAATAAAACTAACATAATTCGATTTAAAACCTTTTCAAATTTAATCTCTGAAACATGAGACACAACTATCAACAATATACCTCTAATAGAAACATCAACAACCACATTTCTTGGTTTACATATTAATAATACATTAAACTATAAAAATCATATTAATGAAATAACCCCCAAACTTAGCTCAGTATGCTTCGCAATTAGGTCGTTACAACAATTTGTAAATAGGAATATCTTAAAGACAGTATATTTGCCTATATTCATTCCATTATGTTTTACGAAATAATGTTTTGGGGAAATTCTACAGATAGTACGAGTAAAAATATATTATTACAAATGAGAAATTAGAATAATAGTTGAAGCAAGGGCTAGAGAATCGCGTAGACCTTTTTTTTTTATTGAGAGTTTTGACTTTAACAAATCAGTATATAATATAGTCTACTCTTTAATAAATTTCCTCTAATGTAATAAACGAAATGTTCCAACTAATTCAGTCATACATACAGTAGTATAAATACCCGCAGAAAGAATGATTTTCATACGATCATCAAACTTATCATGCTATCAAAGGGAAGTACGTTATATGACAATAAAATTGTTCAGTAGTCTTCAAGACATTAAGTGTCATAATCAAAATCCTGCATTATTTAAGATAAAACTAAAAAATTACTTAATATCACACACTTTATATTCTGTAGATGAATTCTTGACATTAGTAGTGCAAATACTTTAATACTATTATGGTAAACATATTCCATTATATAATATGTTATTGTCATTAAGGTATTAATTCTGTGCATATTTCATATTTGAAATTTTTACATTTTAAACGTACGAATTGGACATGTTCTTTATTCTATGCTATAAAGCAACTGTAACAATATTATGAAACGAATAAATCTGTCTGTCTGTCCGTCCGTCCATCTATCAATTTTAATAATTGTTATATTACATCTGTGGATAATATTAAGTTTCTTGAAAATTTTGTCGACAACGCTTTACAATGGTAGGCCAATATTGATTTTATTAAAAAAAGCTAAATACAGTCAATTTTGCTATTTTTATAGCTTAGATCTATGTTGAATGTACATTCTCTCTTACCTATATATTATTCTTAATTTAACTATGATACCTTTTATGGTGAAATGCTGTAAATATTAGCAGGGTTCTTATTGCTCAGAAACGAGTCATTAGAACGATTTTGTTATTAAAATTACAAAACCTTGTAAATTTTTCTTTTCTTTTTAGGAATACAGAATATTGGTATTTCTTTGTATAGCCTATACTTCTATTTATAAATGTTTAATACTGTTTAATCATGATGAAACTGAATATAATAAAATATTACGAGTAAATTGTCATGATTACAATACACGTAATGCAGGATTGTAAGAACAGAGAGTCATATATAGAAGAAATATGATATGCCTCATTATTGTAGTACTTTATTATTTAATAAGTTAAAGTCTAGGGAGTTGGCCACGGTAATTGGCGGTGATTTAAACTGATTTCGTATTGGTGTACTGAATTAAGTTCAATTAATAATTGAGAAATTGAGAGTGACTTCAATTTGTGTTCCTAAGAAGTATTAATTACTTTTTAGTGTTTGCGTGTATTTAATTTTTAATAAGTAATTCATTATGGCGTGCGTTTGAGTGAAGTGTATACCTCAGCAGTATGTTTACAAATATTTATTGTTTATACTTGCTAGTATAATAACATATTATTGAGATATTTTTACATGCCAATAACGTTATACGTAATGATTATTCGTATTATTGGCAGTAATATTTTGTATATTGATAGTGATTTTGGTTTCCGAATGTGATGAAAGAGTGATGGAACGGAGAAAAATTCTCTCCGGCGCCGGGATTTGAACCCGGGTTTTCAGCTCTACGTGCTGATGCTTTATCCACTAAGCCACGCCGGATACAACCCCGACGCCGGTTAGAATCGTCTCAGATTAAGCTCCATCTCTTGGGTTTCCCTCTAGTGGCCGCCCTCTCCACTACGTCATAGATGTCTATGAACGCAGGACCGAAGTCCATACATGTGTTGAGGTGCACTCGAGTGAGTGACTGGTTGGCCGGGATCCGACGGTATGGGCGCCGTCTTAAATCACAAATATCATATATATTCCGAATGTGAATTAACATAGATGTTACAATTTTGGATCGTACTAATGGAACAGGACGTCTCTAAGGCCCGTATTCATCAACTTCAGTAATATTTGCTATTATTTCAGATTTCTAAAACTCTGGTAATACCATTATCTCGGATAACTCTCAGCTCTGTATTCACCACATAATTTATTATCCCAGTTTTCAA